>NC_138201.1:8532180-9747287 GCF_964194105.1 Spermophilus citellus | reverse complement strand
TAATTAAGTGGTATATAGTTATAGGACCCAAATCTCATACATGATTTTAAAATGATCAAAGTTTGGGAAATTCTAAGTATAATTTTCTCAGTAGTGAGATTGACAATTTTAAGCCTATTATAGATATTTTTTAAATTTATTACTAAAAGCACATTAGGAGATAGGTAACTGCTTATATTCTCATGCCACACATTAAGAAAGTGAGTCCCAGAGACATTAGATAACTCGATAAGGTCATGTCACAAGTAAGTAGTGTGGCTATGACACCAAACTCAGGCAGTATGGCAGTAGAATGCCTTATTCTTTGTATGTATGTGCATTATTGCACTATTAAAATACCTACCTGTTAGGATCATTGTGAAGATTCAATGAAATGTTGCAAATAAAGCCCATTGAAAAGCTTCCACAACATAGTAAGCACTCATAAACGTTTTGATTATTCTTATTGCAATTAGACATGCCTTTCTATATTGAGTAATATAAATTCCTAAATTAGGCGACATTGAATTTGGTTGTGCCTTATAACACTGTCTAGAATATGGTCATACATACTCTCTGTTTTATAGGAAAGAGAATTTATGTTTGCAACTAGAGAGAGTACAGGACTTATCTCACAGAACTTTCTAGCATGAAGCAAATCCTTTTCTAGTCAAGGAATATCATTAAGTTGGAAAGTGAAGTCAACATGATAAAGAACCTGGCTCTTACAGCCTTTTCTTGGTATTATATAATTCTAGGTCACACAGTCGAAGACAATAAGAAGAGAAATTTTAGCTAACAAAGCAAAATCTAGGTTTCGAGATTCATTTAAGTGACTACAGTGGCTTCGTTAGTGAGAATGCGCTAGACTGGTGATTTATCTTTATCTGTCAGCTCCCAAGGTTCGAGTTCTTATGAAGGGCAAAACGACCACCTGTTTTTAACTAGTGATTGTCCTCAGATTTGGGGGTTGATAACATTTCTAAAGTTCTCTTTTCTTGGAAGGAACCTAAGTACTATCCTAAGACATTACGTGTAGAAGTTGGGAACTGGGAGACATTAATTGTTCACATATGTTCTTTCATACGAACAGGTGATGATACTAACTATAGAAACTGTGGGTATCGTTTCCAGGTGTGTTAATTTAAGAAAAAAAAAACACAGTTTATTGGAATGAAGAGGCTTTTGATTTTGTATGGGAATAATTTTGACATGAGCTCTGCTTGTGGTGTTGAGTCAGACAGTCTGATCATGAGCCCTGCAAAAAAAAAAAAAAAAAAAAAGTAACTGATTTTTCCATGGAAGGGACCAGTCTTCATTTTTCACTCTGTGGGAACAGCAGAGGCTGAGAGATCCTATCTCCTTTGCAAATTCATTAACTCTGTGGATGAAGGGTGCAGGGAAGGAAACAGCTTTAGCACAGCGGGGGAAAATAAACTCATCTCTGGAACCCAAAGGAAAGGAGAAATGGGTTTCTATTAGCCAGTGCTATCCCAGATGGTGAATTTCCAGCGGACACAGTTATATGTGTTTCTCTGGCTTCCTGCACAGGCCTGATCTGTTCCGCCCTTACATGCTCCCACTGGGACAGTTATACCACTGATCTCAATATACAAGATTCTGTTTCCTGGCATGTTCAGAAATGGGCTACTCTGTTTGGGTTAATTCCATGTTCTGATTAATAAGGATCATACTCCACATATGGCGTCAGATGGCAGGGTCCTAGATAGGGTGGCGGTCAGAACCTTCTATATGGCAGAAGATGATAGTTGGAGTACTCATTCCTTCCTTCATCACCAAGCCAATGTACATGGAGTGCTCTCCAGGTACTGGGCACATTTTAGATGCCGTGAATACACAAATAAGATCCCCACTTTTCCAAAATTCCCATTCTGGTAAAAGAAGACAACACAGACATTCATAAATGCATACAATGATTTCAAACAGTGAAAAGTGCTTCAAGGAAGTAAAGAGAGGTCTGGGGCTGTGGTTCACCGGTAGAGTGCTTGCCTAGCATGTGTGAGGCACTGGGTTCAAGTCTCAGCACCAGGCAGGGAGAGATGGAGGAGTGGCCTCATCGAAGACTCCAAAAATCAGAGCATATTAAGAGGAAACAATGCCATAACTTATTAAATGAAGCAAATGAGCCTCGAGTCAGACTTGACTTTTCCACCTGCCTGCTGTGTGGTCTTAGGCAAATCTCTTTCCTCTCTGGGAGGTAAAAACCGAGAGAGAGAAAAAGGTCTTTAATACTAGCTTCCCTTCCAGGTGCGCCTGCTCAGCTAACGCGTGGTTCAGCAGTCTGAGCTTCCCCAAGAGAGTAAAATTTTCCCAACTTGAAATTGCAAACCATAACCCACACCAAGCATGAATGGGAGAAAGTGCACCCCTGGGAGGCAAACTGTCTGCAGGATCTGGTGCGTGATCCCTTCGGTTAGCGTGGATTAGCACATGCCACCCTCCCTTGGTGGGGCGGCTCCTTGTCAGTCCTCATTTGTGTGGCTGTGTTTTGCACTCGCTGCCTCTTGACTCTCCTAGGGCTTAACATTGCTCCTGGCTACACCACAGCTGGGTGGTTCGGGGACCTGTAGGCAGCAGAGAGCATGCATGATTTATTTTCATTTCTGATTTCATTAAAATATATACCATTTTGGTGAGTCGAGGTGTCAGCATTGACATTCAAAGGGAGGAAAAGTGGATCAGAAGTGAACCACACAGCCCTTGGCACCCTGCAGTCTGGAATCACTGAGAAGCGGGGGAAACTGAGTCCTCTAACACTCCTGCCTCACTTCAGGGCTTCGTCATGGAGACATCTCAGTGGATTTCCTAGCAAAGTGGTACCTTAGGAAACATTAGGTCACTGGACCTACTGCCTCCCCTACCCCACCCCATTGAAAGCAATTTCTTTTCCCTCCGATTGAAATTGTCATGGTTTAACTTCTTTTTAATGCCTCATCAATATTTATTACTTAGGTGTTTAATTTTGAGATGCCTCCATCTTCAGCATATGATTTTTTTTTTTTTTGGCACAGAATAACTAGGAGTAAGTTTGATTTCGGAAAACTAAAAGAGTAGTAAGGTATTTTAGAATACTGAGGATGAACACACCATACTATTAAAGAATCCATGATGGCTGAATGGAGGAGGTCTCTATTCATATTCAAAGGAAAATAAGGCTACCTCTCATTTGTATAACTCTCCAGTAGGCATTTATAAACCTGTGGTTACTAGTGAAGTTCCACATACACAATGGGTTCTAATTTTCAAGGATTATTATTATTATTATTATTATTATTTTTAATTTGGGATGCCATTTGCAAGGTCTATGGAAGAGGTGTTACGTCACTGTCATTGTGAGCTTGGATTTTAGACTTGGACTCACCTCAGTTTAAAGCCAGGCTCTGACACTTTCAGGTACTCTTAGATAAATTACTTGATGTTCCCCTAGCCTCAGTGCCTTCTTTAGAGAATACTTGTGAAGGTCAAAGCAGATGGTATATTTTAAGTATTTTGTATTAATAAGTATTCAGTATTTGGTACCTGTGGTTATTATTTCAGGTTGCATATTCTTTATCTGAAATGCTTGGAACCAGGAGCGTTTCAGATTTCAATTTTTTTTTCAGATCTTGTAGTATTTTCACGTATATGATGAGGTATTTGGGGGAGACGGCGTGGAGTCTGAACACATTTATGCTCCATATACACTGCACATAGCCTGATGTTCATTTTATACTGTATTTTTAGTGCCTCTGTGTTTCAACTACAACCCATCACATGAGGGCAGGTGTAGACTTTCTCCACTTGAGGTGTCACATCAGCTCAAAAAGTCTCAGATTTTAGAGCATTTCTGACTTTGGATTATTCAGATTAGGGATATTTGTCCTTTTACTCTCACTGATAGGTGAAAAAAACTAATGTTCAGAGACAAGTGGCTTGCCTGAATTCCTCTGGAACTAGGGTTAGAACTGTGTAGCATCATGGCTCCGGATGAGATCTGTCCTCACTTTCAGTGGAGAGAAGAATCTTCCTTGCTCAACTCCAGGATGAAGGGTAACATCCAGGTGAATCATCTGGTCTCTCTTAAAAATGACTCGGGGCATCAAAGGCAGCCAATTCTCAGCTCCAGGTGCAGGGCTGTGAGCCAGGGGCATGAAATGGATGAAGCATCTCTCTTTGGGTATAGACAGCCTCGGTGTAGTGTTCCAGGTCTCAACTGGTGGCAGAGACATGGTTTTCAGTGGCTGGCTGTGTTAGGAGACCTGACCACTTCCTTGATGAATGTGAAACAGTTTTAAGACTTACCTCTCCACATTGAGGCCAACATAGGCATTCCATCTTATAGTAGTAGCAAATTCATTTCTGTTTTGGTAACAGCGATCGAACCCAGGGGCACCTCACCACATCCCCAGCCCTTTTTGATTTTTTATTTTGAAACAAGGTCTCACTAAATTGATTAGGGTCTCACTAAGCTGTTGAAGCTATCCTTGAACTTGTGATCCTCCTGCCTCAGCTTCCCAAGTCACTGGGATTACAGGTATTCACCACCATGCCCGACCCTATAGTAGCAAATCCCGTCAATCTATTCATATATGAAGAGTTACTGTTTTTATGGAAGAGTTACTTCTGAGTAAAATTCTATGGACATTTTTCCTTGTCTCCCCCCTAATGGGAAAATTGAAACCTTCTGGATTTTTCTAAACCTATTTTCACTCAATTTTTTTTCTTCACCATTCTTTCCTTTAATCAACCTGTATTGAATGTGTGCCACACATCAGATAGACCTTGGGAATACAGTGGTCAACAAGATATCCAGAATCCTTGCCGTCATGGAGTTTATATTGTAGTGCAGGAGGGATAGATTGCAATAGATTAAGTCAAGACAATTTTGCAATATGTCAGGATATTAAAGCAGGAGAAGGAGGCGGGGGAAGCAGGTTTAGGTGAGGAGGTGGTACGTGAAGAGATAACTAGAAGAAAGGACACAGGGTACCGTGGGGATATAAAAGTGAAAGGAAACATATTTGCTCTATGATTTGAGGACTAGTGATAAAGCCAGTGTGGCTGGGAGGGAATGAGTGAAGTAGAGGTTTGCAGGAGAGGCCAGGAGAACAGGCCAGGAGCGATTTGCCATCGTGAGCACATCGGCTTTAACTCTGGTTGGATCACTCAGGCCCCTGTGTGTCTGGCCTCACCATTTCCTTCAAAGTATGCAACAGCATATCTAGAAAAAAGGTTGAGCTAACGATTCTCCTACCTAACGATGCTCTCATGTCCCTAAACAGAGAATTCAAGCAGGAAAATGTGGGTGGAAAATGTTGTAAGTCTCAGTCCTAAAAGTTGGAAGAAAGATCTTTGGATTATTACTTGCTTCCTTCCTGATGCTCTGGAAACTGACTAAACTTGTGTCCATTCCAGGGAAGTTCAGTTTTCCTTTCTCTTTTATTCATTCACGTTTCGATGTCTTGAAGCTGAGAACCCTCCTTTGAGAAGAATATTTTAAAGGGAGACATAGAATAGACTTGGCAACATCTAAACCTTCCATCAATCGCTGACTTTGAAATTGGAGTCGGAGTAATTAAGATCAATTTTTATGCTTTTTACCACCACCATGACAGGGTATTCTTGTCGGGAAGCTCCTGTGGGCTTCTGAGTAAGTTCGCTAATGGGATCCAGCTCATCTACAGCCAAAGCATTTTCAGCAAAAACCCCATAAAGTTCTAATTACATGGTCTAATCTTTTAAAAATGTTTCCATAGTGGTTCTATCGAACCGCAAAACAAGGAGAAAAGTTGCATTATAAAAATGACCTATTGGGCTGGGGATGTGGCTCAAGCGGTAGCGCGCTCGCCTAGCATGCGTGCGGCCCGGGTTCGATCCTCAGCACCACATACCAACAAAGATGTTGTGTCCGCCAATAACTAAAAAATAAATATTAAAAATTCTCTCTCTCTCTCTCTCTCTCTCTCTCTCTCCTCTCTCACTCTCTCTTTAAAAAAAAAAATAAAAAAAAAATAAAAATGACCTATTGATGAATTTTATTTTTTTAATATTTATTTATTTATTTTGCCTTGTTGCTATTGGGAGGGGAAAAAAATCTCATTTCAGACATTAGGGTTTATTCCTTTCAAGAATTCTCTCTCAAATGAAGGAGGGCAGGAGAGGTGAAAGTCTTTTGTATATAACAACAGAGCAGCAGTTATTATGCCTACCAATATGCAAATATTAAATGTGTGATTTTGGAAGGAGAATATTAAGGCAGTGAGAGACGGTGGCATAACTTGTCTCAATGCATCAGCATCAGTAAATGCCTCTTACCTTGCTCTCTGTCCAAACAGACCTGACCTAAGGCCCATGTCCCATCCCAACTCTATTGTGATGCCTTCTATACAGCCATCTCTCCTTCTGAAATCCAGTTTCTTTTATCATCCCGACAATTCATGTGGGATGACCCACTGACCTGGCTCTGCCTTGAATGACTACATAAATCTTGAGTGTTTATTGACTTCTTTGTAGGAATTGGTTGGACGTACTCCACTAGGAGGTGAGCTCCCTGTGAGCAGGGATTGAGGCTGTCCTGTCGTTGGTGCTTGCTATGTATTTATTTAAATTCGATTAAAGGCAAAATTTTACCAGACTCAGGGCTGGGGTTGTGGCTCAGTGGTAGAGCACTTGCCTTGAAAAAAAATTCTAACAGACTCAGTTTGTATTATCTCAAATATAAGAAAACTAATTAATACGTACTGAGTGCTTACTATGTACCAATAAGGAAACAGAGGTTTAAGAATAAGGGGAAGTGGCTTGCTCAAGGTCACTCATCCACACAGGGTACAGCTGGGATTGGACTCCAGTCCACTGACAGAGCCCACAACTTCTCTCAGTATGACTGGATCACAATCCTCTCCCTATTCCTACCTCCTGCTCCAGAAGCCCAGACCCTCAGTTCTGGGGAGTGCACAGTGTCAAAGCTAGCTCTTCTTCTCTCTGCCCCAAACTCACTCGCAACCACAGAAACCACATACAAAAAATGGAGTCTGGCCACCTCCAGTCTATGGATCCCAGACTTTGTCCGTAATGATTCGACATCAAGGGCTGTGGAAGCCACGGCAGCAATAAAGGATTCTCGTATCGACCCACCTTAAAATTATAGAGGAAAACAAATTACTCTGAGCTTTGTTATTGGCAGTGAGTGCTAGGCTCAGATAGATTCTAAAAAAAAAAAAAAAAGAAAAAGAAAAAAATTAGCTTTTAAGGTTTAATTCAAAAGTCGCTTGCTAACGGGAAAATGAATCATTGCCTTTTAGGGGATAGAAAGGTAATGAGGACAAATAATTTTTTGAAAGCTATGAGTTCCAAGCATAAACCCTTCTCTAATTGTTCGTTAGAGCTGATTAGAAGCTCAAAAAATTAAAAAAAAAAATTCCCACTGGTCAAAAGCTGGTAATTCCTAGTTTCCCTTTGGTGGAAGGAGTTGGTCTGATAATATCCAAGTAATATTTGTTGATTAATAATATCATCCTGTGTACCTGTCAACTACGTACATGTTAATAACGATGTTGGAATCATGTTTTACTATTATGTACTATTTTCCCCCACTTAACATGTTGAACAGGTATTTCTAGTTTCAACTTAATATAATGCCTCTATTTCATCCTTTATAAAAGCAGTAAAATTACTTGTAAATAGTTCACAGCTATTTACTGGGTTTGATGTCACCGACTTACAATTTCCCATGATTTTGTGTTTATGTGGCATGGTGGGGCCCCAGATCAGGAGGTGCCTGGAATTGCAGGGTTAGTTCCTTGGTCACAGTTATGGTGTGGATGTGAGGTGACCCCCCAACAGCTCCTGTGTTCATGCAGGGATGTTCAGAGGTGAAACAACTGGACTGTGAGAGCTGCAACCTCGTCAGTCCGTCCTAGTTTGAATGGACTGCCTGGGTGGTGACTGTAGGCAGGTGGGACATGGCAGGAGGAGGTGAGTCACCGGGGGTGCACCCTGGAGGGTTCTCCTTCCTTAAGGACCCCTTCCCTTACCCCTTTGCTTCCTGACCCCCCCACAAGCTGAACAGCTTTCCTCCACTGGGCCCTTCCTCCATGATCTACTGCCTCACCTCAGATTCAGAGCAATGGCGTCAGCCATGTTATGGACAGAGATCTCTGAACTCTGAGCCCCCAAATAAACTTTTCCTCCTCCAAGTTGTCGTTATTGGGTGTATTTGTCACGGCAATGCAAAGCTGACTAAGACAGTCCCAGTTCCCAAGAGGAGACGTCATGCCCTGCCCTACCGTACCACCCACCAGCACATTGGGCCCCATGAAGAGCACCAGGGTAGCTTTGTAGTCTTCATGGGGAGGGGTGGATAGGCAGTGCAGGCAAGGTAAGCAAGTTTAGAACTGAATGGTTTAACTCATTTCTGTGAGCTCCAGGCTGTAGGGCTGGTCCCTAATTGTCCAGTACCTGGGCCTCAAGTGATTTAGAACAAGGGAAATATTGACCTTGTGTATGAAAGTAGATAAAGTAGGAGATTGAGAGTCTGGGCTCTGGATTGGTTGGCTTGCATATGAAAGTCACGTTCTCAAGGAAATCCTTACCTCTAGGAATTAGCCCACTCAGGGAGACCCAGTTCCTCCCAAGTCTATAAGTCCCCAAAGGTGTTTAAGCATCATAAAATATTTAAAAAATAAATCAAATAGACAGTTGAGCGTGCTACTGTTAAAATGTGATGATGTTCTATAAACTATCACATTTTATATTTGTTTACATAGTTACTAAGATGTGCAGAAGAGTTTACATCTAAATTAGCTCTAGACATTGATGTGAAGAAAAAGTAGCTTATATTCATTTTGTTGAACCTCCATGATGACGCTACTTGCTAGCGCTTGTCCCTGTTTTACAGATAGACAAAGGAAGTCTTCCAAAGTTAAGAAATTTGCCAGGATCTTTTAGTTCCTAACCCCCAAAAAGCCAGCTCTGGCTTTCAGGTTAGGTGTTTCTCACCCCTAACCTGGTTACTCTGTCTTTCGGGCCCTGTCCAGTGTCAACACTTTTCCTTTTCTTTCTCTCAAATCTAGGAGCCCATTGACCCTCATCAGCGAGACTCTCTGTGAATGCAAGCCCTTCCTCTTGCTTGGGGGTTGACGGCACACCAGAGTTAGCTGCTCAACAAGAGCCCCTCGAGGACAGAGTTCCTTATAGTGTCCTCAATGTCCCTCCCCAAGACTGCAGTCAACCTGAATCCAGGGCTGTTCCTGGGATCTTGTGGGCAGCTCAGACCTCCCAGATGCAGACAGACTCCAGGCTGCCTTTGGTCAGAATGCCAAGCGCCTGATGCTTGCTTATTGCGTGACCCATTTTTTTTTTTATTACACCCTGTGAACGCTTGGCATTGCCTGCCAGGCTGGGTTTTTCCTCAGCATCTGTCCTCGCTCTGTGCCCTGGTATCTTTGTAGTTCAGGACCGATCCCCATAGCCAACCAGGCTGGGACCAGCGATGTGTCTATAAGGATCCTTTGAATGTCTTTCCCTCTTCCTTTGCATTTCCCTTTTCTCCACTTGCCCACGCCCTCAGGGATCAGAGGGAGCCAGGCCTCCTAATTCTCTCCTTTTAAAATATCAATTGCCTGTATCCCGTTCCCTCAGGGGTCCTTTTATCTGCGGTGATCCTGGAAAAAAAAAAACCCAATTATGATCATGGGAAGAGCTGCCATTTATAGATCTCTTACTCTGATGGAGTCAATAGATGGAACACTTGGCCTTGAATATCTCATTTGATCTGAGATGTCTCAGGCCAGTATTTTTTAGCCCCATGTCTGTTAGAAAAGCCCCATGCCTCAAAGAGGTCACCCAGCCTAAGCAAGGTCATGCAGCTAGTTAGAAGAAAAGAAGGCCATGATCGCCACTCGGCTCTGAAGACCGGCGGCTACTGCGGCCCTAAATAGAAGCAGGAGCTTCTGGTCATGAACCTCTGGTAGGTTAGCACCTAACCCTTCTGGATGGTTCTGCATTGCAGGATGGACAGAAGGACATCGGGTCCCACTGAGGCAGGTCTACCGTGACCTGTACCATCGGGCAGGCGATCTTCATGCATATTTTAAGTCTTCCTCTTCACCCAGAAGACTAGCTCTGATGGACCCATTAGCTGAACCCACATTTGTGGATTATTGAAAGATTTTGTACCAGCATCGATCTGAGGTCTCCAACAGCCAAAGACAAAGGAGAAGCAGCTGAATGCAGGTTTAAAGGCACTGAGCTGTGTATACCATACCTCTCGGACCCTAATCTGGTGTCTGCCTCTAATTTCAAGTGGGGATCCTGGCCAGCAAGGGCATCTGTCAGGAGCTGCCCTGGATGCAGACACCTTGAAGTCCTAATGCACGGGGTTCTGAACGATTATTGCCTTTAGTGGGGCACAGTAGTTTCAGGTCATAGTAAGTTGGGTGTCACCGAGCTCAGATAATAAGGCCAGGCTCCAGGAGTAGGTGTCACCCACCGGGGTTGAGTCCATTCACCTATTCCTTTGTAATCCTGCCCCTCTGCCCTTTTGGGGATAGAATGTTCCATGGACCCTCCCCTTGTGTATCCCCTAGATAAGAATACAGAATTCCAGTGGCTTTCTCTCTCTTTCCACGGACCCTTAAGGTCAGAGAGCCATCCCTGGCTTTTGAAAAGGTACTTCTGTGAGTTTGCATGCTTTCTTCACCGTTTTCTTAAGTTATGGGAAAGTCTGATTTTGTGAACCTAGCATAGGTCTCCACCTAGGATCGATGGCGATAGGCATCTCCTATCTACTGTCACTGCTGGGCTTGCGGTGATGACAGGATGCTCAGGCCATGTCTGCTCTGGGCATGGACCCTGGGAGAACAGTTTGAGTTCTTGACAGGGGACTGCGACCCTGTAGCTCCAACACTTGGAGACTGCGCTTCTTGCCTTGATCTCCTTGGGACTGGCCCTTGCATAGGGATTCTAGGAGATGCCATGATGGCAAGATGGCATGATTCCCTCTACGCTGACCTCTCCCAGGACTCAGAGAGGACAGCACATGGTTTAGCTGGTTCGCTGTGCTGAATGCTGCTAAGAGGTCTCCTAAGAGGAACCCTTTTGCTTTAAGACCTGAGAGGGGTGATGTCCTTTAATTCTTGAGGCTTCGTCCATGTTCCAACTTTCCTTGCTCTTAGTCATCACCTGCCCTGTACTAGGCACACACTGGAGAGAAAAATCATCCCCTTATAGGGAGACACAAGCAGTGGGAACATCGAGGGGTTTCCTTGTCCCATTTCAAGGTTATTAAGGGAACGTCCAAGGTCACTTGGTGGCTTTTCTCCGAGCACGCATCTGCCCTTTGGCTTTTATTTGTATTTGTTGTTAACCTTGGGACCTGGGTCCCATTCGGATGCAGGTTGTCTCTGCACAGGGAGGCACTTTGCTCCCGAGGCTTGGTATGATGCGTGCAGCCAGGATTCAGCAAAGCTCAGGGGGCTGGTTATGCTTTAACTAGCTCAGACACCTCGGGATCCCGCCTTTAAGTCCTTTAAGCCAAATAAGGAAGCCAGACTTCAAGTCCTGAAGCCCCCAAGTGCTCTTTCCATCCAAACCTGTGCCTCCTTTTCAGACGAGTATCTCTCTTCATGCCAACCCTATCCCTTTGGGGTTTGCACTTGTGTATTTGCAGACAAATGCTCTCCTTATGATTAAGAAATAAATAAATAAAACAACCCACATGTGAGGACTAGCATCTCTTCTCCATGACACACGGATGGCAGTTCTAACTCAGGCAGGACTGACTCTCTCACTGCTGCTGCCCAAGGTATGTACCCTCCATTGGGGGGCCGGGGAGCCTCTAACCAGAGGAAATCACATTCTCACGTATCCAGCAGCAGCAAAATAGTAAGAATTGTGGCGGCAGCAGCCTCTCCCAACAGCAGTTCTTTGTTGGACCTATCTTGAATAATCTGGGGAGACCCCCAAGGGATAAATAGGCTTTGGGGAAAATATTATGCTTAAGATGCTCCTGGTGTTTTATCTCAGGGTCAAGGTCAAGGTCACTGATACTGTAAGATTTATGTCCTTAAGAGCTTTACATAACGTCTCCCTCTTCTATATTGAGCTTTTTGAGTTGGCTCTAGATTTCTTTTTTCCTTCCTTGTCCCAATTTTTATTGCCAGAATTTGATTTCTTCAAGGCTCCTATGCCTATGAGTTATTGGAAACATTCTCCACCGTGTTCCCTCTGTATCCCTGTTCTCGGTGGGATCCGTTTTGCAGCATCTTTTACGCATTTTTTTTCTTTCTTTTTCTGCCTCTGCTTCTTCACCAACATAAAATTGTTCCTTCTGTCCACTGGCCAATAGTCAGGGTGGATGGGGGGGGGTGATGTGGAGAAGGGCCCACGGCGCAGTCTGCTTATGTTGCTCCTGACCTCCTCCGAGGCAGGTGATTTCCCCAACGTGTTTCATCATCTGTAAAATGAGAGGATTACACTAGATAATCTCTACTTTTCTCTCCTAAAGCTATCATACTGTGATTCTAATGGATTCGTAAGTAATAATATCTGAAATTTATTGAATGGGCTAATGGGTGCCAGTCACTGGCCTTAATGCCCTTCCTGTATGCAAGCCAGATACACATAAATGGTGCAGAATCTGCTAGGTGGTTGATAATAATAACGGTGCTGATCATGGATCTTCATTGGCTACTTCCTGTGCGTCAGGCACTGTGCTAAACTCTTTCGGGGTGTTATATCATTAAATACAATACTTTTTCCAGGGGCTTTTCAAAGTCACTCTTATTTTATAAATGAACCAATTGAAATCCAGAGAGGTCTCACTAGCTCATCCGAGATCACGCTACCAGGGAGTGGGGTGCAAGAATTTGAATTCCAGGTAATTTTACTGCAGAAGCTCAGACCTTGCCTGAGTTAAAGGATTCTAGTTGTTATTTCCTCCATAAGGGGCCTTGGATTACTGTGACTAAAAATATCTCATGAACATGCAGCAGGAGTAGCCCCCAAATATTTTAATAATTTGGCAAGGTGAGGTTAAGACAGAGAAATGCGGTAGTTGGGGGACAGGGGGTAGCAGGAGGGGAAATTCAGTTATAAGGAAAAGCAAAGCAAAGTGAGGCCACCCAGCCGCTTATGTAGATAAGAAAGCAATAATTGAAATTACAGAGGATTATATACCCTGTGGGCACTGGTGACCCTGAGCCATTCAGCAGGGAGCCACAAGGGCAGACATTTCAACAGTCCATGAAGTCAAAAGACAATTAATGAATTTAGCCAGTTCTCTGCCTTGGGAGGAAGAAATGAAGTTCAAAGTTAGTTGGCTCCGAGATACCATGTAATTAGAACACTTCAGAATCAAATCTTTGATTAAAAAAAAAAAATTCTCAGAATAAAAATATGGAGTCAGGCATGGAATAGGGGAGAGGCAATTACTGAAGTTAATTTGGTGAACTCTGCAGCTCCACCCGTTGTTCCCAAGTTGTTAAGATACCCAGCCTGTCAGCCTGAGTAATTTGGATTGAATCCTTTCCCTCACTATCTATATTTAACCAATTCTTCATGTGTCGCATCTGTTACCTTGATTTTTCCAACTTGGGAGATGTCTGCGAGACAGAGAGGTGAATTGCTGCTGGGGTTGAGGAAAAAAAAAGGAGATGATGCTTTTGAATTTAGGGTGCATAAAAGTGATAGGAAACAATCGATAAAAAGACAACTTAGTGCTACAGAATGAGGGTACCTGCACAAGGTACTTCTCCAACAACAGACAGGCCACCTGCAGGATGCAGGGGCATCCGCCACAAACAAACTCTTTTACAAAGATTAGCTCTGTGTGACCCCAGGTTGCAACATCTGGCCTTACACATTCCTTCTTAAATCATCCAGTCCCTTCACTTTCTTGTTTAATAATTTTTCACTAAAGGTATCCTCTGTGGAGACAGATGAGGATAGCACCAGTGAATCTACATATAAATTGTTTGACTCCAAAGTCATCTGTGTTTATTCTACTGTTCAGCACAGACATTGACGTCCAGACATTTGCAGAAACGAAAAGACCTAAGGAGTCATCCTGAATTTCTCCCTCGGTTTGGATAGGAGATGTCCCCCAGATGCTCCTATGTGAGACAATGCAAGAATGTTTGTAGGTGACATGATTCGTTTTATGTCTCTCAGAAACCAATCGATGGCTTAATCCATTGACATGGTTAACTGGATGGTAAATGGAGCCGAGAGGGGATGGCCGTAGGAGGTGGGTCAGTAGGACCATGCCTTTGTGTCCCTGGTGCCTGGAACTGTCTCTCTTCTTCCTGTCACCATGTCCTGAGCTGCTTTCCTCTTTCCAACACGATGTTCTACCTCATTTCCAGCCCAGAACAATGGAGTCTTTGGACCCAGACCTCTGAGACCATGAGCTCCAAATAAACTTTTCCTCCTCTAACCTTGTTCTTGTCAGGTCTTGTGTCACAGCAATGAAAGAGCTGACTGAAACACTCCCCGTCGCCGCCCACCCAGGTCCCACAGAGCAGGAAGTCCTGTTGCTGGTGCCTCTAATAGAGTTCAAGTACACACTTCTCCCTGCCACCCGCCGGCTGCCCTGGTCTCTTGGACTGCTGCTGCCGCTTCTCTTCATCTTTCTGATCTCTCCCTTTCCCCTTCTCGTCTATTCTCCAAATAGCAGACAGAATAGACTTTTCAACATGTGGATCAGAGGATGACACCTCTTACATAAAATCCTCCTGCGACTGCTGCCTTCAGTTGGACTCCAACCCCGGCCTCTTTCCCCCCGGCAGCTTTGCTTTGCTCCCTGCTCGTCCCTGTCACCCTCTCACACAGACCTTCCGTCCTTTCTGCTTCCTTCCCCCTCCTCTCTGCACTTCAACGACAGGGACCCTTCTCTTTGGCCCTGAACAAACCCATTCTGTCTCTGCCTCTGTTACTTCTTCCTGGAGTGGTTTTGACCTGGGATGACTCTGAATTTTATTTTATTTCTTTAAACTGATTTTAGCAGCGCATGTCACTTTTAAATTTGCAGTTTGAAATTTAGCTCATCATTCAAGTCTCTGCTCTGGTTTTCACCTCTTGGGAGATGAATTCCTCAGGACTCTTTCGAAAGAGGCCTCCACTACCCCCATCTGCTTCTGCCACGCCCCTGGGTTTTGGTCCCCTCCTGTGCCTGGAATGCATTTTGACTGATTTGATCACTTACCTATTTTCCTGTCGCAGCAACGCTCTGCTCTGGACTTTGAACTTGCAGGATTCACCTCCCTCATCACCACCTTCCTGGTGGCTAGCACAGAGCCTGGGGAAAGTGTGTTCTCGGGGGCTATTTGTTGAATAACTGAATGAAGAGAGATACATCTCATCTTAAGTCACATGTGTTCTGTGCTAAGTGTTGAGGATGCCACGTTTCTTTAAAAAAAAAAAGAGAGAGAGAAAAACTACACATTAGTTTTTAAATCATTTTAATTGTGCAAACTTATGGGTACCATGAGATAATCCATCACATGCATTCAGTGTGTAATAGACAAATCAGAATTGATAACAATTCCCTCTCCTAAACTACATTAAATTTTTATTAACACATGATAATTGTACATAGTTTACGGGGTAAATCGTGATATTTCATTCCAGGGATACGGCAACATGTGTGAATCAAATCGGCATGATCCATGTTTCCGTCTCCTTATCACTACTTGGTGTTTCTAGTCTTTGAGCGCTTCTCTTCTAATTACTCATAAAATATGTAATAGGTTTCTGTGAACTATAGTCCTCTCACTGTTCTGTAGGGCACTGGAACTTATTATGTCCATGTAACTGTGTTTGATTACCTGCTAAGGGATACCAGGTTAAAAAAAAAAAAAAAAAAAAAAAAAAACCACATTCCTAGTTCATAAAGGACTACTGGTCTACCCAGGCACAGGCACACACCCCAACCAGACTCACTGGGCTGATGTGTACTACCATTGTGAAGTGCCCTGCAATTATGCCACAAATTAAACACTGCAATTATTGATTTGTTCAGCCACCATCTGCTGAGACCCCCATGTGCCACAAATTCTGTTTGATGTCACTGTGCAAAGATGAGGAGGCCATAGTTTTTGCTTGGGGGAAGGTTGGAGTCTAGTTGGGAGAGTGGCATGTAATGAATGCAGGCAGCATTCATTTAGTGCCTTTGACAGACAAAAAGTGGAAGGCCCTGTGTGTTTGGTGATGGCTGTGGCCATGCATAGAGGGATCTAATGGAGGCAAGGAATCTAGTCAAGTGAGCATTGCGTTTCATGCACCTAACCTGTGTGTTCATGACATTCATATACCTAACACACAAGGCATGGTGAACGGGGTGAGGGTCGTTAATGAGAAAAGTAGGAGAGGAAGGAGGAAAATAGGGAGGGAACACAGTCAATATGAGCTGGTCAGATGCAGAGAGGGAGGCCACTGGAGGCTAACTTAGCTCAGGGAAGACTTCACAGCAAGGAAGCATGGAAGTGATTCCCCAAAGGGAGGGTTGGATCAGAACCGTGGTAGACATTGCAGGTTCATGGACTGGCATGCCACTGCCTAGTTTAGACGTCTTGAGTAGTTTGTTTAACTGGAGCAAAGAGTTCATCTGGACCAATGAGAGATCAGAGTAGAGGTGATACGGTGCCCTATGTGTGGCCATCGGCTTAGTGGGTCAGACTTCAAGTTCACAACTCCTAGAGCCAACACTAATCCTGTGAGCTTGGGCCAGTCATTATGACTTCAGTATCTTCTTCAGTAAGATAGAAATAATAACTTTCTCATAGTGGAGACATGCATCAGTGCAGGGTCGTGGCCGACATCTGCTCTGATTCGGGGGCAGTGCTAAGATCACACATTCACTACCATAAGCAAGAGGTTCATAATGGTTTAGCAAAGTTCCTGGAACTGGGAGAAAGGATTCATGGGCACAGTCCAGGGGCAGGGAGATCATGATTGACTGATGACTAGATGGGGGAATGGAAGACAGAAGCAGTCGTGAGGCATGCACCCTTCATCCTAGGTAGCCACCAGGCATATGTGCAGTGAGATCTACATTAATGCTCACTAATTTTCAGCAGGAAGTGATACTTATCATTGGTTATAAGTTAATCTGAACTTTGATGCAATAACTATGGAGATTCGAGGAGACTCAGAAACCTTTACCAGCTCCCAGGGAAGATTAGAAAGTCATTAACTAGAAGAATAAAATGTATTTGAAGTTGAGTTTGAATGAAGATTTTGTGGAGTTTATGTTTATTACCAGTATCAGTATTTCATTCCTTTTTATGGCTAAATAATATTCCATTGCATGGATATGCCATATTTTGTTTATCCATGTCCATTGGTAGATGTCTGGGTTCTTTCTACCTTGTGGCTATTGTGACTAGTGTTACAATGAACATTTGTGAACAAGTATGGGTCTGACTGCCTGTTTTCAATTCTTTTTGTGTATACGGAACGGAGTGGAGTTATTGAGTCATTCTATGTTTAATTTCTTCAGCAGCTGCCAAGTGTTATGTACCGTGGCTGTGCCCACTTACATTGTTACCACCTTTAAATGAATAAAATATGGGCATGGATTAGTGTGGATCGTAGCTGTGTCGGTACAGTGGGGGTTCTTGTCAACAGCCTCTGACTAGCTCTCCTAAGGTACTGAGTGAAGAAATAAGAAAACAGCAGCAGGGGCTGGGTTGTGGCTCAGCAGTAGAGCGCTCACCTTGCATGTGAAAGGCCCTGAGTTCGATCCTCAGCACCACATAAAAATTAATAAATAAATAAAAGTATTCTGTCCAAGTACAACTAAAAAAACATAATTGCAAGGAAAGCCAATCCAACTTTACTAGAAAAACAGCCCCCCCCCCCCAACAGTCTCTCTCGCCACATAGGACAGCTTCTAAAATTGGCAACATTGTTGCAAACATAAAAAAGGGCTGCCCAGACCCAAAGCTGGGTGCTGGAGAATGCATTCAGTGACAGTGTCAAGAAGGGGGCAGAGTGGGGAGGGGGTGCAGGTGCAGGTCACTATTGGGACATGTAGGCACAGAAAGCTCCGTTTGTGGATGCTAATTACCAGCTTGGCCTTCTACATCCAAGAAGTTTTCTCAGCAATTGTTCAATTTTAGATTTGACTTTGGATAACACACACACACACACACACACACACACACACACACACACTGTGTCTCACAGTGGGCCAGGGTCTGTCCCTGGAATATATTTGTGGTTATTTCTTTTTCCGTCCTTGACTTGGGATATTAACGTTGCTGTGGGGATTGTTACCATGGATTGTTCCGTGAGCCTTCACAAAGTTTCGCAGTTACTCCCCCTTGATATTTGGCTCCAAGATTAGCATCAGCACAAGTGGTTGGAATAGTCGGTACTTCCCATCGGAATGAAAGAGCCAGGGTGATGTATGGAAGAACAGGATTTGTTTCAATGTTTTCAGTATTCATCCCTAGAGGATATTCCAGAGAGTTACAGAATACCTGGAAAGATGTCTAAATGTGAACGAGATCCCAAGTGTGGGTTACCTTGACTGGGGTATGAACTCTGCTTTAGACCAAGAGCATCCTTTAGAAAATGCAGCTGAAGGTATAAAAATCCCAGCTGGCTTTAATTGGACAGCTCTGATAAAGACTGTGTAGAAATCTATGCCTGGAACTTTCTTCCACAGAACATGAAAGCGATTGCTCAGGAAAGCTATGTTATCCCTTAGGTTTCAGTTATTTCTCAGAAAAAAAAATTAAAAATGAAAAATATACATAATGAATAGATTAACTGCAAAGCAATCGTGTCCCATTGCCTCCCTAATGCAGTGGGGCCCGACTAATCTTTCAGGAGGCGAGTTTCTTAAACACGTTGTTAGACCAACTGGAAAATTAACGAGGGTGTTGACGGAAGGGATCTCATTTCCAGGCTAAAACTTGCCATGGAGAAATGGAAGGGGTGTCCAGCAACTCATTTTTCAAAGTGTATTTGGGTACGGCTGGACCTGCTCATGTAAATTATTTTTTTCTGGGGGAAAGAATTGAAAAGTTTCCTTAGAAGGAATGAGAGAGAGAGGGCGGGGGAGGGTGAGGGAGGGAGATGAGGAGAGAGAGAAGGAGGGAGGGAGGAAGAGGGGGGAGGGGGAGGGGAAAATTATTTTCTCAACAGTTTTTTCTTATTTTATATTCTTTATTTATTTTCTTAATATTTATTTATTTATTTATTTATTTATTTATTTATTTATTTATTTTCTTTACAGTTTTTCTTTCTCCAAAACTCAAACTGATTTAGGTTGGGGGAAAGGAGAAAATATTGGTGCATGAACGCCAACGGAATCCCCAGAATTTAATCATACTAGATTGGCTTGGGTCCCGTATCAGTCTCTGAACAGGTGACCGTGGCCATCGTGGGAAGAATGGTGTGCCCGTGTAGATCTGAGCCATAGGCCACACTTGGGCTTTGGGAGGTTGAGTCAACAGTGACCAAAGGTAGAGGAGGAGAATTTCTGTGAATAAATAAGTAAATAAATAAAATAAGTTAAGTTGCTTTTTCCAGAAGTAGAAATAGATAACAAACAGATGGAAAAAAAAAAAAAAAACTATGCTGTGGTGGATGGTATTGCTGACCTCTTCCTGTGTCCAAGAGCTTCACCCTGAGATCTTGTGGTCCCTCCAGTCACAAGATGGAAGCTAATTTCCAAGCCCTTGAGTCTGAGTTTGGCCACATGACTTGAATCGACCAATGAGATGTAGCAGAGATGATGCCATCCGAGGCTTGGAGAAGCATGGTCCCTGACGGGGCTCCCTCTTATACCTCTGCTACCCCTGTGAGGAAGACATACCTGGACTATCCATTGATCTCTGAGGAAAAAAGAAAGACACATACCCCAAAGCATTCAGCTAAGATGCCTTCCACCAAGAACAGAGATCCCAATTACCTCAAGACACTTGACTGGACCCAGCCAAAATGAGTTGATCCACTTGACTGGACCCAGCTAAAATGAGTTGATCCATTCCTCACCTGTGAGGCCTAATGATCAATGACCATTATTTAAAACCACAGTCATTTAGACTTGTTTGTTAGGCAGCAAGTAGCTACCTGATACATTTCTTTGCTCTGTTAATATCACTCACAGGGTTGATAATCAACGGTTATTGAATCAGTTAGCAAATAGTGTCTGCCTCCAAACTGCTCAATGTGCCCTCACCCTGGCCCTTCTCCCAGTCCGCTTGGATCTCCCCACAAATCCAGCAAGGAAAACAGTAGGACCTGGAACAGCAGGAATCCTCCAACACCCAGTTCTATGGAGAAATCCACCCACGTTGTCCGGAGCCCAGGTCCTACGCTTGTTAAGTTTTCTGATGATCCTATCTAGTCCTCGTGGACCTGGCTGACCACCACATTGGGCTCCTGTCTTCTGACCCGTAGTCCTGAGACCCTTCCTCTGGACCTCATACCATAAATATTGGTTGAATGAATCTTGGGTAGAACTATTCATTGAGGGAGCAGTGATGGTCCAGAGTGAACACCAAAGGTTAAGATAGTTTTCTCCTCCACGTCAGGTGTCCAGGGAGGTGATGAGCAGCAGCACATTGAATGCTGGAGGGAAGAGAGCCCCTCTGGAGTATTACATTTGTTCTTTTTTGAACAGAAACAAGCTATTGTCTGCATTTTGTTTCTCAGTACACCTAAAACTCATCCCATGTCTCTCGATTCCCACTCTTCCTCACCCCCTGGCAAATTAATTGCTACAACTTTTCATTCTGCATTGCCAAACATCTCCCCGTCATCCACGCTCAGATGGTAGCAATCAGTCTTCATGCAACTGGGCCAGGTGCCGCGGCAGATGCTGACCCAAGCAGCCAGAGTCCTGTTCTCTTGAACTTGGAGCTCAGAGGGACGTCAGGCTATTTGCAGACTGTCTTGGATCTGATTTCCTCCCAGCCCTGTTGCTGAATCTGCCACCAGGTCGCAGACTGACACTCTTCCCTATAAGACCTCACCTCTGTTCCTTTACTTTCCTAATGTCTCCCATTTAAGCCCTCG
The DNA here is from genome assembly GCF_964194105.1 of Spermophilus citellus. Lineage (NCBI taxonomy): Eukaryota > Metazoa > Chordata > Mammalia > Rodentia > Sciuridae > Spermophilus > Spermophilus citellus. The sequence goes on along the minus strand of NC_138201.1, from coordinate 9,726,278 downwards.
TCACAGCTTGAGTGGGCCTGTGCTGGTCCCTTTGGTTACATAAGACGTGCTCCCAAACTTCTGCAGAGTTGTATCATTTCCTCTTCAGACTTTCGACTTTTTAGCAATCTCTAGAAGTAGGGATGGAGGTCAAAAGCCAAATCCCCAAATGGAAGCGCCAGGTTCAACCATGCGGCTTCTGCACACCTAGGAAAGTGTGGCCTTGATGTCCAGAAGGTTCCATGGCTTGCTCCACGTTGTCTGGGATTTCTCTAACCTACCATCCCATTTCCAGTGTTCTCATCCTCATCCTCCACCACCATCTGATAATGGGCCTCCCCTCGCTTATCCATAAAAACATTGCTTCATGGCAAGAATCACAGAGACCATAATGAGGGTTTGAGACACAATAATTGATGGCCGTTAGGATCAGAGGTTTATTAGGCAGCAATTAGCTACCTGACACATTTCTTTTCTCTGTTAATGTCACTTAGAGGGTTGGTGATCTGCTGTGATATAGAAATCGGATGCACCAATGGCTATAATATTGAACTGATTATTAAATAATGTCTGTCCCCGAACTGCAAAGCAACGTAGCTTATCTGAAATTTAGTTTGTTCATTTTAAAAATAGTGCAAGGGATACAATAGTGAAAATTAGATAACTTATGTAAGACTTAGTATATAGTGGCCCCCCCACCACTCTTTTTTTTTTAACCTCCTGGTACTGGGTATTAAACCCAGGGGGATTTTACCTTAGCCCTTTTTATTTTAAGACAGGGTCTCACTAAGTTGCTTAGGGCCTCACTAAATTGCTGAGGCTGCCTTCCAACTTGTGATCCTCCTGCCTCAGCCTCCCGAGTTGCTGGGATTATAGATGTGCACCACCACATGCACACATAATAGTTTCTCTGTTAAACTTCTATCATTTCCTTATCCATACCATCTTTGCCCTTTACTAATTCTATTTTTGTCTAGGAAAGTCAGCCAGTTTTTCCCTTGCTGTGACTGAGCATAGACTCAAAAATTCTGCTCAGGGGCCGGGGTTGTGGCTCAGCGGTAGAGAACTCAACTAGCACATGCAGGGTGCTGGGTTTGATCCTCAGCACCACATAAAAATAAAAATAAAGGCGTTGTGTCCAACTACAACTAAAACCATATATATATACATGTGTGTGTGTGTGTGTGTGTGTATATATATATATATTATATATAAATTCTATTCAGAGTAACGATCTCTATACTTGTGTTAAAATACACGAGCCAAACTGCCTTTTCTTGAATGCTGTCTTCCATTTCACTCTGCTAGAGCAGTGGGAACATTAATTTGGGGCAGTGAATACCTGCATCACCCTGTGAATCGAACTGCAGTCTCAGTTTGCTGGAGGTGCATGCCTTGGCCCTACTCCGTAGAAGCTCCCAGACCAGTACTATTATTCTGACTCAAACAGGAAACACGGGCATCAAAGGTCAGGGAGATTTTAGTCTCTTTATTGAATGTTCCAGTCCATTTTACTGTCTTCCAGGGCAAACGTATGTCCCCTCCGCTTGAATAAAGCCTTTTGAAGCAAAACATTCACCTTTCATTAGTTCTGCCGGCTGTAGATTTTTCCCCTAGACCAAAGTCCGAATCGGCACCCCCCCTGGACTTCTCCTCTTTTGCAAAGGTCCCTTCCATATAGATTGCATAACTACTAGGAGGACAAATTCTCAACATCCATGCCATCTCCTCTTAAAATCTGAGTTCTGAGATCAAGTATGCAGGAAAAGAACCGAACTTAACCATCATTAGTTATCCTAACGTGAACCATGCCTCAGACCTTGGAAAATGACCCAAAGAAATTGCAGCCAGAAAAAAATATATATATATACAGCCACCCACACTGAAATCCATGGCTTTGGAATGGAGATGGAGCTCAATTGATGAGCTTCCGCGGCGCTGATCTTCGGAAGCTGCTTCTTTTGTAGCGATGCTTCACTGCACGTCTCGGGAACGTGCCAAGGGGTGTCCCTGCAAATGTGTCTGTCCTTGGAGCTGGAGCCCAAGAAGTATGACACGCAGGACTTGTCTGAACAACCCAGAACTCCTTGGAGGGTCAGGAGGGCAGGGAGGGAATCGCTGTGTCATGGAGTCAGGTGGGGCGGGGGCCAGCCAGGAGCAGAAACAAGGAAAACTGAGGCGAAAGGGAGGAATGTTCCAGAATGTTCTAGAAAGTTCCAGCTGTCCCTGCCGAGCTCAGGGGAGGCCTGATAGACTCCAGCTGCTCCACACCTCACCTCCGACAAAGGGCTGGTGTCTTGTGCCAGAAAGCCCCGTTGGTCTGAAAGTCTTGGTAAACATGGGGCCATCTGGACCTTTTCACAACACAGTTTGCAGTAGAAAAGACGGATGTGCTTTGGACCTGGAGTAGCTTCAGTTTGTAGGGATTTTTAACAACTTTTTTGTGGTGTTGGTGGTTTTGGTTTTGCTTTGGACTGTTTTTTCCTACCAGGTCAGGCTTAGGCCAAATTAGAAAGGAGGGGACTAATCATACCTTAGTTATATGTTGTATAGATACGAAAGTGTTTCCAGATCTATAACTCGACAAACCAAGAAGGCAAGGCAAAGTGCTACCTCACTGCGTCCTGGAGAAAAGTTGGCTAAAGCCCAGAGATGCTAGGCAAGCAGCCCAATCACACACAGTAGGTTAAATGGAAGAGTGAGCAGTGGAACCCAGGTGTCCTCTCTCTTGTCTCTTTCTGTTTCCTCGGGGCTTCATCTTCAGGCTTTATTCTTCCTTTACTTCTGAGTTCCAAGCACTTCCCACCCACCCATCCCTAGTTGTGTGGAGCACCCTGTTATGGAAGCCAGTCTAAGCCACCAGGGCAACCAGGGTCAGAATCTTCCTCTGAAATATTTCTTTATGCCAACTCACAGCTCCTTTAAGCCCTATTCTCTGCTGGTGCATGGTTTAAAAATCTGTGAATATGAATGTATGCGAATATTTCTAGAAATAGGCTGTTAGGGGTCAGGGTTAATATAGGCGACAGACTCCAGATGCCCCAGGGACCGGGCAGGGAGTCCTAAGGAGTGGGAACAGCTCTGGTGTCAACACTAAGGAGTGGCGAGGACTGTGGCAAACAGGGAGCTTGTGCCTGGTCTAGATGGAGCAGCTGTTCCTGGCCTCCAGCTCCCTGGGGCCTGGGGAAATCAATGCAGGCCTCAGTCGGCCTCATCCTCCAGCACATTCTTTTCTCTGGGGAGAGACTGACAGTCTGCGCTTCTGTGTATACGACTTTCCTATGGCTTAGAACCTTGGGCTGGCTTCACAAACACACCCACACATACCATTTGGCATGCAGTTGTGGGTCTGTGTCCTGGGCCTGGGGAGGTCCCAAGAAGAAGGCCCCTTGATCTTGACTCCTGTCGCAGGTGAGTAGAACAGTATCAGGCATACGGGCGCCTTACTTTGAGACGGTGTAGACCAAGTGGGACATAGTTAGGGACAAGGGACCCAGGTGATGAGGAGACTCAGACACCTCTGTAAGGAAAGGCGAGACTCTGGACACACACACCCTGGGCGAGAGGACCTTGGTGGGCTGCCGTGGAGAAGATGGCTGGAAATTATCCTGCATGGCCCTGAGGGTGGGTTCTTCTGCTACAGCCTGTGGAACTTGTAGAAACCAGGTTCATCTCTTCCTTGTCTCTATTCCCTTCTTCCTTCCCTCCTTTTTTTTTTTTTAAATATATTTTATGGGCTCAGAATATATGGATTCAATTTTAAAATTTTTAAAGTCCTGGCAGGGGTAGGCAAACGGTAAATATTTTAGGTCTTTGAGCCACATAGGTCTCTGTCACGTAATCATTGTTTTTTCTTTTTTCTGTGCATTTTTCACAATTGTTTAGCAGAGTAAGATCCATTTTTTTTTTTTTTTTTTTTGCTCCTGGACCTTACAAAAACAGGTCTCAGGCCATCTCCCACAGTTGGCTGGCTCCTGACCTACATGGAGTAGAATAAATAGTTAAATAGACCAGCTTTGGTATTCTTTTTAATTCTCCTAAAACAGCAATTTCTATCCCATATTATACAAATATCAACAAAAAATTACAGGGCTGGGTTGTGGCTCAGTGGTAGAGCACTGGCCTAGCACGTGTGAGGCCCTGGGTTCCATCCTCAGCACCACATAAAAATAAATAAATAAAATAAAGGTCTTGTGTCCATCTACAACTATAAAAAAAATTTTTAAAAAATCGGAAATAAAAGATCAAGTAAGTTTTGAGGTCAATTAGGTTTGGAGAACATTGTGCTAAAAAATTAACCCTCACTTTCTTCCTCTATGAGGTTGCAGTGAGTTAGGAATTCCTCAAGAAAATCATTGCCGGGCTCGGAAGCTTTCTCTTAAGGAGCTTATCAGCAGCTCCTGGGACGTTTGCTTAGGAAATGCTGTCCAAGGTGAAATTAAAACCAAACCAAAATAAAACAACGATAATAAGAATTTTTGGCTCCTAACTCACCTTTCCCTACGTGCCTTTACCTGTGTTCTATGTGGAAAAGACAATTACTCGGGACTTTTCCTTCATATTCTAGAAGCCCTGAGAGGCACAATTAATATTCCATAGAGATAAATGAAAGCCAGTTGAGTGGGAAGGAAAAGGGGGGGGGAAGGTTTGGGGTATTTTTCCACCTAAAGGTGTTTGCTGTGACGTGAATTCCTAACCGCTTTAAATGACCCTGTTACTAACCATTAATCTATGGAGCCCTTGCTGGAACCTGCACTCAATTACTTGACCCTTTTGATTAAAAACAATTACCAGAAACTTTGTCTCTTTGCTGCTAAATGCTAATTTCCCCAAAGAAAAATATTACCTTAAAATATAAAGACGTGGCTCTAAGCTTTGCAAAGCAGGAGAAGAAAATGTCTCTCTCGCCCTGTTTTGAGAAAGCCCAGGAGGAAGTGGGCTGGGTCCAAATGAGGCTCCATCCTTGACCCTGACCCTGAAGGCATCCTGCTAATTCATGAACCATTGTTCCACAGTGACACGCTCAGATGAGCCCGCTGTGTTGGCCTTTGAGCCCAATTCTACCTCTTGACCTCTGTCCAGAGTGATTTGAACTCTCTTCATTCTTAATTCACTTATCTATAAAGTGGAGATAGAAAGACTTTCTTTTTCTTTTTTTACATTTCTTTTTGGTACACATGACAGGAGCGTGAGTTTTGACATGTCCTTCATACATGGAGTACAACTCGTTCTGATTAGGATCCCCTTCCTGTGGTGGTACATGGTGTGGAGTCTCACTGATTGTGTGTTCATATGTGAGACAGGAAACTTATGTCCGACTTGTAGAACTTTTTATAGTGTTTAGAGAGCATGCGCTTGAAATATTGTGCCCACGGTAGACAGTCGATCCATCCGATCGGGCACCCTTTCTCCAAAAATATCTAGAATCCAGACTGCCCCCACTTATGAAATCTTTTGAGCACCATCATGAGGCTACAAGTGGAAAAAGAAATCCCACACATAACCTCATGCAATGGGTAGCTTTCAAAATGCAGGCACCTTACAAATATTGTACACATTTGCCTTAAATACAAGGTACGCATAAGACATAACTAAATCTCCTGTGTAGACTTAGATCCCGTCACCCAGGTATCTTGCGATATACATGCAAATATTCCAAAATTAAAAAAAAAATCTGAAATCCTAAACAAACCCTTGGGTCCCAGGCATTTGGATAAGGGCTATCCAACCTACAGTATGATAGGAAAAATCAGGCCTCCTTCAGCTGCTTAAGCCAGCTGCTCACTTTGGGCTCCATCAACCTGGGCTAGTCGCTAGCCCAGGACACACAGCTACTAAACAGCAGAATGAATCATGCTTTCCAGAATGTATGAATCTACAACACAAGCTCCTCTTCACTCTTATGTATTTCCTCATTAAAAATAAATGCTATTTCAACAATGGAGTAAAGGAGATTTAATTGGGAAAATGAAAGTCTTTTCAACAATTTGTTCTGGGATTATGCAGTAGGTATATGCAAAAAAAATTTAGACCCTGAATTTATATTATGCATAAAAATTAAGTCAAGGTGCATCAGACTAAAGATAGGAATGAAAACCTCAAACTTTTAAAAGAAAATCTTTATGCTTTTGGGATAGGCAAGGACTTCTTATACAACATCAACAGCTTGACTCCTAAAAAATGGATAAATCAAACTCAATTGAAATGAAAAATTCATATGCTTCAAAGTACACAGTTAAAGAATAAATAATATGCTTTAGCCTGGAAGCAAATATTTGCCAAAAAGGTTTATGATAAAAGAATTGAATATATAAAGAGTTCTTAGAATTCAATAAGACAAATGACCTTATTGAAATATTTGAATACATATTTGATTACAGATGAAATACAAAAAAATAAGCGCATGAAAAGATGTTTAACATCACTGTCATTAGGAAGAAGCAAATTAAGATCACAATGAGATTCTACCCACACCCACTAGAGGACTTTAATTAAATAGATAGTAACACATTTAGGTAAGAATGTGGGGATACTGGATCCTTTTGCATCTTTGGAACATAAAATGCTACAGAAAGCATTTTGACAGTTCTTGAAAAGCTAAACATGCACTTACATCTCACTGTTATGCCTTGAATACTTGAGAGTGGATTAACACCATTATCATGTGAGTGTATTTCTTATAATAGGATGAATCCAATCCCCTTCTCTCCCTCTCTTTGCCCTTCTATCATGGGATGGTGCAGCAAGCAGACCCTCACCAGCTGTTGGCCCCTTGGACTTTCCATCCTCCAGAGCTGTGCGCCAATATATTTTTGTTCATTACAAATCACCCGATCCGTGGTATTCTCTTATAGCAGCACAAAGCAGACTATGACATGCACCAAGTAACTATCTAATGGAAGAGAAAACCTATTTCCAAATGACAGCCTGTACACAAATGTTCATAGCACATTATTCATGATAGTCAAGAAGTGTGAGGAAGCCAAGTGTCTATCAATAGGTGATAAAGAAAACATGCTGGGTGCGTACAATAGAATACTACTCAACTGTAAAAAAGAATTAAATACTGATAGATGGTATAGAATATATGGACTTCAAAAATATTAAGCCAAGTGGAAGAACTCAGTTGTGAAAGATTGCATAGTGTTTGATTCCATTTATATGAGATGTCCAGAAAAGAAAAATGCAGATCTATACAGCGTAGATTAGTAGTTACGGAGACAGAGGGTGGAGATTGATAGCAAATGCACATGGAAGATTTTTGGGGAGCTGGCAATGTTCTACCCCTGGATTGTGTTGATACTTGCAACCTCTGTAACCTTATCCAAAGTCATTGCATTCCATCCTTCAAATAGATGCTATGTATAGTATGCATGAATAAAGCTGTTAAAATAAAGCTATCTCCAAAGAAGAAAGAACTTATTTCAGATATCCCCCTCTACTTTGTTTTATTGATGGATTTATAATAAAATATATAAAATGAAGCCATTTGTGGCAGAACCCAGCTGAACTTCAAGGCTAAAATTTGAATTATGTTCTATGTTCCCTTGCGAAGGATCTTGTATTGACCCAGCTTTTACTTTACTTAGGTTTTTAAACCACACAAAAAGAGTATCACAAATAAATAACTAACTGGTCTAAAAAATGCCACCGACTTTATGTACTTTGTGAACCTTTTACAAATCTTGATTCCACTTTTGCATCTTCAAATTCTTGGGTGCAGTGGAGTCAGGACACGGAACAGAGATGCTGGGGGGGTTGGTCGCTTTCTTACCCAAGGACCTTCGTGGCTAAACTAGTTCTTTCTGGAGTGGCCATTTGTCCCTTTGTTATAAAACCTTGTATCAAATTAATTTATTTGCTTTGTATATGACAACATGCTAAAACGTGTGGTCTGGAACCTGATTTAATATAATTTAGAAAGATTTTCACAAAAAAATCACAAAACTGTCAAAATTGGGTATTTCTGTCAAATTCATCATCTCCCCTGAGTAAAAGATGCAAGTTATAACTTCAAAGTATTTGGAAAATACAGTTGTGATTTCCAGTTGTAAAGATCTTTGCGGACCTCCTTGACCTGAATTCCAGGGAGGTAGCATATCTCTCCTTGGCTTTAAAAAAAAAAAAAATGACACTAAGCCTTTTATAAAAATTTAGACTGTGACTTGCTTTCTCTAGATTGCTATTTTGTCTTATAAGAATTATAGTGACCAGGCAAGTCCCATATTCTGATTGAATGCCACAAGAAAATAATGAGATTTTTAAAAAAATGTTTTATTTTTTATATAAAAATATACATGACAGTAGAGTGTATTTTGACATTTTATACATACATGGAATATAACTTATTCTAATTAGGGCTTCATTTTGTGGTTGTACATGATGTAGAATTTCACTGATTGTACAAACATATACGAATAGAGTAGGAAAGTTATGTCCAATTCATTCTACTATCTTTTCTATTCCTATCCTTCCTCCTTTGTCTAATCCAATGAATTTCTATTCTTCCCTCCCTGCCCCCCTTATTGTGTGTCAGCATCTACATATCAGAGAGAACATTCTGCCTTTGGTTTTTTGGTATTGGCTTATTTCACTTAACATGATAGCCTCAAGTTCCATCCATTCACCAGCAAATGCCATGAAGTCATTCTTCTTTATGGTTGAGTAATATTCCATTATGCAAATATGCCACAATGTCTTTATCCATTCATCTGTTGAAGGGCAGCTAGTTTGGTTCCACAGTTTAGCTATTGTGAATTGAACTACTATAAACATCGATGTGGCTGCATCACTATAATATACTGATTTTAAGTCCTTTGGGTAAAGACCGAGGAGTGGGATAACTGGGTCAAATGGTGGTTCCATTCTGTGTTTTCTGAGGAATCTCCATACTGCTTTTCATAGTGGTTGCACCAGTTTGCAGTCCCACCAGCAAAGTGTGAATGTACTTTTCCCCCATATCCTTACCAACATTTATTTATTATTTATCCTTTATTCTTGGTAATTGCCATTGTGATTGGAGTCAGATGAAATCTCAGTGTAATGTTAATTTGCATTTCTCCAATTGCTAGAGATGTTGAATGTCTTTTCATCTATTTGTTGACCAAAAGCCACTTGGTAGAGAAGATATCCTCAGGACCAGGGAAGCATTTTTTATTTTTTTTTTTATTTTTTTTTTTTATTTGAATCATTTCTTCCTTTTAATGGAAATTTCTTATAGTTATTGTAAATATATGTTGGTATCAGCATTCATTGCATTCTGTTTTTTTGCTCCTTTCTTTCTTTTTTTTTTTTTTAATTTTTTATTGATTATTTAAAGCATTACATAGCTCATGATATATCATCTTTCATACATTTGACTCAAATTGTGTTTTGAACTCCCATTTTCACCCCAAATATAGATTGCAGAATCACATCTGTTACATATTCACATTTTTACATAATGCCATATTAGTGTCTGTTGTATTCTGCTACCTTTCCTAACCCCTACTATCCCCCCTCCCCTCCCCTCCCCTCCCATCTTCCCTCTCTATCTCCCCTGCTGTTGTTCAATTCTCTCCCTTTTTTTTTTCCCTCCCCCTTGCCCCTCATAGCCTCTTATAATTTTATGTATCCTTGAAGGTCTCCTACCATTTCCATATGCTTTCCCTTCTCTCTCCGTTTCTCTCCCCCCATTCGTCTTTGTTTACTGTAGTCTTTTCCACATGCTCTTCCTTCCTGTTCTGTTCTTAGTTGTTCTCTTTATATCAAAGCAGACATTTGGCATTTGTTTTTTAGGGCTTGGCTAGCTTCACTTAGCATAATCTGCTCTAATGCCATCCATTTCCCTGCAAATTCTATGATTTTGTCATTTCTTAGTGCTGCATAATATTCCATTGTGTATAGATGCCACATTTTCTTTATCCATTCATCTATTGAAGGGCATCTAGGTTGGTTCCACAGTCTAGCTATTGTGAATTGTGCCGCTATAATCATTGATGCAGCCGTATCCCTATAGTGCGCTCTTTTAAGGTCCTCAGGGAATAGTCCGAGAAGTGCAATAGCTGGGTCAAATGGTGGTTCCATTCCCAGCTTTCCCAGGAATCTCCATACTGCTTTCCAAATTGGCCTCACCATTTTGCAGCCCCACCAGCAGTGTACAAGTGTACCTTTTTCCCCACATCCCCGCCAACACTTGTTGTTGTTTGACTTCATAATGGCTGCCAATCTTACTGGAGTGAGATGGTATCTTAGGGTGGTTTTGATTTGCATTTCTCTGATTGCTAGAGATGGTGAGCATTTTTTCATGAACTTGTTGATTGATTGTATGTCCTCCTCTGAGAAGTGTCTGTTGAGGTCCTTGGCCCATTTGTTAATTGGGTTATTTGTTATCTTATTATTTAATTTTTTGAGTTCTTTGTACATTCTGGATATTAGGGCTCTATCAGAGGTGTGGGGGGTAAAGATTTGTTCCCAGGATGTAGGCTCTCTATTTACCTCTTTTATTGTTTCTCTTGCTGAGAAAAAACTTTTTAGTTTAAGTAAGTCCCATTTGTTTATTCTGGTTGTTAACTCTTGGGCTATGGGTGTCCTATTAAGGAATTTGGAGCCCGACCCCACAATTTGTAGATCGTAGCCAACTTTTTCTTCTATCAGACGCAGTGTCTCTGATTTGATATCTAGCTCCCTGATCCATTTTGAGTTAATTTTTGTGGATGGCGAGAGAAAGGGATTCAATTTCATTTTGTTGCATATGGATTTCCAATTTTCCCAGCACCATTTGTTGAAGATGCTATCCTTCCTCCATTGCATGCTTTTAGCCCCTTTATCAAATATAAGATAGTTGTAACTTTGTGGATTAGTCTCTGTGTCTTCTATTCTGTACCATTGGTCCACCCGCCTGTTTTGGTACCAGTACCATGCTGTTTTTGTTACTATTGCTTTGTAGTACAGTTTGACCTCTGGTATCGCTATACCTCCAGATTCACACTTCCTGCTTAGAATTGCTTTTGCTATTCTGGGTCTTTTGTTTTTCCATATGAATTTCATGATTGCTTTGTCTATTTCTACAAGAAATGCCGTTGGTATTTTGATTGGCATCACATTAAACCTATAGAGAACTTTGGGTAATATCGCCATTTTGATGATGTTAGTTCTGCCTATCCATGAACAGGGTACATTTTTCCATCTTCTGAGATCTTCTTCTATCTCTCTCTTTAGGGTTCTGTAGTTTTCATTGTATAAATCTTTCACCTCTTTTGTTAGGTTGATACCCAAGTATCTTATTTTCTTTGAGGATATTGTGAATGGAGTGGTTTTCCTTATTTCCATTTCAGAAGTTTTGTTGCTGATATATAGGAATGCCTTTGATTTATGCGTGTTGATTTTATAACCTGCCACTTTGCTGAATTCATTTATTAACTCTAGCAGCTTCTTTGTAGACTCTTTTGGGTCTGTTAAGTATATTATCATGTCATCCGCAAATAGCGATAGTTTAATTTCTTCTTTTCCTATTTTTATGCCTTTAATTTCTTTTGTCTGTCTAATTGCTCTGGCTAGTACTTCGAAAACTAAATTGAATAGAAGTGGTGATAGAGGGCATCCCTGTCTTGTTCCAGATTTTAGAGGGAATGCCTTCAATTTTTCTCCATTCAGAATGATGCTAGCCTGAGGCTTAGCATAGATAGCTTTTACAATGTTGAGGTAAGTTCCTGTTATCCCTAGTTTTTCTAGTGTTTTGAGAAGAGAGAGAGCTCAAATTACTAACATACGGGATGAAAAAGGCAATATCACAACAGACACTACAGAAATACAGAAGATAATTAGAAAGTATTTTGAAACCCTATATTCTAATAAAATAGAAGATAACGAAGATATCGATAAATTTCTTAAGGCATATGAATTGCCCAGATTGAGACAGGAAGACACACACAATTTAAACAGACCAATAACAAAAGAAGAAATAGAAGAAGCCATCAAAAGACTACCAACTAAGAAAAGCCCTGGACCAGATGGGTACACAGCGGAGTTCTACAAAACCTTCAAAGAAGAATTAATACCAATACTTTTCAAGCTATTTCAAGAAATAGAAAAAGAAGGATCTCTTCCAAATTCATTCTATGAGGCCAACATCACTTTGATCCCAAAACCAGACAAAGATACTTCAAAGAAAGAAAACTACAGACCAATATCTCTAATGAACTTGGATGCAAAAATTCTCAATAAAATTCTGGCGAATCAAATACAAAAACATATCAGAAAACTTGTGCACCATGATCAAGTAGGATTCATTCCTGGGATGCAAGGATGGTTCAATATACGGAAATCAATAAATGCTATCCACCACATCAATAGACTTAAAGACAAGAACCACATGATCATCTCGATGGATGCAGAAAAAGCATTTGACAAAGTACAGGGAAGCATTTTTTAAATGTAAGCCAAAGAAAGTGGGAACAAAGAAATACACATAAAATCAAGAAGTTTTTTTATTGTCATTTTTAAAAATTGCAGGCCACAGGCTTCACGTGTGCTGCCTGTACCATCCGGACCCCTGAGGTCTCTGTAACGCAGTTTCTTCCTGGTCCCCGTGGTCATCTTAAGCTGAGGACTCACAGAACCTACGCCTCCTGTGGGCACAAACAAACATGGCTATTAAGTTCTAGCAAGCCTGTCTTCTAGGGCAAACCATCTTTTTCAACATGGAGTCAATGCATCACACTCCAACTGTCATTCAAAGATAAACGTAGGCACATTGAAATGTTAGAGTTTACCTGAGCAGAGAGCAAGCAATGCACGAGTCAGGCCTCTCCTGGGTCCAAGCATATCTTGGCCATGCTGAAGGGAAGGACTTACAGGGTGGATGCAAAAGCCAGACAAACGACACAGTTGATGGATCGAGTCGAGCAGTAGCCATATTTGGATCATTCCGGTGGGAAGTCCCTAGTTAGAGGGTAGTGTTTTATTTTTTAATTTTTGGTGTTGGGAGATTGAACCCAGGAGCACTTAAGCACTGAGCAATATCCCTACCCACCCCCCCACCCCCATTTTTTTTTGTATTTTATTTAGAGACGGGATCTTAATGGAGTTGCTTAAGGCTAAGCAACTCACTAAGTTGCTGAGGCTGGCTTTGAACTCGTGATCCTCCTGCCTCAGCCTCCTGAGTTGCTGAGATTATACGCCTGTACCACCACTGTAAGCTTAAGTTTAGTTTTGCCTTTAGGATGTCAGCGTTCTAGAACATTCTTAAGACTCCTATGTCCGGCACAGCTCTAATAATTTCAAATTATTTTCAGTATCTTGCAGCAGCCTTTAAGGTGAGGGACATTGTCTTAGTCTATTTAAGGGGCTTCTTTTGGCGGGGGGCGGGGGATCATGAAGCTTAGTGGTAAGAAGAAGCTGAGGAGCACATAAATGCATTTGGTTTTTATTATGAATTAATCTGCTGTGATACGTGTGGCTCAGGTTTATTTTACGAAGCCCTTCACATGGGCTTCAAAATGTTTCACATTTGTCGTCACCTTATCAGGTCATCCTGGTAGCACGATTATTGGGATTTAACAGATGAATGGCTGGAGTGTTGGCCGTGTCGTGGACTGCCCAAGATCACGCTGCTGTCAGAGGAACTGAAGAGGTACTGAAACCTCTGTCTTCTCCGTCTAGAACATATCTGCTCTTCCCAATTCAATTCATGTCCTTTTTATAATTGAACAATGTTGTCCTGTGATTTTTCTCTTTCCCGGTCAAACCAAAGCTTTATCAGGGACCATATCTACAAGCAGGCTAGTTTGAGAAAATTTAATAAAGTACAGGGACTGCTACTGTTACTTTTTTTAAAAACATTCCAAGTCCTGTTTTATTGTTTGAAGAGTTTAATTTTAGATTATTTTCCTCCTGAAACAAAGGCGAGACTCACAAGAAGGCACCATATTCCGGAGGTCGAGATTGCAAAGTAAATGAATTAGAGTGATTATTTTTTTTTTCATAGGCATGCACTTTAAAAAAGCTTTACCCAAAGAATCTTATAAATAATGCACAAATGTTCTTCGTGCGTTGCAAATACAATTCAGTTGACCAAAAATATTACTCATCTCGCAACCAACTCTTCCAAGAAATCCGTCGCTTTATCTTTGTCGACTCTATTTTCTGATCCCTTGAAAGTTTCTTTACAGTCACTTTTGAGCACTAAGACTGACCTTATTGTCTGTTTTCAAAATTAGTGGTGAGGGATGAATTCCAAAAGTTTCAAGGAAACAGGATTCATCAAATTTGAACATGTAGCCACTGGAGCTAATCTAGAATGCCCGGGTGGTGGTGGCGGTACCCACTCCTCTCTTATTGAAGTTTTGCCTGATTTTATGCTTTTAGCCCCCAAAAGTACATCCCTGGGGGTTTTCCTTTTATGCACAGGATAAAGAACTTCATTCCTGAAACGTGGAAGGGAAACCTAAAGAATTTCAGGATGCAGAATACCTGCCCAAGCACTCTTTGATTTATTAATTATTTTTAGTAGGACAACAAAGATATTTGTACTGTGATTTTTGTTTCCATAATTGAGATGAAACATTTATGACTTTAAAAAAATCTCCGAATGTATACACCATTTATTTTTTCCCTTTTTCCTGGAGGGTGGGGTAGGTGTGGGACTGGGGCTGTGCGTCCTTATAAGAAAGGAGGTTGGTGGAGAACAGATGGCCACCTCCTGTCATTCATATTCATGAGTGCGCTTATTTCATTATGTCACCCCCTGGGAAATCCTATACTTCAGCTCTTAGAAGTTTGTCCGGCCATCACATCAGGCAGTCAGAAGGCCCTCTGTCCAAAAACGATGTTGCTGTAGAATTTGAAGAAAAGTCTGTGAGAGCTCCCTCCTTTCACACTTCTGTCTTGACCTCGTGTGGCTGAGACACCTGTTATCTGGAGGTCTAAGACCATGCCGTGGGGAATGATAAATGCTAAGTGTTGACAGCGGGGCTGACCTGTTCCACTAATCACATGGTGGTGTGTTATGTTGAGAGTCTCACCAAACACATTGTGTGCTGACTTCATAAGAGACCTGAGACCCCAACGCGTGTGCGTGTCCCATGGCATCTGAGGGTTCCTCCCTGGGTCTCTTGCAGCAGTAGAAATGGGATGGGTCATCTGATGGTTTGAAAAATGTGTGCGTCTGATAACTTGGCAGGAACCTCTCTCTTCTGTGCTCATGGAATCTTTTCTACTGGACCAAGTCCCACAAACTGTCAGTAGCACAGATTCCCCCCCCCCACTTCCATGCTGAGGGTGCATGGAAATCGTCGTCTTTGGTGTGAGTGACTTATCCCTGTCTCCATCTCAGTCCACACACCTTCTTCTCAAGCCATTTCTGAATCAGACCATTTCAATCTTTTCTCATTAGTGCCTGGCCCTAAGGAAGTATCTTGATGTATCCAGGATTTGCTTTACGTGTCTGCCCAGATCAATCAGCTGGGTACTTCCTGACCAGGTGACAAGGAGTCTCTACCAGGAGCATGTATGGAATCTGCCTGTTCTTTAGATGTACTGCTGTGCCACCATGGCTTCTGGGACCTACTCCTCTGCTTCTCATTTCCTTTATACATCTACAAAGACCTGCCTGCTCATGGTCATGTTGGGTGGGGGGGCTTTCCCTTCCGGCCTTGGTGGGGTGGGGGATCACTCCCTTGCGGATGCTGCACAACAAGCATAGGCTTTGGTTTGGGGCCTGGGGGCAGAGGTGTAGGATGACTTTTATTAAAATGTGCATCGTGTATTTTTTTGTTTGGTTTTCAAAGGGGTGGTGGAAATGCAAAGGCTTGTTAAAAGTTCTCATGATGATAGAGATTTCCTATAGGACTATGGGAAGTAAAAGCTAAAAGCATTCCTTCTTATGCCCAGAGACTCCATCCCTCAGGGGTAAACACTAAGCATCTTTTGGTACATATCCTTCTGGATTTTTCTATGCATGAACAGAATACATGCTCGTGATGAGGTTGTATCCCAAACATTTCTACCACTCACATTGCTTCTTGGTTGGCATGGTATTGTGGACACCTTACTAAGTGGATACACATAGATCAGCCTTATTTTAAATACAGGCTGTCTTACCTATCTTATGGAACAGGTCCCCCACTTCATTGAATGGGAGTTTGGTTGCCTCTAAACTTCTGCTGTGGTGTGGCAGACTTCAGTGGACAGAAAGACCTGTCTTGAAAAGTACTCCGTGTTCTCATTGTAGACCACGTTTCAGAAGCACTAATGAGGATTTTGAAAATGTAAACTAGTACAGTCACTATAGAAAACAGTATGGGGGGGGGTTCCTCCAAAAAAACAAAAATAGAACTATCTTATGATCCAACTATCCCATTCCTGGGTACGCATCCAGAAGAAATGAAATCATCACCCAAGAAGAAAACAAACATGCCCATGTTAATGAGAATAAGAAGGAATGCATATTCACAATAGCCAAGAAATGGAATCAGCTCAGGTGATTTTACTAGTCTGGATAAAGAAAATATGGTATATATACACACTGGGGTACTATTCAGCCATAAAGAAGAATGAAATAATGTAATTTGCAGGAAGAAAGACATTGTGCTAAATGAAATAAGCTAGAAACCAAAAGACAAGTATGGCATATTCTCACTCATATGTAAAACTGAGGATAAAAAAAAATTTGATCCCCAAATAGAATAGTGATTACTAGGGACTGGGAGGGGTGTGGGGTTGGGATGGTGCAGGTGAGGGCTGGTGGATATGTTTCATCATGCTGTATGCATATATGAAAATATCACAGTGAATCCTATTGATTGATACAATTAATATGTGTTAATAAAATAAATACTTAAAAAATGTTAAGGTGATCATCCAAGTTTAGAGTCCTAAGGGGCCAGTAAGTATAATATGTATTCACAGTTAAAACTTCACTTAAAAATTGTTTGGGATGAGATTTGTTTAAGTCCTACAATGCTAAGCCATTAGTCAGAATTCCTCTGGGTTTTGGTGAATTTCAAAAGTATCAAGGGTGATAATCCACCGCTGCTCTTTCTTTCTGTCTAAAAAATGATTTTTTAAAAACATTAAAGAATAAATAAATAAATGACCTTCGTTGGGAGGATTGGGATTGCTCTCTGAATAATTCATTCCTCACTGCCTTGAAAGCCAAGTAATAAGCAAGTATTTATTGATCACCTACGAAGAGTCCAGTAGAGATACAGGAAAAGATCTGGGAAGTTTTTGTAATGCTTTAAGCCTAAGCCCACAATCATGAGTCCGAGGAGCAGACAGGGGGTACAACCACATTAGATGTTGTCGTTGGTGGGTCAGGACGTGGTATGCGTGATTTCAGAGGCAGGGTGGGTACACTCAGCACAAGGCACAGAATAACAGTGAACTGCGTAGAAAACTTCTGTTCACATGTTATCAAATATGGGGATTTTCTTTATGAGGATATGAAATACATCTTGTCAAAAGCTTTGTGCTGGGGCTGGGGTTGTAGGTCAGTGGTAGCGCACGTGCCTGGCATGTGTGAGGCACTGGGTTCGATTCTCAGCATCACATAAAAATAAATAAATAAAAGAAAGGTCCATTGACAACTAAAAACATATTTAAAAAATAATAAAGCTTTGTGTTCTGTGGATATGTGGCTATTTCCTATCACCCAAAGCCATGGTAGATTAAAAAAAAAAAAAAGCTTTGAAATTTGAGAAGCCATTTGATAGTTCTCAAAGTTGCTTTATGAATAGCCAATTAAATGAAAAGCTCCATTTTCAATACTTTAGATGATGCTAAGACTAATAAAACACAGTTCCTACCCTAAAGGAACTTAAGGCTACCTAAGAGATATCAAGAGCCACACATATATTTTTAGTTTAAGAAAAGTGTCATTAAGGGCAATACATTTTCATCATTTCCCTTAAAAAACACCATTGGTGTAATCCCAGTGGCTCTGGAGGCTGAGGCAGGAGGACCTCGAGTTCAAAGCCAGCCTCAGCAAAAGCAAGGCGCTCAGCAACTCAGTGAGACCCTGTCTCTCAATAAAATACAAAATAGGGCTGGGGATGGGGCTCAGTGGTGGAGTGCCCCTGAGTTCAATAACTGGTACCAAAACCCAAACAAAACAAAACAAAAAACATCCCACAATTGAAACAAGTGTGTATGATTTTTCTAGCAAAGTGTTTCTCTGTGACTGTCATCCTCAATCTGTTTTGATGCTATTCTTGGGACCAGATTTGATCATGATGAGTAATTAAAGCAGTCAGTCTTACTAGGGGCCCAGCATAATCCTAAAAGTTTTAGGTGAATTTTTAAAAATTCTCCCAGCAGGCCCGAGTGGGGAATTTTTTAACAAATGTGGAATCTTACAGCTGTTAAGTGACCAAACTAGGCTTTCATGCCAATTTCAAGCCTGATTCTGAAGCCTGTGCTCCAAACCACCGGGCCAGTGTCTATCAATCTCATTATCCTTATGTCACCTTCTGGATGTTTGTATTATCTTGATGCTTTTGTGGGTGCTGGGGATCGAACCCAGGACCTTGTGCATGCGAGGCAATCACTCTACCAACTGAGTTATATCCTCAGCCCCCAAAATAGTATTTTCTTAATGCTTTTCCTGAATCATCTCACTTTTCAGACTTATTCCTTATCCTCTGCATTTTGGGTCATACCAGTTTGGGATTTAACTGTACTAATTACATATTTCTTTCTCTAAATAAATAAATAGATAATCATTTAAACAAGGTTTATGCTCTGCTCCTTAGCGATTTCTACTTCCTTGCAAAGAAAGGAGATGCTCCAAGACAGATTGGCATTTCAATTGTCAGGAACACAGATTTACATGGAGTAGATACTTGTTGTGCAGGGGCTGACCTCACACTCACCAATCGGAACAGAAAAGGTGCTTTTAAATGTAAACCCTAACAAATCTGACTTGACCAAGTTGTGCGCTGTCTTAAGATACCCCAGTTTGCTCTTGCCTTGGAGGCAAAGTCTTGCCACATAGTCATTCAATTACTCTGGCTTTCTTTAAAAGATAACTTAAAAAAAATAGAAGAGGCTTATGTTTTATCGTTTGGATTAATTGGTAAAGCATATGATTTGAATTCATTCATTCATTCAATTCTTATTGTTACCATTATTAACATTCCGGAAAGTCAACAGAATGTATTTTTGCGAACAGGTTTTGTTCATGCTGAGTAATCAATCAAAGGGTGAAGCATCAGTTATGGGGCAATATATCTAATCGAAAGAAGCAATTGCCGTAGACAGGTTGTGTGTCTGCTTGTAATCAAACTGATTTTTCACTTTGTAGTCACATGGAAAGATAAGTTGAG
This sequence comes from Spermophilus citellus, assembly GCF_964194105.1. Taxonomy (NCBI): domain Eukaryota; kingdom Metazoa; phylum Chordata; class Mammalia; order Rodentia; family Sciuridae; genus Spermophilus; species Spermophilus citellus. The sequence continues at coordinate 9,706,995 of NC_138201.1, read as the reverse complement.
AAAATCATAACATAAAACTGCTCTTTCAGAAAATTAATCTTAAAGACCCTGCAATGGAAACAAATTAAAATGAATTAAAGAGGGAATCAGAAAAAAAAATTTATGACACGTTGGACTCCTCCCAATTACAACAATGTCCTCATTGCTCATTCTGAACAGGAAGCGCATTAATTTATGCAATGCAGGTAGAATGTAAAATATTAGCTTCTGTTGGTTTCTGAAATTTTAAGAAAAAAGCAAAAACCTTTTTTTTTCCCCCTTTGGGTACTGAAGATTGAACTCAGGGGCACTCGACCACTGAGCCCCATCTCCAGCCCTATTTTGTATTTTATTTAGAGACAGGGTCTCACTGAGTTGCTCAGCACCTCACAGTTGCTGAAGCTGGCTTTGAACTCAGGATCCTCCTGCCTCAGCCTCCCGAGCCACTGGGATTTCAGGCGTGCACCACCATACCCAGCCAAAAATCTTTATTAACTAACTGCTCAGCATCCTGATAGGTGGGTGTGTATTTACTAAGTTTATTTTCTTAGTAATTTGGAAATTGAAGCAAAACGTTATACTGTGTGGCTGTTTTCATGTTCTATGCTTTGCTTCTGACTGAAGCAGGTGGGTAACATTTGCATTCAAGACCTGGGGCTTTACTGCCCAAGACCTCAACCCATCAGAAGCAATAGCATAGTGTATTCAGTAGGTATCTCGAGCAATGGGAGAAACTGCACAGCTCGGTGTTCAATGCACCCAATTCTGTACTTTGCAGAGAGAACTGGAAAAATTGTTTTCTCACCAAAAAAGCCTGTATCAAAGGCAGAGTAGCGATACGGTACAGGCATAAACTGTGCTCTGAGTCTGGCCGTGCATCTTGGAGCAAGGAGCAGTGGTTTGAAAACTCTTAGGATAAAAGATCTGGGAGTGGGCTGGCTCTGGATCTCCAAATTTTAAAGTGAGACAAGTTTCCGCCTCCCCTGGACTTCATGTCAGGTCCTACACTGAAGAAGACCTTTCTGTGAGGGTTGGGGCTCGAGGAGAGCCTCCTGGATTTTTATGAATAAAAAGTAACACACCTGAGAACAGGTGATGTCCTTTCTTTTGAATTCTGAATTTGTTATTGTGCATTTAGACACTAGGCATTTCCTTGTTAAGAAAGTATTTTCATAATAATAAAACAAAATATACACTTAGAAACAAGGAAGGCATCAAGGAACTGAAGGTAATCTTTTTTGTTTATTTCATGGTAGAAATCATGGCCACGGAGGGAGGAAGTTTGTTTACATTTTCAGTAGCCTTTTGAAACCTGGGTATCATTTTTTTCTGTCACTACTTCATCTGAAAATTGATCAGAGAGGTGAAGGCAGATGGTGCCATCGGTAACCTGGATTAGACCTTGCTACCCTTGCTCATTTTTAAGTTTGAGTTTCATCATCTATAAGATGGGATAATAAACCTACCTACCCCACTGGTGAAGATAAAATGCGAGTTGTAAGGCATTCTGTAAATTTTATCTATTATGAACGCTGTCATTGGATTTTGTGTCCAGCGAAACAGACTTCTGTTCTTCACCATCATGAGTGGCTAGAGACAGCAAGAAACAGACACTTATTCTTGCCTGGGGAGAGGAAGGAAATAGACCCACGACCCAGTTCCCACCAACAGCTCTGTTGCTTAGTGATTGATGGTGGGGGGCAAAAATACAGTGTTGGAACATATTCTGCCCATCTGCAAATTAATCTTTTTGTAATCCACAAGGAGGGGCCTTTTACCCATGTTCCATCCAGGCAGCTGATGACGAGCCCTCTGATCCAGCAAGACAGACAGCTTCCAGGGTATAATGGAAAAGTGGGGACACAGCTGAACAAGATAACTGCACAGAATGTCCACCAGTGATAGGCATGGAGAAGCACTTTCTATCCTCTGGTTTCCTATTTGAATCCTCGAGAATGGCTTGTCCATCCTCCTTCTATTCCTGTCTGGAGATTATGAACTTGCAGCTAGAGCCTGTTAGATTGCGAATCTCTTTGAGAACATCCCATTGTCATCTTATCCATTAATTATATGACCTCCCCTCCCAACCTCTTGGCATGGAGCTCACATAGAGCAGGTGCTCAATACATGTTACCTGTTGAGGTGAAAGTAGGTCCTTTAGGGTGAAAGGAGAGCTTCCTTTATTCAATATTATATGTCACTAGAAGGACACAATTTGTTTATTTGAGAACGACTCCCTGAAAGCATTATGTCAGAAGCGGCCCCACTTGGCAACCTGCAAGTTTGATGGAATGGCTTTGCATGTCAGGCAATCAGATATTCTTCAGGACACCCTCCTCGGGTATTGACACACTTTCCCTCTTGTTATTGAACTTTGGTCCCTCGAAGAGCTTCTTGATTCACTACAATAGCTCTTGGCTTGATTGCAAATTAAAATTCTTGAAGGGGTAGTTGGCCCCAGTGATTTTTTCAATGACTACAGTGTCAGTGGGAATTTGTAATTGTTGTTGTCACCAGGCCACGTTTCTATAAGCCATTTGCATTTTTGAAATGATGAGGATGACCATTCGCTAAGAAGATAATGTGATCTCTATATAAACTATATGTGTGTCCGTAGCCTCTCACAGGGTTGAAGCCGCCTTTTGCAGGGACAACGTGAGAAGCGGGTAAATTGCTGCTGTGTCTATTTGGAGAGGAGCCTATTTCCGGGGGGGAGACTTGGGGGATGTGACTAATCGTCCATCTGTGATCATCCTCAGAATCAGATGAGGTGACCATGAAACATTTCATCCCTGACCAGGACCCCAAAACTGCCCAATCAGAGGAATCTCCATGCCAGGGAATTTTTAACAAAAAAATACTTAATTTTATGCATTTAAAAGTTTATGAATTATTTGAACTGTATGGTGAGATTCAGGAAAGTAAACACAAGTCCAATTATTATTTTTTTTTAAGTTTTGTGAAGGCTTGACTTTTATTTTACAAAGTTATTTACACGAGCCTCCCTTTAAAAGATCTCGCATCTCCTCCTGTACAATAGGAGGGACCAGGGCTTACAGATTTGTAGCAGCCCAGAAGCAGTCCACTTAGATCCAGAAGATCTAGGTATCCACTTAGATCTCCTTAGGTCAATCGAGAAAGCTGAGTCACAGCCCACAGAGAAAAACAGAACGTCATCTGAGATCTCCATGATGTAGCCCAGCATCTTGCAGCTCCTCTGTAACTGCGGTCACCTGGGACTTCATCGAGATGGCCCCACTCCCATTCCTAATGGAGCAAATGGGTTTTTTTTTAAATATTTATTTATTATTTTTTTAGTTCTCAGCGGACACAACATCTTTGTTGGTATGTGGTGCTGAGGATCGAACCCGGGCCGCACGCATGCGAGGCGAGCGCGCTACCGCTTGAGCCACATCCCCAGCCCCGCAAATGGGTTTTATATAGCATGTAAATCACGCTCCCTCCCTCCACAATCACATCCATGTAACCCAATTTAGTACCGATCTCCTCTTTAATATGTTTTTAAGAGCAGCGAGGGAATTCAAATAAGATGCCCAAATCAATTCCTGTCCTTCCATGGGACCGTTAACAGGTTTCATTCCAAAATCATATTTCCATCTACGGAAGCCCGATGTCGGAGGCTCTGAAACTCTTTACCCTGGATTTAAAAAAGAAAGAAAAAAAAATCAATGTACTGACACGTCTTAGCAGATGCTGCAAAAGCATATCCTCTGTTATCATCCGTTGTTCATGCTCCTTCAATTTGGGTTTAATCTGGTTTGCATATATAAAGGGTCAAATGAAAGCCAGAAGGTTTACAATGAAAAAAAAATTCAGTTTTTGAGTCTGAGGAGAACTTTCTACCTCTAACTTCAGAGTTCTTGTTGGCAACAGAGCAGCAAAGAGTAACTAAGGAAGTTGGCCGTCATGGAGAAGGTCACCAGAGTGACCACAGACCACACAAATCCCTGGATGATGACAGGAAAGAGACAGGAGAGCGTCCGAGAGGTGGACACAGTGTCAAATGACTGTCAAAAGTGTGGAATATGTCAATGACGTATGACAAGAGAGAAAGACGGAGATGTAATTGAGGAGTATGAGCTTTAATGTATGGAAGGCAGAAAGACCACTGGAAGATGTCCAAACCGGAAACCCAGAACCTGGGAATGTGTCACGCAATACCACAAAAGGGACTTTGCAGATGAAGTCAAGAGCAAGGGCCTTCCCTAAGCACATCACCCTGCAGCTGTCCCAGGTGGATTCCGTCTAATCACAGGAGACCTTGAAAGCAGAGAACTTGCACCTGGACCAGGGGGGGGCATTGCCAAAGGACCAGTAGGATTTGCAGGGTGCCTGGCTTTGGCCCACTGTTGCTGATTTTACCATGAAGGGGGCCACGAACCCGGGAATGTGGAGCCCTCTGGTAGCTGAGAGTGACTCTGACCAACAGCTATCAAAAAAAAAAAAAAAACAAAACAAAAAAAAAACCCCAGGGACCTCGATTCTGTAACCACCTGGAACTGAATCCTGTCAATCACCAAAAGGAGCCTGGAAGCAGATTCTTCTCCAAGGGGTGCATGGTTCTGCTTGAGACCTTGATTTTGGCCTCGTGAGACTCTGAGCAGAGAAACCAACTGGTGCCACCCAGGACTTGTGACCCCAGAAGGTAATCGATGTGGGTTGTTAATCTGGTGAGCGTGTGGCAATGTTATGGCGGCCAGAGAGGCCAGTGCAGGGGCCATGGGCTGTGGGTGGGAAGTGGAGGAATCATGGGAAGGGGAGCAATAGTGAGACCTGTGAACTTGGACCGTCGGAAGTTCAAACCCCAGCTCTGACGCTTTCTAGCCGTGTGAGCTTGCTTGGGACCCTGCACCTTTCAAAAACTTCACTTTCTCATCCACACGGAGAATGATAACAGCAACTCCCTCCCCTGCGAAGTGAGGCTTAAAGGAGCTCACACCTGGTACCGAATCCTTCTCTGTTTTACTGAAACCTGGTACAGCCATGGAGTGTCCCTGAAACCCAAGGACAGGGAGTGTCACAAAGTAGCACAAAGCAGAAGCCAGGATCCAATCAAGGCCTGGAGATGGAGAAAATGTGCCTAGAAAATGGGGTTGCAGCAGGTGGCGAGGCGGGTGGGGGTCAGAGAAGCCCTCTCAGGTGCAAATGCAGTCAAGGTCACCCGAGGTCTGAGTCCTCAGTGGGCTGGGCCCCAGACTCCGCATGTCCAAGGAGTTTCTAGAGGACGAAGGTGCGGCTGCTGCTTCCTCTGAGTTGCAAGGAGACCTGTGTGTGGGAGAAGAAAGAAAGGTCCGGGTCTGGAAGGAAGGGCAGTCTCCGGGGTCTCTGCTGGGTCGTGGCCTGCTCACCTGTGACCTGCTGGGAAGGCTGTCCCCTGTGACTTCGCGCATTGCCACGAGCCATTGTGGGGCATCGCTATGAGGCTGGGTGCTGTAGGCACCTGCAGCCTGAGCCCTTCTTTGGGACTTGGGTGCTTCTGTTTTCAGAAAGCCCACTGGCGGGAGGAGTGCACAGCCTCAGGAAGCAAGCCTGGCGGACACTTGAACCCAACTTTCTCCATGCCAGATAGGTGGTCTTTTGACCCTATTCTTACAGTTGATAAGTCACCACTGGGCGTGACAGACGCTTCCCCCCACCCCTTCCCACTCATTTTTTCGTTTTCCTATCTATGATCTCGTCTGGTTCTCACAGGGGTCTTATACCAAGCTGTCAAGGCCTTGATGTCTGTCAAGATATTTACGCCAGTTACTCTCACAGTCATTATGTATGGTTTGTATTTTTAATTTAACGTAGTATTTTATTCTGCACAGCACTTTCAATTTCTGAATCATTTCTAATTATTTCATGATATCGCATTATATGGCTGCATACACTTGTTACTGAATCACTCATTGTTCTGAGGATACAATGCCATGGCAACGATCATCTCTTTTATTATTGGAGCCACATTTCCAAAAGGTTGAACAACAACAACAAAAAGTTGCTAGCCATATACGACATGGTTAGCTCAATTTGAGTTTTAGATTTCAACCATGCTTATTTGCTGATGTTTTTATAGGAATGATACTGGCTGAACATGATGTCACTATTTTCTATGCATTTTCTTCTGTAACAGTGTCTCGTCACGGTCTTTCTGCGCTTACCTGTGGCTGTGCGGGTGGTGGGCACTTGGAATCTGCATTTATTCACTCTGCACAACCCCAGTGCCTGCTCTGGGTCCCAGGTCCTGCCAGAGGCACATCTGGGTAGAGAATGGTCCTACCCCATCGCTCTCCTCCCCTCGCCCAGCCGGCTCCTGTTCATCTTTTACCTGACTTACAGGCTCACTGAAGGCTTTCTCCTTTACCCAAGTGAATCTTAGAGTCAACACCATCCATTTGGGCTTTTTTTTTTTCTTTTTAAGTTCTCTTCCCTGAAAACGGATGGTGATGGAGATTCAAACATGTCCTCTATTTATGGAACATCTGTTTGACATCCGTGAATAAAACTTGAGAATTGAATGTAAAGCATACCCCTTGATAAGTCCTCAATATTTTATATTGTGTAAGAATAAGAAAGTGTTGGGGTGGGGGGATCCCATTAAAACAGAAGACAGACCAGTGGCGCAGAGGAAGAGGATGGTCAGGGTGGGTCAGGAAGGGGAAATGGAATATGTCTGAGCCAACTTTCCTTCATACATCTGTGAATACACCACAGTGCGTTTCACCTTTATGCGTAAAGAGAAAAAGAAAGTACTGGCAACTGAAATGGAGCAATTTATAGTCCAGGCTTGTATAATTATGTCGGAATGAATCTCGGTATCAGTATAACTACAATGAACTGATAGAAAAGCAACAGAGATTGATTTTGAGACAGGGTCTTGCTAAGTTGCCCAGGCTGAACTTGAACCTGTGACTCTCTTGCCTCAGCTTTCCAAGTTGCTGGGAATATAAATGAATGTACTGTGCAAGATATTTTTTTAAGCAATCAGTTGAAAAGAAACAGTGACTCCTGAAAATATATTCATATTTTGATAAAATCAAGAATGGAACATGTTTCAGGCTAGCCAAGGCCAGTATTGGGAGAGATTGATTTTTTTTTTTTTTTTTTGGTACCAGGCGTTGAACCCTGGGGCTCTTCACCACTGGGCCACATCCCCAGCCCTTTTCATATTTTATTTAGAGACAGAGTCTTGCTCAGTTGCTTAGGGCCTCGCTAAGTTGCTGAAGCTGGCTTTGAACTGGTGATCCTCCTGCCTCAGCCTCCCGAATCCCTAGGATTACAGGCATGTGTGACCACACCCAGCAAGATTTATTCTTATATATTTTGTCATTTTCCAAAATGCTGCTGCTTTTTAAAACTGTTTAGCTGACAAATAAAACTGTTCAAGGTATTGTGAAGTCAAATTTCCCCCACAAAGATAGCCTTTGTAGCTGGGAGTGCTAGGCTGTTTGCATTTCACTAATAGGAGTATCCAGAATTCATAGAAAAATGAAGTGCTGTAGATTAAGAAGGCTAAGTTGCACTGGGCTATCTTGGCCCCTGGATAGCCATTAATCATTGGCCTCTTTGTTTGGCGTCTTTGTGACCACTGGAGACATCTACGCTAAGCTTTACAGACTTCTGGCCTTTATTAAATCTAAGGCTGGCATAAGCTGTCCCTGACTCCAACAGCAAAGTCCCTGCTTTATTGAAATCAGGTTTTCCCCACCTCTAGGGAGCATGCTCACCCGAGGACCCCGCCTACTTTCTGGGGGACCGTCTGACTTGTGCAATGTCTTCAAGGCAGAACCAAACCTCTGAGGGTTCCTGTTCTCAACTTGTGTTACTGGGGAACGTCATTCCTGTTGGATCAGAATAAACCATTTCCTGATTTCCATGGACGGTGTAAAACATGATCTGACATCTGTGTACATTTTGTAATGAGGACCCCAGTCAAAGTAACACAATTTCATGTCTCTGATGAAACACTTGGAATCTTCTCTTGATGGATTTTTAAAAAAATTATTTAAATTATGAAATTTTTATTTGCCATTTTCAGATATGTAATAATAAATACTCTACAGAGTGTATCTTGAATAAATATCATACATAAATATTATAAATAAATATTATACATACATGGAGTATAACTTATTCTAATTAGGATCCCATTCTTACAGTTGTGTGTGATGAGGAGTTTCACTGGTTGTGTATTCATTTATAGACACAGGAGAGTGAGGTCCGATTCATTCCACTGTCTTTCCAATTCCCATCCTCTCTTCCCTTCATTTCCCTTCTTCTAATCCAGTGAACCTTTGTCCGTCCCACCCTAATTGTATGTCAGCATTTGGCATTTGTTTTTTTATGGGGGGGGATTGGCTTATTTCACTTAGCATGATAGTCTAGAGTTCTATCCATTTACTGGCAAAATGCCATAATTTCATCCTTCTTTATGGCTGAGTAATATTTCATTGTGTATATGTATCACACTTTTTAATCCATTCATCTACTGAAGGGCATCTAGGTTGGTTCCATAGCTTAGCTATTGTGAATTGAGCTGCTATAAACATTGATTTAAGTAAACAGTTAAGCATTATGAGCTATAGTCACAATAATACACATTGTATTCCCAGAATGTATGGATTTTAGAACAATGTTGTATGCTTTGACCAACATTTCCACATTCTCTCCCCAGCGCCACCCCCCCCCCCCAGCTATTCTCTTTGCTTCTATCACTTTGGTTGTTCTATTCCACGCATGAGTGAGGTGGGACAGTATATGCCTTTCCGTTCCTGGCTTATTTCATTTAGAATAATGTCCTCCAATTTCATCCAGGGTATCACAAATGGTAGCCTATCCTTTTCTTTTTCCAGACTGAATAATATTCTGTGATGATATTCCATAATACACGTGTTGTAATTTCTTTGTCTATTTATCTCTGGAGGGATGTGGTTATTCTCATAGAGATACTTATTTCCCTTAGGTATGTACCTAGAAGTGGGAATTCAGGCTCCTATAGTGAACCTTATTATCTTTTTGAGAAATCTCCATACAGTTTTCTGGCATGACTGGATTGATTTGTATTCATGTGAACAGAGTACAAGGGTTGCTTCTAATTTGATGATGGTGATTTGCTTTTTCAAAGATTGGAATATCATCACCAGTGACTGACAGCCCCCACCCCACCCTGTAACTTTGTTTCCTTTTATATATCACATTAATTAGAACTTGGAATTAAGCTAATATTCATGGTAGAGGTTTGTGTTTGCCTCAATTCTATTTCTTAAAAATCACACTATTTTTTCCTACAAGATTCTTGGTTCATAATATTCTACCTAGACAATATGTTTCCTCTAACTTTGCAGTTCAGTATTAATCATGCATATTACGTTCTCACGAATCATTTAGTGATATTTTAAATACTGAAGGATTCATAAGTTTAACACATTGATTTAACATATAGTTACAGAGTTTTTGTTGATTTCTCTGCAGGGGATACATCGCTACTGCATGTTACTTTTCGTAACATGACATTCTAATTGGCCAGCTTTTCATCAGTGAATTTTAGATAGGATTCTATGAGTCAGAGTAGTGTGGTTTTCTTTTTGTGTGTTATTAGATTTCAAGGGACAATATTAAACAACAACAACAAAAAAAACCCTGGGAAACTTGTATGGGCGTAGGATACCTCTTGTGTGATGTCTGTTTTCTCTCTGGAATAACAAGGGAGACCGGCCGCCGGGAAGAGGATGTGGTCACTAGGAGTGACATTTCCACATTTCAGCAGCCGACTGCTGTCAAGAGGGAAGAAAACACGTATCTCCAAGTTTTTTTCTTGTTGTTAAAAATCCTTCTCGATTTGAAGTGTGTGACTTTTTAAAAGAGCCTTGATCCACTTTCCTATGTCCAGTGCTTTGCTGCCCCAGGGTCGGTAATAAAAGGGGTTCATCTGCCCTCTCTGTTTTCTCCAGCTCCTCTCTGGATTCTCTGAGGGGAAAGTAATAAGATTCCAGGGGTGATTACCTGTTCCATATTTAATCAAATTATACACCTTACATCCACTACTCCTACGTTATGTATTTTATTACTTCACAAATGTGTGGTTTAGCCTATGCCAATTATGTCTCTGTAAAACCATTTTTTAACCTTGACTTTTTTAACAGAAAGAAACAAAATATGGATTGAAAAAAAAGGGAGAAATACATATTTTTTTAATGTGGGAAATGAGGACCTTTCCAGACAGGTGCATTAACAAAATCTCTTTGTGTAGGCATTTCAACGATTCCTCGTGGCTTTATAAGGAACCATAGTCTATAGGGCTCATTTTCTGCATATTTCTTGTGCGATACTAAGCAGTTTTTAAATTTTGGAGGATTTTTATGGGGTGTGGGGAGAAGGGAGTAGAATGTCAAATGTATTGAATCCTTTAAGAAATATTTTAAGTTCTACCTTCTTATTCTTATAAAGCAGGAAACACTATTGCCCAAAGCATCATAAGGTCTACATTAGCATTTTTACGTGTTCCTGACTGTAGATGTTTCTGTGGTCACACTTAAGGTTGCTGAGTTCCACAGTTGCCAACTCGACTCTATGAGAGGATCCCAGGGGATGCAGCGCACGAGTGAATTTCCTCAGCGACTTCTGTGGGTTCAAGCGATTTAATGGAAAAAATGAGTTTTTAAAGGAAGAAGGTGGCAGGTGATAAATATGAGAGAATTCCCACCTGCTTCTGACATAGAACCGAGTGCAGGGTCTATTCACTTATAGGAGAGATGGATGGTGCCATCACAGCAGAGAGAGACCTAAACCGAATTTTGCGAATGACAGAGCAAAGTCATTTGAAACTCCTTTCAAAGATGATCAAATTGAAATTTCATAAGAAGGAAGCACTAAGATATTTAAAATGAGAGCGCTGCCTAGATATCAAGGTGTTAGACTCCGAGAAAGAAAGGATTCATCGGATTGCATATTCAAATACAGGGAAAGTGACAGATTTTGACCCTCAGAGGGGGTAGGGGAAGAAAAAAAAATTAACTCTCAGTTTATGATGCTACTGGCTAAAGGTGGGCTTGATACGTTCTCTGCTGTATCCTGGGGCTCATCGCTGTGAACACTTGTGGAATTTGGGGTAGGTCATGGGAACACAGTGCCTTAATTGTCCTGTTCCAGTGTGGATCATGGCAAAATTTATTGTGTCCCAGGTACTCAACTTGTGCTGCTGAAACAGCGCTGGACAAGAAAGACAGGTGGGGCCCCTTATGGTGATAGCTCTGCTCAGGAAAGTGGGTGTTAAACATCCTCGATCTATACCCAAAGGACATAAAAACAGCATCCTACAGGGACACAGCCCCATCCATGTTTACAGAAGCACAATTCACAATAGCTAAACTGTGGAGCCAACCTAGATGCCCTTCAGTAGATAAATGGATAAAAAAATGTGGTATATACACAATAGAATATTATTCAGCATTAAAAGAGAATAAAATCATGTCATTTGCAGGTAAATGGATGGAATTAGAGAATGTAATGCTAAGTGAAGTTAGCCAATCCCAAAAAACGAAATGCTGAATGTTTTCTCTGATATAAGGAGACTGATTCATAGTGGGGTAGGGAGAGGGAGCATGGGAGGAATAGATGAACTCTAGATAGGGCAGAGGGGTAGGAGGGGAAGGGAGGGGTTAGAAAAGATGGTGGAATGAGATGGACATCATTACCCTAAGTACATGTATGAAGACACGAATAGTGTGAATATACTGTGGATATAACCAGAGATATGAAAAATTGTGCTCCAAATGTGTAATATGAATTGTCAGGCATTCTGCTGTCATATATAACGAATCAGAATAAAAAGATAAAAATTTTTTAAAAGCATGATTACTGATAATGGTAAATGCTGTTCAGGAAACATCAAGAGGAGCATATTAGGCACTAATGGAGCGGGAAGCTCTTTTTCCCAGGAGCCACGCCCGCCCTGAGATGGTAAATGCACTGCAGAATTGCAGTCTGATCCCCCCCTCAACCTCAGCATTTTTAAAACATTAAATTTTTAAATGTTTTTATTAATGTGATATGTGGCAATGGAGTTCACTTTGACCTATTCATACATGACTGGGTTATAATTTGACCTTCATTCCAAGTCTTCTGGGGAATCTCCATACTGTTTTCCAAAGTGGTTGTACTAAGAGAAAAATGGTCACACCAACATTGTGGGACTGTACCACTTCCCCCACATCCTGACCACATGAGGATCATTCGTATTTTGGATGACAACTATTCTAACTGGTGTGAGATGAAATCTCGGTGCAGTTTTGATTTTGCATTTCCCCGATTGCTAGGGATGTTGAACATTTTTTTTTTCGTGTATTTGTTTGCCATTTGTATTTCTTCATCTGAGAAATGACAGTTTATTTCTTTTGCCCATATATTGATTGGGTTATTTGCTTTTTGATGCCTGTTTCTAAATTGCCTTGAACCTTCTGGATATTAATCCACATGGGATGAGTAACTGGAAAAGATTTCCTTCCAATCTGTAAGCTCTCTCTGCACTCTCAGATTTTTTTGTCATATTGTTGTATTGTTCTGCTGTGCAGAACCTTCTCAATTGGACGCCATCCCATTTATTGATTCTTGGTTTTATTTCTTGCGCTTTAGGAGTCTGGTTAAAAAAGTCAGCGCCTGTGCCAATATATTGGGGGGTCGGCTGTGTGTTTCCTTCTAGCGGTTGCAGTTTCTGGTCTAATTCCTAGGACTTTGACCCACTTTACATGCAGGGTGAGACATAGGAATCTCGTTTCATTCTTCTGCAAGTGTCTGTCTAGTTTTCCCAAAACCATTTGTTTAAAAGGCTATTTTTTTCCCAAAGTATGTTTTTTAGCACCTTTGTCCAGTATCCGATGGATGACTGTATGTATGCGAATTTGTCTTGGTGTCTTCTATTCCACTGGTCATTTTGATGCCAGTACCTGCTGTTTTTGTTACTACTGTAGCATAACTTGAGATCAGGCATTGTAATGCCACCAGCGTCAATCTTGTCACTTGGTACTGCTTCAGCTATCCGGAGTCCTTTATTCTTCCACATGAATTTTAGGACCGTTTTTTTCTAGCTCTCTGGAGAATGTCCTAGGTATTTTGATGGGGACTGCATTGAGTATGTTTTTATCAATTGTGGTAACAAGGACATTTTGGCAATATTGACTCTGCCTGTCCAAGAACACGGGATGTCTTTCCATTTCCAAAGCCATCTTCAAGTTCTTCCGTAAGTGTTGCATAGTTTTCTTCATAGAGGTCATGCACCTTGTCCTTGACTTCTCTGTGGTCTAATCTTTTGCAGATGCTTTTAACTGAATTTTTAATTTGATTTATTGAGCCATTCATTTCCAGGATCTCTGTTGGGTTCTTTTCCAGAATCTCTATATTGAAATGTTTAATTTTACTTCCTGTATTTGCTCTCCATTCCTTCCTCACATCTTCTTTCAGTTCACTGAACATTTTCATGATGAACTTCCCATAGTCACTCTCTGCCATCTCCTGCACTGTGGTGTCACTGGGGCCAGCGTTGAAGGTTGTGGGTTGTTTGGGGTGGCTCGTTCCCTTGCTTTTTCATAGTTTTACATTTCTGCTCATCTATTTGTTCTAATTAGTTATTCAGGATAGTAGATTGCCTTTGGATTCATGGTACACAGATGGAGCACAGCTTTTCATTTCTCTGGTTGTACATGATGCAGAGTCACACCATTCGTGCCATCATACATGTGCCCAGGGTGATGATGTCTGTCTCGTTCCACCATCTTTCCTACCCTCTGCCCCCTCCCCTCCCCACTCCACACTCCCCTTTGCCAAAGTTCCTCCTCCATTCTTCTCATGTCCCCCCCCCCCATTATGGATTAGCATCCACTTATCAGAGAAAACATTTGACCTCTGGTTTTGTGTGTGTGTGATTGACTTATTTCACTTTTAGCATAATCTTCTCCAACTCCATCCATTTACCTGCAAATGCCATGATTTTATTCTCCTGTATTGCTGAGTAATATTCCATTGTGTATAGATCCCACAGTTTCTTTATCCATTCCTCTACTGAAGGGCATCTAGATTGGTTCCACAGTTTAGCTGTTGTGAATTGTGCTGCTATAAACATGGATGTGGCTGTGTCCCTGTAGTGTGCTGTTTTTAAGTCCTTTGGGTATAGACCAAGGAGTGGGATAGCTGGGTCAAAATAGTGCTGGGAAAACTGAAAACCCATATGCAACAAAACAATCAAACCCCTCTCTCTTAGCATGCACAAAACTCAACTCAATGTCAATCAAGGACCTAGGAATTAGACCAGACACACTGTGTCTATTAGAATAAAAAATAGGCCCAAATTTCTATCATGTTGAATAAGGCCCCAACTTCCTTAATAAGATTCCTATAACATAAGAATTAATATCAAGAATCAATAAATGGGATGGATTCAAACTAAAAAGCTTCTTAGCAAAAGAAACTATCAGTGAGGTGAATAGAGAGCCTACAATTTTGGAACACATTTTTACTACACACATGTCAGATAGAGCACTAATCTCTAGGACAAATAAAGAACTCAAAAAGCTAAGCACCATAAAAACAAATAATCCAATCAATAAATGGGCCAAGAAACTGAACAGAGACCCTTCTCAGAAGAAGATATACAATCCATCTACAAATATATGAAAAAATGTTCAACATCTCTAGCAATTAGAGAAATGCAAACCATTCCAAGATTCCGAGGAATCTCCATACTGCTTTCCAAAGTGGTTGCTCCAATTTGCAGTCCCTCCAGCAATGTGTGAGTGTGCCTTTTCCCCACATCCTCGCCAACACTTATTGTTGTTTGTATTCTTGGTAGCTGCCATTCTGACTGGAGGGAGATGAAATCTTAGTTTTGATTTGCATTTCTCTAATGTCTTTGCCACTTTTATGGAAGGGACTATTAAGTGAGCTTCTTTCTCAGAAGTTCCTAGGCTGAGCCATATTTCAAGTATTGCTACTTTCGCTCATTGGGTACCCACTGCTATGCCCAGCACCCAGCACCACTTTGACAGAAAATACTAAACTCTTTTATCTGCAATTCTTCCAACCAAAGCCATGTAGTAATAAACTTAAGCCAAGAAATAGCCTTGACCAGGTTGAGAAATTAATTACTAAAGATAGTAAAATCATAATTAATCCATATAGGAATCAAAAAGGGGCAAAGAGAAAAATGGTCCAAGGAAAAGAAGAAGAAAAGAGAAAAACTAATGCAAGCTAAGGTAAAAAGAGGACAAATGGGAGAGGGGATCGGAGACCTGAACAGGTAATGCAGAACAGAGAGAACTAGAGAAACAGGTATAACCCTGACGTAGGAAAACCAAGAATGACTCCAGTTAATGCTCTAAAACATGATAAGAAATGCAATCAATTGAGTTGCAGACTGTACTGTCAAATAATGGAACCTCTCTTGGTTCAATATGAAAATTACTCTCTGTAAGATTAAAATTGACCTCAGAGCTATTCATGCCATTCTATGCTAAGCTATTTGAAGTGTGTGTGTGGGGGGGTGTTTCTTAGAGAATCTTTCTGATTTGGGAGATGCCCACCCCTCCTCACCTTTACATCTAAGTTTCCCTGGGTGGGGAAGTTGTGATTACACCTGCTCACCTCATACACAATTCTAGGAGGCCCCTCTGAACTGTGCCCAGGTACCTACTAGTTTTCTGGTGGGTCAGAGGAGAGGGTCTTTAATGGTCTGTGAATTAAAGCAGCCAACTTATTCTGTTAGGGGCTGCTGACTTGCATGCCCCCTTGAAGGAAAGCTCCTTATATCCAGTGCTGTAAGATCCGGTGTGAGCTCCCCTGTGTGTATTTCAGAGCATGTTGGGGGCTGGTGGTCTAAGGCAGAGGTGTAATCTGAGGTCTGATTGGTGTGGCTTTGAATGGCTCCTGGGAGGTGTAGGGAAGCTGCCCCTTCTGAAGTGTGCAGGTCACAGGTCTGAGGGCTTGTTTTGGCACCCGGTGGTGGCTGGTGTCTGTGGGATGTTCTTCTGAAAGCCCCATGGTGGGTGTGCTGCATTGAGGTATCGAGGACATACGCCATTCTCCAAGGGCCATCTGCAGTTATCCTCAGGAATTGCCTTCTGTGAGTTCATGCATCTGGATGAGAGTTAACTGGCAACTCTGAGACCTGTAGCTGGGGACCCTCCAAGAGGCTCAGTACCTACTTTAGAGAGATTGCCAGCACTAACAAAAGCCATCGGTCTGCAGTTCCCCAAGGGGACAGTTACATTAAGTGATGCCCTAAGTCAGTTGCTCTAGAACTAGGTGGGACCTGCAATCTCCTGTCCAGTTTGAAAAAGATAAATGATACTTATTTCCCACTCCCAGCGATTCTTGTTTAATTGGCAGTGGTCTGGGGTGCTGTCTGGAGAGGTCGAAAATCTCCCTGGTATTGTTCATGGTCAACACAGTCGGAGGACTCAAGCCTAGGTTCTGAAGCTTCTGTGCACATCCGAATCACCCAAAGGGCTTAGTCAAACACAGAAGAATCCCCAATTCAGCACATCCGGGGTGCAACCCAAGGATGTGCCTCTCTAACCAAACTCCTGGATGGTGATGTTGGCCCAGGATCACATTTTGAGAGCTGTTCCAAGAGCCCTTTCTTCATATTCCTTGAGGGGTGGGTGGCTACAAGCAGGTCAAGTTCAAATCCTGACAATCACCACGGTCCACTCCTTGCTCCCCTTGGGGAGAAACTTGGCCGTTAGAAATCTCAGCTTCTACTTTCCCAATGCTGATTTCTCTTCTTCCCACCCCCATTCTTTTGGCGATATAAGAAAATGGGAACTGAGCCTGCTTCTCCCGGGGGACACCACTCGGCTTCTCGTGTCATAGTGCGCAGCAGGTGGTCTCATCAGAAAGTAATTGCCCAGGTAGAAATTGGGTAGTTCTACAGCAGAGTGTACTGCTCTGTCTCCTGGATTCTCTTTTCCTTCTCTTTTGCATCTTAGATGCTATTGTGAAGTCCCCAGGTCTCGGGCTACCTTCCCAAATCCCAGCTAGGTGATCTGCTTGAGGTGGTGTTTCCTGGCAACTTGTTACTTTTATGACTTTAATGAGATGGATACCAAGGGGAAAGATCCAGCTAGGGGGGAGGGCTCAAGAGCATGTGGGGATACAGCGAAGACATCTTCTCCTTTTGGAGATGGGAAAATGACTTGAATGTTTTCTGTTCTTGTTATTAATGTGTTAATTGGAGTCCGTGGGATATTTCCCTACATCCATATGACACACATTGGCCAAATCGAATCACTCTTCTCCTCTGTCTCCTTTCCCAAACTCTACTCACCATTATTCTATATTCAGGTGGACTTTTTCTTTTTCTTAACCTTCCACATAAGAGAGAGAACTTGTGATTCTTGCTTTATTTTTTTTTTGCCTGATTTATTTTTACTTAATGTCCTTAGCTCCATCTATTTTGATACAAATGACGAGATTTCATTCCTTTTTTATGGCTGAGTAATATACCATCACGTGCAGATGCAAAATTTCCATGATCTATTCACCTGTTGATGGGTTCCTAGCCTGATATCATATCTTAATTATTGTGAATACTACTGCAATAGATATAGGTATGAAATTATCTCTTAGGATGAGTGTATTTCCTTCTGGGCAATCTGGATCGTATGATAGATCTGTTTTTGCTTTGTTGTTGTTGTTGTTGTTGAGGGGGGAAGACCTCCCCCACTGTTCTTCTTAATGGCTAATCCAATTTACATTTCCATTAATAGTGTGAGTTTTTCTCCTTTATATCTTAACCAGTATTTGGCTTTTCTTTTCTGTTTTTTTTTTTTTTTTTAATGATAGCCATTCTAACTGGGGTGTGATAATATCTCATCAGAGTTTAGATTTGCATTTCTCTGATGACTAACGATAATAAGCATTTAAAAATACATTTGTTAATCATTTGTATTTCTCTTTTGGAGAAATGTCTATTCAAATCGTCAATCATATTTCAATTTGATTGCTTCAGGGTGGTTTTTAAAATTCCTTCTATCCAGGATGTGAAACCTCTGTTTAATACTTCTCAGTGTTTTCTCCTATCCTGTAGGCTGTCTCTTCATTCTGTTTCCTTTGCAGAGTCAGAAAACTGGAGTTTCTCTCGGGCTTTCTTGTTTACTTTCTTTTTAGTTTGATGTAATCCTATCTTTTTTTTTCCTTTTGTTTCCTGTGCTGTTAGATTTCTATCCAGAAAAGCATTGCCTGTACCATCATCTTGAAGATTCTTTTTTCTAGTTCCTTGAAGAATGCCCTTGGTATTTTCATGGGAATTGTACTGGATCTGTAAATCAGCTTGGGTTGCATGGATCTTTTAATGATTTTTTTCTTCTATTTAGGAACATGGAAAGTCTTTCCATCTTTCAGTGTTTTTAATATCTTAGTATTTGTAATTTTCATTATAAGGTCGTTTTCTTCCTTGGTGAAGTTTATTCTTATGTATTTTTGTAGCTATTACAAATGGGATAGCTTTCATGATTTCTTTCTCAGCAGGTTCACTGTTGATGCATAAAAATGCTACTTAGGGCTGGGGATGTGGCTCAAGTGGTAGCATGCTCACCTGGCATGCCTGGGGTGCTGGGTTCAATCCTCAGCACCACATAAAAATAAAATAAAGATGTCGTGTCTCGGAAAACTAAAAAATAAATAAAATAAAATAAAATAAAAATGCTACTTATTTTTGTGGGGTGACTTTTGTATTCTGTACCTTCACTGAATTTATCAATTCTAAGTGTCGCTTGGTGAAATCTTTAGGTTTTTTCCAGATATCGAATCCTATAGCAGTCACCAAAGATACACTTACTCTCTTCTGATGGATATGCTTTTGATTGCTTGCTCTTTAACTAATTGCTCTGAATCAAGATTCAGGTGTGGCACTGAAGAAGAGTGGTAAGACGGGCCAATGGACATGGCAGGAACTCTCATGACCGGATGGCCTGTCACAGTCAGGGATAGGAATTCAATCTGTGCCCACATGGGTGTCTCCTCCTATCCACTGTGACCTGCTGTTGGTTCTAACGCCACTGGCTTCCTTGAATCCAAAGGACATTTTCCAATCCGTCAGTGCACAGGAATTTTTTGAGTCGTGGGACTTTCTTAAGGTACAGAGAGGGTCAAGAAAGAGAGAGGAGCAAACCAAACCAAACCAAACCTGGAGTGGAAAAGCCATCTTTTTTGCTAATCGTGCAAGAATTAAACTCTGTCAGGCAGGGTGTCAGGAGGGATGTTTGTTCTCCAACTTTGGAAGCCATCATGCATTTATTTCTTTGAGTCGATATCCACATCCACTGAGTGCCAATTTGCCCGACTGGGGAGAACTTGAATCTCCAACCCTCCTGGGGCTCCTTGTCACTTGGATCCGTCAGAACAACTCAGAATCTGATATTTTCTACCTTGGAGAGCCTGGGGGTGCTCAGTATTTTTTTTATGAGCCTCTGTCTCTTTGCCTCTTACATTGATCTGCACTATGCATGTACTCTGAGTATTGCAACCTCTCCTCCAGGGGCGGGGGGGGGGATCTTTCCAGCTTGAGACAGAAGAACACAGATCCCCACTTGACTGTGGGATGGGAGCCATTATCTCTTTTGCACATGATAAAATGGATGCTCCAATCATTTAGGACTCCCCTAGGCTCAGGATCAGTTCATTCCCTGAGGCATCTGTAATGTGCCGGTCACTGTGCCGAGGTGCAGGGGGTACAGGGTGAGCAGGACCAGTCAGATCCCACCTCTCCTTCAGTGTTGGGGAGGGTAGTGGGTGGGGGAAGTAGTAAATTTTAAGAGTTTTAGATTTCAGCAATACACATAGCTAAGGTTTTTGAATTCTTCCTTGTGTACCTGTCCCAGGTATAAGTTGCTGAGATGTGCTACCCTCTAGTCCTCACAAGAACCCTGTACAGTGTGCAGTGTTATGCTGTTTTAGATGAGGGAACCAGAGGACGCCCGAAGAGGTTAAATAGCTTAGGAATAGAATAACTGTGAATCACTGTGATACAGTGTACAGCGAAAACATTAAATGATCACAGGGCAGGTAGGTGGGCATGAGGGGAAGATACTCTCATAAAAAGGTTGTGTTTATCTCTGAGGAGTCGCATGTGAGTGAGGTCAGAGTGGGTAGGAGAAACAAACTATGCAGTCATTAGAAAGAGGTATGTTCTTGTGCAAAGGCCCTGGGGTTGGAAGAGAACTGTTGAGAAGTTCTTATCTATTGGGACCCTAAATTCAATGATCTTTCTGCTTTATAAAATCAAAACCACTAGCCGTGACACCTCTAGCAAATAAAACACAGTCTTGGAGGACAGCTGTGACCAACAAAGATTTTTTTTAATCCATTTGTTAAGCATTCAGCAGGAGGTTTTGAAGAGTTCCACAATAGCCTCATTGTATCCTCCATTCCGGTAGCAGCTGCAGACTCTAGGGGTATCTAGCATTTCACATTTTCTCTTTTAACGACTTTGATAAACATAGGCCAGTTCTTATTTTTCTGATTCTTCTCTAGCTCATAGTTTTTGCATCAAAATAACATCTTAGAAACAGCTATCAGATGATGTGTATATATATATATATATATATATATATATATTTTTTTTTTTTTTTTTTTTTTTGCTGGAAGTTTTTCCCCTTTCTGATTTGACATCTGGGGGCAAGATTTTATATTTTTCCTCCTGGGTTTCTTCTGCTTCATGAAAATTCTCAGCAGCCACCTTACCTTGGCACTTTTGTGAGTCATCTTTCACGTGCGTTAGCACCGTGACGGACAGTCTCTACTTTAAACCCAAGGTCAGTGAGTGCTATGTTTTTGAAAGGACAGGAACAAGAGATCTCCCAACCTGGTTAGTCACTCTACAAAGATATTTTCATTCCAAGACTGAGCGGTGGACTCAGTGATCTGAGACATTACATTTGCTAAATGGTCTATCCCTTAGTTAAACACAATTACCTGTTTCCTAGACACACCGGGTAATGGAAGTGAAGTCGATTATTTCTTCATCCACTCCACGGTTCTTTTGCAGATAAGGAGGATGATGTTTCAGCCCTGTTGCCAAGTCTCCCTCGCACTAGCGAGGTGACCATTGTGAAGTGACCTTGCCTCTCTGAATCTATCTCCGTCTATGTAAGATGGAGAGTGATGTAAAATGATACCAGTTCTGTGTCTCTGGAGAACCCCAATAATTAGAGATTTTAGTACTGAGCATGAGTCTAAGGGAAAAGAATTTTCAGGATGCATTTTCTGAATTGCTTCTGAGGTTTCTGGAATTGGGTCCCTAACCGGATTAAGATTTCAAAAATGCCAGTAACCCTATTTCCAGTATTAAAAAACACAGCACTTACAGTCCATGGCCTGAATTTTTAATAGGGAGGCACAAAATATCTGCACTGGACAGTACTAATTAACCATTTATTAAAAATAACCAAGGAGCTAGGTTACCCTGCAAGACACTTAGGAACATTTTTTTGGAAAAGGAATATACTGATGTTGGTTGTTTTTTTTGCTAGTGCCAGTGAGCAAGGTGGTCAGAGAACAGGATGAGCTGAGGGTTTTGAATTCCCAGGTGCAGCACTGGGTAAGGGAGCTGAGGGCTTCTGGGGGTATACCTGAAGGGGAAGCTCCCCTCCCGCAGCTGAAGGGCAGAACTTGCTGAAAACCAAAAGCAGAACCTCATCTTGAGCTGGCTAAATCGCAGCCCAGGCCGGACTCCAGCCTGATAGAGTGTCTACTGCTGACGTGAGGGACATTGATTGGGAGAGGAAGGGATACTCTAAACTGAGCAGCGGACCCTCATGAAGCTAGAAGCACTGAGCTTCTAAACGTTGATGAGTTTTCCTTTCTGGTAGAAGAGGTGTCCCCAACCCCAGCAGAACTAGCTCCCTCCAAGCGAGATCCAAGAAAAGCACAAGACCTATGGTCAGCTTGCATTTTTTATCTAGCCTGAATTATTAGAAAACTTTGCATCTGTATCTGCATCTATACCAAATATGTATGTAAAGACATATTATGTGCGTGTCAGGGCTCACACACACAAAATCTACAGTTTGAACCAAAATGCAGGGACCAGAAGTTTTTCAGATTTACCATATTTTATGTTTTAATTCTGGAATATTTAAATAGATTTTTTTTCAGGTTTGGAAGCACCTTGGACTTTGGATTTTCAGATTAGGGATATTTCACCTGTGTCCCTGTGATGTCTATTTTATTTGTAGTTTGTTCCTCTGTATGTAAGAATATACACATATACATTGATCTTTTTAGAATTAGTTCCAAAAGTCCCATTTCTACTTTAAAATCAATGAAATAACGTAGGCACAGAAAATTCTAAACATTTTGTTGATCAGAACCATAAAATGGAGGTGCCAATAAAGTTGATTTCAGGTTCAAATACAGTTCATAGGTTTTTCTCCAACAGATTTCCAAAGTCATCTCACTGTTCACAAATAATGTATCTAAAAGTGCATTTCTTCTGATAATAGTATTTGGCATACAAATGGGTTGATTTTTTTTTTTATTTTTTAAGATCTAACAGAATGTAGCTTTTTACAAACTCATGTATGTATCCTATTTTTTTAAATTTCAATTTAGATTAAAATAGGATAGATAGGAACTTCTCCTGAGACATTTCCCAAGTCACTTGAGATTTCGACAAGGGCTGTTTGATAGGCACAAACCCAGGGCCTTTACTGATGCTATGAATTAATCTAGAACCTTGTCCACAGGCCTGATCTTTCCCGAGAGGGTCGCTAATATAGTTCAGGTACTTCTGCACGTATTGCTCCCAGAACCCAGAGGAGGACAGATCAAGCAGCCATTACCAGCTTTCCATGTGGGGAAACAGCATCACAAGCTGAGGCAATGGCTTTCAGCTAACAGTCAGCAAGGAGACGGGGACCTCAGTCCCACACTGCCAGAATGGAACCCCGCCTGACTAGCACCTTGGTGGTAGTCCTGCTGAGATTTATATCACTTTTGACCCACAGAACTGTGAGATTATAAATGTGGGTCGTGCTCATCCCTGTTTTGCAACAGAGCAAAACCAATACATCCAAAGAACAAGGGAAAGTACTTCCTTACTGATTCAGGAAGGAAAAGTTCCACCGTGTTTTTGGAGATATCCTGACATGAGATTTAATTATTTTTCTTCTCCTCCTCCCCCTCCCCCTCCTCCCCCTATCTCTCCTCCCCCTTCTCCTCCTCCCCCTCTCCTCCCCCTCCTCCTCCTCCTCCCGCTCTTCCCACTCCTCCTCCTTCTCCTCCTCCTCCTCCTCCTTCTTCTTTTTTAATCAGGATTATGGAGAGTTATGGGGAGGGAGTTTGGGGGATTTATGCAGGAGTGAGATTTCCAGTGCTCAGGCCCCAGTCTCTGCTATGAATTCCACGCAGACTGTGTGGAGGTGGCACAACGGACACTCTGCTCTGTCCTTACGGAGAT
This sequence comes from Spermophilus citellus, assembly GCF_964194105.1. Classification (NCBI taxonomy): domain Eukaryota; kingdom Metazoa; phylum Chordata; class Mammalia; order Rodentia; family Sciuridae; genus Spermophilus; species Spermophilus citellus. The sequence continues at coordinate 9,683,567 of NC_138201.1, read as the reverse complement.
GGATAAACGCCCCTTCCTTGGGGTCCTTTAACCCTGCAGAGCTAAACCTCAGGCCATATTTCTTTTGTCAGCACCATTTTTTTTTTTTTTGGCCCTTGGGAAATAATTCTTTGAAGCTACAGTTTGCTTCTGATGGCATTTTTCAGAGAACAGAAAAATATCATCATTTAAATTTCACCCCTTTCAAGTAGACTCAGAGGTTCTAAGCCCCAGTCCAAACAGGAACAGCTCGTGGGGTTAAATCCCAGCCAGGGAACATGAGTTAGACAGAAATGAAAGGTCCACTTCATCACGCTGATTCTAAAGAGACGCTTGCAGGGTTCCTGCAGTTTGTTTAGACTGAACAGAAAAGTCTCATCTGTTTCTTCTTAATGTGCGGGCTGCTATCTGATCACCGGAGCCACGGACATCACTTTGTAGACGTTTTTGGTTATTTCTGGAAATAGAAGCAGCAGGGGGAAAAAAAAACAGTTAAGCCCTTAAGAGAATTAAGTCTTGAAATGGAAAATTCAGCTTCAGTCCTCAGTGACACACGTCCTTGAAAAGCTCTTTGAAGAGGAAGCTCTCCCTTATAAATAAACAGCTTGGAATCCTCTCCCACCCGGTTGCATTTCCACGAGGGACTCGAACTACGGATTTCTCTCCAGAGGGACAATAAAGCCAACGGGTGGGATCCACACTGTCAGACTGCTCTTTCCCCAGTGCGTGATGAACAGGGTGCGTGGGAAGATGGAGGCCTTGGATGACGGCCCATCGCAGCGGCAAGACACGGCTTGGCTGGGCTCCCCGACTCCTTATCCACCTCGCTGAGGCCCAGTAAGTCACGTCCTGGGACAAGATAGAGACAGGCCATTTCTGGCTAGGAAGCGATTAGAGAGAGCAAGGCAGAGAGGAGTCATTATTTCACAACATAGTATTTCATGAAAGCAAAGTCATAGAATCAGTAGGAGACTCAGACATGTCCAATCATAGTGCAAAGAGGAAGGTCTTTAGAATAGTCCCTCAAGGATAAAATTACCCCTGAAGATAAAATGAAGTGTCTCACAGCCGCTCGGGAGGCTGAAGCAGGAGGATGGTGAGTTCAAAGCCAGCCTCAGCAAAAGTGAGGCGCTAAGCAGCTCAGTAGAGATTAGAGTTGGCCCCCAAGTGTCAGTAACGACCAGAGTGAGAAACCTACTCTAGTGTCGTGATGGTCCTCCCTCTATCGGTCCTGCTGCTCATGACCAGACAGAACAAGGCCTGCGTTGTCTTCATTGGAGTTCTCACGCTCTGGAGGATCCTAAAGAGTCAAGTTGCTCAAACCTATCATTTTCTACAGGTGAGAAGGCTTGGATGGAGGAATTCAGTGACTCACTCACAGAACTGGCTGTAGCCATTACAAATCCAAACTGCTCCACTCCTCAGTACACTTTGGCCAAGAGAAGGACCTACGTAGAAGGATGATTGATGCCAGTTCACATTGTCATAACCAAGCCTCGATGACCATCAGGGTGAGGGGAACAGACAAGCTGAAGGAGGGAAAATAATCTTGGGTCCGATCACAGTCTCAGAACTGACGTGTTTGACCTTGAGTGTCTTTCTTAAAAACTCTTACCTTCAATCTCCTAATTAAAGATAATGAGAATTTCCTGGAGGATGGAATGGGAGGTCACAGTGTTAGGAGGTGTTTATGAGGTTAAGGTAATTCGGTAGCTGGAATAGAATACACACAAGCACTTTTAAGGTTTCTTTTTTCATCAAGATCTTTTCTGCGCACATAATTTGAGTGACCTCTGGGTTCTGGAAATGGGAGTTGGAAATGGTTGAGCCGAAAGCACATCCAGTTCCTGCTATTATGAGAAGGGAGATCATGAGCAAATACAGAGGTATGTTTAAATCATTTTTAAATTAGTACTCTAAAGAAGGTAGAGCAAGCTCCGGGGCTAGAGAGAAACAAGGTACTCTTCTCTAAGGGGAGTTCAGTGATAAGTTCCTGTTCTCTGTGTGGACTGAGTAACTGTCTTGCAGAAGCTAAGTTTGCAAGACGGACTTGGTGATGGATGATGTTACTTCTGCTTTTGTGGTACAACTTGTAAGACAGTTACTCAGTCTACACAGAAGAATAGGAAGTACTAACCCACATTGAATTCCTTTTAGAATTTTTTTGGTGATATTCTGTTATAAAACTTTCTCACGAGAAGAGGTACTTATATGTTACAAATATGGTGGGGGTTTCTGCTTCATTATGGTAAGGGTCTTCTGAGTTGGGGGGGGGTCTCTGGTCTGCTTCATTAGCTCTAGTGGAAAAAGTTAAAAAACAAAATCACACATGAACAGAAGTGAGAGCCAGGACGCTAATGCCGTCGACACAGAAACCTTCCCACTCACACGCAATAGTTTTAAGACTATATTTTTGTCTTTGTGTGTCTTAGAATGTTTTTATTCCTTCAGTTGAATTAAAAGATGCCTCTTCATAGAAGTTAATCTTATGAAAAATTTCCCATTGGCTTCTAAGATCCATCTGAACTTTGCAACCATTTCTTTGGATAAAAAGAGCTAGCCAGTCATAGTGGGGTAGGGAGGGGGAGCCTGGGAGGAATAGACGAGCTCGAGATAGGGCAGAGGGGTGGGAGGGGAAGGGAGGGGGCAGGGGGTTATTAATGATGGTGGAATGTGATGGACATCATTATCCAAAGTACAGGTATGAAGACACAAATTGTGAATATACTGTGTATACAACCAGAGATATGAAAAATTGTGCTCTCTATGTGTCATAAGAATGGTAATGCATTCCGCTGTCATATATAAATTTAAAAAAAAATTAGAAAAGAGCTAGCCAGTTATTTCTCCTCAACTTTGTCTAGCTGCACATAATCCTTCCACCATGGAAGCTTGCTACAGAAAGGGGTAGAACTCGAGTGCTGCAAAAAATAATCATCATCATCATAATTTATGATGCTCTGACAAGGGAAAGAGCAGAAACAGATGGCGGGCATCATCAGCACCACACAGCTGACTGATATCAGACGCTCTTCCTCCTCGGTGGCTGATGGCTTCCTGAATCTGGGCACCAGTGTACCCAGGATGTCATAAATGGTTTTTTCAAAGTGCTTTGAAGAAACCGTTAGTAGTCTCCATTCATTAGATGGCCAGAGACTCCTGTGTGCCCAGGGACAAACCTAAAGCCAGGTTCTCAGATGCAGTGTTAAAATGCATTTGTGTGTTGAAGTGTGTGTTGATGGAGACATAGCATATCTCCAGGAGGAAACTCATGAATTAGGTAAGGGGGGCTGTTTGGGGGAGAAGCGGTCAGTGATTGTGGGACAAAGGAGAGAGGAACATTTGGTCCACTGGATGTCCTTTTGCATCCGATGTATTTTGCATCAGGAGCACAGAGGACCTATTCAAACTACTTCAATGAAATGAAGGAGGGCCCTGGTAATTCACATTTCATAATCGAGGGAGCTGAGTGAGTTACTTTCTTAGGCAGAACCTTGAAGCTCTATTCCTAGAATAATGTCACCATCGGGGATTTGAAGGGAGTTCTCTGTGACTCTAAAACTTTTCTGGAAATAGTTCGGATGCAAAATTCTTTCTCCAAGTGTTTCTGAAGTGGATGACTGGGCACTGGACGTACTGTTCCAGAGACAGCTGTTTCATCAGGGGTGTCTCCATTAGCTTGCGCAGCAAGCTTGCTGGGGGTTCTGTGGAACATACTCCTCAAAGCCCATCCATCAGGCTAGCTTCCGTTGATCTCCAGTAGGTGTGGATTCATTGGAGCACAAAAGTTAGCATAAGGTCAGACCCTAAAGAGAAGCTGAGAATACAAGTTGACCAACTCTTCCATTTTTCCTCCTCTTGACCTATTCAAACAAGCAGTCATGACGTTGTCCACCAATATCGATGGCTCCTATCTTCTGGAGAAGATAAACATTTCCTCCAGAATGCTTCTAATCCTGTCAGCTGCTGGAGTCTATTTCTAACAGTTGAATGGAGTCTTCAACAGCTCAAGGCTAAAATGTGATTAAAGGAGAGAATTATCCAAAGCTCATGAACACATTTTTTCACCCAAGAGCAGAGTGGTGCAGTTTTCCCAGGAACACGTGAGGAGGTGAGGATTGGGCTGGGAACTAAAACACATGGGTGGTGGTTTATCCTTGTCAGAACATTCCTGCTGAGATGGAGGAGGCATTGATAAAGTCAGTCATGCTTCCTGACAGCTGCTGGCAGATTTCCAAGTTCCTCATCATTTGGTCCATTATAGGTTTGGGGTATTTTGTTATTATCCTGTTTTTCTTTGTTTCAATCCATCTTTATAGAGAAGAGAGAGACTGGTATGATGGGAAAAAAAAAAATATATATATATATATATATATATATAGGCTGGGCATTAGGCAACTGGGATTTAGGTCCTCTGTGTCCAGGCTGCTGAGTGATCTTTAGTAAACCTCTTCTCTCTGGACTTCCGGTTCTCAGGTCTGAGTCTGCCTCTGTGGTCTCTAAGATCTCTCCTCCCATATGATTGGATTAGGACCTGCCCCAGAATTCAGGAACTGAACAGCACTTTTCTCACTCGAGACAGTGCTAAATAAAACCATCAAATAGTCAAATCTTGTTTGTGGCTGGGATTTTGTTTTCCTCCTCTGTGTGTCTCCTAGTTCCCTGCTAGCTCCTGGGTTTTTCTACTCAGACCAAGACCATTCGTGCCAGCCACTGGGAAGGTGAGGCTAGAAAACATGGTGGAGGGAACAGCAGGTTTGGAATCTATCAGAAGTCACCTTCGTTTCCTGTTCTTTCATGATCTGTCTGGTCTCCAAAATCATTGAACTTTCTCAACAGGATGACAGAGATGACCTGAATCATCTTCATAATTTTTCTAAATCCTAAAATAATCTGTTCTAAGTCCTTGCTGGAGAATCCTGTGACATACTATCTTCTGCAAACCCCTGACCCACACCTAGGTAATTTTATCCAGGGTATATTTTTTCTCTCTTGATTTCAATATATATCAAATAATAGAGAAAGGAAAACAACCTCAGTTCTCTGTCATCCTGACATACTACCTATTTTTTTTTTTATTCCAGTTTCATCTCTATGCAAAGACTCTGGTTTGTTTCAGTTAGAAACGTGATTCGCTCTGCTGTGTAGTGGGAGGGTCCATTTTTGTTTAAGGTTTCCTCTTCAGCCCTGTCAATTCAATGTCTGGACGTCTGGTTTGTGAGGACAACCTGTTCTCATCATAAAGTGAGCCCCTTTTATGACTTTCCTACCTTGAACATCCAAGAGGTCTCACGGAAAAGCGGCTTTCACATAATTTTTTGTGTGTCCCACAATAAGGAATGCACATAGCCACAATATTGGACTAAATAATTATTCTTATTATGTACAATGCCCTCTTTTTGGTTCCGTTCCCTTACACACAGGCAGGTGCCCCCTCCCCCCACACACATACATAACTGATTTCACCGTCCTCTGGCTGCTCCTGACCTCTTCTTTTGGAAAGGAGTCACAATCCATTTTCCATTTAGTCTGAAAGCTCTAGGGACCCCAAACCATCTTGTCTCAGTTTTCAGCCATTAAATAAATAGGATCCATGAAATCATAAGTACTGTGTCAGTGGGGCCCACAGACCTCTTCAGAGAGGTAGCATCCCATCAGGTTTAGACACAGATAGGTGGAGCCCAGCTCCTGGGGGATCCTATTCTGCTGTCGTTCTCTTCTGTAATGTTTCGTGCTCTTTTTCCTATTAGAAGAGCTTTGTAAGGCACGAGGAAAAGTGACTTTGTCGTCCTGGAAGAGCTAGGCTGCCTACGTGGCTTGAGGATCTCTGGGAATATTGCCCTATGTTCGTCGGCTTCTGTGTCACTGGGACCAAAACACCCAGCAAGAGGGACAAAGAGGAGGAGCAGCGTATGGTTCAGGGCTCATGGTTTCAGAGGTCTCAGTCCACAGATGGCCGACTCTATTGCTCTGGGCCCAGGAAGAGGCAGAACATGAGGAGGGAGGGACCCAGCGGAGGGAGGCTGCTCAGCTCAGGTGGGGTCAGAATCAGAGAGAGAGCTAGGTGGGAGGAGGAGGAGGAGGAGGAGACACGGGGAAGATGCACTTTTTCAGGGCACCCCCCTGGTGACCCACCTTTTCTGACCATGCGTCACCTGCCCATAGTCGCCACCCAGTCTTTCCATTCAAACCGGGATGGACTGGTGAGGCTCCAACTCTCATGACCTGATCATTTAACCTCTAACTACCCCTGCATTAGCAGGGGCTTCTGGGGGACACCTCATTCACAAACTATAATATGCTCCATGTCCCCCAAGTGATGACAACTCCAGGTGGAGACACAGGTAGCATTGGCTCCAAAGAGGCAAAGCTTGATACTTCAGCCAACAAGCCAAGAGGCGATTGGGGCAAGTTATTCACCTCTCTGAGGGTCGGTATCCAATGAAGACGCAACTGGAATGAGATCTTCAGCGAAGTTATCTGACACGCACACTTGACAAGCTGAAGCTTTCCATCGGCTTCTAGAACCCAGTCATCTCCCTTCAGCCAGAGTCCTGTTTATGTTGGTGCATGAGAAATACTTCCATGCCTCTGAGGTTGAATTTTCATCGAAGGGAAATCTTTTAGGACAGATATTTCCAAAGGATGGAGAGATTTGAGGTTATATAGGCCCATCACCAAATTCTAGATGCGCAGCGATTTATGGAAATAGTTCAGAACGTTTAGGACTCAAGGCAGGGTTTTGACTTACAGATTTTCCTTAGTATTTTCCAAATGCTCTTTGTAAAAACCCGTGTCCCATTGAAAGGCACAACATTTTCTGCTTTGAATCTTGGAATTATCTTACTGGAAAACTTAATCGTTTGAAAATATTCCCATTTCCAGTCTTATTTTAAAATATCGGAATAATGTTTTTCCCCCAAGAATCTTATCCATTTCATTGTAAGGGGAAAACAAGAGGATTAGGCATTAAAATTGTGTGAAAAAGAAATTCGCTCACCTCAATCTACAAGGGTTAAGCTACTATTTAACCTGAGTGACGATAAAGGCACATTTCATTTGGTAGCAAGCGCAGTGCCAGGCCTCAGGTCTGGATCCTGAGGGCTCCTCACCTGACTGCTTACCCAGTCGTGGGAAAGCAGAGAACTATTCCAGGCCTCATGTGCCCAACTGTGAAATGGGGATGAGAACCAAATGCACGTGGCAGGATAACGTCTGAGATGAAGTGGAGTGAAATGTTAAGCCCTCAGCATCATCTGACCACAAAGTTCTTGAAGCAAATATTAGTTATTTGTTACATGATTATAAGGAAGGGAACTAAGAGTAATTCAGCAGCTCATGCTGTTCACAAGTTCAAAGATGTAAAGAAAAACTTCAAATCCTATCTAGGAGTTAGCTTAAATTGCCCTTGGTATTATTTCTCCTCTGAAATGTATTTACATATGTATCATAAGTAGGTAAACTTGCAAATATAGGTGTTTATATATGTGTAGTTAGTTTTTTTGGTTTTTTCAAGTTATGGAACTGCTTTGTGGTTCCAAATAAATGACATGCCCAGCCAGGTGCAGGGGTGCACACCTGTAATCCCAGTGGCACAGGAGACTGAGGCAGGAGGACTGCAAGTTCAAAGCCAGCCTCAGCAACTTAGCAAAGCCCTAAGCAACTTAGTGAGACCCTGTCTCTAAATTAAAAAAAAAAGTGGGGGTGTGGCTCAGTAGTTAAGCACCCCTGGGTTCAATAATTGGTATCCCCCCTAAAAAAATAAATAAAAGACACATGCAAATATTGTTCCATACCAGGACTACAGCTGGACCTTATTCTTTTGCAAAGATTTTCCAGTATTCCATCACACACACACACACACACACACACACACACTTTTAATATACTTATATGCATATACATTCGTAGCACTTTCTAATCCCTAATGGTGAACATGTAGATTTTTGACATATTCATTCTTTTATAAATAATATATTTTAGTAAAGGGTTTTAATCTACATATCCTTTATATTTTATAAGTTGCTTGCATCACATGAATTTACAAAGAGGAATTTGAGAATCAGAGTATGCACGTATGGAAAAATGTTGAGACACTGCCCACAGATTGCCTTCTAAAAATGTTGTACTTAATTATCAACAGTGAAGGGCAACCCTATTTTCCCCTCATATCCAAGTAAGATCACTAAAATGTTTTTTGGTCGACAAAATGACTATTAGTTTCTTACCTATGAATCTATATTTCTTAATGTAAAAAGTAGTCCAATTAAAAAGTGGATAAAGGAGGTTGCTAGACAGATGGCAGAGAAGAAAACACCAGGAAACCGTCTCTCCACCTAGAAGCTAATTGCATGGGCCAAATCTGTCTGATGCAATGGTTTTGGAACTCTGGAGTCTACTCAAGGCTTGCAATTTCCAGGGGAAGGCTTGGGCAGAGAAGCATGGTTTATTTCCATCAATTTAAGCCCTTGGAACAGTAGCGTCTACCCATCCTTCACCCCATGGGCTGGCAGTTCTGCTGATGTTTCTAGAGTGTGCACAGTTTCTGAGAGATACAGTGGAGGAAAGAAGATCTTGTTGTCCAGATAGTGGGCATCTGTGCTCTGATGGTTGATGACTGCTTCTGATCACCAAGATGCAGACAGAAGCAGGAGACAGAGGCATACATTCCCCCGCTGTTGGAAATCCCTCTGTTCAGCTGAATCCCTCCCTCCACATTCACTTCCAGGGGATGTGAAAGGATAGTAGCAACCCCTGCCTCTCTCCCTTCATTTTACTCTCTTTTTCTTGCATTTAGGATCCAGACATTAAAGACAAAGACAATCAAGCCAACTCCCCACATAAGGAAAAGTAAAAAGGGACCATGTATGATCAGTGAAAGGCATAGACTAAGAAAATTTCTGAGAAGACCTTAGGTTTATGTGTCAGGCTGATCCTTGACCCATAGAGACAGACTAAAATGGTTTTAAGAAGCAGAAAATTAACAAAAGACAAAGAATAGCAAATCTCTGGGAACAGGGGACACCGATTTCTGGAATTACCACATTACTAGATTCAAATGACCAGTCATCAAACAACAACAAACACAGGGTATATAAAGAAGCAGGGAAGGAAGGCATCTTGAAAGAAAAATATAGGTCAACAGAAATTGTCCCACCAAACAGCCTCATAGCAGATCTACTAAACAAAGACTTCACTAATAGTCTTAAAGATCTTCAGTCCAATAAAGGAAGAATGTGGAGAAAGTCATGGAAACAATATACAAACAGAGTGGAAATATTAAAAAAAGAGAGAGAGAGAGAAAAACAAAAAAGAACCCAAAGAGAAAGTCTGAAATTGGAATGAAAAGTTTGCTAGAGGAATTCAAAGACAGATTTTAGTAGATTACATCATTAGGAAACTTGAAATTGGGATAATGGAAATTTTCAAATGAGTACCAAAAAAAAAAAAGAAAGAAAAAGAAAAAAGAAGAAGAAAAGTGCACAGGACTTAAGAGGATCTGAGACATGCATGTTGGAATTGCAGAAGACAAAAAAGCAGAGCATATTTGAGGAAACAATGACTGTGAAAACATACCAAGTTTGATGAAAGATATGAACATTAACCATCAGGAGACTCAACTTCAAATAAGAACTCAGAGAGACCCACACCATCCAAACGTAATATAATGACTTTCAAAAGACAAAGCCAGACAGTCTTAAAAGCAAGAGACAAATGACACGTCACATACATAGGATCTATAGTAAGATTATCAGCAAATTTCCTGTCAAACTTTCAAAGCCAGAGGGCATTAGGCTGACATAGTCGAGGTTCTACAAACAACAACCAACTTCCCACTAAGTGTCCCACCTTGGACCACCCTGTCCTTCACAAGTGAGGGATAAATTATCAAATTCTCTTATTATAAATGAAAGCTGAGGATTTTGTTGCCAAATCTGTAAGAAATGCTCAAGAGAGTCCTGCAGGGTAAAATTGAATAGTATTAGTAACTCAATGCTGCATGAAAGACTGAAGGTCTCAGGAAAGGTACTTCTAAAAACTAGTATTATTGTAATAATGATTTCTAACTACTATATGACTTAAGAAGTTACTACATTTAAAAAAATCATTGTAAAAGCCAGTAACTTTAGTGTGTAACTCCACATTTTGTTTTTCTAAATAACTTAAGAAATAAATAAATTTAAAATAAAAGTCCATATTTAAGAGCACACACTATATAATGGTATAATTTTGTGAAAATAACCACCAAAACAAATAGGGATAGAACTATAAAGGAACAGAGCTTTTGTACCCTGTGAAGGTTCAATTGGTAAAACTCAAACTAGAGGGTTAAGTTTTTGGAATGTTAGATGTAATAACCATGGTTTGAAAATAGAATACATGTGAAAGAAAATCAGAAAGGGATTTAAACATTTCATTCCAAGAAATCAGCTACGCACAAAATAAGATCATTAATACAGGAAACAAAGGATAAAAACTATAGGGCATATAGAAAATAAATAACAAGATGATAATGGCGGTCCTTCCTTATCAATAATTACTTAGAATGAACAGAAGTCTCCAAAGAAAAGATATTAGTAGACTAGGAAAAAGTAAATGATGGTTCAACTGTATGCTTTCTACAAGAGGTGCATGTTACATCCCAAAACACAAATAAGTTAAAAGTAAATGAATGGAAAAAGATATAGCATGCAAATAGTATTCAAAGGAGTAGGGTTGGCCATACTAATAAAAAAATCGAATTTAAATTTGAGGAACAGGATGACAAAAAGCACTTTCTATACAGTCGTCCTGGAGTATTTTGGGAGGGATTGGTTCAAAGATTCCTGGAGGATGCCAAAATCTGTGGATGCTCAAGTCCCTTATATAAAATGACGTCATGTTTGTACATAATCTGATCATCTCTAGATCACTTACAGTATCTACTCAAATGTAAATGCTTTGTAAAACAGTTCTTAAACTGTCGTGTAGAGAATAGTGTCAAGGAAAACAGTCTGTAAATGTAAGTGGCGGTTTTTCTCAAATATTTTGGGTCTGTGATTAGTTGAATCCGTGGATGTGCAATACATAAAGAGGCTGGCTATGTTAATAAAAGTCAAGGACACATGACGATTATAGATTTGACACAATGACAGACCATCAAAAGATCTACATGTCCATGTTCATGGAGAGCAAGACTCCATGTTAAGAAGTCAGATCTTCCCAACTTGATTTTCACAAACACCCTAATCCCAATCACAGTTCCAGCAAATTTTTAGTTTGTCTATGCTAATGAACTGAATTTCAAGTTTGTATGCAGAGGTAGAGAACACAGAACAGGTATCACAAAATTGAAGGAGAAATAAATAAAAGTCAGAGGGGTAACACTCCCCGCCTTCAAGTCTCACTCTAATGGTATTGGAGAAATAGACCAATAGATCAATAGAACAGACGAGAGCCTAGAAATAGATGTACACCACTCTAGTTTTAATCTTTGACAAAGGAGCACAGGGCACTTGGAAGGTTAACAGTTTATGCTGAAACAACTGAGTATCCACTTGTGAATAAACCTGTGTCACCGTTCACACACATGGGTAAATACATGGGTGTACTTCCTGGGTCCTATGGTAGGCATATGTGAACTCATTGAAGAAACTTCCAAAGTAACCAACATAGATTTCTCTCAAAATAATAGGGATGGAAAGGAACCTAGAAAAAAGAAATTGTGCATGGTTGCATTTATATTCATCACTAGACAATCAAAACTGATCCACAGAAAGCATGTCTGCGGTTAGAGGAAGGAGGGGGTGACATCACAGAGTCACAGAATTTGGGAGCATGTTTACATATTTATTACATCTGTAGTTGTGACATTTTCCTGGATGCCGATACACATTTCAAAACTTAGCAAATTGCACACATCAAACATGTGTGTTGTACGTCTCCCTGATACCTCAATGAAGTTGTTAGAATGCAGAGGATAAGACTCTTGCTTTCACAATGGTTACAGAAGCCATTAAATATTCTTTTTTTTTGTTTTAAATTTTATTTTTTTTATTGGTTGTTCACAACATTACAAAGCTCTTGACATATCATATTTCATACATTAGATTGAAGTGGGTTATGAACTCCCAATTTTACCCCAAATGCAGATTGCAGAATCACGTCGGTTACACATCCACAATTTTACATAATGCCCTATTAGTAAATATTCTTAAAGGGCCTAGAAAGATCTGAATTAATTGAACAGTATGGCATGTCTTTTCATTTATATATTTCAGTATTTTTGAAGTTTAATTTCTTCCCTGAGTGAACACATAAATTTGAAGTGATCACATTCAAACTTCCTTTTTTTTTTCTCTTGGAGAACTTGACAGATAATTTTTGAACCTCATTTGGAAAAGCAAATTTCAAACTCTATCCAGAGAAGCTTTGAAGGAGAAGAATGATGGCGAGGCGGGTAACCTCTCCGTTTTCAAAACATATTTTCACTCTATAGCAATCAAAACAGTATGGTACAGAAATAGGCACTAAGTAGACCCCTATAAAGGAGAATTCGGTTTCCTGTACTTAAGATGGCTTTTAAAATAAAAAAAGATTTCCATTCGAAATGCTTTAGCTCTAGGGTGAGAAAATGGGAATTTGAACTTCAAGAGACTTGAATTTTACCTTTATGACTTTCAGTATTGTTTGAGATTTTTTAAATTAAATATGGATTACTTTAAAAATATATGCACATATCGGCATGCCTGTACACATGTTAGCAGATGTTTAAAGAAGGAATGAAGATTCATATAAACTGCCAGGGGAGGATTTTTGAGATTTATTGAGTGACAGTTGCAATCACAGAATTCTAAGTATGATATCCAATTTCAGAGGAAATTATATGTGCATGCATATGTGTCTAAGTATTATAATTAAATATATTTAAATACGTAAAAGGATCCTTTGGGAGATGGGTGTAGAATTCCAGGGGGAGGGTCATAAAAAATCTTTTACTTCTTTTATTTTTGTTGAACTATTTGAAACTTTTCCAGTGGGTATGGTTCCTTTTTGCATGTTAAAGCTTAGAATTTATATATATATATATAATATATATATGGGAATTTATATATATATATATTATATATATACACATATATATATATAAGGGAAGTTGATAACACATTTATGGATATTGGGGAAAATCAGCTGGCTCTAGAAAATCAGATTGGTTTATTACCTCATATCCTACAGAAAAATAAATTAATTCCTCTTAGAATAAAATCTGTCAATGCTGTAACAGGTACTGGGCTACAGTTTTCTACTTAATCATTTAGGCCTCACAACTAAAGAGCATGCAGGGTAGTGGATTCCATTTTATTTATTATTTATTTTTTAATTTTAATTTTTTTGTGGATTCCATTTTATAAGAGGGAAGCCAGCATACCTGAATACCTGGAATTTCAATTCACGTCCTTCTTTTCTTCCTCTTCTCCTTAGATATTGGCTTCTTTTTAGCATGTTAGAAAAAAATGAAACGCAGTTTCACATGAAATATAATGCATCCCCTTGATTTAAAAACAGTTGACCTAAGAAAATATGTTTAAATTTCCTTTGAAAAGATAAAGAGAAAAATAAAGCGAATACTGTTTTTCCTCATATTGTCATTTTGCTGTTGGAGTGTAATGGGTTTCAAATAGGCTAGGATTCGGTGACAGGAGATTTTGATTGCTATAATCCCTAAGTGGGAGATCTAAATTTGACTTTGACATTGAAGCCTTCAATCATGGTGTTATGACATGAAATCAGAAGGCAGTGTCATGCCGTGTTCTGTAAATAATCCTGTAATTACATCTTCAAGGCCCTTCTATACTATAACTGTTTTTCCATGTGGTGACTTGTACCAGCCAGCATCCTTAATTTAGTGCCTTTTTTTATTACTACAGAAGTACTATGTGCTTGTAGTTATGGGTTCTCATAAGTATGATTAGTTTCAACATCCAAAGTATAGGGGCTTTACATTTTAAGGATCTCTCTCTCCCGCTAGTTAAAAATCTAGGATGACTGGGTGCAGTGGTGCACACTTATAATCCCAACCACTCAGGAGGCTGAGGCAGGAAGGTAGTGAGTTCAAAGCCAGCCTCAGCAACTTAGCGAGGCCCTAAGCAACTTCATGAGACCCTGTCTGTAAGTAAAATATAAAAAGAGCTGGGGATGTGGCTCAGTGGTTAAGCACCCCTGGATTCAATCCCCAGTACCAAAAAAATAAGTAAATAAAATTCTGGGATGGCAGGGACCATGTCTGTGTATCACTCTGTCTACAGCTGGGCTTATAGTAGCTGTTCAGTAAATACTAAATGAATAAATGAAATAACACTTTTGCTTTATCTTCTACTCTGGAAACACACCGTTTATAACGCAATCTGTAAGAAGCAGTTTAATCTCATTTCTTGTAATATCTTCATTATCTCTCCGAGATCCGTCAGCCCTCAGGTGAAGCAACCCCAGAAAACACATCTACTTCACCTGCCTTGCCTGCTTATTGAGTGGTTGATACTTTTCCCATCAGACAGCTTTGGGGATTGTGTTTCTAATTAAGAGATTAGAAGAATGTAAGGGAAACAGAACTATCAGAAGAGGCAGCCATCATCATACAACTGTGCCAGCCGCCACACCACCTAGATGGTGTGTGGGGGGTTCTCTATTTCATTCGCAGTCTACCCAACACTTGCCTCGCACATTAGGGCAAATCCTCCATTGTTTATTGACATGATAAAGAAACCAAAACCCAGTCTTTTCTCCTATGTGTAACCTAGTAGGTCATGTAGGAGCATCACCAAAGGGTGATGTTCAGTGGTAAGTGGGTGAAAGTCCTTTGGAAAGGACTGAAGCTTTGTGTGGGTCAGTCGAAGCAGGCTTGGGGCCTTCTCTAACTCCATTCCCCATAAGGTGCAGGAATTGGGGTTCTTGGGACTGTGCTCTAGCAGGTAGGAGCATCTCCTTGGGTACCACACCTTGACTTCAGCCTCCTGAACTCAGCTCTTGCAGGCCAGTTCCTTTCATGAAGTCTGACACCTTCCATCAGGCCTTTGGGTTAAAAATACATTCTTCCCAGTTCTCCTGGCTTCAGTGTGAGTCTAATTCCTATTCCTATTCCATCCTGTTCTGCTATTTTTCTGCCACCACATGCGTCTGTCTCTCCCTGGAGAAGCGGCTATTCCTCATCCCTGTGCCCAGCAGCCTGGTGCCCTGGCCCGCGAAGCTCTCACGGATAATAACCCGTTACTGAATTGCACCAAATAGCTGGGTTGTGATGTTTCAGATCTGCGTGTTGTAAGGAGACGTCGCACAAAGGATGGCCCAAGAAAGAAGAGTCTCGGTGCCTACATCCTTCCTTTCCATTCTGGGCCAGCAGTTATGTCCATCCAGCCAGCACATGGACAACTGGCATGGCGTGGCTGGGTTTGTAAAAACAAAATTCTGACCATACAGATCAAATCTGGAACTTGAGCCCCGACTCCATCAGTGGGACTTACCATATTTACCTCTGAATGTTTTCAGGACTCCATTCAACTCTGAGCTGGTTGTATCCATCCTTCTTCAATATAAACCACACACCTTGAAATAAGGACATTGGGCTTCTCACCTTTGGCAGGTAACTTTAAGGTTCATTTAACTTTAAGGTTGAATGCCGAAATTATTTGTTGGGCACCAGTTGAACTAAAATCTTCACCAGAACCTTTGACCCACACTTGAATTCCTTGTGCCCCTGACTTAAAAGCCTCCTGCTAAGTGATGTTATCTTTTCTTTCTTTCTTTCTTTTTTTTATGAATGCCTGTCCTGCACCTTCACTTTATCATCTGTGAAATGAGGAAGCAGATGACAGGTAACTTTTACAGAGAATTTGCTATGTCCCTGTTGGCTCCTAATGGACAGGGAGGACCCGCACCAAGGTTCAGGATTTTTAAATTAATTTATTATTTTAATTAGGTATACATGACAGCAGAATGCATTTTGATTCCTTGTACACAATGGCAGCACAACTTTTCATTTCTCTGGTTGTACACAATGTAGCATGGCACCCTATGTGCAGTCATATGTGTACCCAGGGTAACAATGTCCATCTCATTCCACCACCTTTCCTACCTCCATGTCCCCTCCCTTTCCCTTCCTCTGCTTTGCCCCATCAAAGTTCCTTCATTTTCCTATGGCCCCCCCTGCATTATGGATCAGCATCCTCTTATCAGAGAAAACATTTGGCCTTTGGTTTTTGGGATTAGCTAACTTCACTTAGCTTGATATTCTCCAGCTCCATCCATTTACCTGCAAATGCCATGATCTTATTCTCTTTTAATGCTGCGTAATATTCCACTATGTATATATACCACAGTGTCTTTATCCCTTCATCTGCTGAAAGGCATCTAGGTTGGCTCCACAGTTTAGCTATTGTGAATTGTGCTGCTATAAACATTGATGTGGCTGTGTCCCTGTAGTATGCTGTTTTAAAGTCCTTTGGGTATAGACCGAGGAGAGGGATAGCTGGGTCAAATTGTGGTTCTATTCCAATTTTTCTGAGCAATCTCCATACTGCTTTTCAGATTGGTTTCACCAATCTGTAGTCCCACCAGCAATGTGTGAATGTACTCTTTCCCCCACATCCTCACCAAAACTTATTGTTGTTTGTATGCATAATAGCTGCCATTCTGACTGGAGTGAGATGAAATCTTAGAGTAGTTTTGATTTGCATTTCTCTAATTACTTGAGATGTTGAACATTTTCTCATATATTTGTTTTGATCAAATGTGTATCTTCTTCTCAGCCAAAGAAAGAATCAAGGAGGTGAACATAGAGCCTACATTTGGGGAGCAAATTTTTGTCACACACACATCAGATAGAGCGCTCATCTCCAGGATATATCAAGAACTCCAAAAAAAAAAAAAAAAACTTAACACACACACAAACAAAACAAAAAACAAAAGCCCAATCAATAAAATGGGACAACTCAATCCATAACACTAACACTAAGGAGCTAACAGACACTTCTCAGAAGAAGGTTCAGGATGTTGAGTGTTTACTTAACAATATATCAAAGCCTCCTGACTCTCAGAGCAAAGATGTATGATCTTTGAGTAGCACTGGTTGGTAGAAGGACCGTAGGGAGAGGTGGGGAAGGCATGGATTCCCCTTTCCTCCCGTCTCTTCAAAAGAAGATGGACACTTCTTCCATTTCTGTTGCGACGGTGAACGTCATCTGCAAGGACCCTACAGCACAGTTATTTTTCCTCCAGTAGGAAACGGGGTGGAAGGTGGTGGCTCTCCTGTGTACCAGAGTTTTATCCGGTTTTGATCGGAACCCAAAGCTTCAACTGACCAGACCGCTCTGGTTCTCTTTTTGAACTCGTATGTACCTTTATTTATTTTTTTTCATTCAAGATGGAAATCTCTTCTTGGAGTGAATCAAATACAGCATTAACCTTGGAATCCTGGACTCTGGAAGTTTTCTCGGGACTTTGAAGTTCAAGTGTAAATTGACACACTGACTGTATACCCAGATCTACCCCCAGAGAGTTTTCCCTGAGGAAGAATGCCTCAGACATGCTAACGAGAGAGCAGTTGCTGCCAACCATACAAGACAGTGAGGGAGCCGGAGTGATACGAGGTTTTCTTAACCACCGTCACCGTTTTGCAATCGCTAGCGTGGTTCTCAATGAAACAAATTGCTTTCGGGCGATCCCTTCAACCGTGTGACAACTTATGATTATTAGTGGTCATTATAAAAAAAAAATCAATGGCCCACATGTATGTGGCTGTCTGCAGAGTTAGGGGAGTGGGTTGAAAGGCATTTCCCTCAAAACCCGTGAGCCCCAGAATGTGAGTTTATTGGGAAATGGGATTTTTGCAGATGGAAATGAGTCAATCTCTGATGAGGTCACATTGGATTAGGGCAAGACCTAAATTCAACCATTTGGGTCCTTATAAGAAAACAAGAAGATACAGGATTGCATGGGAAAGAGTCCCCCGTGAGGACAGGAGCAGAGGTCGGTGGGGTGCTGCTTCAAGGCAAGGAGCGCCAGGGATTGCTAGGAGCAACCATGAGCCAGGAAGACATAAGATCCGATGCTTCCTAGAGCCTTCCGTGGGAAGCTCCATGGTCCCCTGACACCTCAGTTTGGGACTTTGAACTCTCAGAAGTGAGAGAAAAAAAAAATTCTATTCCTTAATGGTCATTTTTTTATGGTGACCATAGGAAAATAAGATAGGGGTCAAATGCATCCTTCCAACCAACTCGAGAGGTGGGCGTTGCATGTGAACCTGGCCCTCTGGGTTACCAGCTAGGGTCCCTGAGTAAGTCACAGCCCTTCTCCTGAAGCAACTCAGCCATGAAATGGGCGGAATGGAAACAGCCTCAAGGTTGCTGCAAGGTCAACGTGAAGCCATTCATACAGAGCTCTTGGTGAGAAGCCAGCACTGTGTAGAGTGGTACTCATGGTAGGCACGGTAGTCACCGTAGGAGCCCCACTTGCCATTACTGTTTAGTGTGATGACAGTAGAGAAGAAAACGGACCAGGACTTGTCATTTAAACTCTCTTTTTCTTTTAAATTAAATTATTATTTGTTTTCATCAGTTCTACATGACAGTACAATGCCTTTATGCACTTTGATATATCATACATACATGGGATGTGATTTCTCATTTTTCTGAGTGTACATTTTGGAGAATCACATTGGTCATGCAGTCACATAGATACATACAGTAATAATGTGTGTTTCCTTCTACCATCTTTCCTATCCCCACATCCCCTCCCCTCCTATCACTTCTCTCTACTTAATCTAAGCTATTCTTCCCCAGTTTCCCCTGCCTTGTTGTGAATTAGCATCTACATATCAGAGAAAACATTTGGCCTTTGGTTTTGGGGGATTGGCTTATTTCACTTAGCATGATATTCTCCAGCTCCATCCACCTACCTGCAAATGCCATAATTTTATTCTCTTTTTAAGGCTGAGTAATATTCCACTGTGTCTACAGACCACATTCTCTTTATCCATTCATCTGCTGAAGGGCATCCAGGTCTGTTCCACAGTTTGGCTGTTGTGAGTTGAGCTGCTATAAACATTGATGTGGCTGCGTCAGAGTTGCCTTCTGATCCCTGCCACAGGACCCTGAGGTTCACCTTTTCTCTGATGGTCTTCATCTGTCTCTGACCTTTGACATCATTCATGGTTGGATCCTTAGCTGCCCAACTTCGCTGTAATGACATGTCCCCTTTGGGACCTTCCATTCCCGGGAATGTTCTCTCCAGCTTCATGACAATATCGGACGGGCCAGCGAGTCCCAAGAGCCAGCTGCAATATGGTTATCCACGGGCTGAGGCAAAAGGGGAGTCAGACGCAGCTCCAGAGGCCGCAGTTCTGGGGAAGGCTACAGGGAAAGGGGTTGTGGGTCTGATTTTTGATGATCTGTCACCAGCAGGTAATTATTATGAAATGCCCCTGATTCCTTGGGCTTTAGGTAAACAGAAAACCACGTGAACAAAAAATGGGTGAATATTTTATTCTACTAACATATTGCTATGTCACTTATGATTCTTAGGATCTTAGAGCTTGGATGGACTTTAAAAATCACCAATAAAAATTGAATAATCCAGAAGTTATTCAGCAATTAAAGTTAGGAATCTTTCCTACACTGCAATGCCCACAATATATGCACAAAAAAAATCAAACATAGACTTTCACAGACTCTCTGAACTGGGAGACCCGAGATCCCATAAACAACTCCCAGATAGAGGATCAGCACATTAATTGAGGAATTGAAGTCTAGGCAGGACTCATCTTCTGCCTAAGGTGGAAGAGAGGGTTAGGATTAGACACTAACAGTTATCAAGGTGAAGCCCCATGATTGGTGGCTTGATAAGAAAAGGAGAGAAGCCAGCACATACACAAATGCTTCTGCAATGATGTGGTATGGCTCATTAGAGCTACCACCATGCTTCTTGGATGTTTAGCCTCCCAAACTGTGAGATAACAAGCCTGTTTTCTTTATAAATCACCCAGACTCAGGTATTTTGTTATAGTAACATTAAACTGACTAATGTGGTGAGGGTGTTAAAGTACCTTTTAACTTGAACACTTAAGGCCCAGTGATCTATCTACTACTGAGATTTAAAGAGAATTGAAATTGTGTTTGTATTTTCCTGTCAATGAACATGAGGACTGTTGGAATTAGAAGATACGTGTTTGTTTATGCAGCAAACTCAATGCCAACTTGGCTGCATATCTCCCATTACTACTGTTTGCTTTGCAGATCTGTGGGGGCTTCCACTGACTTACAACTGTTTCTACATACACAGCAGGTTACTTCGAACTGTTTCATCTAGGGTGTGATTGATATATATAATTTTTGTCCCAAAAAGATTTGCGAAAGAAAGATTCCCGAAATATTCCTAAATCTGGATAGAAAGAATGAACAGTTTAGTCCTTACCTCCTAAAACTGAAAAAAGAATATCAAGATCTACCTATAGTCATTTTGCTCCAAGGTACAAATGTCATATTGGAACCAAATCCATTATGAAGACAAATTTCATCAGTTTCTCTGTTAGGTGAGTTTGGTCCATAAAGTAGTTCTCATAGGAAGGCATAGAGGTGTTGAGGGATCATTGTTTGCTGTTAATGAAGCATGCTTTCATAAGGTACCATGCAGAAAGGCAACTTAGGTGAGTTCCCCTGCTCTGAACTCTCTCTCTCTGACATTCCGGCAGCACTCACAGAGCACAGCCCTAGAAATCATCACGTAAGGGAGGACTTCATCATATTGGTTTTCATAGAAACTGAAAACAGTAATTACTAGAAGGAACTCCTAATACAGTCTTCCAGTACCCCAGGGAATGGTGGCGAGAAAGAGGACTTTCGTTCCAGACTGAAGACAGGGAGGGACAGGATTTTGAATTTCAGTGTACAATACCCGTTAGGTATTTTCTTACCTATTTAATTATAGGTTTCTGAGTGTAGAACATCTGCAGATATATATTGTTCTGAGTTTATTTTATTTATTTTGTTTTTTGCATTTTGTACAAACCCTTGGAGGTGGGTTGGTGGAGGAGTGGTGTGAACGTCAGCAAATCCGACGATGAAAATATGGTTTGCTAACGTGCTGTGTGAGTGTTCTGATGCTGTATGATTTGTTGTACAAGGATGTGGTTTTGTTGCAGTCGCCTTTCCGGACCTAAATTAATTACGGAGGCACAGAACATGAACCCTTCATCTGCCGATGATTCCCCACTAGCTGGGTAGGCAGGTAGGCAGGTTGGTGGCTGGCTGGCCGGCTGGATCAATCGATGGATTTGTGTCTTTGCATGTGCTAACAGAGCTAATCCTAAGTGGACTGTGTTCTGATCTTTTTTCTCTGTGCTGCTCCGGTGCAGATGAGGCCTGTGAATTACCAGCTCCAGGGAGAGTGGAAGTGGATTCCAGTCTGGATTCTGTTGCCATGGCAACTCGTCAGCCCCCCCCCATAGCTTGCTCTGCTTTTTAAATTTTTTTTTTCTACTGGCTGTTTAATTGACTTAGATCTTTATTTCCATTTAATGAAAGAGATTTGACTATTTGTAGGAGTTGGGCCACGTGCAGAGACTCTGAGGAATAAGAAAAGGTCGATTTCCCCTTAGAAATATGGAGCTTATTGATGATGGTCTTGCCAAGGCCACCAGGTTTAGACACGGGGAATGCAACCAGGTTGTCATTTAGCCAGAGATGGTGGGCGGGAATGCTCCATCCCAGCTAATGCCAACTGGTGGTCAGCGCAAGATTTGTGATGGAGAGAGCTGGGACGTGGTCCTGATGCTGAGTCCTGTTACCTGGGCCCGTCTGCATTCCCCCCTTATATTTGCTTTTTGATTGCATATGGCTTTTTTTTTTTTTTTTTTTGGAATAGGGTCGTTTTCAGCTATCAGCCCAGATTGGTTAAAATTTTATGTGTTTAACACCCCCCAATTCTGTTTGAGAAAAGACTTCCCTAGCATTATTGTTTCTGAATTCATTATTTCTTTTAAGTCTACGAGGCAAATGAAATTGAAGACCTGGAGAAGCTCGTTTAATATGAATGTAAACCATAGGGTCCAAACGCTTTATTGATGTGAAGGGGCAAGGGACAGATGTCTTCACGTCACCTCTGAGCAGCACTCTCTACTCATCATTCAGTTGAGGAACCAATTATTCCCTGTGAGAAGCCCTCTGCCCGGTCCACCTTCCACCTTGCTAGCACGTGCTGGGCCCAAGTGCCACTGTAACCATCTCCAACTTGTGATAATTTTTGGTTTCTGTGTAAAATGGCGCATGCGGTGCCCTGCCATGGTTTTCCACGCTGGTGAGAATACATTAGATCCTCAAATTTGATTTCTAACAAGAGGAATGAGGATCTGCAAGGGGTGTCATATGACCCCCAGTAGATGCCAGAAACCGTAGATGGTACTGAGCCATATATGTATATACTACAGCTCTTCCTACAGAATCATTCCTTCCATGAAGTTCATTCATAAGTCAGACACAGTAAGAGGTTAATGACAGTAATAAAAGAAAACATTTGTAACAATATTCTGTGATAGAAGTTGTGTGAATAGGGCTCTCTCTCTCTCTCTCTCTCTCTCTCTCTCTCACACACACACAAAACAGTATGTTGTATCTAGTACTCACCCTTTTTCCTCTTACAATGATGTGAAATTATATGGAAGGGAAGTCCTTTGTGGCTTTTCTTTGGCATACCACATTGGCAGCATCACTATTCTTGTACTTTGGGGCAAATTAAATAAGGGTTACTTGAACACCAGCACTGTGATACTGTGAGAGCTGCTCAGATAACCAAGATGGCTATTATGTGACTAACAGGCAGGTAGTATATACAGCATGGATACACTGGACAATGCATGGAACAGGATATTATAAGATTTTATCATATTATTCAGTTGGCATGCAGTTTAATGCTTACAAATTATTTCTAGAATTTTTGTTTAATATTTTCAGACCACAATTGAGGGTGACTGAAACCTCAGAAAGAAAAACCATGGATAATGGGAGACTACTGTTTATTATAGGCCAAATTGGGCCCCTATCCTTTGTGTGTTGGAGAACGCACACAAATAAGAATGTGTCCTGTCACCAGCCATCTGTGGGCTGTCTGTGGACTGTTGCACACATAGTAATCTCCTGAGGGGATAAGTTTGGCATTGGGAACTCCCCGTGGCACCCCCACAGGGACTGACCACCTGATGCAGGTGAACTTCCCCCTCAAGCTCTGCCAGAGGTCCCACACAGCACCTGAGATGGGTGTGACCTGCCAGGATGTCAATCAACCTACTGACCACAAGACGTCAGGAAGCAAGACTGACTCCATCCTTGAAACCTTATCCCAGCCTTTGATGTACCCCCTTAAATAAACCACCAGAGCCATTTTGTCCTCTATCCACAAAAAAAAAAAATTACACAAAAGTGTAATTATAACGTCCATAAAGTTTTGTTGGAACATAGCCATCTTTGTTGATGTATTACCCCTGGCTGCTTGGAGCTGTACAACGGAATGGTTGTGACAAAGGCCACATGGGCCCCCCTCATTGCTTTACACGGCCACTTGACTCGCCACATGCCAGATCTTCCTATAGGCAAGTCAAGTTTTTATTTGGTGGTGACATTTACATATTCAGGACCAACAACTTCCAGGAAAAAAAAATCAAAGAACATTCTAAATGAGCAAAACTTAAAAAAAGAAAACCCAGAAAATAGTAATTTTATGTCATTCAATCATTTTCTAGAACAACAAAAACTCAAACAAATTCTCATTTTAACCAAAACATTGGTTTCCAGGCGATCCTTCCAGAAATAGATAAAACACTTGCTAGAAAAGTAGCAACTTAAGATTTTTTCCCACTGATTGGAAAGAGACTTCTGGACTCTCGAGAATGAACTTGTATAATAATTGCTGGAACTTAGGAGCTCAAATGAGATTTTTTTATGACACTGAATTTTACAGCCTATATTCGTATATGCTGCAAACCAAGGTCTTGCCCATCTTTGGCCAAAATAGGCATAAGCTCCAACACTGGCTACCATGGTGTTTTTCTTACACTGTTCAGCCTTCATCAGCATTTACTGTTTTATGTGCACTTTGTGGTTTTCATGAAAACCACTCCTCCTCTCTTCTGAGCAGTGACTGTCTTTCAGGTGTAACCAAATTCACACCCTGCTAATTTATCAGCTGATCAGGTAATGATTAAGTCATTTGGATCAAAACTCTTCCTACCATCTCTTGGGTAAGTGCTGCAGCCAGTGCTATGTATTGGGCTCAGTACGTCAGTTTCTCTGTGTGTGCTTGGTCTTAGGGAGATTTAATACATGGGTGGGGAAAAAAATGAAATTTGAACAGGATGCTTAATGAATCAAACATACTTGGTTTGAATGATTAGATGCTCCCAGTTAATTACTAGAAAGGAAAATAATTAAATTACAAATCAGCTCTTACGTGGGTGGCTGAAGTGAACACCAAGATGGCCCCTTTCAATCATTTTTCCATTAAAAGGAAGCTGGGGCGTTGTGAGATGTAATTTATTTTTTTAACCGCTTTCCAAATTATATTGTTTAAATTGTGTTTTGCCTGAGTTTTCTTCGACAAACAGCTATGTGTAATGTTAAATGGCTTCTGGGACAAAAAAATCTCAGCTTATGAGTTATATCAAGAAGCATTGGGAATTCCTAAGTTCATATGCAGTTGAAGATTTTATAAACATCTCAATTTCCTGGGTATATTAATACGGTTGAGAATTCCTGAGAACTTACAGTGGAATTTGGTCATGCTCAAGAGGACTTTAAAGAAGTCACCTGCCCCAATTATGTGCATGTACAAATATGTCATAATGAAATCCACTTTTGTGTATAATTGTAATGCACCAATTGTCATGGCAATAATCAGAAGTAGGCACCATGGTTACATTTTGTTTGAAAATTTAAAAAATAAAACTTAGGAATTTTCTTCCTTTAAACCTAAACATGAAGTAAACCAACAAAATACAAAATCCATCCATCTAATTTTTAATCTTGCCTTGAAGTTATCTCATAATAAATGATTAGAGAAAGTCGGAGAGGGGGAGAAAGAGAGAGAGAAGCCAATGTTTCCCAGATGACGGGAGAGTTCTAGGGAAGTTCTTATAACTCTAGACCAGAGCCTGTGTCAAACATGAATTGCACAAGTTTATCCTCTCTTCTGTGGGACATAGAGACATGTGACCGATGTCGCATCTGCAGCATTAGGAAGGTTTTTAAAACAAAATTTGTATTTTATTTTTTATTGAAATGTAGTAATTGAACATAAGAATGGGTACCAGGTGCTGTTTTGATACATGCGTATGTAGTACAGTGTTTAAATTGGGGTAAGTATATATCCTCAAACATTTCTCATTTCTTTGGGGCAGATAGCATTCTGAACTCTTTCTTCAGAGGCCGGGGAGGTGGGAGAATGGCAGAGGATGCTGAGTTAGTTACATAGGAGAAATAAGTTCTGGTGTGCTATTGCAAAGTAGAGTGATTATGGATGATAATGTACGGTGTATTTCATTTGCCTAGCTTTGGTAACATTGAGCTCCATTACTAGATCTCTTGAAGTCCATCCACCACATGGACAGTCTCCATGAGTTAAATTCGTGATATTTCCTGGTGGAGTGATTCTCAGATGCTAGTGTGCTTCGGAATCAGGCAGAACAGTTCTTAGGTGCAAAGCCCCCTTCCGGTTTCTAATGCAACAATCCATTTAACGGCTGGTGGCAAAAGAATTTCTGGATTCCCTGCCACTAGGTACTGTCAGAACGTGGGTCTCATTCATCTCACTACTCAAATTTCAGGGTGGGTGAAAAGACCAAGCTTTAGGGAGAAACCAACTGTTATTTCATATTTGACAATTTCTTCCCCAATAGTGGGCCTTAGAAAGCTTGGATCCTCAGCTCTATTCTGCAGCTTTTGATGACTGATAAGTACATGTCAGGATGGCTTTTCTAGAATTTCAAAAGTTTTGAGTAGAGATGAGTCTAGTGATTGAATTACAGAATTTGGTATAAATCAGAATTAACTAAGCAATAATAAAAAATACACTGAAAAAATTGAAGTAGGATGGGGCCTGGGTATTTCCTTTTTCACCTAATGCCTTGGATAATTCTCCTCTACAACAAGGGTTGAGAACCTCTGGTTTAGAGCTTTGCTACTTGAATGATTTATGGGGAAAACGAGATTTTAAAAAAAAATCCAATCATCATAGACATTTGTAAAAAGCCATAAATTATTCAGAAACATGAAATGAAGTATTCCCCTCAGGGAATGATTAAACTGTGGCCAGACAAGAAGACTCTCACCTCAGAAAACAGTGATAAAATGTGGCAGCCATGAACAGTCTCAGAGGCAGAGAAGTTCTGGCGGAAAGTGTGGGTCAGAGGAGGAGATGGGGAGCTCTTTGGAGTGGGTTCCCCATCTCTGTGATTGTCACTCTTGTGCAGTGCCTCAAACCTTCCGTGGCAGTAGCAGCTGTGGGGACATTGTGGCTACCATCTTGGAAATGCTTCTTCCGCACAATACTTAGACCCTGGCTGGTTGGTTAGGGGACCATTCTAACTTTTCATGGTTGAATATTTTGGAGGTTATATGATCATATCCAACTAACCAAAACTTTTCAAACTGCACCCCTACAAATGAGTGTGTCCAGTGTTACAAGTGAATCGTACCTCCTTAGAGCTACTAACAATGTATAGAGCCAAATCAATAAAATGAGCCCATAGGAAGGCAGTAAGTTCCTAGGAAGTTAGAAGATGATGAAGAAATTAAGTCATTTTCCAGGAAAACAGAGCTTGGCTCTTGTTATATGCATCTCCCCTCATGAAGAGAAGTATACAATATTAACATAAGGAGACCTTTTGTCCACCATCTTGATTTTGGAGTCTGGGAAGTGGGATGCTGGGCTACTGGCAAACTGATCACTGTCTTGATGAAAGCTGATGTAATATTTGGCTTAGTTCCCAAGGTTTTCAAGAACTGATGCATGTAGATGCAGAACATATCCATAATTCATTTTTAATGTCAATAAAATCAGTAATAAAAGCACAAGACTTAATAACTTGTTATATTCAATCGGCATAAAATTATCAAATCATTTAAATCTTTCTAGATGCTTACTCCCAATTTCTGTCTCATCTTATTGGAGACTGTTTACATACTCCTAAGAGACAGGCCTAGGTCTGTAGATTATACTGGGAGTTAAGAGTTGTCCCAGGGAGAGTCACTGAAGGTGAATTAACAACTTCTGTTTGGGGCACTGCAAAATAATTCCTTATTTGACCAGAATCTGTTTTATTATTATAAAGTCAAGGCAATGACTTTTTGTAATGCATTATATTAGTTATTTGAGTATATTTTTGTCTCTATTACTAAACTGCAAATTACTTGAAGCAGGCTTCTTAATCCAGTTTTAGCACTCTCTGTAGGAGCCTAGAATAGTCTTAAAAATAGTCACCACTCAATATATTTGTAGAAACTTAATGTTTGTTGAAAGAAGAGCAGCTGTGTTTTAGTTCTTCAGACCGTCACCGATGAAACCAGCTTACAGGGAAAGCAAAGTAATATTTTCAGCATGACTGAAGATTTTGATGGAGCCAAACCAACACAGAGTTATACTCTGATGTCCATTAGCGCAAAACTATAACGAGCACATACACCTTACTTGGTGACATGTGTGAACTCTTTGATGTTATGAGGTGATTTAGTAGGAAATGAACACTACGGGCAGTTGACAGTTTACCTCAGGATCAAGCATCACAAATAAGAAACCAGGACTAGATGAAATTGTAGCCTAGCAAGGTAAGTTCTGTAACTCCAATGGAGCCGTAAATCCTTGCCAACAAGCCAGATAGTGTGCCGTTTGGAGTATGTCCATGCCTCAACTTCTTTTTTTGTTCAGAGATCTATTTCGGGAGTGTACACTAAGAAGATCAATATGAGCTATAATTCAGATAGAGCTAAATTAAATGTAGAAATGGAAAGACCATTGAAGGTAAGTCTGAAAGCGCACATGTTGGCAGCCATCTTATACCCAGGATGTATTGGCATTTATATATACTAATGATATCAGCTATGGCTTAGATTTCATTATTTAAAGCAAGATCAATACCTCCCTGACCGAATATTTCATTCCATTTAGCATCAGGAGGCAGCTAGGATGAGGGCCATCATCAGAATAGGATAAGTAACTGGAGAGGAACCCTGAAATTAAAACAGAGCAGAACATTCTAGAATCCACGAATACATCTTTCACAGCAGCTCTGAGGTAGCAGGTTTAGGGTACAGAGACACTCATTTCCAGAGGTTAACTCAGAATCGATACTCCAAATTTGGTTCATGCTCAGAAGTTGGTACTTTTACTGGCTGTCCAGGTTAAAACGACCATCATCCTTGCAACTTCATCATTGAATCCATTTTTCTTTTGAAATCTAGACGTTTTCTGTGTGAAAACACGGGTAGTTTTATTTTGCCATAATCTTTGGTATCGTTTTTGGGAAAAAAAAAGTTATAATAAAATTTATAACTCATTTTATATTTCATCCAATAGGATAAAATTTATTTACAGTAACAAGAAAAAACAAGAGACTGAACCAAAGAGAGAAAAGAGAATGGAGACCTCATGGGAGAAGAGAGGCCTGTTCCTTTTGTGTGTGACTTAGCTCTAGAAAACGTCAGGTGGTGAGCTGGATCACCAGGAACCAGGGGGTCTCACGGGAGGCCTTTCAGGAGTGTAGGAGCTATGTGAGCTGTCCAAGGTGGTACCCAGTCGATTCTGGGACTGATTTGCTTCAGATATTGTACTTTGTCATCTGCCATTTCTTCTCTCTCTCTCTCTCTCTCTCTCTCTCTCTCTCTCTCCTCCCTCCCTCCCTCCCTCCCTCCCTCCTTCCCTCCCTCCCTCAATACTGGGGATTGAACTCAGGGAATTGAGTTCAGGGGATTGAACTGAGTTATATACCCCGCCCTTTTTATCTTTTGAACTTACTAAGTTGCTGAGGCTGGCCTCAAACTTGTGATCTTCCTGCCTCAGCCTCCTGAGTCAGGATTTCAGGGCTGCGCTATGATGCTTGGCTTTGGATTTTTGATATTCTAGGAATCTGCATTCTCATTGAACTTCATTTATCTCTTGTTTTTTTTTTTTTTTTTTGAGAGAGAGAGAGAGAGAGAGAGAGAGAGAGAATTTTAATATTTACTTTTTAGTTTTCTGTGGACACAACATCTTTGTTGGTATGTGGTGTTGAGGACTGAACCCGGGCCGCACGCATGCCAGGCAAGCGCGCTACCACTTGAGCCATATCCTCAGCCCAATCTCTTGTTTTTTTTAAACTATATTTCTTTTCATTTATTTTCTTTAAGGCGCTCTGATACATATCCTGAACTTTGCAGCATCCATTCAGATGTAAAGCTTTATTTACCACCTCCCATAAAACAAACAACGCTTTGCTTCTGTATAGCCCTGTTTACCATTTCTCCTCATTTTTTTTCTCTAGGTGTTGTATTTATTTTTGTCTAGATACATTATAAATCCGAAGCAATGATCGTAGGATCATTTGCTTTGCCTAAAATTTTGTTTCAAGGAAATTACATGGTAAAGAATGGAGTTTTATGTTTACCCACATACTTACCATTTCTTAATTCCATTCTCGAGATCCAAGGAAGCATTTAATCTTCATTCTCTAAACTCTCTGTGACCATATATTTTTTAAAAGAAGGTCTGCTGGTGGCCGATTCTTAGTTTCCATTTTGCTAAAATGGTTTTGCTTTATTCCTCTTTTATCTCTTTATTAGTGCATTATAGATATACACAACTTTGGGGTTCATTTTGACGTAATCACACATGCACGGCTTCCCCTTTCCCACCCTTCCTCTCTGCTCCATAGCCTTCCTCTACTCTAATGGTCTTCTTTGTATTTATTTATGCATTTTTTAAAAATTAGGACTTTATAAATATACATAAAGATGGGACTCACTGCTCTTTATTGTTGAAGAATATTCTTGGTAGTTGATTCTGGGCTGACAGTTTTTCTGTTCCTCCACCTTTAAAGACATCCTCCATTGGCTTCTGGACTTTACTGATGGGAAGTCTGTAGAAATTGGTATCATTGTTCCCTGACATAGGATGTGTTGCTTTCCTCTAGTTCATTTGAAATTCTTTCTTAATCTTCTTATTTCAGAAGTTTCATTACAGTATGTTTAGGGGTGGTTTTCTTTGTATTTATCCTTAGCATCTATTACACTTCTCAGATTTGTAAATTTATGTCTTGCATCAAATTCTGGAAACATTTTCCCCCAACACCTTCTCTCTTCCAGAATCCAATGACCTGGACATTAGATTAGTTGATATTGCACCAGGGGTCTTTGAGGTTCTGGTTACATTTTTTCCCAAAATTTCCCATACTCTGTTCTTGAGACTACATTCTTTCCGTCTTCAGAGTTACTCTCCAATGTTCATCTTATTCAGTTCACTCTTTCTTTTCACATTTGTCTTTTTAGCTCTCAAAATTCCATTAGGTTTCTACCTCTCTGATGAGCTTTCCTATTTGTTCACTGATAAGTGCATATTTTCCTTTATGACCTTTGGCATAGTTATATTAGCTATTTTAAAGTGCTTTTCTGCTAGTTCAACATCTGAGTGAACTCAAGGTGAGTCTACATTAATTTCGTTTTTTTTTTTCTTAATGACATGTCCTGCTTTTCTGTTTTTCCACGGGTCTAAAATTTCAAGTTTTACCCTAATTCTTTGTCAATGATATGCTGTAGACTCTACATTTGCTTATATTCTGACAAATATTAGAAAAAAAAACTTACAATGAACCTGTCAACAAAGCTAAAGGCAAATTCCAAAGCCACATCCCCTTTGTGACTGACAGTAACTGAAGTCCTCGTTTAACCCTTTAAGTACTCTTTGGTCTACATAGAGTAATGAATGGGATTAGCCAGAGATTGGGCAGAGTTTATACTCAGAATCTGAAATCTCCACTCTATGGCTAATTCCTTCCCAAGATCCCTCCTGTGTTTCTACTGACTATGGACACTTCAAACTCTATCCTCTGGTTTTTCAACCCAGTAGAACTGCAGGATTGTAGCTAAATCATGGTATCCCACACAGCATTAACTGGAATCCCACCTCTGATAGAAAACTTATAAAAACAGATGGCCATGACCACACTAGCTCATTTTTCCAATTATATAATCCCCTCTCCTCTATCTTTCCCCAATGTCTGCCTGTTTATTTTTTTTTTTCCTTTCTAGTGTTTTGGGGGTTATTTATTGCAGAATTTATAATTTTTTTCCTATAGCTTGATAGAAAGGACACCATTATAACTAGAAGGGAAATTATCTTAATATGATTCAAAGGATAAGGCTAACGTTGCTTTACAGTGTTGGCTTTCATGAATCCACCAAGCTGAGCCATTAAAATAAGATTTTCCTTGTGATGTTGTTATTGAGGTTACTGAGGATGGAATAAATGTGGAATGCGTCTTTGAGTCCAGCTCCGTCAAGAATGTAACGAAAGAATAATACATAGTGATAGTGCCTTTGGATTTGCAACCTATTTTCATATTATCGACCATATTTTTAATAAAGCAATTATAACCGAGTCTAGTATTATAATAAAATTGGTCTATAATGTGGCTCGAACACAAACTTCAAGCAGCCAAGAACAATTTGAAATAGTTTTAGCAGCAATTATTCTGTTTTTATTAAAGAGGATGCATCATCTTTTAGCGTTTGTTGCGCTTAAAATGCTATCTTAAGAAAATAAATCGAGCTCTCAGATATTCATAGGTTCACTCAGGAACAGAGTAAAGAAAATTACTGAAATAATTGGAGGGAGGAAGAAAATCATTTCTCGGTTCTCTGTAATAAATCAGTGATTGTGTATCACTAAATAGAGCAGGGCCGTTCCCACATTTTCTGGAAAATTCCATCAACGTCTCTCCTAGACACTTCTGCACAATAGTAAGAAAGTCTCACGTTGACGATGGAAGGTCCTCTCCAGAATCTCCACCGTTCTCCCGTATGGAACTCGGGGACTAAAGGTTGGCTTGGCTTGGAGGTCATCAGACCTTTCCCTGTTTATTTACTTATTTGGTAACGGAGGAAAAGTTTATCTGGGCTCACAGTTGCAGAGACTCAGTCCATGGTCAGTGGACTGCATGGCTCTGGACTTGAAATGAGGCAACACATCATGGCTTAAGGGCGTGTTGGAGGAAAACAGTTCAGAGAAAGAAGACAGCCCTGGTTTGATTTTAATAGCTTTAAGCATAAGCCTGGAACTCAGTCCAGAGCAAACACTTCCCGCCCCCGCCCCCATCATCTCCTGGATTTAATACATCTGCTCTGGAACAATGTAGCAAAGAAAGCCTAGAAACCCAGACATTTCTATTCTGAAGAAAGTGGTGATATTGGGTCCCGCTGAGCTGGCCAAATAAATGGGAGTATGATAATGAGGAATTGGGAGCTATTCCTTTTATTTTAACCAAATGCCTTTTGAGAGTGAAGCTTTCTTCTTGATTTGTGTCTTCTCGGTCTAATTCGGTGTGTCCTCGGGACTGATTATTTCAAAATTCGCACAAATAGATTTGTAATAAGATTGTCATTACAAAAAAAAATTCATTGCAATCTGGATCATTTTTAGCTTCTGGGTCTCAATTCTGACTTGATGAACGAGTGTGTATTGATTTTTGTGTATGTGCGAGTGTTGCCATAGTTAAAACATAATAATCAGCCCTTCTATTGATCATCTTTCTTCGTTAAGGATGGCAAATTACCTTCCAGACGAGTTATAGACGTAGATGTTTTCCATATCTTCATGTAAATGCTAAAATCTTTAGAGTCTGCTAAATAAGGTTTGAAGTTTCTCACAAGAAAATGTTTGCTGTTGTTTTCTTTTTGCTGTTGTTGTTGTTGTTGTTTATTGACAAAGTGGCCAAACTCAATGCTTTCCTCAAAAGTCTTTTGGGGGATCCTATCTTCATAACACATCACTTTTTTAAAAAAGAAACCCAAAACCAAGCATGATGGCTCACACCTGGAATCCCCGCAACTTGGGAGGCTGAGGCAGAAGGGTTGCAAATTGGAGGCCAGCCTCAGGATCTTAGCAAGGCCCTAAGCGACTTAGCAAGACTCTGTGTCAAAAATTAAAAAATAAATAAAATAAAAAGGGGGGCTAGGGATCTAGCTCAGTTGGTAGAGTGCTTGCCTTGCAATGCACAAGGCCCCGGTTCAATCCCCAGCACCAATCAATCAATAAATAAATCGATGAATTAATTTTTTAAAAAGTCAGGGATGTGGCTTAATGGTAAAGCACCCCTGGATTCAGTCCTTAGTACCAAGAGAGAGAGAAGAGAGAGAGAGAGAGAGAGAGAGAGAGAGAGAGAGAGAGAGAGAGAGAGAGAGAAAGACTCAAAACCACCACAAACAGGGTTTTGTTGTAGATTGGTCACCAAGTTGTTATGCAGACATCTAATGAAAAGATAGTTACTGTTTTCTGTTTAATTAAATGATTGCCAAGTATGGGGGAGCAGGGCCCCTTATTCCGAGTCACTTTGGCTCAAGCCTGGTTCTGTTACTAGCAGATTGACCGTGGGCAAGACCCCAATCTTTGTACTTCTATTTACTCATATGGGATATGACTAATACTACCTACCTTTTGAGACCATTGGGAGGATTAAGCAAACTCATCTATTCAGAGCACTTAATGTACGGTAATGATCTAGAAATGCTGGCTTTTGTTCTTAGGGGCAAGTTCAGAAGCAAGGTTTACAAAAATCACAGTATTCTCTTAAGGGTCGGTTAACTTTGCTGACTGAGCTTTGTTGGTTAAGCTTCGTCGCCATGGCCATGCTGTGGCACAAACCAGAACTGAGCAATGAGCAGAAAAAAAGAAAAATTATCACATGGCTGCCTAGATTATCCTGGCTGGATTTCATTTGTCTATTTTGTTCATTCCCGAACCATCTCCTTTGTTTCGACTGTGAGTCTGTAAGGTAAAGGTACTTTGGGGACCACAGAACTTTTTTCCTTGTTTCTTTTTTTATCTTTGATCCATTCTTTATGTCCTGGAAAATAAAAGACAATACCCCTAGGTGGCTCAAATAGACAGCGATTCCATGCACTGATTTTTAAAATTGCCATGTGGGATTCAGGGGACGACATTGTACCTTTAAAAAATTCTATTCTTTTAAAGAACAATTTGATCAACAGATAAAAGCGATGAAAAGGAATTTTGAAGTTCCAACTGAAAAAGGATTTCCGAGGGTTTAATGTTTCTAGAAAAAAAAGGAACTATGTGCCAGGTAAATTTAGGAATCGAGGAGAGGCCGAGACGATATATTGATGCAATCCTCTCTTCCTGGATTAGCTGGATTTCCCTGGAGTCATTTGTCATTACCTAACTTCCCACATCATGTATGTATTCCAGGGTCCGGTGTGATTTCACCCTTGTTGATGTATTGACTTATTCTCAAGCACATGGAGAAATAGCTAATCAAAAATAAAAAAAAAAAAAATGAATGAACTGTGAGGTCCACAAATTTTCAGTGCTGTCCTTGTGTCTGAGACATGTCAGTCCTTTAGCCTCAACCTGTTTAGGTGCAAGGTGAAGACAACGACACCTCTCTCCAGGTGAGAGGTCTAGCTTAAATAATGAATGGGCAGTGCCCACTGTGTGCCCACTGAATAATTCGTTCTTATTTATCCTACTATGCCAAAGGTCAGCGGCCTCTTCCTGTGAAATGTCAGATGGTTCACGTTTTAGATCTTCTGGTTTTTAGAAAAAGGATCCATGTGCCAGATAGAGTGAGAAGTTGAGAGAAGGGAGCAAGATTCCACAGATGCCATCAACCCCTTTGTGACTCCTGTCCTGTGTTGTGTGGAGTGACAGCTGCCCGTGACGGTCCCGTATGGGAACAAGTTAGATGTGCTCCAGGAAAGCATTATTTATGGACATCGGATTTTAAACTTGGTGTTGTGTTCACCTGTATTCTTTTTGATTTTGTTTAACCGTTTAAAATTTAAACACCAGGCTTAGCTTGCAGGTGGTGTAAAAACAATTTGGAAGCTGTCACCAGCCAGCCCCAGGCCATTCCCCTGAAAATTATAAGGGGACTATGTCATGAAATTCAGAGGGCTATTATAAAAGGTGATCTATTTTTTTTTTTCATGACCACGAGGAAATAAAAAGATGCATATTGAGAAATAAGACTGGATTAGAGAGATCTCTGGAGCGAGACGGATGAGCTTTTGTTTAGGTAGGAATTGGGAAGTTATGGGAAAGCTTTGAGTGAGGGTCTTCTGTCTGGGATCTGAGAGAGGTGGATGTGGCTCTTGGTAGGAGCAGTGAGGGCAAAGCAAGCCGGTTGGGGCTTGTTAGGGAATCAGGTGCTGAGAAATGGGTTCAGAGCAGCAGAGACATTCTAGAGAAAAACATTGAGGATTAGATCAGGTGAAGGTTAGCTTCTCACTCACTGGTTGAGAGTCCCGTGTGGATCAACAGTAACTACAGCATGGGCTAAAGCCAAAGCCCTTCACACCCAAACATCTCCTGTCCCATCACTGAGTGGACATTCAACTCCTTTAGCATGGCTGGTATTTGGCCAAGTCTGGAGGTTATAAAACCATGCAGGTTATAAAACCCTGGATGCCCCTCCTGCTTAATGGTTAGGAGCATGAGCCCGAGCCAAGCTAGATTCAAGGATACACACTATCACTGTCAGGCCAGGCCTTCATCTAGATTACTAGATTTATTATTGAAATGATTAGGGCTCTTTGCAACCCTTGTGTGTTGTATGAATAAAACGTAAAGTTCAACATTTTATTGAATAAATTTTGCAGACCCAATTTCTCCCAAAGTTCACCAGGTCTCAATGACTTCAGTTTGAAAGATAAAGCGGGGCCTCATAAATTTTTATTTCCACTAGGGTTTCAAAAAGTCTATTATAACAAGTCTACAGGTAATAGGACTGCTTGCTAGAGAAACGCTGTGTGACAAGATGATGTCTTTAAAATAGCATCCGACGGATCTCCGATGCTTCTTCCAAGAGATTAGTAATTTTACCAATTTATCAATAAAACAGATTTCGTCTCCGATGTGTATTTATCAGTATTAAGCAGCACATTCAGATTCACTACATGAATGAAGTCTCTCAATCATTAAGGGACGATTTCAAATGTCTTATTCACAAACTAGAAGCGCTGGAATCTTGCGGGAAGCTGTATTTTATAACTTTCTAAAACACTGTCCTTTTCCTTTCACTTTTCCAAATTAATGACATAGTGGAGATAGATAATTGCTAGACTCAAATCCATGTTCCAATCAATTGTTTTTTTTTTTATAATCTGAGATCTTGAGCTAGTCATTTAATCCACTTAACACCCAGTTTGTCATACCAAAGTGGGGTAGCTGTCCTGGACCAAATCTGCAGGGCTGTTGTGAAGATTCAAGACGTTGCATATGAAATGCAGACAGCGTACCTTGTCAAGCATAGAGTTTATCTTCTCCTAGTGGTGAGCTCAGCTGCCATTATCATCTATGATTAAAACGACTCACTTAGTTTCTCTGACACTTTTTTAGTTCAGCTCTTCGTCCATGAAGTTCACCTTGGCCGTGGGGACCCCGTTAGAGAAGGATAATTTACAGATTCCCCAACACACGTTATCTCTTACACATTTTCTCCATCTCTGCTCATCGTGTCTGATATTAAATGGGAAAGAGGAGACGAGCAAACAAAAATCTCTTTGTTTAGGCTGCCAGATAAAAATTTCTGTAAAGGGCTTCAGGCTATACCTAGGTCCCTAGATGTCTGTTACCGAGGAAGAGAATCAGGGGTTGGGTGAGAACAAATATAATAATTATTTGGCTCTCCTAGTCCTCCAAAGCAGAGTCTTCATGTTCTACAGTTTTGAAGTTAGAAAATAAGGACCACTACCCCGAAGAAAACTTGGCAGTTCCTGAGATAGCTTCCCACTCCTTCTCTAACATTTCCCCTCCCTCTACCAATCCATCCCACACGCACCTGCAGGAACAACCTTCCATAAATACCCTTTTCTTTGCATCTCCTCTCCGTTCTAGAATCAACAGGGCCTCCCTCTTATTCTTCTCTATCTTAACTCAGCATTCCAATGGCGCCATCCGCTTGACTCGTTTCTTGCTTTCCTACTTTAATTATGACCTCATAAAACAAATCGGGTCTGGACAAGCCACTCAATTTCCCTGCCCAGAAAACTTGCTCAACTTACCCTGTTCCAGGCCTGTCTGTCATGACCTCCTTGTTCTTCTTCTTCTTGTTTTTTATGACCTTCTTTGACCTGGTATCCAGAATCGAATCCTTTTCTTGTTATCTTCTACAAAATGTGAGTCAGAACTCATGCCCAGGATACCATTTTTTTAAAAAAATTACCTCTCTTCTTCTTTCCCAGAGAGGTGTTTGGAATTTTTCTTAAAAGACCCTCATTAGAATTTTTATGAATTAGTCTTTCTCTGGATGAAGAGTAGGAAGTTTTGGGGGTGATGAATCTGTGCATCTTAGGCAATTTCCTCCTCATCTCCTCAATGTTGAACGCTATCTCTCTCTCCTGTAGGACTCCAGTGTGTGGGTGTGAGGAAGGGGGACACAAAGATGGAGTTCAATGACTTGTCATTGCCTGTGCTTTGCCAGATTCAGGACCACTGGCATAGCTTAGCTCCTCAGAAGGATGCTTATGTAAAGCTCTGGGAAGCCGTGTGACCTTGTCAGTCCCCCCACGCCATCTTCCACTGTGTCTCAGGTTGCTTCTGATGAAGAGGCTGAACCCTGCCTGGCTTCTTCTCCCGGGTCAGGCATCCCTAGGATGCAGCCTTCCGTGACCTCTGGTTCTTAAGTGGGATTCCGTCACATCAGCTGGCACTTGGTATTAGCTTCATGCCCTTTGTCCCCAGTCGGTTGACTGGGATAAAACCTGAATTGCCTGCTCTCTTATCCTGGACGGACAGAAAAGAACTTTCCATGCAGTTATTGCCATTCTCTTACCCCTCCAATGAACTACTAAGAAGTCTAAGGTGAAGGATTCAGAGATGGCCAGGTACAGTGGCACACGCCTGTCATCCCAGCAGCTCGGGAGGCTGAGACAGGAGGATCTAGAGTTCAAAGCCAGCCTCAGCAAAAGCAAGCTGCTAAGCAACTGAGTGAGACCCTGTCTCTAAATAAAATACAAAATAGGGCTGGGGAGGTGGCTCAGTGGTCAAGTGCCCCTGAGTTCAATCTCCAGTACCAAAAAAGATAAAATAAGAATTCAGAGATGGCATCATTGAAAATAAAACAAATCTGTTGGTTTGGGAATGTATGGGCTATTTTCTTATCATGATAGAGTTAATCATTCAACTTAATTTGAAATGTTAAGGTTCCAGAGAAATATCCAGGAGATAGAGAACTTGGATCTTCATTTCATTAACAAGAATCTTTAACTTTATGAAACTTTGAAAGCATATTTATGCCCTGAACTCTTTTTTTTTAATCTTTATTTTATTTCTATGTGATGCTGAGGATCGAACCCAGTGCCTCACACATGCTAGGTGAGCACTCTACCTCTAAGCCACAACCCCAGCCCAAGCCCTGAACTCTTAGGATTGCTCCCAGGAAGCCCATTGACCCATTGATTTGTTAATGAATGAATGCTTTCTCAGAAAAAAATGAACAGGAAAGCATCCGCCCATTTGACCAACACTGCTGAGCACCTACTATTATAAACCTGTATTGGCCACACCAGAGACACTGGTCTGAACTAAAAGACTGAGCTCTTTGAAGGTCTTTTTACGGTTTCATTCCAGACAGGTTTGGCTGGTCCCCCAACCACCCTCCTTGTATCCCCAGCACGTTTACCTCTCTCCACGGGCTCCATGTTGACTCAAGACTAACAGCTAAGAACAACTCCTGTCTTGACTCACCCGTGTCAAATGACTTCATGTTCCCAAATCAGAGGACTGAAGCATTTCTATCCCCATAGTCACACTCTCAGGAGACAGTCTCAGAAACCAGAGCCAGTGAGGGCTGGTGACTTGGGCCACGGTCAGGAAGCCTCCTATACTCTCAGGCTCTCCGGGTTCCTTTGTAAACACCAGATAATGACTTTCTGAATGTAACTCAGGAATGCTTGTTTTTAGAAGGTATGATAAAAATCGTGAGGGTATTTCATGTATGAATTTTAAAAATATAGTTTAAAAGTTACGAAGCTCTTGGGGCTGGGGCTGGGGCTCAGTGGTAGAGCGCTTCCCTAGCACATGTGAGGCACTGGGTTTGATCCTCAGTACCACATAAAAATAAATAAATAGAATAAAGGCATTGTGTCCATCTACAATTTAAAAAATATTTTTTTTAAAAGATACTAAGCTCTTTAATGCATGATGTCATACATCTTGGGTTATTTTTATGAACTATTGTACTGACTCAAGTATTGCAGTCACAGGCCTTATTTTGGATGGATTGAGAATTTTGTGGCTGCTGGTAAACAACTATTATCCTTGGAAAGAGTCTCTCAGGATATTTATTGTTGTTTGGTACTGAGTGATGCCCTAGGTGCTGAACTAGGTGGTCTTACAACCCTTGATTTTGGAGTCAGGCAGAATTGGGTACAAATCCCAAATCGCTGGTTGTACATTTCTGAGCAAGTTATTCAACATCTCTAAACTTCAGATTCCTCATTCATAGGATGAGGGTGATAATCACGTTTACCTCTAGTTTTGGAGATTCATGCTTGCAGACTGCTTAGAATCATCCCTGGCATTTAATACAACATTCAAATGGTAGCTTGAAATACCCGTGCATACCAAGAGGCCCAGTATTCAAATCGTTGTCAAAGGCTCTTTGCCACTTTAGAATAGGCTCAAATTTGTGTCAGGACTGGCACATTCAATTTTACAACACTTGCACCTGGTTGAAATCAACAAATTGTGATGTGTTCTTTTGAAAATACCCTCAAATATGAGCAAATTCTTTTTTGCTGGAGCTACAAGATAGCAAGCTTTCTAAGCACAGCCTTAGGTTTCTGGTTCCTTGTCTGATTTCATGTTTCTTTTACCCTTGCCCATAAAATAAATCTTTGTTCCTTTTTTTTTTTTTAATTGGCCATCGATATAGTAAAATCGTTCTCTGACAGCTCCCTCATAATATCCAGCCTGCCCACAGGTAACCCTCAAATATAGATAGGAGATGATTCAAACGAGAAATGGCGGGAACCACTTCAATTATTTCCACTCTAGTACAAAAAGGAAAAAAAAAATTCCTTAAGGAAAATCCATTAAAAGTTACACATTTAATCTCTACCAAGCCAATTTCAGTTCCCCGAAAGCCATGGATATCCGTGTCCTTACTGCTTTCCTTGTGGGGATTGAATGTGCAGCCACACAGTAAACAGGATGTCATCTCCTCTCCGCTGCTGTGGCATTATGAATGCTGTCATGTATGTGGTGAAAAGAAATTAGTAACCTGTGAAATTGGAAATTTAATTGTGATAAGATATTTTCTCCAAAAAAAATTAAATAAATAAGTCACTCCAGGGTGGAAGGTTGGCAAGAAGGTGGCTTCCCACACTTGGCTTTACTTTAATTAATCACGGTGACAAACTCTCAGCAGATACCTGTCTCTAGAAGTCACTCTATATACGTGCCTGTCCTGGTGGTCACAGTGCATGAAATCCCCTT
Source organism: Spermophilus citellus (assembly GCF_964194105.1). Classification (NCBI taxonomy): domain Eukaryota; kingdom Metazoa; phylum Chordata; class Mammalia; order Rodentia; family Sciuridae; genus Spermophilus; species Spermophilus citellus. The sequence goes on along the minus strand of NC_138201.1, from coordinate 9,642,869 downwards.
GGGGTCTGGTGGTGAACCAGGCAAGGGGTCACGTGTATCGCATGCCCCACAGGTCACCCAGAGAGGGGAGATGAAATATTTTCCATTGCATTTGTACCTAAAGTATGTCATTACCTGAGCGATATTTGAAACTTAGCCCCAAGAGTCTGGAGAGAATAAACACCAATTTTTAAGAAGTGGCTCAGTAAGGGCCTAAACTAAAAATTGAAGACCAATGTGTAGCATAGAAGTTAATTTGAAATATTGATCTATTCCGGACATCCTAACCTTTTTACTTTGTCATCCTTTCCCCCCAAAAACTATATTAATCTGGATTTTTAATTTGTTTTAAAATGGAGAACATGTACTATTGGCCCCTCATTTGCCTGGGGCACAGAGAGCCGGGCCTATAACTGGAATACCCACCTTCTAGGGTTTTAGCCATGTCCTGTGGTGCCCCCTGCCTGACCTGTGAATCGCCTCTGATTTTCTGTTCAGCACAGTCAAAATTTTACCCAGGTCTTAAAAAAAAAAAAAAAAAGAATGTTTCAAAACAAACTACAGACTGTGAGAAGTGCATGTTTCAGGGAAAATGGAAGAGTTGGGTGAGAACCACTTTTTCTTTTTTTTTTTAATATTTATTTATTTTTTTAGTTTTCGGCGGACACAACATCTTTGTTGGTATGTGGTGCTGAGGATCGAACCTGGGCCACACGCATGCCAGGCGAGCGCGCTACCGCTTGAGCCACATCCCCTGCCCTCTTTTTCTTTTTTTTAACCAAATAAACTTCCCCAGCCTCTGAAGAGCAAAGTGTGTCTCTGTTCAAATTATGTTAACATCTTAACTCGGCTTATTTTTCAGCCTCGTCCTTTATAATCACCCCTGGTATATAACTTCTTGCTTGCTTTCTTGGTTTTCCTTGCTTGACTAAAATAGATTATTTTGATATTATGGAGGGAGCTGTGGAGACATCCTAAATTAATATTGGAAACCCTCCAGATTCTATTCTCTGATATGTTGTACCTGTGAATTCAGGTACCAGGATGCTGAGGGCTCCTAATCCTACTGGAACCTGAGGAGGTGTGGGGTGGGTGGCTTCTTTGTCTTGCAAATTTGAAGAATGAAATCCCCAGAGGCCAGGGTGAAAGCAAAGTAACAGGATTTGTTAGAGAAATAGCAAGTAGAGTTCTCATAGGGGACGGGTCCCCTTGCTAAGGGGTGACTGTTGTCTAAGGGTATTTAAGGGCTTGATCTGTCCCTATAGGTAATTGGTGGAATGGCATCTAAAAATGGGATTCAGAAAAGGGACCAATCAAGTGATTTCTAAGTCCTTACTAGCACAGGGTGGGGGCAAATGTCTATTGGCCCAAGAAGAAAGTACCTTCTGTGGTTGGCTGTGTCTGTTAGGGAACAGTCCTTGGGGGTAGGATCAGCTGGGGTTAGAAATTTGATTTCCTGGCTGTCTGTGGGTGGTCTGTCTTTCCATCTGCCTATCCACATTTCTCAACTGAGTTCCAATTGTCTTTCTGAGGTCCTGGCTCTAATGTCCCCCTGCCTGTGTCTCAGCACATCCAAACACGCTTCTCCTCCTGGGCTCATTCTCAGGAACACGAGTTTCTCCCGTCACCTGGTCACTAACTGCAGGGCCAGGGTAATTCTCTGTGAGCTGCCCGGGTTTCCTTCTGGACTTCTTCAGCAGCCACGACATGCAGCGGGTGGTTAGAATTAGATAGACTTGACCTCTTTGACATCTTTGGACTTCATCCCAGTCTTTCCAACTTCAAGGCCACTATTACAAATACACCACAATGACACCCTTATTTCCCTCTGGGATTCTGCAGCGGCCTCCCACACACCATCTTCCTGCTCCAGTGTGGCCCTTTCTACATTTCCTTTCTCCTCTGGCGTGATCTTGCTAACAAGTACAGCTGGCCCTGTGGGTCACCAGGCCCTTCTTTGCTCATGACATCATAGGAGAGGTGTAAATCCTATGTACTGGTGTCTTGTCTCATCCTCCAACATTGTTTCCTAGTGAGTGACCTTCATTCGCTCCTGGCAAACCATTCTTTTTCCTTTAGCATCCTTCATTTGAACATCCTGGTCCCCTCCTCCTCACCAGGCTTTCACTTGACCTTCAGAATGAGATCTGCCCCTGACCCCTACTTCCACACCCAAACTCTGAGCAAAGTTAGCTCTTGGTCCTCTGTGCTTTCATGGTTGTCAACGTTATCATCGACTGTCCTTTTTGATTGTCACCACCATCCCTAGATCGGGTGCTTATTGAAGACAGGACTCCTAAGTTTTTTTGTTCTGGTGGCCCCAAGTTCTAACACGTATCCAGTACATAGTAAGTACTCAGTCACTCTTCATTGATGGAAGGAATCCACAAGGAAAATATATATATTTACATCCCTAAAGCACATAAAATATGCAATTAGGATTCCTCATTCGACACAGATGTATTCAAGATTTCCAGTGTTGTAACAAAGTCTCTTACAAGTCTGCTCTGTTGGCCTTTACCATGTTATTCTGAGTGGCCCTTTCAAGAATGTGAACATTTTGTTAAGAGGAGTCGGAGGCACGGGTCTTGCTGTATGGTTGGTCACGCTTGAGGTCTGCAGACACAGAAAGAATCCCTGCGTCAAACCAGCCCTGTCACTTTTGAATTAAGAAGGTGTCGTTGTCCTTAATTGATGCTGCTTCACTCTTTTTAATTGAGACCTTCCTCGTGAGAGGCTGGGAACATACTGAAGGGCAGAATGGGGACACCGTGAAGGTATAAAATCAGAGGTGCAGACAGCCTCGGATCAGGAATAATCCAGCAGAGGCTTCCAGAACCAGGTATTAAATGCAGGGTGAAGGAAGGAGGATGAGATACTCCCCGTGCCTCAGAAAAGTTCTGTGGTCCTGATGCTACCCTCAAGAGTTCTCATTTGAATGACGTGGCTGCTCTCCGTGGTGCACGTTCCTGGGCTAGTTGGACGTAGCAGGGTGAGGACAGGAGGATGGGAAATGACTTCACTGTCGCAGAGAGGGAAGGGCAGTCCTTACCCTGGAGCTGGGCTCCTGGAGTAGGATTTGTGCAAGAGAACTTAAAGCTGAGATGCAGACCAGCAGGAGAGCTCCAGAGAACTAGGCCAGAGTGACAGGCCGGTTAAGCCTATCTTGGGGGATGATGGGAGGAGAGAAAGAGGCTTAAGCTCAGGAAAGGGAGGACTTGGGGGCAACTGATAATGGAGGGATATGTGGAAGTTGGAGAGGGGCAGAAAGTTCTTCCTGTGACTGGAGTCAAAAAATGTGTGTGTGTGTGTGTGTGTGTGTGTGTGTGTGTGTGTGTGTGAAATGTCTTCACAGCTTTACCACTTCGAAGGCACAGAATGTAGGGCGCTTTCTTCTCACCAGGGCCCAATCTCCTTATGCATATTTTTGTCCTTATCCACCAGTGACTAATGCAACATAAAGTGGGTTTTGCTGCCTGCACAATCATACACAAGACAGCCCCAGCTCAGCCTCACTTGGAAGTTTTACAACTGAGTAGAACCACTGGGAGCAAATCTCCCTTTAAAAAGGGTGGGTCTGAGCCACACGTGGCAGCAGCTCGGGAGGCTGAGGCAGGAGGAACGCGAGTTCAAAGCCAGCCTCAGCAATGGCGAGGCGCTCAGCAACACAGTGAGACCCTGTCTCTCAATAAGATACAAAATAGGGCTGGGGATGGGGCTCAGGGGTAGAGTGCCCCTGAGCTCAATCCCTGGTACCCACCCCCAAAAGATGGTGGGTCTGTCCAAGGTGATTTTGTATGTCACATGGACAGAGAAATGGGGGGGGGGGACAGCTTCTGGGACCCTGTTACCCTCAGAATGATCCAAAGATGCAGTAAACTGTTTGGGAAGGTAATGATCCTCCACCCAGAGGAGCAATCTGAAAACCTGAGTTGAAATACCTTAGGAGCAGTTCAAGCCTCAGCGGTTGGTTGGACTTAGACTTCTAAGACCCTGCTGGTTGACAAAACCATGCCAAAGCCCAGCACCAAAAACAAACAAACAAAATAAAAACAACAACAACAACAACAACAAAAAAAAAAACCCACACACCTGAAATGACATCTGTTCATATGAGAAGAAATGCCTTTTCCCATGTCGAGAAGAGGAAATGCATGATTTAGCAGCTTATCCTACAGCTACAATCATGCACGAAACACGACTAGCCACATAGCTGCTGTGTGTATGTTTCACTCTGTAAGTGAAAGTCCTACTCCCACGGCTGGGAGAGCAAGCAGGAGACCTTTCAGCCCAGTGAATGCTGTGGGTACCATTGATCTGCCTCTCCCCGCCCCCCCCCATTTTCTCTGTTTCTTTGTGGTCTCCAGCCTGGTGGTTGATTTACTCAATATAGAGGAGAGACTATTCTTACATTAGATTATCTGAAGGGAACAGGCTCATCCGGGCACTCCGTGTTTCTCATAAGTGCACAAGAAAAAGCATTTGCCTATACAGTTTTTAAAATTAAAAATGACAGTTATGAGTCCCCTCATAGGGGTTAAAAAAAAAAGCACCATTTGTGCTAGCAAGGCAAAGTAGGATAAGAAACAGATTGTTGGTAGAAGGAAGAAGAGTGGGGAACAGGGATTTCCGCTTTATTTTTTTCATCATGAAGACAGGCGGTTAGCTCTGAAGCATGACTGCACAGATGAGAAGTAAAAAAAAAAAAAAAAAACCCTTTGTATTTCTTGCTGAATTCCAATGACAGTGTCTGTCAACGCACTCGAAGACACAAGACACAATCCCCAGCTGTCATTAAAAATTGAATATTTTGTGAGTCGGAGTGGGGTGCAGGAGATTCACCTGGCTGCCTCATTCAGGTGCTTTGAGGCAGATTAGTTGAGGATGGGAATGGGATCTGCTCGTTGGAAGTTTTGTATTCCATTCAAGTAGGACGCAGGATTTGGGGAGATAGGCTATCGCCCAAGATCGGCTAATTGCTGCTCTCCAAACAGGACCCAGATGTTATTTGATTAGCAAGCACCATCAGGTTCTTAATCCTAGGGAGCAATATTCACACATCTTTGAAAAGCATAAGCCGAGACGTCTTCCATCCAATAGCTCGATTTCCTTGCTCTCTGTTGTTTTTTTTACAGTGACAGTTGATAAGCCAGGAGCATCTGTCTCTTTCCGGGTCCCACCTCAACTTCCTAATGTCCCCCTCCCCTCCCCACCCCCAAGACGGCCCCCAAAGAATAGACGATGCTGTGCTGCTTCCCAAGAGCTTGTTAGAACAGTTTTGTCACTTGAAGAATGTGTTCACGATGCTGTGACAGATTTGCCAGCATCCTTCCGGTACAGTGCCCGAGATGGAAATATATTCAGAGCATCCTTTCTGTTCAGAGAGTCCCCCCCCCCCCCCGTGCGGCACCCCTACTTTCTGATCCTAGAATTCTCATTGGCTTTAGAAGGATTACCAAATCCGAAAGTGACCTTGGGGAAACACTGAATTCTTGAGTTCCCATTTCTTGCTTTTTATGGAAAAATGACTTTATTTTTCCCCCATGGAAATTTCTTTGTGATGTTATGTAAGAGGAGCGTGGAGCTAAAAGGAGTCAAACTTCCTGAGCAAAAGATGACGGAGGAATCCTCTCTTTCTCTCATTTTTTTCCTATTGCTCTCAGCCACAAAATGTGTCACACTGAGGGGTTGTTATTTGCATTCAACCTACGGATGGTGGTAAAAAAAGATCTTGCCTATCTAATAAGAAGGTTGACAATTTGCCAATATCTGTGCTTAGTGTCAGATCTGAATGTGGAGACAGAGGTCTGGCTCACTGGTCGGCGTGTTCATGTCTTGCTCTTTACCCACATCTACCCACCCAGGGGGATGTGACCACCTGCCAGGTGGGCACAGGCTGGGTGGGGCCTACGGACTACACCCGCCCTCCTTCTCCTCTGTCTGTGCTGTCCCGGTCTTTCAGTTAGTTTTTGGTTGACCATCTCTAGCAAAGAGAGCCTTAAGATCCCAAGGGAAAGTCAATTCTCTTGGGGGCAGGTAGCTCTAAATATTTCAATATTTTATCTGACCTTGAACAAACTTCTGGCTCCTTGTAACTCCCGTTAGAGTTTCAAACATGACCTTGGTTCCCTTTTTTTCATGTTTCCATGTTCTCCGTGGTTGTCTACGCTGAGTGAATACTTCCCAAGTGAGAGGTAAATCTCTAATAAAATCTAACCCTATGATGAAGTGTCCCGCTAAAGCTCAGGTGTGAGACAAGGCAGGAAATTTCAGGGATCAAATGGTTGGATTGTGAGAACCATAATCTAATCAAATGGATTAATCCACTAATATGGATTAACTAGGTGGTAACTGGGGTGTGGCTGCAGGAGGTGGGTCACTAGGGACATGACTTTGGGGTTTATATTTTACTCCTGGTGAGTGAAGGTCCCCTCTCTCTCTCTCTCTCTCTCTCTCTCTCTTTTTCCCTTCCTGGTTGCCCTGTCCTCAGCTGCTTCCCTCCACCACACACTTCCACCATGATGCTCAGCCTCATCTTGGGTCCAGAGCTGTGGCCTCAGCCAGCCATGAACTGAATTGAATCTCTGCAACCATGAGCCAAAATAAATTTTTCCTCTTTTAAAGAGTTGTTCTTGTCAGCTCTTTTTGGTCACAACGATGAAAAAGCTGACTAAAACAGTTGCATATGAGGAGTCTAAGGCTAATGATGTTAAATAGCATGTCCAGGATCATCTCGGGAGTAATTATGGAGTCCATATCTGCATGAATTTTGAGATTATCCTGTTAATGCGGTGTGTTAATTTGAGCTCTGCAGTTAGCCTCGGGATCTATAAATGAGCTTCACGGACCCCTAGACTCCATGAAATTGAACCCCAAATTTGGTTTGTATGCTGATTTTAAGGAAAAAGCATTCACAGACTTCCCTCATCAGATTTTTTAATGAAATATATAACCCCAAAACAATATTAATACCCTTGTTTTGCATTATCTCCCTTTATTTTGTCATATTACAGGAAAACTCTGTTTTATGTATATTAGTTAATTGTACTTCCTTTTTTCTGAATTTTTTCATTCTTTTTTTCTAAGCCCATGTGTAAGACTTGAACCTATTTGTACTATATTTAATCTTGTTAACTTCTACTGTTCCGGTTCATTGCAAACTCTTAGGATCCTGATTCGACGGGGTGGTCTTTTTATCACCCATCTCTGTTTCATGCCATCAGTCAATTCATATCATAAAACAAAACATAGAAGGGGGAAAAAAGGGCCAGTTTTCAATGATTCTAGGCTATGGAAAATTGCTAAAGTCCAAGGATCCAGGATGGAAATACTGTCTCTTAGTATTCTGAAAAAATTATCCCTTGGAAGCAATTTCTTGGAGATTCTTATCCTTTCTAATTCTGTTTTGTTAGGTGGGGAAGTGGATGTACCAGTACCTACGTCAGACATCAGGCTGAAAGTGATACAGGGGCATCTCAGACAGCCTAACCATCTGGAGTCACCCCTTCAACCTGACATTCTTCAGGTGCTTGTTTAACACTTATTCAGTAGAAACAAACAACAACAACAACAAAAAAACCAGCTGGCTTTCTATTTTACAGGTTATATTTCTTGTTAAATTTTTCATGTACTTAGAATTCTTAGTTTTTCACTTTTTCTTTTTTCCAAATCACCCGTAGTATAAGACAAAAGGTAAATTTTTGACCTTGTGTTCAAAATTTAACTCAAGTTCACAGTATCTGGCTCTCAGGTGAATAAATAACTTCCTACCTTTTTGTCTATATTTTTGTTGTTGTTTTATACTGGGAATTAAATTCAGGGGTGCTTCTCCATTGAGCTATATCCCCAGCCCTTTATTAGTCTCTATTTTGAGACGGGGCCTCACTAAGTTTCGGAGACTGACCTTGAACTTGAGATCCTCCTGCCTCAGCCTCCAGAGTCGCTGGGTTGACAGGAGGATGCCACCACCGTGCCTAGCTACCTTCCTCTCTTCTTGTTCTCACTTCTGTTTTACGTTGATATGAAAGCAGAATATATGTTGGAGGTATATTCCAAGGGTTGATATTTAGGTAGTAAACTAAATCGCTCATCTTTAGATTGAAAAACAGAAGAGCGTTTGGCTGAGACTTAGCTATAAGCACATCAACTGATTGTCCGATGGCCTGTCTTAAGGCTTCCAGGGCAGTTTGTAATTGCAATGTGCAATTTGCAATTATTCTTTGCAGAGTAACTCAGCGGAGCAAGTTCAGCACTGAGAGAAGTGTCTTCCCAATTTCCACTTGAGCATGTTGCTTCCTTCTGCCAATTACGTGAGTAGTCTCCCGTGGAAGCCAAGTTAACCAGCACCGTATTTATTCTTTATTCCAGGGATGTTGTAATGTGCTTTATGAACTGATAGCCCAGGCAGCTGTCCAGCTGAATCCCCGTTAATTTGGATTCACAGACAGGGATGCTGTAAAGATTAAATAAATATAGCTGTCAGACACTCCAGGAAAGTGGTAAATGCAGACTATAACCAGAAAGGAGGAAAACTGATTTGACTGGACTCATTTGACTAAATCCTTCACTTCTTTGGAGGAGAAAAAAAAATTGTCACATCCCTAAATTTGGGCTGTTTTCTAATTTAATAGTGCCTGGGAGGAAGTGATTTATCAACCTGAAGGACATGAATGTAAAAGTTTGGATACATATTTTTGAACAAAGTTATTATTAATTTATTCTGTTGAGAGCCACAGCCAAAGGGGCCCCAGCAAACTTCCAGCTGCCAGCAAACTTCCAGCTGCCGGCTCATGATTGGCTCACAGCGGCCCCAGCAACATCTAGCTGATTGGCTCCTCTGCGGTGATGTTCATTGGGCTGTTTCCCTGCCCTTTCAGACCAGGGAGCTGCTCATTGGGGGACTTCTTTGGCTCCGCCCACATGACCCAGCCAATCAGCCTCAAGAGCAGGAGGATTGTGGGAGGTGGTGAGGTTTGTGTGGGGGTGAGAGGCTTGTGGGAAGCCGGTGGTGGCAGTTGGGCTCTGAGGGTTTTTTCCTGAGGAGCTGTTTTGTTTGGCGTTTGTGGTTCTAAAAATAAAGTTAGTTTCTTTTGACAAGTGGCTCCTGAATTGTGCCCAGCCAGACTGCGGCATTATTCATATAATTTGTCATTTGAAGACTGCTGAACACACACATAGCTTTCCTCCCCCTATGACTCGCGGAGGCCTCATGGAACGAGAAGGGCCAAACGTCACATATTCTCTCTGCTTCACTTTGGGGGTTCAATGTCTCCCTGCAGGATTTTAAGCAGAGACATGATATGATGAAGAAAATGACAGTGGAAAACAGATTAGTTAGAAGACGGTCCCAAGCCTGAAAGATCAGCTCCTAGCCCTGGTCCATGGTCCACATCGGAAATAATAAGTCCTGAAAACCAAGGGTATGGAAAGGCAGGGTGGATCCTTCCAGAAAACTCCTGCAAGTTCTTTGAGTTCAGGTTTCCATCTGCACATTTGTTTCGAGAAGAATCACAAATCAGGGCACAGGTGGGGCCGTCGGAAATGGTTTTAAGGTTTGTTCAGGATTGGCTCACTTCACTTAGCATTATCTTCTCTAATTCTACCCATTTACCTGCAAATGCCATGATTTTATTCTCTTTCATTGCTGAGTAATATTCCATTGTGTATATATATGCCACATTTTTTTTTATCCATTCATCCACTGAAGGGCATCTAGGGTGGTTCCACAGTTTAACTACTGTGAATTGTGCTGCTATAAACATTGATGTGGCTGTGTCCCTGTAGTATGCTGATTTTAAGTCCTTTGGGTATAGAGTGAGGAGAGGGATAGCTGGGTCAAATGGTGGTTCCATTCCTAGTTTTCCAAGGAATCTCCGTACTGCTTTCCAGATTGGCTGCACCAATTTGCAGTCCTACCAGCAATGTATAAGTGTGCCTTTTCCCCCACATCCTCACCAACACTTATTGTTGTTTGTATGCATAATAGCTGCCATTCTGACTGGAGTGAGATGAAATCTTAGAGTGGTTTTGATATGCATTTCTCTCATTGCTAGAGATGATGAACATGTTTTCATATATTTGTTGATTGATTGAATATCCTCTTCTGAGAAGTATCTGTTCATGTTCTTGGCCCACTTATTGATTGGGTTATTTGTGTTTTTGATGTTTAGCTTTTTGAGTTCTTTATATACTCTAGAGATTAGTGCTCTATCAAATGCCGAATGTTTTCTCTGATATAAGGAGGCTGACTCATAGTGGGGTAGGGAGGGGGAGCCTGGGAGGATTAGATGAACTCTAGATAGGGCAGAGGGGTGGGAGGGGAAGGGAGGGGGCAGGGGGTTAGCAAGGATGGTGGAATGTGATGGACATCATTATCCAAAGTACATGTATAAAGACACAAATTGGTGTGAATGTACTTTATATACAGAGGTATGAAAAATGTGCTCTATATGTGTAATAAGAATCGTGATGCATTCCCCTGTCATGTATTTAAAAATAAAATCAATTAAAAAAAAAGATTTATTTGGACATGGTTACAGAAAAGACACACCCCTTTCCCGACTGGAGGATGAGGAATGGAGACACAGGCCCCCTCCAGATTTCCTCTGGATAAAGGACGCTGTCCTTGGCCTGACTCCCCATGCGGCTGGGGACAGCTTCAGCATGCCACCACCCTGCATCGGGCTCCAAATGGGAAGCCTGGCCTAGAAAATAATAACTGTGCTTCCGTGCACCTGAGCCCACCGGGAGGAGAAAGCTCGTTTTAATTCTGCCATGGCTTAATAATATTTAAATGGCTCAAATCATTTTTTTATAAACGAATAGATTACAAAGTTCATGTTCAAGAATCCGCAGTAAGCCATAATGGACTTCATAGTTTATTAGTTCCATAAATGTCACCTTGTTATTAACAACACAGGTAAAGCAACCTTATGAATTTTCCATCCTCATCCATGGAAGGAAACACTGGGTTGGCTGAGCTGGGGTATCAGCCATCTCCATCTCATATTTCACCTTTGTAATTCCTCTTCCTCTGGAGCCCGGGGTGCAAAAACCAGGAGGTTTCTTTCTTTCTTTCTTTCTTTTTTTTTTTTTGGAAACACTTCTTAAGATTCTATTTTCATGTAAGGATAATAAATTTGTAAATTAAACATAGGATGTCACCCTTTCAAAAAGCGGCAGGACCAGATCGAAGTATGGTAGCTACATAGAAAACTAGTTGTGATCCTAGCATCTATTCTTCAGGATTGATTTTTCTGGGGGGGGGGGAGGAATGGATGTGGTGATTTGGTGTGCCCCTTCTGAGAATGTGGACAGGGCTTCAATCATTTTAGGAAGGCCAAGGAGGGGCCGTGTGCCATCTTGCAAACTGTTCTCCTGTTTCAAATATTGTAAGACCCAGTTATGTTCCGATAAATACTGAATCATCTCTAGCATGTGGTGGTGTATGCATCTTCAATATTAGACTAGAAAAAAAATTATCAAATTTTTTTTCTTTCACTAGGAGTGCTTACTTTGGGAGACCTACTAATGGATATTTGGAAACCAAAGTATCAAAATTGTCCATACTTTAATATCAAGGACATACAGAATGAAATTCCCTGCAAAATCTGCCATTTTTTTTCTTTTTGTTTTGAGCAAAGTCATTCTGGAACCAAATAGTGCAGAGCCCTGTGATTCAGCTTTCTCACGGATTTTCCCCAGTCACTAATCTTGGAATCCGCATTAGGCCCACCTACGTGTCCAGCAGCATGGCCTCTGCCCATGGTCCCCACTGCACACCACCTTACATGGTCACTGTTCACATCTTCATTCTTCAGGGATATGTCCACAAGGCCTCGTTGCACGAGGCTCTGAGAAGAAAACCTGGGCTTGCTGGAGGGACAGAGAATCGTGGAGAAGACACGTAGAGGGAAGGAGGGAGGCAGCACGGGAGGCTGAGGCCAGCCTCCCTGACTCTCTTCGGGTTTGTCAAGGCGCTTGGGAATGTTGGGCCTCTGTAATCAGAGCACTGGATAATCACTGCTATGGTCTGGGGGTGAGGGGTCCCCCCAAAGCTCACATGTGAGACAATGCAAGAAGGTTCAGAGGAGAAATGGTGACGAGAGCCTTAACCCAATCATTAAATCAATTACCAGATGGAATTCATTGATTGGTAACTGAAGGCAGGTGGGGTGTGGCTGGAGGAGGTGGGCATCGGGGGCGTGGCTTTGGGGTATATATTTTGCACCTGGCGAGTGGAGTCTCTCTCTGCTTCCTGATCACCATGTGAGCTGCTTCCCTCCACCACCAAGTTCAGCCTCACCTGGAGCCCTGAGGAATGGAGCCAGCTGTCTATGGACTGAGACCTCTGAAACTGTGAGCCCCCAAATAAACTCTTCCTCCTCTACAGTTGTTCCTCTCGGGTCCTTTAGTCACAGCAGTGAAAAAGATGACAACAGTAATTACCCAAGGGTTTAGCAAGGACGCCACGGGATCCAAGCTGTCACTGCTGCAGGTGAAAGGAACACCACTTAGATTCCTGCAGTTCTTGTAAAAATTGCTCTGCACATCGCAGAGCTACGGAGTCACCCCTGATAGGTTTCTCTTTAGGGCAGTGGAACGATTTACTTTTAGCTGCCATGATTTCTATTGGAAACCAGTTACACTGACTGTTTGCTAGTCTCACACCTGTTTAACCAGGCAGAGGTAAAAATCACCCAGACACTGTGCACTGGGAAGGGACCGCACACTTACAAATTGCTGAATAGGACTTTTTAATATAAACATCGTTGGAATGTGGGATGCACTTTTGCTCCTCTCTCTGGACATTTTTTCATTTGCCTCCTCTTGGGAAGGAGGTTGGTAGCAGGTGGTGCATAAGGGGTTCTGAGCTTCCCTAGGGGAAATGACTTGGCCCCTCTCTGTGCTATGCAGAGACCCTCCGCTGCCAACACCAACGTTATCTTTCTCTACCTGGTCAATTTTTGCTCATCCAAGCTGTTCTTCAGATGTTAGCCCGTTACTTACCACCAGTCACTGACATGAAGGCTCGATTCTAATTCCCAATAGTCAGCTGTAACTCCTTGAAGACTTATGTTCCTGCAAGATCTTCAAAACACAGCATGCGCTTCTCAGGCCACATGCCCCGAAGAGCCCCATGGGGGGGCTGCTGAAATGTAAACGGCTGAACTCAGACAGACTCATTTGACCATCTGGTTGTAATTTTGGTGCCTGGGCCCTGGATGTATTTATTCCTACACATTTGAGTTATCTTGAAATAACCAATTTTGGAAAAGGGAGCAAGGAGCATGTCAGTGCATATACTCCGTGTGATTATTTATCCTGTCTGATTCGGCCACCTTTCCAAAGGACACAACTGTGTGCCTATTTCTAGAATATAAATATCAGGTGTGGTGAAATCTCATGACAAAAGATGGAATTTTTGTTCTTTATGTATCAGGGCTCATTTAAGTCTGTGCAAATAGTCTTTACAAGTTTTTGGTACCCTCTCGTCTTGCTAAAGTAGGAAACATCATTTAACAAATTTTATTTACTTTAAAAAAATATTTTTAGTGTTTTTCTTTTTAACAAATTTTATGGTTATCATTAATATAGCGTAGACTGTGCTAGAGTGTTTTGCAAAAGGGATCTCATTATCACTATATTTCCTGGCCTGTATTTTGTTTTGCTTTTTTTTTTTTTTTTTTTTTTTTGCCCCTCGGCACAAATATTTTGTGTAGGATAAAGATAGTTGCTTCTACACAGTTGCTTCGACCCTTGCACTTTTTGACAGGCACTCAGCTTCCTCAATATTAATGTCATATAAGAATCAGGACTCGTTCATGCATGGTGACTTAATTCTGTATGCGCCTCTTCCTTGACATAACCCACCTTTTCAAAATCTAGTCCTGTCGAACACATATTCATGAGGATACAGAAGGTTCTGGGAGTAGAGGCAGGTAGACGTGAAGGTTAAGCCTTTAATTTTCTGCTCTCCACGGCAGGCTGGGGAAACTCGGGTGGACCTGCAAATCGAATCCCTCTTTCTATGGGCTTTCTAGAAGCTTCTTTTTAGAATCAGCAGAAAACAGTCTCCGAGGTCACCAGCTCCCACGCCATCTCCTGCTCTTCTTGAAGGATTTCTAGGGGAGAAACGACATCACATATGGGCTGAGTGGTGGGGATAGAAGGTGGCCCCATTGGCATGACCGACTGATATTTAGCAACTATCACCATGTACCAGGTACTTTATTTCTTTTTCTTTATTTTTTAAGTTGATTTTTTAAAAATTCTTTTTAGATGTGCATGACAGTGTATTTTTGACCTATTATACATACATGGAGTATAACTCATTCTCCTTAGGAGAATATATACTCTTTTATGGCCAAGCATATACTTTCCTAAGCACCGTATATGCATTATCATTTAAACCATCCTAGAAACTTACAGGTCAGGTGCTTTTATCATCCCACTTTACAGATGAGGCTATTAAAGTGTGTCAGAGGAAGAGACTGAGAACTTGCTTATTTCCTGAGTTCCCGACTCTCTCCGCCTGAAACCTGCTGGGGAGTAATTCCTCATGCAGAGCATGCGCTGTGGGGAGAGACCCACGCAGACCTTCACTGGCCTTGATTGGAGTTGAAGGTCCTTTGCCTTCTCTCCTGACTCCCTGCATCCGGGGAGACCTTGTCAAACTGTGCTGGCTGCCTCTGTAGCCCATAAGTCACATCAGAGGGTTCTGTCCATCATATTAAATGCCTTAGATGTTTTTTTCTTTCTTCATGCCAAAATTTGTTCCAGGTATCTTTGTAACTTATTATAAAATTCACTGAACAAAGCATCACAAAATATTTATTTATTTATTTGGGGGATACCAGGGATTGAACTCAGGGGCACTCGGCCACTGAGCCACCTCCCCAGCCCTATTTTGTATTTTATTGAGAGACAGGGTCTTACGGAGTTGCTTAGCGCCTTGCTTTTGCTGGGGCTGGCTTTGAACTCGTGATCCTCTTGCCTCACCCTCCTGAGCCACTGGGATTACAGGCGTGCGTCACTGTGCCCTGCAAAATATGTTTACAATGACCATCCTCTGGCACTACTCTTGAAAAGCGATCCTTTCATTCATTTATTCTTTTCAACTGTCGTTTATTAGGTGACTGCCTTTCTTAGATTGTGAGTTCATTAGGGGAAGAAATCAAGAGTCTAGGTGTCCCGGGTAGCCCAAAGCTTGGAGCATTCCCTGGGCCTTGGATGTTCTCTGCTAAACTAGTCTCGTTCCAGGTGAACTAGGAAGAGTTACCCCCCTTTGCATGAACTCTATCTGTCTGGGTTTATTTTTACATCATCAGCCCAGAGAAACTTCTGGATATACAGTAGGTGTTCGATGGGTACTAACTGAATATGAGTGGGTGCTAGGCTGAGTCCTGGAGCTAAAGGTTGGAAGAACTAAATCCAGCCAAAGGTATTTCAGAGGGAACAGCATATGTGAGATTCTGGAGGTAGGAAACCTCATTACAGTCAGGTGACACAGAGAGTTTTGGTGCATAGGGACCAATGTATGCAGCAGTCCCAGAAGATTACAACAGAGCTCAAAATCCCATCGCCTAGTGATGTGATAGCTGCCCTAAAGTCTTAGTGTGACACATTACTCAAATGTTTGGGGTGACACTGGTGCAAACAAGCCTGGGCTTCCAGACAGGTAAAACTACAGCACGTACAATAACGTACGGTTCCTGATACTTGATAATGATAATAACGGAGCATGCGACAGCTCAGAAAACACACTAAGTCCTAATTGGAAACAAATCAAAGAATTTCATTTTAATTTCTCTTTTCCTGGCCAGGGATGCTTCTGACAGAGTCCGAGTGGCTCTCTGAAAGAAGTACTCCAAGCTATTAATGATCCAAATGTTTAAGGAAGAAAACCACATCCTATAGAATTTTGCATATTGCAAGCAAGCAGACTACAGGGGCTAAGAACACAGTTAGCAGAGCAAAAACAGATAACCACACACACACACACACACACACACACACACACACACACACAATACAGACGGTGACATCCCGGGAACTTTACATTTGTAGGCACACAAAGTGCAAAGTGCAGAAAGACAATTTTTTTATCATCTTAAAAATAGCTCACACAACAGATTCACGCAGGAACCCTAAAGATGGAGTCACTGTGGCTATACTTACTATTAATTATTTATTAATCTATATTTTCTAATCTGTAGCCTGGAACCTATAACTTGTATTGGTTAACTCAGACCATAACACTATTGGTTTTCATTTTTACTCTACTTTTCTTCATTATCTTAGAGTGTGTTTCTAATTATATATAAAACATTGACTGTTAGTAGTCTCTGATTGGCAGCCTCAGACATCTCATGCTGCGTGACTCTGCATCAAGAGGCCGGTGGAGTGATTGACATTTTCCATCTAGGTTTCTGTAAGCACACTCAATGATGTTTGCACAGTGACCAGATTGCCCACTGATGCAATTCTCAACATACATTCCTGCCACGAGGGGACATGTGGAGGTCACATGAGTACAGGAAGCCCATGCAGCTGAGGAGCAGAGAGTGAAAAGCAAACTCACGACGCAGGACAGATCCTGCAGGGGCTTCTGTTGATGCTGAGGAGTTTAGTGCTTACATTCCATAAGGAAGGGCAAGTCAAGAATCTCAGCAGGGCCCTGTGGTCATATTCCCATAAAGATAATTATAGTCAAGACGGAAGGTACATTAGAAGGGAGGGGTGAGAGGAATGGGTGGGTGGATGGATGGATGCAGGCAGAAGATGCAGAGGTGCTAAGTGGATGGGTCAACATGACGATGGAGAGAGGGCAATGAGACGAAGACGTTGGTCTGCAAACCCAGTGGGCAGCAAAAGTAACTGAGCATGCTCACCTGCTGACCAGATGGGGCAGATGGGCTGAGGTAACTACTGGATGGCTCTCTTGGATGGTTGGGTGTGTGGTGCTTGGTTCTCAGGGATAAGGACAGGCTGGGAGAGGTGAGTGAGCTTCCATCCACTTGGAACTGGTCAAGCTGACAGGCAGCATTCCAAGGATGATGTTTAGAAGGAGAACCAAATCATCAAAGCTGTGTTGAGCATCTGAGCCATTTTCCCCAAACCACAAGAGCAGTGGTTATTTCCTAATTATAAAGGCACTTCATTTTTTAAATTCTAATTTGTGATATATGACAGCAGAATGCATTACAACTCATATTACACATGCAGAGCATGATTTTTCATGTCTCTGGTTGTACAGAAAATAGAGTCACACCTTTCATGTGTTCATACATATACTTAGGGTCATGATGTCCATCTCATTCCACCATCTTTCCTACCCCCATGTCCTCTCCCTACCCCTCCCTCCCCTTTGCCCTATCTAGAGTTCATCTAATCCTCTGATGCACCACTCCCTCCCCACCTCATCATGAATCAACATCCTTATATCAGAGAAAACATTCGGCATTTGGGGGGTTTTTTTGGATTGGATAACTTCACTTAGCATTATATTCTCGGAGGTACTTATTTTTCCATTGAGAAATATTTGTCCTAGTTTGCATCTTAAAAAACTAAAGTGAGGATCACAATGCATGCTATTCAAATATTTAGATCACTGTTCATTTTTTGGTAAACTATGTTACAGATGGATCCACCCATCCATCCTTTGATCATCCATCTGTCCATCTCACCAAGACCTCTGGAAATTTCCTTAACTTCTTTCTAACTCTCATAACGATTCAGCTCATTTATTGGGGGGGGGGATTGGTCTAGAGTGGGGGTTATTTAACAAATGTAAAGAACTCAGAATGGCACCCACCCCTACAGGGATCACCAAGTGACTATTATGATAACTTAACCTTTTAAAAAAAAATTTTTTTTGGAGAAATGGTCTCATTAAGTTGCTTAGGGGCCTCACTAAGTTTCTGAGGCTGGGTTTGAACTTGGATTCTCCTGCCTCAGCCTCTGAGTCACTGGGATTACAGGCATGTAAACTGTACCCAGCTAATAACTTATATTTTTAAAAAAAAAATAAATGGATTGTTCACAACTGTGTTAAAACCTGCTCCATGGTACCATATTGTCCTCTCATCTCACTTTTAGCTACTGAAAATTTTCTTTCTACCCCCTTCCTTAACCTGTAAGTCCCAAATTGGATCTTTATCACTAAAAATCCAAACGAAGCAAAAGTGAAAAATAGGATGGAAATGTTAAGAAGCCACCACCACAAAGGAGGAGCTTGGGTCCCTGACATGCTGGGCTTTGGTCTTCCACCCAATCAACAGCTAAGAGAGAGAAATCACTGCATGGATCCCATGTTAGGTTGGGATATAGGAAAGAATGCACTAGAAATAGTTCTGCTTTTTCCCCTTTTCCTCTGTCCTCTGCTTTCCTGTGTGTGCATTAATAATTCTTCTAACCTTTACCGCTCCATCGATCAGCTGTCAGGTGAGCTTTCTACCCTCATCCTGGAAGAATCTGTGGAGCTGGCTTTCCATTCATCTTGGCTCTTGCTCTTAGGGCCCAGACTTGGTTTCTGTGACTAAATAGGGCAATTTATGTCTTTAACCCAATCCACTTATCTGTATTTCTCAAGAAGACACACACACACACACACACACACACACACCCCAAAAAAATCCAAATGACTGTCATCCTTTATCAGAGGCTCTCGTAAAAAAAAATCAATTTTTCTCTGGTCTGAGAGGGAGGGCACAGTGAATTCTGTAGCTGTATTGGAATTCTAGCAAATTCTCCCGTCATGCTCTAGAGATGACTCAGTGGAAAAGAAAGGAGTGGTACTGTGATAACCTTTGGAAAATGGAAGGATGGAAGCACAAACCTTCAGAGATAAAGTATCCTCTAAAATATAAATGCACGTAAAGCAATTTTAAAATTATGTGCCGAGGAGGGAAAAGAAATTGGGATTTCTTTTCCAGGATTTGCTGTCTCTTTGCAGATGGCTGTTTCTCCTCCGTGAGCTGGGGAATTCTGCTTTTTTACACAGTTTTTATGGATACTTTGCATTTATATGGCATGTTTGCTGCCCTGAGCATTTTTGTAGCATTATGTGTAAACAGCATGCCTACAAGCCAGGTAATGGAATGTTCCAGTAGCAAAGATGGAGAAGTATCAGAGCAGAGAACTGCATCACTTTGGAGTTTTTAGTCACTGAGAGGAACTGGAATGAGAGCTCTGAGTAGTTTTCTGTGTTAAAAAAAAAAAAAGGGATTTGGTCTAAAAATTGAGATTGTTTCTACCCATTCTTGATATTCTGGAAGCGGCAACGTGAAGTTTGTGGACACGTCTCGTACCTTGGGTCCTCATGTTTTGAACAAGCTTGAACTATCGCTCTAAAGGTGAGAAAGTGCCCCAAGTATGGCTACTTGGTATATTCTAATTTTTTATTTTTTTGACTACTCTAATAAGAATCTGAGAACACTGGTTATAGCTATAATTTGAGCTATTTAAATTCTCTTGCCACTGATGTTCCTGAGAAAATATAATTTAAATAAAACCAACAAAGGAGTAGGTGAAGGGGGAGAAAAAAAAAAAAAAAGACCGGAAGCTCTCTGTTGAATCCTGGATCAAACTGTTCCTGAAGATAGACATCTGGAATTTCAAGTTACATGGGCCACCAGACTATCTTTATTTTGCCTAATGAAGTTGAGATTTATTTTCATCAGTGAACAGAAAGAATCCTCCTATGAGGTTATTAGGGTTTTTTTTTTCTTTTTTCGACTTGATCTTTTGAGTTAAAACATAGAATAATCCTTAATCAAAGTTTTTCTTTCCCTGGTGTGTGCGTTTCAAGAAAAGAGCAAAAGTTGTTCAGAAGGAGACGTTCTGTTGAATAAATAATAGAGGACAAAGTTGGAAATGGTGAAGAATATTTTTTTATGGATTCCTGAAAGATGCATAAGAAGTCTCAAGTCTATTTTTACACATACAGATGTGTTAGTTTTTTTTCCCCCGAATTCATTCTGAGCCGTATCGATTGTCATAGCATTGTTCTCAGCGATGAAGCGTATCGACGACCCTGGTCAGCGCTAGAGTTTCTCTTGCTTATCTGTTTTATTTTAGCTGTTTTTGTTTTCTTCCCCCAGAATGTTCTTCAGACAGTCTGTTCTTCTACAAAGTAGTGATGTGTGTTTATGTATTGCTTCGTGAGAGGCAGGCCTATGGCACAAATAATCCAAATGTTTGTTTTCTAAAGGTCACAACTGAGATAAAGAATGAGCTCTGGTGGCTTCCAGGAGATAACTCCCTCCCCACGTGGGGTGGGGGGTGTTTCTGGATTATCTATCAGTGTCTGCCCTGGAAACCCGAGAGAGAGATGGAGAGCGCATGGTCATCATTCATCCTAATCAAGAATGAGGCTTATCAAGCTAACAGTGAACCCTGAAGAGCACGAAGCTTTGAGAATTGTTTGCTCTCTCGGTTCCAGATTGGATTTTGGTCTAGAGTCTCTCCGTTATCACCTCGTTTTCTTTTCTGTGTTTAAAAATACCCACCTGCCCATCTCCCTGCCTCCTGGCCTCCCCCTGGGGTTCCACTCCAATCTGACCCTCTCCTGAGTCAAGGTCAGAGGAAGCAGGCAGGCAGGAGGGAGTGTGGGGGACCCACAGGTGACTTCCAAACAAGATTTATCCTAGTAAAGAGAGTAAGATGAAGACTCTCTAGATAATAACGTGAAGCGTAGGGAACCAAGTTTGAAAATGGACCTGCCTGGGTATGGCCAGCCTGTGAATCCGGCAGCCTCCCATGAGGCGGAGGGGAAGCCATTCATGTGACTAGGACTGACTGGGTATTGATTACACACAAGACAGACATCTAAAGTGCGCTGTGGTCTGATGGGAACAGAAAAGACCGTAGAATGAAGGGAACCTAACTTTCCTGTGTTTGGGTATGAATCCGTGACCAGTGAAACTCCACATCCCGTACGACCCCAAGAGTGGGTTCCTAATCAGAATGACTCGTGGTCCTCGTTTGTATGATCTGTCCGGGACACTTCAAGGGAGAAAGTGGGTCCTCTCAGAGAAAAGGACAGTGTGCCCCGCCGCCTGTCCTCTAGTTTTATCGAGGGTCGCAGGGAAGTTTCTAGAATCCCTCCCAGGACCTGTGACTGTTGGCCTCAAAGAGAGGATGGTCTGGGGCACGGGTTTGGGGATTTTAATGAAATTGGAAATTGAGCCCCCCCACCCCTCAATTTCTTGCCCCCTTCACCAGTTTGAAGAGACCTTAGCAAGTTTGCATTGGGAGGGTCTGGACGCTGTGGAGGCCAAGATAATTAGGGATCATGATGCTTCAGTGATCAGGAGGGAGCAGGGCCCCTGGTAGGTGTGACGTGATCTTGAAACAACTGTGGTTCCCAAGGGGCTGCAGCTGAGGCTCGGGGAGGCTGTGACGTAACCAGGCCCCATCTTCCAGGTGCTGGCCTCTCGGCTGAGGCTCCCTGGGGCTCCCTGGGGCTCCCTGGGGCCCTTCCCTGCTGACCCATTCATGAATGACTAGCTGCCTCACACTCTCTTATTCCATCCTCATACAAAACCGTGGGTGATAGTCAAACACTTCCTGGTGCAGATTTTCCAAATGGGAAAGACTGAGGTCCGTCAACGTCCGTCTCCCAACTTTGAGTCGACGGCCGGAGTTCAGGCTGCGTTCCCTGCAGCAGGCGTGCGGCTGTGTGGCACCCCACCTGACCTGGCTGCTCTGCTCTCTGATCTGCTCTGGGGAATGTAAAGGCCACCGTAGCTGCTGAGGCGGTGAGAACAGTGGCCCTTGACAACACAGAGGTTCATTTGGTCAACCCGGAGGAGAAAAAATGCAGAGCATCAGAACCGTGCTGTGCCCTCTCCTTACAATCAGAGCAACCGATGCTTGCTTTTGTTACATTTGATTCCTTGTCATTCAAAGAAGATTTCTTGCATCTCTTCTTGCTCTGCACCTGGCAGAAGGATCCAAGGAGGTGGGTGGCCTGGATACAACACAGGGGGCATCAGTCCAGGGACCATGTAGAAGGCTTTGGCATGTGGTCTCAACTCTGCGGGGCTTACCGTTCTCATTTTGTAAAAGGGTCCTTTTGATTCTACTAAGTCCATGCTTTGTTAGGTGATGCTGAAATAAGCCTGCTAAGTTCTCCTTGCTCTCTGATCTTCAGGTGAGCTTTACTCACTTGGCGCCTGATTCAAGGTAGTCATTAACATAAGCCAAACAATACCTCGGGATTAGGTGTCTGAAGCTGCCATCTGTGCTGATTGGTCATGCTCAGCATAGCGGTTATAAATACTTGGTCATATGTAAAAATCACTCTTCACCTTACTATTTTTTTAAAATGTATTCCTTATTTCCAGTCTTTCCACAAGAGCTTTTTTTCAAGGTAATATATGTATCCTAAAATTTGCCATTTTAGTTATATCTCTAAATTTTTTATTATGGCAAGAACCCTTAACAGGAGTCGCACACTCTGAAAGTTTTAAGGATGTAATACCATATTGTAGACTGTAGGTCAAAGCTGAATCTCAAAGCTCTAGAATTTATCCATCTTGCAGAACTGAAACTCCGCACCCATGGATTGGCAATTCCTGTTTCCTGCTCTTTCCTTCTCATTGGTAGTCACATTTACCCTTTAATTCTATGAATGTGACTGTTTTAAATAACTTGGTTGGCTGGATCATGCGGTGTCTCTCTTTCTGTAACTGGATTATTTCATTTAGCCTGGATAAATTCCATTATATGTACCTACCATATTTTTTTCCTCTGTTCATATATTTTTTCTGTTCATTTTCATTTCTTGGCCACTGTGAAGAGTGCTGTGCGGAGGACTCAGGCCTGGACCATGAATTCAGAAACTGGACAAGGGGTAACAGGGGGTAAAGAAAAGAGCCAGACTCTCTGCTGGTAGTTAGAGAATACAGATGCCCACCCAGAGAGAGGAAAAAGGTAGGGCCAGGTGGGTAGCCAAGTTCTGGTGAGGCTTAACTGATACCAGAGCTGTCTCAGCACATTTATTATATAGGTTGTATCAAAAGATTATTTGTGAAAAAGTTTCAGCAAAGCAGGCAATCTGAAAGACGCAGGACTGGTGAGAAATTAAGGTCATCTTGTTTTTGCTCAAATTCTCTATTTCTGGCAGTTGGTGTCTGAAATCTCAAGACCTTGACTGATACCCAGAGTGTTCTCAGGCCAGCATCACCATAGTAACTGGGCAACCTCAATATGCACCTTCGAACAGGCAGCCCCTAGCACAAATGTAACCACGAGAGAGTCAGAGGCCATGATTCGATTCACCGCTCTCCACCATGCTGCAGCAAAGCGGGAGGGTTGACATCTCAAGATCTTGATTTTATTTCCTGTGGATATAGGCCTAACAGTGGGACAGATGGGTCATATAATCACATTCCTATTTTTAACTGTTGGAAGAGCTGCCGTGCTGTTCTCCATAGCTCCTGTACCATTTTGCATTCCCACCAAGTGTATACACTTCCTGGGCAAGATGTGGAAGAAACAGAACCAATTCTACCATTTTTCAGGGTACAATTCAGTGGAATTTATTGCATTCACAATGCCATTCAATCAGCTTTCTTATTTTTATATGTTTTCATCACTCCAAACAGAAACTTTCCATTAAGCAATATTCATCCTTACCCCAAACTCAACCCCTGTTAATCTCTAATCTACTTTTTTGTCTTTATGAGTTTGCCCATTCTAGATATTCCATATAAGTGGATTTATATAGTATTTTTTATTTTGTGTCTGGCATATTTCACTTAGTCAAATGCCTTCGAAGTTATCCATACAGTAGTGTGTATCACTTATTTTAGGAGACTATTTTATTTGATAGAACACACTTTGCAAAATACTGTAAATTAATGTTAGGTAGGATGCCTGAGCCAGACTCACTGCTGGTAGTTAGAGAATACAGATGCCCACCCAGGCTCCTATTTCAAGAAAATTTTGCTCACCACTTATTGGAATGAACTCACTTATGGATAAAATTATTGGTTATAACAGTATTCACCAGTGTGGATATCTAATAAGATCAACAATTTTTTGAACTATGATTGTCCTGATTATGTTTTATAACAAAGCCAGAGCTGTGGCCATAGCAAAACTATGACAGTTGGTCTCTCAAATCTTGACATTTTTTTTAAAGACTAGAGGAGAGATATGAGAAAGAATATGGTATAAAACTTGTCATTGTTGTTGAGTTTTTACTTTCCTAACTAGCATGAGATTCCAAGGTCTTCTTTCCTTTGTATGCAAGTCATTATGATGCCATCATGAGATCATTTCTCACCCAGGGGTGCTGGCCTTCACTATTATTTGAAATACAGTTGTGCCTTTCACCTGTGGCTTAATAATGCTATTAAGTCTGAATCTTCTTGCAAAAGCAGTTTATTCATTCAGAACTACACCTTTAAGTCTGATTAATATTCCACTGTAATGTTCACCATGTCTTCTTGTTGAGCCATTCATTCACTGATGGACTCTTGAGTTGGCTTCACCTTTGGGCTGTTGTGAATTATATTTCTGTGACCATTGATGTATTTTGATTTGTTTGGGTTCCTGATTTTAATTATCTGTGGTAAATACCTAAGAATAAAACAGCTTGGTCATACAATAATTCTGTTTGGAACTTTTCAAGGAAATCCTGAACTGTTCTCCAGAGCAGGTGCACCACTTCATATTGCAACCAGCAATGATGAGAAGATTTCAGGGACTCCACTCATCATCATATGTTTCCACTCTGTATTGTGGATGCTGTGATAGGTGTGAAGTGGAAATGCATGCGGTTTTGATTTGTAGTTCTATAATGACTGACAGTACAGAGCATCTTTTTAAGTGGTCATTGACAATTTCTATGTCTTCTTTGAAGAAATGTCTACTCAAGTCCTCTGCCCACTTTTGAATCAGATGATTTTTTTGTTATTGAGTTGTATGAACTCTTTATATATTTTGGATATTAAGCCCTTATCAGATATATGACTTACAAATATTTTCTCCCAATTTGTAGGTTAGCTTTTCTTTTTCTTGATAATGTCCTTTGATGTAAAAAAGTTTTTTTAAAATTATTTTGATAAAATCTAATTTATCAATTTTTTCTTTTGCCTTCAGGGCTTTGGGGCACAAATCTAATAATCCATAGACAAATACAAGGTTATTAATATTTAACCCTACATTTCTTCCTCTGTGATGTTATATAGGGGTTCAAGTGCACTCTTTTATGTGTAGAAATGCATTTGTCCTAGTGCCACATGTTGAAGAGATGGAACTTTATCCATTGAATAGATTTGGCTCCCTTGTTTCAAATAAAATTTGGATGTACTTCCAGACTCTTGATTTTATTCCACGTGATTGTACGTGTATCCTTCTGCCAATACTACACTATTTTGGTTACTGTTTTATTACTGTAGCTTTGTGTCATTGATTTCTTTTAATCACTGTAAATGTGCCTACTGCAATTTTTTACTTCCAATCTCACTTTTTTTTACTTAATCTATGAGTTAAGAGCACCCGTCAATCAAGTTGATTGTACTGCATATTACTAGAGTTCTGGAGTCTCTATTAAGGAACTAATTGGTTTTGGTACACTGGCCTTATGACACATGGCCTAGGACAGTCCCTCTCTCCCAAGTTCTATCACACAACCTCAGATAATCTATTAGGTAGAAATCAGAGGTGTTCAGGTTGAAGGGCAAGTAAGTCAAGGCCCAGTGACTCAGGCTCCTCAATAGCCACATGCTGTAAACACTCTTAGGACAAATGTGATACCAAATGAAAATCCATAACATCAATGTATCTTCAGTCAAAGTTTCTATTATAAATTTTATGGTGATAATTTTATAAAATTCACCCTCCAGATAGACTAAGCATTATACTAACTTTTAAAAACCTCCATTGTTATTGAGTTTTTTAAAAAATTTTATGTATTTATTTTGTTTTTGCTTGCTACATAAAATAAAAAAGATGGTTACATACTATTATGGTTGGGAACAGGGTGGCCCCAGGATAGCTCATGGGGCAAAGCAGGGATGTTCAAAGGTGAAATTGATCAGATTGTGAGAGCTGTCACCTATGCAGTGAATTAATCCATTTGTTGGGTTAATCATTTGGATTACTGGGTGGTAACTGTTGACAAGTTACCACCAAGGAAGTGGGTCATTGGGTGCATGCTCTTGGAGGTTGTATCTTGTCCCTGGATTCTCGATCACTCTCTGGTTCCTGGCTGCCATGAACTAAGAAGCCTTCTTCACCATGTCCTTCCACCATGATGTTCTGCCTCACCTTGGACCCAGAATTATGGAGTCAGCTGACCATGGACTGAACCTCTGACCTCCTGAGCCAAAATAAACTTTTCCTCCTCTGTTCTGGTCAGGTTATTTTGGCCACAGGAACACAAAGCTGACTAATCATATTTATAAAGAATTATAATCCATGATTTACATTTCCTGCAGAATTGCCTTCCATTGAAATCTTTTGCTACATCTTCCTAAGAGAGCGTCTCATATTGGACTCTGCAGACAGTCTGCACTTAGGAATCACCTTGAACATCATGCACTAAAGGAGAGGACAAGCCACCTAACATGCAGCCTTGGCTACTCCCGAGTCCGACCTTCCTGAGAAGGAAGTGCACTTAAAGTATCATTGGATGTACAAGATGACAAATCAAACTAGTGGTTTGTGCTCTTCTGCACTGGGATCCAAATTTACAGTTGTTTCAAATAATGTCGTGGAATGGTCCATAAATTCACTAAGGTGACCCAGGAGTGTTGATCTGAATTTACTTTAGCCTCCCTTATTGTCACTCAACAGAGTAAACGAGAACTGATGGCTCTTCAAACAGGGGTAGTAAATTAGAATTATAGTGAACACAAATGTCTCATTATGTCGAGTCAAGGTCTATTTCCCTTTTATAGAGCCAATGGGTGGAAAGCATGGTTTTTAATTTACAAATGAATATGCACAGGAATCTGAGCCCTCCTATTTACATAAACCTGATCGACAATTAATCTTCAGTCAAGTACCCAGAGCAGGTTTAGAAAATGCAAAGCACAGCTAAAATTAAAAAAAAAAAAATCACCCTGAAATATCCAATGTCCTAAACACTAAAATACAACTTTTATTCATCTTTTATTATCTCCCAGGTAAACATGGAAAAACAGTTTAATGAGATGATGAGACATTTATGCACTTGGGTTAGATGAATTAATAAATCAATTTGGGTTAAACACTGGAAAAAGGCATTTAAATGTTTCGAGTATCAAAAGGCTCCTTTTAGAGAGTTTCTAAACTTAAGTTTAAATTTTCTTGAAATTCGGGCAGTCAGGTCAACATACTTTAGAAAGGGTTTGTCCACAAGAGTGAGGCATGAGAGAACTTTTTCTGGATAATGGAATTGCTCACTGTCTTGATTGTTGGAGAGATGTCTACATTTACAAAACACAGAATTTCACATTTAAGATTTGGGTGTGTCACTGTCTTTGTGACTCTGTGTATGACTCTTTTTTTAAATTTTTTTTTTATTGGTTGTTCAAAACATTACATAGTTCTTGATATATCATATTTCACACTTTGATTCAAGTGGGTTATGAACTCCCATTTTTACCCCGTATACAGATTGCAGAATCACATCAGTTACACTTCCACTGATTTACATATTGACATACTCATGTCTGTTGTATTCTGCTGCCTTTCCTATCCTCTACTATCCCCCCTCCCCTCTTCTCTCTCTACCCCCTCTACTGTAATTCATTTCTCCCCCTTGTATTATTTTTCCCTTTCCCCTCACTTCCTCTTGTATGTAATTTTGTATAACCCTGAGGGTCTCCTACCGTATCCAAGCAATTTCCCTTCTCTCTCCCTTTCCCTCCCACCTCTCATCCCTGTTTAATGTTAGTCATCTTCTCATGCTCTTCTTCCCTACTCTGTTCTTAGTTACTCTCCTTATATCAAAGAAGACATTTGGCATTTGTTTTTTAGGGATTGGCTAGCTTCACTTAGCATAATCTGCTCTAATGCCATCCATTTCCCTCCAAATTCTATAATTTTGTCATTTTTTAATGCAGAGTAATACTCCATTGTGTATAAATGCCACATTTTTTTATCCATTCGTCTATTGAAGGGCATCTAGGTTGCTTCCACAGTCTTGCTATTGTGAATTGTGCTGCTATGAACATCGATGTAGCAGTGTCCCTGTAGCATGCTGTTTTTAGGTCTTTAGGGAATAGACCCAGAAGGGGAATAGCTGGGTCAAATGGTGGTTCCATTCCCAGCTTTCCAAGAAATCTCCATACTGCTTTCCAAATTGGCTGCACCAATTTGCAGTCCCACCAACAATGTACAAGTGTAACCTTTTCCCCACATCCTCGCCAGCACTTGTTGTTGTTTGACTTCCTAATGGCTGCCAATCTTACTGGAGTGAGATGATATCTTAGGGTGGTTTTGATTTGCATTTCTCTGACTGCTAGAGATGGTGAGCATTTTTTCATGTACTTGTTGATTGATTGTATGTCCTCCTCTGAGAAGTGTCTGTTCAGGTCCTTGGCCCATTTGTTGATTGGGTTATTTGTTATCTTATTGTCTAATTTTTTGAGTTCTTTATATACTCTGGATATTAGGGCTCTATCTGAAGTGTGAGGAGTAAAGATTTGTTCCCATGATGTAGGCTCCCTGTTTACCTCTCTTATTGTTTCTTTTGCTGAGAAAAAACTTTTTAGTTTGAGCAAGTCCCATTTGTTGATTCTAGATATTAACTCTTGTGCTATGGGTGTCCTATTGAGGAATTTGGAGCCCGACCCCACAGTATGTAGGCCGTAGCCAACTTTTTCTTCTATCAGATGCCTTGTCTCTGATTTGATATCAAGCTCCTTGATCCATTTTGAGTTAACTTTTGTGCATGGCGAGAGAAAGAGATTCAGTTTCATTTTGTTGCATATGGATTTCCAGTTTTCCCAGCACCATTTGTTGAAGATGCTATCCTTCCTCCATTGCATGCTTTTAGCCCTTTTATCAAATATAAGAAAGTTGTAGTTTTGTGGGTTGGTTTCTGTGTCCTCTATTCTGTACCATTGGTCCACCCGCCTGTTTTGGTACCAGTGCCATGCTGTTTTTGTTACTATTGCTCTGTAGTGTTTGAAGTCTGGTATCGCTATACCACCTGATTCACACTTCCTGCTTAGCATTGTTTTTGCTATTCTGGGTCTTTTATTTTTCCATATGAATTTCATGATTGCCTTCTCTATTTCTACAAGAAATGCCATTGGGATTTTGATTGGCATTGCATTAAACCTATAGAGAACTTTTGGTCTGTGTATGATTCTGTTTGATCTCTCTCTCTCTCTCTCTCTCTCTCTCTCTCTCTCAAAGCTCATCTCTTTCTCAGAAAGAGAGATACATTTCTGAAAAATACCTTATAGCTCGATTCATCTTCCCAGAATGCGGGGACATACATCAATACACTCCTCTATACATACATCACGTTCCAATTGTGTCTTTTTTAACTTAAAAAATCAAAAAAATCCTCAAGGAGATTGCTATTTGAAAACATCCTGGTTTGGGCAGAGATCACTGTCCTTGTCTGTGAGTGTAAGTGGGACCTATTTGTTCCAGCATCCAGGCGGGACTGAGCTTGCTGACTTCACTCACCCATTGAATTTTGAGAGAAGGGGATGGTCCAGATGAGTCCGAGGGTGTGGGATGGAACCCCGTGAACTTGAGGTGGCGTGGCACTATTGTCCTTGGTAAATTCTGTCTGTGAGAGAATTGATGTGACACTGTTGTCACCCATAAAGACCCCATTTACAGAGGCTGTTTCCTTCAGCCAGTGGGGACTGCTCATCCCATCCTGGATTTTAGAATGGTGTGAAGGCTCTCTCCTCCTGCCATTCTATCAAAAGGCTGACCTTAGCACTACCAGTGGTATATAGATAGGACTGTCCTCTGATGTCATAGCTGTAAGTGACTTTTGCAAGTAAAAAAGAAAAGCTTGCTCTGGCCCATGTTACCACTTCTCATTTTCTTTTAAAAGGATTGCTCTTACCTTAGGGGCAAGAAAGACAACAAAGACCTGTAATCTCTTTACAGAAATCGCACAAGGCAGCAATTCAGTCTTGCCCAGTTTTACCTATTAGCAGCTGCCGGGGGCCAGCCCCGGCGGGGTCCAGGGAGTCCCGAAGGAGGAGTGGCGTCGGCGAAATGATGAGACAGGAGTCGTTCCCTTTGAGCAATCTTCAGAGAGAGAGCTAAAGCAGCTTTTCTCTGGGTCCCCTTTTTATTACAATTTTTCTCATCATTATAGATTCACAATACGTCATTGATTATATAACTTAAAACTTTGTCAAGACATGACATTTCCTTAACCATGATTGAGAGCACACCGATCTACATTCTTCTAGGATATGACCCCCAGCCATACAATCATCAAAGTACAGATTCATCAATAAAACATGTCACCAATTTACATCCTTCAGATTTTCCCAAGATTTACTATTTTTCCCAAGATGTTATTTCCTTATTAACTAATGTCAAACTACGTAACCAGACTCTAAGTCTCCTAATTAATCATTAACCTAAAGTACACCTGCACTTTATTTTTAATCTAAAATTTCCATCTAAAAAAGTCCCTTTAAATCTTATATTTAAAATGTCCTAAAGTTTATGAATCATCCTTAAAGCATATCAGAAACCTATATAACTAAAGACTTAATAATTTCTAAACTTAAGAATCTAAATAATATTTTTAACATTATTCTAAAACTGTGTCTTATAAAGCTATTTTAATTAATTCCTAAATTTATTCTCATAAAACTGGTTGAGCTGCTTTTTCAGAGAGTTTCTTTTGTTTCTCAGTCAAGGTACACTAGTTCTCAAAGAATTTGTTTCTCAGTCAAGGTACACTAGTTCTCAAAGAGTTTGTTTCTCAGTCAAGGTGTACTAGTTCTCAAAGAGTTTGTTTTTCAGAGGATGATTGTTGTCTGTTATTAGGTTTGTCCACAATGTACTAAGATAGAAGAATAGCCTTTTATTTTGTCCTTGATATGCTGAGGGGTGGGTAGCAGAACAGCTTCCAAGGTATGAACTACCTGTTCTGTTCTAGCCATCTGAAATTTAATTGTTTGGCATTTAACATACTCATGCCTCCTGTGAGAAACATAAGCATGAAAATGTAAAGTCCCAATTATATAAAAAAGGGTCTCATGGTTTCGGTTACCCACCAACCAGTGTGGCTTTGCCAGCATTCATCCTCACTGTGACCCTGTCAAGACAGTGGGAGAGCGGCTTTGCCAACACTTTTTCTCACTGTGACCCTGTCAAGACAGTGAGTGGGGGATCGCCTTCACCAAGTAGCTGCTCTTGTATGTAGGCTGGGGGCCTGTAAGGACAAGAGAAGGGATCAGAGGTGTCCTTGGTATCATGTCTCCAATACCGGCAAGACTGACACAGAGGCAAGGCTTTGCTTCACTGAATTTGAATAGATAGTTCTTGATTTCTACCCAGAGGAAGCCAACCAAATGCTAGCAAAAGCTGACCGCAGGATAACAGGTCTGGATGCTTCTCGCCCATAAACAATTACAGCAATGATCCCAAAATGTGGGGTTTGCAGCCTGTAGGGCTCCTGAGGGCCGGGAATGTTTCCATTTTTGTCCAGAGGGGGCATCAGATATCGTTTGTTAATGGAGGATGTCTGAGAAATTAACTAATGAACCTGAAGGTCATGCATAGCCTAGCATAGAGTTTAACAGATTCCCTCTGTATCAGCCCCTGTTAATGATAATGTTTAAAATCTAAATATGAGAGAGAGTTTTCTTTGGCCTCATCCCATCTCTCTTTTCTTTCTCTTCTCCCACGTTGAGGTGCCCTTTCTCAGATCAAGGGCTTCAAGGATTTCTTGCTGCTGTATGGCAAAGTCCATCAGGACCACTGGGGACAGGTTGGGGCAGTAGAGGATCAGGGCTTAGCTAGAGCAAAAAGGAAATTTCCACAAAAAAGCTGGTCTCACAGCTAAAGAAGAAGGTGCAATCAAAACAACGGTTGTGAGTTTATAGAATAGGGGAGCTATCAATCAGGATAGAGAAGAAATGGAGATGAACCCCAAAATCAAAGCCTTAGAGAAAGAAGGTCAGATCAAACAGCAGGTAGGAAATCAGAGAGAAAAGGTAGCACTTCTAAGAACCTTCCTTGTATTGGAAGTTAGAAAATCCATGTTCACATCTCACTACTTCTACTTAAAATTAAGTAATAGTAGGTAAATTAATTTCCTTCTCTGGGAAGCATGGATTATAGACCTACCACTGTTTTTAAGGACTAAATAACATATATAAGGTTATTTTTTAGAATGTCTGGCACAGAGTAAATACATTTGGGATGATGATAATCACAATGATGCTTGAATATATGAATCTGTAGGCGGTTGAAAATTGATCATGGAGGACATAGTGGCTTTCTAGGGGAGAGATAAGCTTTAAGGGTGTCTCCTCTTTGTGTTCTCTAGCTTTGAAAGGGGTAGAATTTACAGAAAAGACCCTGGAAATTCCATCTGAGCTATTCTTTCCCATCCAGCCTTTGGCTTCTTCAAAGTGCCCCCCATTCTGTTGGCCCTCTGCATCTTGAGCCCCTTAAGTGTCTCATTATTTTATCCCCAGCAAAATGATCACTGCCTCAGTACAGATATTCTGAGGGATAAGGATAGGGAATAGCATTATCCTGTTTAATTCGTGAACTCAAATAAGCCTTCCTTCCTTCTAATGATGCTTTGCTTTGTTTTTAGAAGAGGTGCGTTGGTCTGGATACCCTCCTTATTTTGACTGTCAGTGAGATAAAGTGACAAGTTCCAGATAGTACGGGGAAATATTTTAGTGAGAGAGGTTAAAGTCGTAGCCCACATATTTACAGCCAACCGAGCTTTTGCAACTTTCCCTTCTAAATGTTCTGGGCAAACAGCTGAACATGTTTTTATGACAACCTCCCTCCCAAATTATTATGAAGTCAGAGACATCTGTGCGTCTTTAGACTCAGGCTGCCAAATCTCACAGCTAATTATAAGTTAATTTGTGATTTGCAAAGTTAGACAGCCCCATGTGAGGCAAGACGAAAGGTGACTTTAGAAAACAGTTCTTCTTTGGTGACTACCACACTATCTAATGTCACCAGGCACCTCTCTAAAACTCACAGTTTAACTGATTAATTGCAGATATGAACCATTCATCTTGATCACTGCATGAAGTTGTCTATGAAAAGATCC
This sequence comes from Spermophilus citellus, assembly GCF_964194105.1. Classification (NCBI taxonomy): domain Eukaryota; kingdom Metazoa; phylum Chordata; class Mammalia; order Rodentia; family Sciuridae; genus Spermophilus; species Spermophilus citellus. The sequence goes on along the minus strand of NC_138201.1, from coordinate 9,609,652 downwards.
ATAGATTTATGCTCATAGCAAAAAGTAAGAAATAAGCACTTGACATTTTAAGCTCCTGGACTTCAGCACCATGGACAGAAGTGAGACCATTCTTGTGTGATTCTACTTTCCTTTTGTTTCAAAAATTTTTAATTAGTTCTACAGGACAGTAGGATGCATTTATGCACATTGATATGTCATACATAGATGGGATATAATTTCTCATTTTTCTGAGTGTACATGTTGCAGAATCAGATTGGTCATGCAGTCACATATATACAGAAAGCAATAATGTCTGTTTCCGTCTACTACTCTTCCTATCCCCACATCCCCTCCCCTCCCCTTCCTTCACTACCCTCTACCTAATCTAAGGTGACTCTTGTTCTTCTCCCATGCTCCCCCGCTTATTGTGAATTAGCATCCACATCTTAGAGAAAACATTCAGCCTTTGGTTTGGGGGGATTGGCTTATTTTGCTTAGCATGATAGTCTCCAACTCCATCCATATACTGGCAAACACCATAATTTCATTCCTCTTTAAAGCAGAGTAATATTCCATTGAATATAGTAAGAAAACATTTCGCCATTGATACCAAAACAGGCTTGTAGACAATGGTACAGAATAGAGGACACAGAGACAAATCCACATAAATACAGTTATCTCATACTAGACAAGGGTGCCAAAAACATTCACTGGAGAAATGATAGCTCATTCAACAAATGGTGCTGGCAAAACTGGAAATATGTATGTAACAAAATGAAATTAAACCTCTCTCTCTCTCCGTTTCTTTTGCTTTCTTTCAAATGATTGCTCCACATGTGACTTGGCTGTGCATACTCTGTATACTGCAAGGTATTTGGTTATTGTGTAAAGTGACCTTTTTGATCTTCTTATTTTCTCCTTTTGAAACTAGTTTTTTTTTCTATTTTCTTGATAACACATTTATTCTATGCACTTTCAGAGACTATTCTAAGTGTAGTTAAATGTGTCTGCCATGACAAAGGCTATTGAATGTGTCCCTATTTTCCCCTTTAGAAAACCAGTTCCTTATATGAAGAACTGCCCTCTTTCTTAACTCAATGTATGTGTTGTAGAACTCTGAAAGTTTTTAGTCATCAACAGAAAAATCATCACCCAAGAAGTTGCAAAAGAAGATTCTAAATCTGCCTTGAGTATTTGACAATTTGTGTGAATATGTTTTCGTGATTCTTTGCTGGGAAGGGATATTCTGCCTTCAGATTTCTGTAATAATTGGTTCATACATCCTCGTGATATTTATTAATAGATTGTATTAATATGGAGGACCCTGGACGGTTATGGATGTCATAAGCCACTTTTACCACTTGCTGATGACCCTGAGAGTTGATGACAGGCTTTGATTTTAGGTTTTGCTGAGGCAGAAATTGAGATTGAGCCCATGGGCAAGCTGAGGTGTGGGAACAAGTCATGTTGGGTAATTCTTGCTCACTGCCTGACACCCACATCTCAATATGCTTATATCATTCTGTCCTCACTGACTATATGGTAATTCCTCTGTCATGATTGAAATCTTTGCTTCTTTGTGAAAAAAAAGAGCACAAATCAGAGAAAAATCTTCTTCGATAAGTCTGAAAAGGTTAACAGACATGGTGAAGATATGCAGAAAGAATGCCAAAATGGAACTCCATTCCAGAGGAATTCAGAAACCTGTACTAACTCCCATTCACAAACGGATTTTCAGAGATAAGGACATGCAGAATTGTAAGAATTTAACCCAGGAGTGGAAGACATGTTTCAATTCTGGTGCCAACTCTGTTTTGTGAGGCTCTCCATTTCCTGGGTTAGGCCGTATGTTAGAATTACTTGTATTTTTTTTCTTGCCTTCTCCCCTACCACCATACAGAAGTAAATTATAAAATCAATGTAGACGCTATCGTCAGCGGTTCATCCAATATCCACATCTGTTGTTCCTGCTTCCTAACAAAACCACTTTTTTTTTCTTTATCTTGTCTTTCCCTAAAGATCTGTATCCATGGGCATCTGGATATGGATCCTGGTTATTCTAGACCAACTCCTAGCGTTCCTCCAGAAATCCATTCTTGCTCCAGAGGATCTACAGTAAAATGACCCCACCAGAGAAGGAGAAAGACTTATGCCCCGTAATGAAGGAAGTTCTCTCTCGTGGTCATCCTTCTTCTCCCTCCTTACCTTCTCTCTTTCCCTAGCTCCCTCAAGTACCCTCCTTGTTTGCATTTGAACTTATACTCTAGATATCAAGACGGGAGCACATAGTCCCACTCCTCACTAGTAGCCACCTTGTAACACAGGGAGGAGCCTGCTTTGGGGTAGCTCTCATGTTGAGTGTGTCAGAGTCGAGAACAGAAAGAACTTTCTCTGTAATGAAGTAAAAGAGCTACACACTGGATAAATATCTCTCTCTCTCTCTCTCTCTCTCTCTCTCTCTCTCTCTCTCTCTCATACACCCCCCCAACAAAAAAAGAACAAATCAACCCTGTTCTTACTAGATTTTAGTTATGTGAATAATTATATGACTTTTAAACCTATATGAGCCTGGACAGTATATTTTGTTTCTATCTAACGTAAGTTTCCTAGTGATACTTGCTAAAGGTAGGAACTTTATCATTTTCTTATACACCACAGTGCTGTGTATGCAAAAGTATGGGCATATAGGATCTCTAAAAATATTCATAAGTACATCGAATTATTTATGAAGAAACTTAATGCTTCTTTCACCCAGCCTTTGAAAAAGTCCCCCTTCATATGTCATACCGGATACTAATGTTTTTTTGAGGGGCTTTCTGGGGATTGAACTCAGGGGCACTTGACCACTGAGCCATATCGCAAATCCATTTTTGTATTTTCTTTAGAGACAGGGTCTCCCTGAGCACCTCATCATTGCGGAGGCTGGCTTTGAACTTGAGATCCTCTAGTCTCAGCCTCCTGAGTCTCACTGGGATTACAGGCATGTGCCACCAGGCCCAGCACCTTATAATAATCTTCTTGGCTAGTTTTCCCAAAGAATCTAGCACATTTTGTGTTGTGTTAGGTTTGAATTGGTTTAAAGCCAGCACCATTGAGGATAAGAAACTTAGCCGAAATTTAGTGGCAGACGTGAAAAAAAAAATTTAATCCGATAATTCTGTGTAATGACACACTGAGGTGTTGATTTTCATTGTGGTTTTGTCCACACAATACCCAAGAAGTCTATAAATCTGTGAAGTTCAATTACAGAAATGATCAATTCACCAGAAAAAAAAGGAGTAAAACCACGTATTTGACTGGATTGACCAGCCATTTCTATTGAAATAGCACATTTACAATTTCCCTGGGCATGAAATTGGCTGGCTCATTTTTTTTTTGTTTTTTTTTTTGTTTTTTTTTCCTGATGAAAAAGAAAAGATTTTACAAAATTGAATCAATCAACTCTCCTTGTATTTTGAAGATGCAGCCTCATACAGCATTTGAACTCCAGTGCTCTGCTTTTAAGCATGGTAAAACTAAAAGCTTTTGAAGTCCAGAAGGAGAACAGAAAGTTAATATAGCTGAAGATGGAATGCATGAAACTTTCCTAGAACTAGTGAAAAAAAGATAGGTGTGTGTGTGTGTGTGTGTGTGGTTGTGTGTGTGTGTGTGTACCCACGCACAGTGGATGGAACCCAGGGTTTCACACATACTAGGCAAGTGCTCTAACCCTGAGCCACACACCCAGCCTCAAACACAGCTTCTTACACATTCAAGATCTTATTACCGAGATCTGTTCATGCAGATCTTTGAAAGATGCAGATGATCTGTTCATGCAGATCATCTTGAAAGAACTATTCAAGACCAAGACCAGGCTAGGAAAGCTTTTACCCAGAGGAACCCATGAAAAAAAAACTAATAAAAAGTATTCGAGGAATCCAGAAGTCAGAGGAGTAATTGTATATATCACGTCTGCGCCATGAGGTAAGAGTCAAAGTAGAAATAGAAATCCTTTTATCAGGAGGCAGAAAATCATGAGATTGGAATGTAGTATTCAGTAAAGGAGCTTTTAATAATATAAACATAAAAGAGGCCCATTGCTAGGCTGTTTGAAGGTGCTTGATTCTTGGGTCGGACTTTCTTCTATTTAAACTTGACCTTCCCTAAATTCTCTGGTGAAATGTTTTCCCATATCTAATTCCCTTTTCGTCTCTACCATCTCTGATAAAGAGGCATTCCTCTTCCATTCCATATAGGCCCTTAACTATCTGAACATTTCATTCTTTTGTAAGGATCATGAACCATAGCTTTCATAAACCAGGTAAATAAACAAAATGGTGGTGATGGGCAGGAGGGATTTGTGGGGACCATGAGGAAATGGGAAGTGTATACCCTACTCAAATTTTGAATAAGTCCATGCTGGTAAATGTGCATGTCTACAGGCTACATTGGGCTCAGGGATCAGCCTTTGTGTGTTTTGCTTCTTAGGTTTGAATGTTACTCTCTCTCCTTTCTACGTCTGCCCATGAAACTCTTCCATAATAGAATCTTCCTATAATCACTGAATGACATCTCCCCTTCATGACCATGTCTGGCCTCACTGTTTACTTTTATGGTATCTTTCTTTTATTCATGGTATCATTAAATTTAATTTTAAAATATTTGAGACATACAGAGAAGTACTAAAATCTCTACAACTCTCTCCCTCTGCCTACTGTATACACAGTGGATACTAATGTTTTTTCCAACTTTGATTCCTGTGTTTCCTCTGAGAAATGAACTTGGAGTTCAATCCCTATTTTTCTCTTTCCCTTCTTAGAACTCATTACTAATTTGAAGCTCATGTACAGCATTCCAATTTTATGAAAAATATTTGAATTTTTGTAATGTAGTCATAAACAACATATGATGAAGTTTGATGCTTTTATCATCTAGGTACACATTTATTCGCATCGAATGTATGCTACTGAGACTTTCACGATTGTGTTTCTTTTGTATTTATAATTTCTATATCCAGAGCTTTGGTGAATTTCTTTTCATATTACCACCTGGTTTTACACGTGAGACATTCACATGGTTCTTGAGTTGGAAAGTTCATAGTTTTTAAGTTCTCCTGGTTACCAGCTGTGTATAAAAATACCCAGTTGTTACATCTTTAGCCACAACTGATATTAACTGACTTTTACAATTTTACCAATGTTATTGGATGTGAAATGCTATCTTGCTGTTTTAATTTATATTTTCTCACTAATAGGTAAATTGGGCAAGTGTTCTCATTTATATTAGCTATTCAAAGTCCCTCTTTCATGAATTGTGTATTGATAGTCATTTTCCTCCCTGTTGAGTGTGTGTGTGTGTGTGTGTGTGTGTGTGTGTTCTGATTTGTCAAACTTTGTATACCTTAACTCTGCTAGCATCATTTGTCTTAGGAACCTCACTTTATTTTTATAATTCACTTTCCTCTTTTATAAAATAGGAACAGTAATAGTACCTACATGTTGTGAAGATTGAGTGGGTTTTTATATGAAGGGCTTTTGGAATAGCGTATGGCACATACCAGGAATCACATACATTTTTTGCTACCATTATTTTAAAATTATTATTACTAAACCTTAGTTGTCTCGATGTTAAAAGTAACTTCCCTAGTCAATGGTTTGGGATTTAACCATATTTCATTGTAACTTTTTGATACACAAAATTTCTATTTTCACGAAGGCAAATATCCTTTAGGGTTTGTACTTTGCAATCTTCTTGTAGCTTCAAGAAAACCCTCTCCTCTGTTGGTACTTTTGAAAGCTCCTCTGCTTTCTAAGTGACAATTCTTATGGATTGCAGGTTCCATGAACCCACAAACCATTTATATTTCCTGTGTGCTCACAATCTTTGCCTGCCCCTCTGAAAGGCTCAAATATCTGTTGAAACCAATTTTAATAAAGAACATGTCTATTGAAAATATATAGTGTGGTATATGACTCTTTAAAACGGTACATAGCTTATTGGATGCCTGGGGAAGGTTTAAAAGAAAGAAATAACTTTATTTGGTATTGGAAATTAAATATCTCAAAATGACCATGTCATTTTTCTTGTTTAGGGCAAACTGAACCAATCTATTTCACAGTACTGCATTCCCATTTCTTTCTGGACAGAAAAGAATACATCATATTTTTTTTCACAGATTTGAGTCTGCCGTTGGATTGATTTGTTGCCATGGACTTTAAAATTCCATTAAGAAAGGAGTCAGAAATAGTGAATTAATTTGAAATCCTTTGTTGGTATGGATGAAGTGAGAAACGTACTTATAAAACCATTAATCATGCTTTTAAAATATACTTGGACGTGAATCAGAAGACAGATGTAATCATTGTATTTTCCTTTTGCTATCCCCTTAAAGGTCTGGGCACTTGACAAAGTCTTATTTAAGTCTTGGTGAATTTTGCCAGATTTTTTCACATTTCTTTTATTTTGATAAATATATCTTGTCAAAGAGCCATCTGGTGCCACCATGAAAAGTAGATTGTTACTTAAAATGTTAAGTCTGCACCTAGTTTAAATGGATACAAAAATTGAAAAATATAACAATAAAGCACAGAATCATACACTGGGTGAAATAGGACTCTTAACATTGAAAAATGCTCTCTGAAATATCAGCCTCCTCTTAGTTATTCCAAACTTTCTACTAGAGTCCAAAGCCATCCTCAACATAAAAAAAAGGCTTTAAGGTAACATTTGATTGGTATTTAGCTGGAGTAAAAAACAAAGTGGGGAATCTGTGATATTTATCAATGCCACAGAAGTACTAGTCTTGATTTATTGCTTTAACACATGAGTAATTTTTCTGGAACGTTCGTGCTAGTTCAGTTACCTGAGAGTGAAGCTGGAATCCAGTTCATGACCAAGAGGTTCAAAGAACATTTTTAATTTGGGAATTCAACATTCAGCCTCTATCCTTAATTTCAATTTTTTAAAAGAGGAAACTTGCTGAGTATCATAGAATACTGAACAGAAACAAAGACTGAACATCTTACTAACTGGCATTCCTATTTAAATCAAGAACAAGGCTGAGAGGGTCATGACTCATTATTAGCCAACACCAGTTTGGAAGTTGGTGTTAATTCCGTAAGATAGATGTGGCATACATGGGGCAGGTATTCGGAGGGAGAGAACATTTATCAGTACTAGCAGATGATGTGGTCATATGTTTTCTCGGCTGAGGAAATTCCATTAAAACTAATAAGAAAATTCAGGAAGGTCGCTACATTCCATACCAATACCGTGAAAGAAGGAGTCATTTCCCTCCGTATTAGCAGGAGCCAGTTAGAAATTGAAATGGCGGGGGGGGAAAGAAAGTCATTCCCAGTAGAAGAAAATTTGAGAGACCTAAAAATACGTTTAACAGGAAAGGGTGGAAGCCTAGTTAAAAGCAAAGCATAAAATTTGAAGGCTACCAAGTGAGACTTGAAATGAAAAGAGGTACTCTGAAATCATCATGTCAATCCTTTTCAAATTAATGTGTGAATTTACCATAAATGTTTGCCAAATCACTGCTGGTGTGGCTGTGTCAAAAACCTGGTAGAAAGTGGATTTCACAACACTGAAGACTTACATCTTTCCGGTGGCAAGGCTGCGACTGCCATCTTTTATGTTGGCTTGTCAGAGACTGCAAAAAGCCACATCAGAACCAAAAGAGATTTAAATCTGCAGGAGTATTTTCCTAGCAAACCATCGGTTGCTTTTAATGGTAAGGTGAATATCCCTTGTGTGCTTTGGTTTTATCTAATAAAAAAGAAATCTTTAGTTTCTTCAGATAATTGGAATAGGAATAGCTTTAAATAACTAGATGTAGATCAATTTTGTTTCCTAAGGGAATAGTACATGCATGCTATCTTTAATTTAATCTATACGTTTTCCTCCTTGTATTCAATTTTATATTTCTACTTAAAATGTGAGGTCCCAAAGCTGGAATTATGCCTCATAATTACCTAGTGAAAAAATCTCCTCATGTCTTACCTGGTAGCTGGAATTCTGTGCCTACACACAGGAGATATTTAATAAATGCTTTTGGACTAAATGCATTTGATATAAGTATCTAGTGTAGAGGAAAGGCACCAGTTCTTTTGTGGTTTTTATCTTAGATCCAGTTACTTCACTGAATTCTCATCATGGATGGATAGTGATTTTTAATAGCATGTGTCTAAAATACTAAACCAAATATTCAGTGTTGCTGTGATCACTTGACTTGGGCTGGTTGAATCACAACTCAAATCTGGGTTCAGACGCCAAGACTCGCGATGGGGCACTGAGCCAGGAGAGTAGAAGGAGGCTCATTGTCACATACAGGGGCTCTCAGGAGAGCAAGAAGGTCCCCTAGCAGTTCTGAAAATGGCTTGAGAGAGCAGGGAAGGGACACTGGCTTGGGGAGTGTGGGGGTCACGTGTCGGGGCTGGGTGAACTTTCCCTATGAGGTTAAGGATGCATCCCTCTTTCTTATGAGTTTGCCTAGATACAAAAGAAAAGACCTTTTTTTTTTTGAAAAAAAAAATAAGACTGTTTTTCTGTGTGCCCAAGTAAGGCATGAAAGCCGAAGCAAGACACAGAGGGCCTGAGTTGTCAATAAGCAAACAACCAAAACCGAGTCAGACTCTTGATCACCAAAGCATTTTTTATATAGCGTGCAAAAGCGAAATTTCTACTTATGCAACCAGCTATTCCTCGTGATAGGTGGTGAAAGGCATAAACATTCTTTGCTCTTGGTATTCTAGGGCACCGGACTAACGCTCTAGCTGCTCAGCTTAGTGGGGAAAACTTGTGGTGTCTAGGCAGATTGACCATCTAGCTGACAGCTAACTTTTTAACTTTGGAAAGCATTTCACACCTCTGAGCCTCTTTTATGTATGTATTTATTTATTTGTTTATTTTTGTCCTAGAAATGCTACTACCTCATGCAATAGTAGGCATTTATATAGATAATATGTGTAAGACACTTAGTTTCCAGCATGGTATGTGTCAAATATCAAGTAAGTGGGATTTTATTATTAATAATACTAGTATTGTTAATATTGGTATTAATATTAGTGCTAATACTAATATTATTAGTATCAATAACAATATTAATATCATTATTAGTATCAATAATAATATTAATGTCATTAATATTAGTCATTAATATTAGTATCAGTACTACTATTACTATCACTTAATATTATTAATATTACTATTCAGAAATGATCTAGAAAATAAGACAAATATTAAGAGAATAGGATCTGAATAAACAGAAGATCTCATCCCTTAAAAACACCGGGCCTCTCAAATTATATAGACATGTAATGCATTTCCAATCAGAATCTGAATCAGTTTGGGGAAATCAAATACACTTATGTCAGAGGAGATATTTGAAAGTATCTGAGAAGTGTCAAAAATAGGGGAAATAACTAATAGAAAGTTGCATATAAGTTATTAAAAATTGATATGCATATGCATATATATAGAGAGAGAGATGATAGATATGTAAACTAGAGAGAGAGGGGGAGAAAAGAATGGGAGTCGTTGGGGGGAAGGAATTTAAAAAGGGGTGAGTTCACATAGAAGGGATACAAAATCTACCAAATCATGCTACGTCCATGCACAATTATACCACCAAGAATCTTGCTTCTCTGTGCGGTTATAATGTACCAGTTAGAATAATGGTCATAGAAGGGAGCTCAGCAGAGTACTGCAAAAGCACGTTGGGGGAGGGAGGGAGAAGGGAAGGTACTGGGGAACTCGCTGATCACATTAACTTATGTGCATATGCAAATATGGCATCATGAGTCCCACTATCATGCATAATGATAAAATGTACCAATAAAAAGCAAAATCTTCTGAACACTTAATATGTAGTCATTATATTCAAAATCTGGCACCAGTAACTCAACGTCGTTGAATGGACTAGCTGGGTCTTTGAACCCAGATTTGAATGTAATTTTTCATATCATCTACTTTCTTGGTAATCTGATGTATTTCATTTCATACATTTAAAAAGACTTAAGAGGAGGAGTGTTCAGAAGACTTTATCAGACCAAAGGGATATGCGGCACAGTGAAATGAAATTAAACGTTTAAAGAACCGTCCAGAATTACCACGTAGAAATTGATAAAGGAATTAGCAGTCGGTTGCTGCAGGACAGATTACCTGAGGCTTTGTGTCCTACGACATGAGCATTCATTGTGCCTGCTTCCGTGGGCTGGCAAGCTAGGCATGGTTTAACCCGGTCCTTTGTCTCAAGGTCCCTCACGAAGGCTGAGGTCTCATCTCAGTGCTTGTTGGCTGGACTCTGTTTCTCCTGGGCTCCTGACCCGAACACAAGCCTTGCTGCTTCTCTGGCCATTGGCCTGTGCCCACCTTCTGCTCCCTGATGAGGCCACATGGACCTCATTAAAAGGCAACCTACTCTTCAGAATATGCAACAGGGAAAGGACCACCAAGAGGGACTGCCTGCTGAATGTTGTCTTCGATAAGCACGTCACTTAGCCCAGCCAGTGTTCAACCAGTGGAATTATACAAGAAACGATTATCAGAAGGTAGACCTCAGTGGGAACCATTTTAGAGGCTGCCTACCCTTTTGAGCAAGCAAGATAGATTATTCAGTACAAAGGTTTGGGACACTAGGCTATGAAATTGAAATAATAGAAAGCTATAGTCCCTGTCCTAGGTCATATGTAAAAACAAGTCGCAAACAAAAGAAAATATTTAAATCTAAGGAATAAAGAATGCTAAGTTTAGAACATGATGTCCTCCATTCCATTCATTTTCCTGCAAATAGAGAGGTCTCAACTGAATAACCTAATAATGCAACTCATGGTTTTAAGAAAAAAAAAAAGAATAAACCAAACCCCAAGTCCATAGAAGGAAACAAAGAGTAAAGATCAGAGCAGAAATAAATTAGAAACTAAAGGGGTGCAATATAAAGAATCAATGAAAAAGGATTGATTCTTGGAAAAGATAAACAAAACTGACAAACTCTTAGCAAAACTAATCCAAAGCAAGAAAAGACCCAAATAAGAAAAAATCACATCATCTGCTGATGTCCAGGGTCATATGCTGCTTTGGAAATGATGTCACTCACCAGCTGCCTTGGTGGGTCATTTTCTACACCTCCTTAGTCCCTGCTCTCAAGGCCAACGGTGTTTATCTCCAAGACAGCACATCCCCTGAAGTCCTCCAACTTCAGAGTAATGTCCTGTGAATGGGACACACGTCTGTCCTTCCCCAAATACACAAGTTCAGACCACTTCTCTCATCTCCCCATTTGAACCTTGGGGGTCAGGAAAATCTCGCCATGCCCAGTCACCTCCATCAGGAATAGGAGAAGATGGTACTTGTTATGTTCCCTGACTGTTTTAGTCAGCTATTTCGCTGCTGTGACTAAAGGATTTGACCAGAACAACTGTGAAAGAGGAAAAACTTATTTGCAGGCTCACAGTTTCAGAGGTCTTCGTCCATAGAAGGCTGGGTCCATGCCTTGGGGCTCAAGATGAGGCAGAACATCATGGCGGAGAGGGTGGCAGAGGGAAGCAGCTCACGTCATGGTGATCAAGAAGCGGAGAGAGAGACTCCACTCTCCAGAGACAAATATACACCCCAAAGTCATGACCTAATTCCCATCTCCTCCAGCCACAACCACCACTCAGTTACCACTCAGTGAATCCCTATGGGGGATTAAACCATTGGTTGGGTTAAGACTCTCACAACCCAATCATTTCTCCTCTGAACCATCTTGCACTGTCTCACATGTGAGCTTTTTGAGGACATTACGTCTAAACCATAACACTGACCCAAAGGACAAAATCATCTAAAAAAATTCTACCTGATTTACTCCCTCTAGTTTAGAGAAGTGTCATGTGAGATGCAGATTAACCAACCTAGGTGGGGGATGGGATGAAGGATTTTCAGGGGCAGAGCTGACTTTGACCTCTGGTTTTGGCAGCTTCCAGGATCCTAAGGCTGCCTCTCTGGGAGCAAGATGGCTATGTTGTTAAGAGCTGGCCATGTGTGCATTTTCTGTTTACATGAAACAGAAAGGAAAAGTAGGTCAGGAATGCTCTGGTGAAATCTTTAGCATCTCTGCCTCATTTACCCAAGGAGCTGAAATGCATGCTGTCATTTTCTCTGATGCTTTGCACTGTAGTCCTTCATATCACAAAGACCTGTGGGCAGCCAGGTGCCCGGTGCCGGGCAGGCCACTGCTCTCGAAAGCTCACAGTTTAGCCGAGCATGGTGGTGCACACACCCATAGTGCAGGCAGCTGGGGAGGCTGAGGCAGGAGGAACATGAGTTCAAAGCCAGCCTCAGCAACTTAGCCAGGCCCTAGGCAACCTAGCAAGATCCTGTCAAAATAAAAAATAAAAAGTGGATGTGTCTCAGTGATTAGGTGCTCCTGGGCTTAACCCCTGGTACAAAAAATAAAATAAAGTAAAATAAAAAAGAACTCACAGTTTTAAAAGGTCTTTGATGAAGTCAGCAGCAGCAGCAGCTCTTGGACCTGAAAATAAACCTGAGTCTTGTTTCTTCGACAGCTGTGTGGAAATATGCTGGCTGGAAGCTTCCACCCACTTATAACCAGCAGTAGATGTCTCTGGCACAAAGACAGGAGCTTTGAATGAGGCCTTAGAACTAAAATAAGTGGAGAGTGGTGCATTCTATGTAGTGGAGATAATCAAATAAGAAAGAATTAAATGTTGATAGCACAAGGGAATTATAAAATTCCAGTTCGAGGGTTGAAATCCTCACATGCAAAGGCTGATGATAAGAATCACCTGTGATTTCCATCTGGAGTCTGTGAGACTGTTCCATTTGCTCTCTTGGTCTTCAGTCATCTCACACACTCACATGGCTGTGTGCTCCTCTGGAAGTGTCTCAGTATAGACAAGTGGCTTTACCTTTCTGGCCTAAACCTTAAATTCTTCATCTTTAAAACTGCAAGACAGACCTGAACAACGTAAGATGCAAGATTCCCTCTGTCGTGTGGTTCTGCAAAGGTAAGCATCTTCTTTTTCATTATCATTATTTCTAAAATACATCCCGAGTGTTAATCTGAGCTGTGCCGACATTTCCTTTGATAGCACAATGTTTACGTTCAGATGCCAGGAAGAGGAATAATGTCGGCATCTTAAAGAAGTCCAAGTTTTCTAGTGTGGTGTGTTGATGGAAAATTGCGCTCAGTCTGATCTTCCTTCTCTATCACTGGTCTGAGGATCTCAGGAAGGCACCCTGGTGACCAGACCTGGGGCACCAGCCAAAGCAGGAAATAAAAAAAAAAATGGGAATATCCTTTCTCAAAATATTGATCCGAATTGCCTGCCAAATGCCTTGTGATTTCCTGTTGTATCTCATAATCAGCCTGACCAGATCGGTAAGCATAACTTCTAGTGTTATTAATTAAATGTTCTCCAACACCAATAGCATAAAGATGGTGGAAGATTGGGCTTCTCTCTGAGCTGCTTATGTCATAACGTACTTCATGAGCAATTCTACTGAACTCTGCAATTGTACATTGTACACTTAACTTGTCCCCAAGCCCCGAATCGGGGGCATCACATAGTGAAGGGGATAGATAGGAAAGCCCAGGGCCAGTTCAGAAGACCATGGAAGGTTGTGGTTAGTTCAGCATCAGTGGAAGTTGGGGAAATGGTGGGATGGGAAGGTCACCTGGACAGCAAAGGGGGTAGTCCCACTGAAGCTCTAATTCCAGGTCTCAGGAAAAGGTACTACTAACACTAAGGGTAGGAGAATCCAGGTTAAGGTGACATGGAGCCCAGAGGGGTCATGAAAGCTGTTGCAATTTAGCAGTGAGCCCAGAGCTTTGTCTCCTGTACCAGCCACATTTTTAGACCAAGATGTCTTGGGTTTTCCTCTCTGACCTTCTATACCCCACTCAGCCTTGAAGTGGCCTTCCTGGAACCCCAGGTCCACAGGCACTTTCTAGCATTCCTACCCGGTATCTTTGGTCATCTACTGACCCCCTACTGATGGCTTGTGAATTGCTTTGTAGCTCAGGTTAGTGCAGATGTTTAGTACTTAGTCATTACGTGGTGGGGCAGGTTGCTCAGAAAACACACCAAGTTCCAGTTTTGTTGGAATGGAAGAGTCTTTATTTAGCTGGCTGGCCTGTGACTCTTCCCCCACAGGACCCATAACTGTCTTTGCAAGGAACAGCCCTGAGCTCAAGCATTTTAGGATATTTAAAGGCAAAAACCACATCTGGGTTGACATAGCTACAAGAAAGCAGGTACAGAAACTGGATTGGGCACTTAGTGAGAAAATGCAATCCATACATTGGTATTTCCCATAGGACTCTCCAGGTTGGCATAGTAGCAAAGGGAAGTGGGTCAAAGTGACCCTAGTTCAGTCCAAGTTAGAGAATGGTTACTAACGTCTAGGCGATCAATGTCTGACAAGGTACATTGCCCCAGAAAAGTGGAAACCAAAGAGAACAACTTTACATTGTATAAGAATTGCTATTTTGTGTTGCCAAGTATGCTATGCTAGGTAACTATTAATGGGTACAGGGGTGGGGCCTTCCCACGTTTCTTACATGATGTGGAGTCTCAGGGTAAAGTGGAGTCTGTTTGGTCATTGCCCATACAGCCTGGCCCATAACGATTATTATTGGTTGCATGTATTTAAGTTCTGTCTGAGGAGATTGTCGACTTCTTAAAGGCAGAAAGGCAGAAATTGTTCTTGTAATTTTCTGTAGCTTCCCATAGTTTTGAGGACACCATGGAATCCCCGGTGGACTTGGTTGGTTTCATGGCAGTAAGTGTAATAATCCACTGTGGATAAACTCAAGTTAACATACGAATCTCTGGGAGAAAACTCCATCATCTCCCATGTTAACGTGTTTTGACACAATGATCAACCCTAATGATAGAATCAAACTTTGGCCAAAATTCAAACTTTCATTTATCAGCATGACTTAGAATATAATAGTGAGGACAACTGATTTCTAACTTGAATCCACATTCTCCAGTTAGAACACTGGGATGTTCTTAGTTTCTGAGAATGCCAAATTCCTTAAAGTTTGAGTCAAAGTAGAGCCTAGCTTTGATCTTGCCTTGTATCCTCTATAAGGACCCTCTCTACTTAGCTGTTAAAAAAGAAGAAAGTAAGTTTCGGTCTAGGAAGACATTTTCTAAGGACCTCTGTTCTTTTATGGGAACACCTTTGAAAGTGGTAACATTTTCAATATTAATTTTCTTTGAAATGATAAAAATACCTTAAATATCACATCAAAATAAAATAAAAGTGGAGATGGTGCTCTGGAAATTATCCCTTTCCAAGGCCCTTCCTCTCTCTTTTCTAGCTGATTTTTAAGGTCCATCTCAAAAACCATTCTCTACAGACTCTTGGTAGCCATGACAGATTCTCTGTGACGTGAATTAATGGCGGTGGCCATGTCTCTCACATGGTCCAGGGACACACATTGATAGGTTAAGTCACATTCTGTTGGAAGTGACCTAATGGTTGACTCCCCTCAGGATGCCTCTAGAGAGTTGCATGTTGAAATCTCAGACATCATTTATATCTGCATGGAGAAGACGTGGCACAAAAGAGCCTCCAAGACATTGGGGAAGCACCTGGTAGATGACAGTTTTACAGAGTGTCCCTCTAGCCCTTATTCACAGAGCCCCATGGGGAGTGGCCACAAAGCAAGCAGGTCTTAGCATCTGCAGAACCATCCTGTCACCCTCAGCAAAGCCACCTGTGTGGACATGGAGCCCAAACTCCCAGCAACAGGAACAGGCCTGAGCCTGCCTGTTCCAGATCTCTCTGTAAGCCCTTACCTGGAGGAAGTGACTCCTAAGTGTGTAATAAGCTTTTTACCTTAGAGCATTTGTTGCCACACTCCAGCTATTTTAACAAGAACTATCATTTCACACACCGGTGTCCCCCAAATGGGATAGGATTGGTCCTGCATTTACATGGAAAGAGCTCACAGCTCATAAGCTCATAGTGGATTCCCATATTAAAACATTTGCTTCACTGGTTGGGCAATGGCGGTCTGCGCCATCGTTTTACACACTGTTGTCTTGAAAACGTGATGGTGTCCGTGGAGCATTTACCGCATCTACTCTGAGACCCATCCTTGCGGCTCCATGTAATAGGACGTGAGTGAGATGGGTATGTGCTTTCACCAAGAGTTGACTTATAATGGATTTTTAACAACACTGCCTGACTGTGTCCAGGGAAAAGCCCTCCTATGCTCTTACAGTCCTGGTACGCCTGATTCTCTCGTGTCCTCTGAGGTCAGATAAACGATTTGCACAAGATCCTTTGGAAGGTATCATAGAAATGAAATGTCCTTCCCACAAACTGAGATGAGGCGTGTTGAGTTTTGGGGCGACCATGCATAACCTGATAGTTGTTCCTAGATGAGATAAGTGACGCTTAGAATTCTAGTTTGTGTTGCTGCATTTCAACTCTGTGCCACGCAGTTCACGTTCATGCCCTTCAATAATCCTAGGAGGAAAGTGATAATATTGTGTCTCTCCAGTTAGTAAGGTCATTTCTTTAGAACTAAGATTTAAACCAAAGTCTTTCTCCTCTGTTGCATTGCCTATAGCTGTGGATGTTTTAAAATACCTGTTCCTTGCAGAATAGAATCTAAAAGGTAATCCCTCTGAAAGGAGGAGATGCCATTTAAATTCTCGTAGAGCAAACGGCATTGAAATGGCATTCAGACAACCGCATTCGGCTCTTGATTGACAGTGTCATCTTGGACATGTCACTCAGCCTCTCATTCTTCCCCGCCTAGTCCCGTTGTCCTCTTACATAAGTTGGATTCGATGATCTTTAAGTTGGCTCCAACCTCTGCAAATTCTATAGGGTGATTTTAGTTGATTCTTTCTGATGCATCTTTTAACTCATCGGGTTCCTAAAAGAAGGCTTTGGAAAGAAAGAGACTGTGTTGTATTTGGCTTCACGTGTCCTATTCTAGCAGGGGTCAGAGCCTTAGTTCTTGATGGTGGGAGGACACTCCCCAGCCCCCTCGGCCTGGTGTGTTGGAGGTCGCGTGGTATATCTCTGCTTCCTGAACCACTTTATGTCACCCTGGTCTTTGTGTGTGTGTGAGTAAAGTGAGTGTTTGAATTATTCTCCTCTATTGCCTACGATATGTTTTAGGTAATTTTTTTTCCTGTCTGTCTCTCCCAAAAGTATGTAAGAAGTTCCACACAGACATAGATTCTTGAAAGTCTTGTTAAGTGCTGTCTCTCTAGTACACAGAGCAATGCTTGGAACATCGTAAGCATTCAATAAAGATTTAAACTTGGAATGCTCAGGTCATAGTAGCTGTGGCTCCCTATGGTCTCACCCTTGAAAAATATCCAGGTCAGGGCTGAGCGTAGGACTCGGTGGTAAGGGGTTTGCCTAGCACGTGTGAGATCCTAGGTTCCACTTCTAGTGCTGGAAAAAAAAAATTCAAGCCCCTCAAGGCACCCTAAATCAGAATAAGAGTTGAGAAAGAGTCAACACCTTCTCAATATTATATATAACGTGAGTAAAATCATTTTTAGTTAACCTCACTTGTTTTATATTTTCTTTAAAGTAAAACGGCATCTATGTTAGCTCTCTGTTACTGAGACAAAATGCCTGAGAGAATCAACCTAAAATTAAGATGGGCTTATTTTGATTCATGATTGCAGAATTTTCATCCATGGTTGCCTGGCCCTGTTGTTTCTGGACCTGTGAACAAGGAACTGCTCACCTCATGGTGGCCAGAAAGCAAATATGTGAAACAGGAAGGGACTCAGGTCCCAATACTCCCTCCTCCAGATGACCATGTTCCCTTCCAGTGGGCTCCAACTCTTGATGGTTTCACCACCTCCCTCTGGGGACCAAGCCTTTAACCCATGTGCCTTTGGGGAACATTCCAGATACAAATTTACCCTCCCTGGTCCACTTTCCTCACTGAATTACAGCCCTTATGCCCTCTTCCATAGAAATTCTGCAGCTGCTACTGTGAAACAGGATTTATCTCCTATTTATAATTAATCTTGAGACGGGAAAGGAGCATTGAGGAGGGTGGACCCCTGCTCTCTACCACTCTCATACTAACCGTTTGAGTGAAAGAATGTATAAGACTCAATTTCTTTTCCTGGGGTAATTTATTGAAAAAAAAACTTAGTTCAAACAAAAACATGACCCTTTATTCTCCTTCCTTGACACTTGAAGTGGTTGGCAAGGTCATTTCTACCTAAGGTGGAGAAAGCGTCTGCATTCTCAGACCACTATGTGCTCAGCGTTCAATAAAAAAAAAAAAAAAAAGGTCTCTGTGAACTTCTTCTCACAGGGTTAGCTCTAAATCACACTTGTTCCAAGTGAGAAATTATATTCTTGAAAAATGAAGGATAAGAGACCTCTGGGCTTTATAAAAATTTTCAAGAGCTTTAGGTGGATAATAAAAGGGTCCATCCTACGTGTCCTCGGTGGTCGGCCCCTCCCCAACTAACTTATAAAATGAGAAAGATGACTCCAAATCTTAGACCCCGAGTTGGGAGAATGAATCGACCGTTATATTTTCTAATAAAATCGTTGAAGTTCTACAGACATTTAATCATTAAAATTTGCTGAGTTGATCAGAAAATATATAAAAATCGGCCCCCGATACACAACGTCACCCATTTGCGATGACAGAATAGATAGTTTATTACAAGACCTTTTTCTGCTTTATCAAGGACTTTATAATCTTAGTAGTTTAGTAGAGTAAAAGTTTCTTATTTGCTTAGGTCACCGTCCAGTGTCATTACCAAGTGAAGTGAGATGGGTGTGGTTGTGGGGGGGTGCATTCTGTTCCATTGAGTTATCCAGGGACCCAATTCTTCCTCATTTTGATACAACCATCTGAAACATGTCCTCAAAATCACCAAGGACAATGATAAAGAAAGAGGATCACGCAGAGAGATTTTACGGCCTATACCTAGAAGGGAAAAAATGCCGAGCCAGCCCAAATCTGTCATGTGTCTCCTGTTCCCCTTGGAGGGCTGGGAAGAAGTGGGCCATTGACTCAGAAGGGTGAGAAGCAGGCCCCGGAGCCCATGGGTGGGGCTGGGCAAATGTGGGATTTCCTCTATGCAATTCTGCAGCTTCCAATGTGGCTTTGCCACAGAGGTCCCCACAAGAGCCTTCCCCAGTCTCCATCTTCTCATTAGTCACAACTGACAGTAGAATGCACTTTGACACATCGTACACAAATGGAGCGTAATTCTCATTTGTCTGGTTGTATCTGATGCACGGTTACACAGGTCATTACAATCATGTGTGCACAGAGGGTAACAATGTCCTCTTCATTCCACTGTCATTCCCACCCCCATACCCTCTCCCTTCCCTTCACTCCTCTCTGTCTACTCCAAAAGGCTTCTATTCTTCCCCACCCCCACACCATTATGGTGAATGAGCATCTGCATATCAGAGAGAAATCATTCAGCCTTTGTTTTGGGGGCAGGGGGTAACTGGCTTATTTTGCTTAGCATGATATTCTCCGGTTGTATCCATTGACCGGCAAATGCCATAATTTCATTCTTCTTTAAGGCTGATTAAATATTCCATTGTGCATATGAACCATATTTTCTTTATCCATTCGTCTGTGAAGGGCATCTAGGTTGGGTCCATGGTTTAGCTCTTGTGAATTGAGTTGCTATAAACATTGATATGGCTGTGTCACTGTCATATGCTGAGCAGCTCTGCCGTATCTACCACATGATCCCTGCCATGATGTGTTACCTTACTACAGACCCATAAGCAACTGAGATGACCAACCATGGATTGAAGCCTCTGAAACCATGAACCAAAACAAACCTTTCTTCCTCATCAGTCATTTATCTCAGGCATTTTGTTACAATAGCAGACGGTTGACTAATACAGGCTGTAACTTGGCATGATCATTGCTAAATTCAGCTCACCCCATTTCTTTCCTATCTTTCAGCGATTCAGATATCTTTCTTTATAATTGCCCAATGTTCGGGGTCTGGAACATGACCTTTATATATTTGGGGCAGGTTTATTTTTATTTTTATTGTTTCAAGCAGGAGATTAAATCCAGACTATTATTCCATCTTAGTTAGAAGCAAAACTTTTCCACTACTATGTATATATACTGAGCAAATTACCTATGTTTCAGAATTTAGGGCAGGTTTTTTCCTGTATCATAGATACACGATGTTGCTTTATAAACGTGCAGATATTGTCTTCTCCCTGGAAGGCTCATTATTTTAATTGACTTTTCTTCAGTTCGGAAAGTGTCAATTTGAAACCGCCACATGTCAAAGCACTTAGATCCTCTTCTGTTTGTTTTCCGTGGCAAGAAGCGATGGCGATCATTTCTCAGCACAGTGACACATCTTTTGAACAAATTTGTCAGAGCAAGTCGATAAGCACAGAGGCTCTCAAATGCACTAAGAAAAAAGAAAAGTGATGCAGACAGTCCTCCTGTCCACACGCAATTTCACTGGCCTCACACGCTTGATTCTTTCTATTCTCAGTCTGGATAGTGAAGGGAGACCAGGAATAATCTTACAGATTTTTTTCTGAGCCAGAAAATGGTAAGACTGCTTCGAGAAGGTGATCTGTTATGAATGCTTGTTGCCTGTACCTCCACTTGTCTGCCCTTTCACCCACAGAAATGTGCCCACCATGTCTAGTCTGTCAGATAGACCATCTTGATCAAAGATCTCGTCACAACACTGACTGTCTATTTGAAGCAACCTGAGATAGTAGCAACAGAGGATGCTCCCAGATTCCCAGGAGAGAGAGAATCCTGGTCCTGACAATTTTTTTTAATTGTAGAGGGACACACAATATCTTTATTTATTAATTTATTTTTTTATGTGCTGCTAAGGACCGAACCCAGTGCCTCACACATGTTAGGCAAGCGCTCTGCCACTGAGCTACAGCCCCAGCCCTGGTCCTGACAATTCTAAAATAAGGCCTACAAAAATGACATCTTGGAGAACTACTTTCAAATCCTTTTTACTAACAGAAAATGTTAACTAGGGTTATTTGAACATGCTCTTGATGTTCAAACTCTACCCTATCAAAACTGCTATAGGGTCATGGTGTGATGGTGCACACCTATAATCCCTGTGGCTTGGGAGGCTGGGACAGGAGGATCTCGAGTTCAAAGCCAGCCTCAGCAATGGTGAGGCACTCAGCAACTCAGTGAGACCCTGTTTCCAAATAAAATACAAAATGGGGCTGGGGATGAGGCTCAGTGGTTGAGTGTCCCTGAGTTTAATCCCCAGGACTTAAAAACAAACAAACAAACAACAAAAAAAAACACACACACACACAAACCTGCTACAGAGCAGATTGAATTTACTTAGAAAGGTATTTGGTAAGTAGACCTTAGGTTGAAACTGGAGACATGCTAATTACAAACCCTTAAGCCTATAAAGAATTGCAGGCAGTGTCTCATCATGGAAGAATCTGAGTATTTATGGAGAAGCCAACTTCTTGGATGCAAATGTATAGTATGTTGACGCATGACTTGTTTGGCAAACCGCTTTTCTACAAGTGTGCCTCGGATCTATGGCAAGCTGTATTCCTTCAAGCCTTTTTTTTTTTTTTTCCCATCGGAATCCAAACCTATCTGAGTGCATCTGCTCATGCAGTTTGGAGAATCAGATAAAAAGAATCTAAAATGCAAAGCCTGCCGCTTGCCGGCTTTTGTCTGCCCAGGACTCTTTCACATCCCTCTTCTGCTAAGAAAACAATTCTCCATCCTTAGTCAAAACCAAGGCTGACCCTCGGTCACGCCCAGTGCACCCTGGGTGGCCATGGGCTTTGAGACATTGAGTGGCCCACGCCAGCTCAGAGGAGTCCTTCCTGCTTTCTCCTTGAAGGAGCTGTCAGGGGACAGTCTCGTCTTCTCTGTGGGGTACGACATTCATCAAGGTTCACATTGATGTCAGGGAACGTGTTTTGGGCTGAGTTAAGAAAGCTTGTGTGCAGAGGACAGAGAAGAGATGGAAAGAGTGTGTCACTTTCAATTGATTCCTTGTCTTCATTCCATATCCTTCTAGAAGTTTGGAAATAGGAACCAACAAACAAGTGTATCTTACACTATTTGACATTGAGGGTTTTTTTTTTTTTGGGGGGGGGGCGGGGGTTTAAAGTGAGGGGTACCAGAGATTAAACTCAGGGGCACTCAGCTACTGAGCCACATCCCTGTTTTGTATTTGATTTAGAATCAGAGTCTCACGTTTGCTGAGGCTGGCTTTGAACTCTCCATCCTCCTGCCTCAGCCTCCTAAGCTGCTGGGATTATAGGCATGCACCACCACACCCAGCTCGACATTGAGTTTTTATCCCTAGAGTTCCAATCCAAGCAGACAATGAAACCAGTTTACTTTTTCATCTCAATTAAAGGCATTGCTAATCGTTTTAAACAATACTTGAACAGGAAAAAGAAATTGTTACTCAAATCTAAGAGACTGGATATTTAAACACGGAAAATGATTAAACAGGTGTTGGAATCTTATTACCCCAAATAAAATAGAATTAACACTTGCAAAAATGAAGGAAGCCAGATACAATCTTCTTGTCGATAAAAGATATCGTTTTAAAAATATCAAATACTTCTTATATATAGTCCATGTCACTTTATCTTCTTTGGATGGAGGATCTGAAATTATATAAAACAAGAGAAAACAAAAATTATTCCGAGATATTTTCTTTGCCTAAAATTAAAAAGAATAAGATAAAGAGCCATCGAATTTCTAAGTTTAAAAGAGTTCAATCCCTTGTGCTTAAAAAAAAAAATTCTTAGAAACTGGGGAAAAACATTAACATAGCATCTGCCTTCTAGCATCTAGAGTTTCAGGTAAAGCAATATTAGGAAAATATTCAACTTGTAGCTTTGCCAGTGAGAACTGACTATCTTCCATGCAGTTGGGGAGTTAATATTTTCTCATAACCTCCTTGAAGGGCCATTTCACAATGTGTTAAAGTTTTAGATGTTGAGAAAATGAGCTTCTTATTTTAAAAGTATATTCCAAGAAAGGGTTGTGGATTGATTTTAAAAACTAAGTAGTAGGAGATAATCTGAAAGTTGATTTTTATATTCTTGGTGTGGGGGGGTGCTGGGAGTTGTAAAGAATGATTAATGATATGTGGCTGGGGAGAAGGTAATATCCTTAATATCTAATGAGATTATAGAAGTAAACAGTGAAACCCCATCCCAAATGAGATGGATAAAATATATGAACCGACAATTCAAATGAAGAAAGAAACAATAAACAGGAAAACTATGCACATAAATGTTCTGTTAAAAGATGAAAATAGGGGGCTGGGGTGTAGCTCAGTTGATATAGCTGATATAGCTCAGGAGAGTGCTTGCCTGGCATGCACAAGGCCCTGGGTTCAATCCCCAGCACCACCACCACCACCAAAAAAAAAAAAGATATCCTTATGTATCTATCCAGTAAGTGCCTTTTTAAATGATATGGATGCAATAATGTGGAAAGTAAGATTGCTGGGCTCTGTGCATCCATTTCACTCACTGATGGTTTGGCGCTGAGTTTCAGAGATATGCAGAACATCTACAGCAGGTGATCCCCCAACCACATTCCCAAACCACATTTTAGAAAACTCTGCCTATGGATTTTGATAGTGAGAGAGGCTATATTCTGTGCTATATGAGAGGTTGCAATTTCTCTTCTCCTTCTTAAAAGGCTCCATGGTAATTATATTAAAAGTAAATGTGCCTACCTTTTAATCTAGCAATGGAATTTTAAACTTCAAATTTTAGAATTTTAAAACAATATTTGTCGTACATTTAGGGAATTCCCTGTTAGTTGCGTAAAGGTAGATGTCATGTGGTATTTGTCAGGACATTATCTATATTAGCAGTCATCTAGAAACACCCTCACTATCCATTAAAAGCAAAATTGATTATATTAAGTCATGTTTATCCAATGGAATACTATGCTATCATCTAACAAATGAGGTAAATCTTCAGTGAATAGTGGTGAAAAAATAACTGAGTACCTAAATGTGTATTGGAGGAATAATTCAATGTATATGGTTTGATTCAAAGTATGAAGATTTATCTCTATATAAAAGTCTGGAAAATTATAGATAAAACAGTAATGGTTCTCAGAATTTTTTGATATTTACATACTTGAGCAATAAATTAAAAAGAAATATATATATATTTCTTTTTAATTTATTTTTTTTTAAAAATAAATGACAGTGGAATACATTACAATTCTTATTATACAAATAGAGCCCAAGTTTTCATATCTCTGGTTGTATACAAAGTAGATTCACACCAATTCGTGTCTTCTTACATGTACTTTGGATAATGATGTCCATCACATTCCACCATCCTTGCTAACCCCCTGCCCTCTCTCTTCCCTTCCCACCCCTCTTCCTTATCTAGAGTTCATCTATTCCTCCCAGGCTCCCCCTCCCTACCCCACTATGAGTCAGCCTCCAGTTTTAGGTGAACACAACATCTTTATTTTACATTTATGCGGTGCTGAGGATCAAACCCAGTGCCTCATGCATGCTAGGCAAGCACTCTACCAATCCCAGCTCAGCATTATATATCTTTAAAAGTTTTGTGTGTGTGTGTGTGTGTGTGTGTGTGTGTGAGTGTGAGTGTGTGTGTGTGTGTACTAGCGATAAAAATAATTTCTTTCAGGTACTCACATTCAAATCCTAGACCCTATTCATAGTTAAATAGAAGCATATTGGGTAATTAAAAAGCTTGGGTAAACTTGTTTCATGTCAAAAAGTTTTAAGTTAAATTTAAGAGCAATGAGGTAGACTTCTTCAGTGGATAGAATAGGATTGGTCAAGCTATATTACAAAAGAAATACCTCATAAATAAATATGATTCTTCTAGAGATAGGCTCCAATTGGATTTTTCTTTTGACTGAATTCAGACTGTCTCAGGGGAGGAAAAATATTCAGTTGACTGGAATTGTAAAGCTTAAATCAAAGTTTATCAGAGGTGAAATTAGAACATGTATTACCAGAAAATAACTATGCAGAAGAGAAGTTTCTCTGTGACTCATAAAAAGAACATCATAATAAAGCAAAATTAAACATTGATAATCTTTTTCTGAAAAAGATAGGCTTCATGGTGAGATGTCAAAAATTTATTAAAATTGAAAAAAAATACTGCACAAGATTTCATTAAAAGCTACAGCTCCAAGTTCAAGAGCATAAAATGTCTTTCGCTTTTAAAATTTAATTTGGTTTATTATGAAAGAAATAATTAAAACATAATTCGAAATTGCTAACTTTCATCCTCTTAAAGTCAAACGGTAGCGGGATGGCTGGAGGGGAACCTTGGATTAAAAAAAAAAGAGATTCTTTAGGACTTATGAACTCATAGAAATTAACCTTGCATGGGAATTACAACGCAGTTCCATTTTAAAGGGGAGCAGTGTTGAATGTAAAATGGGAATTAAAGAAACAACCATCAGTGAATATGTGTACCCACTAAGAGCCCGTACGGTAGACTTCTGGGGATGGGTTCTAACTTAGTAGCAGTTACCAGACAACCAATCCATTCTAACTTACAAAAAAAAGAGAGAGAGAGAAAGAATTTTACCGTCACCTAAGAAGGAATTTCAAGGCACAGAGCTTATGGTGGATAGCAGTTGAATTCAGGTATATTCAATCTTCTGTATCTGTAGGTTCCACACCTGTGGATTTCACCAACCATAAATCAGATCAGAAAAGTATGGCGGGTAGGGTTGGGGATGGCAGGCTGGGGATATAGCTGAGTGCTAGAGCACTTGGGTAGCATGTGATAAAGTCCCCAGTACAGCTGCCTCCCAAAAAATGTCTGTACCAATATGCACAGACATTGTCCCTTGACATTATCCCTGAACCATGCAGTCAAAAAGCTGTTTACATTGTATGGGCTGTTATAAGTCATTTATCGATGATCTAAGCACACAAGAAGTGATACCCAGGTTGTATCCGAATACTGGACCCTTTTGTACAGAACTTCAGCACCTGAGGATTTGGGTATCCTCAGGGGAGGTTTCTGGAACTCTCATGGATATTGAGGGAAGACCCTTCAAATGATGTCTGCAGGATTCTCTCGCCTGCCCTCGGCTCTGCTGTCCCTCACGCTGGTTTTATTCTGAGCCAGACGTTGTTCATGGGGAGTCGGTCAGTCAGTTTGCCATCACGGTAATGGAATACCCGAGATAATTAACTTATACAGAGAAAAGGATTATTTAGGTTGACAGTTTGGGAGGTTCCAGTCCAAGATCAGATAGATTCACTGCTTTGAGCTTCAGATGGCAACAGCGCGGAGCATGTGGCCGAGCAAACGGTCCCCCTTAGAGCCAGAAGCCAAAAATTAAAGAGAGTCCCAAAGTCCCCTCCGGGGGCATGTCCCCGGTGACTGTAGACCTTCTACGGGGCTCCTCCTCCTTCCTCTCTGTAGAGCCACCTGGAGAGCCAAGCCGTCATGGGACATTCGACTTCCAAACTAGAGTAGGGAGGCAAAGTGACCTGAGAAGCTTGGCTGCACTCCAGCAGAAGTGTCTTTGCCCTAGAATTTGAACCTCAGCTCTCAGGAAGGGCTCATGTTGGCCCATGTGGGTTAACATGCCCAACTGTAGGTTAGGGAAGTTGGAGTCACATGAATAACAGGCCCCTGCTAGGCCAAGAGGAGAAGTCCCTCCAAAATCGAGAGAGGCCATTCACACATATCCATCGGCCTTTACGTCTTTGGGAACTCTGCCCAGCAAGCAGTCTGCTCAGAACCAGGAGCAAACAGAGGAGTGTGTCCCGAGAAGTGCAGGCTTTGGTCCCTTGACCTGGAGGTTCCCAGAGAGGAAAGTGAACCAGGGTTTCCTTGAGGAGGTAAGATTGGAACCAGACCTTAAAGCATGAATGGTGCTTGCAGAAGCAAAACAAAGATTGGGAGGTGACAGAAAATATTTTTAACAAGTTTGCTCAAGGGAACGTTGACTGTTAGTCGTTGTCAGGTGACATTGGCCTGTTACTGTAGATTGTAAGCCCTCTTTTACTGCCAAGGGATGTTCAGAAGCAATTTTGAAAAGAAACATGTGCTGAGGTGAGAATCAACATCCCTTCTAGAAACTACTGACTACGTACTTTGAAGATTTTTCTCCCATTTTTTTAAATGTCTATTCCCTTTAACCTGATGATTCCACTTTTAGGAATCCATCCCCCCAAAAAGAATTCAAATGCAGACAACTGTTGGCACATTTATTGCAGAACTATTCATTTAAAAAAAAATAGGAGATCCAGAGCCAATAAAAGGGAACTATGTAAATTATTTATGTCTATATACTAGTGTGTGCAATAATTTAAAAATGTGTTTTACACAGACTAACTTTGTAACCTACAAAAAGGCAGTATGGAAAATCTCATGGATGTTAGTAAATGAGTCATGAGTGTAACTGCAGGCATGTGCGTGTATATGTGTGTGTGTGTGTGTGTGTGTGTGTGTGTGTGTGTGTGGTGGCGGGGAGGGAAGAGAAGGTGTGGAAAAGAAAATACAAGGCAGGAATGAATAATGGGCAGCAGTTCTTCATTCTTTTCACATCCGTTTGTCAAGCATCTATTTGGTAGTCATGGTGGACACAGGGCCTGGCCCTAAGGTCAAAAGAAAAAAAAAATCATCATAGAGCAAGACATAAAGGAAGTAAATAATTAGGAAGTTGATGCATACAGTGGAGAGATTTACATGCACAGTTCACACAGTGCAAAGAAATTGCTTAAGAGAGCCGGGTGTGGTGGCACATGCCTGTAATCCCAGGGGTCAGGAGGCTGAGGCAGGAGGATCGCAAGTTCAAAGCTAGCCTCAGCAATTTAGTGAGGTCCTAAGCAACTTAGCGAGAGCCCGTCTCTAAATAAAACAAAAGAAAAAGGACTGGGGGTGTGGCTCAGTGGTTAAGCACCCCTGGGTCCAGTCCCCAGTATCAAAAAGAAAGAAATTATTTAAAGAGGGCACCTAAGTCCCTCACCCGGGAGATGAGGCCAGCCTTCTTTGCAGAAGAGATGATTCAGCTGAGAAAGAGGGGCAGAGTCTCTGGGTAAGAGAGAGTAGGACAAGGATTGGGGAGCCTCAGGTAGAAACTCCAGGTGAGTCAGAGCCAGGCACCTGAAAACTGAAACCAGGCCCTTCCACCTGAAAAACAGAGACCAGTGTGGTTCTCCCAGGGCATGGGACTTCTGGACTAGTGTGCCGTGCTTCTCCTCCTTTTTCACCCTCTTCAGTACCTTTCACGATTTCGCCGTGGAGAATGTGTGCTTCGACAATCAGGTACCTTCATTGTGAAGGCAGGTCCTGAGACACACAGGAAGGGGCCCAGCCAGAAGAAGGTGCTGACCCACTTGCTCTGGCTGGTCTTTGGGCTCTTTGTCACCTGGGAGGAGTGCCTGTCGACTTCCAAAGGACACGTGGACTCCACCTGCCTCTTCTCCTCCGAAGGCCAGAAGTGGCCAGAGCAGACGCCCCAGCGGGGAGCCAGCTTCTGGGCCTGACTCGCTGCCCCCGATCCTGTGTGAATGGCTGGGTTTCTCCTTCTCCCTGGGCATTCTTGACACCTAGATATTTTGTTGTTCTTAGAAAGGAGTCTTTTTGCATGTGGAAAGAATCAATCAGTCAGTCTTGGAGTTGGATAAAAAGGGAATGAAGGGGGGAAATAAAAACCTCTACCAAGGACTAACTATTGAGTAGGTTCTACTTAAAAGGCACTCTGAATAACAAGGCGCGGTGGACAGTTGTCCCTGGGAATGATCTATCAGGCACTGGATAAAAATATCAGGTAGGGGTCAGAAGCTGTCCTTGAGAGAGGCCAACGGCAAGGGCAGATCGTGAAAGACATGGGTTTGGGACTCAGAACTAAGAGGCTCGGTCACTGCTAGCCCATCAAAGTAAGGACATTGTGGCTTTTCTGAGCTTTTATCTTCATTTTAACACCTTTCTTGCCTTGTGGAGAGGATAGGATTAGATAAAATGCACTAAAACGGTTGGATCTTGATGGATGGTTAGTCAACGGCAATGCCCCTTCCCCTTCAGACGAGCCTGGGAGCAGGCAAGAGGTAAGACAGGTTCCACAGAAGAGTTGGAACTTGAACCAGCCCCTCAAAATTTGACTAAATATGAGATCACATGTTAGCTTTCTGTCACTATAAGCACACACCCGAGATCATCAACTTAAAAATGCAAAAAGGTTATTTCCACCCACCGTTTCAGAGATGCCATCGATGATCCATGGTCCCCTGATTTGGGGCCTATGGTGAGGCAACATATCATGGCAGAGCAGAACTGCTCATCTCATGACCAGATAGCAAAAGAGGAGGAAGTGACCAGGGTTCCACCATCCTTTTCCGGGCCTCACCCTCATGACCTCCAGACCTCCCAATTGGTCCAGTCTCTTAACATTTCCACCATCAGCACCAAGATGGCAACCAGGGCTTGGCCCTGTGGGCCCTTGATCCAAACTATGGTGGCTGGGTCAGGACAAAAAGGGAAAATACTGTCATCAACTGTGGGGAAGAAGGTGGGAAAGGAAAAGGAAGGGGTAGGAGAGAGAGTAAGTATTCAGAGAGTGCGTACAAGGGTAGATGGTCCAAGGGGAGCTTGGACTTCTTCCGGGAGTGCTAGGGCGTGAGACTGAAGGCAATACGTCAGGCAGAGCTTTGGAACACAAGCTTCCAGATGAGACGCCCTGCTATTGGAAAGCATATTCCCTCTTTCTGTACGCAGTTATTCCTTTGACGGCCAGAGGAGCGCCTTCCCTAGATCCTAGGAGCGTGTTCCTTTCTCCTTCCAAAGAGCATAAGCGCAGTGACTCCTGGCGAGTGGAGGAAGACATTGAACCTTCCAGAATATTTTAAGAAGAAGAATGGGAAATGGTTTTGGGCCTGTCTGCACACTTTGGACACCACTAGTTGGCACTGATTTCTAATCAGGCAGCTTCTCCATGTCGTGAGATTGTGAGAAAATAGAAAATCAGTGGTCTGTTTTCAGAAATCAGCCTTAAATGTAAATTGGGCTGTAAGAAAGGCAGGGCTGGGGGAGATAAACCAGAGTGGAAAGTCACAAGCACTTAATGCACCCAGTGGCACCGTAGCCTATTGTTTCAGTCAGCTGTTTCACTGCTGTGACTAAAAGTACCCGACCAGAACAACTGTAGAAGAGGAAGGTTTATTTGGGGGCCCACAGTTTCAGAGGTCTCAGTCCATAGAAGGCCCGCTCCATTATTCAAGGATCCAAGTAAGGCGGGACATCATGGCGGAAGAGTGTGGGCGAGGGAAGCAGCTCACATGGTGATCAGATGGCAGAGAGACTCAACTCTCCAGATATAAAATATGCATCTCCTAGCCACCCCGGCAATGCCCACCTCCCCCAGCCACACCCACCACTCAGTGAATCGCTATCAAGGGATTAATTCATGGATTGGGTTAAGACCCTCACAACCCAACCATTTCTCCTCTGAACTTTCCTGCACTGCCTCACATGTGAGCTTTTGGGGGACAGTATATCTAAAACACAGCACCTCTGGATGTGGCACATCCAAAGTCCAGGCACCTCAACAGCCCCTTGACAAATAGGAGGTGCAGGGAAGGGGTCCGTCTGACCCACAGAGAGAGAAATCTCTGTTTTAAAAAAAAAAGATGATAACTTAGTTTAAAAAGTAAGAACTGCGCCTGTGTCCGGAGACCCTCAATCCAAGAAGACATTCATGCCACATGCAATCAAAGGGGGTGGGAACAACTAAAGGTATATTTCTTTAAACGACCCAATAAGAGACTTTAAAGCCTTGGTGACATTCGAGAAAATAGAGTACCCTAGTACCCAGCCAATGAAGAACCTGGGTGGCACTTTGTACACTGTGGGGTAAAATGCTGGTTGTCCACGCTCTGGGTGTGCCTGCTCCCCCAGACCCCTGATCCTGCAAGGTCATCGTCAAAGCCACTTGTCTGTTTATTTATTTATTTACTTATTTTCCTGTACCTTATGTCTCCAAGCCCGTCTTCAGGATGGGACAGGTGAGTGTGTTCCTTACAAAGTCGACAAGGCGTTTTGCAAAATTACTTATCTTGTTTTAGATGAAATCTGTTAGCTTCAGAAAATCCTCACTCTTGTCCCCAGGGGTCAGTCACTTCCACTAACCACACTTGGAGAGTCCCAGTGGGGTCCACTCCTGGTTTAGCGTTTATTGTAGACTTAATGACTTTAAAAAAAATAATGGACTTGATGACCTTTTACCACATGGACCTCGGGATATCATAGGCACCAGGCTCTGGGCACCAATTCTCTCTAAAACACCCTCAGCCTTAACTTACCAGAGCTTTTCAAAGTCCCCAGAGCCTGGAAGGAATCTCTATTTGTTCTGCTGGGCCACGAAGCAGAACTCTGCAGATTGCTTTCCTTCTTCATCTTCTTTTTCTCTGCACCACCATGAGCATGCTGAGTTCTGAGACCTGGGAGAAATGGGCATTCATCTTTTCCTCCTAACTGCGCAGGGCCCAGGGACAGGGTTGGGACAGTGAAGTAATAAAAAGTGTGAATCTGTAGGGTGGCTTTGCTCTGGGGAGGCGGGGGTGTCTTCAGAGATTTTTAAACATAGAGTATAAAGGGGGGAGAGCAGCGGAGAAGCAGCAGAGAATTTATATGGCAGAGCTAGGCAGCTGGTGATCCATGAATGGGTGAGCAGGGAAGGACGGAAAGGTCAACCAGAAGCCACCAGGCACCTCAGCTGACAGGCCCACACAGGGAAGATGGGGACTGGTATGTCAACGCTTCCCCGGCCAGAGTAGCATCCCTCTGATGCTACTACCATCACCAGTCACACCTACCAGGTGGCCTGTGCCCTCCCTATCACTAAAACTGTCACAACCAACTCCCAATCACCCTGGTCACCATGACATCAAGACCCTCACAAAGGACGTTTGCTGAGGGCTATTCAAAGGGTAATGAACCTACTCAGGGGACAGGAAATTGAGGCAAAAACGGGAGACTCTGTTTTCTTAGAACATTCCAACCTAATAGGAGACACCATGCCATTTTCTCTTGGAGGTGCTCCATACAGCTCCTAGGCTGTCAATCAAAAGCCAAGAAACTCTCTGGAAACTTCCTCAATAAAACTGGAGGGTAGGAGGGGTACACTATCCCTCTCCTGTCTGAGAATTTAGAGAAATTTTAGAGAAAGAACAGTTTATTTGGGGACTCACAGTTTCAGAGGTCTCAGTCCATAGAAGCCGACTCTATTTCTTGGGACTTGGCGTAAGACAGAACATCATGGCGGAAGGGTCTGGTGGAGGGAAGTGGCTCACATGATGATTAGGAAGCAGAGAAGGTGATTCCATTTGCCAGATACAAAATATATAACCCTAAGGCATGTCCACTGGGGCCTACCTCCTCCAGCCACACACTACCCACCTTCAGCTACCACTCAGTGAATCCCTTTGGGGATTAATTCACTGATCAGGTTAAGACTGTCCTAACCCAACCATTTCTCCTCTAAACCTTCTTGCATCATCTCACGTGAGCTTGTGCAAGACACCTCACCTCGAAACCCTAACAATAGGCTTCTGCCTTTTAACAATAGTAAATTGTAAGAAATCATCTCCCCCCCCAAAAAAAAAAAAACAAAAGCCTATACATTTAATTAAGCTTATTTTCACCCAAGGAAACCATCAAACTTAAATTCTTACAAAGTCCGTTATTATTCTCAAAAATGACAGAATCATAGCAATAACCATCAGATGGGAGACCATGACGACTCTTTGTGTGACTAGACAGTTAGTTGTATGTCCTGAGTGAGGGGATGTCTGGTTGAATCTAGAAACAGGATAAAATTTCATAGAGCTCTACTTCACAGAACATGTGGAAGGGAGAGTGAAATCTGAATCAGGTCTTTTTTTTTTTTTTTTTTGAGTTTATAAAACAGTACCAGTGTCAATTTCTTGGTTTTGACAAGTTATTATACTCCTGTAAGTTACTGAGAAAGAATCATTGGCCTATTTGAGGGTGGCATAGAATCGAAGCTCACCAAGTCAGAGGCTCTGTCTTACGTACTCCAGAATCAGCAGCCCCCAGCAATGGCCCTGGTGTAAAGAAGGATCTCATAAACACTTTTGCACGAATTAATATATTCTATTCTCTCGACGCTATCAGTGAGCAGTTTTCTACCTTTGGGACCATACTGAAAGAAACTGGTACTCACTTCAGGGTACCAAGAAAGAAAGAATCTCCAGGAATCCATCATCAGTCAATGGGTAAATACAGGCTGTGAGTTGCAGTAAGTTGGGGGATAACTATTGACTGTGATAACTAGAGTGGAGTAAAAGACAATGAAAAGAAATTGAAATCAGGTGTACAATAGAACCATCCCTAAAACCTGAAGGAAAATACAAAAATCTAACCTTCACCACCAAGTCAGACCCCACTGTGTCCAGTACTTATCCCAAGATCTCTGGGTGTGGTGACCTTTACCATTTCTTTCCTCTCCCAGAACTCTTGAACCAAAACATTGGAAAGCCAGATCTCCATGACTTTATTTTTCAGAGAAAGTGAGTCCTTTTTATGCTTTTAACCAGATATATATTTTTCTTCTTTTTTTTTAAAGTTATTTTATTCCCTCATGTATCAACACTATGTTTAGGAACCTCGTCTCACTCACTCTTCCAAGATGGACCTCCAGGCGTTGTGCAGAGCAAAAGAGCTGGCCCTCTGGGGTGTATGTTGCCTCTTTTGTGTAGCTCAGAGTAGATTAGACAGAGGTGTTTCCCACAGTGAATCATGGAAATGCTGGAGATGCAAAAATGGGCACAATATGTTTCAGGAACAAGGAGGTAGAGTCGATTGGGAGAGAGAGAGTTTCATTGGAAAAATAGCAAATACAGTTCATCAGGTGGAGTTGGATTACAAAATATATCAAAAGTTGCCAGGATCCTGATTATTAATTTTTTTTGTCAGAACACAATGTATACATGCATGGAAATATCACACTCTACCCATAAATTTGCACAATGATAACGTTTTAATTAGAAAATAATAAAAAACAGTAATTTAAAGCAAGTGTTCTATTTTTTTTTTAAAGGAGAAGAAAGCTTCACCTAAAGATAGATAATATTTGTCCTACAGAAAGCTAAAATCTCTAAGGGTCTTTCTAGTTCCTTCATTCCAATGGATGTTTTAATATGTAAAATGAATGATTAAATGATGTTTCCCACTTTGGGGAATATAAAATAAATTCATAGAAAATAATGATGCCTGACTTGGTCTAATACCAGAGAGCAGAGAGATTGGGTGAAGGAGACTGTCATCTGCATCCGGCGGGCATGGCTGTCCTAACTCCTCCCTGCTTGCCATGTCACCTCCCACAACCCTTGGCTTCCTGCTGGGCCACCCTGGCCTCTACACTTGGTCTCATTTGTCATTCTGTTCCCATTACAATTTTTTTTTCTTTTTCTTCTTATTTTTTTTTGTACTGGTTACTGAACCCAGGGGTGCTGAACCATAGGGTCACATCCCCAGCCCCTTTTATACATATTATTTAGAGGCAGGATCTCCCTGAGTTGCTCAGAGCCTCACTAAGCTGCTGAGGCTGTCTTTGAACTCTTGATTCTCCTGCCTCAGCCTCCTGAGCTGCTGGAATTACAGGTGTTTGTGGTTGTTTGTTTTTCCTGTCTACTTCTTTTTTCTACAAATTGTAATATAATTCCTATATCATAAAATTCACTCTTCTAAAGTTGACATGTCAGAGACTTTAGTGTGTTTGCAAAAGTGGATCACCATCACCATTATCAATTTCAGGACATTGGATCACACCAAAAAGAAACCCTGGACCCAGGAACAATCACTCCTCATTTCCCCCTTCTTCTTCTCTCCTCTCCAGTCTCTGCAAGCTATAAAAGATTCCTGTCTCTGTGTATTGGTCTGTGATGGACTTTTTATAGAACTTAAAACACAAGTTGTAGCTTTGTATGAATGGATTCTTTCACTTAGCATAATATTCATTTAGGGTCTCATCCAAAAAAATCCATACCCATTCCAATGTCCTGCATTGTTTTCTATGTTTCTCTCTAATAGATTCATAGTTTCAGGTCCTGCATTTCAGTCTTTAGTCTATTTTGAGTGCTCTGTTTTTGTAACTTTTGAGAGATAGAGGCCCAGATTCATTCTTCTGTATGTGGACATCCAAATTCCTCAGTGTCATTTATTGGAAAGACTGTCCTTCCTTCAGTGTGCATTCTTAGTATCTTTGTTGAAAATTATTCGACTATAGATGCACAGTTTAGTGTGATTTAGATATGGGGTGTCCCTCAGAGGCTCATGTGTGAAATAATGCAAGGATTTTGAGAGGAAAAATGACCAGGAGATGAGAGCTAATTCCTCATAATGGATTAATCCACTGATGGATTAGCTTGGTGGTAACCGTAGGCAGGTAGGTGTGGTTGGAGGAAGCAGGTCACTGGGGCTGTGCCTTTGGGGTTCATAGTGTGTGTGTGTGTGTGTGTGTGTGTGTTTCTAAAATTAATTCTAAAAATTTTAAAAATTTTAGAGTTAATTTTCCTACATCTGTGAAGCATATCTTTGCAAGACTGATAAGGACTGCGTTTAATCTGAAGATCACTTTGGATAGTATGAACATATTAGCAGTAGTGGTTCTCATCCACGGATACCATGTTTTCTTTTCTGGGATTTTTTTTTTTGGTGTATTCTTTGTTTTTGTTCATCATTGGTGTATATTTTTCAGTTTGAAAGTTCTTTTATCTCTTTGGCTAAATGTACTTCTTTGTATTGATGGATTGATTATTGTGGCGATTGTGAGATTGCAATCCTGGTTTCTGTTTCAGATAATTGGCTATTGGCATTTAAAAAAAAAAAAAAAAACTACTGTTTTTTTGGTCCGTTGAGTTTGTATCCTGCAATTTGCTGAATTTGTTTATTAGTTCCAACAGGTTTTTTTTGGCAGAGTCTTGGAGATTTTCTATATATAAGATCATGTCATCTGCAAACAGTGACAATTTGAGTTTTGCTTTTCCAATTTGGAGTCTCTTTCTTTCTCTTGCCTGGTGGCTCTGGCTGGGACTTCCAGTCCTGTTGACCAAAAGTGGAGAGTGTGGGCACCCTCACTGTGGTTTGATTGACATGGCCCTAGTGACTAGTGAGGTTGAACATCTTTTCAAATCCATATTAGCCCTTGGTCTATCCTTTGTGGGGGATGTCTATTCCTTTTTCCTTTTGATATACAGTGTGCCTATTTGTGGGGCATTGTGTGATAATCCAATACATGTATACAATGCATACTGATCAAATTTGGATAGTAAGCAATTCCAACTCCTTAAACATTTTTTTTAATTCTAATTAGTTATGTATGACAATAGAATGCATTTTGACATATCATACATTAATGGAGTATAACTTCTCATTCTTCTGGTTGTACGTGATGTAGAATCACACTGGTCATGCAATATCATTTCTTTGTGTGAGGAAACTTGAAACGTCTCTTGCAGCTCTTCATATAATATATAGCCAATTATTTCAAATTACACTCACCCCACTGTGCAATAGAACACCAGAACTACTCCTCTAGTTGTTGTTGATGTAGTTGAGCTGTAGGATCTCTCTATATAGTCTGGGTATTAATCATTGAACAGATACAAATGGTATTTTTTTTTTCCTTTTCTAGTGCTGGGGATGAAACCTAGGGCTTCGTGCATGATAGGCAAGCCCTTTACCACTGAGCTACACCCTCAACCCCATAATGTATTTTTAACTAGAGCTTTGGCTTTGCATTCTAATGCAGTGGTAATTTAAAATAATATTTTTTTCTAAAGATGTGTTCATGATTTTTTCCCCTTTGCTCTAACAAATAGTTATAAAGCATCTACACCATGTTGAGCACTTTTCAAGATTATTTCAGATATAAATAGTCATAGGTTATATATCTTGTGCAACATCCATCAAATTATAGTTTCTTCAGGGTAGAGTCAAGATCTCTCCTCACCTACCCTGTGAGCTGTCCAGGTAGTATTGGACCCTCTCTTACAGATGCACAAAGCACTCTCTGGGGTGTTCAGGGGCATGTCCATAATCCCCTACCCAATTTGGGACAGATGTCAGGACGGGATCCAGATGTTTTGACTCCTGGGCCAGAGTTCCTACCACGCGTGAGGCATCCTCATTGTGGTTTGATTGACATTGACATTTGCAAACACTGCTTGATAAGCAAATAAGGAGAGCCAGAGGATGGAAAGCCAAACATTTCACGAACTGTGAGCAAGAAACCAAACCATCATCCTCAATAGTTTTAGGAACGTTCATTAAACAAAACAAACAGAAGACCAGTGGAAATCCGCACTGCTCCCTGTGTTGCAGAAGGATACATTTCTGAAAGTGGTTATTAACCTAATTCTGTTCAAAATTTCCATGTACATATATTAATTCTTCTGGGATTTTGACTTTTGAAGTGACCTACCCCCTAGTGGTTTGGGAATCCGAAAGGCTTTGTACTTTTCAGAAAAATTGAGCGCCTCACTTGGTTTGCCCTTTTATTTGACATTAAGAAATCGGTGGACATCAGAATCGGGCTAAACCAAATTCATCTGCTGATAGGCCAAGGTAGTGGACTGCAAAATAAGAAAGTCTGAGCAGAGGCTGAGTTGCAGCCTGGTCACTGGAGTGAGACTCTTTCTGCTCCACTCTGGAGACTGAATAATAGCTTTTATGATCATCACCACTGGAGAGGCCTGGCTGGAATGCTCTAGCCTGGGAGCTGTTGAGAGTTTACAAAATCATGACTTTGGTGAGTGAGAATTTCAATAGAAATAGAACCTGGACTCCGTCCAGGTTGAATGATGTCCCTTCCAAAAAGATATATTGTGATCCTAGTCCCCGACACCTGAGAAGGTGACTTTATTGGAAGATATAAGATCTTCATGGAAATAATCAAATTATATCGTGAGGGTGGGGCTTCGCTCGGGAGGACTGATATCCCTGTGGAAAGGGAAACTGGGCACACAGAGACAAGCACAGACATACGGGGAGAAGGTCCTGGGAACGTGAAAGGCTGCCTACCAGCCAAAGAGAGGCTCCTGGAACAGATCTCTCCTCATGGTCCTCAGAAGGAACCAACCTTAAAACATCTTGATTTCAGCTTTCTAGCCTCAAAATGATCAGATAATAAATATGCATTGTTTAAGCCACCCAGCGCGTGGCCCCTTGCTACAGCAGCCCCAGAAAATGAGGAGAGAATCCTAGACCACCCTCCTGCTCCTCGTTGCCTTCATCAGATAACCCAGGAGTAAGCTCACACTATGAAGGTCCCGGAACATGCACTCCCAGGGGTGACACCAGAGGAATCCTGAAGAAATGAAAAGCACAGTCCTTACCCCTGGAGAGAGTTACAGTTTAGTTGGGGCCAAAACACACACACAGTCCTAGGAAACTCAAATTAGCAACACGAGATGGCGTTGGGAGAGAGCAGTTAGAACTGCAAACCAGTGTCCCTCAAGCCCAGGTGGTCCAGAGACCCCCCTTTGTTGTGGTAGTTTTTCTTTTTTTCCTCACAGATTTATTGATATAAAATTCACATACTATAAAACCAACCCACTTAAACACTGAGGTCAGTGGTTTTTACGACAGGCACAGATTGGCAACTGTCGCCAGAATCTAATTCTGGAGCATGGTCATCAGTAGTCACTA
This sequence comes from Spermophilus citellus, assembly GCF_964194105.1. Lineage (NCBI taxonomy): Eukaryota > Metazoa > Chordata > Mammalia > Rodentia > Sciuridae > Spermophilus > Spermophilus citellus. The sequence goes on along the minus strand of NC_138201.1, from coordinate 9,571,018 downwards.
CCGTGTCATTAGTAGTCACTACCCATTCCTTCCTCAGGCAGCCACTCAGCTTCTTCCTGTCTCTCTGGATTGACCTATTCTAGACATTTCACATAGATGGAACCCTGCAGCACATGGTCTTTAGTGACTGGCTTCCTTTATTTAACATTACATGTTCAGGTCCCTCCATATTGTAGCTTGTGTTAGTACTTCCTGTGTCAGTACTTCCTGTATCAGCACTGGCTGTCTCAGTACTTCCTGTGTCAGTTCTGCCTGTGTACACACTTCCTGTGTCAGTTCTGCCTGTGTACATACTTCCTGTACCAGTACTTCTTATGTCCCTACTTCCTGTGTCAGTACTTCCTGTATCAGTACTGGCTGTCTCAGTACTTCCTGTGTCAGTACTTCCTGTGTCAGTTCTGCCTGTGTATGTACTTCCTGTATCAGTACTTCTTATGTCAGTACTTCCTGTCTCAGTACTTCCTGTGTCACTTCAGCGTGTGTCAGTACTTCCTGTACCAGTACTTCCTGTCTCAGTACTTCCTGTATCAGTACTTCATTTGCTTTTGACTCTTCTCAGCAGGCAAAATTCTACATCTACACTCTTAGAGTTTTTGGTCCGGCCTGAGAACTAAATTGACACCAGACAGATTAAACAGGAGAAAAGCATACAGATTTATATAAATTGATTCGACACAGGAGCCCTTATCAGGAAACAGAAACCCCAAAGAATTGGCAACACCTACCTGCCTTTGCATTAGGTGGAAAAAAAGAGAGAAAATGTTGGGAAAGCAGTTAGAGTAGATGGGGAGGCTGTAGGAAGGTAGGAATCATTTTATCAAGGTCTTTTTTGTTTCTTTTTTCTTTCCACAGAATTCTCTCAGCTGTGTCTCTGAGCCAAAGAACATGTTCTTTCTCCTGGGATAGAGAGGGCTTCCTTCACACGGAAGTTTCCAGCTCCTGTGTGCAGGATGAAGACAGATTAGGATGCCTTTCTCGCATCTGCTGTCTTTCAGGTGCCTCTCACTCAGAATAGTCCTTAACCCCACAGTGGAGTATCTTGGGGCAGCATATTGCCAAATAGTTATCCCACCATATGGCCAAGCCCCATTTTACTTATCCATCATCAGTTTATGGATCCTGAGTTTGCCTCCACTTTTAGGATATTAGGAATAATGCTGCCTTGAACATTCGTGTATATACTTTTATATGGATTATGTTTTCATTTCTCTCAGCATGGAATCTCTGAATCATGCAGGTACCTTTTTGCTTAGGATTTCAGAGACCCCCCTATCTAAAGGAAAAATCAGAGTACACTTCTTCCTGCTGTTGTTTCATTTTACTCCAACTATACCCTCTCATTAAATATTTTTAAATATCGATTCCTCCCTCTCTTTAGATCCCTGTCTCCAACAGTCAGGCTAATCCATAGTCTTGTGTAATCTCCAGCATTATCACTATCTGAATATTGTTTATGTGTTTATTTATTCCTGTCACTACATACTTATTTACTGCCTATCCCGTGTTCCTCACTAAAATACGAGCTCTATCAAACACCTTTCCTGTCTTGTGTATCACTCTCTTCCCAGCACTTATGACTGTGTCCAGCACAAAGTAAATTCTCATGAAGTCGTTAACAGGTTGAAATAAATGCCTTCTCTGGCATTTAACCTGAGGATCCTGGGGAATTCTTCAATTCTACCTAGAGAAAGTCTTACGTGTAGTCTGTTTTGTTCTAATCCAAAAATAGAGGTGAGGAGCTTAAGGAAGAAATGGGCTATACTCATTCAACAAGCACAGGAAAAGAATCTCAGATATAGAGAACAGCATGACCCAAGTCTGAGGACCCACCTGGAGAATTCAGAGTCTCAGTGTAATTTTCATAAAACGTGATTCCTGAAAAAGGGTGGTTATCAAATCAGCAAGCCTGGCCCCACCTAGCTCTCTGGATACCTGTTGGGTGATGTGATTCCTCCTGGTCCCACACATTCCTGCCATTATGATCCTATGTGAGGTCCCCACCAGCGCAGAGCCAACCTCAGTACCGTGCTCTGGAGCCTCCACGACTGTGAACTGAATACTTTTTTTCTTCATAAGTAGCCCGCCACAGGCATTTCATTATAGTCATTGAAAACAGACTAATAGTCTCCCCTTTCCTATTTGATTATTAAGGCACCTTGAGGCTGATGGTGAAGAGAGATTTCAGCTGAGGTGACTGAGCTTTCCCTGGGTAGTCTGACTTCCTGCAGATGCCCTTGTAATGGAGAGTGGTGTTCATCAGAAAACAGTCACAGCCCAACAGTCTATGGTCTGTGCCACATTTACCACCATTAAAGAGGCTATGATTTTTTTGTTTTCAAAATTAGATATGGCAAGCCAGGTGCAGTGGCACCTGCCTGTGATCCCAGCATCTTGGGAGGCTGAGGCAGGAGGATCGTGAGTTCAAAGCCAGCCTCAGCAAAATCAAGGCACTAAGCAACTCAGTGAGACCCTGTCTCTAAATAAGATACAAAATAGGGCTGGGGAGGTGGCTCAGTGGTCGAGTGCCCCTGAGTTCAATTCCCAGTACCAAAAAAAAAAAAAAAAAATAGGTATGGCAGCCAAAGACTTAAAAATTTAAGTTCTCCATCTCCACCGCTCGTGGGGTCCTCTTATCTCCTTTCCTTAGCTCCATGGACACAGACACACCCTTCCTCTCCAGGTTGCTGAAATGACTTAAGAAGCCCCGGCACAGCCTGACTTCTGATGGAGCAGACATTTTCTCATGCTCTTCGTGATGCAGCTTCTTGCATGTGCCCGATAGGATCCACTGAACTTCTAAGGTCACAGTCATTGGCAGATGGAAGGAGTTCCCTGCTATGAACTTTGAGGCGTGCTCTGGCTGACTTCCCGCTTGATGGAACAGTGAGAGAGACGGATTTTGCTTAAACCAACAGTGAGAGGCATAGCGAACAACCCAAGTCAATCAACTGTATGATTTTTAATCAGCATGCATTATTCCCCCCCCCAAAAAAAACCCTACAAAATCTCATTTTCATATTTTTCCTTTCCCCAGGAGTCTATTTTCCTCTCTGGCAATGTCTCCTCTGCCTCTCCGAGGTGCTCGGTATGAACAGTTATTGTCTTAAATGATGGATGGGCTCATCCCACGGTCCTCAGCAGCAGCACCATCTGGTAATTCTTCTGGGTCTGCAGAGATCTGAGACCTGCCTCTGCCTCTGCCCAGCTGGACTGGAGCTGTTCCCCACCCTCCTTTCTCCCCTGAAGTTGTTCCTCTTAGTCTCCCTGATGTCCCTGCAGACTCATGGTCTTAAGCCTGAGGTGTCCACTTGGGGCCAGCTGCTGTCTCCATGTAACTGCTCACCAGGACTGTAGTTTTCCACAGGTCACTGTATTCGTCAGCTTTTTCGCTGCTGTGACAAAAAGACCCAACCAGAACAACTGCAGAGGAGGAAAAGTTTATTTGAGGGCTCAGGTTTCCAGAGGCCTTAGTCTACAGGAGGCTGGCTCCCTTCCTCAGGGCTCGAGGTGAGGCAGAACATCATGGCGGAAGACTGTTGCAGAGGGAGGCAGTTCTCATGGCGATCAGGAAGCAGAGACATTAAACTGCAGTTCCAGCCGATGTCGATCCTGAGACGTGTGCTTAATTTTCTCCATTTTGTTCTCCTCCCCCTCCTCTCTCTCCTCCTTTCTTTCCCATATGCATGCAGGACTCATTAATTCTATGATGTTTCATGCACATTTATGTGTTTGTCAGCTTATGGTCACTATAACAAAAGACCTGAGATAATCCACTTGCAGAGAGGAAAAGGTTTATTTAGGGTTACCAATGGGAGGTTCCCATGGTTGATTGGCCACCAATGCTTGGAGCTCACGGTGAGGAAACACATCATTCCCTTCCACCATGATGTTCTGCCTCACCCCAAGGCCCACAGCCATGGAGTGGGCCATCCAGGGACTGAGACCTCTGGAATCATGAGCCCCAAATAAACATTTCCTCCTGTACAATTGTTCCTGTTGGGTCTTTCTGGTCAGATCAATGATAAAGCCAACTGGAACAGATCCCCTGCTTCCCAGTGGCGCCACCCAGTGGACCAACCCTTTAACACAGGGGCCTTTGGGGGCCATCCAAGATCCCAAACTGCAGCAATAGATCAAAAAGCCAAATCCTCCAAAGGGGGCTCTTACTGAAATTATTGAAAGTTGCTGACTTGCTCCATGTTCCTGTGAGTTTCTCCATCCCTGTAGTTTGTCTGTGGGCGCCCTCCATCCATCTTATTTTCTAGCTGTCCTCTCTCAAGGCTCGATGGCCTCTCTCTTTTATAACTGCTTTTATTGTTGCCGTGGCTGCTGCTGCTAACCCCTTGACGGGAAAACCTGAAATAGGTCATTAAGCCCTCCCAGGAGGCAATTGGCTTTCTGTGCCCTGCGCCTCCTGGGCTGAGTTCCATTTGACAAATATTGGCCAAGCGTCTGGGTAGGAGGAGAACTTCTCTTTCAGCAGAACTTTACCCCCTGCTCTCCTTGACGCTGGCAGAATAACAGCTCTCCTCCATTCAATGCTTCCTCCTGCTGTCGATGTGCACCCTCACCCCTGGCCAGCCCACCTGTGAGAGATGCCTCGCAGACTACAAGGGTCCAAGGATGCACTCCAGGCTACTGTAGATCCAAGGGGATCCAGCCACTCCAATTTCTTTCATCACCACAAAAGTCCCTCGCTTATTCCCACTAATCAAAACTTCATCCCACCCAGATTCTTGCCTGAAAGGTCCCCTTGAACTCTGCTGATCTTTTTTATTTGTTTGTTTGTTTGAGTGGTGCTGGGGATTGAACCTGTGGCCTTGTGCGTGCCAGCCCAGCGCTCTACCCCTGAGCCACACCTCCAGCCCAACTCTGCTTATGTCAATGATACTCATTTCTCAAACATCAACTAGCCTCTTCTATTAGATTTTCCTCTGCCCAAATCATTGATGATTCTCCTTCACTTCTCCAGCCCTTGAAGCCTATATATTTAGCACTTGGTGCTAATTAAATGATGTTGTTTATTTCCACAGGCCCTGATATATTCATGGGCCAGATTTGCTCAGCAACTGTGTTTATTTTGCCCCTACTACATTTTTAACGTTTTTGGATTTGTTCCTCTTATTATGAAATGGAAAGCTTTTATATTTCCATATCTATTTCTTGTTTTTCATTTTTTTTTTTGGTACCAGGGATTGAACTCAAGGGTGCTCAACCACTGAGCCCCATCCCTAGCCCTATTTTGTATTTTATTTAGAGACAGGGTCTCACTGAGTTGCTTAGGGCCTCCCCCTTGCTGAGGCTGGCTTTGAACTCATGATCCTCCTGCCTCAGCCTCCATGGCCACAATGCCTGGCTAATTCTTATTTTTCTTTCCCCCCCAAAAAAGGAAGATTTGTGGTGTCACAATGGCCTCCGCCCCGCTCAGATGAGGCACAAGCTCTCCATGACCCACAGTCCCACACACCCCCTTTTTCTCTGACGTCCCCCATATGTAAAACAGCACAGTGTCTGTTGACAGCTGCTTCTGTAGCCCTAGTTGAGATGATGATCTATCTCACACTAGAAACTTATTATTCTATTTTATTTTTAAAAGCTTTACGGATCTGCATAGGAGTTGAGTTCATCCTGACAAACTCGTGTGTGTGTGTAAATTGACTTCAGCTCATGAACCCACCTTTCCCCTCTCAGCCCCCCCCCATTCCCCCTCTCCTTCCTCTCCTCTACCAGACTCCTTCCGCTCAGCTGTTTGATTGGTTCTTTGTGATCATCCCCTCTCCCTTCCCCTTACTTTAGTCTAGCTTCTGCATGGGACAGAAGACGTTTGACCTTAGAGTTTCCGAGTGTGGCTCATATGGCTTAGGATGACATTCTCCACTTCTGTCTGTCTCAGCAAATGCCACAATCGTAACCAAAAGCTTGGTCCTTGTCCCCAGTGACAGTTAATATGCCAGTTTGATAATGAGGACATGGTTTTGAGAATAAGGAAAAAGTCTTTGCTTTGCAAGCAAAGGAGGAACATAGGGGACTCCGGTCCCAAAGGCTGTGACTCTGCCCATCAGGAGGGACGGGGTGTGGTTAAAGGAACTCTTCAGGGGGTGCATTCCAGGTGTGCTCTGGCAGGGGGTCCCAGGGAGTCCTGATGGTGTGTTAGGATTCCCTTGTTAATTGGGGAGGTATTCACTGCCCAGATCCCCTACAGGCATCTCCTTCCTGTAGTGGGTGTGCTCCAGGGCAGTGAACTGGGGGAAGAAAAGATCACACTGTGTCCCTAATCTGGTTAGAGAGGGGGAGAGGGGAGAAGAGAGGGAAAAATAAACATGTTCTTTAAAAATAATAATCATCATCATCCTTAGCACAGGGGGCTATATTCAGAAAGTAAAGGGACCACCGTGACATAATTTTATTCTTTTTAAAAATGGCTGAAGGGCTGGGATTGTGGCTCAGCGGTCAAGCGCTAGCTGGTCTAGCGTGGGCGGGACCCAGGTTTGATCCTCAGCACCACATAGAAACAAAGGCATTGTGTTCTTACCATTCTACTGAACATTTAATCAAAGAAAGGAAGAAAAGTAAAAAAAAAAAATGCACTTTAGAATTAGAAGCAAGCAGGGAATCTCACCATTTTGAGCGTCACAGGGGACACCAGAAGCCACTGAATACACGGAGTGGTTTACCGTAAGGAAACTGAGACTCTGTGCAGTCATGTGGCACTCACGTGTCTCCAGAGAGGGACATGGTGGACCCCCCTCTGTATTTGACATGCCCACGCTCCCCTGGGCTGCTCCACCCAATGCCTGAGCCAGGAGTTGATACTAGTTGGGGACGCCATGGCTTGGTGGCCTGGGACTCCTCTAACAAGTGACTTGGTGTGACTGCTCCTGTTTCAGTCAGGTCATCCACTGCTGGCTGTGACTAAAGGATCTGACCAGAACAATTCTAGGAGGGAAAGAGCCCAGACCAGACTGGAATCATTTTCTAGATTTTAAACTAGCGTGTGGCCCAAGCCTCGGCAAATAAAATAGAGTAAAACCAGCTTTAGACAGAAACGGACCTGAACTCAGATTCCAGCCCTGCTCTTCATCTGTCCTAGTGGAGACCCCATTGAAAGTGGAGGAGGAGCTAAGTGGTTGAAAGTCTGGGTGTGAGAAGAGCATCCGTTGCTGGGGGGATCCCCCTGCCCCAATGTGCCAAGGTGGGTAGGCTCCATCTTCTTTCCAGAAACCTAAAGAAGCCCTCAGTGGTCGGATCCCGGGGATGGGGAGTGAAAGTTGCATAAGATAAGGCCAAAAATCAGGTAGGATAAGGATACTCAATACCTCCTGGGCATGGTGTGGATTTCCGCCTCCTAATAACTGCAGAATATTAAGATTTTGAAAAAGTTCGGGGGTGGGAGAGGTGGGGAGGGGAGGCCAGAGGATCCGATTTGCTACTTGAACATAGCACTTTGGCTCCATTGAGAAGACCTGGAGCGGTCGGTCCACAGGGGATGCTGGGACTTGTTTAAGGAGACAAAGGCTTGGGAAATCGGTGGCTTGATGTTGCATGATAAGGACAGAGAGCAGAGGCGAGGGTTTGGGAATTTAAATCAACAGGATTTGTCGGCTGGTTGTGCACCTGCAGGGCACGGCAGACTCCTAGAGCTGGTGTGAGTCCGCTGCCTAATGGATTTGGTCCTGGTTTGAGCCCATGATGGGCACCCACGGAATCATTGCCGTTTGGTGGAGAAGAGAGTCAGGCATGAGAAGCTAAAGGTGTTCACCCCCACCCTCCCTGGAAAGAAGAACCGTTCTAACTGGCCTCACCTCATACAGCTGGCAGAGAAGGAGGAAGCAGGTGTGCGCCCCAGAGCAGAGGGATTTTTTTTTTTTTTTTGGCAAGAGAAGACATTAAACTGGAGCTGCAGATCCGTCTTGCTGACCTTAGACAATATGTTCTCCTGAGCCAAGGGGAAGAAATAAGGTCACAGGATAAAGGCCAGGGATGATGTCATGACAAAACCCATCCAATCTCACTACTCTCGCTGAAGTGGCAAGGATCAGAAAGCACATATGAGGAGCGAGGGAGCCCTCATTCCAAATGAGTTAAAAAACCAGGCTTAACCACAAACCCGGCTCTTCTGTGACGCTCTCGTTATCTGTCGAGGGCCTTCTTCACACGCAGGGACTGTGAATTTTATGGAACTGAGTGTCTCCTGGGAGACGGATGTTCATCCAGTCTTCTCAGGAATCATAGGTGATTGCTCATCGGGATGAGTCGCTAGGAAAGAAAGGTGTCAGCTACTCAAAGTCCGTCGAAGTGAGTTCTTGGCCTAGACTGCAGGGTCAGGGATCTGAACCCCTAAGATATCATGGAGGAGATGGAATAGAAGGAAGGCAGATCTTGGAAAAGCATTTGAGGAGGAGGGATCAGCCTCAACAGGTTGCACGGCCTGTGTTGGTAGGAGGTGCCTTTCCGGTATTCCTCCTCTGGATCCAGGTGATCTTCCCATTAGAAAGCATCACCTCCAGGGTCAGGTGGGATCCGAGGAAGTTGGAAGCGAATTATGGCGCAGGATCCAGGCTGGGAACGAAAAATAGCTTCACGTTCTGCCAAGGGTCTTCACATTACATGAGAACAGCATTTCATCTTGCGTAGTCGCTCAACAAGGCCTGGAATTATGGCTGAGTCTCTTAAGAGGGCACCACTTGAATTACGTAAATGTTAATAATAGGAGCAAATGTCGGCAGCCTTCTTTCTGTGCCCTAGGTAACACAGCTTCCCCCACCCAGCAAACTCTAAGCTCCCTGAGAAAGACCAGGGTTGTGTCTTGATTTGTGACTCCCAGTCACTTAGCAAGGTCTGACCTATAGTTGGCATTTTTTTAAAAAAAAAAAACATGTTTCTAAACATTAGTATTCTAAATTTACATTATTACTTGAGTATGCATGAAACTAACTGGAAATAGAACTTCTGGGAGCCCTAGAAGTCACTTCTCCAATCTGTTTGTGTGGTTGTTAGAGTAAGCACCCAGGTCTTGAATAGCTCCTTCAAGAAAAGTTTATCACCCTCTTGAGGGATGTCATATGTGGATACAGTGTAACAGCTCAGATGGGCATGTAGAGAAGTCCTCATAATAAGACATGGTAGGTCTTATCACACAGGGAAATCAGAAAATTTTAAATGGTGGATCATCTTTGCCTGATTTCAAAAAAGTCTGAATTTTAGTTAACAAGTTTTCATTAAATCACCTAATGCCTCTCACTCAACTTTCATTTAACAATGTTATATTAACTGTGGGTAACTGTGTAAATTACAAGCTTCACTGTTAGGTCTTCAGGCTTGTGTGTGAATAATAGAGGTATGACGTAATCGGCAACCAGTCAGGCTGATTTTTCCAAGCCTGTCAGTCATTTGTCTGAGCATCTGCTACACGGTTCAAGCACAGACAGCGAGGCAGGTAGCTGTGTTGTTTCCATGTCTTAAAGGGATAGACACAGGTGACATTTTGCATATAGTTGAAAGATGCGATTGTTCAACAAAGATGGAAATGCAGCAAAGAGCAATATTGGAAGTTAAACTGAAAATAAATAAAAATAGAATTCCAGAAGAATTAGATGATCCTGACTCTAGGCATGGAAAAGATGGTCACTATCTTAAGTTACAGAGAAGTTGGTAAATACTGTTGAGACTACACTTGATACACTTTAAAAAAAAAATAAAGCACTTTTCTTTTTCTAATGTTTTAAATTCCCATATAGAAAATATAGGCTGTTAATATTTCTGAATTGCCTTACATATACACAGCCAACCGTAGGTGTTGAATGTTCTGCCAAAAGATTTTTTTGAAAGTCACAGAACAGCTGTAATTTTTGCAATTGATTGATTGCACAGTTACAGACTGAACTCTCATTTCTCCTTAAAAGAAAATCTCCCACACTTCAGTGGAATGCTAAGACTGCCTGCACATTGGTTTCTATTGCAAACTTTAATATCAACGTATTTCTTATATAGAAAAAAAATGTACGAGCCATAAATGTACAACTTGATCAGTGATCGCAAAGTAAACTCTTTCATAAAAATCTCATGAAGTAGAACAGGACCTGCATTCTAGAAGTCTCCCTTTGGGTCCCTTCCCAATAGTAAGTCATTTCTTGGTTATTAGCATCAAGACAAATGTGTTTTTGAATGAATGGGATTACTCAGTAGATGCTGTTGTGTGTCTTTGTCTCACTGAACATGATATTATTTACTTTGGCAGAAGTTCATTCCTTTTTAAAAATTTTTTTTAACTTTTTAAAAATTTTGTATGTGACAGTGGAATGCATCACAATTCTTATTATACATATAGAACACAATTTTCCATATCTCTGGTTGTATACATAGTATATTCACACCAATTCATGTCTTCATACCCATACTTTGGATAATAATGTCGATCACATTCCACCATCATTAATTACCCCCTGCCCCCTCCCTTCCCCTCCCACCCCTCCCTTCCCTTCCCACCCCTCTGCCCTATCTAGAGTTGGTCTAATCCTCCCATGCTCCCCCTCCCTATCCCATTCATTATTACTGCTACACAGAAACCCATTCTACAAACATGCCTCAATTTGAAAAATCCCTTCTTCTATGGATAAACATTTGCATTATTTCCAGTTTGGGACTATTCTAAATAATGCTGCAATAAACACTCTAGTACATGTGTTTCCATGCACATATTCACACGTTTCTTTTGAGCATATATTTAAGAGTGAAATATGTAGGCCAGAGGTCATGTACATTTTTCATAAATACTTCCAATTGTTTTCCAAAAGTGATTAGATCCATTTTTAGTCCCACCTGAAGCACACAGTTGTTCTACATTTGATATGTTTAAGTGAAGCTTTTGGTCAATGTTTTCTTTCTTTCTTTCTTTCTTTCTTTCTTTTTTTTTAGCTATTCTGGTGGATTTATAGTAGTAAATCATTGTGATTTTATTTTCATTTCTCAATGGCTAATGAAATTGAGTTCCTTTTAACTTGGTTATTTGAATTTCTCTATGAAATAATTTTCTGTGTATTTTGTCTGTTTTTAAATGGGATTATGTGGGGTTTTTTTCTTACATATTTACTGAAATTTTTATTTTATGTATACAGGCCCTGCATTGTCTATTTTATCTTGGGGACTTTACTCCAAGTTTCTATTGGTAAAAAACGTTTCCAAGAGTCACCCTGTGATGTTGAAGCTATTGCTTATTATTTTTTTTCTAATTCGTTAATTTCTACATTTACCCCCCCCCTTTTCTTCTTTGGAGTGTGTTAATTTGCTATACTTTATATAATTTCTTAAGATGTATTTTGTATAATTGATTTTTATTTTTTCTGATACAAAAAGAAAGACCACCTATTCTGCTTTACTTACAACTTCAATTTTATCTGCATCCAACAGCTTTTATATCTCGTGTTTACATCTCGTTTTTATTCTGTGATTTCTTGTTTGACCCATTGGGTTGGAATCATGAAACTTAATTACTAAACACTTGGGGAGTTCCTCAGTATCTTTATGACTGATTTCTAGTTTAATGCTACCTACTCTGGTCAGAGGAAGTAACGTTTTACGGTTTCAGTCCATTAAACTGTGTTGATATTAGACTTATGGCCAGCCATATGGTTGGCTTGGGTTTACATTTGTCAAACACTTTAAAATCGTATATTTTCTTCTGTTGGTCAAACACTTTAAGCGGCAAAGTCTTTAATTATGACATAAGGGGATGATCATGTTTAATGCAGAGACTGAACTTGCATGATGAAGCAAAATCTCCATGAAAATCATGAATTATATTAAAACTAAGCACAAAGGGCAAGGTATCTGTTTTTGTTTCTCTTTCTTGAAGAACCAGGGGTCAAACCCAGGGTCCAGGAGACTAACTATAATTTTAACGTATTCTTGTTGACCCAATTTATAAAATTGTGTCAAACCCTTTTGAATTGGACATTTTCTGCTGTTATTTTTCTTAGCTAAAATCTATATATGACAATTAGATCAGTGTGTGAATTGTGTTGCTTAAATATTTGTATCTTATGAATATGGGGATCATTTGTCCTGTTAGATCCTAGTAGAGGGATAGGCAAATATCTCACCATAATTGAGGGCTCCCCCACCTTTTTTTGTCCTGTCAATTTGGCTCATTATATTGAGGCTGCTTTAAGGTTTGCTTGTTTTTTTTTTGGGGGGGGGTGGTGAGGCAGTACTGAGGATTGAACTCAGGGGCACTCAACCACCGAGCCACATCCCCAGCCCTTTTTATATTTTATTTAGAGACAGGGTCTCACTGAGTTACTTAGGGCCTTGTTGAATTGCTGAGGCTGGCTTTGAACTTGGGATCCTCCTGCCTCAGCCTCCTGAGCCGCGGGGATGACAGGTGTGCACCACCACACCTATCACCTTCTGGTAAGGCTGATTTTATTTGTCCTAGGCACCTGTAATTCTTCATTTCCTGGTGGATAGAGTCTTATTATTATGAAATACTTCTGTTCATTTCCATTGATTCTTCTTTGCTTAAATTTGACTCTGTAATCAGTATGACTGTAACACATTTTTTTCGTAGACCTTGTTCAAAATCACATGGTATATATATTTTTTCCATCTTTTATTTTTAGGACTTTCGTATATTTATATTTAAGGGATGCTCTTGTAAGCACCATGGGATCATTATTTTTAATAATTCAATCAGACAATCTTGTCTCTAAATCAAGGCAAATATTTTTTTTTTACCTTTAATGTGACGGCTGATATGTTAAGTGCACTCCTCTTACTATTTGCTTTTGTTGTGCTTTTTTATTGATTTTATTTTTTTACCTTATATGTTAATTTTTTTTTCTTTTCTAACTGCATCATTATTTCATTTCTCGCTGTGAGTTTTTTGATCATGTCACTTTCTTCTTCTTTGAATGGTCACCCTGAATACTACAACACTCACATTGACTCTGTAGAGTCTAACGTAAATTAGACATTTTGCCTCTTACCAAAGGATACAAGAGTGGTTGAGCACCCCCCCTGCAGACTTCTTGTTATTTAATGTCAGCAAAAAACACCACCCTCTGCACCTTTCACGCTGTTGTTCTGGTGTGTTTAATCCTGCATACATTCTCAACTCCACAGACAGTGCATTTGTTCTTTATTACACAGGCAGCCTTTTTTTAAAAAAAAAATATTGATCCACGATGTTTTTCTTTATGCTGCTCGTCATTCCTTCCTGGGTCTTTCTGGTTCCTTTCGAGAACATTTTGTTTCTCCTGGAAAAATTCCCCTTAGCATTTTCTTTGGGGCTGCTCTTCTAGCAACCAATTCTTGCAAGTGTTGTTTGTTTAAAACCCTCTTTGGCTCACTTTCCTTGTGGGGTGCTGCTGTCTCTATCAAGATTACTTTTCTTTTTTTAATCATTGAAATCTTTTTTTAATAAGATACTTGCTTTATTTTTTTCCTAGTTTGTTGATCTTATTTTATTTTTTTTAATACACGACAGCGGAATGAATTACAATTCTTATTACACATATAGAGCACAATTTTTCATATCTTTGTATATAGAGGGTGTTCACTCCAATTCATGCCTTTACACATGTATTTTGTTTTGATTTGTTTTGTTTTGTTGCATTACACTTCTTATTACACATATATATCACAATTTAATTGGGCGTCAACAGACTTTATATCAATATTATTTTTCTTTCAGTATTTTGCGCATGGTGTTCCATCGTCCTTTAACTTCTATTATTTCTCTAGAGAGGTCAAATACCAGCCTCACTGTTTATTCTTTGAAGGTTATGTTTAGCTTTTTTCCCAGTTGCCTCTCTCTCTCATCAGTTATACTATGAGTTTACTAGGCATTTATTCTGCTTTGGATTCCCAGCAGCTCTTAAACATATCAGATTCCTAGCACAACTTGATAGGTTTGCTCTGTTTGGGGAAATTCTCAGTCATTATCTTTCCAGGTATTATTTCTGCCTCATTCTCCTTTCCTCCCAGAATCATAAAGATACATGTTAGGTCTTTTCATTGTATTTTATTTACCTCTTGGGTCTTTTCTCTATTCTTTTTTTTTCTATGTGTGCTGGAATCTAAGTACTTTCTTCCTATCTGACTTCTAGTGCATGAACCCTTTTGCTCTTGGATCTAAATTATAAACATTATACTTTGAGTTCTTAATTTTTGTTTTTTTTTTTGGTAGAGTCTTCATTTGATTCCTTTTCAGTCATTAGTTCTTAACAGAAATTTTCCATTTGGTTTCTTGGTTCATAATCAGATCTTTTCCCCTAGTCTGCCTAGTCCTTTTGAGTAAATATAGAATGTTATATATGAAAAATGATGAAAGTCATTTGAGACTGTGAAAGATGTTGTATTCTTCCAGAAAGAAAGTAAGAAGAGGCACAGAGCAAATATCTATACCAGGGAACTTTCAGGAAAATATCTGAAAAAAAATGAAGATAAGAGTATGATGATAAAATTTTTTAAGAAGACAGATGTAAGGCAATACCTCATATACTCTTTTAGACAAAACCTCCTAAAGACTTAAAGGAAAAAGTTACTGACCCTTTCTATTAAACAGCATGCTCTTCTGAATGTTGGGTTATGTCAGGGTAGTCCTACAGGGAACCGGAGTAGAAAGAAATATTTCAGAAACATTTTCAGTGTGACTTTTGTTTAATGAAATTAAGCATGATTACATATGCAAGAAAGACAGAGTGATTTTAAATTTTATCAGCTTGTTTTGAAAAAGAAAAGATGCACAAAATGAATATAGGCAGAAAGTAGAGTTAAAATAACACTCGATTGCAGACTCAGGCCATTTCTTAAGGCAACACATGACTAAGAAATTGAACCCAGAGTTCAGAAGTGTGACTATCTCTAGGAAGCCACTGAGACTTTTTCAAGAAACTGAAAATGTAACTGGTCAGATTTCAAACTTACTTATGAGTCACGGACTGCTCCTACTTCCTCTTTTCTCCTTTTTAAAATGGGGATACCTGTAGGGAATATTCTATGTTTGTCCGTAGTTGGATATCATGTGTGGGACAGAAGAAAGATAACTTATTTCCTTTGTTTATGGCTCTTCAGGTCAAGGGGGCCCGTTTCACAGAATTATACTTACATACCCTCATTCATACTAGACCTAATTTAGATGTCATGATCTACAACCTTGAGTGGACATCACAATAAAGGAGACACTTTAGGATATAAGGGAAGAGATGATGGTTTTGTTTGTTTGTTTGTTTTTGTAAGTGGAAGTAATATAAATAATTTGTGAAGAACTTTTTAAAAATTTTACAAACTTTTTACAATCTTCCCACTTACTGGTAGGTTTCATGTCCCCTCTTCTTGAATCTTGGAAAGTTTGTGACTACTTCATCCAACAGATGATAATAGAAGTGATAATGGGACTTCTGTGCTAGTCCAGAAGAGACTCAGATGCTCCCATCTTCCCACTCTGGGAGAAGCTCAACTGCCACTGAAGAAGTCTGAATTCTTTGATACTGCTATGTTGGGGTCAGCAGTCTTCGCAAGTTCCCAGTCAGTAGTCATCACCAACTGCTGGCTACGTCGGTGCGCCATCTTGGATGTCCAGTCCTTCAGATGGGCAGGCTCAGCCAGCATCTGATTCTAACCAGAGGAGAAACTCTAATTTATACTCTCCCATCTGAGACTTCATATATAAGTTCTTGACCCACAAACGGCTACCCAAATAGAAAAATAGATGCTTTAAGTTGCTAGGTTTTGTTTTGAGAATTTGTTGCATGGTGGTAGAAATCATGACCCTGGATGTGGGGCCAAGGAATTCACATTTCAACAAATATACCTTTACATGAAAAGGTGTGAACTTTTTACCACGGGGAGTGATTTACACCAAATTGGATATCTCCCTCTACTCGTCACCCCTAGTCCAGGTGACCAGAGAACAAAGAAATGGTACCAATCTCTGTCTCTGGAGGTAAAAACACAAACAACCCAATACCTGGATGAGGAATAATCTCATGACTAGTGGAGAAGGTAACTCCTGGCTTGATTTATCTCTTTGATATAATGTTCTGGGAGGAGATGGTTTTCTTTCACAGACTCGGCCCCATGCTGTTAGCTCAAAATATCAGGAGTACAAAATTTTCCTTGATGCCTTTTTTTTCACTCCTGTTATTTCCTTGGGGCCAATGAGAGGGCAGAATGCAGAATTTGAGACATTCATTATCCCAAAGCACTGCTGTGCTTGTCTCTGAGGAAAAGGCCTTCTGAAAGCAATTTTGCATTAAAATGGTCTTCCAGGTCCATGAGAAGTTATCTTAATATTTGCATGCAGAATACTCAGTGTTTTTCTGATGCTTTCTAATCGAATGTTGGTTATTTATAATCATGTGGATTGTGTGTTACAATCATTCCTCAGTTCTCTTTAATGAACCTGCACACCTGGTAACTCTCAGCCCCAGTGAACATCGCTTTTATTTGCTTTCTGTCTGTCATCAGAGATGCTAGGGATACACAGGAGAAAGAAAGTGTGTTTTTAAGTTAGACAAAGTGCAGCTGGTGGAAAGATTGGAGGTTTGCACCTGGGCTCATTCAGCCTCACCTCACTTTAAAAGGAGAAGAGTTTTAAATCTGAAAGGTAGTTGCCTCCTTTGCTATATCTATAATCCTCTGATCAGGGGCTTCTTTTCCTGAATGATGGAAAGAGGAAATGAGATGAGAATCAGCAGTATGAACAGTGTCTCCCGTCTTCAAGGGGATGTCCTTAGAGTGAGCGATTGGCTACATTTAATTTCCTTCTCTGCAGAACAAGAAAGAATCTACCATGCTCCACAAGTGCTCAGCAAATAGCTGAGGTTTTTTTTTTTTTTTTAGTAGTACTGATGGTTTATCTTTTACAACTTTTTACAATTTTTTACCATTTACAACTCTGGCGTGGTTCATTTTATTTAATTAACTTATTGATGTGGGACTGGGGATTGAACTCAGGGGTACTCAAACACTGAGCCACATCCCCAGCCCAATTTCGTACTTTATTTAGAGACAAGATCAAATAAAGTTGCTTAGCACTTCACTTTTTGCTGAGGCTGGCTTTGAACTCTGGATCCTCCTGCCTCAGCCTCCCGAGCCACTGGGATTACAGGTGTGCACCACTGAGCCTGACCCACTTTATCTTTTTTTCTTTATTTGTTTGCGCTTTTCCCTCTCCCAAGACATTTAGGCTTATCACATACATACAAAATCAATATAGGAAAAAAATATATATAGAATTGGACACAGAAAAAAATATGCATTCCTGGGGAATACAGATTTTAGTCCACGTTTTTAGGAATAAACTTTCACTACCTACTTTATTGACCTTGAAAATAATTAAAGTCATAACTAGGTAAAATCATTTTACTCATGCCACTGTAAGTATGATAATTCCTTCAAAACTGCCTTTTCATGTTTACATTTAAAAAATTAAGCATATTGTATTAGAACAAAAGATTGGGTGATCATGCCAATGTAGAATTTCTTTGGGGGGGGGGACTCTTATTTGTCCTGCATACTAAAATCCAAAGGCTAAGAGGCAGAGAGATTTGCTAATTAGTTACCAAACAAAAAGGGAAGGGATATTTCAGGTTTGGGGCTCTTTACATCTTGTCATTTTTTTTTTTTACATTAGGACATCCACAACCTATCAATTTCCTTTTAATAAAAATCTTTGTCCAGGATTTTCCAGATCACATTGCTGAATCATTTACTTCCCGGACTCTAAGCAGCATCAAAAAATCTGTGCACATATGTGAAGGTATTTAGAAAAATAAAATTAGTTGATCTTCTTCCCAACTGAGCTTTCCATTCTGCACCTGTAAATATATGTTTGGATCATGCACAAAATTAGAAAGAGAAAATGAGAGCGTAATTATGTTTTGCATAGACTAATTAAAATATTAGAAGATAATTCTACATCTCCAGAAAGGGTATAATACATGAGAAATACCCATAAGATGATTTATGTAGAAAAGGGAATGAATCAGTAATAAACGGTAATACCACCTGATTCTAGATCACTGGCCCATGATACGTGGACATGATGGAGGAGACGCCTCTTCCTGCATCCAGTTGAGTGACCGTGGACAATGCAGTTCAACTCCCTGCACCTCAGGATCTACTACAGAAATTTCCATTTGAACATCAAGATGTCTTCGGTGAATCCGCATAATACCGAGGTAGTCGAAGGCGAGCATTCTCAAGGACAGGAAACCTAGAGCAAGGTGGTGGGGTCAGGGCTACGGGGAGTGTGTAAAGCAGCTCATAGCACAGAGGTCAGAGGAGTCATTGAGAAAATGAGTCTTGAGCAGAGATTTGAAGAATGGGAGGGAACATACCAGGCAGACAACTAGAAAGGTCGTACTAGACTCAAAAGGAAAAACCTGCGCCGAGGACCTAAGTCTGCCTGTGGGCAGGGTGTTACTGCAGCAGGGCTAGCTCGGGGGAATTCTAGTAGGGAATGGGGTCAGGCATATGAGGACTGGGGGAAATGACACAGGGCCCAGGGGTTTGTGTAATGACTTTATCTTAAGCAAAATGAGAAGACATTATGACATCAGGAAGAGAATAGAGGTAGATTTCATGGAAAATGAAAGTAGAAGCTGAAGACAAGAAAGAGACGATTGTCTATCTTGATCATCTCTCTATGACTTGGATCAGTGTGGTAACAAGGGGAAATGGAGAGAAATGGGAAGATACAGGCTACAGTTTGAATATAGAGCTAGCATGGTTTCTGGGTCAGTTAAGGGTAGGTAGGGTGTGAGAGGGGGAAGTAAAGGAGGGCTCCATGATTTTGGATCTGAACAAGCAGCAGCAATTGAAGTTGACAAGCAACAGAAGACAGTAAAGAGTATGGGTGGGGTAGGTTTGGGGGGAAGGTTCAGGGGTTCAGTTTTGGACACGGTAAGTATTAGATGTCGGTTAGCCCTTGGGTTAGTAGAGGTTCCACGTGCGCTCATTGGGATACAAAAACTAGAACAGTAGTGTAGGGTAGAAAAATCAATACTGCATTAGGGCTGTGGAAGATGATATTTAAAGCCAGTTGACTGGATGATATCATCAAGAAAGTAAATGCTGATAACCCTAAAATGAGAACTGGAACCTGACATTCCAATACTGGGAGGTCAAGGAGAAATGAAAGAAATAGCAGAGCACTTAGGGAGTTGAGATGAAGACCAAGACAACACTCTATGCACATATATGAATAGATTACCGTGAATTTCACCTTTACGCATATCTGTACAGCACTGATTTAAAAGAACTACCGCCGGATGGGGTAGCGCACACCTGTAAATCCCAGCAACCCAGGAGGCTGAAGCAGGAGGATCGCAAGATCAAGGCCAGTCTTAGCAACTCAGGGAGACCCCTGTCTAAAAAGGGCTGGGGATGTGGCTCGGTGGTTAAGTGTCCCTGAGTTCAATCCCTGATTGTCCACTTCAGAGAGTGGACAAGTCTATGTGCTAGGGAATCGGACTCTTCAAAATGGTGGCCAGAGACCATAAGAAGCCAAGAAAGATGGGCAGGACCCAAGAATAGGCCACTTTGAAATTTTTATTATGTGGTCTATTGGTGCGTTATGATTATGCCGAATATCTTAAAAGATCCAAGCACAAGTCAACTCCAGTTGAAGTGGTGTTTAGTGACTGGGTTTTTCAACATAGCCTCGTTGTAACTTGGGAATTGAGTAGTGAATGACTTGAATCGCAAGGTGTTGGCTGCAGACCCATCCAATTAAAAGGCGTGGGTTTGAGTTAATTTTCCTATTGGCCTAAAGATCTTCAAACTGGATTTCTTAATGGTCCTGAGAGAAATTGCTTTGGGTCTTTGTGGCTCCCAATATTTCAGGTCTTGGGTCTATATTCACCTCCATCAATGGAAGGGATACCCCCTAAAGACATGCTTGGTGAACATCATCCCCAAAGAGTTTGGAGGAAAGTATATTTTAGCCCTGGGGATATATAAAATTAAATACAGAGATGATAAAGAACATGTAACCAAGGATCACAGTGATCTTGTGTTAAGGACTTACCTGCATATTTCCTGACCTAGTAGAGTCACGAACTAGCCTTGTTGTTCCACTAAAAGGCTGAGCTCAGTGATCCTCGGACTTGGAATTGTGAGTGGAAGCAGAAATTTTAGTAAGATAATCTGGAACCTTGTCAATAGCACACAATTTCTCACCCTTCAAAGTAATACATTATGTTCACGAGGTTTATTTAAGTTCTCATGAGGGCTTCACATGTTGATAAGACTTTTGAGATTCTAAAAGTCTCTCTGGAGAGACCAAATGTATGAATGTACCTTGAAATTGTTAGTTTATTTATGAGCCAAAGCCTTAAATATACTTGATAAATTGACAGATGAATAAGACTATTTTTAAATGATCTTAAAAGCTTCAGGAAGGACCTAGGCGTTTGAATTTATTTATCTTTTAGTTGTAGTTGGACACAATACCTTTATCTTATTTATTTATTTTATTGTGGTGCTGAGGATCGAACCCAGGGCCTCACAGGTGCTACGCGAGTGCTCTACCGCTGAGCCACCACCCCAGCCCCCAAGGTGTTGGAATTTATTACTAACATAAGTTAAATATGATTTAAAATATGAATTAGTTTAAATCCCTTGTTAGTGCACAAGGCCATCTCAAAAGTCACATGGACATTTTGTTTGTGGTTTGTAAGTTTTTTCTTATCTTTTTGGTTCCATGGAATTTATTTTCAAATAAAGTCAGGGAAGGTCACATTACTTTTCCATTTATCAATCAGTGATCATTCAGCCATCTTTTCACACCTAACTTGAACTTTATTTTCCTTTTTTTTTTTTTTTTTTTTTTGATACTGGGGATTGAACCCAGGATGCTTTACACTGAGCTACATCCCTAGTCCTCTTTCTTGTTTGTTTTGAAGCAGGATCTTGCTAGATTTCTGAGGCTGGCCTCGAACTTCTTATCCTCCTGCCTCAGCCTCCTGACTTACTGGGATTTACAGGCTTGCACGACTATGCCCAGCTTTGTTTCTTTCTTGACTTGCTGTTTGCTTTTGTTGTTCAGACGGTCTCTTCCATGGTGTATAACTATTTTAATTATTCTCATTGTTATTGCTATATTATTTTACTTATCTGACTGAATATTTCGCTATATCTTTTCTGGATATTCTCACTTTTATATTTGAGACAATCTTTAGTATCATTGAGTGCAGGTACAAATGTGTAAATGGTAACATTTTAATTGGAATAACATTGAATTTGCAACATCCGGCTGGTGCACACACCCACATACATTTAAATCAAGATAGTGGCTCCATTGTTTCCTTTTGTTTGATACTTATGGAGATGATCCTATTTCTGCCTCTCTTGATCTATTAATATCATGAATCACATTCATCAATTTCTTCAGGTTGAAATAATTTTCCAATTATGACCATTATACCCTCCTTAACGGGAAATGATCATCCCTTACATTTAATGCTGCATCCTATTTTTAATATGAGACTTTCTATTCCTTATAATTTTCTCAATTATGTGTATCATTGTTTATCCATAAAACTCACCTTCTTGTCTTGTAGCTCGTTCTGCATATTTCTGAGAAAATTATTTATTTTGCCAGATTCGATTGTGTATTTTGCATAGAAGGTTCTGGCATTCCATGTAATTTTCTGTATTTGTACTGTATTGTGGGGGTGTTTTCCCTCTCTGCATTTCTGATTATTGATGCGTTCTCCTGTTTTGAGTTATTAGTGTACCCAGCAGTTTATCTCATGATTATTCTTTGCCGCTCATGTGTGCTGAGCAGAATTTCAGCTTCGTTTTTTAATGAACAGACTTTACAATGTACAGTTCTCAGATAGTTTAAGGGGGTGAAAAAAAGCATATCCATGGTCCCAGTGTAGTCTGGAGATGATACTTAGCAGAGGTTTGAACCACTGTTTCGTTGATTTCCATTTTTTCATTCTACCATATGTCTCCAAAGAATAGAAAAATTAATGTGACAGACCAAATCCTATTCATCGCCAATTTCTAGATCCACTTCCAATTCTTCCTACTTCATCTATAACTTTTTTCGCCCTAGATTAGTATATGAAAACACAGAAAATTGGGAGAAGGATAAATTTCCATTTTTTTCTGTCACCCGCAGATAATCATTTTAACATATCAAAGTTTCAATTAGTTTTATATGGATATGACTTCTAATGAAAAGGAACAAGCCCTTAAAAACCTTTTTCTCTTTCGACTTTTCAAATCCAGTTATCTGACTTTTTTCTAATTGAAGAAGAAGTCACCATCTTCTTCAATTAGAAAAATAAATGAGTGTGTTTTTCATTCCCTTGGGACTTTAAGCGGACAAGACGAAAGCGATGCTTTCATATTCTCTAGGCAAACAGTAGAAGAGATGCTTTCCTTTCCGATGGGTAGCTGAGCGTCCTCTGTTGATCTCTGGGGGCCTCCATGCTGAGAGGGAGGCCCCAGAAGTGGAAGATCGAGAAAACATGAAAGGCTGAAATATTTTTCACAGAAGATTCTTTCGCTTGAAATAATGATCACTTTGACATTTTTATCTAAACTCCAATATCTCTTCTGACATTCCTGAAATAGATGACGAAATTAGAAGCACATCTTCGTAACGAGGCTATTGAACAATATTCTTGCACAGCCAGAGAGATGCATTTGGAAATATTGGAAATATTCCACGGTGACCCAGTGTTCCATAAGCAACTTGTGATTTCTCAGAAGTCAGGGTTGAATCACAAAAAAAAAAAAACCCTTTATGTGCCAAGGTGAACCCTAGCAAGGCTTCAACTACTGTGGTGTACAAATTACCATTATCTGCTTAATGTAGCCATAAATTTTGATCAGTTCAGGTTGGCCAAAGATGGATTTGAAAAAAAAAAAATCAGCCTGGACTTATATTGTGTCAGTGAATAGAATGAAATAATAAGGTCATTAAAAAAAAAGTGGAGAGAGATTTCCCAATATTGGCTGATATTTAATAGTCAGGTGCTCAGAAATAATTATAGAATATTTTCTGGAAGCCGGGCAATTAAATCGGCCCCTTTTGACCCATCTCAAGTGCTATTTGAAGAGAAGAGGCAATGATTATGGTAATGTCTTACATCACTGTACTGTTACTATGTACTAGGCATCAGCTAAGTTGACCTTAAATACTTCATTTAATCATAGCGTATTGCGTATGTTCTGCCTAGGATGCGAAACAATGCCGTATGACTCTATCACACAAGAGAAATGTCTGAAATGTTGCAAGATCAATGTTCTTGGCATGCTAATCTAGAACCAAGGTGTAAGGCCTTTAGTTTGCCTCTTCAATATGGGAACTACCCCTATGAGAGGCACATTTTTATGGATACCCAGCAAAAGATACAGAGATCAGCTTCAGCTTGGTGTTTATACCACAGACCCTACAGGTCAATCATGTTGTCCCCAGGCTCATTCCCTCATTCATTCAACCAACATCGTGGTTCACTCACGTGCAAGATGCTACACCAATTTCTTAAAAGAGCCAACCAGACATCAAATAATGGCCCACGGATGTAAAATTTGCAGCTTGACAAATGCTGTAAAGAAAAAGCTTCATTCGTGAGATGGCAGGGTGGAATGGAGAACTCTAACCATGCTTTGGGGTCGGAGGTGCTTCTCCGGGGAATGGACATTGCAGCTGACGTCTGAAGAATAATTTGACATTTCTGAATGCAGAGAGAGCCATCTAAAAGCAGCAGGAGTCAAGATCCTGTGGTAGGGAGAAGAGAGAGGCAGGGGAAAGCTATAGAAGTCCATTATTTCCATTTCAAACAAGTTCAGTTGGAGCCATCTTTGAGCTAGTTGAGATGTAGAGCCGGGAACCAGGAGAGCTCAGAGCCTATAGATGGACCTTCGGGAGTTATGTGCAAATAGGTAGATAACTAAGGCAGATGCCATGAAGCCATGCAACACACACACAAACACACACACACACACACCCAAACACACCACTCTACACCTGAAACCTCTTCTCCTGCCTTTGGGTAGAATCAACTTACAAATTTTCTACCTACCTTCAACTTCATAGATCTGAAGTGATTTATATGGCTTTTTTTTTTTCCAATTGCCATCTTCTACAACTTGGGACATTACTTTTTGTTTAGAAGACGTTTATGAATATTTTTCATGATGAAGAAAATATTCTCAAGGTTAAAAAACAAAATTAGCTCTTTATCCATTCACCAGTAACTCCAGGGAATTTCCAACATCCCTTTAGAAATAAATTCTTCTGCCGTCCATACAGCGTGGATAGATAATAGTCAAAGGAAGAATATTTAGAAAACTCGGTCTCGAACCTCTCACGTTTGTTCAGCCTCCATTTCCCCAAATCTGAGTTTTGTTTTGAAATCCCCTGTAGCGAGCTCAAATGCGAATCTTATTCTGGTGGCTAAATAAAATGTGAACGATGACACTTTGCATTTTGATAAATTGTTTATGTCTGGAGGTTTCGTAATGAAAGCCACTTTCGCCCCCTTCTTGTGTTAAAGGGCTGTATCCAGAGTAATTTCCTGAGAGTACAGTAGCCTGGGGGAAGTTGATTCTCAATGTAATGATTTTTATCAAAATGAAATAAGCATCTGATCTTTGGATTTGATCAATCTCTATCTGCAGCTGGGCCTCCACTGGCAATTACTTCCTCTCTGGGCTCTTTGCCCAGGCAAATGGGGCTCACCCTTATTTCATGTCTCACTGACTTCTCTGATAATAGACATCATAACTGTTTGAACTATTGCTTTCTGTGGATTTCATAGCTCTGAAAAAAATCATGAAACGGGATTTTTTTTTCCTCCTATCATGTTTTTTCCCCCATCTCAATAAAGTGCTTCCTTTAATAATACACTTTGCAGGTTAGTTAATTTTCTTACCATAAAAACTTAGAAATAACCTTTTAAGAACTGCTCTTTACATTACGATGCAGTCGGGCTAGAAGTGAAGTTCAGTGGTAAGGCGCTTGCTTAGCATGTGTGACGCCCTGAGTTTGATGCTCAGCATAGGAAAAAATAAATAAAAAGCTAAAATCTAATGCAGCGCCTTTATATAAAAAAGAAAAATGCAAAATTAGGCACACGGTGGGGATGGGGGGGATAAGAGTCACACCTGTTTACTCTCCTCCTTGTTACTGATATGATTTCCATAGGCTTATTATATGTGATTGGAATCAGCCAACTTTTCCAGCTGCCAAGTGCATCGTACTTAAGGCAGAGATCAAAATGGTTTTCCTGCTCCTTTTCTTATTCTTTCCACGGTTCTTCCTTTGTATTAGCAGTTGGATAATTAGGAGCGCCATATCTACTGTCCAGTGTCCCATTCTGTTCTTCCGTAATTACTGGAATGTAATTGTGAGGGAGATCACACCCGTGACTCAACATTGTTCCTGTGTATTGGGGGACGTCTGATTTCAGATGCAACACATTAAACGGATTTGGCTTTGCAGATGGAAAAGTTAATAAGATACCTGCAGCAATTCACAGTTGCTAAACTGTGGAGCCAACCTAGATGCCCCTCAATAGATGAATGGATTTAAAAAATGAGGCCTAGATACACAATGGAATATTACTCAGCAATAAAAGAAAATAAAATCATGGCATTAGCAGGTAAATGGATGGAGTTAGAGAAGATAATGCTAAGTGAAGTTAGCCAATCCCCCAAAAAACAAATGCTGAATGTTTTCTCTGATATAAGGAGGCTGACTCATAGTGGGGTAGGGAGGGGGAGCATGGGAGGAATAGACGAACTCTAGATAGGGCATAGGAGTGGGAGGGGAAGGGAAGAGGCAGGGGGTTAGCAATAATGGTGGAATGTGATAGACATCATTATCCAAAGTACATGTATGAAGACACAAATTGGTATGAACATACTTTATATACAGAGATATGAAAAATTGTGCTCTACATGTGTAATAAGAATTATAATATATTCTGCTGTCATGTATTTAAAACATAAAATTAATTAAATATCTTTTAAAAAGATACCTACAGTATTTATCTCCCCTCACCATGTTTGCTAAAAGCCCCTCTATATGCTGAATGGCATAATTTCCCTTCCTTCCTCATTAAAAAGATAGCATAATTAAAATGGTGAGTATCTAATAACAATGGATGAATTCATCGCCAGCTTAAGTCTTACGTGTCTATGTACCAAATTACATTGGTTATCTGGTACAATGACTCTCAATGCCTTCATTAGGTCTTTGTATTTAGATTAAGGCCTGTGATGCTTAATCCAGGCAATTTAAACCTGCCCCTAATTGTCATATCGATGTACCATCTGTCCTTCCAGGTGTTTGGCTGGTTTTTAAGGGCTGCCTGGTTTGTAATAGCCATGGCATGAGCTCTCGCCTGATAGGAGTCTCCAATTCAATATATTTTCAAACCTTACAGGGAAACTGTTAGCCATGTGGGTACCTCACATATGAGGATTTTAAATGTGTGCAAAGAGGGATATAGTTGTAAACAACCTTAATGAAGTGGTTTTAATATCCTAACAGACTAATGAAAAGAACAATAAGATGTCCAAGAGGGCATTTCATGGATCGATGAATACTTGATTATCACTCATACGTTTTAGTCGTGTGAAATGCTAACTGGGAAAACTTTTGTTAAAAAAAAAAAGTAAGTTCAAACATAAAGACAGAAGCAGCATTTTGCCTGCACATCTCATTTAGGAAGTAAGTTTGAAATCTCAGATTCAACTGCTCTGTTATTTTAATGTAAAATGTATTGATACCATCGTAATTATAGAGTTGTACAGAAAAGTACAATAGTATAACTGTATAGTTCAATTAAAATTCACAAAGTGAGCATATCCACAGAGTTCAGGCCCCCTCCTGACCAGTTCTAGTAACTATCCTTTTCCATAAGATGGATCCTTCTCTGGGGTTTTTTAAATACTTAATTTATTGGGGTGGGGAGATATGATTTTTTGAATGCTTTATTGCATTATAACACACACACACATAGAGAAATGGCAAATGTGTAATTCACATTTTCACAAATCCATGAATACAGATCAAGAAACAAGACTCTTAACAGTATCCCAGAAGCCCTGGCCACCACTGTTCCCCACCCAGCATAACCACCCCTGACTCCACTGTGTAGTTTAGGTTATCTATGTTGTGACATGAGTTGTACCATGACCCTCTGAGCTCTGCCAGCCTGTCCATCATTATGCAAATGAGATTGATCTATACTGTTGCGCCTAGTTTTACCACAGTGACACCATCCCAACCATCAGGGTGATTGTGCCATCGTTCATGTACCTGCTCGGCGCAGGTGAGCATCTGGGTTATGACGTGAACTGCAAACTCCATTTTTAATCTGTGTCTAAAGGCAGCACGAGTTTGACTTACATGCATTTTTCTGAAAGCAGAAAAGATCCTCTTATGCTTGCCCTTAAAATGCTCTAGGAGCTGCTATCCTCCATCAAGGATACCAAGCCCTTTGCTCCCCGTTTATAAGAAGGGCTGGTCTTCTGATCTGCGGGTCTAAGGAGAGTTCAGCATAATTCCCTGGGCACTTAATCGACGACCCATCAAAGCACGATAACATTTATAGAGCAACTAACTGGACCTCCCTTGTTGAATTGAGTAGCATATGATCATATGCTTGAATTTCTCAATGATTCTCTTCCACTCTGGAAGCCCCTAATTTTCTTGTGCATGCATATTGAAAACCTTGGTCTAGTCTAAATCAAAACTTCAGTCTCTCTATTAGTTAAACCTTCTCTCTTCTCCTAGCTCAGCCTTTACTCCTTGCTCAGTGAGGGTAAGAAAGAGGAGGGAGACTGTTCTTTGATGTTCCTTGTTTCCCCAGAGCGCCCCACCTCCTCTCTCTCTCTCTCTCTCTCTCTCTCTCTCTCTCTCTCTCTCTCTCTCTCTTTCTCTCTCTCTCTCTCTTGCATGATCTCTCTCTCTCTCATGATATCTCTCTCTCTCTCTCTCTATCGATCTTTATTGGAGTTGCGTAAGTCCCCTTCCTGGGAAATGCTAATGGGGACTTCTGATTCCAGTGATGTCTTCTCCGGCTGACCTTCCGAAGCAGTACTTTCTATGGTATGGGCTCTTTCATCTTGGCAGATAGCTTTTGGTTAAGGTTCAGCACGGTGGGATTCACTTGGCCCTCAAAAATTTACTTGGTTTTTCCCTCCAAAATGTGGGAACACACCTAGTCAAAGAATTGGGCTCTAGTTCATTGAATGAGGTACCCTCCTCACCAGTACTCCCAGTAGTAGAAGCAAGAACAGGTAACAAGTACCACCGGCCTCACTTTGTCCCCTTCATGGTGAGTTTATTTCAAAGATCCCTTCCATCGTCTCTACTCTTCCTTTGTTTCCAGGCTGATGGTCACTAGATTGGTCATATCCCATCAAACATCCCCTGAAACTGTGCACTTATCACACGTGGATCTCAGTTTTGAAGATGTAGCCAAAATTTTTAAGTATCAGGAGAAGACCTGGTTTACCTTTTGTTATTCAAGAGCAGAGACAAGTTTAAATTGGGCGTATAGTGGAAGGCCTGTCCTGCCTGACCACCTCCAATACTTTTAGAGACTAAGAAGGAGCTAGCTGTTTGGTTAGAGAGGTAAAGCTTCTTCACATCCACCACCGTTATGGGCCACATGGAGAACACAAGACATTCTGTGGCCAAATGCAGTGGGTTTGCTTCTTGGTGAGTGCAGAGCTAAAAGGCACACCCAAGAGATGAGTGTGGAGAGAGAGGTTTATTACCTGAGCAGGTAAGAAGAACATGGGAAAGAAAACAAAGCCCAGGGTACGTATTCATGCAGAGGCTGGGATGTTCTGGAGCATGCTCTGTTTACCGTCATGCCTCTTCATACATCTCATGTTAAAAAACAAAATGGCGGACGGGATGGCTCTGGGTGGAGAATTTAGTATCATATTGGGCAAATCTCACCTCTTAGTTCTGTAAGAGGGAACAGGTAATGATTACAGATAAACCATCATCCAGAAGATAAGTTTGAAGGCTGAGAGCAGGGGCTATCTTTCCTCACTCTTGGGGTGCTTTGTACCTTTGGTGTTGTATCCCATGACCAGACCAGCTCTCTGGGCATAGTCCTCTAACAGGACAACATATTTCTTGGGTAGAAACATCAAAAACAAACCATTCCATACAACAGGAAAATCATAATATTGAGTTCTTGGAGAACTTCCTGTTTTCCTGATTTTTATAGGTACTAGGTAGAATGGTTCCCTTTGATCATGTATCTGATCTGCCTTACATTTTTTTTCCCCACCAAAAACCATCTAAGAGTAGCAAAGTACAAATGATTAGTTATTCCTCACAATTCTGAGGGCTTAGCTTACCGGGGGCATCACAAGTTTGAAATGTCTGATGTTTTTCTTTTTTATTTTAAAAAGGCCTGGCTACTCTACATTTAATCTACAGTGCATCTCTGATTGCTTTAATTTGCAAAACAGAATGATTTAAATTATGTTCACCATCAAATAAGGCTGTATCCCTATCTACCGTGCCCACAGACACACTCCCATATACTCTAAGGATTATGCTTATTTCAGTTTGAAAAGATAGATGTTATCCTCTTAGGTTAAGGATTGGTTTCTAAGCTCCTTTTAAATCTAAAGGACATTTTGTGGGAGGTAGGAAAGTTCTTTGCTTTTATGCAGTGTATCCAGAAGCACATTTTGATTATGAGGGACATAAATATGAATATCTCATGAAGAATGGTACCCTAAGAGCCCCAAACATTTTTGGGGGGATACAGGGATTGAACTCAGGGGCCCTCGACCACTGAGCCACATCCCCAGCCCTATTTTGTATTTTATTTAAAGACAGAGTCTCACTGAGTTTCTTGGTGTCTTGTGTTTTGCTGAGGTTGGCCTCCAACTTGTGATCCTCCTGCCTCAGCCTCCTGAGCTGCTAGGATCACAGACATGTACAACCATGCCAAGTGAACTCCTGACATTTTTAATAAAGCTGAATTTTTATGACACAGCCTAGTCCTCACAGACATAGTGCCCGTTCCTCAGCTCTTGGCCCCATTAAATAGAGCGGAACTTTCTATCTTCACCTGAGAAATTAGAAGCTGAGGCCTGATCCATCGGTCACTGGCCTGCACTTAGAATTGAGAACTCACTGGCCTGTGAGATCCATGGGGGCAGGGACTTTGTTTTGCTGACCACTTTGTCTGGGGCCTGCTGCGATACAGGGACTCCGTAAACGTGTCAGGAATTAATCCATCTGCAGACTTCCAGGTCTAGCTTTCTTTCCATAGAAAGAGTAACTTTTGCCTAAAGAACATGCCAGAAAGAAGGTTCCTGGAGAAACCAGAGCAAAATCTGTCCTGGTTTCCAATGTTCTAAGGACCGGCCCTGAAATCTTTTATTAGAAAAGAAAATAAACCTCTGTCACTTGTATTTTTTTCTAGAACTGAGCTTTGTCACAGGTCTGTTGTTTTCATTTTTTTTTTTAATTTTAAAGTGGCTTCCCATATCAATGGCAGAAGTGCAGGTTAAAAGGACAGGTGCTAAGTTGGGCAGGAAAAAAGAATGACTTCCTGGAATTCGGAGCATCTCTGAGCACTTGGAGTTCGAGGAAGGCATCCTCTTCAGCTTATTGAAAAATACACCTGGCTCAGGGTCAGCCTTGAAAGTAACAATCCCAAGGTCTGGATTCCATGTAAAACTTGAACCAAACAATCGATTCTTAGAAACTTGGAAAGAGAGTCAGCATTGACGCAGGTCCCTGTCCCAGAGTTTACATTGTCCTCTGGGGTCTTGACTGCAGCATAATGTTGAGGTGGTAGTTCTGAGAAGGAGAACAACAACAACAAAAAAAATTGCAGAATATGATAAAAATAGATCATCGAGCATTAGAAAGCAGGTTTGTCCTTATCAGGAATTAGAATGCATAGCACTGAATGTTTCCTAAGTGCTGAATAGATGGATGGTCATGGTCGGTCTTCTCCCGTGGATGAGAGGAAAAGGCATCACTTTGGCATCTTGGTTTAGACTACAGTGGACACCAGCCTCCTTATCAACTGGTCAGTGAGTGACAACTCTGAGTAGAGGAGAAGAGTACGAGGAATCTATGCAAAGCCACAGCTTAGCTATTCTTCCTGGGTACCACCCAGCAACCAAACACACTTCGGCCTCACAGAGGACCTTGAGGAAGCCCCAGACTCAAAGAAGACCAAGAGTTTCAGTGCCTCATTCTGCACTTAGTAGCTGCTCAGTTAAACCTTCCTTTCCAGGGCTTGTGTCTGTGGGGGGAAACTGTTCTCAACAATTCAATGGTTCAGTTCTAAACAATTGTTCCAAACAATTCAGTGAGGAAAAGAACGGAGGAGAGTTTTGTTAAACGATAAGCCTCCCTATAATGTTATTGTGACTATCTCCATTCCTATCATTAACAGGTAGAGTAAATAGCACATAGCTCAGATGGCAGCATTAAAGAATCAAGCGCAGGAAGGAGGAAGGTAGGAAGGACAGCCCATTCCGCCCAGATATTGCGGTAGAGCAGAATGGGAACGTTAGCAGTTTACGAGCTGAGAGGCTGTAGTTTTGCACACTGATACACAGCAGCTCTGCTTGCTCACATTTAACCATAGAAGCTTGCAGCAGCTCACAAGGACCTGTAAAAGATACAGTAGCAGAAGCAAGATACAAAGCAATGGGGGACAGGCAATCCCCCTTTAGGCTTAGTGCAGTAAAAGTCCCTAAGCCCTATGAGCTCAAAGTCCCTAGGCTGTGGACAAACTTGCACCCACATAAGGAATGTGGAATGCCCCCTCCATAGAATTACACCAACTGCCTTACCTTGGTGTTCCCAAAACTTGCATATGCATTAAAGTAAAAGCACATCTGCGTTCAGGGCTCAGACTTTGGGAATTATCCCTCTGGGCTGTGGCACCACTCACTGATACAGGGTTGTTTCTGGGTCTTGGTGACCTGACCCTCATTTCCTGCTACAGTGTGAGTTTGACTCATACCTGAAACATTGTTACAGATAAGTAAAAATTTCACCATCTGATATGTGAGGCTACTGCCAAATCCTTGGAATACTTCATCTCATTCCATTCTTTCATTCTACGCAAAACCTATGTGGCACAAAAATTAAGGAACATTTAAAAAAGGTGAAGGCATTCACCCATGGCCACACACCTCATAGGATCCTTATCTGGAGTCAGATGTTTAAATTCCTAGGTTTAAATTCCAGCTTGAGTGGCTACGGGACACGCACTTAAGGCAGCAAGTTGCATGGATCATTTGATTAATACTAATATTTTTAAACCTTTCTTTATGGTGCAATGTAACACCTATAACCAAAAAACACATTTCAGATCAGAACTTGATGAATTATTATAAAGGAAAAACTCATTGACATGCACCCATCTCAAAAAAATGGAATTCTGCCCTCCCCCATCCAGGAGACCTTGACTTTCCACTCTTGCTCACCTCAAAGATAATCATCAACCCGACTTTTATAATAATTATTCGAATGGTTTCACCGTGCACCAAACACCATGAGTTGGGCTTGCAGGTTTAGAGCTTTTTGTAAATGGAATCCTATGATACATGGTTTTTTTAGTCTGGCTTCTTTTGATCATGGTTTTGAGATTTTATTCATCATGTTGTCATGAACCTATTTTGTCCATTCTGTATTCATTCCAGGAATATATCATTATATCTGTCACCCTATCAATGCATTTGTGGATTACTTATAGTTAAGGGCAGATTATAAAAAATGCTGCCATGAATACCTTTGTCTCCATCACTTATTAAACATACACACAATTTTCCGTCGAGTGTACGCTTAGAATGGCTGAGTCTACGGAGGTGCCTACTTCATCTTTGGTCAATAGCACTGCTTTTGTCAGGTTTGCAGTTCCTGTGACTGAAATACCTGGTAAGAACAACTTAGAGGAGGGGAAGTGTATATGTGGCTTATGGTTTTAGAGGCATCCGTCCACAGAAGCCCGACTCCGTTGTTCCAGTCGTAAAGTGAGGCAGAGCATCATGGTGGAATGACTCGGTTGAAGGAAGCTGCACCCCCAGTTGCAATACTAAAGCAGCAAGAGAAAGAAGGGTAAAAGATGTGGGGAAGATGCACCCTTCCAGGGCCCAAACCCAGTGACGCACCTCTTCCGTCCACACCCCATCTGCCTACAGTTACCACCTTGTCAGTCTATTCAAAGGAGGATGATTCCTGCATTAACCCAGGAGCTTTGTGAGACACCTGTATCCACACCATTAACAACCACCAAACTGTATCTGCAGTGTTTGTCCAATGCAGTACACACGATTCTCTATTGCCACCTGTCATTTGTCATTTTAGCCACGGTGGTGAATGGTGTAGTAGTAGCTCGCTGTGGTTTTAATTGACAGTTCCTGGATTGCTAATGAAGCTGTGTATCATTTCACATGTCAAGATGTTTATGTATCCTCGTTAGCCAATTACTGGCGCAAGTGTCTAGTAAGTGTTTTTCTTGGTTTGTCTAACTTTCTCTTACGATTGACAGTCTTTACGTAGGAGCCCTTTGTCAGTTTGATTGTGACTTTTATTTTTAACGGAATGGTTTATTTTGAGGGATTGACTGTCTTAATGTAGATAAATTTATCAGTGTTTTTTTGTTTGTTTGTTTATCGTGCTTTGTGTATCCTTACTTAAAAAAATGATCCCCTTTTCTGAAATCATGAAGATAGTCACCTAAATCATCTTCTAAAATCTTATGGTTTTGCCTTTTATATTTATATCAGAAATCTACCAATTGGTTTTTTTGTATGTAGTATAGACTAGAGATCAAGTTTTACTTTATTTTTTCATATTGTTCCATTTGTCTTAGGACTACCCATTGGGGAAAAAAATCATCTTTTGCCACTATTCTGAATTGCTGTCTTTATCATAAATCAAGCATTTAAAAAAAATACATGGCTCTGTTGCTGAGCTTTGTCTTCTGTCTCATTAGTTCTATAAGTCTGTTCTTACACCAGTACCCCCTGTTTAAATCATGGTTCTTTTTTAAGCAGTTCTGGTTTTCTTCAAGATTGCATTGGTTAACCTCAGCTCTTTGAATTCACATATTGATTTTATAATAAGTTTGTCAAACTCCACAATGAAACACTAGGGATTCTTATCGGAATTATACAAAATGTAGGCATCGATATGGAAATAATTAACATCTTTCCAAGATTGACTGTTTCAGGCTGGGTACATTGTGAATCACTCCCTGTGTTGGGAAACAGCCTAGAAGAAGGGTATTCTTTCATTTCTTCGGTGATGTTTTACAGTTTTCTACTTTAACCTCCTTCTAGAACAATCTGAGTAATTTGAGATACTTTGGCATCTTTGATGCCCTTTCAGTTTTTGTGCCTTACTGGGTAATATATTTTCATTGTTCATCTTTTTTAAGTCACAAATAACAGTATCAAAGGACCAGCATTCATTTGGATTTGCACATAACTTTAGCAGCTTTCTTAAGCTTTATTGTATGTCTCGCCTTCATGTTGGACAATTCTGTCTCAAAAGGACCCTGGCAAAAGTCCTTTACTGACAGTCTACTAATAACAAATTATCTCAGTCTTTGTCCATCTAAAACATTTCTCATTCATATTCAAGTTCTGAAGATGACTTCCACTGTAAATAAAATTATATTTTTTCTCTAAAATACCATTGTATTTTAGCCCCACCCACCCCCATCAAAATTTCAGATTATGTAACTGTTGCTCTGTTGGGTGTAATTTGGCCGATATTTTTTGGATACTTTCAAGTTATTGTCTTTGTTTTTAATTTTTCAAGATGTTTCAATATATTTCTTTACAATTTCCCTCTTGAGTGCTATGGTTTGGAGGTGAGGTGTCCCCCAAAACTCACATGTAAGACAGTGCAAGAAGGTTCAGAGGAGAAATGGTTGGGTTGTGAGAGTCTTAACCCAATCAGTGATTTATTCCCTGATAGGGATTCACTGAGTGGTAACTGAAGCAGTAGGGTATGGAATTGGGGGTGGGAATTAGGGCGTGACTTTGAGTATATATTTGTACATAGTGAGTAGATCCCTCTCTCTGCTTCCTGATCACCATGTGAGCCTGGGCCACACTCTTCCGCCATGATGTTCTGCCTCACCTAGAGCCTCGAGGAGTGGAGCTAGTCTCCTATGGACTAAGACCTCTGAAACTGTGAGCTCCCAGATAAACTTTTCCTCCTCTAAAATTGTTCTGGTTGGGTTATTTAGTCACAGATGAAAAAGAAAAAACTGACTATACCATTGAGATTTCTTTACACTGCCCATGTTTTGTAATAAATATTTTCTTCAATCTTTTCACTGTCTCTCCACAAAATCTGATCTACTGTTATATATTTCCACTGAGTTCTTAATTTTAATGGCTTCCCATTCTGCAATTTCTATTTTTCCATTTTTACACTACTTCTGTCCCATTTTTTTTTTTTTAGCTCTGGAAATGGTACGTGTAGTTGTTTGAAAGTCTAGCTGCAGTATCTGAAGTTTCTCTGGCTGGATTTCCCTTTTCTCTCTTCTACCCCTTCCCCAGTGATTCTGTTTCATGCTTTCTCAGTTTCTTGTGAGTCTCATGATCTTTGATTGTGTGCTAGCCATTGTTTCTAAGAACGCTAGATATAACTTGTGACCATGGGTGATATTATGGTCCTCTGGAGAAGATTTTTGTGTTTTTATGATACAGGAGCTAGGATTTAGTCATCTGGGGTTACTTTAAATCAGAT
This sequence comes from Spermophilus citellus, assembly GCF_964194105.1. Lineage (NCBI taxonomy): Eukaryota > Metazoa > Chordata > Mammalia > Rodentia > Sciuridae > Spermophilus > Spermophilus citellus. The sequence goes on along the minus strand of NC_138201.1, from coordinate 9,535,272 downwards.
TTGGAGGTGGTCCTTTTTTTTGGAATACCCACATATATTCTAGAGGAGATCAGTTCTTATGAGAAATGTTTCACTTATAATTTACTCTTCCTCTTAGGGTACGGCCATCCAGGGCCCCATCAACATACTGCTGGGAACTTACTATGACCCTCTTTCTTAACAAGCTCTGGACTTTTATTCCTCTCTAGAAACTCGCAGAAGTACGGCTCAACCTTGTAGCTTCCTCCTCCAGAATGATAAATCCCACATACTTCATCTTTTGAGTCCTGTGTTCTTCTAGGTCTTAGTTCAGTAATTCTCCTTTTTCATTATTATCTCAATGCCTTTATTCAGTCTGTCTGTTTTTGCCCGTTTTAATGGTTTTCCTCACAAAAATGTCAGATCCATATGACTCGGTCAATAGTTACCATGAGTAAACACCCATGTTCTCATTTTTCATAGCGTAGGAAAGGATTAATATTATGAAGGGAGTTTAGTAAGATGATATTTTCATGTTTTATGATTTCTCAGTTTAAAAGTTAATTCTATTGAGAGAGAGAGAGAGAGAGAGAAAGACAGAGAGAAGAAGAAGAAGAAGAAGAAGAAGAAGAAGAAGAAGAAGAAGAAGAAGAAGAAGAAGAAGAAAGGAAGGAACGAACGAACGAACTTTGGGAACAATTTTAAAGTTTTGGAATTTTGCCTGTATTGAAATTATTCTCATGATGACAGAACCCAATTCAAACTGGCTCTTTAAAAAAAAAAAAAAACTGAAAAATTTCACGAGGCATGGTGACGCCTGCCTGTCATCCCAGTGGCTCGGAAGTCAGGAGAATCTCAAGTCCAAAGCCAGCCTCAGCAACTTCACCAGGCCCTAAGCAACTTAGCAAGACCCTGTATCAAAATAAATAAATAAATAAAATAAAAAGGGCTGAGGATGTGCCTCAGTGAATAAGCACCCCTGGGTCCACAGATACAAAAAAAAAATGGAAAATTTTGTTCACTGGCTTAATCTAGAATGATACTAGTCTAAGGGTGAGGTCCCTCCAGGGGCTCCAAAGGTGCCATCAGAGCTGACTGCAGTGTGGTATTTCAGTCCTCCGTCCTGTTGGGTCGGGTTCATCCTCAGATTACTTGTGGTGGGGCCCTGAGAAGCTCTATTTTTATATCCTTAACCTTTTTGAGCCCCACCTCCCATATCTAAGAATTCTAAAAATTCTGATTCCGTCTCAATAACTCTGTCGGTTCCTTGAGTCCTTCCTGAACCTGTCACCGTGGCTGGGGGCACGACATGCTGTGTTGTGGCATACTTAAGTGGGATGCTTTGGCCGTGAAAATAGATTTGGAACCCTTGCAGAAGCACAAGATCTGCGTGTGGCAGAGGACATGCTTTGCTGAGAAAATCCAGAAATCTGGTTTTTGATGAGAGGGAAATGAATTCAAGAGAAGAGAAGCAGCAAATGCCTGTTATAGTGAATGTGGTAGTGTTCCTGGGTGGCCTGCATGTCCTCCTTTGAAAGCATTTTGTGTGAGTGTGTGTGTGTGTGTGTGTGTGTGTGTGTGTGTGTGTTTTGCCATCACAGGAGCGCAAAGGTCTCCCTTTGCATCTCAGATGCGTTGGGTGCCAATTTCTTCTGCCTGTTCCTTTTGCAAGACTGTGGTGCATTCCCGCAGTGGGAGAGCGCGGTGCTCTGCCACAAGTTGATATTCAGAGAAGTAGCTTCATCTGGACACAATACGCCACCTTGATGCGCATCCCGTGGGATTCACAGAGTTGGAAAGGCAAACGGGGACAGGCGGTCAGTTTAGGATCCTGCCTCAGAAAAAAAGGACCTGCTGTTATCTGTCCTGAAACTCAATGAAAATGAATGGATGAGCAGACAGTCGCCAGCGTGCCTGGCTGATGGATCTGTGCAGCCCCGGACATCCCCACCACTGCTGGGCAACAGGCCATCTTTCTTCCGTTCTTTCCTTATTAATTCAGGCTATGATCAATCGCTATGCTGAAGGCACTACAATGAAAATAAAATCCCTGTCAGGGGGGTCTTCCATCTTCTTAGAAGCAAAGAAAAACTCGCCCAGCACCCACCCTCCTGCTGTGGAATTTTCTCACACAGTCTCAGCGCCAACGGACTAGGGTGACAGTGGATGTGTACATTCGGTTGAATGCTGCGAAGTCGCTTTGAAGCCCAAAGCACAAAACATGTATTAAAAATAGACTCTTGCAAATAGAAACCACCCACCTGTGCTTCAGATGTGTTATAAGCAACCCTGAGAACATCGTTGAACCATCCGAAACACCTTGAGTGCAAACACGGGGGAGAACATTAACACGTTCTTTTTCCATGTCACAAAAAAAGAAAGTGGCAATTGCAAAAAGTGGGAGAAGGAGGGATGTAAACAGTTTTCATCTGTTGATATTTTACACTAATCAGCTTACCCCTGTCTGTTCCCTGATCTGTACTGTGTGGTGCTTCATGTCACAGTGCAAGAGGAGACCTGGCTTTCATGTAATGAGATTTCTTCTCTAGCAAGAAATGTCTGCATGTTCCAACGTTGCTGAAAACCAGGTGATCCATGAAGACAGCCGATCGGCGATGTTGAAAAGGTCCCTAGAAACTGTCAGACGAGAGCCGTCACACAAACTCAGAGGCAGGTGCTGTCTGCAGACAATTATCCTATAGATAATATTCGCCTGCGTGCCCAGGAGTAAGCATATTTTCTTGTAGGATTGATTGTCATAGCAACAACTCAGGGGCTGGCAGTGAGTAAAAAAAAATAATTAAGGTCCATTCAAAATGAAATTACTATTAGAGAAAACAAGATCCTCTACATGCATCAAAAGCAATGATTTTTCAGGGAAGAAAAAGTTATAAAAAAGTATCTGTTTCTCAATTTCCATTCTGTTAAAATGGAGCAACTATGTACAAACTGTGTATAAATAGTATAAATAGGGGTGTGTGTGTGTGTGTGTGTATGTGTGCCTGCTTGCATATTCAACAAAAAAAAATCATAGAGAAAATGAGAAAGGAATGTAAAACCTTGATTGTCACTAGAACAGGGACCATTGTAACCTTGGAATGCTTGCAAAAGCACTTGTAGATATTTTTACAGATTGAATCTTCGTTTCGACCATTTCATGCATCATGTTTTCATACGCAGCCTATGATTTTTTTAAATGTTCTCATTCCCAGCCCAGTATTTCAATCTGTCAATCTGTCTTCTGAAGGGCTACAGGGATACAGCCGCGTGTCTGCCAAGATCCACTGGGGTGGTGACTCTGGGTAGCTTTGCTTGCGCTGACGGCTTTTCCAGGGATGTCTGAGCAAAGGGGAGGCTTCCGTATCTCATCACTGATCTCTGAGAATAGTCACCGTGTTGCAGCCCGCTCTTGTGTCCCTGTGCCCAAAAGACCTGGCAAGCACAGTTTTAGAGGAGGAGAAGTTTATTTGGCAACCATGGATTCAGAGGTCTCAGTCTATAGAGGGCTGACTCCGTTGCTCTGGGCAGAACATCATGGCAGAAGGGCATGGGGGAGGAGGATAGCAGCTCAGGACATGGCCACCAGGAAGCCAAGATAGCTCCCATCACCATTGACAAAATATGAACCCCAAAGGCACTCCACCAGCGAGTGACCCACCTCCTCCAGCCACACCCCACCTGACTACGTTTACTACCTGGTTAATCCACATCAGCGGCTTAAGGCACTGTTTAGCTTCATGCTCTCATAATGCAAAATCATTTCACCTCTGAAATTTCTTCCATGGTCTTATGCATGACCCTTTGGCGGGGCGGGGGGAGGCACCTCACATCTACATCCTAACAATACCACTTCTTAAAAATGCCTCAAACAAAGAAATCGAGAACCGGGGACAATCGATACAGGCTGCAAACCGTAAGTTCCATCCGAGATTGGTTGCTTTCAAGATGACAGACATCCGTGGAAGGAGATATCATTTAATCTCAGTCATTGGAGATGAGTATATGCTGCTCAGAAAAAAAAAAAAAAAATAGTTGGATTTGACCCCTCATTGTGGGGGAATTGCCAGAACGTAGACACACTTGAAACCACAGGGGAGAATTGAATCTCCTTGAAATCACAGAGAGTAGAAGAATCTCAGAGAAATGGAAAAGAACACAGGATTGCAGCAGCCAAGAAGTGAAATCGCATTGACCGGATCCAGTTGCTCTTGAGGGACAAATGGAAAGATAGGGACGGATCCCTAAGACTTGGCAACATGGAGGTGCTGATGCTCTTGGCAAGGGTCATTTCTGTGGAAGAGGTTAGTGGAGAGACCAGGTCAGAGTTGGCTGGGCTTGGAAGAATGGAAGGAGGAAGTGTTGAGAGCCACAGCCCAAGGGGCCTCAGCAAACTTCCAGCTGATTGGCTGACAGAGGCCCCAGCAAACTTCTAGCTGCCAACTGATTGGCTCCTCTGCGGTGATGCTCATTGGGCTGTTTCCCTGCCCTTTCAGACCACAGAGCTGCTCATTGGGGGACTCTTTTGGCTCCGCCCATGCGATCCAGCCAATCGGCCTCAAGAGCAGGAGGGGTGGGGGGTTGAGAGGCTTGTGGGAAGCCGGTGGGGGCAGTTGGGCTCTGAGGGAATTCCTGAAGAGCTCCTGTGGTGCAGCGTGTGTTCTAAAAATAAAGTTCGTTTCTGCTTGACAAGTGGCTCCTCGTGAATTGTGCCCAGCCAGACTGTGGCAAGGAAGAAGAGCCACTGGGAATAGAGAACTCTTACTAAGTCTGGGCACCAACAGGCACAGGGCGGTAGGAGCTGGCAGAAGCCAGGGGTCTGGGGAAGGCTTGGAAGATGGAAGACACTGGAACCTGTTTACACAACGGTAGGAACTGGGAAAGCAGAGCAGGAGTGTTCTCGTGAACAGGGGCCCAACGTCATGGAAAAAAAAAAGTCAAAAGCCATGGAAAAATCTTCCCCCAATGGGCCACGGTGGTGTGAGGTAGGTCTTTTAACCTGCTTTGTCTTTCTTCACATGATAAAGTGAGAATACCTACCTCACGTCGAGGATTTGTGCCACTCTCAAATAAAAATGGTGAATCCCTGGATAAATGATCTTGATTTTACATTATTATTATTATTATTATTATTATTATTATTATTATTTGGTACTGGGGCTTGAACTCAGGGGCAGTCCACCACTGAGCCCCAGCCCCAGCCCTATTTTGTATTTTATTTAGAGACAGGGTCTCACTGAGTTGCTTAGCACCTTGCTTTTGCTGAGGCTGCCTTTGAGCTCCTGATCCTCCTGCCTCAGCCTCCACGGCCTCTGGGATGACAGGCGTGCACCACTGCACTCAGCTGGTTTCATACTCTTTCTGTGTGAAATGGAGATAGCACTTTTTTTACCTGCACCACAGAATCATGCCGAAGAGCTTATAAGCTAATGGCAGGTAAATGACGGGCTTTTTCCTGGCTTGCAGGAAGTTCTCGTAAAGGTTAGCTGCTTATTTCATTTTCTTGTTCATTTAGTTCAGCCTGTTTGGCGTCAATATTTGTTATCCCTGTATTGATTTCTGTCCTGTGTGAGGTGAAGCTGCCTGCCCTCAGCCGTAACAGATGTCACTCCAGCCTGCAAATGGAGGTCCTCGTTGGCATGCATGGGCCGGCCGTGTTCCTATATTCATACACTTTCCATCATCGGCCATCACAGAATCTCAGAGTGGAAGGGCACATACCAATCATCACATTCAAACTCTGCTCTTAAAAATGAATGAAGAAAGCTGGGCTTGGTTGCATTTGGTTCCAATCCCAGTGACTCTGGAGGCTGAGGCCGGAGGATCACAAGATAGAGGCCAGCCAGGGTAACTTAGCAAGACCCTCAGCAACTTAGTGAGACCCTGTCTCAAAATACAAAATAAAAATGGCAGTGGATTTAGTTTAGTGGTAAATTACCTCTGGGCTCAATCCCTACTACCAAAAAAATTTTTAAAAAAAATGAATAGGAAGCCCACATCCCAGAGAGGCTCAGCATATAAGAAAATCACATACACAGGGAGTAGATTTCTAGTCCAGTGCTCTTTCCACTCTCCAGACCCCTAGGACTGGTCACCCAGCCACTGGGAAGCACTGAAAAATGAGACTTAGACCCATGTGGAAGAGTTACATGCATTTTCTTGAAAAGAATAAAGCTGTTTAAAGTAAACAGCACAATAGCAAAGCGATATAAATAGCTCAGAAGAATTTGACTGACGCAGGTGACATTTTAGGAAAGTTTTAATGAGCTCAGATGAATGTTCCCAGGGAACTAACTCGGGAGCTTACGGTGGCCTAGCAGTTAGGCAGCGTTACCCACAACCGGCATCTGAATTGCAGGCGGGTCAAGTGCAATCACAGGACTAGGGTCCTGCTCTTGCCTCGTGGGGACTTTTGTGTCCTCCCATGGGTGTGAGACTAGACCATGAAAACCCCTACTGTTTATTGAGCAGTTATTCTGTTCATGTGCTATGAAGTGTTGGAAATATATCCTCCCCTGGATCCTCACAAGAACCCTCTGAGAGAGCTCTGTGGGGTCCCCAGTTTAGGGATAAGGACACTCAAGCTCAGAGAGGGTTGCATAGGCAGTGAACAGCAGCACTGTGTTTGGGTGAGGGTCTCCCCGGGCATAAGGCACTGGCTATAAGGCATGGTGCTGTTCTACCTCCAAATCCCTTAACTTTTTCCTGTTGGTTACTATCCGTCTGCACCATGAGGATGTTGGTATCAAGTCTGCTCCCAACTCTCCTTTCTGGGAGTCTGTGAGAGGGGAGTCATCCAGGCGTCAAACAGGATGATGAATTGACAGACACAGCCTAGGTTGTGTGTGCAGAGAAAGTGTGTTAGCTTTCTTCTTGTCTATAACTCATCCGTCTTCCTTGTGAACTTCCTCTTCAGCGTTTGGTGTCACCATGACCTAATCTACCACAATGACTGAAAGGGTCCTTGAGATAAAGCAGGGTTCTGGGTCCATGCATTCTTTCTTCGGTTTGCCCATAAGTAGCCCCTGGGAGAGTCGTGGACGGGACTTACTTGGCATAGAGGGTTTGTGGGTGAGAGGTTCTGTGCCCTGGCTGGTCTCTGTGGCCATGACTCCTGGCCACCTGGGCAGTGCTTACTGATGGCTAAAGCTGGCCAATGGTAAAGCAGTGCAGACCTTCACACTGGACAGTGCCTAGTGGCCCTTCCTGTCTGACATCCCCCTCCCCACTTCCACGATCTGTGCAGGAATCCAATATGGAGGTTTTCATTTTCCAGGTAAATTTTTTTCTTTGAGTTCTCCGAAACGACTTTGTGTGTCATTTTTTACAGCAGTCAGAGGTTTTACGTGTTTTACCACAAAAGTAGGAGTAGCATCATCAAGTCCTTGGTTAAACTTAGCTTTTGCAAGGCAGAGCAACAGGAAATAGGAAGTTCTAACCTCTCGGAGCTCTTTTGCAGAAATCTGTGCTGGTACTCTGCTAGCAAGAACAATTATGGTGAGGGTCTCTGAAGAAGCTTAATTGAGATGCATTGGCGGAGGGAGGGCACCACCACAAGACCTCTGTCTACTTCAGGGTCCCCTTGACATAGACAGGGTGTGGCCAGGGAAAGCCCAACAGCCTGTCCCCTACTCCCAAACACACTACCTAGCAGGCTTCACTCCCACGTGGTCTCTCTCAGGTCAATGTGCCCTTTAAAGCAAGTTTGTTTCCTATGCACTTAAACTATTCTTATGCACCTAACAGATGTATCATATAATTGTGAATTTTCAGTTATCTTAAATCTTAAATCTGTGGAGCAAATGAATGAAGACTCAACTTGAAATCCCAACATTTCTCTGTGTGTATGGCACCGAGGATTAAACCCAGGGGTGCATTATAGCTGAGCTACCTCCACAGTCCTTTTTACTTCATTTTAAATTTTGAGACAGGGTCTCACTCACTAATCCAGGCTGGTCTCAAACTTGTGATCCGCCTGCCTCACTCAAGTCTCCCTAAGTGCTGGGGTTACAGGCACGGGCCATGGCACCCAGTGAAATCCCAACTCAGTCAGTTACTCCATTACACATTTTATAGGGGAAATATGAAGCGAACTTAATAAGGCAAATTCTCTTAAAAATCACATGTACAGGACCCTTAATTCAAAATGTTTATTACTTGGTTCTAAAAAATAAATGACAGCGGAATGCATTATAATTCTTATTACACATATAGACCACAGTTTTTCATATCTCTGTTTGTATATAAAGTATGTTGACACCAATTCATGTCTTCATACATGTACTTTGGATAATGATGTCCATCACATTCCACCATCTTTCCTAGTGCCCTCCTCCCTCCCTTTCCCTCCCATCCCTCTGCCCTTTCTAGAATTCACCTATTCCTCCCATGCTCCCCCTCCCTACCCCACTATGAGTCAGCCTTCTTATATCAGGGAAAACATTCGGCATTTGCTTTTGGGGGATTGGCTAACTTCACTTAGCATTATCTTCTCTAACTCCATTCATTTACCTGCAAATGCCATGATTTTATTCTCTTTTAATACTGAGTAATATTCCATTGTGGATTTATGCCACATTTTCTTTATCCATTCATCTACTGAAGGGCATCTAGGTTGGCTCCACAGTTTAGCTGTTGTGAATTGTGCTGCTATAAACGTGGATGTGACTGTGTCCCTGTAGTGTGCTGTTTTTAAGTCCTTTGGGTATAGACCGAGGAGAGGGATAGCTGGGTCAAATGGTGGTTCCATTCCCAGATTCACAAGGAATCTCCATACTGCTTTTACTTGGTTCTTATAAACATTTTTACACTTAACTCACGATTGTGCCGGAATTTATCATCCCACAACTTTGAGAAATGACTAGAACTAGCATAATATTCAGAGGTTCCAGCTCCGTGTACTGACTGGGTTCTGTGGACCATCTTGGTAGTTTTAAAAATAAGGAGGTGTCACAAGACAACAAACATGAGCTCAAAAGTGGGTGAGCAAGGCAAACCTTCACTTCTACCAGGTTGTCACCACCAACCTGGCAGGCAAGTGCCCTGTTTATATACCTAATACAGTGCTGCCCTCTTCCCTGATTGGAGAACTCTGGGCTACAACCTATGTGATTGGCTAATTTTAAAATCAGGGCGGGCAAAGGGGAAGGGCTACAATTAAAATGACTGAAGCTGGATCCAATGAAGGCTGAATACCATATTTTGAAAATGGGCCACCAGATGTTCTATTTCTTACCATGGATGCACCTAACACTATCAATAATTTCCCTGTCGATGACTCTGTAAACCTGGAGCCCACCCATGATGCTGGCCTCTAATATGGATTTCCCTTACATTACTTGGTTGGTATTTCCAATGTAACTCAGTAGACTGCAGCAGAGAGAATAGTGAATGTTCTATTCTTAAGTCAATTCAACTATTTTGGAGATCATAATGCTGCCTAGATGATTTGGGTCGTCATGCACGGCTTCCCAGGACCATTTGGTTTTGACAACAAAGAGATCAAGGCTGGGGCTCCCTGCCCAGGGCCACGTATTCTGGCACTTGTCCTAAGTGCCGTTATACATTCTTAAATCTATATGCTCCTCACTCCATTCCTACTTACCCTGGAAACCCCTGCCACTCTCTGATTGATAGTTAACAGAGAGATTCCATGAGAATCACTTGGGAAAATATAGATATTTAAAAATATAGATACTGATCTAGCATGTCTAGAATAACACACAAATTTGGTAAAAATTTAAGAGATCCATTGTTGTGCTTTGCTGAATAAAGGTCTAAAAGGGCTGAATTCGTACCCAAATTTCATGAATAACAGAAAGTGGTACTAGCCCGTTGCAGTGGTGCCCACATGAAATTCCAGCATCCTGGGAGGCTGAGGCAGGAGGATGGCAAGTTCAGAGCCAGCCTTAACAACTTAGTGAGGCCCTAAGCAACTCAGCAAACTCCTGTCTCAAAATAATAAGTAAAAAAAGGACTAGGGATGTGGCTCAATTGTTAAGCACCCCTGGGTTCAATCCCTGGTACCCAAAGAAAAGAAGAAAGAAAAGAGCCCTTGACTAGGAATTCAGAGAGGTGATTTTTAGTAGAAATTCTCTTAAATGATCAGCTGTGTGACTTCAGATGGGTCACTTCACATTGATGGGTGTATCTAGCTGCATGAAGTTTTAATTGCATATATGAATATATCTGCTGTGTGCTGAGTATCTATCGTCATCGCAGAAGCACTGCCAACACTCCCCCTTTTAATTCTGTGTTACGGATGAGGAAACTTCGGCTCAGCAGATTTAAATAAATTTTCCTAAGTGAAGCTCCACAGATGATAAACCATCCAGTTTCCATTCAAACCTAGGTCTGCTGAAATTTTAGCCATTGATCTGCATGAGTGACCAACTGCTCCCTAGGAGTCTATGAAATATATTTACTGAACATTTTAGGAGAAACAACTATTCATAATGCACCTTGAGCCAGCAGGGGGGCCCATTGCAATGGGTCACTTCCTTTTAGAAACGGTCCACAGGTGGAAGACTGTGGGTATATTCTGTATTCTTGAAAGCGAATTGGATCATCTATCATCTGAGGTCACGCAGCTAATCATTTAGGAGAATTTCTACTTCAAAATATATTCTTCTCTTTGGCTCCAAAAGGCTCTCAAGATAAAAAGAAAATAGTCATTCCAGGCTTTTGAGCTCAGTAATGCAGAGGAGGCCCTCTACCTTCACAGAGGGAGTCACACTACTGCATGTTAATCACATTCCTCTGTTTACTTGCTGTTCACTTTGCGGTGAAACAGCAAGTGGAGGTGTCCCTCTTCCCACTTCAGAACTCGAAAGGGAGGAGCTGACTTGGTGAGGACAGAGATGTGCTTCGGTTTGCAGGAAATGGTGGCAGGCTCGGGAAATGGTTCAGCCTCATTCACGGAAAAGGGTGAGAAGTTCCACACGGTTTAGATCGGGGCTTCGGGGACTGTGTTTGCAGAGATAAAAACAAGACCATGTATTGCACCACAGCTCGGTCATTACCGCAGCAGCCTTGCTCCTGGGATTCCGGGGTGTGCGGTGAGGGCAACCCACTGGGAACTACTGCAGTTTGACTCTTGATTTTCCACTTAGGATATAACTACATTCATCAGCAGCCAGATGCTACTGTGCAAAAAGTCCTGGTTCGGAGCAGTATAAGATTAACCCGGTGTCGTCTCTTGCAACGAGACCCCCTGCATGCTTGCTGCCCTCCTGTTCATCATGGGAAATCAAGGGAAATCTAAACTCCGGCTGTGTCTTGCTGCCACTAATGCTAATTCCTAGGCAGGCAGAGGAGACCATGACCGTGCTTAGATCTAAAAAAGAAAGAGAGGACCGGAGCAAAACCATCCCCATAGAAACTTCCAGGGAGACTGTTAGGGTTTGGATGTGAAGTGTCCTCACGAAGCGTCTGTGAATGCAGGAATATTCCAAGGTGAAATGATGGGTGGAAGCGGTAACCTAGTCAGCCCATCCTGGTTTGAAAGGACCCAAAGGGTGGTAACTGTAGGCAACTGGGGGGTGCTTTGAGGAGGTGGGTCACTGGTGCCTCTTCTCTGTGGCCCCATCTGCCCTTCCTCCATCTCTCTCTCTGCTTCCTGGCCCCACCAGGAATGAACAGCATTCATCCTCTGGGTGATGACCTGCCTCACCTTGGGCTTGGAGCAATGGAGTCAGCCATGTGTAGACAGAGACCCCTGAAACCGTGACCCTCAAATCAACTTTCTCTCCTTAAGTTGATCTTGTGGGGTGTTGTGGTCACAGTGATGGTAAAGCTAACTGAAATATTGGCTCTAGAATAGGAAGCACACTGTGAAAATATCTCAGAGGACCTGATCTTCCGAATCAGAATCATATTTCATGCAGGGGAATCTCTGAGGCATCCATTATACTTTTCCATGTTTGTGTTGCCCTCTCAGGTTCTGAGCACCCACAAGCCCCTGTCTCAGATGCAGAGGAAACAGGTTGTGAGAAGCAGCTGACCTTGGGAGGTGGGACCTCACTGCAGAGGCTCCATCAGCTCACACACACAGCTGTTCCAAGACTCCCATTTGCTCTTTCCTTCCTTTACCATCATTACATGATTGTCCGTCGGGTTTTACTCTTCAGATTTGCAAGACAAGGATCCAGAAGGGGAAAAATTGGCAAAGCAGGGAATCAAGTCTCCTCTCAAGACTCTGGTTTCGTCATGGTTACTGTCCTTATTTCCTCTGTGATTTCATTTCCTTTTCCCATAGCCTGGGGTAGCTCTTCTTTCAAGCCTTATCCACACAACGTCTCCCCAGCCACATCCTCCCTTTGGATAAGGGCATCACCCACTTTTCTGAGTCTATTTGCCAGCCAGAGGGAGAGGGTCCTTGTCTAAGTTGCTCTTTACCTTTCCAAAGGATACTGTTGCTGGTCACTCTGAGATGAAGTTGATATCAGTGCCTTCCACAACTACTTCTGCTTCCTCCTTTACTGACATAGAAAGGTTGGGGGAGGAAAAACCAAATACAATCAGTAGCAGGACCCCTCCATGAAACCAGGCTCTGTCCAGACTCCAGGTAACACATGGCAAAGGGACATGTAATGAGCCCTGAATGTGCAAGATCTGAGCTCAGTTATGGCTCTCCATCTAATGTTCGGGGGAGGCTTGGACAAGCCACCTCATTTCCCCGGGTCCAGGTTTCCTCATCTGTGAAACAAGATAAATATAATACTCCCCATCTGCTTAAAGCAATAATAGAAAACTAGCATGTAATTAATTATCATATGGGTTCCTCTTCTCCCCACGTTCCTAAGATTCAGAATATAGTTTCCAGGGAAAAGGGGCAAATAAGTTACTTGCTGGATTCAATTAAAGAAGGTCTTGGGTATCTGGACAGAATTTAGGAGGAAGACTCTCCTAGCATGGGTGACCATTATTGAATCCCCAAATAACCATCTCCAAGTTAGTCTCTCAAAAGGAAGCATCATCTGATAATAATAACTATACTATAGTGCCGCAGTCCGGCTGCAGCAAAATAGCCCGGGAGTGACGAGGAACTTGTGTACACTGATACAGCAGGAGTGGGAGCCGTTTATTGTAGGACCTGAGGGGTATATATATTCCACACAGCTTATCTAATTAACATAAAATAGATACAGCAGTTAACCAATAAGGAATCTCCACACTTAATGGCTCGCTGGTGTTACTTCACAAACCACTCCCTCTGGCAAAATGCCAGGCGCCATCCAGACTTGTTTACAGACTCTAACACTACAGTATGGCTAGAACCTTTGGTAAATTGATAGGAGTAATAATAATATTGGCAATATAATTATAGCAATAACGAGGCACTTAAGCTCTCATAATGGAAGAAGCTTGAAGATTGTTCTTAGACTTAGCAAGTATATCACTGAATGCTTCTATCTTAGGGAATAGGATAATATATTTTTGTGCACTATTTTATTCACTTAGAAAGTTGTTATTATAGCCAACCTCCAAGATATATTATAGCCAGCCTCCAAGATATCACCTAGTAATTTCCACCTTGTAATTTTTAAGCCTGTGAATAGCCCTCCCCCATGGTATATCTGGATTGGCCTCTGTAACAATAGACCTTGAGAAAATGATGCTGTGTGGCTCTACAGGCTAGGTTACAAAGGGAATTTCTGCCTTGTTCTGGCAGAAGCCAACTACCCTGTCGTGAGACAGCACTCTGGAGAGGTCCATATGGTGATGAGCTGAGGCCTCCAGCCAACAGCCATGGGATCCATGCATCGGGAAGTCGATTTTCCAGTTCATCAGAGCAGGATTGCCGCTTCAATCAGCATTTCCCTTGTGGTCTCATTAGAAATATTGAGCTAGAACCACCCAGCTAAGCTGTTCCAGAATTCCTGACTCCCGGAAAGCATGAAATAAGAGATGGTGGTTGTTTGAAGCCACTTTTGGATGATTTATTATTCGGCATTAAATAACTATTATACAAATGAAAATAGAAACTCAAGTTTAAAAAAAAAAAGTTGTTTAAAACCACAATTGTAAGAAACAACAACTCAAAACACAGTCTCCGGGCTGTCTGCCTCTTGGTCACACTCAAAATACACATCCGGAGCTTTAAAAAATATCACAAATAATATTGATAAATTGTTGCTGACTGTTTTATTGGTTTTGGTACCAGGTATTGAACCTAGGTTCACTCAACCACTGGGTCACATCCCCAGCATGTTTTTTTTTTTTTATGTTTTATTTAGAGACAGTCTCACTGAGTTGCTTAGGTCCTCACCAAGTTGCTGAGGCTGGCTTTGAACTCCCCATCCACTGCCCCTGAACCTGTCAGATTACAGGTGTGTGCCACCACGCCCAGCTGACTTTTAGCAATTACCCAAACTGTTCTTATTGTCGATATATATATATTTCATTTATTGTGTTCTTCTAAACTGTAACTGTTTTTGAAAAGTAAAGGGACCATCCAAAGAGATCCTCTCTCACATATTTCTCATCTTAAGGATGCACCATCTGTCCAAACTCATTGACAGCTGCTCTTCCAGGCTCCTCTACAATACTTTCCCCTAAGGGATCACTCTGGTCTTAATATCTGATACAAACCTCTGGGTCTGGTAGAAATTCAGAAATAATGGGTTCTCTCCATTTTTTTTTGTTTTGTTTTGTTTTCTCTAGACTGCTTCTCCTTTCTCCTGTTTAGGGTCATTTCTTATCCTTTTATATGAATAATTTACACAGAAATGTCTCTGCTCTAGAGAACGGATGTATGCTAACCAGAGGAATCAAATTAGTCTGTGAACTAAAGGACTAGTGTTTTGATTTACAGGGAAGATCCAAGAAACAGAATATGCTGCGCTGTATCACCCACCTTTCCTTTTATGGACTTAGCTAGTAAACAAAGTTCATTTTCAGAAAGATTCATGAAACAAAGCAAAAGAGTTTTTGTTTTGTTTTGTTCTAAGGATCTAAAGTAATGTTTCTCTGGACCATATAAAACATTTCCAGTTATGTTAATCCTCTCATCTCTTACCCTTGGGCAGAGCTTGTTAAAATCTTACACATTTGAACTCTGTCTTTTAAGTTGCAGAACAACTGTGCCTGACAGGGCATTCTGTGCACCATTCAGAAACCAGCTGGTACCACCCAGTGATTTGATTAGGGGGGCGAGGTACCTTGTCCTGTATTTGAAAGTGCCTGCCTGATTCTGTCCGTGGCTGATCTCATTCGTTGTATGTTTGATTTTTACTAGTTTCCATTGAACATAGTCTTTTCCCAAACTCAGGAGGTAGGAGGAATCTTTGTGGCATCTCATTTTTCAACTAAGGGCATGAAGGCCCATACCATCTGCTACCAGCTCATAGCAATATTAATTCAGAGAGAATAAATGGCATATTGACTTTGGTGGGAAACTCACAAGTTTGATGCAGAAATTCAGATTTCACGTGGATGAGACAAGCCGCTACCTGAAGGACTCTTAGATCCGACTGTTCAAACCTACCTGTTTCCTGAAGTCCATATCATCCTACAGGGTGAGCATGCTCCAAAAGCTTAATATGTCTTTTATATCTGGAAAAGCTCAATATGTCTTTTATATCTGAAAAGCTTGAAGGGTTTTGGATTTTTGAATTAGGTATGCTCTACTGGTAAACATCTATGAAAATATTACCAACAAACAAAACAAAAAGACTCCAAATTTGAACATTCCTGGATCCATGTGCTGCAGATAAGGGGTATTGAACCTACAACCACAATTTTTATTGAATGTCTTTGTACCAGGCACCATAATAGTTATTTTACATACATAATTACATTTTATCTGCATAACCATTCTAGAATGAGAGTGGGAAAGCCCACATTTTTTTAATTTGAGAAAAGTGAGGCTCAGAAAGACATGTGTCCAAAGTAACCATGATAGAAAATAATTGACCGAGAAGGGTCTTTGTTGATTTGATTT
Organism: Spermophilus citellus; assembly: GCF_964194105.1. Taxonomy (NCBI): domain Eukaryota; kingdom Metazoa; phylum Chordata; class Mammalia; order Rodentia; family Sciuridae; genus Spermophilus; species Spermophilus citellus. Next base: position 9,519,374 of record NC_138201.1, on the reverse strand, counting down.
TTAGGAACTTGGTTCTTTCTAGCACATCAACCATTCACCTACCTAAGTCTGTTGGGTGTTGTTGTAACAGAGTACCACAGACTGGGCCAATTACAAACAACTGAAGTTTATTTAGCGCACGGTTCTTGAGGCTGGGGCGTCTAAGATCAAGGGGCTGTAGTTGATGAGGACCTTATTGCTGTGTCATAATATGACAAAGGCACCATATGGCAAGACAGCAAGGAAAGGGGAGGAGGAAGGGGGGAGGTAGAGGGGAAGAGTGAGCCAAACTCCCTTTTTTTAAATTAACCTGCCCCTGTGATTCAGAACTTAGTGCCTCACCCAAGTTTATGGACATTTAAGGACAAAACCAGGCTTTGAACCCAAATTTCACTGATTCTAGAATGTGCATTCCCTCCGCCACTCCCTTGGGGTGAGAGAAAAGCCTGAAACTTCACCAACTTCTCAGTTCCTCCACCAACATTTCAGGGTAGAAATAGTTTTTCTCTCTGGTCAAAGTGGAAGTTTTTCCTTTTACCCTGTGAGCATTCTCTCAGGAAGTTTATGAAAAGAAAGAAAGAAAAGTGACAAAACTTTGTGCCAACAGCAGAGTTGCCACAGAGGTACTGTTTCTTATTCTTTCAAAGGAAAACCAAGTATTTTGTCCGACACATTTGAAGCTACTTTTGTACATCAAGAGCGCCTTCAATTCTGTCTCCAACAGAGGAGAGACGATGTCTTTTTTTTTTCCTTTAGTAGAAACAGGTCTTATTCACAGTTCTTTGGCTGTTATTCACAGTTCTTTGGCTCCCACTTGCAAAATCATACACAAGCCGATTCTGCAATTCTGAAAGCGGTCCAAATAGAAAAGGTCACCATTGTACCTACAAGATGTGTTTTCGTTCGCTTTCTGGTGGCTGTGACCAAAAAACCTGACAAGAACAATACAAAGGAGGAAAAGTGTCTTTGCAGCTCACAGATTCTGAGGGCTCAGTCTACAGATAGCCATTGGTCCGGGTCCATCATGATGGAAGGGCAGGCTGGTGAGAGATAGAGCAGGCCACCAGGAAGCAGAGATAGTGCCACTCACCAGGGACAAAAGTGAAACCCCAAAGGCACATTTCCAAAGACCCATCTCCTTCAGCCACATCCTACCAGCCTGTAGTTACTGCCTGGTTGACCCATCAGTGAATTAATCCACTGACGAGGTTAAGGCTCTCATAACCCAATAATTTTCCCTCTGAACATTCTTGCATTGTCTCACACATATGCGCCTTTGGGGGACACCTCATATCTAAACCAAAAGAGGCTAGGAGAAGCAAATTTGAATTTTTTAAAATTTATATATGACAGCAGAATGCATTACAATTCTTATTACACAGATAGAGCACAATTTTTCATATCTCTAGTAGTATATTCACACCAATTTGTGTCTTCATACCTGTACTTTGAATAATGATGTCCATCACATTCCACCATCATTAATAACCCCCTTCCTCCTCCCTTCCCCTCCCACCTGTCTGCCCTATCTGGAGTTCATCTATTCCTCCCAGGTTCCCCCTCCCTACCCCACTATAAGTCAGTCTCCTTATATCAGAGAAAACATTCGGCATTTGGTTTTTTTGGGATGGGCTGACTTCACTTAGCATTATCTTCTCCAACTCCATCCATTTACCTGCAAATGCCATGATTTTATTCTCTTTTAAATTTGAATTTTTATTCGATTGCCCTATCAAAGTTAGGTAAGAATGGCCTCTTGTTGAAAAACTAAGTCTGTCTTATGCCTCGGTGACTGGCTGTACTCTCATCTACCAAATCTTGTCACATGACAGTAGGACTTAGCATTCACTATGATATACTCAAGATTTCATGATTCATGCTGATGCAGTGTATCATGCTGCATTAATACAATGTGCCATTGAGTCCAACGTAAGCCCGTTTCTCCTCTTGACAACTATGGAAGTGGAAATACCTGGCCAACTTACTGTTGGAAGTTGCTGAAAAGAACTTTGTGAGTGAGTTTCATGTCTATCGTCACATTTTAGCCCTGAATGTATGACAGACAGAGAGAAGATAGACGATGTCTTGAGCACCTTCCATGTCTCGAACACCCCCCCTTAGCAGTCCAGATTTTTTTTGATTCAATGGGTGTCTTTATTGTGAGCCAGAGCCCTAGGATGGAGCCCACAGGGGAGGCTCTATTTAAGAGAGACATTCCAGGTCATCTTTCCACTCAGGCTGAGAAATAAGGCATTTTTGTGTCATATCATTACTGCAATTTTCACAGATGTTACTGTCATTCCTAAAAGGTGTTTTTGAAGTGGCACTTTCAAAGGTATCATGACTCGTGTTTTCATGATGCTTTTGGAAATAAAAAAAAAAAAAGCTGGATTCTAGCCTCGGTGAGGACTCCTGTTGCATTTAAGGAGGGGGAAGCCTATTCACACTAAGTGTGCTGCTGTGTGTGGTTTGTGGAAAACTAGGCTGTCTGGTTCTTAATACAAGTGGGTAAAAATGATCATTTTCTTCAGCTCTTTTGTAGGAAGCTGATGTTCAAAATCATTTTGTCAAAAGTTAAGAAGCTCTCGTCAAGGGTTCTGGTAGTATGGGGACAAGGGTCTGCCTATCATTATCAGGAGTACTGGTATTAATTTATACATAACAACAGCAAAAATAGGTGTTCATTGATTGGAAACCCAATGTACACTAATAGCATGCTCTTTTTAAAATTTTTTTTTAATTTGTTTTAATTAGATATCCAGGACAGTAGAATGCATTTATGCACTTTGATATATCATACATAGATGGGCTATAATTTCTCATTTTTCTGAGTGTACATGTTGCAGAATCAGATTGGTCATGCAGTCACATTCATACATACAGTAATCATGTCTGTTTCATTCCACTATCTTTGCTATCCTCACATCCCCTCCCCTCCCCTCCCATCACTTCCCTCTCCCTAATCTAAGGTAACACTATTCTTCCCTAGTGCCCCCTGCTTTATTGTGAATTAGCACCCACATATTGGAGGAAAACATTCAGCCTTTGGTTTTGGGGGGATCAGCTTATTTCACTTAGCATGATATTCTCCAACTCCATCCATTTTGTGGCGAATGCCATAATTTCACTCTTCTTTAAAGCTGAGTAATATTCCATTTTCTTTATGCATTCATCTATTGAGGGACACCTAGGTTGGTTCCACGGTCTAGCCATTGTGAATTGAGCTGCTATAAACATTGATGTGGCTGCATCACTATAGAAGGCTGATTTTAAATCCTTTGGGTATAAGCCAAGGAGTGGGATAGCTGGGTCAAATGGGGGTTCCATTCCCTGTTTTCTAATGCTTTATCAGAGGTGCATGTGGTTCCTGCAGTGGGTTACTTCACTTTTTCTTTTCAAAAGTTATTTAAAAGCTTCCAAAATGCACACCTGGAAAGCATTTTTAAAACATATAAAGCGACTCCTTTCCACAACTCTCTAAAGCCTCCAGAACCATGATTAACCATGAAGTAATTAACACCAAAGAAGACACCGAAGGTTCTCATTACCACGGGTCTCTTGTCAGGTCCTGGAGTGTTGAATGGTCAAGATTCAAGACACGTCCAAATCGAAACCAGTGGCAAGAGCAGGATTTGTTTCAAGGGTCATATTCATCGTGATGGTGATTAGAAGCTAATATAAAAATGTTAAGCACAAAGTAATCCAATCGAGCACCCTTTGTTTCTCCATGCATCTCCTCTCCCTGATCTGGTTCGCTCCTGAGACAGCTGCTCCGGAGTCTTTCCGCAGTGCCTGGTCAAGAGTCACTGGCAGCTAAGCCAATGACAGAATAATGGCTTCATGGAAAAAAACAGCTGAGCGCTATAATCTATAGATGATGTGACCACATCAGAACCCGGGAAATCAGCTTCCTCCTTTTAACGGCGTCCAGAGGGCCATCTCTGACAGTCCATGCTTCTGACTTTGCAAGAAGCTCTGCTGCATCCGTCTCTAGTCAGAAAGAAAGGAAGAGAGGACCGACTCTGGCACCCCACATGCCTCAGAGACGAGGCACCTTCCTTTAGAAGGTCCACACATCACCGTGAGGGTTGAGTCGAAAGCTCGGCTCTGTCCCTGTGTCTCCAATGCCCTGCAGGGACGCCATGGCCACAACATAATTTTTGTGTTTAAAACAAAGGAATTGCTTGCTACCTAGTGCTATTAGAAATAACAGAGCTGCCTCCCGTTAACCGTTTTCTTCATGCTCAGCTTGAGAAGACAAGGCTTTCCCTCTGTCCCTGTGAGCAATTTCCAGTCCTGGGCAAGTCTTAATATTTCATAGCCATGTCATTGTGACACTGGAAAGTCCAGCTGACATCTCTGGGTGAGAGAACTAGTCATTGTGCATATGCTCGGGTTCTATTTTAAGCTTTGTCATAAAAATACACTGTTACTTTTCCCTCCCATGTTTTCGGAAACATTGTTAAGAGAGAATGGTACACTCGCAATGTGTAACCCCATTTAGTTGGATCTCCACAGAAGCCTGAGGAAGTAAGCACGATTTTTATCTCCATCTTGAGTGGGACTCGTTTATTCCAGGGATATTCATATTTTAACACGGCTTGGACATCTAAGCCATTGATTTCCCAAACAGCTTTGCATCTAAATGAACTGGAGAGAGATGGCTAAGTTTGTTTGTGGTAGAAATGCCCCAGCCTCAACTCTCGGGAGTTTGCTGACTCAGGAAGCTAAAGAGGATTCTATTTTTTTTTTTTTTTTAAGACCCAGAAGTGATTCTGATGACCATTCCAGGGGAGAAAAAAAATCATTCATTTTAAAAGGATCAAGCTTTAGCAGTGGCCTAAGAGATAGCAAGCCTATAAGCAAAGGAGAATTGGAGAGGCTATCGATCCAGATCATCTCAATTCAATGTGAAGTACCAAAGTTATTGATTTTTTTTTTACATCCGTTTGGAGGTACTTCATCTAAACAAAAGAATATGATTCAAGGATTCTCAATAATTGCAAAGCATCATGCCCTTAACAGATGTGCCAGATTTTGACGTGTTATTGCCTATATGCTAGCTGCTGTAATAAAATACCCTAGGCTGGGCAGCTTTAGGACAGAAAGAAATTGATCCCTCAAAGTCCCCAGGGCTGGGAAGTCCAAAGTAGAGGCATCAGCAGATTTGATACCTGGGGAAGGTTCTGTCTCCCAGGTCATGGTGTCTCACTGCTGTGACTTTACATAGTAGAAGGTGCCAACAAACTCCCTCAGGACTCTTTTATAAAGGCACTAATCCCATCCCTAAAGACTTTATTTCTTAATTTTAGTATTAATACTAACACTGGACCTGCATGGGGGGGGATCCCAGCTAATCTCTCCAATTTAAGTTTGGATAATTAGCAACCTTAATTTCATCCACAAACTTAATTTCCTCTTGCCATACAAGGGAACCCATTTGCAGGTTCCTGGGAACAGGATGTAGACATCTCAGGGACTGCATTCTTATTCTGCCTCCCATAGTAATATGTAGACTGAGGAGGCGGAATACAGCCCCCTAGGACATGGACATTGATAAGGAAGGAGAGGTGTCCGGTTCCTAAGGTTGGGGAGTTAGGGGGCCATGAGCAGAGCAGACTGAGAACCAGAAGATGGAGGAAAAGTAGGGAACAGAGGAAAGCGGTGTCCCAAGAGACAGATGAAGTTCTCTTGAGGAAGAGGGATGACCCGCCGTTTCTGCTCATAGGTAGAGTAAATGAAGGCTGAGACTGAACCATCAGGTTTAGCCATGTAATGGTTAATCCCAATTGTCAACTTGACAGGGTTAAGAGATGTGGAAGGGTAAGGGGCTTCTGGGTGGGTCCGTGAGGGTGTGTCTAGGAATGATTGGCAGGTGGGATGGCCAACTGAAATGGAGACCCTCCCTAAAGCATGAGCAGCACCATCCAATAGATTGGAGGCTTCCATGGAATCAAAGTTGGAGGAACAAGGCAGCAGCCGCAGAGGCCAACTTGATTCTTCTTGAATGGGTCCTTGATGGCTACTGAGATCACCTGAGAATATCAGACCCCTGCTCCTTTCACTTCTCCAAAGTGGACTCTGCCAGTGATCCTCCAAAAGCCTTTGGTCTTGGATTAGGGTAGCCCTGTGGATCTCTCTTGTTCTGGGGCTTCAGCCTCTTGGACTGGGCAGCTGCTGGTTCCTCCAGCTCTGCAGCCTGCAGACGGCCACTGGGGACCCTCCAGCATCTGGTCGCCTAAGCCAGCCTAATAAACTCCCTTTTAATAATTATCCCATTGATTCTGTCCCTCTAGAGAACCCTGATTAATACAAGCAGTATGCAAGTCAAAGGTGACCTCGGCAAAGGCTGTTTGGATGGAGAATGTTGTGCAGATCTGTCTCATGTACATCACTCATGTGTTTAGTTTCCTATGCACCTGAATGCAATAAGTCATCCACCCCTTATGCCCAGTGCGAAAATGCCTCATTTCTACCATTGTATTTTTCTCTTCCTCTTCCAGGGAGACCTTGGTTACCAGAATTGGCTTCCTGACTTCTTCATCTCCCTTGCACCCATTTTAGTCAAGCCTTTTGTCCATCTCTGGCCAAAAACTGTGATCAAGAGTGGAAGATGGCTCAGTGTCGGGAGGGTGTGGTGAAGAAACACACCATTGCGAATAAAGGTAAGGCTGTGTCCAAAGTGGAAAAGCCAAGCTATAGAGGAAAGAAAGTGCTTTGTCTTGTGGGAAAGCAAAGCAGACATGTTCTAGCCAAGTAGAAAGTGTTATCCTGATACAGAAAGAAAATAAAACATCTTCATCAGGAGGCTTTTGCTTTTCTGAATGACCTCTCCTTGCTTTGCCGCCTCTCTCCCTTGCTAGTCACAGCTGTGCAGAAGAAACAAAGCAGGTATTCTGGGGGCAGAGAAGTTAGAAAGACACAGCAATGACTTCTCTAAGATTAAGTCGGAATGAGTGGGCAAATTCTTACTGGAGTAGCTTAGGGTATTGACTGCTGAGAAATAAGCAAGGGGGAGGGGAAGTCCTTGATGCCAAGAACCATGAACCAAACTCCAGGGAGTCTGAATTGCAGTGTGTATTGCGGTCTGTTTGGCTGAGTTCTGTGATATTTAAAATGTTCAGAAGGAAAAAAAAAAATCATGGCACAGCTCTTTCGGTAACATTGCTTCCTCAAATAATATTTACATTAAAGGCTTCACCTTGTACCCCAAAATTTAGCAAAACCAAAGAGTAGAAAATTCACTTATTTATTAACCTCTCTGTAACTCATCTTTCTGTTACCATGACCAATGCCTGGGCTAATCAACTTATAATGATAAAGGAGTTATTTTAGCTCCCAGTTTGGGAACATCTAGTCCGTGATCAATTGATCCCATTCCTTGGGGTCTATGACGGCAAGAGTTCATGGTAGAGCCAATCGACTCATCTCATGGACAGAGGCACCAGGGTTCCAGCATGCCCTTTTATTTTTATTTGTTTCTTTGTTTGGGGGGGGGGGAGGGTGTACTAGGGATTGAACTTGGGCCACTTAATCACTGAGCCACATCCCCAGCCCAACTTTTTAATTTTATTGAGAGACAGGATCTCACTGAGTTGCTCAGAGCCTTACCATTGCTGGAGCTGGCTTTGAGTTCACCATCCTCCTGCCTCAGCTTCCTGAATCACTAGAATTATAGGTGTGCACCAGCGTGCTGACTCCACCATACCCTTCAAGGTACACCCCAAATGGACCTAAGGGCTTTCTACTAGCTTCTACTTCTCCAAATTTCTACCACTTTAAGACCCCCAGACCACACCTTTAATACATACACCTTGGGACACATTCAAGTTTCAAGCTGTAGCAACCCCCACTTAGAGCTGAGAAGACAAAGAGAATTTTGCTCAGGATTCTGTAGCTGTTCAGCAACCATGTGGGACAGGTCTGCAGTGCTGCCCTGCAGCTTGAAAGTAAAATTGATAATTGTCCAGTTTTCTAAATCAGCAGCATAATACCAAAGAATCAAGAGAAGATGATGCTCAACATGCCACTAGAGAAAATGACCACAAGTAATTCGTAGGGAAGAATAGGGCAGCCGTAGATTGCTATGGCACCAAAGAGCAGCTTCCTCTGACTGGCCAGGGTCTTCACCCAGGGTAATCTTACGTCTGCCTGCCTTGCCTACATCGTGGGCATTTCAATATCTCCAAAGTCAGAAGATGTTGACCTTGACCTCAAACTATATTTTTCAAAAGCTCAATTTGGATTATGAATGTAATAGAGAAGCTTTTCAGAGAACAAAATAGGAGGAGAAAGAAATCTTTGTGACTTTACCTAGGAAAACTATATTTTGGAGAAGACTTAAAGACTTAATAAACAAGAATATATAAAACATGTCCTCTTAAAACGTTGCCCTAATCTTCCAAATGAAAAGACGTGGCACAGACTGGAGGAAATGTTTGTGAAACACATTGTTATGGTTTATATGTGGTGTCCCCCAAAAGCTCACATGTGAGACAACGTGTGAGAAGGTTTGGGGGAGAAATGACTGCATTATAGCCTTAACTCAATCAGTGAATTGATCCCTAATGGGATTAACTGAGTGGTAGCTGGAGGTAGGGTGTGGCTGGAGGCCACATTGGGGGCATGGTTTGGGGGTATATAGTTTACATCTGGAGAGTGCAGTCTCTCTCTGTTTCCTGATCATCGTGTAAGCTGCTTCCGTCGGCCACACTCTTCCGCCATGTTGTCCTGCCTCACCTGGAGCCCCAAGAAATGGAGCCAGCCTTCTGTGGATGGAGACCTCTGAAACCATGAGCCCCCAAATAACCTTTTTCTACTCTACAATTGTTCTGGTTGGTCTTTTAGTCACAGCAGTGAAAAAGATGACTAAAACAATATACTTGATTGAGGACTTGTATCCAGAATATATAGAGAATTCTTAAGCTCCAGAAGAAGACAAAGAACTCAGTGTAGGAAAATATTTGAATGGATACTGTCCAAAATATATGTACATGAACTGTAGATGAATCCAGGAAAAGATCTTGATATATCATTTGTCTTTAGGGTAATTCAGATTAAAACTTCAGTGGGATACCTGTATATGATGAGTGGCTGGGACTATCATCCTTTGCTGGTGGGAGTGCAGAATGGTACAATCACTTTGGAAGACAGGTTGACAGGTTCTGAAAAAGTGAGACATACACTTGACTGTCACCAACAATTTCCCTGCTGGGTATTTGCCCAGGAGAAATGAAAATATATGTTGAGAAGATAACAAGTACATGGATGTATATAGCAACTTTATTGATAATAGCCAACATTTGTGAAAAATAATAAATGTCCATCCACGAGTAAATAGCTTAATAGATTAGGGTATACCTGTGCAATGGAATATTAGTCAACAAGGAAAACAAGGAAGCTATTAACACAGAGAGCAAGATTTTAGAAGAGGCAAAACTCTGGTGATTAAAATAATAGTCACATTTGCCAAAGACTGAGCCTCTTGGGAGTAAATCTCTACAAAGGGGCACCATAGAACATTTTGGGACAAGGAAAAGGCTTATTATTTTAATCATGGTGGTGGTTACACAACTATACACTTTTGCTAAAACTCTTCAAAAACTATCTACTTTAAAAGGGCAAGTTTTGCTTCATGCATATTACACTTCGATAAACCTGACTTGATTCAGAAGGAAAACTGAATTTCAAGTAGAGAAAGGTTAGGCCAGGAATATTAAAATAGGTAGAGTTCTAGCTAAGAGAAATGAAAAGTAGAAAGTCATTTTTTAAATGGAGTTTTCTAATTGGCTAGCCATCGTCAGCAATGTAGCAATTTGTCTTTCTTTCTTTTTCTTTTTCTTTTTTTTTTTTGGTCAGAGCAGTGATGTTGCACATTCTACATGAGTAAATATTTTTAAATTATTTGCCAGTATTCAAAAAACACAGGAGAGTTCACATGAAAAAAAATCGACATTCTGGCTTTGTGTAAAAATGATCTGAGAATCTGTCCCACTGGAAGAGTTTTCCAATATGGCGGAACATGGCTGGGTTGAGCGGCTGTGCTCAACCTTGCCTAGCTTGTTCCTGGAGACATTTTTGTTTACTGTGTTTTTATATCTTTTAAAAAGCCCAACCAATGCCAATCTCTGAAGGTCACAATGTTGAATAACTGGAGATAGTAGAGGAAATCTATGCAGGCTAAAAAATCTTGAATGTAGGTTTTATTTTATTTTATTTTATTTACATTGGTTAGAAGCTATTCAGTTGTTCTTTGATAGTCATTATCTGAAACAATGGTTCAAATTGTTCTTTCAATGGTAATGAGGCCTAATCGATGTTAATGCTGGTATTTTAAGAATTATTATGGGTAATTGTTAAAAAAAAAAAAGATCCAGGAAGATCACTTATTAATGCCTGAAATAATTCTACCTTCAAGAAATAAGGAGCCATGGGCAAATCTGTTCTCTATAGGATTCCTAGACCCATGGTTGAAGGTACTGACGCAGAGTTCTAACTGTACACCTTGCATAAACAATGGATTTCAACAATATTGTGGTCAGCTAGCATCACAATTCGAAGGGAACATATAATTAAAAACCAGAACTAAATAATAGCAGTTATAAGACTTGTGAGAAAGGTACAAAATTTTTGCTTTTTTCTTTTCATATGTCCTATAATAAAAAAAATGATCATCTTGAGTGGCTAAAACTTTTGTTAGAATTCAGATGCTTGCATGAGGATTCATGATTATGAGATTAGTAACAATGGCACCTGGCAGTGAGATCAAATCATAAGAAATTTCTAACAGAAACATATTATTGGCATTTTCAGAACAACTCCTTTCCTCTCTCTCATGTCATGATTTAGGATATTTTCCTGCAGGGATCAAATATTCAACTGTGAGCAACGAGGAAACATATTATTAAAAACCAGAACTAAATAATAGCAAGTTACTCAGTTACTCCAACTTTTCTTTACCTTGAACTTAAGCATGTCTGTAGCCACTGTCCCATAGGCATCTGTGATAATCAGGTGCCCATACATAAAAAGGAAGAGTGTTTGTGGAAAGGCATAGCATCGTTGGACAAATTTGATTTTGAAATCCAAAGTTAAATGTTATGACTGTTTTGATAGGGAAAATAAATAAGAGGTGGATAAGCTCAACTTCATATCTCCTACTTGTAACCAAATTATCAAATATACACCAGAGAGGTTTCGTGTCAGGAAAAAGCCACCTAGTAATGCAAAAAAACTGTTTTGCAGTTGAAATCCTGCCTTTGGTCCACGGAGCCAGCATACCCTGCTGGTACCACAAGAAGTGTTATTTTCAATAACTGAGTTATTTTCAATAGATAAGCTTAGATGCTCATAATTCAGGCTCTCTGTGCTTTTTTTTATTATCTTTCTGATATAGTACAGAGTCACTAGGCTTCATACAAAGATAAATGCATACATGAGGCTTGCAATTATTTCTCCATCTGCAACAGTTTATTTATGCCTGTGTACCAGGGCATGGTATAATTCTTATCTGTCAAACGTTGCCGGGAGTCGTTTTAAACCCACGAGGTAGATGAAAACGGAAGGAGACCAAGATTTGTTACCGAGACCCCGTCTGGTTCAAGAAGTCATTGCCCTTCTTGGCTGAGATAGAGCTCGGAATGTGGAGAAAAATGACTAAGAAAGAAAGGTCAGATTCCAAAATCTGCTCCCTTTGGAATCTGTTGGAGCCGTTTAATAAACTGCTCAAAATGAAAGTGTACACAGGACTTTCTTTCCGGGTATGAAAGATTTAGAGAATGGGAAATGACATTTCAAAGACAGAAGATTCTAGCAAATGAGCACTGTGTCCTCAGGGAATGTTGGGGGGGGGGGAGTCTGTGGAGGTGTCTTTCTGCACCACATCTGGATTTTCCCATCCCAATGAATGCAGCCTTGCATTCTTGACTGGTAGGAACGGGTTCAGTTTACCAGTGTTTCCAAATAGCCAGATTTGCCAGTGTAGACCGTCAAGAGGGAATAAATAAAACAGCAGCCATTCCGGGAAGACAGCACATAGGTTTTAAGTTTGTTTGTTGTTTTAATCCTTTGACCAAAGATCTGTCAAGTGGCAGAAAGTGGCAGCGCTTTTAAGCAAAGTAATTATGCCTGTGTCATATGAACATTCACAACCGTGCAGATGTTAACGGTGACATCCACATAGTCTGCCTACCTTCATGTTCCCCTGGGCAAAAAAAAAAAAAAAAAAAAAAATTACATTAAGACACAAATGGAAACAGTTGCAACCTGTTTGTTTTGATGTTTGAACAGACATAGCATGTAACAGTTCCAAAGCCGTCCTTTTCTACCTCATTGAAAACATAATTATATTCCTGAATAGCAGATCAATAGTGCTAGGATAAAAGAAAAGGAGATGAAAAATGTTCTTTGGTCTTCATATTCTCACCAACCAGTCCAACAACCCAAAGTACTACTGAGAGTTGGAGAAGAAGGGAATTTGTGAGGCTTTGAAGCTTACTGCTGCCCAATTATTGAGGAGAGGGGTTGGCAGGAAGGTGGTCTTCTAAGAATCTGCTGTACGTCTCAACTCCTGGGACGAAAGAGCATTGCACCGTGGCATGAAACTTTGTAAAAATTAAATGTGACCCTCAGTGAACCGCTCTCATAAATACCTTGTAGACAGTTTTAGAGTATTCCACCAGGACCCACAAGCCCAATGACAGATGAGCAGGCAGAGGGAGATGAAGCAGGTAGGGTTGGTGGGGTGAATGATCCTGGGGGGAATCTGAATTAATGATTTGAGCAGTTTCTATGGCTCTCAGATAAAGACGTCAAAGAAGATCACCTTTAAAAGGGTCTTTCAGGGCTGAGGTGGTAGCTCAGTGGGAGGGTGCTTGCCTAGCATAGGTGAGGCACTGGGTTTGATTCTCAGGACCACATAGGAATAAATAAAATAAAGATCCATCAACAACTAAAAAAAATTTTTTTTAAAAAAAAAGGTCTTTCAGTTATAAAATTATAGAATGTTCTGGTTCTAAATCAGCCATGCTAGTCAACAGGAAATGAGAATCGTGCATAACATTTCGATAATGTCTTACAAAGGGTTTTCAGATCCTTTTCCCAATGCAGTCAACTCTTAAGTTTGACTTCATAAAAGACCAAGAGATGCTGGTACTGTCCAGATGAGGGTCAGTGCCGCGTTGGCCCAGGCTAAATAGAAGAGGGCAGGAACAAAGTCATGGGACAAAGGGACATAGAAAACCGTAGTGTCTGTGCTTTCTTAGAAACTTGACAAATCAGCCAGGTGCAATGGCACACGCCTGTAATCCTAGTGGCTCAGGAGGCTGAGGCAGGAGGATCACAAATTCAAAACCAGCCTCATCAACTTAGTGTGGCCCTAAGCAACTCACAGAGACCCTGTCTCTAAATAAAATATAATAAAACGGGGCTGGGATGTGGCTCAGTGGTTGACCACCCCTGAGCAATCCCTGTTACCGCCACCTCCCATAAAAAGAAAGAAATTCAATAAATCAAGATCCTAAGCCCTCATATTAAAGTATGCTTAACTTAAAATTTACCATCTTAACCTCTTTCTGCAGGAATTACTGAGAAAATCCTTTTTTTTTTTTTTTTTTTTTTTTGGTACCAGGGATTTAATTCAGGGGCACTCAACCACTGAGCCACATCCCCAGCCCTATATTGTATTTATTTGTCTGTTGTTGGCAGAGATCACATTTTGCTCCTCCATTCATGCATGAATGGACATTTGACTTGTTTTCACATTTAAAAAAAAATTTGTGTGTTTACCCAGGGTGCTTAACCGCTGAGCCACATCCCCCAATTCTTTTTAGTATTTTTTTAATACAGGGTCTCACCAAGTTACTTAGGGCCTTCCTAAGTTGCTGAGGCTGGCCTCAAACTTGTGATCCTCCTGCCTCAGCCTCCTGAGATGCTGGTTTACAGGTTGTGCACTACCACACCAGACTGTTTGCACATTTTTACTATTGTTAATAAACATTCAACCAGCCTTGTTTTTAGCTTCCTGAATTGCACACAACCGTCAGGCTGCCAATAGATATTTGTTAAACACCTACTATGTGAAGCATTTTGATGTGACTATTCAGATATATTATTCTACAGCAAATCAGAACTTCTGCATTTGGTACTGTCTCACCTGGTTTTGCTTACTTGTCTTCATCACGATCTCGGCAATGTTCGCGGAATTGATTTAGATAATGCTACTCGCCGAGTCGTTTTTCTGCATGACACTTAAATTCTGGTTTCTTTGATATGCTTTTACAAAACAGCTAAAGTAATGCCAACATAATTTCTTAAAGTACAAACATATATGGTTGCGTATCCCATTTAAGGTGATTCATTCCCATGTATCCACCCTCTTTTATAGAGAGTAAAGGTGGAAAGAATACGTATAACAAGCAAATTTTCTCTGAGCGAAATCATTCCATTACCTACAAATAAAATTTACTGCAAAATTATACAGGAGAAATTGTCAGGCAAGTGTTCACAATTGAAACTTTTCTGTAGGCGTCGATTAGGGAGAAGTGTTAGCTAGAAACCTAATTTCCTTGTACAATAATCACAAAGACAACTCGCATTTCTAATAAGCAGTGTCACACAACTGCCACCAGCCCTATTTTGGTTCATGAATGCAAATCCAGGGTGTGTTTTCAAACGCAAGGAGTGTGTTCAGGGCAGAAGGATCACTGTTTTTAGCAACTTCGTGCATGAGAGATTTTTATTTGTGAAAGGAGTATATAAACCCTGATAAAAGGCTCAGAAAGATATTAAATAGCTGCGAAAACCCAAGAGAATTTTATTTGTCAGACAGCCTTTCCTTTTTCTTCAAAATTGATATTCAACATATCTCCTGCTGAGGCACAACTTTATAGTAGAAAATCCATACTCCATTTCTTGTTAGAATGAGTGAGCAATTTATGATGGTATTTGTAGAAAAAAAAAGAACTATTTTCTATGTCAGCATGTTGTTCCTCAGAATCCTGTGTTTGGTCCCAAATCATGGGGTCCTGGATGCCAAACTCAGATGCAGGCAGCGAACATCAACTCCGTGGCTTCATTTATTGATGAAATCATCTAAGTGTTTTCTCCACAAGGTTATAAATGCATTTGCTTGACCCTCTTAAATATTTATTCATGGTCTAATTGAAATATCGTAATGTTCTGCTCTTCTTGAGATTTCAACGTACTTCCCATCAAAGCATCGGCCGGTGAGGTCAGCTCTATCAGATTGACCTTTGGTTTTTAACCTACCCCTCAGAGAGGCAGCGAGATGGAGTCTCACCCTACAAAGCAATGAAAGCAAAAATCACTTGAGAGGGAGCACCCCCAAGTAGAGAAAGACATATCTTAAAGAATAAAATGTAATGTAATAAAATTAAAATATTATTGCCAAGTGTGGTGGCTCACGCCTGTAATCCCAGCAGCTCGGGAGGCTGAGGCAGGAGGATCGCAAGTTCAAAACCAGCCTCAGCAACTTACTGAGACCCTAAGCAACTCAGTGAGACCCTGTCTTTAAATGAAATATAAAAAGGGCTGGGGATGTGGCTCAGTGCTTCAGCACCCCTGGGTTCAATCCCTGTTAATAATAATAATAATAATAATAATAATAATAATAATAATAACATTGTTGGTTTTTCTCCACATCCTCTCCAGCATTTATTATTATATTGTTGATACCAGCATTAACCATTTGAACCATAAAAATTAATTTTGTTATGCTGAAAAGGCTATCAATATATAATATGGGTTTAAGCTTACAGCTATCAGAACCCAGAATCATGGAGAGGCTTGGAGGACAGGGAATGATGCTCAGGGCATCTCAATTTCATCAGCCCATCATTGTTTTCTACCAAGAAGCTGTAAGTTGAGGCACACACCGCCATGAGGTGTTGAATAGGCCCCTTGTTGCCCAGAGACAGGATCCCTAAGGACCACCACCATAATAGGGTAGCCCCTTGCCTTCTTTTTTATCCTCGCTGAGTTGACCTGATTCTAGACTATAAAAATCATACCTCCTGGCAATCATAGAGTAGGTCAGCAGCTTCCTGGGCTGGTGCAAATCAGGGTTTGGGCAATCTTCTTCCACTCCCTTCTCCCAGCTCTCCTACAAATCTCCCAGCATTCCTCCAAGTTCTGATCATTGATAAAAACGCTCTATCAACATGCAAAGCTTCACACTTCTAGAGCATGGGAGGGGAGGGGGGTTCCACTCCTGGGCAACAGGTGCACACCCCAAGTACAAAGGAAGGGCAGGTTTCTAGGGTTACTTCTGATGCCTCATTTGCAGCTGAATAAAATGCTGCCTCCTTTCTCTGCTCACCCATTTATCGGTTTAAGTCACTCTGTTTACACTGGAACTTCTACTTTTTTTTTCCTTCCTCCTTTCTTCCTCTCCAGGGTCACCTAGCAAGATGGGTAGGACTGAAAAACAAACAGCAGTCTTTTTGTATTTCACAGAATGTCACCAAAGTCACCTGACAGTTGATCCTCCTTGAGAGGTAGTAATGGGCAGGTACTCTGTGGAGAATGAGGGACCCAGGGCATCTTAATGAAGCACAGAGTGCCCATGGTCATCAGTGAATTAAAGGGCATTAACATCTCCTGTCAGATGGTCAGAAGTCACGCCATTCAATTTGTTCATTGGTAGCCAGAATTGTAGACAAGGGACCACCTGGGGATTAGGAAGAAAATACCCTAAAAATATACATAGAGCCTTAGCAAAAGACAACCGTAAGAGATTAAGAAGGACAAGCCTAGGTGCAGAAGGTATTTGAAAAGCAAATAGGGGGGTAGAGAGAGTGAGTCACTGGCAATGAGTTCCAAGCCAGAATAAAGATTTCCTACAAATCCATAAGAAAGTCAGGCCACACAACTAAAAGTGGAAGAAAGAGACAACTAGATACTTAAAAGAGAGGTTGCCAAATGGCAGTAAACTTCATAAGATATGTTTAACTTCATAAGATATCAGGGGAATACAAATTCAAACCAGAGTGAGACACCACTATAGACAGACCAGCATGGTTTAAAAGAAAAGATCTCTGCCAGCTGCTACTACTGCTTTCAGAAGTGATACATTGTTGGAAAATAGCCTGTGAGCATCTGAAAAGCTGAACCTAAGAGTGTTCTATGATCCAGCAGTTCTAACATACACCTAACAGGAGTACTTGCGATAGTTGCCAACATATTTGCACAAGAATAATGAAAACAATGCAGTTACTTACAGCCCCAAACTAAGAATTGCCCAACTCTCTTTCAAAAGTTGAATGAATAAATAAATTAGGATATACATTGGAATACTATAGAACAATTTAAAAGAAATCAGCTCCTGAGTCTTTTAGGAATAAATTCCATCACCATAATATTGAGTTCAAGGAGCCAGACACAATTAAGGCCAACTTGCATAACCCTGGTGACAGTAAGTGTTACTGGGAAAGAATGAAAGCCCAGAGCTTGGCATTCACTACTTATGTTCTTCCTCTGGGATCCATTGGTACCCAGAGCTTCACAATTTGGTTTTCTTCTTGCAGGACTGATCGGCCATGGGAAAAGGTGAAAGTCCAGGGCCCAGTGCTCAGTATCCACCTTCCATGGTGGATAATCAGGACTGGGAAGGAATGAATGTTTGCCTTCTTCCCCCGCTCTCTCCTCCTGGGGCACACTCTCCTCCTTTCTTCCTGGGGGATGTCTGGGGTGATGTTATTTTTCATATCCTTCCATAAGCCGTAGAGACCATCCAGCCCAATGCACATCCTTGTTTGATTTTTATAATAGCATGATTTCATAGACTTGTGCCAATTTAAAAATCATTGTAGGACAATTCTTTCATTTCACAGCTTTCTGAGTTGAGACTCCCAGCTATCTGATCTCCTATGAAGTCGGTATTTGAATTGGGATTGGGGTTGGGATTCATGTTGGGTTAGCATAAGTACTCATCTGAATATAGGTAATTGTGTGCCTGGAGGATCATGGCACAGAGGGAGACCATCTAGCTGAGGCTGTGCAGTTTCTCAGACCTCTGCCCGTCTACACCTTCCTCACCCAGAGCCCTCCTGCCTTCCATCTCTAGCCTGCCTCTTGCTGGCAGGACACAGGTGCAGCCTTGGTGGCCAAGTGCCTGTCCTTCACTTCTGCCCTAGACAGACTCCTGGCACAGTCCAGTGCCCGTCTTCCTCCCTCTTCTCCTCTCCAAGGACCAAACCCTCTGGATGCTCAGGGAGGAAGCCACTTCCCTTCCAAGGTCATTAGGAATTTTCCAAAGCTCTCAAACCTCCTCCTTCCTAATGGCTTCTAATTTGGGAACCAATACCCGTCGTTCCTTTGTCTTTGGCGCCTGGAAACTAACATATCCTTCAAGCCCATCTGTGAAGTCAGTGATTCAATTCAATTTTGAGCTAAGTGCACAGGTGGCATGATTGAGAAAAAGTAAGAAGAACTTGCCCCAAAGAAATGATCAGGAATTGGACCCCATGCATTGTGATTCTGAGCATTCCAGATGCGCCTGCTATTCATGAGTCCCCGGGTCTTATGCCAGTTTGTGCAAACGGTCCTCAGTGCTGCTGCCAGACGGATTCCCCTATATCTATGCAAGAACAACTAACTGTTCAGGGGAGTGAATGGGAGTCCCATGTGTTTGCTGGTTGGAGAAATGCTGAAGAGGACTTAAAGGAATTATCTTAAATGCAGCCATTAAAAATATTTAAATGGAGGGAGGATTCTTGGGCAATCCCAACAGGAGCCAACATTTGTTCTTCCTGCAGCTTGCTAAAAATTTATTATGAAATGTTTTGCTAGAAATTTATTCTGAAATATTTCACTGATATTTAACTATTCACTAAACCCAGGTGCAGAATGTCAACATCTTGGGCTACCATTACAAGCTGTTATGTCTTAGAGTGGTTCTGCCCATATGGGGCTTCCTGAATGAGTTGCGGTGTGTCTGCTTGAAGGAATTTTGAAGGTCCCACAACCCAGCTCTTGGCTAATGCATGATTTCCCTGTATAATAGAATCTCCCCCAGTGAATATCCAGGCATTCTTGGAAATGTGGAACGGCCAATTCTATTTGAGGTCTTATTGAAGACTAAGCACCTTTGGTCTGAGATGATTTGTGTTGATTAAAACGCAGTGGCTTTCTTCATTGAAGAGTGGGTCCTGGCCCCAACACACCTGTTTCCAACGTCACACACCCACTAGCAAAACTCCAGCCCCAACTCTTATACAAGTCTTAGACACTTCTGAGCAGTAAGCCCTGGATGCTTTGTGTTCCTGCTCTTATTCCCCTGCCTTCTATCCTCTATCCCCATATTTGTGGAGGAATGAACAGAGTGGATGACATTGTGTCTGCCTTGTCTCCATCTTAGGGATATCGGCCATATCACACCCAGCAGGTCAGCTGTCCAATCTCTACCCACATGGAATCCACCACCTGGGGACATCTGAATACATCTTCCAGACCCCTGGTGGTGAGATATTCTTTGCAACACTGAGCGGACAGCAGTACCTCTGCAATCCCAAAGAGCCCGGCGATGAAGCACCAGGGTTCAGATGCCACCCTGACCAAGTTGTGGTGCTCGTTTTATAGTTGCTTGATACTGGCCCTTTGCAAAAACTGCTCAAACTATCCAAAGCTCTATTTTCAAGTCTCTAAAATGGCAGGAGGAGTGTAAGCAATCTGGAGGAACTTTGGAAATGTAAGAAAAGATGTGTCTAAAGTGCCTAGCAGCATGGTGACCAGCACAAACAAGTTCTCTTATTTTTGTTACTATTGTTATTCTGATCATTCATCATAGTCGTTCTCATCAGAATTCTATCTAATGAGTTCAATCTTGTGAATAACCGCCTTTTCTCTGTTTGAAGACAACTTACAAATCCCACCAAAGAGTTGTTGTGTTTTTGGTTTTGGTTTGTTTTTTGTTTGTTTTTTTGTTTTGTTTTTTGTTTTTCCAGGATGATGAGTTCTACTCCTTTAACCATTTCTTTGGTGAAATGGATTTAATCCCTTCCCTGGGAACGAGAGGTTCAGAGCCTGTGGTGTAGTTCCAGACAAGGGAGATTCCAAAGCAGCCTCTACTGACTAACTGCAGGAATTTAGGGAAATTATTTACTCTCTCCTCCGAGGAAGAGAGTGATGAGGAGTTGAGGTTTCAGAGGTGATTAGATCACGCCAGGTCTCGCCTTTAACTTATTGAAAAATCCGGGTATTTTTTCACATATGCAATGTGTTTATTCAGTTAGTGCTTATGTTAGGGAAATGGGAAGGTAAAACAGGGGTGAGAGAAAGAAGGAGAAATCTTAGCCAGGGGTCTCATAACGGGAGCAGGAATAGGGAAAAGCAAGAGAATCAGGAGGAAAATGAACCCAAAAGACGGCCTATGTCTGTCCCTGCATCAACTCCCCCCACCCAAGGCTTGTCCCCAGGGCCAATCTCTCACCTATACTTCCAAGATGGACATGCATGGGCACCAAGCAGATGCTCAGACGTCTCACCCTCAGGGAAAGGAAGAGACATTTTATTTTGGCTCATGGTTTCACAGACTTGGTCAGCAGGGTGCATGTTCTGGGCCCAAGGTGGGGCATCATGGTGGAAGGGTGGGGAGAAGGAAAGCATCTTAGAATATGGAAACTGGCAAGAAGAACGAGCGAGAGATAACTCTGCTTACCAGGGACAGAATATAAACCCCAAAGGCCCACCCCCAGTGACCCATTTCCTCCAGCCATCCCATACCCACCGACACAAGCCAGTTTATCCATCCAAGTGGATTAATCCACTGACTGGGTCCCAGCTCTCATAATCTACTCATCTGTCCTCCGAACATTCTTGCGTCGTCTTACATCTGAGCTTTTGGGGGGACCCTGCATGTCCAATCTACAGCATAAGCTATCAGAATACTTACACCTTCTCCCAAAGTAGGTTCACGCCTTGTCCAAGTCATAATCGACCTTTTGCCATCTGGTGACAAAGTTTAAGTGCCTGAGGAAGTTCTATACCAAAAAAACAAAACAAAACAAAACAAAAAACCAGTATTGAACCAAGTCATCAATGATTCTGCCTTTATGTGACACACAGCCTCCGTGTAATCTAATTCCTGTCTTAAAGCTCTAGTGGGAGAAATAAAGATCCCCAGGTACCTATCAGACTGATAAGTACATTGAGAGATATTAATGTCTATTAAAAATCCCAGGACATTTCTATTACTTCTAGTTAACATGCAGAATCCATTGTGATATAATTTTACAAGCAGGGACTATGTCGTATTCTAATTAGGGCCCCATTCCTGTGGATGGACCCGATAGTGAGATTCGCTGTGGTGTATTCCTGTATGTACATGGGAAATTATGTCCGATACATTCCAGTGTCATTCCTTTTCCTATCCCCCATCCCTTCCCTTCATTCCTCTTAGTCTAATGTACTGAACTTCTAGTCTTCCCTCCCCCCTGTTATTGAGAGTTAGATTTGTCACCATGATTGTCTGAGTTCCACTGATGTATTCATGTAAGCAATTCTATTTCTTATCCTCTGATGTGCTTTTTTAATACAAAAAAAAATTTAAAGGACTGATATATTATTTGGAGATCCAATTTATTGGAATTGGTCAAGCAACTCTGTACCAGGAAAAAAACAACAACATAGAATCTTATTCTGTATGCATCGTAAACAACATGACTGTTTTATAGGACTCTGTTTTCTTCCCTTACCTCAAGTCAGCTCGAATTAAAATATGGAGGAGAAGCATCTCCTTCCACAAACATTGTTTAAAAATTAAAGACCAAAATACCGCACACAAAATGAGATGCCATCTTTCTCGATGATGAAAGGATTCATTGCCAGAAATGAGGAGGTGTCCGAGGTGGGGAGAGGAACGAAGGGAAGCAATACAAATGCTTTCCTACATTTCTCTTGCCAATGGCAAATGTAAATCGACGCGGAACCCTTCCAGATTAATTTCCATATTGTACTGTCATTTCGTGAAGTTCTAGAAGAGCGGGACCGCATCCACTGGACGGGCTCCGAAGGGTACCTAGCCATCCACAAAAATGCATGAATAAATCTTCTGATGGCCACAGTCTGTGTAAAGATGGCTTGTCATTTGGTTATAGATCTATCAATATTCATTCCAATTATGCCCTTTTATGTGCGTAGTCTCATTCTTCACAATTATCTGGCCATGCAGACAGGGAAATATAATCTTCGTTTTATGGGTAAATAATCTGAGGTGAGAAGAGATTGTGTTCAGCCATACATATGGGAATGCTGGGTGGGGATTTGGGGAAAAAAAATGGAAATTTTTACAGACCGTGTGCAAATGAATTCTGACGACTAAAGACTAAAGTAATTGAATTGCGTTTTTTTTTGTTGTTGTTTTAGAAAATAGCATCGTCACTGTGTAAGAGCTGTTAACCCACAGTGAGCCACAGTGGGGTTGTGTATGAAGGAGTCATCTTAGAAACAGCATTGGCTAATACAGCATGACCAAGATGGATCTCCTTAAGTGAAAGATACTTTGAGAGAGAGAGAGAACCTAAGAATCTTTTCATGAGGGGAAAAGAATCAAGAAAGTACAATCTGGTTTGTGAACACGACCTTACCCCTCAACTATCCCTGCTGGGTACAGATAAATGTCAAACAACCAGCACTCTGGGAAAAAAAAGTAATAATAATGATAAAACTGCAACTTGAGCCTTTGCCAATTCTAGTGGTGTAACTATTCCCGCTGGGGCAGATTTCAAGCCACTACGAGTTTAATTACTGGCTCATACAACTCAGGGAAAATGTTGTACATCTTGTCATCGGGTCTTTACAAACTGATAAAAGGGGGCCCTTGCACCCCAACGCTGAGCTGCCTATGAGCCCCCTGACATCTCTACCCCTTTTGCCTGTGGTCTTTCTAGTCCTCAGGTGACAACAAGTTCATCCTTCTAATTGTCTGGACCAAAATCATTGACGTCATCTCTGATAGGCATTTTATCCCACCTCTTTTCAAATCTGTCAGGAAATTTGGCATGTGCTACCTTTAAGAGATGAGCCCGATCTGGTCCCCTCTCATAATCCGGTAACCTCCAGATCCGGGTCCTCAGAATCTCAAGCCTGACTTGTGGAACTGACCTGTTGTCTTTGTCAGAGAAAAGCTGTACGGAACCATCACGGAAGCTGTAACAAGCATCCCCACCTCTCAGCGGCCCGGTGTAGTAAAGGCTTATTTCTCCTTCCTTGGCGTGCTCCTGGGTAGCTTCCTTCTGATGATCTAGGGATCCATGTCCCTTACACCACACGTCTCTACCATTCAACTGTTCTTGGCTTCTAGCTCCACAGGCAGAAGAGAGATTGAGCAGAGAAAGATATGGAACCTTTCAGGAGCGAGGCCTGCAAACAACCCACCTCTACCACTGAGACTCCATTGTCCAGACCTAGACATATGGTGCTCCCCGTTTCAGAAGTCCTAGAAACTGCAGTCTCACACACGGAGGGGACGGGGAACCAAGGGGTTTGTTAATATGTAGTTAATTTGTCTGTGTCACCTCTTAACTGGAACCTCAGCACCCACCCTTACCTCCTCCAATTTATTCTCAACACAGTGCAGTTCACGCTCAATGAAACTATGCATCAGACGGTGCACTCATCTGTGAGACACCCAGTGGCTTCCCCATTCATGAAAAATTAAAAACCAAGTTTCCTCAGTGGCTTATAAAGACCTGGCTCCTGTTTGATCTTGGGTCTCACGGTCCCCTGTCCTTATCCCTTCTAACCATGGACCCCCAGCTAGTCCGCCAGTACCCCAGGCATATCCCTGCCTCTGGGACTCTGTGCTCTTCCATTTATTGGATCCCCTTTGCCCAGATATCCATCTGGCTACTTCTCTCCCTTCCTCAAATACTCCTTAAAAATCATTTCCTTGGCCACATTACTTAAAATAATCCCCAACCCTCTTGCCCAGGCAGGCCCCTTTACCTCCACTATATTTCTAACTCTCTTCTCTGCTTTTGTTATAGCGATTATCACTACCTAATACAGACAGATATGCATATTCATTATTTCACTACTGTCTTCTAACCTATGAGAATTTATGGGAATTTGGCATAGTTTGTTACTTATGCCCAGAACCTCGAACAGTACCTACAACTCAGAGCTATTCAACAAATACTTGGTTCATGAATGAATAAATGATGAGTGAAATTAAGATTATTTTTTAACTGAGTGATCTGGTTTTTAAGCTATTAGATATTTAAGGATTTTCCCTGTGTCAACAGTATCACAAATGAAGATTGACAATGTCATTCAAACCTAGAACAATAGAGTGACAGGTATTGTCCAATTTACTGTCATTGGGTCATATGATTTAGTCTTTATGAAGTCGAAATAAAATCTATACTATTTTCTCCCATTTAGTAGTTGAGACGGAAGGAACTTTTTCAAAACTTTACCATAATCTTCGATAGGAAAGCAGTACTAGTGTAGGAGTTCTCCAAATACTGACCAGGCAACACAGGTTCAAACAACAGAATCCCTAATGGACCTAAGCCTCTTGTGAGGAGAAATTCCCCTGGTTGGCACAGTTGGACATAAACACTGATGTGTCTCAATTTCCTTTTTTTTTTTTTGGTACCAGGGATTGAACCTCCAGGGGCACTTAACCACTGAGTCACATCCCCAGCCCTTTTCATTTTTTTTTTTTTTAATTTTGAGACAGGGTCTCATTAAGTTGCTCAGGACCTCGCTAAATTGCTGAGGCTGGCCTCCAACTTGCGATCCTCCTACCTCAGCCTCCCAAGCTGCTGGGATTACAGATGTACACCCAAGTTTCCAGCCTTTTGACTCACCACCAAGATGGGCCAACACTTATGTCCCTCAGATGGCAGAGACAAGGGAGGGTGTCTTCTTTGGTCACTAAGCTAAACTCTCAGGAAATGAGATGAGTGGGAAATCTCAAGTTCACTTAGGATTCACAGCCACATGGGACTTGGAACTTTCATCAAACCCATTTTAACAATTATGGAAATGGAGGCACAAAAACATGAAGTGTCTTGCGTGTTGTCATTGAGTGAAGCAGGTGTTGGTTGCAGTTTTGTGTGCCTCTCAGAGAGCAGTCTCTTGGTCATTTCAGTCTGTAGAGATTCAATGTAAATACTTCTGTGTACAGTTGCAAAGAAATTAAAAGGGAACAAAGACATCTGTGCTCCTGAATGCGAACACTTGCCGTCTTGTCCCCCATAACAACACTTCTCTAAAGCTTTTTTTTCATTCCATGATGTGAAACAGATCTAATTCCTGGGCTGGGGTTGTGGCTCAGTGGTAGAGCACTTGCCTAGCATGCGTGAGGCACAAGGTTCAATCCCCAGCACCACATTAAAAAAACTAAATAAACAAAATAAAGCTATTGTGTCCATCTACATCTAAATATTTTTATAAATGTGTAAATATTCAAATACATGATAACTTAGTGAACTAAAAAAATGAATAAAAATAAATGTTACTACTTCCATGATGACCTCTGACATCTTGCGGACAGAGCTCGTGTTTATTACTTGGTGGTTTCTCAACAACTGCCTTGTTCTGAAACGGAGCCGCTGATTTCAGAAAACCAAGAAAAAGGGAAATGTGAGTGTTGGAACCTAAATGAAAAGAAAGGTGTTGCAGTTTGAACTGTTTTTGACAGCTGACCACACACTCGGATTCAACTCTACTTATATATATTTAAATACTCTGTTTATGTTTATTTAAATACTCTGTTTACTTATATATATTTTAATACTCTGAAATGATGAACCGAGTATTTGGTTTTATGATATTGAGCTCTAGAGGGCAGGGATAGTGTCCAAGTCAGCCATTTTAATAATCCTAATAACTATCCTTGAAAGGAGCTTCATAATTAGTAAATAAATTAGTAGTAGACAGAGGAACACTTGGATGGATGCATGGATGGAAGGATGGATGGATGGATGGATGGATGGATGGATGGGTGAATGGGAAAGTAGAAACTTGGATAAATTATTAGATTCTTGGATGGACAGATGGATAGATGGATGGATGATGGATGGATGGATGGATGTGTGGATGGGAAGGTAGAAGTTTGGATAAATGATCATATTCTTGGATGGATGGGTGGATAGATGGATGGATGGATGAATGGGGAGGTAGTTGAAAGCTTGGATAAATGTTTAAATTCTTGGGTGGATGGATAGATGGATGGATTAACAAGAGAATATATAGATGCACAGAAGGTGGTATGTAACAAACATTAGGCTAACAGGAAACTTGGGTTCTAACTCCAAATCTATAATTTGCTTACCTCTAATATGAGATCAGGCCCTTCTCATTTCTAGCCCTCAGACTTCTTGATTGTTTAATATAAACTAATAAGTCGGCTTTGTCTCGCTGTGACCAATATACCTGACGAGAACAAGGTAGAGGAAGAAAAGTCTATTTTAGCTCAGTTTCAGAGGTTCAGCCCGTGGTTGGCTGACTCAAAGCTCTGGGTCCAAGGTGAGGTAGGACACCATGGTGGAAGGGTGTGGCAAAGAAAGTGGCTCAGGACATGTCAATCAGGAATCCGAGAGAGCTCAGCTTACCTGGAACAAAATATAAACCACCAAGGCTCACCGGCCAGTGACCCACCTCCTCTAACCACACCCTACCTGCCTACAGTTACCACCCAGTTAATCCATACAAGTGGATTAATCCATTGAATAGATTCCAGTTCTTATAATCTAATAATTTCACCTCTAAATCTTGCTTTATCTCACACATGCACTCTTGGGGGACATCTCATTATGATTATGATTCCATTAGATTCAAGACATTCCGATAGATAACTCCCTCAAGATGGTTTTTTAACATGCCCTCACCTCGGAAAGAATAATTTTCCATTGTTTTGTCTCTGTCTCTTCTATCAGTAATAAGACTATTCAGTGACAGCTTTTGAGTTTTACATAATAAGATGGGAGAGGTTAGACCTGCTTACCAGTGAGACTAATGGTTGACCTTTATACATTGATCATCTCAGGTATGTGTTACAGTCACGGAAAGCTGACTAATCGAACAAGGCAGGACATTTATACTCTGGCTATAACCTTGTTATCGATTTCTCCTACCATGTGTCTGCTCATGTCTCATGACTCTGGAAGGATGTCCTATCAGTCTAGAAACTTCCAGTACCATTCAGAGTTAAAATTGGAAGCATACGTATCAGTTTACTACTCTGGGTGTCTCAGTTCCTATCTTTTCTACCCATGAGTTTTTTTTTTGGGGGGGGGGTTTTGGTTGGTTTTGGTTTTAGAACAAAATACTTGGAATTAACCCTGAGATACCGTCCCACTGACCAACTATGAAATAATCTTTTCTTCACTTCAAGTCCCTGGGAGTGTTCAGAGGACATGAATCTGAGTATTGTTGATCACATATGAAAAAGAACAAGACTGCAAATCCTAAGTCAGCATTTTCAGCATGTTGACAAATGTGTGAAACTCCTACGGCAGGTGCAGGGGAAAGTGCCAATTAAAAATTAGCTGCCGTACACATTTATAGTTTGTGTTGTTGATTCCAGCATTTTTTGCTCTCACTTATTAAGGCAGGAGTTGACAGATAAATTTCCTCTGCAGGTCAGAAAATAATCTTACACAACTATTGGGATCAGTCCAAACTCTTTAATGAGTTCTTCCTTGGCTATAGATGCTATAACTCAACCCCTTGGGTTTGGTAAAAAAAAATAAGTCATTAAAATTGTAAATATGATGTTTGATGATGGTCAAGAATCAAAATCTTTCTACTGAAAGAGATATTAAAGGTCACCTGGTCACTCAGGGCACATTTGAAGCTATGTGACTGCCACATCCCTGTCACAAGATGTGCAAACAGAAGCTCATTTCTATAGTGATGGCCCTGAGTATCAGAAATGTCTTTCTGTAAATCTTTAGACTGCCTGATATATATGTGATATGGCCATGTAATCAGCAGAATCATTTTGGGGGCATTTGAGCACCATCTTAAAGAGCTCTGGTCTCACCTGATCCAGGTCCAAGATAGTCACCCGTAATACATTACTTCTGAGGTTGCAGGGGGTGTGGGTTGTAGAGTGGGATTTTTGCCTCTAGGAGAAGCCTCTTTCTCACACTCTCACAACACACTAACCAACCTGTCAACACAGCACCGAACCCCACACCAGATGGTGACTGCAGACCTTCAGGGAAGTGAGAATCAACCTCTCCCCAAAAGGCTGCAGAATTTTTACTGCAGTGACTTTCAAGTTCAAAAGTGTGCATCAGTCACCCGGGATCTTGTTGAACTGCCCATCCCCGTTCCAAAGTTGGGGCCACAGATGCTACATTTCTAACATGCTCTCATGCTGTTAAATAAGTCGGGATGAGGATTAATGGAATAGAGCAGAGTTTTTGAGTTGCCTTCTGAGTAACAACAAAACTGTTACTCCTCTCCTGTGGCTGCTATAGTGGAAGACAACACTCTTATTGGTTAAAACAATAGAAATGTATTCTGTGACAGGTCTAGTGGCTAAAAGTCTGAAGACAGTTTCAGTGGGTCAAAATCAAGGTGTTCTCAGACCTTGCTCCCTCCAGAGGTTCCAGGGAATAATTCAGTCTCACCTCTCAGCTTCTGGTGGTCATCAGCCTTCCTTGGCTTGTGGTCCCATCCCTCCCATCTATGTCCCAGAGTTCTAGCTCCTTCTCTTCCATGTGTCTGAAATCTCTTTTCTTCTCTCTGATGAGGATACTTAAGGTTACATTTAGGGCTCTCATAGGTTATCCAAAATAATCTCCCTATCTCAAGATGCTTAACTGAATCTCACCTGCAAAGACGAATATTTACAAGTCACAGGGATTCAGGTCCTGTATCTTTGGGGGCCATTATTTAGGCAGCTACAATATTCCTCTCACAAAATGCAAACTTGGTGGGTCCTAGGTACTGGTGGCAGAGCCTCAGGCTTAAGCAAGCCCAAGTGAGACCTAAAAATCCCGTTTCATTGTAGGTAATTGAGGATATTTTCCTCATTATGTTTTTGTGTGTGTGTGCACAGAGTGCTTTAAAAGCACCTTGCTTGTAGGTATTTTTTCCTTTCCTTTTTTTTTTTTTTATAGGGCATGAAGAGAAAAACCTCAACCCTTCCTCAGTCTGTCTTGCCTTATTTTAGTCTACATAAAAATGTAAAAAGATAATGCCAATCAGATGAATCCTAAAATAGGTAAATAAATAAATAAAATAAAATGAATCCTGCCATGAAGCAAGGATTTAAACCGTCCAATAATATTTTATGTTCTGACTGGCCTAAGTGATAACATAGGATTTTTTAAAAAATTTATTTAGGTACCAGGGATTTTACCCAGGGACACTTAACCACTGAGTCACATCCTAGTTCTTTTTTATTTTTATATTTTAAGACAGGGTCTTGCTAAGTTGCTCAGGTCCTCACATAGTTGCTGAGGCCGGCTTTGAATTTCTTATCCTCCTACCTCAGTCTCCTGAGCCACTGGGATTGCAGTCATGCGCCACCATGCCTGGCAGCAGAAGATTATTGGACAGAAAATTGGGGGGAGGAGAAAACTCATTTCTAGGGTTGACTCTAGAGACTGAACTCCTAAGAAATTAATATTATAGGATAATATTTCTTTACATTGAGTAATGCCATTTAATTTACTTCATCACGTGATGCTTATTTGTTCATTTATTTATGCATATGTGAGTTGTAGATTCAGACAGCCTTGTCCTGGACACTGTGCTAGGGCAGTGTCCAGAAATAGACAGTTGTCCAGAACTAATGCTTGTTCTCAGGATTCACATGCAATACTACTTAAAGCCAAATAATAGAAGAACAAGTCAGTCATGTAAAGATACTGGGGTTTAAAAACTTTTGGCTTACACATCTGTTTTTAGTTTGACACTACAATTACTCCCAACTGTGGATATCTTGGAAAACAATAATGAACCCTTGAAAGACAAAAGGGCCCTGTCACATCTCGTGACAGGGATGTTGCAGGCACATAGCTTCAAATGTGCCTTGAGTGACCAGGTGACCTCTAATATCTCTTTCAGTAGAAATATCCACTACTGTGCAGTTTATCCCATTCAAATCCTAACTGTAGTTTCAATAGTTCATCTCTTATTTTCAAGATGCTTTGATTTTTTTTTTACAAATTCTTTGGAACAGAAAAGAATTATGTTCTAATAAAATGTATATTACCTTATAGATGTTGGAAACCAAAAACTAGAGAAATAACTTTCACACAAGTTCTGAGTTTACACTTGGATGAGAGTGTGTGTGTGTGTGCGCGCGCGTGTGTGCGTGTTTGCATCAAACTCTGATCATATCTTCCCTGTCCTTTGGTTGGACTCAGATAATTCTTATTTATTTATTTATTTATTCTTATTAGTTATATATGACAGCAGAATGCACTTCAATTAATATTACACAAATAGAGCACAATTGTTCAGGTCTCTGGTTGTACACAAAGTAGAGTCATACCATTCGTGTCTTCATACATGTTCTTGGGGTAATAATGACCATCTCATTCCACCATCTTTCTTACCCCCTCCTTTCCCTCCCACCCCTCTGCCCTATCTAGAGTTCATCTATTCCTCCCTTGCTCCCCCTCCCTACCCTATTATGAATCAGCCTCCTTATATCAGAGAAAACATTCAGCATTTTTTTAGGGGGGATTGGCTCACTTCACTTAGCATTATCTTCTCCAACATCATCCATTCACCTGCAGATGCCATGATTTTATTCTCTTTTAATGCTGAGTAATATTCCATTGTGTATATATACCAGTTTCTTCATCCATTCATCCACTGAAGGGCATCTAGATTGGCTCCACAGTTTACTACTGTGAATTGAGCTGCTATAAACATTGATGTGGCTGTGTCCCTGTAGTATGCTGTTTTTAAGTTCTTTGGGTATAGACTGAGGAGTGGCATAGCTGGGTCAAATGGTGGTCCTATTCCCATATTTCCAAGGAGTCTCCATACTGCTTTCCATATTGGCTGCACCAATTTGCAGTCCCACCAGCAATGTGTGAGTGTGCCTTTTTCCCACATCCTCGCCAACACTTACCACTTACTGTTGTCTGTATTCTTTTTTTTTTTTTTAGAGAGAGAGAGAGAGAGAATTTTAATATTTATTTTTTGGTTTTCATCAGACACAGCATCTTTGTTTGTACGTGGTGCTGAGGATCGAACCCAGGCCACACGCATGCCAGGTGAGCGCACTACTGCTTGAGCCACATCCCCAGCCCTGTCTGTATTCTTAATAGCTGCCATTCTGACTGGAGTGAGATGAAATCTTAGAGTAGTTTTGATTTGCATTTCTCTAATTGGTGGAGATGTTGAAGAGTTTTTCATATATTTGTTGATTAGATAATTCTTTAAGGGCTCAATGACCTCAAGTTCATTCTGAAAACATAGAAAGTATAATATAATCACCATTTACCAGCCATTAGGGATCCATCCTGTAAGCGACTCACAGTCCAGATCCTCAGTGGATAATTGCAGCGGTTAACTCCCTGTACCTTTCTATAACTTTCCATGAGATAGACTTGCTTTCATTAACATGAAATCTGTATTTGATGGAGTTCAACTGGCACTAAAAGTTGAGGCAGGGTTCATTTCTAAAAACAAATTAAAAATGATTATTTTCAACTAGTGGGCATCCAAAAGGTATGACCCACTGATGATATTCCTCCTATTGTATAAAATATCTGTGTGTGATGAGCGTCGTAGCTCAGAGCTTGGTCTTAACACTGAAAGGGCCACCCAGGAGTGGGTGCGAATCGTGAGTCTGGACCAAGGGCCATTAGATGGTGGGAACTGAAAACATGAGCAATCTCTCTCTGACGATTGAGTTGGCTTATTCTGACTTTTTAGCAGAATAAAATGATGTTAGATCACAGTGCAGCCAAAGACAAATGGGTTTAAGATCTTTTGTAGGATGACGAATGTTTATGTGATGTGCATTCATTCATTCCAGAGACAATAGTGAGTTCAATGAATGATAATGAGGATAATTGGTAGACACACAGTGGTAGCTAAGTGACAGATGATAGGTGATAAGATGATAGATTGATATATGGATGGATGGATGGATGGATGGACAGACAGATATTGCTGGTCTCCTTCATGCAGGCCAGCCCCTGGGGTAAGCACTTTACATGAGCTTCTGTTATCATTTTATGCTACATCATGAAGTAGGTTATTTCCATTTTACAGATCAAAAGAAACACAAAGTTTAGCAATTAGATTTCTCAAGAGTCAAGAAATGAGGTGCTGCAATTTAAATATAAGCTACAGGACTCAGGAAGCCAACAACTTGTTCATTAATTCCACCAATATTTATTGAACACCTACTACATGTCAGGAACTGTTAGCCTATAGAGACAGGCAAGAGAAACAGATCATAATAGTGTCAGTAAAGGGCAAAAACAGTGCTGAGATGCAGAATGGACAGGGAATCCATCTGTGAACTCTGAATGATCAGAAAATGACTCTCTGACCCGGTGTGGTAGCTCATGCCTGCAATGAAGGCAGCGGACCAGGAGGCTGAAATAGGAGGATCACAAGTTGGAGGCCAGCCTTGGCAATTTAACCAGGCCCCGTGAAACTCAGCAAGACCTTGTCTCAGAATAAAAAAAAAAATTAATTAAAAGGGCTGGGGATGTGGGTCAATGGTTAAGCACCCCTGGGGTTCAATCCCTGATACCAAAAATAAACAGTAAAATCCTCTAAGGTGGTGACATTAAAGGTGAGACTTGAAGAACATCCCAAGCAGAGGCACCAGCTTATACCAAACTCAAGGGCCTGCGTAGCTCCATGAAGGAGAAGAGGAAAGACATCGTCCAAGTGTGGAAAGATTTTTGCCCTAAACGGGGAGGGTTTTCCAGGGAGCTGAGCTACAACCCCAAGCGGTCGAAGGACGGGAGGACTTGGAGTATTTCCATCTGGGGCCTGTGTCTGAGTCCTCCTCCTGAGCACCCAGCTCAGAGTGCAGAAGATTTTAAAGGCTGTAAAGTCTCTTTTAAGGTTCCCACGTCACAGTGATCTGGTGGTTTCCCCCATCTCTATGGTGGGGGTACAAAGAGAGCTTAATGTCCCTGAAGTCTAACTAATGTGTTGTCTCATTAAACCCCTGGACAGTCCCTTCTCCTGACCTAGGTCAGGACAGCAGTGGGTAGAGCAGGTGAGGAGTGGTGTAGCCCAACGTGGGTGAAGCTCAACATCACCTCCGTCTCGTATGCTAGGCACCCTCCAAAGTCCAAGATGGGAGGACCTAGAAGGAAGGACCTATAGAAAAGTCCAACCTGGAGTCTCTTTTGGCAAAGTCTGCAACCAGAATGGTTTTTGCATTTTTTAAAAGGACCGTATATTCAAAAATCAAAAGAAGATTCATATTTCATAATGCCCCCTGCCCAATGCTACGAAGTTGAAATTTCAGTGCTTACCCATAAAGATTTATTGGAACACAGCCACGCCCATCGCAGAGTCCAGCAGTGGTGACTGACACTGGAAGGCTGGCACAGCTGGACATACTTACTCTCTGAGCCTTTGTAAAAGAAAAAAAGTTGACCCCGGTGTGGCCAGGTGGGTGGGCCATCAGAGTATCCCAGGGGGCCTGTAGCTGAGATGCAAGGGGTCCTTTTGAAGCTGAAATCAGACCTGGCTCTTCAGTATGGGAAGTCAGCCCCATCAGAAAGAAGGGGAAGAATATTCCAAGGTCAAGAGAGTCATTTTGATCCCTTGTTCATAAAACCATGATACCAATCTCGTAGGCACAAAGACAGGTCATTCTAAGACTACAACAGGTCATTCTAAGACTACCAGAAGTTACGGAAAAAAACACATCTTATTTCTCACACCTGGAATCAGAATATTAAGCTTGACCTTCAGAACCTTCCAGAATTATAAATAAATATCTTAAAGGGGGAAAAATGTATGCAACTGTTCCTATTTTTGCAAGGGACAGACTTTGGAGTTTCATGCAGAGCCTGGGTTGAGCTGCAACTCAGCTACTGGTTGTGAATTCTTCTTCTGCAAGATGAAGTCTACCAGAGGGTGAGGCAAGCAGGAGAGAAGTTCCTCTGCTTGTATACAAGGTCATCTGAGATGAAGGTGTGATGGTTTTACAAGACACAATGTAAGGACTTCAACAGGCACTGAATCACATCATGAAAAAGTTATTTCCGCTGGGCGTGATGCTGCACGCCTCTATTCCCAGCTGCTTGGGAGGCTGAGGCAGGAGGATCTCAAGTTCAAAGCCAGCCTCAGCAACCGAGTGAGGCCCTAATGCACTCAGGGAGACCCAGTCTTTAAATAAAGTATAAAAAAAAGGGTCAGAAGTTGTGTCCCAGTGGTTAAGTGCCCTGAGTTCAATCCCCAGTACCCCCGCCCCACCCCACCAAAAAAGAAAAAAAGTTATTCCCTTCTATTTGACTCTTTCTACGTAGCTTTGACATTAAGGACAAAGTTTCAGTATAATGCTGGAATATTCCTGACATTTTTTTAAGCTCTTTTTTAAAAAATAAAGAACAGTACAAAGCATGCCTAGACTCGAATCTTCCTGCAAAGAGCTGCTACATTTTAGGAAATTAAGATACATGACGCCCCGTCTGATTTTAATTTTGGGTAAACAACACATCATCTTTTTACGGCCTGTTCCATGTAATATTTGGACATGCTCCTGTTGCAAAGTATTTGTTTCCTATCTGAAATTCAAATTCAAGCATTTCATATTTTATGCAGTCAGTGGTAGGTAACTAAAAATTTAAAGTATTGCTTTGTTTCCACGTGTTGATTGTTTCTTTTCCACGTGTGGTGGGGAACATGACTGTTCAGCAAATATCCCCCCCCCCCGCCCCGCTCTCTCCCATCTCTGGGAACAGTGTCTGGCCCTACCCCGTTGACGTTGGGACTGAATGTGTTACGTGCCTTGGCCAGTGAAATATGGGTGGACCAGAGGGTGTGCCTCCTCCAGGTCACAGAGAGCCTCTGTCCATTGATTCGAGGCCTCAGAATAAGTCATGTGGGGTGGACCTGCATCCTGGGAGATGTCTGGAAGCCCAGCTACATCAGCCAGACGTAGTCAACCTGTAGATCCACACATGTGCAAGAAAACCCAGGTCCATGTAAGCCTCTGACTTCAGGTGTTTCATTAACAGGATTATTTAAAAACAGCTGAATAACAACACTTCACAGAAGGAGAAATATAATCGATCAACAAATATAGAAAAAAAATGTTCGACATCTCTAGCAATTAGAGAAATGCCAATCAAAACTGCTCAAAGATTTCATCTCACATCAATCAGAATGACAGTTTTCAAGAATACAGACAACAATAAATGTTGGCAAGGATGTGGGGGAAAAAGGTACACTCATACATTACTGGTGGGACTGCAAATGGAGATTCCTCAGAAAACTTGGAATGGAACCACCCTTGGACCCAGCTATCCCACTCCTTGGTTTATACCCAAAGGACTTAAAATCAGCATATTACAGTGTTTCAGCCACATTGATGTTTATAGCAGCTCAATTCACAATAGCCAAGCTATAGAACCAAACTAGATGCTCTTTAACTGATGAATGGATAAAGAAAATATGGTCTGTATGCACAATGGAATATTACTCAATGTTAAAGAAGAATGCAATTGTGGCATTTGCCAGTAAATGGATGGAGCTAGAGAATATTGTGCTAAATGAAATAAGCCAATCCCCAAAATCCAAAAACCAAATGTTTTCTTTGATATGTGGATGCTAATTCACAATCAGGGGGGAACTAGGGAAGAACAGAGGTACCTTAGATTAGCTAGAGGGGAGTCCAGGGAGGGGAGAAGGTGTAGGAGTAGAAAGGATAGAATGAATCAGACATTAATACTCTATGTACATATATAACTACACGACCAGTGGGATTCTAAGTCATGTACAACCCAAAGAATGGGAAATTACACTCCATCTGTATATGACATATCAAAGTGCTTTCTACTGTCATGTAGAGCTAATTAGAACAAATAAAAAATAAATTTTGAAAAATGTAGTTCTTGTTTATGTCATTAGGTTAGTGATGGAAAAGATTTTTTCAAAATCAGCATTTTACACAAAAATTAAAATGGAATCCGTTTAAGTAAAAGTCAGACCAGTTTGTGTGTCACATGGAGGTATCAGAACTTCGGAAGGTGGAGCTGGGTGTGTTGGCAGTGCCTCCTTGTAATCCCAGTGACTCGGGAGGCTGAGGCAGGAGGATTGCAAGTTCAAACCAGCCTCAGCAACTTAGTGATACTCTCTCTCTCAAAGAAAGCAGGGGAGCTGTGGGATGTGGCTCCGTGGCTAAGCACCCCAGGGATCAATCCCCAGTACCGAAACAAAACAGAACAAGACTTTGGGAGGTGGTATGTGAGTGACTCGTCCACGTTGGGGGCAGGCTTCACTTGTGGAACAACAAAGGCAGCCTCACATTTGAGGCTTTGTGGCCATGAGACTCGCAGTTCCATGGGGGTGTCAGCTTTGACTCTGGCTCTGACACCCTCTGGGTGACCCCAGGGAGTCATTAAGTGACCGGTAGATAATGGGCCCAGGCAAGTCACCTAACCTCGCCAGTTGCCTTCTTCCTAAAATTGGAAGCACAGTAGTGACTTCCCAGAGCTGGGTGTTAGGAGAAACAGTGTGGGGTTTTCTAGAAAAACTAAAAATAAAACTACGATAGGGTCCAGCAATCCCACCGCCCGGTAGACATCCACAGGCGATGGAATTGGTAGGCTGAAGGACTTTCTGCGCCTCTGTGCATAGTTAAGCAAAACTTTAGTGAAGTGCCTGGTGAACTATTAGTGCCCAATAGGAGCTCCCACCCCCTTTCCAGTGATTGGCAGGGAATAGGGATCCACACAGAGCCGTGGAATCCCTACCAGGTCTACTCAACAGTCGGCATATGAAGGAGAAAGAGGACAGCTGTGAGCCCATGTTTGCAGAGGACAGGATTCGAGAGACAGGTCTTTACCATTCCTGTAGTCCCTCAAAGGTCCTCTGGCGTGTATTTCAGGGACAGAGTTGGGAACCTTCTGCTTCCTTAGTATCCAGAAACTGGTTTGGCCAGGAGGGCTCTCCAGGCCAGGAGCATCGACCAGCCCCCTCGTATTTCTCTCTCCCCCTTTTTGCTCCTAAGCACACAGTGATTCACAATGGCTTAAATCTAGGATCCTAGACAAGTTTGGGGCTTGACGTCTAGGTTAGAAAACTCGGGGTCCTTTTGGCCTTCCCGGAAGGTGCATCTCTGACATCTGGGGGAGACGAGACTGGGGGCAAAAGTGGGTTGGTATCTGCCTGGGACTCGGCATGAGAAATGGGAGAGAACTCACGCCCCCTGCCCCACCCCGGCACGTCCGGAGCTCTGGGGGATGATGGAAACGTCCCGCCATTGGACTCTGATGGGGGTTGCCCGGCTCCGTAAACATCTAGAAATCACCGAATTTATGCTCCACACAAGTGGATTTTATGGCACACAAACAACATCTCAATAAAACGACTAGGAAACCCAGAGCGCTTCAGAAAGAAGCTATCAGAAAGAATCGTTCACCCTCCTCTCACAAGGGCCAGCGCCCACCAAGAAGGTGAATGGTCCCATGTCCTGGAGGACCCGCCATCGACTGCCAGAGCCTGTGAACCCGCACTGTACGCAACTCAGTCATGCACCAAGACCCCAAGAAGTATATCCTCCTCCGTCTTTGCATCAGAAATCCCTCCTTGAGGGCCTCGTTCTTAGGAGCTCACTATTTCCCATCTCTGGGCTTTTTCTCTTTGACACAGGAAGCATTTCTGGGGCAGAACACGTGAAGAATATAAAAATCTTGTTTTAAAACAATTAAAACCTGTGACCCAGTGGCAGAGAACCAAGCGCTGAGCACTCAGGGGGGATGGAGCTGGCAAAGAGCCATCATGGAGTAAGGGTCTCTACCCTCCAGCCAACACTTGTCCCAGGGAGGGTGACTGCGTCCGGGGACAGTGACATCTGCACCATGTGGAGAGCACCTCTGTTTTGAGAGTGACCGCCACACTGACCTCTCCATCTCGACTCCTCAAACGGGTCATGTTTTCTTTGTCAGCCTGGGCTGTCAGCAACCCAGCCATGAGAGGGGCCCATGGCACAGCCACCCCGTCTCAGCCGTGACTTCCTGACAGTGTGGAGGATCACTTGTCACGCAGGCGAGCAAGGTGGCAATTAAGAAGATCCGAGCCCAGCTTCGCGTGCCCCGGGGAAGTTCTTCACTCTTGACAGTTTGTGAAATTGCCGTGTTAAGTCCTCAACAGAATGTTCCTCGCTTATTTGAAAACTCGTTAACTAGAAAATAATGAAGTAGATATGTACACCTAAATGGTGTTTACGATTACGTGATGGGTCTGGAGGGTTTTCCTCTGATTTTTTTTCCCTTTCTTTCTGTCATCCTGTCTTTGTTTTGTTTTGTGGATGCCCTCTGACTTCCTGCAGGAGAAAATTTTTTTTTCTGCTGTGTTTTCTTTCTGTCTCTGATTTTAAACAACACACGAGGTTGGGTGCCGCGTAAAATGAGGTTTACCTTCTAAAGAGTATGGAGTTCAAGTTTACGTGCAGTCTAAACCCTAGGGCTAGGATTTGCTGGGGAACTGCACCCTTGATATTCTCACAAGGAGCCTAAACGTGGATGCTGAGGAACTTCCAGATCCTAGAGCCTAAACGTGGATGCTGAGGAACTTCCAGATCCTAGAGCCTAAACGTGGATGCTGAGGAACTTCCGGATCTGGGGGCCTAAACTTGGACACCTGAGACACTTCCGGATCCTAGAGACTAAACATGAAAGAATTCCCCACGCAAAGACACTTCACCAGGAGAATTCCAATTTTATTGCAAAAGGCTGTGTGCTTATATAGAACTAAGGGGGAGATGGCAGGGCTTAGATAAATGGAAGGCCACCTGTTTATTGGCAAGTTCTTCCAGATATCAGCTCTGGAGCCCAGGAATTAGTTCTTATTGGGGCTAAGGTTCCCCGCCAGCAAGATTTGAAATTGGCGCCGGCAGGAACGTTTAGCGCCACTGCAGAAAAGAGGAAGGTAGGAAGAAGAGGTCGTTAGGCGCCATGTTGGGGTTTTTCTCTGGGGTGCAACAAAACATGGATGTGTACCTGAGGAACTTCCGGATCCTGGAGCCTAAACATGGATGTGCGCTCGAGGAACTTCCGGATCCGGGCATCTAAACATGGACGTGCACCTTTGAAACTTCTGGATCCGGATCCGGGGGCCTAAACATGGACACTTGAGGCACTTCCAGATCCGGGGGCCTAAACATGGACGTGTCCCTGGAACTTCTGGGTCCTTGTGCCTATAAAGGGCAGGGTGTGACTCTCAGAAGGGACGTGGTCCATGAAGAGGAGCGGAGCATGGGGCCTGTTGGGGGCAGACTGAGCTGTCGCACCCTGAACTTGAATGTGACGGTGGCCTCACTTCCCGGCCTTCTCCTGGGTGTCACTTCCTCCCCTTCCAGGCGGTGCCGGGGAGGAAGTGAGACCAGGCTCAGGGGCCAGGCCCTGAGGAGGGACACCTGTCTTTCTCCTCCTTAGTCAGGCGCCTGGCCTCCGCTGGGGACGAGGACGTCTTGTGACACTGGCTGCCTCCTGCATCCCTGCCCCAGGACCTCAGGGACCACAGGCGGGGACAGTCGTTGATCCTCCCCTGGCTGCTGACCCTCAGCCCCGGGGTCTGCCCAGGGTCTGTCTCCCAGAGTGTCAGGGGGCCCCTGTGACCTGCTGCTCCTTACCCACCGTCATCCTGGGCGAGCACAGGTCAGGACACCAGACGCTACTGAGAGTGACATCTCCTGGATGGGCGGCTGGGGACTTGGCCTCTATCCCCAGGCCTCGGACACCGGATGATCCCCTCAGAGACAGAAAATAACCCCACACTGCCCAGGACTTATTTCTAAGCTTTAGATTCTGAAATTTTCCTGCTGCCACCTTCTTTGTGAAGCCAGTTCTTCA
Source organism: Spermophilus citellus (assembly GCF_964194105.1). Taxonomy (NCBI): domain Eukaryota; kingdom Metazoa; phylum Chordata; class Mammalia; order Rodentia; family Sciuridae; genus Spermophilus; species Spermophilus citellus. The sequence goes on along the minus strand of NC_138201.1, from coordinate 9,479,397 downwards.
ACAGGGACAATATTCCAGGGGAGTGGGGGGACAACATCATGGAGTGAATCAAACCAGCTGACACATCTGATCCTCCAAGAGAACTCTGGATTGGGGGGAGAAGAGCCATTCCCAACTGGCGGAATAGTGATGTTCCCTTGTCCTTATTCTGTGTAAGAAAAATAAATAATCTGATGTTAACTCATCAAAAGAAAAAAAATATTCTCACAAATGCCACTGTTTTTGATGTGGGTGATGCCCTAGTCTTCCAGTTTTTTTATGTAAGCTAATTAAAAATATTTTTAAAAAACAAAAACAAGTGGTCTCTCTGCTCGAAAGTTGGAAGTTAATCTTTTCATAATTCCTGTGGCTGAAATACATATTTTTCAGTCTGGTACATTAGTGGAAAAAAGGTGGTCTAGGAATCAGTAATGGAGCTTAACACAGCTCTGATATGAACTTGGTGGGTGGCCTTTAGTCAGTATAGGCTAGGTGATGGTACAGTAACAAATGATCCCAGGCAAACGAGAATATAGGTAGCTTACCTTAACAAGGGCTTATTTCTTATTTACTAGCTAAGAGTTGGCCCTGGCCTACTTCCCTTCATCTTTGATCTGGAACCCAGGCTGAAGGAACCTTCTGTCTCTCCTTGGGACACTTCTTGTGATAAAAAAAATAAATAAATAAAATAAGGAAACAGAACATGGCAGGACCACTTGATGGCCCTTAAAAGTCCCTGCTTGAAAGCGACACCCAGCATTTCTTTCTATGTCATTGGCCAAAAGGGAATAAAATGGCCCAATCTGGTGGGAGAGAAGTAAAGAAAAAAAGATCGTTTGACAAAGAGAGGCACACAAATGCCTCAAGGAGTACTGGTCTACCAAAGTCATCGTGGGAGAGGCACCTGACCCGGGTTTCTCCTGTATGAAAAGGGGAGACGAGGGCGGAGCATCTCCAAGAATCCTATGCTTCTGATAAAGTGACTGTGTCGGGTTTGAGAAGCTGGAGAAGATACACCTCGGGGAATTCAGGCTGAGAATGGTTGTCCTCTGCTAGGTGACTCTACTACAGTGCCTGGATATGGAGCAAAGAAATAGCCGGAGCTGCTTGGCTTTGAAAGAAAATGTGACTTGGTGCCTGGGTATCCACCAAGTTCTTCTCTGACAACCCTGCCACAGGACCAGAGAGACCCTCAATTTAAGACATGCCTTTCTGTGCCTTCTACCCCATAATGATAGATATGGGCCGTATCTATGGGTGGCAGCGCTAATGTCACCACTACAATTAAATGAAATCCAGATTGCTGTGGGTGAGAACGGAGGGGGAAAGGTCTTGAAGGCGGCAGGGGTGACCCAGCCCACAGACACAGTGGGACATACCCTGGGCATTCAGCTCAGACACCTCAGGAACGGAGTGTTCTGGTACTGTGAAATGTGACTCTATGCTTAACAGAGATCCATCAGAGGTGGCCAGGACAAGCCACACAGGGTCTCGGGGACCTGAAGCTAGGGGCAAGTTGGCTATTTTACTTTGGGTGTCCCGCAAAGTCGTCACCAAACTTTGTGCAAAATAAGACCAATTGTCCATAGGGCTACTTGAGGCATATAAATATGCAATATTTGGTTATCGGAAGCAGGTGTTTGGGCACATTATCACAGTGATCTTGTGTTTCGGTAGACACAGTACATTTTTGCCACCTGGAAGTTGGCTCAGTAAATGTTTTCGATTTTAACAGCCAAGGTACTTCCAAACAGCCAAGGGTGTTTAGGTGGGAGAAAAGAGCCAGGTTCAATTTCCCAGCTGAGCATCCTCCTCTGGACCAGCTGTGTCCACCGTGGTCCTTTCTCTGAGGCATTAAGCTGTCTGCTCCGGCGGCGGTGGTGTCTTACAGCCAGTGGACAGGTGGCTGTGATATATGCCCCTGCACCAGAGGAAGCCGGAGGAAAAATGAAGGGATTTGCCAAGCCCTTTGTGCAGAATAGAGACCTCAACCAAAGGCAGCAGGAGATGAGCCATTCATCTTGGAGCTATCACTGCGGTTCCTTCCCCTGGGCAGTCTCACGACCTGGTTTTTGAGCTCTGGGTCAGAGCAGTTCATGCGTCAGAGGCAGCACTTAGAGCCAGGATTTCTCAACCTTGGTACTGTGAACATAAGGCTGGGTGATCCTGTGCCATGGAGCGGGGTTGGACGAGGGGCTCCCCCATGCGTGGTAGAATGCAGAGTTGCATCTCTGGCTGCTAACAGCACCTCCCACCCCCAGTTCAGACAACTCCCAATGTCTTCACTGATTGGCAGGGTTCCCCTGGGGATGCATCACCCTCTGCTGAGAAATGCTGATCTAGAAAATGTGATGTTTGAGACACCTGAGCCCAACCATGGTTGGCTGCAGGAAACAGGTGCGTGGCTTGCAGTGAGTTCCTGCACGCTTTGTGTTCAAAAGCACACAAGAATGATCAAGAGGCTGGCTCTCCCAGGTTAGTAATTACCTCGGGTGTTATTAATTCTTCCAAAGCAACCCCGTCGAATGAGCCAGGGCTGTGTCAATCCCTCTGCCATGGCTGATTGATTTCACTCCCCCATTGTTTGTAATTCCGTGTAATGTCTGATTACACGGAGAAGTACTCAATACAACGCTCACGTAAGAGTCATTACAAATAGGTTTATTCCTCCGCTGTAAGTAGGAATGGACAAAGGGTTTTATATTACCTTATTGAAATAAATGTTTCACCCAGGAGGAAAATGCTTGAACACTGCATAAATAGATACTGTAGAGCGAAAAACCAAAATAAGTCAATTCAGGGACCTAATGATTTTTAAATATCCTAACGATGCTCATCGATGATACGCTTTATTTCCATCATGTAAATTACAGCATCAATTCAGTAAAAATTTAAAAAATACCCTTAAGTGATAGGTATAATTCTTTTCCCCAGGATTCTTGGGATCGGTCCGTTGGATGTATACGGTATTTGCTCCTCTCAAAAATCTATATCACAAGCTCCCTGCCCGTATTGGGGACAAACCCTGACAGATACAAAATGGTATAAAACCAAGAGGCTTTCAGCCCAGTGAGTGTCTGAGTCCCTGCCAATAAATCAGGACCGTGGGTGGCCTATTCCTTTCTACGGGTTGCAACATTGTCCTGAAAAGCACCTGGCCACGCTAATGTTGTCTGTTTTCTGTAATGCCATGTCGTCCTCAAGCACTACCACCATAAAATGTCGAGTATGAGCCCATCAGAGAGGGACGAGGGGACAATGTGGAGGAGATGAATGAGAGGTCCAGGAAGATAAGGAGCCAGCCAACTGCAGCCAGCTACCAGATAGCATTGTGACCCCCGGAGGGGTATCTGGGGCTCACTACAAGATGGGAGGTGCTTTATCCAGGGATGGTGCTTCTGATTTTAGGGATTGAGTCAGCATTTTACACATCAGGATGCACTATTCTAAAGGGGTCCCCAGGGGGTGACTTTTCCCAGTAGCTATGTGAAATCAGAACTTAGCTCTCGTGATGATGTAAGAGTCAGAAGCAGAGACTCTGCAGCTCAGCATCCTGGGTTCAAATCCTGCCTATGCCTCAGGCCTGTTATTTAACCTCTCTGTGCCTCTCAGTTACTTCCTTGGGGATAAAAAGAAGATTAATAATTTTCCTACATCATAGGTTTTCATAAGGATTAAGCGAGTCAAAATATATAAAAGGCCCAGAATAGAACCTGGCATATAATAACTTTTATATAATTTTGATAGGATCTTTTTAATGCTGGATAATTTCTTTTTTTTAAGTAGGTTTAGACTAAAATCATTTTGTGCAGAGTTTCCTAGCTTAGTAAGTGAAAGTAAGGAAAGTTCTGTTCCGTTAAATTTTAATTTCAGGTCAACCAAAAACATAATATTGTTTTAGCATAAATATGCCCCATGCAGTGTCGAGGAATACATTTACTTAGAGAGAGAGAGAGAGAGAGAGAGAGAGAGAGAAACTGACAGATGCTACATAGTTTTTGTTGGACCTTGTTCCTTAAAAGAGATAAACATGCCTTATTTCACATGGTTGATATTTTAAATAGTATCTTATGATGTGTCCTCCAGAAAGGCCATAAGATATTTTTCTGGCCTTTATAAACCAACCCTCCATAACCCATGAAAAAAAAATGCATAACTTTCCCTACCTTCTCAAAAAATCTCACAGGAATGCTCATTTCTTCCAATAGTAAGCTTTTTTTCCCCATTAATCCTTTCTTTCACCTTGCAATTTTTATTCCATTTGTTGTGCTAATTAGCAGATACTTACACGTTTTGTTTTTTGAAAATGTGTTCTCTGTATGTCTCCCTTAGACTTCCAAATGAGTCATTTTATAACTTGATACAAAAAACTGAATATTTTTCCTGTTGCAGTTTCCATATGAGGGTCCCCCACCATCACCACCACAAAAGCTCATGGATGAGACACGGCAAGAAGGTTTAGAGGTGAAATGGTTGGGTTATGAGAGCCTCAAGCTGATCCGTGAATGAATCCACTGATACGGAGTCACTGGGTGGTAATGGTGGCTGGAGGAGGTGGGTCACTGGGGGTGTGGCTTTGGGATTTACATGTTGTTCCTGGTCCACACCCTGACATCATGATGTTCTGCCTCACCTTGGGCCCAGAGCTAGGGATTCAGTCATCTGTGGATGGAGACCTCTGAAACTGTGAGCCCCAAATGAACTTTTCCTCCTGCACATCATTCTCCTCCAGTCTGCGGGTCACAGGAACAAAACAGGGGACTAAAACGTTTCCCGTAGAATCTCTCTCTCTCAACGCTCTGAAACGACCAATGTTATGTAAAAGATGTCCTAAGTTCCCCATGAGTCTGTGGTTGTTCCTCATGGTTCAGTGACATGGGCCGGAATGGCTTTGAAAGGTGGCTGAATGAAGACGGTTCGTTGAATGGTTCGTTGAATGGTGTCCCATTGAGATGGAAATAATCTAAATTGTTGTGGGTTTTGTTGTTTGGGCAGATGTGGGTCCCGTCCTGTCCTCTTTCTCTGAAAGATTTGCTTGGGGGGGGGGGGGGGGGGAATATGAAGACCTCTGGAATTCCCAGCTTAATTGTTAGACACACGGTACTGGCTGGCTTGTGCCCACAGTTTGTGATAAAATGACAATGTTATTTCCTAGCATATATATTATGTCAGTAGTAAAATAAAGTAATGGATCTTTTAAAAAAAAAAAAACGCTTTAGCACATCATGTAATGCTTTTGAGTAAAAGATCTGTTAGAGATGCACAAGAGTGGCCTTCCCCCTTCCTCTTCTGACGTGACCCGGGAATGCATGTTCCCAGACCTTTATTGCAGATGGTTGCATTCAAAACCAACATTTTAATTTCCCAAAACTCTGTGGTCACAATGCTAATTATTTTGCATTCTGTCTCACGGTCTCATTGCATGTCACCTGCAACTCCTACCTCACCTCCTCTGCCTGTGTTCACACTTAAAACCGACACCCCATGGTGTAATCAGATTTCCCGGGGTCACCTAGCTGGAGAATATCTGTCTTTCCTCCTCCTTTATAGGAACAGGCTGAAGAGGAAAGAAATATATATATATATATATGCTAGGGCCTCTTTAGAAGGAAACGCCAGAGAATTGGAGGCCTTATTATTAATAACATGTGCCGGGCTGTCTTGGCAGGGATGTGTGGGCTCAGAATTCGCAGTAGCTTTGGTGCTACATTGTGGGTGGTTCCAACCGCCTTGGAACAAAGTGTTGACAGAAAAATAGCACCAACCCAGCAGGTCTCTTCACAGAGGAGTCTCACGAGGACACGTTGCTGTGTTCCTCAGCACCCCTTCCGTGACAAAGGACAGAACCGAACTCACATTGGTCTAGGGACAAATGAGAAGTGACGTCTTCACCTGGCTAGGGACTACAGGTGTTTAGACCCAGGCACGCCCAATCCCTCAGTGGAAAGAAATGCCATCCAGACTCTGGATCAGGATTCAACTTTATTTTCAGATAGACTCTTTCCAACAGAGTGACAAGGTGACTCCCAGAGTCCCGCATATGTCATTCTCGTGATTCCAGAGAGAGAGAGAGAGAGGGAATGTTTCCCGGTAGCACCAGGAGAATGACTTGGGGGGGACTCTTATTGGCCCCTGGGGGGAGATGCCCGTGAAATGTACCTTGACCAACCACGAGTGAGAAGAACGCAGTCATCTGATTGGCCATCCTGAGTCACATGCCCAGTGGGGAGCCTGGGGACAGGAACCCTCCACCAGGGCTGCACAGACAGCGCAGAAACGCCCGAGAATGTCCCACACTAGGGCCCAGCTGCACGGTCTGTTGTGAATATAACTATTTACACACCCGTGTGCATGCTGCTGCATCTATTCCTGAGAACAGCCTGATTTAATCTGTTTTTTTCTCTCTCTCTGTGAACAAAACACAGAGGAAAATCAGTTCTGTGGCTGTCCTTGCTGGTGTATTAAAGTCCTAGAACTTTGTGCCTGTCTCAGCTTCCAGGGTGTCATAGGGTTGTTTCCTTGATGGCAAAGAAGGTTGTTGAGTACTTGGAACTGACCTCTGTCCCTCGGGGATTGAGAAAATAGATGGTCTGGGGTCTCGGTTAGGTTACTGATCTGCAAGAGTCTAGGAGGCTGAAGAAGGTCTTAGGGGGCTCCTTCACTCATGCATCAAATATCTACGGAGTCTAGTTATGGGGCAGACCTGGTTTTGTGCCTGGTGCTCGGGAAGCAGGGAATGGCCCTGTGGTCCCAGAGATTGCATTCTGGCCATCTGGAGAGCAAACAGATGAGTAAGACCAACAAGGGAAGTAGGAACAGGGTCATCCCAGAGTCACTGAGAGGGTGACTTGGAAGGAAGTCAGGAAAGGAGTCTCTGGGGAGACCAGTCTTGAGCTAGAGAAGGAGCCGAGGAAGCCATCCACTGATGGTTATGGGGAGGGAACATTCCCAGACAGAGGGTGGGAGAGAGAGGTTCAGTGATGCTCAGTGGGCCCATGTCCCAACGGGCCAGGAGGACGTGAGGTTAAGAGAGATGGGCAGGACCTACGTCAGAAGGCACCTCAAAGGTCAGGGTGGGCATGTGGGATGAGTCAAAGTGGGAAGATATCAGAAACCTGTTTGCAAGGGAGTTGCTTAATCGGATTTGAGTCTGGGAGCGCTCCCTCATGCTCCTAGGTGGGAAGTAGATTGGCTGGGCCAGTGGTCTTCAAAGCGTGTGCCCTGCGCCAGCAGCACCCCCTGAGAATTTGTCAAAATGGCAGACTCTCACACCCTGCCCCAAACCCACTCAGTCGGAGACTCTGGCCGAGAGCACAGCTCTGTGTGTTAACAAGCCCTCGCTGGGAATTCTGACGGACACTCAGGTTGACAACCAGGGACCTTGAAGTGTGACAGGAAAAGCCCCCCCCCCCCCCCCGTAGGAAGCCATTGGAGTCGTTCAGGGATAAGGGTGGCATCTGTCAGTTGGAGATCAGAGTAGACACGTCCAGTAGGAAAGACTGAGAGGACCTGCTAAGGGAATGGAGGTGGAGATGGAGGACAGAGACGTTACTTCTGGTTTTGTGGCTTTGAGTTGCTGATGTCGTCTAACTTGGAAATATAGAGGAAAGAGAAAATATAGAGGAAACAGCCAACATGGAAGCCCAATGGGAAAGAGTAGAAGGAGCCAAATGACTCAGTTGTGGCTTGATTCTGTTCATGGTGGTTCACTTTCTTGGTAAAGTCCCCTCTACTCTCTGAACCTCAGTCTTCTCTTCTAATTTTTTTCTTTTGTGTGTGTGTGTAGATGGGCACAATACCTTTATGCGGTGCTGAGGATCGAATGCAGTGCCTCACACGTGCTAGGCAAGTGCTCTACCCCTGAGCTCCAACCCTAGTCCTGAGCCTCGGTTTTCTTGACTGGTAAAATGCCATTACTGATCACCTAGTTCAAAAGATAGACCTTAGGACGGAGCATTAACTGGGCAGGCAATGGACTTCAATATAAATGGAAATTGTCATCCTTAACATTGTTCATGTCAAAAGTCATGGGCAGGGACATGGGTCATTATGTTATTTTTGTAGAATTCCAGTAAACAGTCCTCCAGGAGTGGTATCTGTTAATTCCTATGCTGGATTCCAGTTCAATAGCTGTAGTTCCAAAACAAAAAAAACAATTTTTTAAAAAATCTTGATGAGTATGTCTGGTTTGACATACTGAGAAAAATAGTCTCCCCCAAAGAGGGAGAAAGGATCCATTTGGAAAGATCCTCATGCTGGGCACTGCATTGAGTTCAAAGACAAATAAAATCCATTCCCTACTCTTGAAGCATTTAAAATCCAGTAAGAGATAAATTGGATAGCAAATATTAGGAAGGGCATATTACATTCTAGACGAGTTCCGAAAAAGGTAAAGATTTTCAGACTCGCTCCCTGTTCCTTCAAACCTGCTCGTAGCTTGTAACGTACTCTAACCCTCTGGAACTCCTAGGGTCTTCCCCACCCCTCAGGAACATCACAAGTCTCAAAAGAGAATAAGCAATGTAGAACCTTTGCAGAAGCCCGCAGCTGAGCACGTCTGGTGCTGAATTTTAAAGAGAAGGAGAAAAGTGGATTTGTTGCACCACTGACCAGCGGTATTAATAATCGTCTCAGTTGCACATAACATCAGAATAAACCCAAAGCCAGTCTCAGTTCGCTGGGTAGAAGGAGGGTTTGCCTAAATCTGGGTAGTAAACACCTAGGAATGTTCTAGGGTATTGACTACTAATTATTGCACCTGGTGAGTGGATGGCTCGTAGCCAAAATCTGATGGGCAGTTTGAAGACAAGAGGAATATAAAGACCTTTGAGGATAAGGCGGCGAGGGGTTTTTTGCTTATTGAGGATTCAACAGTATATGAAGGGGGGAAAACCAGTTGGTCTCCATGGGGAATTTGGGGAGACCTGAGAGGGCAAGCATATTAATTATCTCCTGCTTCGAGTAGTCACCTCTAGGACAGACAAAATTCTTCATCATTTGCAATTAAAGAGAGATTGCAGCTTTTCTCCTGGATCTCTCCTGGTGTCTCCACGAATCTCATACATGACTGAGCTGTTTAAAAAGGCAAGAATAATTGCAGGAACCGTGCACTGTGCCAGATCAACCTCGGTTTCCTTTTTGAAAGGGTTTCCAGAACAAAGGTATTATGGCTTAGATATGAAGTGTCCCTCCCTCCCAAAGCTCATGCGTGTGACAATACAAGAAAGTTGAGAGGTGAAATGACTGGGTGATCAGAGCCTGATGCTCATCAGAGCATTAATCCACTTGAATGGATTATCTAGGCAGATAGGGTGTGGCTGGAGGAGGTGGATCACTGTGGGTGTGTCTTGGGGGCTGATATTTTGTCCCTGGTGAACAGAGCTCTCTTGGAGGTCTCTCTCCGTGTCTGATTGCCATGTCCTGAGCTCTTTCCTCCACCATGTCCTTCAACCATGACCTTCTGCCTCACCCCAGGGCCAGAGAAATGGATCTGACCAATGGTGAACGGAGACCTCTGAAATCAGAAGCCCCCAAATAAACTTTTCCTCCTCTGAATTGTTCTCGGTCAGATCTTTTGGTCACAGCGATATTTAAAAAGTCGGCTAGAACAAAAGGATAAATAGATACAGGAGAAACGGTCGACAGCCAACCTCTGTATTTGAGGGGTTCCGCATCCACAGGTATATCCAACCATGGAAAAAAAATATTTGGAAAAACAATTATACTGAGCATAGACAGACACGTTTTATGTCATTATTCCTTTAACGGTATGATCTGCATCTCCACATAGCATTTACATTGTGTTGGGTGTTATAAGGAATCTAGAGAGAAGTTAAAGTCTAGGGGAGGAGATGTGTAAGTTATATGCAAATACTGCACCATTTTATAGAAGCGACTCGAGTATCTGTGGATTGGCGTGTCTGCAGGAGTCTTGGAACTGATCCTCCATGTTCACCAGGGAATAACTGCATGCAAGGTCGGACAAGGTATGGACTAATTCATTCATAATATGATTATAAACAGACACTGGATTAGCTTTCCATGACTGTGACAAAATACCTGAGATAATTATCTCATCAGGAAGAAAGGTTTGTTTTGACTCATGGTTTCCGAAGTTCCTGTTCATGGTCATGGGCACTTGCTTTAGGCTAATGGCAGCACAGTAGACATCATGGTGGGGGCACTTAGTGGAAGAGGCCTGTTCACTTCATAATGACTGAGAGGTCAAGAGAAGGGACAGGCATCACCGGGTAGGGACCAACCCACATGGGTCTTTGGGGGAATCCTCTAGATTCAAACTATAGCAGACAAAGAATTACCTATCAGAAAGTAATACAACTGAGAGGGGTCATCAGGGGTCCAACAGCCCATCTCTAAGGCTGCAGATTAATTGATTTTTACTGACTTCCAAACCCAAGTCTGTGGTGTGGATCGGGGTGATTTATCTAGCTTCACAGGTTAGCATGAAGGTACACTCCAGGGACATGCCAGGTAAGCGCCAGTTTAGCTCCGTTACTGATAGGAGAGGTGGCATCTTCTATAGGTAAATGGATAAGTGAGAGGCCAGATAAGATCTGGAATGAAAGGCTGAAAACTCACCCAGAATCAGACAGATCTGAAGGCCCAGGGCACAGCATTCAAGGGACCAGACCCTTCTCCGAGAAGAAGAGCTGATATCATCTGACTCAATTACTTCATTCGTAATATGATTATAAACAGATACTGGATTAGCTTTCCATGACTGTGACAAAATACCTGAGATAATCATCTCATCAGGAAGAAAGGTTTGTTTTGACTCATGGTTTGGGTCAGACAATATCCCCAGAGTTCTTGGTGCCCCAAAAGTATTTTATCGGACTGTCCCAGTGATAGTTATCCTCCCCCCCCCCAGGGACATCTAAAGTTATTTTAATAGGGACAAGAATATCCTGAAGTCACAGCCCCAACATGAACAGGGTGAGGCACCATCTCAGTGTGTGCCTGAGGCTAACACCCCAGGATCCGAGAGTTTCCCTTATCCAAACGAAGACAACTTCCTTATCTTATTAGTGAGATGACTCAAAACCATGTCCCATGAGGACCTCGTAGAATTTTTTTTTTTGTTCATCTGAAATGTAGTCATGATATTAAAAGCCATAATGAGCATCGACCCAGCACTTAATCCTTTGGCACATTGTGAAACACTTTGAATTCATGTCCTCATTTTAATCTTCACAACCAAACTGTGTGAAGTAGGCACAATTATTTTCCTACCATCTTTTACAAGTAGCAAATCGAGGCTCACGATGCCTAAATGATTGCCCAGTGGTACATCGGGGAAGTGGTCGAACCTGGGCATTTTGGATTCCAAAACCTGCCATCTCAAAGCCCTTCAGATGACTTCAGAGGACCTGGGAGCAGCTTCAGTACTTATTTTACAGGGATTGGCAGTATGGGCCGCCAGGGAGAGACAGGATTCTGAGTTGCTGAACTTTCTAGAAGAGAATAAATTGTTCCAAAAAAAAAAAAAGGAGACATTTCCTGAAATTGGTAGGAATACTTCAAGAACTAAAAGCATTGCATAAGTGGCCTGATTTCTAAAATCCTTCCTAACAATAAAAGGCTTTTAGTTTATTACTCCAGCAAGCTAAAAAAAAAAAATTAGGAAATGACTCCCCCATGCAGACTCACTTTAAAAAAAAAAAAAATAGAAAGGCAACTTGACTTTACAATAAAACGTAGGATTGATTCATCAGACCTCCCCGAGCCTCTTTAATAAACGCTGATATTCCATATGCCCCTTCGGTTCTAGTGTGAGTATAAATCGTTAAAAAAAAAATATCCATAATCCAAAATGCTTTATGTGTTTTCACGATCACAGGAGGCCGCCTTGCCTTCCATTCATGATTAATTTTTTGTGATGGCTCCCTCTAGATCTTAGAAAATAATTAAAACTAATGAACAATCCGCAATGGCAGTAAAGCAAGGAACATATTGTCTCCTGTCTGGGCTCCGAGCTGGATCAAAGGGAGAACTCACTGAGCGGTCCTGACACTGATGTTTTGTACTTTGCTTCCTGACCACCCACCGAGGCCAAATGACAGCTTCGGGGAAAATCATGAATTAAGATTTTTTCCTTTTTTTTTTTTTTAGCAATCTCTAAAACAGTGAGAGTCTGCAAAAAATACAATTAGTCAGTGTAACTGCTGATTCCCCAACAGAGATGGAACCTAAGATGTGCACTTTTTATATTCCTCTTACTGCTTTCCGGTATCATCCATGGAAAAATATTTTCATTGAATCGGTTTTCTCATCCTCACACAGATCACAGAAGGCAGCGGGGACTTCTGTAGGCAGGAAAAGAAAAAAAGGTAAAAAGCATTCAGAAATTACCCATTTTAGCATATTTTCCCAAGTTTAATGATATGTTTTCAACAAATCAAATAGAGAAAAAAAAAATATATATATATATATATTCATAATTTTTTATATCAGGATTTGAACTCAGGGGTGCTTGACCATGGAGCCACCTCCCCAGTCCTATTTTGTACTTTATTTAGAGACAGGGTCTCACTGAGCTGCTTAGGGCCTCCCACTTTGGCGGAGGCTGGCTTTGAACTCTCTATCCTCCTGCCTCAGCCTCCTGAGCCACTGGGATGACAGGTGTGTGCCATTGCGCCCAGCCAGAATATGTTATTTTCAGGCATCTCCCCCAAAAAGGGAAGAAAAAAATCTAGTAAAGTCCATTGTTTCAAAATAGGAAGGTTGAATTGCCAAGTCTTTCTGGAAAAGATGGTTGGAAGTTAGTAAAAGGTGGAAGGGAATTAGGAACTGGGAAGAGGATTGATTTTTTTTTTTCATCCAATTTCTGTTGTTTATCCCACAGAGAAATGCTTGGGATTTTTGTTGTTGTTGTTTGTTTTTGTTCTGTTTTTTGTCAACTTGACACTAACTTGATCAGTCCCGCAATTCACAAATTGTAGTGAATAAAATCGAAGTTTTGTGGAGCACAATGGTACGCACCTACAATCCCAGAGGCTCAGGAGGCTGAGGCAGGAGGATTGCGAGTTCAAAGCCAGCCTCAGCAAAAAGCGAGGTGCTAAGCAACTCAGTGAGACCCTGTCTCTACATAAAATACAAAAATTATGTCTGGGGATGTGGCTCAGGGGTCAAGTGCCCCTGAGTTCAATCCTTAGTACACTCCCCCCCCAAAAAAGAAGCTTTGTATTTTTTAATTTTTTTTGTTGTAATTGGGCACAATACCTATTTTTTATTAATTTATTTTTATGTGGTGCTGGGGATCAAACCCAGGGCCTCACACGTGCTAGGTGAGCGCTCTACTGCTGAGCCACCACCCCAGCCCAGAAGCTTTGTATTTTTAATTGGTTCTTTTGCAAATGGTTTAAAATAAAGCCCCACTCATGAAATATACAGCCAAAGTGAATTAGCTTTTAACACTGGCCACAAAGGGGATTTAGATGATGATAATTTTTTTAAAAGAATAGTAATTTCTTAATTGCTTTAAAGCTTATTATACTAGGGGGCCTTCTTGAAATCTGAGTTTCTACTTTTTTCTTTTTTATTTAATAATATTTTTAGTTGTAGATGGACACAATACCTTTATTTTATTTGTTTATTTTTATGTGGTCCCAGGGATCGAACCCAGCGCCTCATGCATGCTAGGCAAGCACTCTGCCCCTGAGCTTCAACCCCAGCCCCTTCTGCCATTTTAACTGTTTATGTTTAGGGTCTCCTTGTGGAGAGCAAGAGACCAGAGACGTTCTGGAAGAACTTGTGAAAAGACTTAGGTAGAGGATTTGCAGGCAGCTGTTGGACTCCGTCACCTAAGCTTGCCCGGTGGCTCACCATCACGGCAGAATGAAATTGGCAATTGTGAGAAACACGGTCACCTGTCCAAACCCAAAGACTGGACTGAGACACAAAGGTACCTGGAAAGCAAGACTGGACTTTCGTGATGGTCTTTCAAGATCAGGGGTCTGGGGGAGCAGATGCACCCTGAATGGTTACAATCAGCACTTTATCCCCTAGTTCCTCATTGGCTGAGTACCATGGGGCACATAATCTTCCTAGATTTTGCTATCTCCTGTTGGGGTATTTTTTTTTTTTTTTTGGTGTATCAAATTTGGGGAATGGTTTTATTCCAACACTTGGTTCCTTAGAGTGAGACCAATAAATATGATGCGTGATTCAGGATCACCATGGGCTGGTCCTGACCTCAAAAAAAGAAAAAACCAACAAATCTGTTGGGGTATTTAAAGAAGCATTCCTTTAGTGGTCCCCACCTGTCTCTGTTATCTTGGGTCAGTAAAGACTTTTTGTAATGAGTGCCTTTTAGCCCCTCCCCCTCACTTCTTACTGACAGGGGCTGTGAGTTTTAGCAGCACGGTGTTAACTGATTATAACTTCCCATTCTGCTCTCAACCTCGGCTGCCTTTCTCACAACCCAATTTTATATTTAATACTGTATTCTGAAAATAAATCACAGGACTTTGTATTTCTCATGGCAATGCAATCCCACGACCCCAAGTTAGAAAGTCCCTGTAGATTTTCTCAGGGTCTCTACCTTCTTCTGTCTCTAGGATGCAGTCATGAAACCTCAAGAATAAAAAAAGCTTAGCCTTTGAGGTCAAAGTTGCTCTCTCAGAAAAGGATCTCACACCTATAGAATTTCAGAGGGGCTTCTAAAAATCTGCCTGTCATTATAGAATAAAAAGATAATGTGAATTACAAAGGTCACCAAATAGCCCTCAGTTGATGGAAAGAAAAAAAAAGTCTTAGATGTTAGGGACATTCAGAGCTTGAAACCATCTCAGGGGCTGAAGTTATCTTTTATGTATCACACACCAGCCTAGCCTATACCTGAGATTGTCCCTTCTCCTTTTAGATCAATAAGGGAAGAGCTCCTTACTGAGATCCCTTGACAGATCTATCTGGGACCCAGCGAGCCACGATCCATAGGCCAAATCCAGCCACGTCCTTGTTTTGATATGACCTGGGAGCTAAGGATGTTTTCACATTTTAAAATGGCTAGGGAAAAAAAAACAATTAAGAATAACAATTGGGGGATTCCACCTCTTGGGTCCCCTTCTTCCTCCGGGAGAAGTCTTTTCTGCTGTCCTTTAATAAACTTCTAATTTCCACTCTGAAAAAAAAAAAAAAAAAAAAGAATAACATTTGGTGTTATTATGTGAGAATGGTCTGAAATCCAAATTTTAGGGTCCATAAATGGAGTTTGATGGGAACCTGGCTCTGCACACTCATTTACCTAGTATCCACGGACACTTTAGCACTGAGGTGGCAGAATTGAGCAGTTCCACGGCCCCCGGGAGCCTTAGATACCTAAAATATTTACGATTTGGCCCTTTAAGAAGCATTCGGTTATGACCTCAGTCTTTGTCTTTAAAGATGCGACATCTTCCACCAGAACGGTTCCGCCATTACCTGTTCTGTCCTTTGGAAATCTGAGATGGAATTTGTAAAAGGTTTAAATCACTGTATTTGAAATCTTTTTATTTTTGCAAATGAAAATGCTTATAAGCAGGCCGTGGCCCTTCCAAGAAACAAGAACCTGCTGCCTCTCTTTCCAAGAGAGGAACCTACGGGGCAAGGCATCAGACCGTGCAGGTGGGCAGCCTGGCTCTTGAACGGGCTCTAAGTTTCCATTTCCTCTTGAAAGATGGGGCCATCATAACTGTACCTGTTTCATGAGGTCGTGGTAATGACACATATCTGCATGTGTGTGTGTATGTATGTGTGTGTATATATATATAATTTATATATATTATATTTTATATATTATATAATATATAAATACAATTTATATATATATATAAATTATAGATATAGAACATAATATATACCACTGGATAATATATTATACTATGTATCATTATTTATAATTATAAAAATATAGTCATTATGTATAAGTATTATATTATGTAATTATTATATTTATAATGGCATAATTATAAAATGATCATCATCATTACGTATTTATAATATATATCTATGTACATATATCTAAATATATATATTTTAGAACAATGCCTGGCAGATGGTACACATGATATAGGTGTTTGTTCTTTTCTTTTCTTTTTTTTTTTTTTTTTTAGTTGTAGCTGGACACAATACCTTTATTTTATTTATCTATTTTTATGTAGTGCTGAGGATCGAACCCGGGCCCTCCCACGTGCTAGGCGAGCGCCCTACCGCTGAGCCACCCCCCAGCCCAGTGTGTGTTCTTTTTAAGACCTTATTGGTTCATTCAAGTCATGGAAGGCCTTCTGGTCAACCTACAAAGGACTTATCTCTTGTTGGCTCCATCCATCAGCAGAGGGTGAGTGACAGGGTGTGGTGGATGGCATTACAGGCCCCACATCTCTGCCCCTCTTTGTACCCGCTCACTTTTCAGTGTCATTTTGCGGTACCTTCTGTTGTGGATAGGACACATGTCGGGAGCCTTGGTGTTGGGTGGTATGTCCTCGCTCTGGCCCGTGGACACATTGACACACACAGTGCAAACAGAGGCTTACGAAGTCCTGACACCGTCAAGCTCACACTTTTTATCTTCTGCCATCCTCCTGAGAAGGTCACACCCAAAGTAACCTACTGATGTCCCCAGGAGGATGAAAAATACGTGGAGAGGAGCTGTCCCCGGCCTGGCCACCCTAGACGAGCCACACCCCAGCCAACCCGCAGGCCACCGAACAATAACATGATTGCTGTTTTTATGCCTTGATTTGGGAGTAATTTCTTACACAGCATAAATCATTTTAGGAAGAAATACCTGTGGTTGAACCCAGTCACCTAGCAACTTATTTGATTGAAAAAAAATCATCGTAGTCAAGCACTTACATAAAAACAATTTTCACTGAATTCATCAATTTATGTATATTTTTCAAACGGAGTTCCTAATTGCATAATTCCAATGCCTTTTCCCTCCTCCCACTGGCTTTCTTGATTATAAAGTTTTTAAATGTATTTTTTTTCTGCAAACTCTATACATCTCTCTAAGAGGCTGAAACAAGACATTTTGCCTCACCTGTCCACATTCTCTTTGGGATTCCCTTAAAGCTCATCTGCTGTCAATAGGCACTGCAGGATGTTTGCATAAATGGGAAGGGTGAAATCCATCTTCAGACATCCACCTCGGCGGGATTCTCATGGGACTTCAGGAGATTAAGGGGAGGGAACATCAGGCCCATGTGTACAAGCTGGTGGACGAGATGTGTTTTCCTTCAACAGAAACAGAAAAAGAGAGAGAGAAACAGGAACATGGGTTCACTTTTCAACTTAATCCTTTGTAGAAATCTATCTGTTGACGCTAGGATGAGCAAAATAGGGGCACGGTAGTGTCCATAAATGGAAAATCAAGATTTTTTTTTTTTTTTTTTAGTTTTCAAAACAGCCGTGTTCATTCTCCAGGGTGGTCACGCAATTTGAGTTGGGGATACAATTAAGAGTTAACTGAAGGGGCTGGAGTTGTGGCTCAGCGGTAGAGCACTCACCTAGCACGTGCAAGGCCCTGGGTTCAATCCTCAGCACCATATAAAAAAATAAATAAAATTAAGATATCATGTCCAGTTACAACTAAAAAATAAATATTAAAAAAAGGAGTTAACTAAAGAGCATCAGGAGATATGTCTCTCAAGATGAGGTCCTGGTCATCGTGTGTCCTTGTGCCCTGCATTCTGGGGTGGCCTCGGGGTTTTATTGCCTGAGTCACTGAAGAAGCAGTGCTAGGCAGTGGTCAACTGCTCTAATTCTAGAGCTTGATGGGTTTTCCTGCGTATTATCTGGGTGCTTGGTTTCTCCCCCAGATGTTTGTGTGCTAGAAGTGTCTTCCCCAATATGGCATTATTGAGGCAGTGGAACCTTTAAGAGGTGGGGCCTAATGGAAGGTGTTTAGGTCACAAGGATTACTACTGGCCTCTCACAGTGGGCGGAGTCTCTCAGGAGTGAACTACCTCTTGCAAGACTGGGTCTTCATAAGCCACGCCATGTGCATGGCCCCTTTATGCATACAGCCACTTCCTCTTCCCCTTCTCTGCCATGTTGTGATGCACCCTACAGGCCCTTCACCATGGAAGATCCATGCTCTTTGGTTCTTCCGATCACTAGAATCATGATGCAGATAAACCTTTTTATCAAGTACCCAGCCTCAGGTATTTTATCATAGCAACACCAAGGGGACTAAGACACTGGGAAACTTTTGGCAAGTTACACAACCTCTGTCTTCTCATGAAGTTGCGATGAAGAGTGATTTAGTGAAATCATGTCAAATATTCCAAGTAGTGCTGGAACCTACTAATCACTCCATAAACATCTATCATCCCTGTTGTAACAGGTGTTACTACTATTTTGTTGATAAAACCCTGAGTTTTTTTCTGGGGGAACCACCATTTTGTTTGTTTGTACCTTTAGTATAGCTCTTAGGCTAAAAATACCAATTCTTCCTTCCCATTCTGGCCAAGGAAAGCCACCATGATCTGGCTACAGTGGGAGGCTTGGGTTTGAACATGTGACACAGTCTAACCAATGAGGTGCAACCTTTAAACTTGGTTGTGTGAGAAACACAACCAAGGAAAACTTGCCTCTTAGGCTAAGAGTGAACACCAACCCTTCCCAAATGCAAACTCAAGAGATGAAATAATGGGTCCTAATCATGACAGCATTTAAAAGCATATATTAAATCCTTCTTGATACACACAGATTTGTGTGTGTGATGTTAAATTTCCTCTTCCGCTGATGCTAGTTAAAACTGGATTGAGCAGGAAGAGAACTTGCACACCTTCTAGTTGGCTTTACAGGAAATTTTATTCCCTTTTTGAAAATTTTCGAGGAGAGTCAGGCTGTTGGAGGTCAAGCGTGCATGAGAAACCATTCATTGATCCAAAAAATGCCATTCTGGTTGAGTTTGAACAGCCAGAAGCTGTCCTCATGACAGGTTTTTACTTTCCCTCGGTGGGATCTGGGGACCACCGGAGCTTACACCTTGCCGTTCCATCCTGAGCTATGTGTTACACCAAGGCGAAGATGAGCATTCGCGGAATATAAATATAGCCAATAACAGAAAGCAGCTTTGATTTCTCCCCCATGAGATTTATTCTGACAGTCGGCAACTGGATGAAATAGATAATGCAAGTCCCTTGTCACAGTAACTCAGCTTAAACGCACTGTCAGATTAATAGACTCAGTTATCCACTTCACGAAGGACTGGAGGAGATGACTTTGGAAATCGGCCCTTCTCATAAACATCCGAAAGGATTACAAGGGGTTTCTAAGCACAGGAAATTGGGAAGTAGGCAAATTTGGCCTCAGGGCCCCCCAACTTTCCCTTCCTGTGCATGGATTATGGGTCTTTATTCTCCTTCCTTCCCTGCCCTTTCTGAAATGGCTTCTATCTCCCTCCCACATCCCCTCCTCTGGACTAGCAAGGATCTTCTATTTTAAATATTTTTTTAAGGTGAAGGGGAAGATGCTTTGCTTCTGGGATCGCATACCCATTAGGTTCATAGCTGCCTGCAGCCACAGGGCAAAGACAAACAGGTGGACAATCGACAATAAGAGACCATTGCATGGTCACTGGGAGAAGTCACAAGGTGTACACCAGCAGCCTTGGCAGCCCCCCTTAGCTCACGTGGTCCCCAGAGCCAGCTCTGCCTCCCCTCCCTGGGATTTCTTATACAGGTAAATAGGTCTGCTTTCATTTCTTGACCCAAAGACTTGTTATGGTCTGAGTTTAATCAACACAAGTTATAGATTACAGACTTTGAGACTAGAGATCATAGGTTAATGAAATATTAGTTAGTAAGGATAAGAGAATTATATGGTAAGGGTCACAGAATTAGTGATGTGAAGTTAGTCTAGTCTGCCCCAGTTATAAGTTAGAAGTAACAGCAAAGTGTATAACTATAGGGTATAAGATCTAAGTTGTTAAAGATGGAGAACAATGTAAGGTGGTAAGTGTAAGCCCATGAGTTAAGTATAGTTACAGATAAGTTAATGAAACAATAGTTAAGTACAAGGTATAGCTATAGAAAAGCCCAAGGAAGTATAGCCATAGTTTAAGGTCCCCAACTTTAAGGTCCCCATGTGAAACTGTTATGTAAGCTGTTTTTTAAGATGTTAAAAAAAATTGTTTTTCTGTACGTCGTACACCCACAATGTACTCAAACCCAGGATGTAGACCCACCACTGTGCTCGAACCCAGGATGTGGTTGTCTGATTTTGCTCTACTAACTGCTTTCTCAGCCCCTCCAACCCACTTGTTTGCAATGTGCAGATTCCATAGGATGTGGTTTTCTTTCTTAAATACTTTGTCCCCCGAACAACTCGCTGCTATTCTTCCAGAGACCACTTGGTCTCTGTGAGAATCAGTCCCTGCTGGCCAGGTACGTGAACTCTCCGATTTGTTTCAAATTCGGACTCAGAGTGTTTTTTGAGTGGTCGCCCCCTAACAGACTAACGGTATCAGCTCTGACAGTAAACATCCTGGGGGACGGCATTCTCGTCTTATAATAGGAAAAAAGTGGATTAAGGCTCAAAAGAGGTTCAAAGTGCGTACTCCATCTGAGGAAGAGGACCTGGGGAAGCCCGAGATCCAGAGGGCAGACAAAAACTGGGGGAACTCAGATTCAAAACTTCTATGGATGGATGTGGAGCTTCGTGTTTGAGAAGATGATAATGTTCTGGGCGGCTACACCTCAATGTGAATGTACATATTTTAAAATGGTTGAAAGATTTTGCTATTTTGTTATTGATTCTTATTGTTCCACTAAGTCATGTCTATTTACCCCCCCAAAATTAATAACCTTTTAAAACAGCCTCAACTCTAGGGCAACAACTAAGAAGTGCTTAAAAAGAAGTCGGATTTGTGTGCCAACAGAGAAATTAAAGGAAATCATAAAAGGCTCAGATCCAGAGAAGAAGGATAAAGAAGGAGAAAATGTAGCAGAGAACAAATACAATGTATAGATAACAGTAAAAACACGGTGGAAATTACGTCAATAATTACTTTAAGTATAAATGGTCTAAATAGACCAAATAAAAGACAGAGATTATCAGAGAGGATTAAAAAACAAAAAACCAACCAAGACCCACCTCTGTGTTCTACAAAAAAC
Organism: Spermophilus citellus; assembly: GCF_964194105.1. Lineage (NCBI taxonomy): Eukaryota > Metazoa > Chordata > Mammalia > Rodentia > Sciuridae > Spermophilus > Spermophilus citellus. Next base: position 9,458,296 of record NC_138201.1, on the reverse strand, counting down.
CCACTTTATAGAGAAGAAATGGAGAAAGACATGCCACGTTAACACTGATTCCCCAAAAGTTGAAATAGCTGTATGAATTTCGAACAAAGCAGACCTCAAGACAAAGGGGATTATCAGGGACAAAGAACGGCATCACATGAAGGGATTATTTATCCAAGAAGCCATCACTGTCCTTATTGGTTAGGTACCTAACAACAATCTGTCAAGAGACCCGAGGGAAGAATAATAGAAATCAGAAAATAGACAAATCCATTTTGTAGTTGAAAACTTAAACAGCCCCATGTCAATAATTCATAGATCAAGCAAGCAGAAAGTCAGTAAGAATATATATACACGACCCGAGTAGCTCTATCAATCAACTTGATCTAACGGAAATCTATAGAATACGCTATTCACCAGCCACAAAATACGCATCACGTTCTTCCGAAGCTCCTATGGAAATTTAACCAGGGCAAGCCACATTACGGACCATGCGATGCACCTCAGCACATTTGTACAGATTATCCACAGGTTGTTCTCCGACCACAGTGGAATTAAATGGGAAGTAACTAACAGAGATCGATAACACTGGAAAAACTCCCGAATATCTTAAAAGTGAAGCAAGCTTTATAAAGAACGTGGATCAAAGAAGTATTGGGAGAAATTTTAAAATATCTCAAACTAAATGAAAATGAGAATACAACTCCCAAAATTTATGGAATGCAGCATCGCAATTCTTAAAGGGAAGTTTGCAGAGTCAAAAGTGTATACATTGGAAAGAAAAAATAAGATCTATGGTCATGAATCTAAGCTTCCAACTTAGGGAACTGGAGAAATGAGGTCAATTTATACCTGAAACAAGAAAAAGTAAGAAATAATAAAAACTAGAAGAGAAACCAATAAAAGTGAAATTTTAAGCAGAGAAAAAATTTTGAAAGAACAGCACAGATTCTTTGTAAAGATAATTTCTTGAGATGTTCAGAGTGCATTGTTACTTACAATCATAAACTCTGATTAATTTATTCATACTTCAAAACCAGCTTCCTGATTTTCTCTTTGTCAGCTGCTTCTTCCTATCCTTTGTAGAGGAAATTTCTCTCATAAATGGGTGCATACGAGTTGAGTGCAGTGGCACATGCCTGTAATCCCAGCAGCTCAGGGGGCTGAGACAGGAGGATCTCTCAACACCAGCCTCAGCAACGGTGAGGTGCTAAGCAACTCAGTGAGACCCTGTCTCTAAATAGAATACAAAATAGGGCTGGGGATGTGGCTCAGTGGTCGAGTGTCCCTGAGTTCAATCTCCAAAAAAATTGGGTTCGTACTAAGGCATCAATAAGCCGTCCTCCAAAATTTGATTCCCCAGGCCTACCTTCATGTTTAATATTTAGTGTTTCTCCCCAATTGCAGGCCGGAGATGACTTGTAATATCTACCGTGAGAAAATGGCAGTATACTTTCCAATGAAATCTATTCATGTCCAGGGTTGTAAGTATGAGAACAAAAGAGGCATGGTTGGCCGTGACCCACCTAGACCATCACACAAATAACAAATGGTGTAAAAAAAAACATGGCGAGAAGAACGCTACCATTTTGATTATAAGGTCCATTCAAACTCGTAAATTTAGCCCAGAATGCCCTAGAGGCCGACATTCCCTTATTCTGCCCAGTGATATGACCTTATTTATTATAGCTTTCATATGCTTTTTTTGTTGATTATTTACTTTGCTATGCAAATGGTAGATCAACAGTTCCTATGTAGAAATAGTTCACAGTAGTTCCTCTCATAGGCAAATCAACTTAGAAAATTGGCTATCAGACCCAGGGCCCATCTGTTTTGCTTAAATGGCAATCATCGAGAATCTAGTGGTGTTAATTAGCAAAGTCAGACTCAATTGTGGAAGGCCAAAAATGATTTCCATTAAAATAGCACATTTCCTGAGCTTTAGCCTCCCTCCGTAAACCAATACGTTGAGAGCTTCTCTGGCAAAGTTCTTTGTGGTTAACTGTTAAGTGTAGAGAATTAAATTAGATATAAGAAATTGTTTCCCCCTGTGTGGACTGCTAATTGCTAAAATGTGTTAATAAGCAAATGTGCATGGTTTTTCTTTTTCCCCCAAAAAACGTGAAACCCGGTATTGTCACAGTTATTTGAGAGTAAAATAAATTCACACTGCCTTATTATGATGCCATTTAGTAAGCATAGATAATTACAAGAATCTCATTTGCAGTCTGTAGCAAGAGTCATTGCCATTTATTAAGTGCACAAGGCACTGTATTAATTCTTTACTTAGAGTAACTTAATTCTCCAGGTAATGCTATAAAGGTAAATATTGTTGTATCATTTAGCAGATGCATAAAAAAAATTTTGAGGCATTGCATTCCTTGACGAAGGTAATAAACTGAGATCCAATCTGGGTATGTCTTAGTCCAAAAGGCATGGTCCCAAATATAACTTCAGGTTTGATGAACGGATGTTTTTTTCCAGACCTATTATGGGCTAGACCCCAGTGTAGATGCTAGAGGTACAGTAGGTACTGACCCTGTGGTCAGTAAACCCCATGGTCAGTAAACCCCAAGAAAACCCTTATTGACGCCCCTCATCAATCTGCTCACATTGCTTGGCTCTCACCTCTTCTCTGGATGGATGCTATTTTGTATGTGGCACAAAAAATTTTGCAAAGTTAATATGAGAAAGGGCAAAAGAGTTGAAAAATCCATTTCCATCGGGTAACAGGAAATAGAAAATGCAAACAGCTAAGCTCTAGCCTCTGGGTACCTGTCCTCCGTCAGCCCAGTGCTGAGGAGATAGTTTTTTTTCCTTAATATAGTGTTTATTAATAGACAAGCCACGGCCTTGGTGGGTACAGGACAACTTGTATTATGAAATTTTAGAACATAGTTTACAGATTCTCGACCTCTGCAAAACAAATGTTCCATCACCAAATTGGAATAATTGCTGGGGTTTTGCGATTTCCAGAAAATAGAACTTAGTGGATAAAATTTTCAGAATATCAAGGTTTTCTTTGCCAAAATTATTTGAGTTTTTTTTTCCTGCACCTGCTACTGCTTGTCTGCTGGTATGATCGGTGCAGATAAACAAACTAAATGAGTAGACAGCCAGCAGAAGTTAATGCACACAGTCTGTCCTTAATTCAACAGCACGTGGGTTTTTTTTTTTTCTTATGGATGTGTGTGTTTGTGGTTATGGTCTTATATGGTGACACAGAATAGAGCCACATTTTTCTGTCTAAAATATTCCTCGGGTCAAATGCATTGCGATTTCATGATGTTCTACCAAGGCTAGAATCACCTCCTCGTTTCTACGGTTACACTCTTGCTTTCTATGATTGCATGCTGCACCCCAGTTTTCACCCACGATCTAACTTATGATAAAGACAAGAAGGTAAAAGTCAAAGGCTGGGCCAGGTGATTCGATGCAGGCCCCGATTTGGTTTTATTTTTAAATCCCCCAGTGGAATTGAGTGTTGGCCAACGGACCACCAAGTGCTTCCCATATTTCTCATTCTGAGAATCAATCTTCCTTGAACATAAGCTCCTTGTCTGGTAGCCTAGAGGGATAGCAGGACCCAGGCAGGACCCAGCTCCCTGAATTCTTAACACTAGCCATTTACCTTCTTCCTTACCAGAGAAAAATCATGCAATTATGACTCAAGTCACAGTTTCCAAATCAGTTTAGCTATTGGGCACATGAGGGAGGCCACCTCTTCTAAGAATATGCTTGTGACTGCTTCCAGTGACCTGCTAACTAATCACTTCAGCTGGTTGGCTAGACTCCTGTGTTTTCTGAACTTTCTAGATCATTTAGTCTTTTATTTTGCAGCAGGCATGGGGGTGGGGGCGGGGGTACTGGGGATTGAACTCAGGGGCACTTGACCACTGAGCCACCTCCCCAGCCCTATTTTGTATTTTATTTAGAGACAGGGTCTTCCTGAGTTGCTTAGCACCTCACTTTTGCCGAGGAAATCATTCCAAAACCTGAGGCCACGTTTATTCACCAATGGAGCCTGCCTACTGCTACTAAAGTGACAAATTCTAATTTAAAAAAAAAAATAGGCAGGTGGTCTGGGTAGACATGTCTCCAAAGAAATGGTACAAATGGCCACCAAAGGTATGTGAAGATGCACCACCTCATTAGCCATCCTTCCGTGCAGATCAAAACCACAATGACCTGCCCCTTCAGACAGACCCACTGGGACAACAATCATCAACGTGGCACATGACACATACTGAGGGGAAGATTGGAAGACTCCTAAACCTCACGTGGAAATGCAAACAGGTGCAACCACCTTGGAAAACAATATGGCGACCCCTAGAAAAGATAAAATGGTATTAGCATATATTTTAATCAGCTTTATTTTTTCCCCACTGTGTCTAGAGGAACTGACCAGAACAGTTTTAGGAGGAATGGTTTATTTGAGGGATCATGGTTTCAGAGGTCTCCATCCATGGACAGCAGCAGGCTCCGTTCCTCAGGGCTCGAGGTGAGGCAGGACATCATGGCGGAAGAGTGTGGCAGAGGGCAGCAGCTCACGTGGGGGATCAGGGAGCAGAGAGAGAGACTCCACTCTCCAGATACAAATATATATATACCCTGAAACCACCTTCTCCAGCCAAACCCTACCACTTCAGTGACCACTCAGTTAATCCCTATCAGGGGATTAATTCACTGATTGGGTTAAGGTTCTTATAACCCAGTCATTTCTCCTCTGAACCTTCTTGCATTGTCTTACACGTGAGCTTCTGGGGGGTCACCTCACATCCAAACTATAACAACATGTGGCCCAGACTTTGCATTCCTAGATGTACACCCATGAGTTTTGAAAATATATGTCCATACCTACATTATACATGGACATCCATAGCAGAGATATTCATGAAAAAAATGGACACAATCCAGACGTTCATCAGCTAATGAATGAGTGACCCATGGACAATGGGGTGGGTTCATCTGATACAATATTATTCCGCCATGAAAACAACTGAGCTGCTGATACCTAAGAGGATGAAGCTTGAACAGATGGTGCTGAGGGAGAGATCCTATACTGGATGATTCCACTGATATGAAATTTCAGAATAGGAGGGTCCACAGAGACAGAGAGCAGATTAGCTATTACCGGGGGCCGAGGGGAGAGCTGGTGTCGGAAAATGACGACACAGGGTTGCAGTTTCCTTTTCTGAGGAAAATTCTCTAAAGCTGTAGTGATGGTGGCCCAACTCTGTAAATATCTAGACACTCGTGAATTGTAAACTATATTTGAATTATTATAAAGCACCTGAAGCGTATTGCAAGGCACTGCTGTGTTTTGAAAGACAAAAGCGATAGGAAATGGAGACTTGAATTGGAGGACAAAAGATGAGTCTTGAAAGGATGATTTTTCTCTGTGACAACCTTTGACTTTTCAAGATGACTCTTCCTTGGTCCAAGAGGATATTACTATACCCAGCGGGATCTGTAATGGCAGCGATGGATGGTGACATCCTTGCTTTAACATTTAAATATAATTTCCTTACACACACACACACACACACACACACACAGCCCCTTGGCTGATTTTACCCGAATGTGATGTTTCCTATCATTTTATAAAAGTCCTACAAGTAATCTTTTTATAGACATTAGCTGCAGAAATCTAGCATCGGGAGTGCCTAGACATGGGTCAAGATAGAATGAGCTGTAAACATTTTTTAGTTGATTCCTTCATGGAAAGTCACATTTCTAAAGTCAGTGTGGTCATCAGAACTCTTTATGTCAGGTGACATAAACCCAGGTCAAAGCCACTGCGTGGAAAAACGGAAGAAGGGGAAAGTTTTTGTATAAATACCCAGAGAGTCCCAGGGTGGATTTTGTTTCTGGCTCTGGAGACTCTGAATATTAATCCCCTGTGACACTCTCTCCACGTCTGGGCCCTCTCTTCTCACCCAGGGAGGTTCATTCCCCATCAGGAGAAAGATGGGCACAGATAGAGTCCACGTGTGCCTATCCTGTGAGCCAAAACCAAGAGCAAGATGTCTCTGCAAACAAGTTGGGTGAAGTCTGGGGGCAGAATCTGATTGTTTGGGAAGTGCTATTACCAAAAAGAAGATGGGAATACATACCAAAAAAAAAACAGAACCGTAGGCCATTGCACAATGGTTCTGTGTAGATGCTTTAAAACTCTGTTCTCAGACCTCCTTTGGAGAGGGCTGAGGAGCCTGGATTCCAATATGTCTGCCTGGAGCCGCCATCTTGAATGAGTCTGCCTTTGCTCTTTGAGGGTTCCACCGGGCTTCCCCTTCCCTCCTCTCTTTCTCTTCTGCAGTCATTTTTCATCACAAAGAATGGCAGAAATTTGATGAACTGCAAACACAAGTGGGAAACATCATCCAGGCTGCTGTTGAAAAACAACTAAATTAGGTATCACAATAGACTCCATCAAATATTTAAAACGGTGCAATCAAATGAGGGGTTTATTGTTCCAAAAGCACTAATGATACATCTTTACTTATTTCAAATTGTTGTTTTATGCAGTTGGTAATACCAGCTGTTGTGTTGTATGAACATCTCCCTCTCTCTCTCTCTCTCTTTTTCCTCTCTCTCCCCCTCCCTCTCTCTTAATTTTTTGACCCACGTACTTCAATCAAAGATTCATTCGACTGTAAACTCCTACAATATGCCACCTGCATGCCACCTGCCTATTTGGCTAGCCAAGCCTCAGAAAGCATGTGAAAAGAAAAATTGCTCGAATCAGGGTTTCTGTCGACCCCCCCCACCCAAGATGCTGCCAATCTGATTGAAGAGAGAAGCTCTTTGAATTATCTCCAAGATCCACTTGCCACAAAATGGTAAGTGTCGATGGATCTTAATTGTGAAATGCAGAGGTGGTTCTGTTTGTTTATTTATTTATTTATTTCAATGGACTCAGTGTCTTGACGGCAAACCATAAAATATAGTCCTGAGCCCAGCTGGTACCGGGAATCAAGGAAAACAACCACACTGAGATGGATGGTGTGATTCAGCCGCGTGGGTAAGTGGGTTTTGAGAGACGGGTGTCTTACTCTGCTCACAGAGAGACCTTCTCCAAATTCATTGGTCAAATGAAAGGTCACTGTGGATTGGGCACCTACCCACAGACCTTAGCGCTTAGGGTTGAATCGAGGAGGAGACAAGAACCCTGATTTCTGTGTAGAGAACTTCTCACCAATATTAGCAGATACGACTTAAATCGTGGTGAAAACCACAAATACAGGGTTTCAGGGGTTGTTCTAGAAGGATGACCTCCAACCTATCCAGGCCTAGATAGGTTGAAGGTCATCCTTCTAGAACTTGAGTGTTTTGTGAGCTTTTGTGTAACTGTGATCAAAATGCCTGACAGGAACAACGTAAAGGAGGTAAAGTTCATTCGAGGTTCACAGTTTCAGAGGTCTCAGTTGATAGGCAGCCAACTCCATTACTCTGGGTCCAAGGTGAGGCAGAATATCATGGCGGAAGGGTTCAGAAGAGAAAAGTTGCTCCTCTCAGGAAATCAAGGAAGGAGAGAGACAGACAGACAGACCTGAAGTACAGATGCACCCTTCCAGGAACATCCCAGTGACCCACCTCCTCCAACCATGCTCTACCTGTCTACCGCCACCACCCCGTGAGTCCCTTCCCATTAGGATGGACGGTTCAGGCGACACCTTGCATAGTCCGATCATTTTACCTCTTCCTTTCTTGTATTAATTAACAGGATGTTTGTGGTGGGGGGGACACTTCATATCCAAACCAGATCCCTGAGGCCTCTACAACTCCTTTGGAAGGAAATGGTAGGTTCATGGGGAGAGAAAACAATAACTTGTAAAGTTCATCTGCCAGAATGGACAGGTTCCTTCCCTGGTGGAACCTCTAAAACTCCACTCCACGGAGTCCTAGGGACAGTCTGATGCACAAGTTTCGGAGGGTGAGGAACTTGGACAATGGCTGTGTGGACTCCCATCTCCAGTGGAGAACGTCCCATTTGTAAAGTGCTGCGGAATTATAGGATCTTTTCACATCAGAGTTTCACTTCATCCTCACCAAGAAAAAAAAAAAAAAATCCTGCAAACTGGGTTGGTCTCCCCATTTTATGGATCAAACTAAGTCTTCTGAGATGAAATCCATGAGCCAAACCAAGAGATAAGCCAAGGTTGGTGCCGCTGGCATGGACCCCAAGTTCTCTGTCCTCTCCGGTTTCGTACCAGCATTCATCTCTGATTCTATCTCCATATATCCCTCTCCTCCCTTGTCATCATCACCAAATCCTGCAGGATTTCCCTATTCTTATCACCCCTTTCTTAAAGTATGGCCTTGGCATTGGTCACCCTTTGTCCAACCTCGTCCTCTTCATCCTCTGCAGAGCAACCAAAGTTGTCTATCAAAAACTCACGTCCTGGGCTGGGGATGTGGCTCAAGCGGTAGCGCGCTCGCCTGCCATGTGTGCAGCCTGGGTTCGATCCTCAGCACCACATACAAAGATGTTGTGTCCGCCGAAAACTAAAAAAAATAAATATTAAAATTCTCTAAAAAAAGTTAAAAAAAAAAAAAACTCACGTCCTGCTACGTCATCGCCTTCTTACAATCCATTACTCTTGCCAGCAAGGTCAAGTCCAAACTCCTGCAAGATCTAGACCTTGTCTGTTTCTCTGGCGTCCAACCCTACTGCCTTCTTGACTCCAGCCAAGTGGGCCCTCTCTCACCTTCTGCCACTCATCTTCTGACACTCCTGTGACCTTCTCTGACCTTGTCTTTGGTATCCACTCATCACTGAGATAGCGCTCACTCCTTATCCCACTCGAGCTGATTCCTGAAGCTTCCTCCACCCTCCTCTTCCGTTCTCCCATTGCGTTAACGCCATCCCAACGCTTAGCATTTGCTTTTGAACTTGCCTTCTGTGTCCGCCTGAGCTTCTGCAACATACCAAGCATCCGATGAGCCAGATCCTTCCATCTTGTGGGTCTGCATTTTCAAAACGTGCTCCTAAGGCCATTGAGAGAGAGAAGACCTATTTCTCACCTGGGTCAGCTTGAAAGAAACACGCTGCATACGTAGCCTTCACTTTTCCTTGGCCAAGATGGATCGTGTACCTCTGCTTACCTCTAAGGAGGTTTGGGGAGTGTTCGACCAGCTTCTCAGCAACAGTGCTGCTCTGTGGAAAGGGAGCAAATATCTTTGATTGACTGGCCACCTCTGCCATCTCTGTGTTCCTTGTCTTCCCCGTTACCTTGAAGGTAGGAGTTGAAGGTACGAGTTGGGTACCTTGAAGATAGGAGTTGGGTCCTCATCTCCCTTATAAACTGCTTTTATGCAGTAAATGAATATATAATAATTGCCCATGGAATTTCACTGATAATTTCATATCTTCTGTGTCACCCATCACTTGTCCTCAGAGAGAATGAAGCAAGACCCATAAATCAACCAAGGCCATTCATTAGAGTCTCTGGGGGGGATTTTTAAAGTCTTTTGAGAATTATGTGTGTCTGAACAAACTCTTTGCACCTTAGTTGTCTTGGTTGGTTGATAGGTTATTATATATAATAAAAATGAAGAAATTGAATTCACTTTTTAAAGAGAGAGAGAGAGAGAGAGAGAGAGAGAGAGAATTTTTTAATATTTTTTTTTTTAGTTTTTAATGGACAGAACATCTTTATTTTTATTTTTATGTGGTGCTGAGGATTGAACCCATGCCAGGCGAGCGCGCTACCGCTTGAGCCACATCCCCAGCCCTTGAATTTGTTTTTAACCCCGATACATAAAACATGAAAATCACACGTCTTCCCGGAGTACCCTGGGATGTTCAGTCCCATGTACACCGTCCAATGTTGAAGTTAGGTGAAGCATCTCTGTGGCTTCCAACACTTGCCATTTCTTTGTGTGAAAAGCCCTCAGAATGGGTTGAGGTTTTGGAAATACGCAGTTCCTAATCCCTGTCTGTAGTTAACCTCCTGTGCGAGAACACTCTGGAGCCTCTGGCTCCTAACCGAAACTCAGTACCCACTGATGAGCCTTTCCCCTTTCTGGTTGCTGGGCGACCCTGTGAGAGGGGTTATGGGGTCCTCTTCTGCAGCATATCCGTCTGCCAGCCGCCAGTGTTTCTAGAAGTTGCTCTTCCATCTTGGCTGATCAGCTCATCTCTAGCACCTTGAAGGGCCTACCACACAGTAGTGATACAGGTCGGGATGGGGTTCTCCCCAGAGGTCCTAGCAGCCAGTTGACGGGGAAGGGCTATCTACCCATTTCCTTTTCTTCGATAAGCAGCTACCTGTTCTTTGCCCCTGACTCCGTAGGATGCACTAAACGTAGGCTGAATGGAAAGAACTGGACCTTTTGAGCATCCGTACTCTAGGACACCTGTGTCCAGGTAGCCCAACATAGTCCAGGAGTGACCATGAGGACAGATACCTACCACAGTGACTAATTCCAGTCAAGGTGGAAGACACGCTCCATCGGACAGATGGAGCCTACCTGTTACCAATAAGCGAATTAAATCTCACTCCTCACCCAAACAGGAAGTCGACATTAATTTTGTGGGTTTCCTCCCTCCCTCCTTCTTAAAGGAAAATTTAGAAAGCCATTTGTTTACGAGCTAAAACCTCATGACACATTTTTTGCTGTACATTGTGATTATAACACCTAATTTCCTAATTAAACATGCTAATTGCAAGTAGTTGCCTCACATAACTACCCAGCACAGAAGTATAATTATGTAACAAAAAAGCTTTTATGAATTTTTTTTTTTTTTTTTTTTTTTTTTTTGCAGGAAAGAGAGCTGGCTGAGGAGATCCAAGCTCTGGTAAGAACAAGAGAGGTGCTGCCTTCGGGGCCCACTGCCTTTGGATTGCCACGGGGTATCATTATATCTTGGCTCCGGGCTAGAGTCTCTCAATTTTTAAGTCTCAAAAAAAAAAAAAAAAAAAAAAGCTCTTTTCCGTAACCAAAGACATGGCCACAGAGGTTCTGAAGATTGAAGGAACAGGAAGACCCTCCTTGTAGACCAAAGGGATTCTGCTCCCCACCTGAATGAAGACTAAAAGCAGCTGTAACCTCCTACATGGGGCTTGATGGCTGGGAAATTAGATTCAGAACCCACCCTATGGCCTCCCTCCATTCTTATCCACCCACCCAAAGAGAGTCTCAGGGACTCCTGTTTTTTCTGATCTTTCGTGGAAGAAAATCACAAGCCAGAAGTAGATCAGAGGAGGGAGATTCGTAGAATAGAATCACATAATCAAAACTGGGTAGCCATAGAGGTGCATGCCTGTACTGCCAGGGGCTTTGGAGTCTGAGGCAGGAGGATCACACGGTCAAGGCCCTAAGCAACTGAGTGAGACCCCCTGTCTCAAAATAAAAAAATAAAAATAAAACAGGGCTGGGGATATATGGCTCGGTAGTAAAGCGCCCCTGGGTGCCATCCCTGGTAACAAAATACATCAATTAAAGAATTCAGGGGGAAAGGAAAAGGGTTAGTGGGTTCAAAATCCCCAAGGCCAGATTTCAGAGTCTGATGGTTTGATACAGGAAGTGGCTGAGAAATGTAGGAAGGACCTTCAGGGGAGAGTTGGACAGGGGTCCTTCGGTGTTGAAGAGGCTCAGAGATGGGGATTTCTTTTAAACAACATCACGACTGGGCTTCTTCGGGTGCACCCTTGTACAGCGAGCCTGGGGTGTCGCATTACAATTGTAACGTCCCAGGATTGTGTTCCCATGACCCCCTGCAAGGTGGCATGTGACTCTCTGTGCATTTGAAATAGGATCCGCAGACACAGAATTCCCAGGATAGGCTCATTTTCTCATTCTTGTGTTATAGGCCTCCTTTGAGCTATTATCCCAGCAGAAATGAATTGTCATCATGTTCAGGGTCAATAGATTTCCCTGGTGGGGTGTGGGGACAACACTTAGGTACCACCTTGTCACCCTTGGGTTGCCTGTTCCTGTGAGACCCAGAGATCTGCGGAGCCCCTCAAGCAGACTGGTGCGATTGCCTGATCTCATTTATTCACGGAGGAAACTCACAGATGCTGTGATTTATGGGGTATTTTTTTTTTTTTTCACCGTGAGGCATAGCCAAAACTTTCCCAGACCTCCCATCACCAGCCATACCCAGGGTAACAACAAAGAAACCAATAAAACTGCGGATGGCCTACCAGGGCATTGTGAGCTGCCTCACCGGACGGGAAACAATTTCAGGAGAGAAAATAGATAGATTGATGTCTGGAAAATTCATCTTGCCTCCTAAGACAGAAAGCAAGATTCTGAAATGAAGAAAAGAGATCCACAAGAGCTCTGTTCCGAGCCCCCAGGAGGAGATCTGTGAAGATGGGTGGGATGAATATATTTGGAGATTGCAAATATCCCCCTGCGTGGCCAAAGGCTGAGGTTTTTTTCCCTTAACTTTGTGTTATAGAAACTGTGTAATTCCACATGTTTCATGAGATGAGGAAAACACTTTCTTTAGAGGTCACAAGGTAGCACACTCCTGGATTTTGATTCTTCTTCTTTATTTTTTTAAGAGTAGAGGGACTGGGGATTGAACCCAGGGGCCCGTAGCCACTAAGCCACATCCAAGTCCCTTTTTATTTTATTTTTATTTTGAGACAGGGTCTCGCTAAGTTGCTCAGGGCCTCGCTCCGTTGCTGAGGCCGGCCTTGAACTTGAGATCCTCCTGCCTCAACCTCCCAAGTTGTTGGGATTACACATGTGTGTGTGCGACCGTGCCTGGCCTGGGTTTTTTAAAATTTTTTTGCTTAAGTTCACCTTGAAAGACCTTTTATTTTGAGGGGCTGCAGGTGTCTGTGGTAGAGTGCTTGCCAAGTGGATGTGAGGTCCTTCATTCCATCCCTAACACTTCACAACAAGCGACCAACGCAAAGTTTTTTTTCTTAATTTATTCTGAGATCGTTTTAGACATAGAGAAAACTTGCAAAAATAAAAAAAAAAAACCATCCAGAGGGTTCCCATGGGCCCTTAACTCAGCTTGTAACACCTTGCATTACCTGAGAACGATGCTCAAAAAATGAGAAATCCACCTTCGACTCTACTGTGAACGGCAGAATTTATTCCTATTTTACTATAGGTTTCCGATTACGTTCCTTTTCTGTCCCAGGATGCAACATAGGGTTCCCAACTTGTGTTCCATCGCCCCATAACCAGAGTCTCCTCCAATCTGTGGCAATATCTTCTTCCCTTCTCTTCATGATCATGAGACACTGGAAGGCTACGGTAGTCCTCCCGCCGCCCCATCCGAGGGAGGAATAAGTTCAGAGATGTTCCACGGATACCTGAAATTGGGGGTGGTACCAAAACCCATAGGTACTATTTTTTTTTCCTCTATATACATAAATATGCTAAAATCTCATGGACACATGAAGAGATTAACAGCCACAATAATCAAATACTACAACAAAATACAACTTACTCACAACCTAGAGATTCTTTACTTGTAGAATTTTCCATGGAATGCTTGATTAATTTTTCATTTCATCCAGAGCTCCGTGGAGCACAGGTCACTGAGAACTCAGGTATGGGGTGACCTCAGGGGTGATCGGTGGCTACAGAGAAAGTCCCTCAATTTGCGTGGTCTGGTGTGAGTTCTGATTCCTAACTTGCAGAGAGACGCGTTATTGGTAAGGAATTCACAGAGGACATGTCCCTGTGTCTAGTGGAGGGTGTCCCAAGGATGTCACCCTTGATCTCTTATCTGAGGCGGTTCTATCCGGATTCTCCATTATGAGTCACATTGTCCCTTGGCCATTACCAGGTATTTGGAGGAGACCCTTTGAAACAACCCAAATCCTGTCTGTGCTTAGACTCCACCTCTTCCTGTGTCCCTCTGGGGTCCTGGCTGGGGCCATCTGTGGTGGGTGTTCTAATGATGATTTTGTTTCCCTCGTCCCTTTTGTGTTCCTTAGTTGGAATTCTTTCGCAACTTTCTTTCACACTTTCTCATTTCTTTTCTCAGCTCTTCATTTATGCCAGTGTGGGCTGCTTTGTTCTTTGGGTTACAATCCGGTAGGACCTACGATCCACTCTGGTGACCTATGTATTCCTGGAGAGGGTCTCCCTGTAGCCTTCCCGCGGTAGCCTCTTGTGACCTTTCCGCCCCCCCCCCCACACACACACACCTCCCTTTGCTTGGGTTGGGTTCCAGGTCTTGAATTCGTCCCTCCTCCTGGGCACTCCCCGATGCCCCCAGACCCATCCCGTCTTTTCCCTTCCTGGAATCAGATTTCCAAAATGCCCTTCGTCACTTTTGCTAGGGACCAACTTTTGCAAGGACACTGGTGTCACCCATTCACTGTCCCCGCCAACTCTGTGCTTTCAGGATGGCTCCCAGCCCCTGTAAACGTGTCAACTAAAGACTCAGACCCTCAGCCCCAAACACCGACAGCACATGGACGCACAGTCCTGCAATCCAGAAAGCAATGCCTTTCTTGTTTCCAATTCACGACCATTATGCCCTTCACAGAGCCAGCATACGTACAAATAGAGAGTTCCAGGTACCCCCTTGAAAGAGGGGAAGGACTCTGGCCTTCCATCAGAATCTTGATACCCCAGTGAGATGCGAAGTCCTTCTCCCCGTGACTAATTAACCAGCCTGTTTCACATGACTCATCAACTTTGGGTAGAGGGATAAGACGAGGAAATTCTGCTCGGCTTCCTCTGCACGAAGCCAGGAATAGCAATTGCGTAGGAGAAATTCCATCTCTACTGGAATGATCAGGCGGGTTGTTATTAATTTACTTTAAAATGCTGCAGATATGTCGAGCCCGATGGTGAGGTGTGCACCCCCCCTCTGACTGTCCTCGTGGGTGGATAAGTGGGGACAAATGGGTACCTTCGTGGTAATGCAACTGGATAAACTTGCATTGCTCTAAGATAATCCAATCCAGAAAAGGGAAGTGACTTTGCTAGCGTCACATGGTCCTGCAGAAGAAGAGGTCTTTGAAGAGTCAGGAGAACTATACCCATGGGACCAAAAGTTCAGACCTTCCAGGTCACAGCCACAGCATGAGCGCAGACAAGGGGTGGGTTGGGATATCTATTCAATCAACTCCCTCGATTTGATGCACTGAACCCAGCACAGCAGGTACCCAATGATGGTCGTGAAATTCCAAGGGCTCATCCCACAGTGAATGAGCAAGGATTGTATGCACTTGAACTAACAGGCAGAAGGGGAATTTGAATTTTATCTTCCAGTGACCATAAAGTAGCATCGTGGTCCTGGAATGATTAACATAATCATTAAAAAAAAAAAACAGTTTAGTTAACATTTAAGAAAACCTGGACACATGAAGACAGAGTGTCTTCATCAAAGGACCTCGGCTCCAGATACCACGGGCCTCCCAAATCGACGTTGATGCTTTGAAATAAAATCCTTGGAGCACCAATTACAGCGGTGTCTGAAAAGCAATTATTATCAACCTCCTCCTGCTTTGCCACCGTGGATTCTAATTTAATTACGTCTCCTCTGTTGAAAAACGTAGCACTGTGCGGTGAGATAGGGCGGTGGAAGAAGGAGTCTGTCTGTGTTCATCCATTCTGAGCACAGACTCCCTGGTGGTAAAAAAAAAAAAAAAAAAAAAAAAAAAAAAAAAAAAAAAACACGTCCTTCTGGGTGGAGAGAGAGCTTGGATCTGAGGCCACTGACTTGACAGATGACAAGTCCCTCAGGAACCGCCGTAAGGCCACCAGGTGAGGAGCAGGGAGTTCTCAGTAGCTCTGGAGCCTAAGGGATTCCCAAATCAGCATTTCTTGTTGGTTTAGAGAATCCACTTTGTCTCCTTCCCCGCGTGATGGTTTGGGGGGTTCTGTGTTTGGTGCTTGGGTCAATCACGGCTTCTCGGCGTCTGAGAAACGGTGTTTCCAATCCCCCGCGTGAATATTCCTGTAAGAACGATTTTCGTGGCACGTTTCTGGACTCCTTGCCACAGTGGATTTGAGAAGGTGTCACCTACACTGATGTCTGCAACTGTCACTCTTCCCCGGCTGCTCCGTCTGGATGACGTGTCATCAAGAAATGGTTTCTTTGGAGCCGCGCAAACCTCCTAGCACTTCCCCCCAAGAAGGCAGAAGAGTGGTAACAAGGATACCCTTAGAAACAGAATCCCTGAATATGAGAACTCTTGCTCTGAACAGTGTGAGGAACCAAGATATATCAGGTTTAAATATCACACAAGTCCAATAAACGCTCGTTATTAGCTGCTTATCCTACAGAAATACAGATACAATACAACGCTCCCCCAAAAAAGGAATAAATTCCTGTAATAGAGATGGATGAGATCAGAAAAACTGAGGTTAAGGAAACTTGCTAAGACAGAGCACATAGCACTCTGAGCTTCCCGGCAACCAGTGCAAAAAGGGAGATGCAATATGCCCCAGTGCCCTGATAATCTAACCATTGTATGAAAAAGGTTGTTAATATCTGACCCCAGCACAAAGGTCTTAGATATTTTAATAAGAATTTGTACATTGAACCACACTGGAGCTATGCCGGTCCCTCACAGCGTTTGGAAAGATGTAGATTTGTTCATATTGTGATCTTGGTTATTTTGGCACAGTTTGAGTGCACAGGCCAAGGGCAGATGAATTCTGGCTTCTCCACAACCCTTCATCTCATTGCAATGTGCATCACGGGGTAACAAGAGAAG
Organism: Spermophilus citellus; assembly: GCF_964194105.1. Taxonomy (NCBI): domain Eukaryota; kingdom Metazoa; phylum Chordata; class Mammalia; order Rodentia; family Sciuridae; genus Spermophilus; species Spermophilus citellus. Next base: position 9,441,659 of record NC_138201.1, on the reverse strand, counting down.
CAGGGGCAGAGAAGAACATTCTGGAGGGGTGACCCAGCATGCCCAGATTTGCCTGTGTCCTGTAGATAAGAGTTCTCCACAGGAAGCAGTTGTTGGGGACAAGGAATTTGGCTCCTGGCACATCAGCCCTGGAGCTAATGATTCCTGTAGGGATCTAGTCTGGTTAGAGCTGCAGCCGGTGCAAGGAAGTTCATCAGCACCCTGACCCGAGAGCACATTCTCAAAGATGCAGGCATCCAACCAAAAAATAAAAATAAATTGACCTATGCTTTGGGGAACCCAGGGGGAGGGAGGTGTACCTCCCTGCAGGAACTCACCCCAGCACTCCTCAGGACCCCGAGTCCCAGGGGTCCCCATAAAACCTGAGCCACAGACCCTGTGACTGGGACGGCGTCCTGTCAAAACGTTTCTTCGAATATCTCTAGAAGCTATAAAACAAAACCAAATCTCTTATGTCCAGGTCAGTAACTCTCCAAAGAACTCTAAAGGTAAAGGTTTGTTAACCTGAAGGAGAAAAAGTCATAAAAACAAAACCGTCCATCCTGATCCACGGGATTTAGCTGACACCTTTTGGATAATGGAGCAGAACTCTAAAAACAAAAACAAAAAATGGGAACATTGCCTTTTAAAAGAGGAAGTTCTCAAATGTAATACAGACTCTTTTAGTGATGTTCCATTGAACGAGTAGATTACGATTTACACAATTTAATCTTCCCAGCCAAGTACGGTGGCTCACACCTGAAATCCCAGCAGTTTGGGAGGCTGAGGCAGGAGGATTGTGAGTTCCAAGCCAGCCTCAACAAAAGCAAGGCCCCAAGAAACTCAATGAGACCCTGTCTCTAAATAAAATACAAAATAGGGCTGAGGATGTGGCTCAGAGGTTGAGTGCCCCTGAGTTCAATCCCCAGTACCTCTCCCCCAAAAAGAGTATATTTCATTCACAGGTGATTTCACTAAAGTGTGGCCTCCCATGTTTTATTCTTCGTTTAACTTAAATTCTCCAAAAGTCACACAGATAACCAGTTCTGACGGATGGCGTGCAGCTTGAAGTCGACATCAGTCAGTCTGGTGTGAACTGGTTTGGACCATGTGATTGACAGGGGGTGATTGACAGTTCAGCCTGGGATGGGGGTGTGGTTGCATTGACCGACATCAATAGTGTTCCTGAGCAAAAGCACATCAAGCAGACAAATGAAACACTCCCTTAAACAAAAAGAAATTGTTTGCAGGTGCAAACAACTGTGAAATAATTCTGCTAATGAGGCTCCATTACTGGATAAAGATGTAATCAATTTATTTGGGCCATCCTCTGGCATAAAGAGATCAATTATTCATCAAAGATCCAAGGATGTGTATCGACCATCCCGGTCCATGTCAAACCTCATCTGTAATGAAGGAATGTTTCAATTTTATCAAGAGCATGTTATCGTTAGCATAGATAGAGGTCAAGAGATATTAAAAAAAATGGGTGAAAAGTTCTAAGGTAATAAAGATATAAAACATCTGGGCAGTTCTCCTTCAAGAATCTTCATAAACGAAAGACAGACGTGAAGGCCAAAAAAATAAATTGTTTTCAAGATGATGCTGTAATAATCCGATATCCGTGTTCAAAAAAAAAATCAAACCAAACTATGCTGTGTTACCTGTGAAATTTCGACAAAGATATCTAAGGGCACAAAAATCAGAAGACGAAAGAGTTAGAAAGTATCCAACTTGACACATTTTCTTTAAAGACGTTGTTAAGAAAAGGAAGAAAAACCCCATTGAGTTGGAGAAAATATTTACGAAACACATATTTGACAATGCGCTTTTTATACAGTAGAGAAATCACTCTCAATTTGTATAATAAGGAAAAACAACCCAGTTTTTTTTTTAAAAATGGGTAAGAGATTTGAACAAAAACTTCAAACACCAAAGAAGGTAAAAGATGGGGAAGAAATATGCAAAGAATATGCCCAGTATCATTAGTCCCTGGGGATGTGCCAATTTAAACATAATAAGCTACCACTGCACAATCACTTTAATGACAATATGTCTGTGAGTTTGCAGACTGTGGTAGGCAGAATAATAACTCACCAAAGATGTCTAAGCCATCACCCCAGGACCTTTGAATAGGTTATGCTACATGGCATAGGAGAATCACAGAAACCATGAAAATGGAAATAAGCTTGATAATCATCTGATTTTAAAAGGAGCCAGCCGGGCACAGTGGAGCACACCTGTAATCCCAGAGACTCAGGAGGCTGAGGCAGGAGGATCACCTGTGCTCAGAGCTTTACATCCATTAGCTTAGTGATTCCTATATAATGTTCCTAGGTTGCCTGCTCGGTTATTCTGACTTCTCCTTTTAAGATCTTACTTTGATTTTGCGATTTGCATCTGAAGGATGCTCAAGAGATTGAGCCACCGAAGCTCACCCATCTGTGTTAAAATCTAGGGGAATCTGGCCCAGTGTGGTGGCACCTACTATAATCCCAGTGAATGTAGAGGCTGAGGCAAGAGGCCAGCCTCAGCCACTTAGCAAGGACTGAGTTGGAGGCCGTTTTGAAGTCGGATATATCAGGAAGCCACCAAACCATATGATGAGACACAATATTTGGTGTAATACGCAGCAGGAGCAAATCCATTTCCTGGACTCTCGTGCAGTAAATGTGGAAGGTTTTATTAAATGCAAAATTAAATTTAGATTTATGGCCCCTGTTGATGCTCCAAGATATAAACCGACATTATCATATCATCATTTTTTTAATTCCTTGCTTTGGATACTTTATTAAACCAGAAAAAAAAAAAAAACCTAGACTGGAAGGAAAAGTTCAATGCCAATTTCCGGATAATTCTTCTGTGCATTTTCTCATAATTATTTCCATCTATACCTATTTATCTGTCTGTCGGTACCCCAGGAAGCACACTGCAAGTATAGAGCATTATGTGAAGGTGTAGTTGAGACACGGGGGGGGGGGGGGGGGGGAACATTGTCTAATACTGACCTTTTTATAAATAAATGAACCGAGTTATTAAAAATTTTGGAAATTTTTTTCCATGACCAATGATTTGAGAAGCAATGGAATTTGTCCAGAGAAAGTAGTAAAATGGAACAGGGGCCCAGTGAGACTGCTCTTTCTGACTTTAGCTGATTTCTTTCCCCCCGAAAAAAGCACCTAACTTCACAGAAACATCTAGAATAATATTTGAGCAAATATCTGGCCACCGTCACCCAGCCAAACGGACATCAAAATTTCATCACCGCCCAGGGACAAGATGTGGATCTCTGGCGGGCGGGGGAGCCGTTATCAACCTGCCTGAGTAAGTCACAAATTCCAGGCACTAGTCTAACTTTTATATATTATCTCATTTAATACTCACAACATCTGGGGGGGGCAGATTATTATCACCCTCATTTTACAAAAGAGGAATTTGAAACAGAAGACGAGGAGCATGCAGACTAGAATCACACGGTTGACAAGGGAGAGAGGCAGGTCTTAGACCAGGTCATCTGGCTTAAGTCAAATAAGTTTGGAATAAAGATGGAGGTCTCTGGTACATGTCCATTGTGGTTTCTGGTCGACCTTTAAAGTGCACTTCACCGCGACATCACTGCCTGGGTATTTTTTCTTGCTAATTCATCGTGGGAGAGTGGTGAGGACCCCACGGATGCGGCCGTGTCTGTACTAATTGCTCCTTTCTCCTCCCTCTTCCCAAACTTGCAGGGATTCGCTGGCACTTAGTTTTGACTTGGTACACCTCCCCCCGGATCGCAGCCTCTGTCTTCATTGGGCACTTGGAAATCATTCCCCTGGGGTCTGACTCATGCCAGGCCCTGTTCCAAGTTTGGGGGTGACCGCAGGCCCTATTGCAATGCCCTTGACTTCCTCCAGAACCGGCATGTTCCACCATTTTCCTCCCCTGAGCAAGATGCTGGGAATTGGCTCAGAGTGGCCAGGAGGGAGCGTGTCCTCGGACTCCACTCCAGGGCATTAGCAGAAGGGAGGTCTGAGACACTTTTAATCCACAATGATCTTGGGGGGAGACAGCAAGCATGTTAAAGCAGACGTGATCATCTAGACTTTTCCTTATCTCAGAACCTAGATATGAGCAGGAAATCCAGCGCAGCATGAGGATGAGCCAGATAGAAATAAACTAGAGCTCAGGGGGGCTTCATGGGCTCCTCCCTCCCAGGCTCTCAGCAGAGCCAAGAGGGTCCCTATCTTCTTAAACCAAAATGTTAGAAAAAGAAAACAGAGTTTTTATGTCTCTTTCCCTTTTCCTAAACACTTTGCTATTTCAAAGTCTTTTGATTTCAGGGGCTAAACTATTTTTTTTTTTTTTGCATTTTTCTATCGTGGTTAAAGTTTAACAAGGTTCCTTTTTTTTTTTTTTTTATTTCAATCGGACCTGAGTTCTGGAAGTACGTGGGATCTGGTTCAGTCTCCAACATTGCTGCACAGAAATATTGCCTCCTGTATGGATGAAGAGAATCAGACACGGATTTAGGTCCCCAGAGACACACATGTGGTGAGCTGGGACGTTCCCCTTTGGTTTTTAGATACCCCTGTGTGACATGATCAGAGCAGGTGACACTGGGAGATGGATACAGTGTTGCACCTTCTCAGGGTCAGAAAGAGCAGGCTTCTCTACTTGACAGACATTTCTGGGGTGCCTTGTAACTGCCCAGCAGTTTACATCGTGTTCCAGCTGGGTAAGTCTTAACAGTATCGAAAATGACCTAATTAGGGGTATGCAACAATGTCAATCAGGACTCTCTGATTCTCCTCCTCTACAACCCATTTATAATACAGGGAGGGAAACCCGTCCTGAGCGGCTTGCTTTTGTGACGGCGCTTATTTTACATAAAGCTGCCCTGGTGTCAGACACTAAGCTCCTTGAATGAAACTGCTCCCACTCGACCTGATTCCTGGCTCCGTTTTTGAGTCATCGCTACCCCGGAATGCAAACACGGACCCTTTTGCCTGAGAAAATTGGGAAGACTTCTTAAAAATGCTTGTGTTCAAAGGTGGGGTTTTAGGATTTTTCTGTTGATGCTAAAAGTCTTCCCCATCAGATTTTCAGCCAGGCACACACCTGGAATCCCAGCAACTAAGGAGGCTGTGGTAGGAGGATCTCAAATTCGAGGCCAGCCTAGGCAATTTATGAGACACAGTCTCAAAATGTAAAAAAATAAATAAATGAATTTAAAGGACGGGGGATTTAGCTCAGGTCAGTGGTACTGGTAAAGTTGGGTTCAACCCCCAGAACTAGAAGCAGTCATTCAATCAAGCTTTACCATATTTTTAAAGAAAAATTCACATATGATACCCCCAACCCTCACACACATGGAGATACACACATACCCTGGCTGTCTGCACTTGGAAGCACGCCTGGGGCGTGAGTGACTTGTGTAGATCCATCATAATCTGTATGATCCTGGACAAGTTACTTCATTTCTCTGAGAGTTATCTTTATTATCCAGGGTCAGTAAAGAAGAATTATAGGCTTTTTTTTTTTTGAAGAATAAATGATAAAATCACTAGACAAAAATAGGCATCATAGCTTGTCCACAGTTAGCACTCAGCACATAGTAGCTATTGCTGTTATCGTCCGTACAATGACCTTGTCTATCCAAAGTGGCTTAGCAGTATAAAGGAGAATATAAGAGAGGGCCGTGAAAAATTCAGAAGGCTTATATGTTACTTTGGTGCTTCTGCTATAACAAATTTACCACAAATTTGGTGGCTTAGAATGAGGTAATATATATGAATATATTTATTCATATATCATAAAGAATATTCAGCCTTTGGTTTGGGGGGATTAGCTTATTTCACTTAACGTGATAGTTCCATCCATATACCAGCAAATTTCATCATTTCATTCTTCTTCATGGCTGAGTAATATTCCATGGTGTCTATGAGTCACATTTTCTTTATCCATCCATCTGTTGAAGGGCACCCAGGTTGGTTCCAGATTTTAACTATTGTGAATTGTGCTACTATTAACATTGATGTGGTTATGTCACGGTAGTTTGCTGATTTTAAATCCTTTGGGTATGACCTGAGGAGTGGGGTGATTGGGTCTAATGGTGGTTCTGTTCCACATTTTCTGAGGAATCTCCATACTGCTTTCCAGAGTGTTTGCACCAATTAGCACTCCCACCAGCAACGTGTGAGTGAGCCTTTTCCCCCACATCCTCGCCAACCTTTACAGTTGGTTGTGTTCTTGATCATTGCCATTCTGACTGGAGTGAGATGGAGTCCTGTGTAGTTTCAAATTGCATTATACAGTTCTGGAGGTAAGAAGTCAGTTTCACTGGGCGAGTATGAAAGTTCTGCAGGCTCTAGGGGAGAATCTGTGTCCTTTCCTTTTGCAACTTCCTGAGGGACCCTTCTTCCATGTACAAACCCAGCAATGAATGGCTGGTCAGGTCGTGGACTGCATCCCCCTGAGAGTCCTCCCATGCAGTCAAATGTCCCTCTGCCTTCCCATAAGGACTCTGGTGATTACGTTAAGCCCATGCAGATATCCAGGGTAATCTCAGGATTCTTAATTTAATCTCCCTGGTGAAGTCCTTTCTGCAACATTCACAGGTCCTGGGGATTGGAATGTGGGCATCTTTGATGGTGGAGGGTATTATTATTCAAAATTTAGTCTATGCCAAATATATGCCATAATCATTGTATGTTAAGGTTCATTGGATAGTTCCCACTCAGATCTTCTTTGATTTTGATGCTATTATGTCGAACGTGGTTCTGTTTCTCAGCGCCCTACCACCCACTAGAAATAGCCAGTCGTTGGGTGCCTGAGAATTAGGGACCTCCTTTCTGCACACAGGGAGCTGATCAGAACTTGGCCCCATGCCTGCCCGCTCCCCACCTGGAGAGAGACTGACAATTACTCAGTGACGCCCAAGAGAAGAAAATAAACAAAAAAACAACCTCAGAAACTCGCCCCAGTGTCTGGCACGTGCTCTGAGAAGCAGAGAGAGTCTGAGGAGGAGGAAAGAGGGGACTAAGATCAGCTTCTCCTTTATAGTGGGCTAAAGACCCAGAGTGAGGAGAAAAAGTTCTGTAGGAGACCTTAGCACTTGGCCTCAGCCATCTGGGTCTGCCTTGTTCTCCAGAGCCTCGAATGCTGAGCCTCGAAGAGCAGATGTCCCAGGTACGTGACGTGATCAGCAAAGTGACCTATATTCAGCACAAACAAAACCCTTGTTCAGTGTGCAGGGCTCAGGGTAAAGTCCAGGTGATGCCAAATTTACTCTTGCAAAGGAATACGAACTACACTGTGCAAGTAAAGGAGAATATTTATTCGATTTTATTTCCTGTAACTAATTATTGTGATCCTGTGCTATCTGTGGGGGGATTGATTCCAGAATCCCAATCTGCGGATGCCCAAGTCCCTTCTATAAAATGCTGTAGCATTTACGCAACCTATATACATCCTCTTGTCTACCTGAAATCATCTCTAGGTGACTTAGAATACCAGATACAATGTGCATGCCATGTAAGTGGTTGCTACAGTGTATTATTGTTCAGGGAATAATGATATCAAAGAAGTCTGTACATGTTCAGTACAAACACCGTTTATTAAAATTTTGGGTTCCCCAGTTGATCCAACCTGTGAATGCAGAACCCAAGGATTTCCAGAGCCCACCGTACTAAAAAAAATTGGAAGCAGAAAGAAATGAAAAGACTGAAATGTGCCCCCAAAGCACAGGCTGAGTCCCGTGAACCCATACGGAGGTTTATACAACCGAGATGAGTTTTCCAGCACATCTCTTGGCTGATCAAAAACCTCTCTCCTCCTCATAGAGGCAATGATTCTCCTTCCACTCCTTCACAATTTGTTTCAGATAGGATGTGGCATATCGCGTCGCCTTTTCTCCGGGGTTTGGGGAATGGAAAAACTAAACTCGAATGCAGAATTGCCTCTAAGTGACTCCGGAGTGTCTTAAAGGAAAACAAAATTGGCAAGGAAAGGAACAAACAGGCATTCCGGAAGAGAAATCAAAACTCCAGACTGGATTGTGGATGTCCAGCTTTGTGGAACCTTTGTAGCATGTCGAAATTTGAGAGGCCACCATTTTGAAAGTAGCCGTGAAGATAGGTGCTCGCCTACAAGCCTGGCGGTGGGAGAAATTCAGTTATTTGATTGAAGTCACCGAACCGGTTTGCATGAGATTTGTGCACCTAGAAGGTAGGTGCTTCTGTGTCCTAGAACTTGGTTTTCAGGAGGACGTGGAGACTCTAAGAGTCAGGACCTGCTGTTAATCCTGAATGAAAGATTTTGTCCTACAAATAGAAATTTCTTCCAACCCCAGACTTGCACTTCGAAGGGCCTGGTGGATATGCATGGGAATTTGTGTGAACACCTACCTACTGCCAAGGAAAATCAGCTAATTGGATGGGATCACTTGCTGTGAAACTCGTCTGAGCTACGTCCTGGAATCAAAAACTCGCTTTTCTATAGATAGCACAGTTGTCCTTCAGTGTCTACCAGGGATTGCTTTCAGGACACCCTGCCCCCACCGACTAGGCCACCAAAATTCACAGATGCTCAAGCTTCTTATATTAAATGGCATCGTATTTTCACCTCACCTCTCCATACCCTCCACATAATGTTCTCTACTGAGAATAAAATCAAACTAGTTGAGAACAACAACAAAAAAAATTGCATTTATTTAGGGCTAATTAGGAACATTTTCAAGCAGTTTTGAAAATGTTCTCTGGTGGTTGCTTGGTGCCACCCCCTATGGGGGGGGGGGGCGCTGGTAATGACTTGTTAGGAATCAGGATTCATCCTGGCAAAAGTTTACCTGTTTTATAAAAAAGGGGGGTGGTGCCGTCTCAGCCTCTGGGTCATTTAGGGAGAGGGGTCTTTTGAATAGAAGGTCAGCAGAGGTCAACAGTGTTTTAGGGACTTTGTTCCAGTACATAATTCAGCTCACATAGGAGAGGGAGGAGGTGTTTCTGCAGCGCAGTTCAAAGGTCAGTAGCGGATGCCATGGGACACTGGTCCAAGGTCTTCCAATGCCATGGTGAGTACTCCAAACCAACGCTTCTTCCTTGATATTTGAAACCATCTTCGTGCTCCTTATAATATCCTGTGTTGTATTGTTGAGCAAATAATGACATGGAAAAAGAAATCAGTCTCATTCAGTAAGGACAGAAGTTTTTGTTTTGGGGGTTTTTGTTTTGTTTTGTTTTTTTGCAACTGGGTTCAATCCATGGTTGGTTGGATCCTCAGACATGGAACCCGTGGAGATGGAGAACCGTCAGGCTAAAAGACTTGCACCAAAGCAGACTGTTGACTTTCTCAGTGTGAGGGATGATGGACACCATTAGGGAACAAAAAGTGTCCTTACTGTAAGATTTTGCACATGACTGTCCAAAATCTGGACCAGCCATTAACGGAAGTCACCGCATGATCTGGCCCTGTGCAGAACATCTCCACAGATCCCCCCAAGGTAAACCAGATATTCCATCATTTGGGTGGACGCTTGCCAACCTGGATGGGAGATGGTGAATCTTACCCAACGGAGTGTCTCTGTGCCCAGATGGTAGGAAGTGCTTAATTTCCCAAACCTCTCGAATCTAGAATACCAAATTAGAAGTGTCAAGGGAAGAGGCTGCCTATGGATTATCTAGGCACCAAGAATCCAGAATCACGTATTAATTTATAAAGCAACCACTCTGGAAAGCAGGATGGAGATTCCTCAGGAAACTTGGAATGGAACCACCATTTGACCCAGCTATCCCACTCCTTGGTTTTTACCCAAAGGACTTAAAACAGCATACTACAGTAACGTAGCCACACTGATGTTTATAGCAGCTCAATTCTCAATAGCTAAACTGTGGAGCCAAACTAGGTGCCCTTCAGTAGATGAATGGATAAAGAAACTGTGGTATATACACAATGGAATATCACTCAGCAATAAAAGAGAATAAAATCATGGCATTTGCAGTTAAATGGAGTTGGAGAATATCATACTAAGCAAAGTAAGCCAATCCCAAAAACCAAAGTGGATGCTGATCCATAGTGGAGGACGGTGGGACAAATGGAGGAACTTTGATCTGGCAAAGTGTGGGGAGGAGGAGAGGAGGCTTGGGGGCAGGAAAGATAGCGGCATGAGATGGACATCATTACCTTAGGTACATGTATGACTGCACAAACGGTGTGACTCTACATCGTGTACAACCAGAGAAATGAAGTTGTGCTGCAGTTGTGTTCGATGGATCAGAATGCATTCTGCTGTCATGTATAACGAATTTGAACAGATAAAAAAAAAAAAAAAAACAAGAGTGAAATACATCACTTAGGTGGCAAATGGCTAAGTGACCCAGAGATTCATCCCCAAAGAAAGCCAGGCTTGACTCTTGAGAACTGTCAATCAAAAACTGTTCTCCATGGTGCTGCGCACGGTCCCTGTTCTAGGCATCCTGACTTCCGTAGGTCAGTTAGCCCATGGCAGCCCTACGCGGTCACTTTATGAGAAGGTATAGCTCTTATTCCAGGGACCCTGTCATCACGTTCTGAAGTCCAGGTGGGTGGCCACCAGCCAGTACCTCTCCAGCAGAACCTGCTCAATGCTGAGAGGTGGACAAACACTCCTTCTGCTCAGACCACTGCAAGACAATCCCAATGACATCCTGTCCTCAAAAGAGAATAACCTGTCCCCGGCACCTGACTCTTCCCACAAAGACCACATAAATCCCCAGTTAGTTAGAAGAGCGTCCCCCAGAATGGGTGATGGAACCGCTGATAGATGAATGATGATTTTTAGCGGTAGTGACATCAGACCCTTGGCTGTGTTGGGTGGCACCTCACTGACGGACGATGTGTAAGTTCAGGGCCTCCGCAAGGTGAGATCCTGTAAATCTTGTCCCCCGTGTAAAGCATAGGAAATAATAGATACAACAGCTTTTAATTGGACACAAAGCCATGGACAGGGGAATCAAATAGAGTCGAATGCTCAACGATTAAGAGAAAAATAGGTGAGGAAAGGTCGTCAAATAAATGCTTCCGAGGGAAAAGTTTTAAATACCAAAGATGGGGAGAGAGTCCAGGGGAGATGGATGAAGCTTTTTCACATGTTTTTTTTGCAGAAGGGCCCCTCCTGATGATCACACTGTGAAAGTCAAACACAAAATAAAGGATATTGAATCCTCTACCCTTCAGATAGGAAAAAAGTCAAGCTTGCCCAGAATCCATCACCGCTTGATTTCCCGCTGTCTCATCCTGACGTTTCATGCATAGCTGCATTTATAACTCCCAGGTTAACTCTGGCCTAAGATTCTGTAATGCGGGTCTCATTTTCTTTTTTTTCCAGGAATAAAACTCCAATCAAACATTTCCCAGCTTCTGTGCGTGTTTTGGTCCCCATTTTAATTGCATTCATTTGAAATGGTCTTTTTCTCAGGACCAACTTATTATCTTTCTAGAATAGGACGGCCATCTTTTCCAGTAATGGAATCTCGTGAAATAGAGGAGTTGCCTTTCCAAATTCACCAGCCTTCTCCGAATAGAGGCCCTAAGGCGGAATGGGATCATGGTGATCTGTCCCCGGGGTTGCAAACAGATAGTTAATAATAATCATAACAAAAACCCGTTTAATGGAGTACAAGACCACTATGTGGCTGAGGATGGAGAAGACAGGGGGCGAATTTGAAAACGGTTTGATGGTGGCTCTGAATCTGCAACCACTTCCTTTCATAAAAGCAGCAAGTGTAACTAGTTTTGCTCTGACTTTTTGCAGAATACTCACCTCCCCATGTTCAGGGAAAGAGGGAGAGAGTGGGAATTATCAATGCCTCATCCGCCACCTCTCTGGATTCGTGATTCTCTGCTCATCCCACAAATCTGTTCCAGCGCGGTGTTTATTTGTATTTTCTTCTTCACTTCCTGTGATCTGTGGTGGATCACTCTGTAATTAATTCAAATTACCCACATATCATTAGAATCATCTTTGTAACTACCGTCGAAGTAGTTCTGATTTGACAGGCTTTCACTGTCAGGTATAAGAAGCCGTATAAAGGCGTCTACTTTCTTCCTGTTCTGTGGATGATGAAAATTCCACGTTGTTACAGGGATTTTCTTTTTCTTCTACTTCAACCCACTCCCTAGAATTTTCAAGCAGGTGATGTGTGAGTCCAAAATGGACTTCAACATATTTTCTTGTCTAAATGCATGTGATAAAAAGAAATTAAGCCTGCCCTTAGGAAAGCTGATCTATTCCCCTGAGAACTAATGGGGTCTCCCAAGAAACACACCAGTGTCTCTTGAAGACCCCTCTCCTAACCCCATGACCGTTGGCAACCCAATTTCATCTTGAGCTTCAGTGGGGACCAGCCACCTGTGGTCTGCAGCTCAGGGTTGATCTTATAGACTCAGGTGACAGCTGCTTCCGATAGGTGACATCAGGGACTTAGAAAGGCACCTTGCTCATGGGAGTACGGCGACTAAGAAGTCCCAAGATCCACCATCGGCCAACAGGTGGTATGTTTCCAAGAGTCCAAAGGCCTGAGGTCTGGAAAGCCAAGTTCAAATCCAGGTCTGAAGTTCTGAGAAGCAGGAATAACAGGAGATTGATGTCCCAACACTAGCAGTCAGCTAGGCAGGAAGGATGAATCCTCCTGTTTTGTAAAGTTGTGTGCTTCTAGGACCTCTGACGGATTAAATGTGGCCCACTGGGTCGGCCCATTAGAATACGGATCTCTTCTGGAAACACCCTCACAGACTCACCCAGAAAGAATGTTTATCCAGCTATCTGGGCACCTTGTAGCCCAGTCAAATTGATACACAAATAACCATCTCGCTGTTTCATGGGGAGAATGAGGAAAATGAGTTAGTATATGAATCAGTGCATAAGAAAACTGCATATATGCTTCACAGACCAAGGTAATAGTGCTACTGGCTGTCCTGGTCCTGGATGACATGATTATGAGAAAAAGGAAAAGGAATCACTGGAGACTCTAATCCTCCCAGGTTAGGGAGAGGGAGGAGAGGGAAAGAAAACATGTCCATTTTAAAGAAGGCCTCAGAGCTGCTATCATAGGTGAGCCGACATACTGCACCAACATTTGGAAGTGCCCACCCTTTAAAGTGTCGAAACCATGAGGTCATCTTACTGGATGCGTCTGAGTATAAAATGATCATCAGATTATGTCTTCACAGTCTCAAGCCCTTTAACCCAGGGAAGTTTTGGGATCTGTCAGAAGTTTACGTGATGGGCAGACAGACGGTACAGATATCTTTTACTTGGTGCTTAAGAATTCTTCCCCGGGGCTGGGTTTTCAGCTCAGAGATGGAGCACTTGGTTAGCATGTGCCAAGGCCTGGACTCAGTCACCAGGAGTCGGGTAGCGGGATTCTGGATGCTCCTGCATCGATTTATTTATTTTCCACTTGCTTCTCTCCTCTGCTTATATCCTCAGCTTTCTGAGCCCTCTTAAACTGATTAAAGCTTAAATAGATCCTGTTTTATCTCTGATAAGACGAATCTAACGCTTTTCCCTCTACCCCAGCAAAGAAATCTCTAGAAGGTGTGAAACTGTTGATAGCGGGTCCCCGATTCCCTACAGAATGTTTATTTAACGGTCTACCTTGGGGGGGGGACTACTCTGAGGATCTCAAAGGTCAAATACCCAATCGAGGTTCCGGCGGAATGCGTTTAAATACGACCAGCAACCACCCAGACGTCGGGCCTAGCAAGAGACTTAGAAAGCTCTTTGGCATGTTTATGCCTGACCTTTATCTATTAACCTCAAGGAAAAGTAATGAAACCGGTACTCGGGAGAGATGATATTATCGACTTCAGGATAAATCTATTTAATGAATAAGTAATAAGCCCATTTTTAAAGAGAATGAAATTCCTGGGGAGTCCTAGGAGGGGGAAAAAAATTGAACATAGCAATTCAGGAATGTGTTTACCATGTAACTGTGCAAATGATAATTAGCCCACAATTTCTGAGCCAAGAAGTTTCTTCGTTACTGAATAATGCACGAGAAAGAGAAGCAAACCTCTCTCGCATAGAAACCTGCAGTGGCCAACATGTTAGAGGTGGATTTCTAGAACCTTCTGTTGCTCCTGTATCAGAGCAGTAATTGAAGATCCGAGGAAGCAGGAGGGGAAATAGAGAGACGTAGATCAGCAATGATGGAAATGTCTTTATCTTGAGTCACCTGTGCCATCATGAAAGGAATGGAGGGCTTAGTAGAGGGGAAGGGCTTAGGTTCCATTTCTAATTCTCCCACGAGCTAGTTGAAGGTTCTACTATTTATTTTAGCCTCAATCTCTCTATCAGTCAAGAGGGCGATTCAACATAGGTTAAATAAAAAGGAAATAGGGTCATCTATGTCATGCACTTACCTCCAGGACAGGCAGAGAGTAGGCATATCAGAAATGTCAGCTGTGGGCCAGGCGCAGTGGCGCATGCCTGTCATCCCAGTGGCTCAGGAGGCCGAGGCAGGAGGATCTCAAGTTCAAAGCCAGCCTCTGCAAAAGCGAGGCTCTAAGCAACTCAGTGAGACCCTCTCTCTAAATAAAATACAAAATAAGGCTGGGGATGGGGCTCAGGGGTCCAGTGCCCCTGAGTTCAATCTCTATACCCTCCCAATAAAAGAAATGTCACGTGTTGGAAAGTCCAGTGAAGCCACGCTCTCTCTCCTGGTACTATCATTTGTCCTCCTCCTGGAAAGTACTTCGCACTCTCTCTCTTCACATCCAGATGCATCCCTCAGGGGCTTCCCAAGTCCCCCCATCCTCTCCAGTGCCCTGAGACATGTCCCCAGCAGCTCACCATAGCACCCTAGAGACAGGAAGCAGGTCATATGCCATCCAGGTGACGGCCACCATGGCTGCAGGGATTGGTTAGGAGCTAGCATCAGGGGATCCCCAGCAGGTCCTGGATCAGTATGGGAAGAGAAGCAGAGGGGAGCAAAGAGAAAAGGGAGTCGGGCAAGAGGAGGCCGGTGGAAGGAGGGACGCAGGTGCATAGCACAGAGGCTGCCCGGGAGAGCTGAGGCAGGAAGGACTAGGTGGGAGAGGATGGTGAGCAGAAGCGGGTGTGGGGCTGCCATTTCCCCCTCTGCAGTTGCGGCTGCCAGCCAGTAGGTGGCTCCAGTGGGCTCTCCACTGCCATCCAGCTGGTCAGTGTCCATGCGTTGGTCATCATGGTCCCTCTATGCAGGAATACATGATGGGACCTCTGAAGAGCTTGCTACTTCACCCCCTTGCTGCTCCTGGGCACTGCACTGATGAAATGGTGGAATACATCAAGCACTGGAGTTTCAGTGTTAGCAGAGACAGAGGAGGGAGGGGTCATTCTTTCTGAGGCTCCTGGACTCCAAAATGGGGACCCACCATCACCACCATCACTGGCCTGCAGCCAGCCTCAGCACCCATGGAAAGAATTCTCACTGTGATAATCCCAGTGGCTCAGGAGGCTGAGGCAGGAGGATCTCAAATTGGAGGCCAGCCTTGGCCACTTAGTGAGGCTCTAAGCAACTTAGCAAGACCCTGTCTCAAAATAAAATCTATAAATGACTCAGTGTTTAAGCTCCTCTGGGTTCAATCAAAAAAATAAATAAATTCTCACTGTGAGGTCTGCTTCTCTTGAGGATTCCTGCCGGTTTTAGCTTTCAATGATTCTCTTCCGTGGGGTGTCTCAGCTTGAGATTTTCATTACCTGTTGTCAAAACCAGTCACCAGAGAGAAACTGATCAGAATGTCTGGGCATTGCTGGGGAGAACAGGTTGTCACACCTAGAATCTCCCCGGAGCACAGCTGTCGGGTTGTCACAACTGGATTCCCCTCCCCAGGGCACAGCTGTCCTGGTCGTTTCTGGGTTGCTATCACAGAATACCCGAGACAAGGAATTGAGGAAGAAAAGAGGTTTATCTCACTCACAGTTCTGGAAACAGAAAAGTTCAAGTTGAGGCGGCTGCCTCTGTCGAAGGTGTCATGCTAAGTCCTGGGCAGGTGGCATCACGTGGCAAGAGTTTGTGCAAGAGCAGATGCAGGAGAGAGGCTGATCCGCTTCATAGCAATTAAGTCTTTCTTTTTTTTTTTTTTTTTTTGTGGTGATGGAGCTCAATCCAGGGCTGCTAGACCACGGGACCACAACCCCAGCTCACAATTATTCTTAGGATAGCTAAGTGCCTCCTGCAGGACTTTCCTCCTAACACCACTATGCCGGAAATCCAAGTTCAACCTGAGTGTCAGTGGAGTGGGCCGTATCCAAGCTCCTGTCGCCTGGAGGTCAGGGCCAGTCTTCTAGACTCAGGTGACAGCTGCTTTAGATATGTGACTTATGGGACTTAGGAAGATGGCTTGCTCCCAGGGCTCCCAAATCAGCCTGTGTTTTCTTGAGGATCCTGGACCAAGGTCAAGGTCCACGTTGGAGAAACTGGTCACAAGGGTGTGAACTTGGCTCCTTAAAAGCACTTAAGGTTTTGTGCTCTGTCTCTTGTACTGTCACTGGGACAAGTGTGTGAAGATGCTTGTGTGTGTGTTATTTGGGGGTTTGTGGGTGTGTTTGAAATTCTCCCAGGTGCGCTCAACCCCCGGAAAATAGTCACGAGGATTTTAGGAGCTTCCTGACCTATAAGTTTGTGCCTTTCAGGTTCGAAATTTTGGAAAAAAAAATTGTTAATGGGCCCTTTTCCATTCCCACCCTTTATGATTCAACTAGATGGATCCAAGAGAAAAATAAAATGTGGAGGTATTTGTGGTGGAGACAACGCGTAACCTATGAGCTCTGAGCTTGGCAAAGCTGCCCCGCCCTGGGCCATCAGCCTCTGCTTTGGATCAGCAATAAAATTCACCCAGGGACGTTTTTATCATGTCTTGTTGGAACAGATCAAAAATACATAGATCAGGTGGATTTATTTTCATCCATTTTCAATGAGTTGACAATCTCTGCTCCTTCCCTAAAATACGGTTCTGGTGATTTTCATCGCCTTTGCAAGACAGCTCCCTGGACACATCTGGATGATAGATGGTGGATCCACAGGTTGGTAAATAAGGACACAGCCATCAGCCGCACCGCGTCCTCCGTAGGTAACACAAGTTGGTTTCACCTGGGGCACCGTTTATCTTGGAGCCGAGAGGACTGCACGGCTGGCAGCGGGGGGGGGGGTGTGTCCATCCTGGTGAGACCACCACTCAGGGGCACTCGACCCCTGAGCCCCATCCCCAGCCCTATCTTGTATTTTATTTAGAGACAGGGTCTCCCTGAGTGGCTTAGGGCCGCGCTTTTGCTGAGGCTGGCTTGGAACTCACCATCCTCCTGCCTCAGCAAGACATGTCCAGGGGCAGCGGTATTTTTGAAGTTCCCCAAAGAGTCCAGGCCGTGAAGGGGACCAAGGTGGCCTGCTCCAAAAGCCCAGCTCTGCCAGTTTTTCCAGAGGTTGGTGTGGATTGTCTCCTCTGTGGCTGATCGACCCCAGGAGCCAGCTTGCTTCCGGGTTTCCTATTTGCCCGGGAACAGGAAAGCCATGGAATTAGGTGGCCCTCAGGGCTCTCTCTGCCATGGGCAGTATGTAAGGTCCAACCCTGTGCCCAGACCTGTGTCAAGTTCACCGTGGGAGCATTTCAGTCAACGGTGTGTCTGGAGTTTAAGGTACATTTATATGACATGACATAGGCATGATTTATATTACCTATTATAGTATAAATGTATTTATATAACATGTTGTCATGTAAATATGTTACATGTTGCAATCTATATTTAAAAACAAATGTAGCTATATAAATTATTCATGGGGCAATACAAATATATCTCACATATTTAAATGTATTTGAATACTTATTGAATATGCAAATATTTAGTGTTTAAATATATGCTATTTGATATATTTGCATATGTTATATTTAAATACATTACATATTTATTTAAATATGTAACAGAAATTATAATATTTGCATACATTAAATATAACATGTGTTAAGTTATTAATTAAAAAATTAATATTTTAACATATTTAACACAACATGTTTAAATGAATAACATATTTAAATATATTAAGTATATCTACATGACAACATGTCCTTAAAACAGATCCACGGGGACTCATATCAGTTAAGAATCTAGCAGATGGGCCGGGGTTGGGGCTCAGTGGTAGAGTGCTTCCCTAGCATGTGCAAGGAGCTGGGTTCGATCCTCAGCACCACATTAAAATAAATAAGTAAAACAAAGGTATTGTGTCCAACTGCCACTAAAAATATCATTCAAAAAAAAAAAGAATCTAGCAGATTATTCTTTTCTTCATCTTGGGCTCATTTCAGAACACATAGCCATCACGTAGAACGGCACTCAGAGTAGGCTGTCTGCATTTAACATCAGTTATTGATATTTCTTATTTGATAATTTGCTAGGTGTGTTTTTAAGCGTCAATGTGATGCTACTCTATGCAGCTAAACGTATTTGGAGCCAGATTGTGAAAACTCTCATAAGAAGTCGGTCATTTGCTATTGGTCATTTCGGACATGGGAGTGATTACTTCCAGCTTAGAGAATGGGAGATGGACTTACTGGAGACTATGGACTCAGGATGGGCCCTAACAGATGTGAAGTTTAAGTGTCCAGAGACTGGGCAGAGGACACTCCATGCAGAGGAGAGGACCCAACGAGGTTTGCAGAGGGTCCCGAGCCACCCACATCCAGTAGCACCACGAGTAACCGTAGGAAGTATTTGCAGCAGATGATCTAAAACCCGTGCTTGGGGTTTTCGATTATTTTGCCAAAGATGTAGGACACAGGATCAGCTTTTCAGGTGAGAGTGCTGTGACTAGATGAATGATGCTAGGGAGAGAAAGAAGAGTCAGGGACAATTTAGCCCCTGTGTGTTTGTGTCCCTAGTAGACAGCGTTATGTCACGAAAGCCAGGAGCTCTCTTCATCTCTGTATCTATCACGTGGTCCTTGGCTCAACGTAGGAGCTGCAGAGATGCTTCTAGATCCCCCATGCTTCCCCCTACCGAAATGTGTCTGTCTCCAGAGGAGGAGGGTATCAGTCCTTGAGATAATGGTGTCCAGGTCTTTCTTCTGTCTGGGTCATATTATCAGAGATGTTTCACTATGGGTTAAAACAGAAAAACAGAGCCCCACATTGCAGTGAACTGGAAAGTTGGTTTCATGTAAAGTTGGGTAGCAGCTAGAGGACTTGTACACATTGAGTGGGGTTTTTTTATTTATATATATATATATATTTTTTTTTTTTTTGGTTGTTGCTCTTTATTGATGTCAAGATGTGGGAAAATTAGAAACAATCTTGCTGGAAATAGCCCAGAGTTCTTTGCATTATAAGACTCCTCAATGATATAACTATACATTTAGTGTCTTTCCTTACAGATTTCTAGGGTCAGGGGATCGCTGTTCTGACATAATTAGACGATTCTAATTGCTTCAGAGTCCCAGAACCTTTAGCTTTCTCCTGTGTGTTTTTTAGGTTACAGTTATGGGCATCTCCCTGCACAGGCTGCCCACCATCTTGTTATGGTTAGGGTCCATGGATGACCAAAGGTTACATAGCAATAACTCAGAAACTATTTAGAATTAACTTATGACCCTTTATCAACCCATGTCATTCCCAGGCAACAGGAATGATGCCAAGTTCAAATCAAGGCCCAACCAGAGAGGGAAAACTTCCACACACAAAACTTTTAAGCTGAAATTTTCTACTCGCAGTACCTTTGCTCTGTCACCATAGCAATCTGCATAGCACAGGGGACATGCAGGGAGTTTGATAAGAGACTCACCTTGTCCTCTGGGGTGTCTCGATTTACAATGACACTGGTTAATCCCATCAGGTGTGATTCGGCCATCCACATTTTGCTAATCGTCGGAATTGTTTGGTCATTTTAAGAGAGAAAGAATGCAGACCATAAGACATATTCTGAGTGTTTAGTTGAAACATGATAAAGGGGTAAACATAAAAGCCATGTTGTAAATGTGCATGAATTCATGAGAATCCATTGTCCTTGGCCTTGGGGACTTTGATTAACAATAGGGTAGAGGAGAACGTGGAAAATGTGAGTTCACTTCCAACATTGGCCATTATGATGGAATCAGAATCATATTCAACAGTATCGCAGAGTAATGATAATCTATAACACACATTATCTTCTACATCACAGTCACCTGTCACTTCTCCCGTAAGCCTTTTGTCCTGGGGGTCGATACATTTTTTTCTTCTTCCAAATGACCTGCTGCATTGGGTGCAAAGATACCCAAGAGGTACCCTCCGCCTTAGAGTTCACACTCTGCAATTGCCAAGGTCTCCAGACCTTGATGGGGACATCCGTCTTTCCCACATACTCTCTGATCTATCGCTGTCACTGATGTGAAAATATGGCGCTTGGTATTAAGCTAATTGGGGGTAACTAGACTATCCAGGGCAGACACTGGTGGGACAGAAACCTCCCAACTGGGAAAGTCCTTTATTGTCACTAATAAAACCCAAGAGCTCTTCTGGCTTGCAGTGAGCACACGATTATCTCCAACTCCTCCGTCCCGTCCTCCTCTGAACTTGAGCAAAAGTCTCCAGCGGCAACCCCACCCAAGTCTCTCTTAAGGGTCTGGACCCCTACTCTGTGGCTTACTAGTAGCAAGATCCTTTTTAAAGTGCTAGGGATGTGGCTCAGTGACAGATCACCTGGCGCCAGGCCCTGGCTTTTACCCCCAGCCCCGCCACCACCACATGCACACAGTCAATCCTTTTTTTTTGCTCCTTGTCCGAGGCTGGGCTCAAGTCTCCTTGGAGATGGGTAGTCCTTCTCTGGTCTATCTCAGGTGACCTCATCCCCCTGTAAGAAGTCAGTAGCTGTTACTCAGGTGCTTTAAGAAAGGCCACCGGGAGCATCGAGGTTCAGCAATAAAAGACATCCTACATCAGACTCTGTCTTTGTTGGGGTGGAAAAAAAGAAAGTAGAGCTTTGTAGGAACAATTTGTTTCCATGCACACTGTTTTGAAGACATAGATCTAAATTCTTCCTCGTAACACATATGGGATGGTGGGTGAAATGCCTCGTCCAGTGAGCACATGGGCCGGCTCCTCTGTGCCTGCAGTTTTGCTTCATCCACCTTATCAGGAAAGAAATACCATGGCCACGATCTCTTGCAAGAAATTTAGTGTTCCAGAAGGAGCTGTATGTTTGAAGCTTCCCAAACTCCCCCCTAAGGTACCATAAAAGATGAAGCTTGCCTCATTCTTGGGAAGTCGCGTCTTAGAAATCCTGATTTATTTGCAATTTGTATAATAAAGCAGTCTCATTGGACCCAGGGGTCTACGAGAAACCAAAAAGCATAGAAATCAGGACACAGAAATTGTTTTTTTTCCAAAAACCGTTTCTTCTCCCCGACGAGAGGCCCTTTCAACGCTATGCAAATTAGGTGGTGGTACCCCTGTAGGGTAATTATGTTCTCTTAATGTTTCCACGATGGCTCTGCTCTTGCCCGACTTCAATATTTTAGGGGCATAATGGTCACCGTGGAAGGAATGAGCACCCGTGATTTCTAGAGACAGAAGACCCCCGAAAATCAGATTCAGAAAATGCAAAGGGAATATTTTTTTTCCATTGCTAATTTGTTTCAGAGCTATCCTAACAAGAGAGAAAAATAGAGTGTTATCTCCGGGAGAAAAAAATGAATGAAATGCAAATGAATTAATTAGAAACATCCTAAATTGCAAATCCTTCACATTCTAAACCTATGCTCAAAACCCCGCGGAGGACCTGCAGACCCTCACAGGCTGGCTGTGAATCGTCAGAGTGAGTGTCACAGGAAGAAAGGGAATAGATGCTGTCTTTCATAAAAATGTCCTTTTTTATCAAGTACATGTGCAAAACATGGTAGATTAAATAAAGTTCCAAGGATCATTGCTATCCATCCAATGTTCCCCCACCATGATGGATTGCCTCATCATAGGCCCAAAGCAAACCTGGCGTGGAACGGAATCTCTAGAACTGTGAGTCAATATAAACCTTTTCACTATTTAAGCTAATTATCTCAGGTAGTTTATTATAGTCATGGAAAGCTGACTTACTATGAAGGGAATAAGAAAATCTAGTTAGTAGGGTGGTCATGCAATTGGGGGAGTCCTGCTCACCTTGTTAGGACAGTTAGGCAGCCATCTCTGAGGCACTCTTTCAAAGGTATTTTAGGAGGCACTCTTTGGGGGGACCTTAATGTTAGAACAATAAAACTGCAGACCAGGAAATCAATGAAACTATCTGAAGTCACGAGAATGGCTCAAGGTTGAACTAGAAATGAAATTTCAGCTCTCTGCTGTTTGGAATATGCACAGTCTGTATTTGGGGTAAAAATGGGAGTTCATAACCCACTTGATTCTAATGTATGAAATATGATATGTCAAGAGCTTTGTAATGCTGTGAACAACCAACAAAAAAATAAATAAATAACTACTACTGGGATATTGACAATATTTATAAAGTTCTGCTGTTTAGAAAGTTCTGGAATTTTCCTATAGTGCACAATAGATCTGGAATGTCCTAGAGGAATTTTTCATAGCCGACATGAATTTTATAAATAAAAAATGCTCACACATCTACAGATTTGGGTAGCAGCAAGAGATCCTGGAACCCAACCCCCATGGATACCAAAGGATGATCGCGAACTTCCTGAAAGAGGGGAGAGGGGGAACGAGAGAGAGAAGAAACTGGTGTCCCCACCCAAGGAAGATACTGAAGGTCAGAAATACTTAGAGGTATTTTATGAGGGTTTTTTTTTTTCCCATATGGCATGTGAGGTCACCCGCCATCTGTATCTGCTCCGTATTTTTCTAATGCCCTGAGAATAACCACAATTTCAAGAGCTCATCTGTGTGGCCTCTGAAACGACCTCCCATGGCTTCAGGGGCGCAGGCACCGTGGGGAACTGCCTCCGGTGATCTCCTCAACTTCTAGGTGCTGATTCGGAAATTCATACTGCAAGCAACCTCTCCCCTGACCTCAGCCACCCTCTAAGGTCACCATGGCAATGTCTAATACCATCCATTGACCCTCATTCTAGTCCAGACACACTGGCCTCCTTTGATATTACCTCTACTTTATTTCCTTCCAGGTTCTGCCTGCCTGGATTCTAATGGTCAGATCTCAGCTCAGCTGTCACTGCTTCAGAGATGGCTGCCTAACTGTCCTGACAAGGTGAGCAGGCCTCCCCCAATCGCCTGACCACCCCCACTAACTACATTTTCTTATTCCCTTCATTGTATGTGTCAGTCAGCTTTCCATGACTGTCACAAACTACCTGAGACAATTAGCCTATAAAGTAAAAAGGTTTATTTGGACTCACAATTCTAGAGATTCCATTCCATGCCAGGTTAGCTTTGGGCCTATAATGAGGCAACCCATCATGGTGGTGGTGGGGGGGGAGCGGTTGGATGGAGCAAAGTTGTTCAACTCCTGGCCAGAAAGCAAAAGAGAGAGAAAGGAAGGGGCTCGGATCCCAAGAGCATGCCCCCTGTGACATAAGGACTTCCAATCTGGCTCTGTCACTCAAAGTTCCATTACCTCCCAATAATAGTACCCGGCTGGGGAAACCCTTTAACAAATGAGCATTTGGGGACATTATAGCATCATGCATGTTATAATCTAGACATTTTTGTTTATTTTATCATCTACTTGTTCCTCTTGTTTCTATTTGCATAGGGGTTCTTACTGTCCTTTTTCCTAAAGAGGACTTTTTGCACAGTAGGTCCTCAGTAAATCTATAAGGTTGGGGGTGTAGCTCAGGTATAGAGCACATGCTGAGCATGCACAAGGTCCTGGGTTTAGTCTCCTGAATCAATCAATCAATCAATCAATCAATCAATCAATCTGTCTCACACACACACACGCACAGAGTCACACAAAGCTCATGTCTACTTCCAAGCACAGATGGTCAACTTAGGAGGGTTCATCTTAACAATTCTGGTCTTTCACAATGGAGCAAAAATTCTGTGCATTTGGTAGAAGCCACTGCTTGAACCCGATGTGTAGAGCTTTCCTCAGGCCAGCAACACGGTAGATGTTCTATCGAGAGGCCCAGGCAGGGGGGACTCAGCGGTGGCTTGCAGTCAGTCCCTCGACCTGCAGGGCGTCCTGTGGCTGAGCTGGCACGTGGGCTAGGTTAGGTGCACGAAATGGATTCTTCACTTACAAGATTCTGAGCTTCCAGTGGATTTCCCAGGAAGTATCTCCCCTGGCACACGGAGGACCATCAGGAGGTGGGTGGATAGGTGTCACCCATTGCCACAGGGACCCCAACCCTCATTGCCTCAGGGGCTGGGAAGGTCATGAAAAGGAAACAGATCATTGTTAGCCGAGGTTTGGTCAGAGGACTTCAGGGACCTTTGTTGCTAGTTTTGGCTTTTTTTTTTTTTTTCATTCAAACTTCTCAATTTTAAAATTAGTCAAAATAGAACTTAACATACTTGGGGCCTCGGAGGAGGTTCTAAATCCTGGGCTGAAACTCCAGACCTGTGAGCCAAAACAAACCTTTCTTCTTTTTCAGTTGATTACCTCGGTTATTTTGTTGCAGCAATGGAAAGCTTTCTAACACAGTGTCTTTCCCTTGCTAATATGCATTTAAGTTTGCTCCCGTCTTTTCATGGCTCGCAAGCTGATTTCTTTTTAGTACCATTGGCTGGACAGGTTGGCCCATGATTCATGTCAAATTGTCTTTCAAAGTGTCTGCCCATTTCGGCTGTCCACTCACAATGGATGAGGTTCCAGTTGCTCCACAGCTTTTCACCTATTTCTATCGTCTAAAGTAACTCACCCGCCCTCTCCCAGTGACTTGGAGCAGGAACTCTCGGCTTGCAGGGCCTGCTCTCAGAATACCTGAGTCCTCCTCCCACTGTTCAGTGTCTGGCTAGTTTTGGGGGTTGGACCTGTCGAGGGGAAGTGGCTTCTCTCAGGGGTCTGTCTGCTGTAGACACCAGCCCCCCTCTGCTCCCGGGAGCCATCTCTCCACATTTCAATTAGCAGAAGCCCAGTGTGAGCCACGGGTCTGTGGATCAGAAGTCCGTTCTCCTGCGGGGCCTGGATCTTTCCGGTTTCTACAAGATGGGTAAAATTCTGCTTCCCAAAAGGGAGCAAGTCGGGGAGAAGAGCACTCAAGAAGTCTGCCTAGATCTGAAACCTGGTTTTCCCATCTAGGGTCTGTGTGACTTTGGGCCACTTCCTTAACCTCTCTGAACTTCTTGTTTCTCTCAGGTCGGGTACCTAACTCACGCAAGGATGGAAAGAGCTAATACACAGAAAGCAGTTCGAGCAGCCCCAGGACTCGAGGTGCGCTAGCTAATGTGTTGTGCTTCAGATCTCCAGGTTCAGACCAAAAAAAAATATAAGAAATAAAGGTGCGCACCGTGGGACATTATAGATTCTGTGACCACCATCATCAGTTCAGGGTGATAAAACCAGTTGAGAGGGGAGAATCGTGGTTGGGTTGGATTGCAGAAATGGCTGAATCTGCAGATAGAGAGGCTTTTCCCCATTTCAGGTTTTCAATGGGAAGAAGATACAGAAGGTCAGGGAAGTCCTCTGTCCCCTCACAGCCTCTTCTGGTTTCTGGAAGCCTCCTGTGTTCCTTGGCTGGAGGCCAGCCTCTGGGCCATGCAGGGTTAATGTCACCTGATAACTTGCCAGAAATGTAAGTTCTTCAATTCACCTTGGCCCCTGCAGGATGGGAAACCTCTGGGGGGGGGGTGGCTTGGCAATTGTTTGAGTCAGTTTTTTCGCTGCTGTGATTAAAAGACCCGACCAGAACAAGTGTAGAGGAGGAAAGGTTGATTTGGGGGCCCACTGTGTCAGAGTTCTCAGTTCATTGACAGCTGGCTCCATTCCTCAGGGCTCGAGGGGAGGCAGGACATCACGGCAGAAGAGGGTGGCAGAGGGAAGCAGAGAGAGAGACTCCACTCTCCAGATACAAAATGCATACCCCAAAGCCACATCCCCAATGCCCACCTCCTCCAGCCCCACACCCATGACTTCAGGTACCACTCAGTGAATCCCATCCGGGGATTCATTCATGGACTGGGTTCAGGCTCTCATAACCCCACCATCTCTCCTGTGAACCTTCTTGCGTTGTCTCACACGTGAGCTTTTGGGGGACCCCTCACCTCCAGACCACCAATGCAACCCTGTGTTCACAAGTGCTCTGTGTGGACAGCTGGGATGAAGGCCCATGTTGGAGAACCTGCAGCCTCGGGAAGACGTGAGGCGACCATTCTGTACTTCATTTGTTTATTCTTGTCCTTCTTCCAAGGGGGGTGTAAAGGATGCACTTCCAAAGCCAGTGTGTCACCAGATCTGTGACAGGATCTGGAGGGGAGCATACGGGAGGGCTGAGCCACACCCCTCCCCAGCTGTTCCTCCCGTCCCCTGTGCCCCTGGCCCTCCTCCAGGGTCCTAGCAGCTCTGCCCAAAGCTGTGGAGAGTCAGCAGAAACCATCTTGAAGTGATTGGGCCAAGGGTGTTAAGCAGCGATCTCCAAACCTATAAAAATGTCAGGAGCCGAAGCCCCCCCCCCCCCGCCCCTGAGAGCAGGTTTCCAAGACCCTAGTTTTACACAGGGCTCAGAGGCTCAGGGAGGTCAGGCCCAAGGTCACCCGTGCACAATTGGAAGTCGGGAATCAGCTGCCCAGATGGCGGATTTCATGCTTCTCAGGCAGACGGCACCAGGCCCAATACATGTAGGAGCCCTTTCCAACCCCCCCCCACCCACCCAGGGACCTGACGGAAAAAAGCAGGTGAGCGCACCCTGATCTCGCTTGAATCCAGGTTCCACGAGGCAGGGAGACTCAGTTCACCCAAGGCGAGGGTTGAGTTATTGACTCTCCTGCCAGGGCAGAATGAAATTGGGATTTATTTCAGGCGTGTCCAGAGCGAGAATAGTCAAGAGAAATCTCTCAGAAGTTCTGAAGAGCGAAAATCTGCTGAAGGTCAAGAGGAGACTTTCAGAAACTGAGCTCTACCGGGGTGGGTAAGGTTTATGAAGCCAGGTGGGTGGGTGGGTGGCCGGGCCTGGGAAAGGGACTGCCGAGTTCTAAAGTGAACCCAAGTCCATTCCCAGAGATGAACATTCCTAGGAAAGGAAATGAACAAGAGAGCAGTCCACAGGGGCCAAGAGAATCAGTCCAAGGCTGAGCCGGGAATTCCTTTCCTCCACCTTGACCTTCCTTTCGTTTCCTGGGGAGGATGCCAATGGGGAAAGTTGACAGACTTTGAGAAATTCACGGGAGCAGCCTCATCCCAGATCAGACCATCTAAAGAGTTCTGCAAACTCAAGTAATATATGAATTTTGGTAGAGAAGGTTAGGGAATTTTTTTATTATTATTTTTAAAAACAAAGTTGAGTGCTTTTAGAAATCCCTTTCTTTTCTTTTTTTTTTCTGCTTTCTTTTTCTCCTTCACTAACTAAGTGGAAAGAGAGACAGACAGACAGACAGACAGAGAGACCAAGAGATTCTAGGAGACAGATTATCCGCCTCCAGGCACTTTTTGTAAATATCAACACCGCCACCTCGTGGCCAATGGATATTTGTGCACCTGGCCTCCCTCTCGCTGAAATAGACCAATATCATGATATTTCATTAGCCTGGAAGGTTCAATAACATGAATTCTAATGCTCTCAATATTGACTATTCTGCAACGTGTTAATGAACAGGATAGTGGTTGTGAAATATTTATTATGAAATAAAGGGTGATTAAAAAATATAGTAGATTTTTTAAAACCCTCTCCAGAATCGTATGCATAAACATGAGTTTGCAAATTTGGAAGCTTCTGTGTGATTACAATTACGAAGGCTCTTGTTTTGCATTCAAACCGAAGTTGTTTCTCATCCCTCTCTACATCAGCTCCGGCTCTCCTTGCCTTCGGATTATTTATTGCAACCTCGTGGTACTTTGTCCCAGCTCCGACCCTTTACTTTATTTTAGGATGTTGTAAATTTCATGAAATTGGGGATTGCCTTCATGTTTCTCATTATTAGCATCGTTCCTGGCCTGAAGTACACACTCCATAAATGTTTGGCAAAGGAATTTAACTGATGAAAATACTTAATATGTTCTTAAGTTCAAAAGAAGCATTTATAGGAACACGTCAATTAGAACAATCTCTCTCGGCAGCGATCTGACATTTATTCAAGGAATTCAATACAATTGTTTAAAATATAGATCCCGGGGTACTTTTAGAAGCTGTGCAGTTTCAGGTCATGCTTCTAAAAAGCAAGAGCGCCAGGGGAGGGCGCACAATGTCATCGGTCAAGGAGAAGCCTCTTATAAAGGCTGGGGTCTTCTGTAGGAATCAGGTAACTCTCAGAATCAATAGGCAACTCAGAGAACCGCTGGGCAGAGTATATTTTGATGTTTGCTAGATTTCGCATGTCAGTTTGAATTTGACACTGTGTAGATTTCGAGTTCAGTTGACTTCATTCAATTTAGAGGGCACATGCTTATCAAGGGTACGATATGTAAGTCTCTGCAACATAAAGTGCAAATTATTTCAGTAAAGCTCTCCTCGTATTTAGGGAGAGGGATGTGCTCCAGCAGGTTTTTTGTCCCACCCCATGACTGACCCCTTTCTGGAGATTTCAGTGAACCATGGAGAGAGCATGAAAGGGGAGATCCACCTGCTGAATTGTTTTTATTTGTGACTATAGGATCTAAAAGTTCATGGTATTTAAATCACCTAGAAGCAGAGCCCCTACTTCTACCTCCACAGATGCACAGGAGCTAAGACTCTGGTAACTGTGGTATAAATGAACCACAGATCATGCTTTGTAAAACCTTGATATAATACTTTCAGTCCTATAAGAATGATGACTTTGTTTGATCAGCAGTGCGTCCCAAGTGCTACTGACACATCATATGTATTTTTTGAAAACTAGTAGGTGCACATGGTGGATGGATGAGTGGATAGATGGAAGGATGGGTAGAAGGATGGAAGAATGAGTGGATGGATGAGTAGGTGGATGGATGGAAGGATGGGTGGGTAGATGAATGATGGATCGATGGGTGGGTGAGTGGGTGGGTGGATGGATGAATGCTGGATGGATGAATGGGTTGATGGATGGGTGGGTGGATGTATGGGTAGATAGATGGAAAGATTGTGGATGGATGGAAGGATGGGTGGATGGATGGAAGGATAGGTGGGTAGATGAATGATGGATGGATGGGTGGGTAGATAAATGCTGGATGGATGGATGGGTAGATGGATGGGTGGGTGGATATATAGGTAGATAGATGGAAAGATTGTGGATGGATAGATGGAAAGATTGTGGATGGATAGAAGGATGAGTGAATGGGTGAGTAGGTGGATGAATGGAAGGATGGGTGGGTAGATGAATGATGGATGGATGGATAGATGGATGGAGGATGGATGGATGGATGGATGGGTAGATGGATGAATGATAGATGGATGAATGGGTTGGTGGATGGATGGGTTGGTAGATGGATGGATGAGTGGATGGATGGGTATATGGAAGAATGGATGAGTGCATGAATGGGTAGATGGATGAATGGTGGTAGATGGATGGGTGGATGGATGAATGGCAGATGGATGGGTGGGTGGGTAGATAGATGGGTTGGTAGATGGATAGATATGTAGATTCACAGACTTAAAAAGGGAGTAAACAGGAATAGATGATAGAACTGTAAAGTATCTAAGATCCAAAGATTCTTAGAAATTACTCTTTAATTTCTTATCCACCTCCCCCCCCCCCGCCCACACACATACACCTGATTTTGTGTGACCTTTATTTAAATACCATCTTTCTTTGGCAACAGAATAAATTTGTCACTTGGGATTCAACATGATCCTTTTGCAAAATGGCAAACCATCTTGACATTTCATCTACAAACCTTTGAACAAATTCCTGTTCTCCTCTGAAAAGATTCTTCCAAGTAGAATAGAGACTTCTATCCATGATTTTGCAAAACAAAGAGCTGCTCTACAGAGAGACTAATGAGAGACACCACAGGGAACTGAGAGGGTCTTTTCCAGCTGTGGTCAGGAAGATGCCACATTGGTATCTTTGAAGATGGAGGAAGACAGCCACGGAGCCAGGAATGTGAGCAGCCTGTAGAAGTGAGACCAGGAAATCGCATAGGCTCTACCGCAGAGTTTCCAGAAAAGAACACAGCCAACACTTTGTTTATAGCTCAGTGAGACCCACATTGGACTTGTGACTTCCAGAGTTATAAGATAATACATATCTATCATTTAAATTTACAAGTGTGTAGTAATTTGTCATGATAGAAGTAGAAAACCAGTGAACATGTCCTAAGAATATGGGAAATATTCGGAAGTCTGACACTTTACACAGATAACTGCCTGGGAAAACCAGGACCATCAGAAAGAGGGTCCACAAGGGCCATTAGACCAGACCTCATAGTCATCAGGGTTCTCAAATTTCGACTTTTCACACCAGCCTTCAGGTAATGTGCATCCATTGTGTGCATGCGTATATACGTATGGGTGCCTATTTACAGTGTGTATATGCCTACGTTCGTACACATATATTATCATATATATCCAGTGAGATTTTCTCAGCCTCCGTAGAAAAGCCATTGAATGCTCTAAAAACGCAGTTGACAACCCATCACAAATGCCACTCATGCTAAGCTAGTTGTGGTGCTTAAGCCCAGGATAAATAGCACAAGGACCCTTTGTAGCTCTGGATCAGAGGTAATTGGTCTGGACTTAAGAAACTTGGGTGGATGGGTGGATGTATGGGTAGATAGACGGAAAGATTGTGGATGGATGGAAGGATGGGTGGATGGATGAGTAGGTGAATGGATGAAGGATGGGTGGGTAGATGATGAATGGTGGATGGATGGATGGAAGGATGGGTGGATGGATGAGTAGGTGAATGGATGAAGGATGGGTGGGTAGATGATGAATGGTGGATGGATGGATGGAAGGATGGGTGGATGGATGAGTAGGTGAATGGATGAAGGATGGGTGGGTAGATGATGAATGGTGGATGGATGGATGGAAGGATGGGTGGATGGATGGATGGCAGGATGGGTGGATGGATGAGTAGGTGAATGGATGAAGGATGGGTGGGTAGATGATTAATGGAGGAAGGATGGATGGAAGGATGGGTGGGTGGATGAGTAGGTGAATGGATGAAGGATGGGTGGGTAGATGATTAATGGAGGAAGGATGGATGGAAGGATGGGTGGATGGATGAGTAGGTGAATGGATGAAGGATGGGTGGGTAGATTATGAATGGAGGAAGGATGGATGGAAGGATGGGTGGATGGATGAGTAGGTGAATGGATGAAGGATGGGTGGGTAGATGAATGAATGGTGGATGGGTGGATGGAAGGATGGGTGGGTGGATGAGTAGGTGAATGGATGAAGGATGGGTAGGTAGATGATGAATGGAGGAAGGATGGATGGAAGGATGGGTGGGTGGATGAGTAGGTGAATGGATGAAGGATGGGTGGGTAGATGAATGAATGGAGGAAGGATTGATGGAAGGATGGGTGGATGGATGAGTAGGTGAATGGATGAAGGATGGGTGGGTAGATGATGAATGGTGGATGGATGGATGGATAGATGGGTGGATGGATGCATACGAATTACAGAGGACAAGGTGACCTTGACATCTCCCAGGCCTCCTCCTTCATGCTACAGATTCAGGCTCCAGGGGTCAATTACTGCTTCACAGCAGCCCTTGAAGTATTCTTTTGAGCTACGGAAGTCCTTATCATCAAAAGGAAATCACAAGTTTCCACTTGGTGAACATATGTCACCACGTACCAGAATTTGTATTGCAGGAGCTTGTTTCAAAAGTCAACTGATACGTTACTTTTGCTGGCTCAGGACCAAACCAGGATGCTGATCATGATGTCAGACAGTATCAAGTGGAAGAGAAGGCCCAGGGATATAAGGAAAGACATATCCATCCACCAACCCATTCATCCATCCACCATTCATCCATCTACCCATCCATCCATCCATCCTCCATGCATCCATCCACCCATCCATCCATCCTCCATGCATCCATCCACCCATCCATCCATCTACCCATCCATCCATCCATCCTCCATGCATCCATCCACCCATCCATCCATCTACCCATCCATCCATCCATCCTCCATGCATCCATCCACCCATCCATCCATCCATCATTCATCTACCCACCCATCCTTCCATTCATCCACCTACTCATCCATTCACTCATCCTTCTATCCATCCACAATCTTTACAGAGCACTTAAGTCATGGTGGCTGGTGGTACCCACATCTCAAAATGGTAAACACAACCTCTGCTTTAGAGTGATCTAGAATCCATGTGGGCCTAAAGAATCTGGATAATTATGATATTACCTCTGCTTCATTGGATCAACTTTATTGGGCACCACCGAGTGTATTTGAGCTGAAAGATATATTAGGAACATCCAGGTTATCCCCAGAGTTATATGAATGGAAACAACCCAAGAGGTTAAGGGATCATACCAGTCGCAAAACCAAAGTTCCCGTTACTTTTATTGATTCATAGGTACTGGCTCGCTCTCCTGTGCTCTGTGGAACTCGGATGATGTCTTTTCAAGGAGATCTCCGAGGCCCTAGAAGACCTTTTTCAAATCTCAGTCCCATGAACCACCGTGGCCCAACCTTCAATGTGAAAGGATGCTTCCTAGGCTCTGAGTTCATGTCGCCTGATAGAGGACTTGTCATCCCAACTCTTGGGTGAATGAGTAAAAGAAATTCCACCTCTAGGTCAAGAGTGCAACTTCTTCCAGGAGGATTGGACCAGAAGGCTCTTTATTTAACAGAAACCTGATCTTGTTGTCATCCACAGCATTCATGAGTCACCATAGTCAGCCTCAGATCTCTCACTTTTCCTCCTCCTGCCAAGTAATCCCATGCTAACAGGCTGTCAGCAATTATATAAATGAGTTGACATCAGATACAAACAATACCTGAAGGTATTCTTCAAATACTTCCAACTTCAGGACTTCACTGGGAAAATTGCTTAGGGCTTTGCTCTTGATTTCTCTACATTTGTCCCCAGATGAAGAGACATGTGAAATGTCTGTCAAGGGCTAGGGTTTTAGGAAAATTCACTTCCCGGTGGATATTTAAGAGACAGAGGGACTTTGGATCTGGGACCTCTGCATTCTATGGGGATACTGGATCTTTGGGCCTGTGCTCAGGTAAAACCTCACTCTAGCAAGGGACGCCTGAGCAGAGTCGGATTAAATGAGCGGCGTACGTGAATTATCCAGTGGCCAAGATTGATAATGCCATAAAGCGTCCTGAAAATATGAGTCAGAAAATGTAATGTTTCTTTGATGGTCCTGAGTGTACTTTGAGATGGTGTTAGTGCCTTGGAGTCATCCAAGAGAATATTATTTTCCGGTGGGTCAACAGGCAAAAGAAGTTCAGAATTAAAGAGACATCTTGGATCTTCCTGTTGAGGGTGGGGAACTGGGTTTAGCCTGATTGACAACCACAATCCAGTGGTGTGGTTCTGGTGTGCTAGACTGAGAACTCTGAGACTCCGTTTGGACTCGGTGGAAAAATATGGTGTAATTGATTAGTCATGTCTGACATGGCGGGAGGAATACCAATGGCTAGCATGACAGTTATATGCCAGTTATTTATTCATTTATTTATTTAGGTACTGGAGATTGAACTCAGGGGCACTCAACCACTGAGCCACATCCCCAGCCCTATTTTGTGTTTTATTTAGAGACAGGGTCTCACTGAGGTGCTTAGGGCCTCACTTTTGCTGAGGCTGGCTTTGAACTTGGGATCCTCCTGCCTCAGCCTCCCAGGCCACTGGGATGACAGGTGTGAGCCACCGCACCTGGCAAATTATTTCCTTTTTCGTAACAAATACAACCTCTTCTGTTTTAAGGATGAGTAACCTCAGGTCAAGCAGAATTAAAAAGGTCTTGCCCGAGTCAGTCAGCTGGTCTGTGATCCATCAACGATCAATAACTACAATGATCAATAACTTACAGAAAATAGGGAACCACATAGACATTTCCTGAGTATCCAAAAACTATAGCAGGATAAAAAAACAGCTAGGCAAAAAATATATTTATATGGCAATAGGCTTTACCTAGGAAATCGGTGACAATTCACTGAATCGTTGAGAAGAATTTGAAGTCAATTTTCCTGTGAGGCGCCGCGGAGTTTAAACTATATGGCTTTGAATTCATTTTTACACACGCAATAAATATGCTCAAATGTCTTCTTTCTACAAGATGCCATTTTACAGTTATAAGAGTAGTAATAAGATCCTTTAGGGAAATATCGGGTAGAATACACCCAGTGGTCATTTATCGAGGACTTGCAAGTTAGACGAGGTACTCAGCCCTGAAGATTCAGACCCAAGTAAAGACCTGTCTTAAAGGTACCATTAATCTGGTTGGCAGCGTAACCAACTCAGGT
The DNA here is from genome assembly GCF_964194105.1 of Spermophilus citellus. NCBI lineage: Eukaryota > Metazoa > Chordata > Mammalia > Rodentia > Sciuridae > Spermophilus > Spermophilus citellus. The sequence goes on along the minus strand of NC_138201.1, from coordinate 9,407,254 downwards.
AAAGCAAGGTGGTTCTGATGTACGGGAGATCTAAGGGAAAAATAAATAAACAAATCCCACGTCCTAAAGAAAGGCAAAGGTTGGTAAGGAAGAAATGGGCGATTTTTTTTTCAAAATAAATGCTACATGCAGATTGGAAACTTCAGACTTTAGGTGTTTAGAAACCTTTTGCTGAAGTATATCACCTAATCACCAATGAGATCCTCCTGCTCAGTGAATGATCACAAAAGGACTGCAGACAACAATTAAACCATCACCCAGGTCTAGAAACAGAACGTTACTAAGGTATCATCTCCCACTGAAGACCCTCCACCCTAGTCCAAGGTTAACTACAATCCTGGATTTTTGATACCAGATCAGTTTATCCAAGTGTTGACCTTTATAATGATGGAAATGCTTCCGTGTTTGTATCTGGCTGCTTTTTCTGCACAACGTGTTGTCCAGAGTACTCCAGGTTCCGAGTAGCTACAATTTATTCATTATTACTAATGTATGTCCTCACACTGTAGTAAATGTACTTCAATGTCTTTCTCCATTTTTTTTTTTTTTAGTCAGCCAAAAGACTTGATGAGAACAATTTTAGAGGAGGAAAAGTGTATTTGGTGCCCATAGTTTCAGAGGTCTCAGTGTATGGATGGCAGACTCCATTTCCTGGGGTCCAAGGGGCAGCCCCCAAATCATGGTGGAAGAGGAAAGTCAAAGCCTACCTGCTTACAGTCACCACCTAATTAATCCCTATCAGAGGATCAATGCACTGATTAGGTTAAGACCCTCATAACCCAATCATTTCACCTCCAAACTTTCTTGCATTGCCTCACACACAAGCTTTTGCGGGACACCTCACTTCTTGAAGCATAACCTCATTCTACTGGATATCTGTGTTCCTTCTAGATTGGAATCATACAGACAACACCTCTGTGAACTTTCTTGCTCATGTCTTTAAATGCATGCATTTCAACTGGGCTATACTAAGACCATGACTGGTGGCTGTGGGGTACCCATGTGATTGACACATAAGTACTTCCCAACAGTTTTCCAAGGTGGCTGTAACCAATGTATTACTCCTAGCAAAGAAGAGTACCAATGGTCCTACTCTTCATCATCATTTGGTATTTCCAGTATTTTTCTTAATATGAATCCATCTAGTCAGTATCCCAGAGTTTTAAATAGCGTTTCCTTAATTACTAAGGAATTGGAACACCTTCTCTTCTGCTGGGCATTTGGATGTCCTTTTTATGAAGTGCACCTTCAAGTCTCTTTCTCAATTTTCTTTTTGATTGTCTTATTTTTTTTTTTTTTCTGTGTAGCCTTCCCGGTTAAACGGGGCTGTATGCAAAGTAAGAACTTGTGTTCATGAAAAAAAGATACCAAAAAAAGAGTGTACCCTTCAGGCTCAAGTTGAGATCCAGGACCTGCCCTGGTTATGGGGAAAAGAGTTTAATATAAGAACTGTCAGCTCGACCTAGAATTCTTAGCGAGGTGTCATGGTTAGTTTGAACTGTCAGCTTGGCTGGGTTAAGAGATGCTAAGGATTAAAAGGCTTCTGGGTGGGTCCGTGAGGGTGTGTCCAGGGATGATTGGCATGTGGGAGAGCCAATTGGATTGGAGACCCTCCCTAAGCCTGGGCAGCACCGTCCAATAGGATGATGGCTTGGATGGAAGCAGGAGCAGTTGCAAGCTCCATTCTTCTTGAACAGGATCTTGATCCTGCTGGGATCTTCTGAGCATATGGGACTCTGGCTTATCCACTTCCTCCCTGAGCCTTGCCCTTTCCCTCTAGCGCCTCCTACTGAGCCCCAGTATCAACACCTAGAGGGGAACCAAGAGATGGGACCTTAACTACTGTCAGGAGATCTGCAGGGCTCAGTGGCCCACCCCATCATCCCAGCGGCTCAGGAGGCTGAGGCAGGAGGATCTCAAGTTCAAAGCCAGCCTCAGCAAAAGCGAGGCCCTAAGCAACTCAATGATACCCTGTCTCTAAATAAAATATAAAATAGGGCTGGGGATGTGGTTCAGTGGTCCAGAGCCCCTGAGATCAACCCCTGGTACCAAAAAATAAATAAATAAAACAAAGAGAGAGAGAGAGAGATCCAAAAAGTGAACCAAAGAATTACAGATGCCCAACCAACTGTGGGCTCAGATCTAGACTTCACTCATGCTTAGCAGTTAATACTAAGTGTTAAGAACATGCTACAAGTTTTCACCTTATGGTCCCATTTCCTTTTAAGATATCAACTATCTGGGGTTGGGGGTGTGGCTCAGTGGTCAAGTGCTTATTGGGTGCGAGGTCCCCTGTTCCATCCCAGCACCCAAACTGAAAAAAAAAAAAATGTTCAGTAGTGAGACTCCTCCCAGAAAGATTTGCAAGTTGAAGAAACAGGCAAGAAGTTTAAGTAACCCGTGAGGGTCTTACGGCCAAGGATAGAGCAGAAAACCTTTCAGATAAATCTTACTCATTTTTATCTTCATACTCAAATTCAAAAAATAAAGAGGGTTTATGCTAAAAAAAAAAAAGAAAGCCATAAAATATTATAGTAAATGAGGAATAAAATTTAATACCAGGTCCTCTGACTTAAGGGAACTTTTACAGTCATTAATATTTTCTGGTCGTAAGAGCTCATAAAGATATGGAGGAAGATCTCTGCCTCCCTCTTCCTGTGCTTTCTAATCTCATCTGCTTTTAATGGTTTTTCAGGAATGCTTATCACTGTGGTGCAAAACCTCAGATGGTATTGATGTGGGTTGTTGGAGGTGGCATTTCCTGACTTTGTTGTGTGCTCCTTGTTCTTGAAGGTGACCGGCTTTGTAGGGTTGCATTAGTCAGCTCTTTTTGTGTGTGTGTGTGTGTTTTTTTTTTTTTTTTTTTTTTGCAGCTGTGACTAAAGGCTCTGACCAGCACAACTGTAGAGGAGGAAAGTTTATTTGAGGGTTCATGGTTTCAGAGGTCTCAGTCCATAGCAGGCGGATTCCATGCCTTGGGGCTCCAGGTGAGGCTGAGCATCTTGGCGGGAGAGGGCGACTAAGGTAGCAACAGCTCACACAGCATCATGAGGGTCACTGCATGAGCCCTTGTATTGGAAAGTTCTAGATGGGACCCAAAGAGCTATCTGCATTGAACTCCTGGCACCCAAGAGTCAGTCCTGCCTGTTCCCGATGCCCCATCCTCCACCCAGCCACCGTTTGTCCCTAGGACTTTTTTGTCCATTTTAAGACCTCTGTAGTCACACGGGCCCTGTATCGGTTGGCTTGTACTGCTGGACCAAAGAGCCCTTTCCATGCTTGTTCCAGCTCCTGGTGGCTGCTAGGTCTCTTGGCTTCTCACAGCTTCTGTGTTCTTACCTCCTTCTCTGACTCCGACCACCCCTCTCCCTGCATCCTTATTATAAGGGTGCTTCAGATTAGATGGAACCCCATCCAGACACTGCAGGATAATCTCCCCACCTCAAGATTCTTAATTTAACATATGTGCAAAGTCCCTTTGGCCATGTGTTTGGGCTTGGGAGATGTGATGTGCCCCCAAATTTCATAGGATAATGCAAGAATATTTAGAGGTCAACGATTAGATCACGAGAGGTGTAACCTGATTGGTGGATTAATCCACTGATACGGATTAACTGGGTGGGAACTGTAGACAGGTAGTATGTGGGGTGGGGGAGGTCAGTGGGGGTGTGCCTTTGGGGTTGACATTTTGTCCCAGGTGAGCAGGGCTCTCTGCTTCCTGATTACCATGTGCTGAGTTGCTTTCCTCCACCACACCCTTCTGCCATGATGTCCTGCCCCACTAGGGTCCAGAGATGTGGAGTTGGATGACCGTGGATGGACCCTCTGAAACCATGAGCCTAGATAAAACTTTTCAGTACATCGTTCTTGTAGGGTGTTTTGGTCCCAGTGATAAAACAACGTAGAAAATAACATTCACAAGTTCCAATGGTCTCTGGAGGACCATTGTTCACTCTATGGCATGCCACAAACCCCACTCCATTATTTCTTCCCCTTCACCTTTGTATTTGCCAAGGTTTATCTCAAACCTCCTTCCTCTGCCTCTTTCTCAGCCGTCACACTACCAGAGGGTATCACGACCTCACAGAGACCAGACTTTGAATTGAAATCAGTTCATCCCTTTTTTCCAAACACCCCACTCGATGCTATTCCCCGAGCAGACAGAGGTGACCGACACAGGTCCCGTCCTTGGTAGTCCTTCGGCAGAGGTGGAGAAGCTCGATGAAAAACACCTTTCAAAATCAACTGGCAAATACCTTAATTTATTAGAAAGAAAAAAAAAAAGCACGAAAGATTTCTGGCCAAAAGGAACAATTGGAGTGGATTGAGGCAGGAAATGGTTTGGCAGGAAAAGGGTTAAATTATAAGCACTTGATGCTCTTTGTATTCATCCATGATATCACCGCCTGAGGCATTGGGACAATCTCTGTCATCAGCAAGATTTATGCTTGAGTGTTTCCGAATAATAAAGGCTTCACCACAGTTTTTTTTTTTCCACCCCAAGCCTGGCAAAGAGCAAGCTAGTGGCCCCCAGGGATCCTGGTGAATCCCAGGATGCTCTGCTCTCCAAGTGACAGGCATGACACAAATTTAAAGCAACAGTCTATTTGCTGGATTGGAAAATGGTGAGTTTCCAAACATCTCCTGCCACCACAGACAGACTCCTGTTCAATAGAAAATAGCCATGAGATAAATCTCAGGATATAATCAGGCTAGACTATAAATGGTGGCGCTCTCACATTCTAGAACCTGAATCAGTGCAATGGAGCAAAAGTACCAACTCTATCCAACCTATGCACTCGTGTTTCTAGAGCAGAAATTCTGTGAAGAGCAAGAAGACTTGTGAGAATGTATCTCCTACGGTTTAGAGGTGAGGTGTCCCCCAAAAGCTCATGTGTGAGACAATGCAAGAAGGTTCACAGGCGACATGATTGCATTATGACAGGTGTAAGCTAATCCTCCACCGGTATGGCTTAAGTGGGTGGTGACGGCAGGCAGGATGGTGTAGCTGGACATAGGTCACTGGGGGCATGCCTCAGAGGTTTGTACTTTGTCCCTGATAAGCAGAGCTCTCTCTGTGCTTCCTGATGACCAGGTCCTGAGCTGGTCATCATTAAATATAAAAGCCTACACCCAATTCTAACACAACCTTGATTTTATTTCATGAAAACCATGATTTGGTTACCTACCAAGTATAGGCTACAAAGGCAGGCACAGTAGTGGGTGCCTGGCATCCTCAGCAACTTGGGAGGCTGAGAAAGGAGGATCATGAATTCAAAGTCAGCCTCCCCAACTTAGTCAGGCCTTAAGGAATTGAGCAAGACCCTGTCTCTGAATCAAAATATAAAAAAAGAGGGCTAGGGATGTAGCCCTGGTACCAAAAAAAAAAGAAAAGAAAAGAAAAAGAAAGAAAGAAAAGAATAGGCCACAGATCTATAGTAGCAGGAGAGATCTGGAAGTTGACCAAGATGGTGGTAGAACAGGAGCCAAGTGGATTCAACAGGAATTAAGAAGCTCAGTGATCAGGATGTGAATGAAGGAGCCTCGAATTCCCAAAGTTGTGGGAAAATGAAAGCTGATTGAGACCTAGACAGCCATTTAGGCTGGACCTCTCCCTTCGTAAGGGGAAAGTGACCTGCAGTCCATCATAGACAACAGAGATAGTGAGGCTGATCTCTCAAGATCGCCATGAAGTTCAACGAAAGCCCGTGTGCAAAGCCTGGAGGTATCAGTTCTGGATCAGAACGGGTGTTGAACAAACGTTCGCTCACAGCCCTGTGCACCTTGACCATCCCTTGGATCACGGTGGTCCGTGAGATTGGAATGTGGTGACGCTGAAACAGGTCCATACTGCCAGCCGCTTTAAAGTTCAGCACCGACCGTGGGCACAGGACGTAAGGCTGATAATGGGGACCAACAGTTGTTACTGCTCCAATATTTACCATACGATACATTTTTTTTCCAAAGTAACCTCTTTCTCTTTCTTCCTCCCATCCTCTGGTCCCTTTCCTCTCTTCTGCTCATCTCCCTTGGTTTTTGGTTTTTTTTTTTTTTTTTAACTTTGTTCTAATCAGGGTCACGTGACAGCAGAATGCATTTTGACACGTTGTGCACAAACGCAGCACCACTCAACCTTCCTGTGGCTGAACACGGTGCAGTCACACCAGTAGGGTCTTCATCCAGGTTCAGAGGGTAATGATGTCTGTGCCATTCCACTGTCCTTCCCACCCCATAGTCACACCCTTCCCCTCTGCACAATCCAAAGTTCCTTCACTCTTCCCTGCCCTTCCCCCACCCACGGATCAGCATCTGCTTACCAGAAAATAACATTTGACCTTTGGTTTTTTGAGATTGGATTGTTTCACTTAGTGTGATATTCTCATACAATACGTTTTTTAAAATTTTGTTCTAATTTAATTAATTCTAATGAATCGAATGCATTTCGATTCATCGTACACAAGTGGAGCACAACCTTTCATTTCTCTGGTTGTACACAGTGTAGAGTCCCACCCCATACGCAGTCACACATGTACCTAGGGTAATGGTGTCCATCTCTTGCCATCGTACCTACCCCCGGCCCCTTCCCCTCCCGATCCCTCACTTTGCCCAATCAAAGTTCCTCCATTCTCCGCACACCCCCTGCCCCATTATGGATCAGCCTCCATTTATCAGACAGAACCTTCAGCATTTGGATTTTGGAGATTGGCTTGCTTCACTTAGCACGATATTCTCCAGCTCCACCCATTTACCTGCAAATTCCATAATTTTATTCTCTTTCAATGCTGAGTAATATTCCATTGTGTCTATATACCACAGCTTCTTGATCCACTCCTCTACTGAAGGGCATCTAGGTTGCTTCCACACCTTAGTGAACTGTGTGGCTGTAAACATTGAAGTGGCTCCATCATTGTAGTATGCTGGTTTTAAGTCCTTGGGTTATATACTTTTAGAAAAAAAAATATAATATATATATATGTTTTTTTCTAGCACCTTATATATATATATATATATATATATATATATATATATATATAAAATGAATGCATGTATATATGAAGAGAGACAGACAGACAGACAGACAAACTCACTGTGACCCAGCCCCAGGAATGTCTTTCCGGAGGAATTCTAGAAGAAGACCTTGTTATCATACATGCATTCCCCCGAAGAGCTTCTGGTGAGGCAGGATATGGAGGTAGAAGGTAATGATGGTGAGATCCTGACCCAGGTAAGCCAGGGCTAAGCTGTGTATTTATGTGTTTCTATTGAGTAAAGAAGAAAGATGTTTAAAAAGTTTTTAAAAAGAGTAGAAAGTTAACAGAATAAAACTTCGGATATACTCTGTATGTGATGTGTTTGCGTCTTAAACAGAGTGTCCATATAAAAGAGTTTAAGAAATTAAATAGCTCCTAAGGGAAAAAGTGGCAGTAAGCGTGTTACGAGGAGCCGCTTCAGAAAATAATCTAAGTCCAAATTCAAACAAAAGAGAGTTTATTTACCTGCCAGGGACGGTCCCCCTCCCTTAGAGACTGATGCTCCGTGGGAGAGCAGCCATTTCCGGGCCTGTATCTTGGGAATTTAAGGACAAAAACCACAACTCGGGGATTTTCCTCAGCGTCATGCAAGCAAACAAGTTACAGAAGCTAAAAAAGCAATGAGCTTAACCACATCTCAGGTCCGAGCAAGTGTTAGATAACCGTGTCTTGAGTTTCTGCTGAGTGGTTGGGGCGGGGAGGATAATCTATTTTAAAGTCTTGTAGACCATAAATGTACTCAAACCCAGGATATAGCTCACCACTACCACCACCAAATCCTGAGATGGGTACCTTCTGTGGGGTACAAAGTACAGAAAAACAATTCCTTTATAAGAAAACAGCTTTCATTTCTGTTTCTCAGAAATGGGTCATGCAACAGTTTTTTTATAGCCGGGCACAATGGCTCACGCCTGTCATCCCAGCGGCTCTGGAGGCTGAGGCAGGAGGATCTCGAGTTCCAAGCCAGCCTCAGCAATTTAGCGAGATGCTAAGCCACTCAGTGAGACCCTGTCTCTAAATAAAATACAAAATAGGGCTGGGGAGGTGGCTCAGTGGCCGAGGAGTGCCCCCAACTTCAATCCCTGGTACCCCAAAACAAAAATTAAAACAAAACATATCTTTTTATAGAAGGCATCAAAACGGAGTGATAGTGCTTTGTAATTGTCTTATCTCATTGATCAAAATCTTCTATCTATGATCTATATTTTTTTAAGGAATCTATAACCTATAAGTCACACGCTGACTGATTTTATTGATTAGTTTACATCACAACAAGCGAAGGCTCATTTAGGACTCAAGAAAGAATACATTGGTGTCACTGCAGTGTATAAGGTCCGTGAAGTCCGCAGCGACGTCAGGCCTTCACCTGTATGCATTGCTTGCTCAGTGACACCCAGAGAAACCTGCCGTCCGAGAGCTCCACTCTTGCTAAGCGCCCTATGCACTCACTGTTCTAGTCTTGTTCTAGTTCTCCCTTGCATCTTTCTAGTGTGTTTAGATGTGCTCAAACCCCAGAGGCCTCCTTGTGTTTCAGTTTCCTGCAGGATTCAGTGCAGTCACGGGGTCTGCATGCTGGTTAGTCTATTGAGGAGTCAAAGCCTAGACCATGCCATCTAGAGGGAGAGCCCACTAGGCCTCCCGTGTCCTAGAGAAAGACCAAGAATCCAAGACCAAAGAAGAAATTGTTGAAATGATGGAGTTGACATCATGGTTACAAATAAGAAAATGACCCAAACCTAGGAATTTTTTTTTTTTTTTTTTTTTTGGCAGCGGTTACCAGGGACTGAACTCAGGGGCCCTTGACCACTGAGCCACCTCCCCAGCCCTATTCTGTATTTTATTTAGACACAGGTCACTGAGTTGCTCAGCACCTCGCTTTTGCTGAGGCTGGCTTTGAATCCGCGATCCTCCTGCCTCAGCCTCCAGGCCCACTGGGAAGACAGACGTGCGTCCTAGAATTCTTTGCTGCCCGTTGGGTGCCCCTCCTCTGCATTATCCTTCGCTCCAATAATTGCAGTAGAAACAGCACGTGGCATTGGGAAAAGTCACTGAGTGAGTCCTGGAGGTTAAAGACCTTGTGCACAAAATAGCAGCTATTTTGGTGAGCTGCTATTTTGTGCCCAAGGTTAAAGACCAGGAATTGCCCAACATTTAACTACGCTGCAAACCTCTTCCCTACTTTACCTGTCAAATCAGAGACAGAGGTAGTGGCGGGAGATCACCCTAAATTGCAACGTTAGACATCACTTTTCACCAGAGTCTAACCTGCTTGGGACTCGTAGAGGCTCTGGGGGATCATTGCAGTGAAAGTTGAAAAAAAAGATGTTTTTATCAAATCCTAGATTTCCCCCTGACATTAATGAAATAGGAATGAGTCATTAATGAAACTGTCAACATTTTGAAGGGGCTATGAAAACCCCTGGTTTTATGTCTGCCCACAGAGAGCAGTTTTTCTCTCTCCCTCTCTCTCTCTCTCTCTCTCTCTCTCTCTCTCTCTCTCTCTCTCTCTCTCTCTCTCTCTCTCTCTCCTCTCCCCTTTAGGTCTTTCACAAACAGACAAGAGTCACCTTCTTCCCCTCAGAGCTGCGATTTCTAAGAGGAGATGCTGAAGTACACATCTCTTAGCAACGGTGCCCAGACCTCGCGCTCTCTGGCAACAGGTAGGCTCAGAAAAGATATGGTACTGGGCGAGCTGCTCTTTTTCTTGATATATAGGTTGCTGTAAAAATTTTAAAAAGATTTCTCTCCTGGGACTAGTTTGGGAGACGGGCTTCTGGAGCCAGGAACATTAGAATCACCATGAATTAATTCTAAAGATCACCCGTAAGAAACTTCGTAAAACATGGCTAGGAAGGAATCCCAGAGCTACAGGGGACTTAAAGATCTCCAGCTCTGACCCTTCAATGCCAAGGGAGGCTGAAAGTCCATGTGAATCCTCCAGCCGGTGGCTGTCTAGGGCCCACATGGCCGGACACTGTGTTCCAGGGTCCTCTATCGCTGTGTGTGTAGGAGGGTCATATAATTCATGGTTCAAATGGAGCACAGTGAATTTGAGAGGGGTGCTCTGTAATAATTACGCTGCTAGCTGGGGTGTCCTGGGAAAATCAGGACATGGGGTCACTGTCCACACTCACAGAACAAGTGGTAAACACAAATGCCAAGTGACTCCGCGCTGGGAGGGGTCTTTGCCCATTAGGGACTGTTCATCTAAATGCCCCGTCTAATCAACCGCTGAAGACAACTGTTCTCGAGCCTAAATTCCAACATGTGATTGTCAACTCATCCTGTTTTTTTTTTTTAAAGAGAAGCAGAAAACCAATTTTGGTATTGCACTCTCTTCCATTTCTCAACGTTGGCAAGCATTTAGTTCGAAAATTCAAAATACGACAACTGTGAGAGAAAACATGTGATCCTGTCTTTCTGAATCTGGTTTACTTCACTTAACGTGATGATCTTTAATTCCATCCATTTTCCTGCAAATGACATGATTTCTTTCTTTTCTTTCTTTTTCTTTTTTTTTTTTTTTTGGTACCAGAAATTGAATCCAGGGGCATCTAACCACTGAGCTACATCCCCAGCCCTTTTTATATTTTATTTTGAAACAGAGTCTCACTACGTTGCTTAGAGTCTCACTAAGTTGCTGAGGCTGCTCTCAAACTTGCAATCCTCCTGCCTTAGCCTCCTGAGCCGCTGGGATGACAGGCAGCTATAACCACCATGCCTGGCTCATTCCATTCTTTTTTATAGCTGAATAATACTCCGGTGTACATATACCACATTTTTTTTTGCACTCATGTATTGATGGGCACCTAGGTTGAGTCCATAAGTTGACTATTATGAGTGTCCCGTGATACAGAGGGTTGTATCTGTATGGTATATGGTGTGCAGCCATCGGTATTGTACGCTGGCTATGATTCCTTCAGGTAGGCACCCAGGTGTGGTATAGCTGGATCACGTCTGGTAGTTCTAGTTTCAGATTTTTGAGGAACCTCCCTCTTCATTTCCACAATGACTATCATAGTTTACATTCCCACCAACAGTCACCAGTTTTTGACATCCATCTCACAGAGTCGTGGAGGGTAGTGCAAGCTCTCTTAGGACAGTGGACATCAATCCACTCTACATGCTCTGGCCCCAAAGAGGAAATAATTGGAAGATTTATGACCTGGCCATGAATTCATCAGTGAATTGATCCATTCAAGAAGTAATGTCAGGGGGCTGGGGATGTGGCTCAAGCGGTAGCGCGCTCGCCTGGCATGCGTGCGGCCCGGGTTCGATCCTCAGCACCACATACCAACAAAAGATGTTGTGTCTACTGAGAACTAAAAAATAAATATTAAAAATTCTCTCTCTCTCACTCTCTCTCTCTCTTACAAAAAAAAAAAAAAAACAATTAAAAAAAAAAAGAAGTAATGTCAGAACATGCCTACCCTATTCAATCTGGTTTTGCTGTTTGTAAAAACGCATGATTTCTTGGAGAAGCTCTTTGGGCTATTTGGAGTGGGTTGGCTGGTTTTCTCCATCAAACTCGTCTAGAGCTTCATCTCCGCCCCAGCTGGAAGTGGGTAAGAAAGAAACATCAGCCTTTGATCCTGAAGGAAAATCTTCTCCTGAACTGGTCTCTCCTCCTGGCCCTTCTCGAAGGCTACCAAGCCAACATCCTCTCCATGTCACTAGGCAGAAGTGGGTCACAGGACCTCATTTGCTGCAAGGAACCATGGGTAAGGGGCGTGGAACAGCATTCATGGGATTTGAGCTCTCACGGCTGATTCATTCAGTCAGTCAACATTCTTTTGTTTACCTACCAAATGCCAGGAGCAGATGTCTCTGCTCCTTGTCACGACCTTATATTCTTGAGGGGATGCGGATGACACCGTTATAAAATATCAGCCTCGTAATATGTCAGAAGTGCCCAAATGCTTTGAAGGAAAATATGGATCCGAGAATGAGGATAGCAACCAACGGACGGGCGAAAGGGTCACCACTGGATGATGCGCATTTGATGCAAGAGGGGGAAGGTACCAGGGAGGAAGTCATGGGTTGATGTGGAGGAAGGACAGGCAAAAGGAAAGGCAGGTGCAAAGGCCCTGAGGTGGGAGTGGGCCCTACGTGGTGGTTGGGCCACATGAAAGCCGGTGTGGAGCCGGCGGGGACCCACAGGGCACAAGTGGAGGGAGGTCAGAGCAGGATGTGCGTAGGTCAGCTTTCTGTCATGGTGACAGAAATACCGTGGGTAAATCAATTTAAGGAGGAAGGAGTTATTTTGGCTCCTGGTTTGGGAGGTTTCCGTCCATGGTCAGGTGGCTCTGTTGGTTTTCAGCCTGTGGCAAGACAGAAACATCAGGGTAGGGAAGAGTGTGACGAAGCAAAGCTGTCCCCTTCCTGGAGAAAAGGAGAGCGAGAGGGCTTGGGCAATGAACCCGAGAGACCTACCCCCAGTGACGTATTTCCCCCAGAGAGGCCTCACCTCCTAAAGTGTCACCACCTCCCAATAGCGTCACCAGCTGGGGACGACCCATGAGGCTCTGGGGAACATCTAGATACAAGCTGCAGCACTCTCCATCACAAAGGCCGATGCATGCAAGGGTGCATGCGAGGGTGCAGCTCACCTCGAAACAGGGCCACAGGGAAAGTACTGAGGAGGTGAGTCACGTGGCCGGATCTGAGGTTTTAGGGAATCACTGGGACCTGTTGGCAGTGAACTAGAGGACAACGGATAGAAGTGAGAAGTCAGCATTGAGGCTACTGCAGTGACCCAAGCAACAGACAATCAAGTGCTTACACCCGGGCAATAGCATTCTTTAAGATATTAAATATGTACGTGTTTCCAAGGAATCTCCACACGGTTTTCCAGATTGGCTGCACCAATTGGCAGTCCCACCAGCAACGTGGGAGTGTGCCTTTTCCCCCACGTCCTCACCAACACTTATTGTTTGTCTTCATAATAACTGGAGTTATTCTGACTGGAATGAGATGAAATTGTAGAGTAGTTTTGATTTGCATTTCTCTAATTGCTAGACATGATGAGCATTTTTTCATATGTTTGTTGATTGATTGTGTATTTCTCTTCTATTCCTCGCCTCAGTCTATACTCAAAAGACTTAAAAACAGCACACTACAGGGACACAGCCACATCAATGTTTAGAGCAGCACAGTTCACAATAGCTAAACTGTGGAGCCAACCTAGATGCTCTTCAATAGATGAATGGATTTAAAAAATGTGGCATATATACACGATGGAATATTACTCAACAATGAAAGAGAATAAAATCATGGCACAATTTTTCATATCTCTGGTTGTATACAAAGTATATTCACACCAATTCGTGTCTTCATACATGTTCTTTGGATAATAATGACCAACATGTTCCACCATCATTTCTAACCCCATGTCCCCTCCCTTCCCTCCCACCCCTCTGCCCTATCTAGAGTTGTCTATTCCTCCCATGTTCCCCCTCCCTACCCCACTATGAGTCAGCCTCCCTATATCAGAGAAAACATTCAGCATTTGGTTATTCGGGATTGGCTAACTTCACTTAGCATTATCTTCTCTAACTCCGTTCATTTACCTGCAAATGCCATGATTTGATTTTCTTTTATTGCTCAGTAAAATTTCATTGTGTGTATATATGCCACAGTTTCCCTATCCACTCCTCTATTGAAGGACATCTAGGTTGGCTCCACAGTTTAGCTGTTGTGAATTGTGCTGCTATGAACATTGATGTGGCTGTGTCCCTGTAGTGTGCTGATTTTAAATCTTTGGGGTATAGAAAGAGGAGAGGGATAGCTGGGTCAAATGGTGCTTCCATTCCCAGTTTATTTTGACAATTTTATTTACCAACCCAGCCTTTTTCGGTTCTGCAAAAGCATCATGTAAAAAATGTCTGTTTCAGATGAACCCCTCCTCATCCATGAATCATAGGTGAAACCCGCTGAACGGGTGGAAGGCAAAATCAGGGACAATCCCCGGTTCTCCCCATAACCCATGCACGTGTTCCCGTCTTCGTTTCGTTATTTCTCAGGAGTTGAAGTTCATGGTGTATAAACGGGTTTCTGTTTGCTCTTTGCCCAGCCCCTCCTTTCCTTTAAGAATCGGGTGGAGACTGGACACTGAGCCTGGGTTTCCCCACGTGCACGTCGGGACAGGGCTGGACATTGCCCCGGGATCTGTGCAAGAAGGAGGGCAGCTGGTCCTGCAGCGCTGGGAGCAGCTTTCCCGCCCCGACTGCGGGCCGGCTTTGCGGCCCTTCCCGCTGGCGCCGCTAGAGGGCGCTGTGGCCCCGGCGCGCGGCGGCGGCGGCGGCGGCGGCGCCGAACCTCCCCCGGAGGCTCCGCCCCGAACCGTCCTGCTTTGCGGGTAAACAGACATGGCCGACGAGGAAGACGCACAGGACGCTGCGCACAACATGGGCAACCACCTGCCGCTCCTGCCTGGTAACTCCCGGGCCTTGGGCACAGCCACGGGTGGGAGGCGACGCCCGGAGTCGCCGGCGGCTCGACGGGGCCGGGAAAGGCGGTGGCCGCGCCCCGGGGGCTTCGAGCCGCGGGCCTGGGCCGGCGCTTCCCTGAGGGCGCGGACGCCGCGGTTGCGGATGAGGCTGCAGCGGGCGCGGGAACGGGGACCGCCTCGCGCCCCGGCCGCCCCCACGCCCCCAGCTCGGCTTCGCGGAAGGGCCCCCCGGAGTCGGGGGGCCGCCGGGGTCCGGGTGACTTTCTCCCCTCCCCCCCCCCGCGCCTGTCCCCGAATGAGCGACAGCCGAGGCGTGCTGCGCTCCTACCGGGCTTGGCTGCGTTTTTCTGCACTTGTCACCGTTCAGGTCCCTCTCTGTAGGAACCGAGGAGTTGAGTGACTCGCCCAAGGTCACCCAGCTGCAGCGTCAGGACCGGAACGCGGCTTGGCCTGCGAGCACAGCTGGTGTCTCTTAGCCACCGGTTGGACACCCGTGGGGCAGTGGGGTTCCCTTGCCTCTGGTCCTAACGGTGCGCTTTGTGGAAATTTAGACCTCGGGTTTGTGTGTTGGAGTATTGCACGACGACTTCAGAAAGAAAAAGAAAGAAAAGAAAATGTGCATCGTTGCACAAACTATTCACAAACGGCTGCAGTCGAGATGGGCTTTGCCATCGTGGTGTCGGCCTCCCGCAAACCCCTGAGTCCCCTCACTGTAACACAGGCGGGGCGTCAGGTGTTGTGGAGGAGCCAAATGAGGTCTGGTACTCGAGGAGCTTTGCGGGCTAGGTGAGCGTGGTGAGAATGATGATTGGCAGAGACCCTTGATTCCAGGCCAGTTAAACGAATGTCATTGTGGTTCTTCACACGGGGGCGATGGCTCGGGGGTTAGAGGAATTGGGGAAAAGCCTTATGAGGTTCATCTGGAGGCTCACCTGCTGGGGCTAAGGATGCTCAAGGTAAGACTTAGGAGGTCGGTTGGTTCTAAATTGTTGGTGAATGTGCATCTCTGGCCAAGGGCTTTTCTTGTAGATTGCTGAGAAACAGTCTCAGGTTTTTCTTTTTTCAGGTAGTTAACTAAGGGAATCTGTGCTCAGTACTGATTGGTCTCTCCATATAGGAAGCCCTTTTTCTGTGAAACAAACCATGGTGGGTCAGTGGTTGTTCCTGAAGCCATCATAGCTCAAATAAAGGTGTGTCAACCTGCAGCAGCAGAGCTGAGCTGTTTTCCCGGCATCATCAGCCCCCCCTGTGTGTGTGCCAAATCCAGAGTTTCAGGGAGAATGGGGAATAAAAGAGGGAGGATATTGATGTTCTGTTGGCATTCACATGGTGCTCCTGCCTGAGGTGAGTCATCAGACCTCTGAACAGCCAGCCTGTGTTTTCTATGGGGGGAAAAGGAAAAGTGAAAGGGTGCATATATATATATATATTAATGCTGGTTTCTAAATTACCTGCGGTTTTATTTGTTGACAAATACTACATTTCCCTAAATCTTGAGATACGAGTTGTTTTGAAGAGTGAGTCCACTTTGAATGCTAAGGAAATAGTTTCTTCCCATCTGAAATTATTCAGCTATCTTGGAGAAAAGATCCATTGATAAACAGCCCAGGGAGGTGGGCCTTAGCCACTTTTATAAGAAAAGCTTC
Source organism: Spermophilus citellus (assembly GCF_964194105.1). NCBI lineage: Eukaryota > Metazoa > Chordata > Mammalia > Rodentia > Sciuridae > Spermophilus > Spermophilus citellus. The sequence goes on along the minus strand of NC_138201.1, from coordinate 9,391,127 downwards.
TATAATACTAGGTGGTCATTTAGATGCCAGAAGTCAGAAGACTTAAAATGCAAATTTAAAGAAGTATTTATTCCAGCCTTTGAGCCAGTAGTTCATGTTTTAAACTTTCAGTAGAGTAAGAAAGTCGGTCTCTCCACATGACAAGTGAAACCCATGTTTTCAGAGTTGCAGATACAGAGAATTGGGTTCAGAATATTTTTCTCATCAGTTTAAATTTTTCTTTGCTATCTCTCGGGAAAACGTTTGTGTTCTTAGAAAAGATACAACCGGTATCAGAGCCCTGACTGTTTGCATAGAAGTCAAATCAATTATGTTGTTGTCTTTGACAGAACTTGAAAGCCTTAAATCTTTTAATTCATGAGGATAAATGGGAACTCCCCCACCCCCCACAGTTACCCTATTGTGAAAAGTCTTGTGAGAGGGACCTCAGTGGAAGTAGTTTGTTTAAAGAATGTTTTGCACAGAGGGGAAAAATGACTCCTTTGAAATGACAAATTGAGTATTTAGAATTTTCTTGGGGGCATTTTAAAATGCCTGAATTGTGAGGTCAGAAATGAGGTTCAGTCCATGTTTATACGTAGTCCAAGCTCACATTTCCTAGTCTCTGACACCTTTCAGGTCCAGCAATTCTTTGTGGTGTGCTCTGCTTGGTAGGATTCCCCAAGCACCTACTCTAGGTCACCAGTAGGACTCTTCTAGTTGTGACAACCCAAGGTGTCTTCAGATGTTTCCAAATATTCCCTAAGGTGCAAAGTAAATCCTGGTCAAGACTCCCAGGATAGGAAGTGTGCCCACAGGTGGCATGGAAAGGCTTTCGTCTGCCTTCCTGTCATACCATACACATAGGGTAGTGTTGCTTTTTCTGACTTTCATCCCTGTCAATGGTAGCATCCGCTTTTAAAGGATATTGGCTTAGTTTTCATAATTTAAAAAGTATGCCTGGAGGAAGCAGTCTGCGTCATTTCCTTTAAAATGTTTTATGCTGCTTGTGGTATCTTTTAAACTTTTACATTACAAAGCAAAATTTGTATGATGGTGACTGCAAATATCTGACTTTAATGAGTGAGTGAGAGCCAGGGAAGGGAGTGTGTTAGTGGGACAATGCTGTGGAATTCTTCTGGCAGGTTTTGATGACATCTCTCTTCAGTTTTAGATAATAGATCTTTATCTTTCTCATCGCCTTCTTCTTCTTCTTTTCTTTTTTTTTTTTTATTTTTTAACTTGTCAGGTAGGAACTCTTTAGAGTTAGGAGTTTGAAACAGTGTTCTCCAAGGTGGTTTTCTTGGAGCCTGTCCTTTTCAGATGAGGAAGCTGAGACTTACCCAGGGAGGGTGCAGTGTATACAGTGTCAAAATGAATTACTGGCAAGGGAGAAAACATTCTCTACAGGACATTTTAAAATACTTTATGTTGGTATTTCCCAACAAGGCCCTGGACCATAGTACTTCACCCCTAAAGGGTGATTTGCTTTCAGGGTACCTTGTGAAAGGAGAGGAAAGCGACTCTACAGTGGAGAGGGCTGACGGGTTTACTGCAGGCGATGACGAAGGCTAGTATGAGGGCTGTCAGTCAGGTGTGTAGTGTGCATCCCTGATGTGATGGAAAACAGTACTGCGTTTCCATCCTCCTCGTCCTCCCCACAATGGGTAACCTTAGGCTGATTACTAGAATTACATCATATGAGTCCTAATTGAGCAATAATGTACAAAATAAGCCAAGTCAAGTCTGAGAAACTACCCCCACCTCCCAAGAGCAGGCTGAAGAGGAGTCATGACCATAGCAATGTGGTATTCTGGAGGGAAATGTGCAACTGAAAAAGGATTTGAGGTTAAAACCAGGATATCCCAATAAAATGTAGAGTTTACTTAGTTGCACTAATGTACCAACATTGGTTTCTTAGTTGTGACGTACGTGTACTATAACATAAGATGTTAACTGTAGAGGAAAATAGAAGTGGGGTTTATGGGAACATTTTCCACTATTTCTCTAACTCTTAAACTAATGTAAAATTTAAAAGTTGATTTAAGGGGCTGGGGTGGTGGCTCAGCGGTAGCGCACTCTCCTAGCATGCTTGAGGCACTGGGTTCGATTCTCAGCACCACATACAAATAAATAAAAATAAAAGTCCATCAACAACTAAAAAATATTAAAAGTAAATAAATAAATAAAAGTTGACTTAAAAAGAAAACAGCAACAACAGAAGAAGATAACTGGTGGCAGAGTGCAGTGTGGCCCCTGGGCCCCCGGCTGCCTCCTCACAGTTAGTGGTGGTTAGCGGTGCGTATGGCGTCTAGTACCCTTTTCTCTCTAGAGTGTGATGTATTTGAAAGGTATAGATTTGAAGTTTTCATGGGTCTAATGTTTTTTATTATCATATTGTATTTATACAGCAGAGAGTGAAGAAGAAGATGAAATTGAAATGGAAGTTGAAGACCAGGACAGTAAAGAAGCAAAAAAACCAAACATCATAAATTTTGACACGAGTCTGCCAACCTCACACACGGTGTGTAGTACAGTAACTCCTCTGACACGGTCGGTGCACATCCATCCCTAGGACACATTCCTGAAGAGGTGGCCTGGCCTGGCACCTCACACTACCCAATGTGGACGGCTAGTTTACATGGCATAAATATGTAACCTTGACCTTTTTTAAAAAAAAATATATTTTTTTTAGTTGTAGTTGGACTCAATACCTTTATTTTATTTATTTATGTTTATGTGGTGCTGAGATCAGCGCCTCTCACATGCTAGGCGAGTGTTCTACTACCGAGCCACAACCCCAGTTCCATGACTTTGACTTTTGTTAGCAGCTTCATCATATGGTGAGATTCTGCGAGGAGGCAGGCTATTTTCCAACAGTAAATATAAATTCTTTATTTGTAAGCAGCTCCTACTGTTTACTGGTGTAATCCTTTAAGAGGTTGTTGCCCTTTTTCCAGTTTTGTTAGTAATAGAGCCATTAAGGGCTTGTTCTGTGGTCTGCTAGGTCCCGTGGCATGAAGATGTTATTCAACATAGTAACATTTATACTTGTCATTTGGGGTATTTTGACATAGAGATGTCCAAATTTATTTTTGATCCTGTGAAAAACAGCTCAAACTGCAAAATGTTGTGGAATATGTATGTATGAGAGATTCTTGATAAAAGATTTGAAAGTTTTAACAGTAAATATAGATTAAAAATTAGGTTTTTATGTGAGACCATTAAGATCATCACATAAATAGTTATGTTTCCCCTCTGTTTATATCTCGTTTACTCTGACTTTTCTTTAGCCTGTTGAGATTGTGTTTAGAGTGTGTGTGTGTGTGTGTGTGTGTTAACACTTGCCTTCTTGTCGTTGTGAGCAGTATCTGGGCGCTGACATGGAGGAGTTCCATGGCAGGACTTTGCATGACGACGACAGTTGTCAGGTGATCCCGGTGCTTCCACAGGTGATGATGATCCTGATTCCCGGGCAGACTTTACCTCTACAGCTGTTTCGCCCTCAAGAAGTCAGTATGGTGCGGAATTTAATTCAGAAAGATAGAACCTTTGCAGTTCTTGCATACAGGTAAAGTATTAGGGGAACTGGCCTCACTCGTGCCCTTTTGTGTACTTGCAGCCAAGGTCAGTGTTGAAGGCAAAGTAGAGAATTATTTTGCACGTCCAGGAGAAGTAAAGAATGTTGTTGAGTGAGATTTGAAATATTAGAGTATATTGGTTATTTACCATCTAAACCAATTTACATTTTTGATGCTTGAAAAACTTTTGCTCATTAATATTTACTGGAAAACATTTCTAGAATGTTAGTTTCAAGAATTGTCTTTATTTAAAGAGAAACAGGGCTTTTCCATTTTGGTGTACAGGATCAGTTTTCCAAAAGAGCGTTGTTTTCTTTTTTTTTCCTCCTCTTACTCTCCCAAAACTTGTTAAGTTGCACCAGTACAGAGCAATGGCCCACTGAGCTGAACTCTTGTTCCCTGTGGCATATGGAGGAAATGTGCCCTAGAGGCTGGGAATAAATGCAGGAGCCCCGTCCCCCAACCTCTGCCCCTGCCCCAGTGCTGCTAATAAGCAGCAGAATACCTTCCTTGAAGGTCTAACAAAGTGAAAGAAGGTTTGGCTGGGGAATGAGAGTTCAGAGGTGTGTGAGTCCCTGACTGTTTCAGTGACTCTTTCTCCTAAATGCTCTAATTGTCTATCCCAAAGCTTTCCTGTGCTCCCCCATATGACTCTTTAAATTGTTTTTTACTTGTAAGTGCACAGAATATCTTGTATTTTATTCATTTATTTTTATGTGGTGCTGAGGATCACTCCTAGTGCCTGGGTGGTAGGCAAGCACTCTACCACTGAGCTACAACCCCAGTACCCTCCACCATGTGATTTAAAAAATAAAGTTGTACTGGGTTTGCAAGTGAGAGTCAATGACTATAAATCATTTTCCCAAATGAATTACTTTTGCTAACTTTGCATATATAAATGCCAAATGTTAAAAATCTTCTTTAAAACTTTTCCTTGGAAGTAATATACAGGAAAGGGAAGCACAGTTTGGAACGACAGCAGAGATATATGCCTATCGAGAAGAACAAGACTTTGGAATTGAAATAGTGAAAGTGAAAGCAATTGGAAGACAAAGGTTCAAAGTCCTGGAACTCAGAACACAGTCAGATGGGTAAGAAATACCATGTCTTAAAGCTTTGTGAACATTTTACAATGGAGTGGTTTTTTTCTGTTTTACTAACTCTTCACATTTTATGCCTTTTTATTAGTGTTTCTCTCTTCCTTCTGAAGTATATCCCAGTTGTTTCCCACTTGGGGTCCACCAGAATCACCCAGAAAATTCTTAAAGCTGAAGATGCTTGGTTCCAACCTCATCTTTCATCCTCAGAGAGTTGTTAGGATGAAGTGAGACTTCAGCACCTTTTAAGAATGATTTCCGGGTGATTCTCATACCCCTCCAGGTTTGAGAAGAGCATTGTCAACCCAAAGGAAAGTGGCATTTGGGGTGTAGCTTCTTGGGAACAGAAGGTCTCTCTTTGGAGTGAGAGACGGTGTGTCAGTGTGCTCACCAGGACAGGGGAGGTGGTGTCAGAGCTCCCGTTAGGTTTGAAAGTCATACGTCATACCTGCTCCACCCAGTGGCTCTCCCCATCCACACATAGCACCCATGGGAATTTATCACCCGGAAACAATACCCGCATGATAACTGACCACTAGTCCTTATCTTCACTGCACCTTGTGAACTTTAGTATTCCCCGAGTTTATACCTATTCAGCAGAGACTCATTTTGGAGTGGCTGCCTAGGTAAGAGTTTGTCACAAAATCTAGGAATTCCACATTTAAGGAAAACAAGATCCAGTTCACCATCATTACCCTCTTTTTAAGAAATAGCGAACCATTTAAAATAACACAGTAGTCTTGACATTGGCTGTTGTGTGTTGAGCAGTGCTTCTGTCTTGTGGCACATAGGAGTCATCTGGGAAGATTTGTGTACACAGATTCCTCAGTTCCACCCTGTCCTGGGGAATCCATCTGTGATGGTGGCCAGAGTTGAAAATCCATCAGATCTTTGTGTTGCACGTGTCTTCTTCTGAATGCAGGAAGGTGTTATGGTTTTGTCTGTTTGCTCAAGATTGTGCCACTGCAGGTGCGTCAGGCAGGCTTATGAGACTCAGATATGGGATGGAGTGCTCAGAGTCCTGAGGGGTTTGGTTCTCTCCTAAGCTCCCTCAACGTTCCTGGTACACGTGTGTGCTCACCTCGTCCCGCCCTCACAGGATTGCGTGTGTGCCTCCCCGGTAGATGAGCTGCATGAGAACGGTGACCGAGGCTTAGTTGTGTTGTATTGGGGATCAGAAATGTGACGTGAAGGAGTGATCTCCCCAGGGCTTTGCACTGTGGTAACCAGTCATCTTGTTGCTGTAGATTTTGCTAACAGTGCCAGTTTTGAAGTACTTATTAGCCACATACTTACCTAATTGGTTCTTTTTTTTTAATCTTTGAATACTATTTTCCAGAAAGTTTCAGGGAAATTGAGTTGGGAGAAAGTGCATTTCTCAGCATAGTGACTTCCATGTCTGGTTGTGGAAAAGTCTTTTGAACACAAGATGGCAGCAGTCTGCTGAGGCTGAGAAGGGGTGGAGGAATGTGATTTGGTTCTGGTGAGGGCCACCGCCATCAGAGTGGTAGAGCTGGAAAAGGTTTGGAAAGGGTGCCTCCACGCCCTTGGGGTGCTTCCACAGACCTGTGTCAAGCCCTCTCACACAGATGTGTCTGCCAAAGTGTAACCGGCGTGTGTGGACTGAGGTTTCTGTGGGTCTGCTACTGTGCTTTCCTGTGACCACCTTCACTAAAAACGGTGAAGTGCTTGCATTGGAGATGATGTAGTGCTGTTTCCTTTTTTTCAAACTAGGGAGCCAAGTGTTAGAGAAGTTCAGCAATGTGCCTAAAGCCTTACAAGTAGTGTGTGTCAGCTGGCTGGTTCTAGGTCCCCAACTTCCACACCAGTGCCTTTTCTATGACACCAGAATTTCTCCATAGCACATTGGAAACTCGGGCCAGTTTTCTTTTTTACAGGGAAGTATATCTGATTGATTTGTTTTTTACCTAAATGATGCTTCATATACAAAAATATGCTACTGCTTTCTAACTGTCGCTAAATTCAGTGTTTATTTCGTTGACCTTTTCTGAATATATGGACCTTTGTCTTTAATCAATAAACAAACACACAGAAGGGTATCACGAATCAGAACTTCCTGTTCCTTGGAATGGGATTAATATTGTGTTGAAATTGCAAGAGAATACATCCTCCCTGTCATAATTGAGAGCAGTGATTCTTAGTGGAAAAAGTCACCTACTATAAATGTTTTCATTGAAAATGTAGGAAGGTAGTCGTTTTGGTTTTGATGGAGAGATGGTTTTCTCTTTGAAGTGGGTTTGCCAACTAGAGATGGCTTCAGACATTTTTGTGGTTTGTGTGTATAGTATATACTTCTGGTTTTTATAGTTTATATTTCTGTTTTTTAAGAGGGATTCTAAGGGTGGTCAGTCATGAGGTCATTTGAGCACAGAAAATGTTCAGGTTAGTGCGGTGTTTCCCTACTATTAGAGTTGTCTTTACTGAATTTGGAAGAATTTTTTTTTTTATGTTTTAGTATTCATGGAGGTGACTTTATTTTTGTTTACACATTTTGTTTTTATAACATTTATATAAATTATGTTGCCATACCACAGAACAACTGCCATCGACAGGTTGGGAAGAAACACAACTACCTTATGCTAAAAATGCAACTCAGCTGGCGGGAGAACCAGCCTGTGTTCTGTAGAGCAGCCTCCAGCCTGCAGAGCAAGGAGGTTCTAGGCCGCGCTGAGTCTCCCAGTGCAGACCAGGGGTTCCGAGGTGATCGGAGCTACTTCTACAGCCTGAACGCTTTTATCAGAATGAAAGCATGAAGTCTTTCATAATATTTGCATGAAGTACCTCAATTCAGGTACTTTTGACCTTAAGAAGCAGATTCTGATGAGTGTCTATAGGATGGTGTACAGTTTACACCATGGCGCATCATCCCGGCAACTCAGGAGGCTGAGGCAGGAGGTAGCAAGTTTCAGGCCAGCCTTTGTACGTTAGGGACACCCCGTCTCAAAAATCAAAAGGCCTGGGCGTGGTGGCACACGTCTGTAATCCCAGCAGCTCTGGAGGATGAGGAAGGAGAATTGTGAGTTCAAAGCCAGCCTCAGCAAAAGTGAGGTACTCAGCAACTCAGAAGACCCTGTCTCTAAGTGAAATATGAAAAGGGCTGGGGATGTGGCTCTGCGGTCAGGCTCCCTGTGTCCAGTCCACACACACACACACACACACACACACACACACACACACACGATATAGACACACTGAAGTTGAGATGTTGCTTGTGTCCCTCCCCTCCTCCCAGCACTGGAACTGAGGATCCAGCCCACTGACTGGGTTCAGTTGAACCTTAGTTCTGGAATTAAAAATGGTCACTTTTAACATTTTCCAAAGTTTTTAACAGATTAAAGTTGTATTTTAATGAGCATACTAAGTAGGACATGAAGTTAGTACAATGAGTATATTTTTAAGTAAAACCTGTATATTTTGAGATAACTTAGCTATTTTCATATAATAAATGAGAAGTATCAGAATTTTATTCTCAGCGTTTTGTGGGTGAAGGCCGTGGATGTTATGAACGCCATAGTTCATATGAGAGTCTTAGAAGCAGGGGCTTCCAGTGTGTTTGATTTCATCATTCCAAAGTGTTTTCTTCCAGCCTTTGCATGTCTGTCGTAGCATAGACCTCATTTCTAAAGCTGCCTCCCAGGAGGGTCGATCACAGGGGCAGCCTCTCCGTTTGCATTAATGGATGACAGGTGTTTGAAAGTCTGATGCTCTGGAGTAGCATTTAGAAAATGAAGGCTCTATCAAGAAATTCTTGGTGATTCTTCAGTTTAAAGGCAGTCCCGAGTGCATGTTCCCCTAAGGTCATGAGGAGGAGAAGAGGGCTGCACGTGGACGTAGAGGCCATGTAGTTCTCTAGTCTCATCTGAAGCGTCCCTGTAAATGGGCTTGTGATTGTCTCTTTCTGAACCTGCCTCTCAGGATGACACATGAGAAAGGCCCCACTTAGGCGGCACGGGTTGTGGGGGACATGGGAGGGTTGGGATGTCTAAACTGTCTAAGAAGTTTGGTTACAAGTATCAAGAGGAGCAGTCGTGGTAGGAGTAGGCTGATGTCCAATATAACTCTATTTATGTGACTCAGGAAGACATTCCTTTCTATTCCATGGTGAGATTGAAAATTCATACTTTAGATTATCTGTAGCATGAACTGTTCTATGATTTATGAAATGAAGTTATTTTCTGAAAATGTCTTATATCTTAACATCAGCATTTATTTAGTGAATATGTTTTAAAAACATTTAGAAAATGTTAGTATTTAAAATTTCCTTGATGTTTAGAAACTTACAGTTTGAGTTAGTCTATCTTGAAAATGAACACCGTGCTTGGTTTTCTTTATTTTAGAATCCAGCAAGCTAAAGTGCAAATTCTTCCTGAATGTGTGTTGCCTTCAACCATGTCTGCAGTTCAGTTAGAATCCCTCAATAAGTGCCAGATATTTCCTTCAAAACCTGTCTCATGGGAAGACCAGTATTCATGTAAATGGTGGCAGAAATACCAGAAGGTGAGATACTGCTTTTTTTTTTTTATGCATCTTCAACCAATTAAGACAGGTTGCTTTTTTCTCCATTGAAAGAAAGAATCACTGAAGACTCGGACGGTTCCCCAGACACCTTCTGTGGCTGTGGTCTACCTGTAGTTGATTGTAGCTGGCACTTTTATTTTTTTTTTTATTTTTTATTTATTTATTTATTTTTAGTTTTCAGCAGGCACAACATCTTTGTATGTGGGGCTGAGGATTTAACTTGGGCCGCATGCATGCCAGGCGAGCGCGCTACTGCTTCAGCCACATCCCCAGCCCCGTGGCTGGCACTTTTAAAGATCTCACAGGTGGCTGTAGTGAAAGAATAGTCTGGCAAAGCAGCAAGTTGTCACAGGGTTGGTGAGGTATGCGTGACTGCTCGTCACTCGTGTAGAAACGAGCAGATGGAATCTCTACTTACACTTCGGGTCACATGTCTGGCTCTTCAGTGGTAAGGACAGTGCACCTAAGGAAGGGAGAGGGCTTCTGGGGTAGCACACTGTTTTGGGACACCCTGTGGGCCTCACGGGGTTCTCAGTCACCCGCTCTCCAGATATTGTGGCTGGGGCGTTAGCTCTTCTGTGCATTTTTGGTGGATCCTTCTTGCTCTTAGGAAGTGAGATGATGGAGCTGTGTGCGCTCTTGTGAGGTAGACAGCTTGAAGTGTAGAGTGGTCACTGTCGAAGCTCTGCCTCAAGGATGAGTTTACTAGTTTCTGAATGCAGAGGTCCGCATTCTGCGCGGTGCGCGATGACTTTCAGTTTTCCCAGAGTGTTGGATGTGGACGGGGCTTGTACCTGCCTGGCTGGCTTAGATGAGCCAGGAGGGCTCATTATTCTGTATGTCCAGTCGGTTGGTCACACATGCTAGGAGGTGATTTAATGAGATTTTACAAGGAGATTTTAATAAAAAGGTCTAATTAGACTCCTGAAAGATTGTCAAACAACCACAAAGGGAGACTTTTGAAGGTTTAACAACATCAGTGTGTTGTGGGTTTTGTGTAGCTGCGTGGTGCTTCCTTATCCAGATCTCATATGGGTTCTGGAAGTGGACTCTGACCCTGTTTCTGTGGACAGTGGAGCCATGGGAAACCGTGCTCGCAGCAGCTTTACCTGCAGCCCTAAGTGTTGACAGAGACGTGTGGGAGGCAGCTCTGCAGCGTGTGGGCTCTGAGGCGTGGCTTTGGAATGAGTCCCCTGAAGGGTCATGGTGTGCTTGGTGCCAGTTTCCTAATGCAGTCATCCCGTGGTGGCAGAGCAGTGGCATCGAGACGCTGCCTGCTTGTCACTTCAGTATTTGCAAAGCTGTTTACTGCGATCAGTGGGTATTTTCTCAGTGTATAGGTATGGGTTTTTAAAAGCTCTTAACCATTTAAAAGCCATAAATTCTCTTTTGTTCCAGTCATAAGGTGAAAGCAATTAGAGTTAACACTTGGAAGGTGTGTACAACGAATTTTTCATGTTGCCTGCAGGATCTTTTGATCCTAAACCTGAATTTCAGTTAAGCAAATGCGATGGCATTTTAAAGTTTAATTTGGGGGCTAATTATGATTAAAATCTTCCCATTCCGTGGTGGAAGCACCTCAGCACCTTCACAGTGAAATCAGAATTTGCCCTCTGCAGCTGGATTCTCACGGCTGAGGAGTGCAAGGAAAGCCAGGAAGCACATCCTGGTTTGGGAGAAGATGAGCTGACTCCCTGTCACATCCTGCCTTCCATCAGTCAGCCTGGATTCTCAGGTGTCAGCCCTGGCTGGCTTTTGTGTGCCATTGCGGGGGGGCTAAACGGGGGGCATGGAGTTTTAGGAGAGTATTCATCCTGTGTGGCTTTTGGATTTTTGAAGGGCTTCCCTTGTTAAACTGAAAACGTCTCAGATTCTGAAAATTGGGATCTGGATGACAGGGTGAAGAGTTGGCTGCTGTCTTTTGGACACCGGGACCTACAGAGCAGTTTACTTGAGAGAGACCTCTCAGAGCCATTCCAGGTGCATCAGAGAGGCACAGGAAACGGGGGTGCAGCTACCGTAGTGGGGCCGGATGTGCTTTGCTTGCTGCACTTTTAGCTGGGCACTAGCTTACCAGGGACCAGATTATGTGATTGAGCTGTCTTAGGACAGATCTAGACCTCTCTCTTACCCCAAGTTATGTCAAGATCCCAATATGATGTTGAGCAGTGCACTGGAGAGTCTTCAGGAGACATTTAAGGTGCTCAGGATCTCAGGAGGCTTACACGATGCTAACCTGACCAGGTCGCTTTATTCACTTAGGCAGACAAGATGGGGCAGAACCAGGGCTGTGGTCTTCCTGAGACCTGTCCAGTTGAGCTCAGGATGTCTGCACTTCCCATTAACATTTGCCATTGAAATCTGAGTATCGCAAATGATGGGAAGGATAATCATTGAACCTTCTCCAAGTATTCTGTGTCCTCTTCCTTTCCAACAAGGGAGCGTTTACAGGAAGAGCCCACGTGTGGATCTAAAGATGTGGAGTCGGTCTCCCACCTGCTTCTGCCTGGAGGCCTTCATCCTGCGGTGGGAGCTGGAAACTCTTCCTCTTCCCCGGGCAGTGCTTTCTTCACTCACTAGGTTTACTGCAGGGAAAATCCACATTTAAATGAGGACTCTTAAACCCACTTGGAACACCACCTAACTGTTTTTAAGTGTACTTTCTGCTCGCCTGGACCATCTGCTTGTTCGCTTAGAAAGGCTTGACACACCAACTGCAAAAGAGCTGAGTGTGAAACGTACAGAGAGCTCAACTGTGGAAACAGTGGGTATTGAGGAGTGAGTGAGGCTGGATTTGTAGGCCGTGTTGCTCCTGTGCGTCGAGGGGAGCAGGAGAAAACGAGCATTGATTCAGAATAGTGCTTGCAGATGTGAGGTCAGATTTTCAGTTTCCTAGAGTGGAGGAAGATGGATACAGGTATTCCTCTGCCCCCTATTTTGTGTGAAAGAGTGTACCGCTCTGAAGCCTCTTGCTACTTAGGGTATCTTATAGGAGATGCTTTCATATCAGTCTCTAGAGCACCACAGTTTTCTCTTTAAGGCTGCCCAGGAGGCTGTTGTATGGCAACACTGTAACTTAGGTAACCCATCCCCTGTTGATGACATCTGCAGGTGGTTACTTGTACACATGTCCTTTTATAGATGCAAATGTCTGGTCAGTGTTGAGGAGTGGAATTAGCAGGTTGAGGGTAGTTGTATTTGTAGTGTTGACAGTTCCATGTACCTTACTAAGGAGAGTGGCACCTATTGTGGTCTCATTGTTGTTTTTACTACAGAGTCACAGAGGGTATCAGACCTGATATGTGCTGATCTAGTAAGTGAAGCATACTCTCCTGTTGGAGATGTAAGGTGGATGAGTGTCAGGATTAGCATTTTGTTTCAGAAAAGCTTGTATTTGCATTTCTAAGTTTACTATCTTTGCACATCTTTCTAGTGATTGGTTGACATCTGTAAGTTTTTATAATCTTCATAATCCCTACAATTAATGAGTTCCAGACATTTTCTTGTTTGCCATTTGTCCTGACTTTGTTTTGGGTGTGCTCTGTTATTTATTGGTGGAGTAGAATGTTCAGAGTGCCTGTTAAGAATCCAAAGTAAAAACGACCCTTCCGTGCAGAGGGGCACCCTGTGGTCTCCTGTGCTGAGCACTGATTCTGTGCGAAGCTCGCCGCCCTGTGTGGTTCCTCCTGGTGGGAACTGTGTTTTCACGTGTCATCTGAAAGGCTCTTACCTCTCCCACTGATAGATGTCATTCCCTGTTGGTCTGTCGGCGTGTGACCGCTGTGTCGTCACATCTGCTGACATGTGATGGTGCGTGCGGCACTGTTCTTCATCACGCATCTCGTGCCGTGTCAGGTGAGGGGCTTCCTCAGACAGACCAGCCGCTCCCTCCGCGGGCACCTTACCTGAGTGCACATGCATCTCTGCACCTGCCATCATCATAAGTCCCAGGGGTAAGGGTACGTCACCGGAGAATCCGTTAGGGTCACTTTCCAGTGTCTAAAATTTTGGATTAGTATTAACATTTTCTTGAACTCTTATGCAGAATATATCATGGAGGTGGCTTTCTTGAAGAAGGCTATGAAGTGTCACTCAGATGTAAGATGGGAGCGCCTCTTCTTGGGGCCAGATACGTGGGTAGGTCTCAGAAGTTTAAGACCATGAAGGACACCTACCTGAGTTTTGGCCATTGCTGGGTGAATGGTAGCTGATTCTTTCTGGTATCGTTCTCTTCTGTTTGCATATTTAGTTATTAAGTTATGTGAGGCATGTTTAGTTGATTTAGAGCTTTTAGAATCTGTTGGTGAAATCAAGATACAGAACCTTAGAGGACTTTCTTACTGTAAAAGGAAGGAAGTTAGACATTGGATTTTATGTAGCTTACTTGTGGCTGGCTGTAGTCAGTGGTAAAGAGCGGTATATCTTAGATGCATAAGTGTGATGCCTGGTGCTTGTCTTAGGTTTAACTTGTGTCCCATGTTTGACAGGTAGGTGTGCTGTGTGCAAATCCTGGCTACTCCCCAGGTACTAGCTGAGCGACCTTGGGTAAGGTGCTGCGTCCTTTGGTGCTTCTTTCCTTGACAACGCAGATGATGCTCCCTGTAGCCACGTGGTGTTCTTAGGGCCCAGGAGCTTCTGGCCACAGTGTTGACGGTTGCCATCACTACTGTAGAGTATTTGGTCCCTTGCTGCTGTTGGTGGTCGTCTTGTTTTTCTCTTGTCGTTGAGTGGTTCCAGTAATTCAAGTCCAGGAGAGCTTAGACGAGAGGCCTCCTGTTTTGGATCCTCAGGTTTAAGCCACTGCCTAAGTGCGTGAGGAGGTCTTGGGTCCATCTCTGGGCAGCCTGAGGTATCAGGAGGACTAAACCAAGCAGGCCTTCCCTTCACTGCAGACCCCACTGGCTTTGGTAGTAGCACATGGCATTTCACAGTGACCCTCTGCCATGACACGGCTGTAAGATACCTGACAGGGCGCATCCTACCTTGAGGATCATCTCCCAGGTGAACGCTGTCCTTAGGGCCATCTCAAGTGTCGTGGAACAGAGCAGCGTCTTTGTCTCTCAGAGTGTGGGTTTGCAGCACAGCTAGGGTAAGGGGGTTGGTGGGCACAGGCTGGGAGCCGCCCAGCCTGCCTGTGGTGGTGTGGCACAGGGTGTTGGGGTCAAGACTCCGGTGCTTTTAGTGTCCCCGAGCAGCACCTAGCCCGTCGCACTGACTCATTTGGTCTGGTGGATGCAGGACCAGGATCTGTGCTTGGTGACGTGTTCCCTTATTTTCAGTTCTCTTGGGCGTCCTCTCTGTCTCTTTCCCCCAGTTCTTGTGGCTGCTGTGTATTGAGGTAATTGTCGTGGTGAAGGTACATGTTGTACAGAGACAGACGTGAGCCCTTTCATGCTCCATGGGCTCCCTGTGCTTTCTTGTTTTGTTTGTTTTAATATTTATTTTGTGTCCTGTGAAACATGTACTTTTCTTTCCGAAATCTGTGGTTGGTTTGATGTTTGAGGTGTAAGTCTCAGTCCCTGGCGTTCCGCTGGATTCATCCCTGGGATAAGGCGTGGGTCGCGGAGGAAGGAGGTTCTGGAGCAGCTGGAACAGGTGTCCTTCCCTGTGGGTCCCATGTGCCCGCGGGGATTGCGGCCAGGCGGCCGCAGCAGTGCGGGGGGGGGGGGGGGGGGGGGTGTCGGTCTCCCGACTCGGAGTGCTGGAGGGGGACTCGCCATCTTGCAGCGTAGCTCTTGTGGCGCAGACTGGGCGGCTCCACAGAGGCCCCGGGAGGGGAGTGTCTACACACACAGCGGGAATTGCGTGTTGAGCAGGTTCTGGTCGGGTCCTGCAAGCAGGCAGGCAGCTGGCGCTGATGCAGGCCGCGCCTCCTGGCCCTTAGAGGCCCTCTTGCCACTTGGTCCTCCCCAGTGTTAAAACGGGCAGGCTGCTGCCACATCTTGACTTTGCGCTCAGCGATGACAAGGTCCCTCGGGTTGGGATGGAGGAGCGGATGCTGGCTGCGGCCCAGCACCCCGCGTGCATCCCCGTAGTCACTGTGGTGGCGCTAAAGCTGTGGACCTCAGCCTGGGGTCTGCTAGGCTTGACGGAATGTTTAGGGAAAAATCTGTCTATAGGATGGCTCGAAGGTTAAGGGTATGGAGAAAATGCCCTGTGTACCTACCAGTGTGTCGTAAGCTCAGTGTCACCAGAAAAGTCAAAGGTCTTCAAGGTTCCCGAATGGGTCCAGTGGAAAGGAGCAGCCAAACCCGGCCTGGCCCTCGTGGTCCCGCCCCCTGTCCCACTGGGGGCCTTCTCAGTGCACACGCTGTGTACCACTAGTGCTGCAGTGCTGTCGTGAAGAGTCGCCCGGTGTGCAGCGAGGTGACACGCACAAGTGCCTGTGGCCAGGAGCAAAGGCGCTGAGCACCTCCCTGAGGTGCGCACAGCGAGGACACAGCACTAGGAGGCTTTTACTGGGAATTATTCTGGTCAGAAAGGGACAGGGGTTTCTGCGGTAGGAATGAGGGTCCTGGCTGTGGGCAGACCTGGAGGACATGAAGGTGTGAAGTCAGGCCAGAACATCATCTGACACGATTGTCATGAAAATCTTCTCAACATTGACAATATTTTAAGCCAAAATTTTTTGTAAGTTAATTTTTCATTATAGGAGTCTTTATTTTTTAGGGGTTTTATTAAGTGACTTTTTTCTGTTTTCAGAGAAAGTTTCATTGTGCAAATCTGACTTCGTGGCCCCGCTGGCTGTATTCTCTGTATGATGCTGTAAGTAACTCCTGTGAAACTGGCCACTGTGGCAAGCAGTGTCACGAGTGTCATTAAAGCAAAATGAAAATGCTTGTGCTATTTTCAGAACTAAAGTACATAGGACATCTGAAGTCAAACCCAGGGAGTCTCTCCCACTTAATGGAATTTTTAGCTTCTGGTGACTTGTGACTGAAGGGCAGGCTATACTGAAACCCTTAGGGTTCATTAAACAATCTGGGGTTCTCTCGGGTCGGGCGGCATTCCCATGTAGAAAACTGCAGTGTTTTATTACCATGTTTTGGTCTTTCTCTAAATGAGCGTGTTGCCCTCCCCTCCCCTCCCGACCACTAGCCTGCTGCTGCTGCTTGATGTGTGCACGGGGCCTGGCACTCCCTGAGGTCTCGTACTGGGCATCACCACGTTTTATAAAACTGTGGAAGAGGCAGATGGGTGGACAGTGTGCAGAATCTTGGATGGTTTTAAAGCCCAGTTTCTATCACTTACCCAGGGATTTGGGGCCAAGTATTTTTCCGAACTGTGAATGTGGTGTCAGTAACAGGTTTTAGATGATGAATGCATCCCAGTCATTCCTCTTAACAAATAGGTTTGACCACAAGCCTCAAGTCTTGGGAGAAGGGTTTATGACACCACTAGAGCAAGTCTCAGTTTTCCTTCTGCTGCTTTGGTGCCACTGTGGATGGGGTGTGGGGGAGGGGTACGAGGGTGTTTTTGGTGCATGCAGTAAGCTGTCTTGTAGGTGTCAGGGGCCACAGAACTCTGTAGTGAGTTGGAAAAGGCAGCACCCCCAGGTACATGAAAGTGTACAAAACGATGGTGCTGAGGTCTCTCCACAGTACTGAATGCAGTGCTACAAGTGTGTTTTATTGCAGAGTTGAAAAGATGACAGTACATGTTAGTAAGCATAACTTCATTATGGCAACTTTTATTTTAAACCAGGAAACCTTGATGGATAGAATTAAGAAACAGCTACATGAGTGGGATGAAAATCTAAAAGATGATTCTCTTCCTTCAAATCCAATAGGTATGAAAAGTTAATTTCTTTTCATGGTCTGTGATGTGTTGCTGAAAGAAGGTCAAGCCTTGTGCCCCGAAAGAATCAATGTTTTGTTTTTGTAACCAAAAAGCATACACATTTTCTTTGCTTGGAGTAACTGGAAAAACATTTTTAAATTGCAACACAATTCTCTTTCTGTGAAACCATTACTGTAGGCAAAATTTTGCATAGAAAATCCATAGTGTAGTTAAAGCAGTTCTCCTGAGAGAACACGTCCCTGCCATTGTAACATACAGGTAGTTTATTTTGGTAGTGTGTAGACGTTACGTAGTAGATGCGTATTTTAGAATTGTTTGTAATTATGTTAACCTGTCCTGGGGAATCCTATTAGGGAAAGGGTCATTTCAAAGGACATCATCTGATTCATCAGTTTAAATCCTTTCATGTCTTGAAGATTTTTCTTACAGAGTGGCCGCGTGTCTTCCTATTGATGATGTATTAAGAATTCAGCTCCTTAAAATCGGCAGTGCCGTCCAGCGGCTTCGCTGTGAATTGGACATCATGAACAAAGTAAGTCCAGTGAACTGAGTCTGCTGGGGACACTGCCTCTTGGCAAAGCCAACAGCCTGTTAGGGTTTCGATTTAAAATGAGTGTCGAGCATTCTTATTCCAAAATGCTGTAAAAGTCAGCGACTCACTGTGGGCATTTCAGAGGTGGGATGGTGAAATCAAGGGAAGATTTGTGGCAGTGTGTCACCTTTTTTAAGGAGGTAATTGCATTAGAATGAATGCAAAATTATTCCACCGAGCATTTTTTCTGTACTTTCCAGTGTACTTCCCTTTGCTGTAAACAATGTCAAGAAACAGAGATAACAACCAAAAATGAAATATTCAGGTATGGTCTTCATTACATTTTTATTGTATGCATTCAAGACTGTCCTCCCCATCACTGTTCCAGAATTATCCTCCATTTTTTTGAAAATGTACCCATTAAAAGGTGTTTGGAGGGTACCTGTGTGTCAGAGGATGAGGTGAGTGATACAGTGGTATTCAGGGACAAATCAGGTGTTAGAAGATTGTCCTGTGGGCCCAAGTACACTGTGAAAATGTGGCTTTGCTATGCTAAGTGTTTGAGGGTGAGCAAATATACTGTCAGCAGAATTTGAAGTACTTGTGGTCTTTGGGTCATCACTGGGATGTACGCAGCCCTGGTTTTTCACAGGAAGTGTTTGTCTGCAAGGTGGACTTTTTAAATTTTTCTCTTCTCTGCCTTTTAGTTTATCCTTATGTGGGCCCATGGCAGCCTATGTGAATCCTCATGGATATGTGCATGAGACGCTGACCGTGTATAAAGCTTCCAACTTGAACCTGATAGGCCGCCCTTCAACAGAGCACAGCTGGTTTCCTGGGTAATGTAGTTGCTCCTTTTGCTTGCCTTGAAATGGGCAAAAAAACTGCAGGGTTCTAAGCAAGGTGGTAGAGTTTTCATTGAAAATAGGTGTGATGTGACAGCGATTGTATTGAAATGTGGGACTTTACTCCTGAGGAGAAAATGAAGGACAAAAAAGGTAACACATTGCCACAAATGTTCCCTTGATTCCAAATGCAGAATACCTGCCCTCTATGAATGAGGTTAGTAGTGGTTCTTGTGACTATTCCATCACCTGTCCAGCACACACTGGGCAGTCCTGCAGGTAATGGTTGTTTTCTAAGATGACTGCAGTACAAAGAGCATTTTGTGGTAGTGATTTTTGTTTCTAATAGAAGAAAACATAGGGTGTGAACATGGAGTCAGGTCCCACATTACATCAGCCAGCCAGGTGAAGTGTCTAGGGAGCTGACTTCAGGGCCACCTTGGTGTTTGTGCATAACTCTCTCAGTGTTGCTCTAAAGCGTCTGTTCTTCCTTTCAGATTCATGTAATGAACTTTGGGTGTAGTTTGGCTAATATTTGTCCTTCATCTTATAGATATGCCTGGACCATCGCCCAGTGTAAGATATGTGCAAGTCACATCGGATGGAAATTCACAGCCACCAAAAAAGACATGTCACCTCAAAAGTTTTGGGGTTTAACTCGATCTGCTCTTTTGCCCACAATCCCAGACACTGATGATGAACTGAGCCCAGACAAAGTGATACTTTGCTTGTAAACAGAAGTGGCATGGATAGGAATCTAACAAATTGGTATTCTCATATCTGCTTTGGAAATTAATGCCTACAATGTATCACTTAACAGCAACATTACATGGCGGCCTGCTGACTCACCCAAGTTGGAGGAGGAGAGTAGACCACAGCTTGTTTTCTGGTTCTGTGTCAGTGACAGGACCTGGAGGTATACATACCAAATTACTCCTGTTCCGGCAGCAGAGTTCAACAGTGGGGAAGCAGTGCACCGTTTCTTTTTGAAAGATGCAGGTCTGTGTATATTGTTACTGTCAAAGGAGTTTGTTCCTTTCAGTTTTCTGTAGCTTCTGAGAGATACTGATTTGTAAATTTTGAAAATATTAAAACATGCACTTTTAGCCTGAAAAAGACTTATGTATTTCTTTTTCCACAGATCCCAACCCTGTGTGCAAACTATAGGTGATACTGAATTTTGTCTATTATTTCATGGACAGGTTTTGATTCAAACAGTGGACGTGTAGGATATAAAATGGTAAATATCACCCATCATTACTGATTCTTACACGTGTGCTCAATGCAATAGTGTCTAAATTACAACATTTGGGAAATTCCAAGTGACCCACATTTAGCACATAGAATAAAGGGCAAAACTGGCTCTATTTATAAGTTAAATGCAGATTTTGCCCAAAATCGTAATTGCCTATGTTTACCACATACATTAAACACAATTTTTGGCAAAAGTACAATTTTAAGTGGCCCTACTTACCACATAAATCATGTGAATTTTACCAAGAATTGCATGTGGCCCTGTTTACCACATAAAGGCAACACAGTACTTGGAAGAATTCCAAAAACTGCCCCAAATTGCACTTGGCCCCACTTACCACATAAATACCATTCTTATGAAAAATGCAAATCCCCCTATTTAATACAGAAATTACAGAACTTGGAAAATGTCCATGTGGCATGGCCCTATTACATAAATTAAATGCAGATCTTATTCATAATTTGCAAGTGGCTGTATTTGCCACATAAACTAAATCTAAAACAAGAAATTTACCCGTGTCCCCTTTCTACCATATTTATGGAAAAATCAGCAGACTCTGAGTTGTCCTTATTTACCATATCAATTAAATGGAAAACTTACCAAAATTTTTAGTGGTCTTTTTTCTCCACAGGAATTAAATGCCAAATTTAGCATATATTTGGTATTAGAATATAAACAGAAAAATTTGCGAAAATTGCAAGTGTACCTTATTTACCACAATGAAAATTTAGAAACACTTCCACATATCCAATATTAACTACATAAGTAAATTGAAAACAGTAGCAAAACTTGAAAGTACCCCTTATTTGCCATTGAAAAATTAGCAACAGTAGCACAGGTTTGTTCAGCATCTAAATAAATGAAAAACTTTATTTTCTTTCCAACTAAATTAGCAAATACTGCTTACTTACCAAACAATTGGCAAAATTTTAAAGCATTCCTTATATACCAAATTAACTGGTAAAATCACGTGTGGCTTAATTTACTAAATATATTCAAGTAAAATTTAAGCAGCAAAAAGTGAAATTAGTTTAATACCTTCAATTCTTACTAATTCTTCCTTGTGGCATCTAACACTGGCAGTGACATCCCCATATGTAATAACAGGTTTTACACACAACAGTCCCCACCCTGCGCACACGTGGGGTGTGGGAATTCTATGGTGTCTGTTAGGACAGATGACACACGAGTGACAGAGGTGGAAAGCACACCTCAGTGCTCAGCAGCAGAGCCAACCAGTGGAACCCTGGCACAACTGATGTTCAAGGCTGAACATGGCAGTGGGCTGAAGCATGCCCCCAATTCATTAAGGTGGAACAGGAATGTGAACAGGGAACTTCCTGGGGCTTACTCTGTTTCGGTGACCCAGGATGGGGGTCTTTTCTTTTCCTCTGGCTAAGGCCTGGGATTTCACATGACAAAACTTAGGGGAAATGTCCTTGGCATATTTTCCATATCCTCCATTCCAGGCTCTGAAAGGGATCTAATGAATTGGGATGAAAATCACATCTGGCTGCTTCCTGCTGAGAATGGGACGTCACCCTTCAGAGTTCTGGAAGAGAACATGAAGACCCTGGAGATTGAGGCTGAAGAGGGGTGTATGTGGGAGGAGCTTCAAAATTGGCATGAGTGAAGTCCTCCTTTTTCAAAAAATCAGGCAGTGGTCACAGAGGGAGATGGCTCCTGGGAGGCGGCTGGGTTTTGACAGGTCTCCCTGAGAAACCCTTTCTTTGAATCATACTTTCTGATGTTTTGATTCTATCCTTGATTGATAGACTATACAAAACAAGAACAGATAAATTTAACCATATGACCATAGCTAGTAAGCAAGCTACACTTACAGGAAAGTATTTAAAAGGTTTAAGCAAAGAGATTGCTTTAGCCAAATTGCCCTGTATTTCCTCATTGTTAAGAGCTGGTCCTTTTGCATTGTCTGTAGCCCGAACCCGAGACTAATTCCAATACATCCAAAGAAACATTATGAAAATAATTAAGTCCCATTAAGTGATTACTTACATTTTGCCATTGAATCTCAGTGTCATTATATGGAACTCTAGTGACATACAACTGGTAATGTTCATGACGTTGATGTCTCTGAGCCCACAGGAAATCTTGTTCTCCTAGTCATATCACAGAATCTTTTAGTTGAATCTCACTTAAAATTTCCTGATCAATATGTACTTGAGTTTGCCAGGTCTCAGTAAAATTCCTTTGAAATTGCTAAATGTGGATACAGAAGCCATTATTCCAGCTAAGATAACAATGCCAGCCATCAACCATCAGATACAACACTGAGCACCTGACAGGGAGCCAGGTGGCTACTGGCCTTTGAGACTCTGAGTTTGTGCTGACTTTGCCATATAGTTTGACTTATCGACTTATCTTTGTAGCATATAGTTCTGCATTTAACATAATACATATTTTGTGAGGCATTATAACCTACTTGAATAGGTTCACACAGTAAAACACTGGAATTTAATACACATGCTGTGAGAAATCCTTATCAAGATGGGTGACATTTTAAAACTTATTAGATTGATCACCATTCCAGATTGCAAGAGGCTCCTGAGTCAAATCTATTTTCCGTATTCCAGGAATCCTAGAGCCGTCTAACCTTAACACTCTCAACTGCACACCTCCCTGCCACCCACCATCCCTATAACTTGGAGCCCCTAAGAGAATACTGTCTGAGGTGATAGGCAGTGGGACTTGGGTCCTCCTCTTCTAGCAGCTCAGTGTATGGACTTCAAAAACTGTCCGCCCTGGGGACAGTCCACACACACACTGGGAACAGGGCCCAGAAGACGCATTAGGAAGTCTGGTGGGACCAGCAGTGGCTTCTTGGGGCCTATGGGTGGCTGAGCTGGGAGCTGCTTTTCTGTCTAACTACAAACTGCTTCTGGGAAGCCTCGGTGCCCTTCGCTAATTAAGTCTTTGTGGGTGTCAGGCGCAGACCCACTGAGGAACTTGACTGGGAGAGAGAATCCCTGCAGGAGTATTATTTGGCAATGGAGGGAAGGGGAAAGAAAGCTTAGTGGTAGAAAACCTCAGACAATCTTTTGACGATCTGTAATAGATAATTTTGAACTTTGGAGAGTTACTGATCAAAGATTTCATCTTGGGCCACCAGTGCAGATTATCTAATTTGTATTGTGGCCAAATTTGAGTGCTGAGCCTAATGAGGCATTTAATCTCGAGGGCAGAATGGGAATAAAAAGTCTCAGAATTGGTAGACAGCCCAGGGGTGTCTCCACGAACTGAATGGGTAGTCCCCATATTTTGGGAGGCTCAACAGAGGGCAAAGCACCCTCTGTACCCCGCATGCTGCCCGTGTGCCCGACTTTTCCCACTGGGGGCTGGGGAAACATCCTTTCTCCTAATCTCAGTGGTGGGGGTCCCTGGTTAGCCAAAAGGTGGTGGCATCTACGTGGTGGAAACTGGACAAATGGGGTCTTGGCTATAAAAACAAATGGCAAGGGTGTCCCTGATCTGGAGGTTTGCTGGGTGTGCCAGGGAAGGGCAGCTGTCGAGGGGGTAGAAGTCGGCCTCCTTTAACATTAACAAAGGCTTTGGTACAAATCCCTTTACTGGCTATTGGCATCAGATCTGCTATCTAGAGACTCGCAGGCTTCGATTCTGAACACGCCTGCTAAAAGGCTGACCCAGCCCAGCCCAGGACGCAACCCCCGATCATGCTCTGGAACTCCTCTCGTGGGCCATAAAGCTGCTGAGAGTGCCGACAGGCAGGTCAGCCTTGTTGGTTTGCTTCATGCTACTGACAAGTGAATCTCGCGTGGGATTCCAGTGTGTGGAGTGGTCCTTGGGCTTTGCAAGTATCCTTTCACTGTCCATGTGGCATAAAGCTGCAAACGTTTAGCAGGTGGTTGGTACCCCAGGGCTGTTGGACCTTAGACTCAAAGCCTTCGGGCAGCCGGCTGCTTGCAGCAGAGGTGTGGAGGGTGGGGAAACGCCTGCGTCCTAAGGGAAGGGTTGGGAGGGTTCATCCCACCTTGCTCCAGCTCCTGGGCAGGGAACCCAGTGTTTGGGACACATGGCATACATGAGGACGGCGGAAGCAACCCTCGGGTCAGCAGGCTTCTCTTTAATCAGGGTTTAGCAGAGGAGCCAATTGCCAATCACGGGGCCGGGATCATCTTCAGGGCAGAAGATGGCGGAGGGCTGAAGCAAGGGTCTGGGTTATAAGGCTTCATTTAGGGTAACTGCTCCACTCCATTCAGGTGGGACAGGAACGTGCCTGGGGTTTATCAGGGTATAGAGGTCAGGTGACCCATGGGGGGTCCTTTTGTGTTCCTTTGCTCTAGCTGAGGCCTGGGATTTTAAATAACAGCTTAGGGAAATGTCCTTGGACTCCTTTTCCACATCCTTCAGTCCACAGATATCTTCATAATACCGTCAGTACTCACCTACTAGTGCTGGTGCCACTTCTTCTCAGCAGTGTGCTCTGCAAAACCTCTCTTAGCAATGTCCAAAAATTGCTACTTGCTCATAGGCTATAAAGATGCTATGGCTGGACGGAAAGGAAAAAGCAGCTGAAACAGACACAGTCTCTGCCCCTGGTGAGAACAGACTCCAAACAGGAAAAGGAAGGGTGTCACCGAGTGTGTATGCCACCGCACACCAAAACCAAAGTGACTTTTATTAAAATAACAGGCTCAAGGATGCATAGGGTTAGGACACCTTACGACAGAACACCACCACCTTCACCCCCACAGTAAAACCCACACTGCTGTGTGCGCCACCCCACGAGCACTTGTGTGTTACACGGGAGTCTTGATCCAAGTGTGTCAGGTGTCTCCAGGCACCGGGCAACCTTCATTTTGGATCTCTTACAAGACCCGGAACCCATCAGAGGCCATCACTGTACAGAGCAGCCCGGGTGGTCATCCCCTCGGCAGACATTAACTTTTCCTGTTGAAGGCAGTTACCAGATGGTAGGACTACCACCCTCTGGGGACATCCGACCCTACTTTTCCAAGAATGCTACGTACAGCCAGACCACTCTGGGAGGAGGCAGACACCCTTTCAGTGCCGGAAGCACAGTTTCACAGTCATTGTCAAGATTTCCTGTGAACCAGCTTGAAAGCAGCTGTCGCCTCCTAAACCTCATCAGGGGAAGCGGAAGGAGAGCCCGTTTACCAGCCGCCAAGGTGTGGCATGGCGTGGCGGGCTCCGGGTCAGCTCTCTGTCCTCTTGATGTGACTGAGGAGCTCCTCCTTCTCCATCCGGTAGCCACTTTTCTTCCACTGTTCGCGCAGCTCCTGCAGCAGAGCCCCAATCTCCTTTCCCGAGGAAATGCCCACCTTCCTGATGTCGTGGCCGCTGATGGGGAAGGGGGGCACCGACCAGCACTGCATTTCCCGGAGGAGACCGTGCTCGCCCTGATACTTGAGCAGTTCACACACACGGGCCGCCGCGTCCGGCTCCCTAGACTAGGGGCAGACACGCATTAGTCCATCACCAACGCTCACTGGGACCTTTCCCACTCAAAAAACAAGTGGGAGCCGGCGAGGCCATACTCACGTCTATGACGAAGTCCTGGTAGGGCTTCAGGGGCTCGGGGCCGTCCGCCCTCCTCAAGTCCTGCCTGTGTTTCACCAGAAACAAGCCAAGATTCTTCTCCTCTCTTGAAATCTTCAGCCTCAGATCCAACTTTGTCACGTCGTCCTGTGCTTTGAATAGCGAGGCCAGGAGAGTCATGGGCTTTGGTGCGAAGCCTTCCACGTTCCCACTGACCCTGTCGAACTCTTCCAGACCCGCGCTGCCAGGCAAGCCTGCAAACCAAGGCCAGCCCACACCCGTTATCCACCGCACAGAAGAGCCTTCCACCCGAGCCAGCCGTCAGTGGAGTACTCAGAAACGCCCTCACGCCACTCATCCTATCCACGGTCTCCTCCCTGTCCCTAGGGTCACTCTCCAAACCTGAGATATCCCGATGTCCTCTCCCAGCCCCATCGGAAGTCCACAAACAGTGGTGACACCTGATCCACAAGGTACGCGGTTTCTAAACTCCCGCCTCCCGCCCTGCTCCACAGAACCCACCCCCCTAGTCCGTGAGCCCCTCTGCCTGTGAACATGAATGTGACATTACTGAATCACCAGCATTGACCGTCCGTCAGCAGAAGAGCAGTTACTTCTGAGTCCCTTGATTCCATCAGAAATTAACCCAAGAAGCAGAGGCCACTGCGGGGGAAGGGTTCCCCGATGACCATGACAAAACTGACCCACCCTAGCCCCTAGATTACCTTGGAAGAGTGTTTTAAAATAGGCCACTTTTCTACTAAGAATTCTGGAGCCAAATGACTCAACACATTTTTCCCTTATGAAATTTTGGAAGTAAGACAATTCCTTGCCAAAAACTCAGACATTTTATAACCTGGTCTCACCTATGTAAGGGGCCACATCGAGATCATAGATGAGGTGAATCAAATGATTTACGTGGTCACCAGTAAGGATTTTCTTCAATTCCACCCAAATCCTCTCTCCCGATATACCACCCAAGCCTTTAGCATTTTCTGTGATGGCCTCCAGAGTCTCGGGATCATGGTCACCGGGTTTGTCCACGATTCTGCCATAAAACCTGTAAGACAAAATCTTCCCTTCATTATCTCTACATACTATACTCCATTATTCCATATTACGTTATACTCCACTCATCCGTTCACTGCAAAGACAATACACAGAACCAGTTAGGTCTAGGAGACACCCAACACACCATCTGGCCAATTCTCCACCTTTGTTTTTCTCCAGATGAAGAAGCCCAAGATGTAGAGCTTTCTCAAGGTGAGACAGAACCAGAACACCCAGGCCTCTGCTCTGCTTCCTGAGAAGCTAAGAACGGCCACCCAGAGAGGACCTGAGGGCACTCCACAGCAGGTGTGTGAAGACATCCCCTGTGAAGGCCCCGTACCAGGCAGGGTTCCCTAACAGAGCAGGGTGACCCCTCCAAGCTCCCGGCATACAACCCACTGCTCTAAGAAAGGCCTTCAAATGGGACAAGTCCACCCGCAGACGCCGCAGCCTATCTCAGAATCTCAGGCCACAAGCCTTCGGGAGCACTGGTCCCACAGTGCGGTCCTAAGATTCACTAGCGTGTCACATAAAATGCTAGATAAATATGGCCGAACTTGTGTTCAAGTTGATGGCTGCTCTTCTGTACATAGAGACTGCTTAAAAGTATTCAAGTTCACAGAAATACCACTTACTGATAAAATATGTTATGATCTGACACAGAACCTTCTGAGAGCGACTCCCAACCAGCAAAGGACACACACAACCACAGGTCACCAGCCAGTTAGGATAGTTCTCACAAGGTCAGAGTCTGAAGTTCAGAATCGCTGCTACTGAAGCACCCAGAGGAGATGAACTACAGGATGGACAGCGGTTTCATACTTGAAAAACACAAGCCACAAGTGTCCATGAGGGTCTGCCCACTATGAACATACTGCAGAAGGGTCTCAAAAACTAACAAGCACACACTGTCCCACTGCCAGGTACACCGAGGGTCACGAGATCATAGTGTCCAAGGCACAGGCACTCCAATGTCGACTGGGAGACTACTCACAACACCAAGAAATGGAAAGGCATCTACCAACTCACAAATGGATAAAGAAAGACAGCGTGGCACATTTAGAACACTATTCGGCCATAAAAAAAGAAATCCTGTAATTTGGGGTAAAACAAGGATGGACTTAGGCTTCTTTATGCTAAGTGAGCTGAGCCAGGCAAAGTCAAGTACTGCATGACCTCACTCCCACAGGACCTTGAAGGAGAAAGGTCCTACCAGAGGTTGGGGGGAGTGGGGCCAGGAGGTGTCAGAGAGCAGGAAGGAGTTCTGCTGTGCTACCACAGAGCAGGTGACGACAGACAATGGCAAATGCACTACACGTTCCAAAGAGCTTAGAAGTAGTGCTCTCAAGACTCTCACCATTAACAAAGGCAGTAAGTGAGAAGAGATAACACGTGACCTGACTTAAACACGACAGTGCTCCCATGGATCAGAACATCACATGACACCCCATAATAATGTGCAAGTTTTCTGTTTTTATGTAATAAAAAATAAATTTTTGATTTTAAAAAATAACAGTCACTGCTAACCACATAACCAGTGTGTACCCTGCTGACCAAGTTCACACCAGCTCTGCGTGTCTTTACACTCTGATTTCCACTGGTCACCTCCCCGGCCTCTTTCACCAGTGTCACCTGTAGTAAGGCACCAAAGCTTCTCCACTGCACAGAGGGCCACAGGCTGCATGAAGACACTGCCACCCACGCCTTAGGGCCCAGCTCAGCGCCTGGCCTGGGACAAGCGCTCGAACCCCAGGACGAGTGAAAGAAAACCTTCAACCCAGGAAAAATGGACTTTAAAAAAAGGACACGAAGCTTTCACATGCAACACATCACAGCATAGAGCCCAGGAATGAGAAGGAACACAGAGCATCTCAAAACCTCTCTCCACCCAGGGCAGGTGAGACACCTCTGCCCATGGACACGGGGGTCAGCGCTTCCCACACCCACACCCACCGGTTCTGCAGACCAGAGTCCCGCTCTGGTGAGATGAAAAACCACAAAAGTTTTAACATTACATTTAAAAGTCTTACCTGAAATATCTTAAAATTCGAAGATAATCTTCTTGTATTCTCTGCTTAGCCTGCCCAACAAATTTAACTTTCTTATTTTTTAAATCTGCATAGCCATCAAAGTAGTCAAATAAGGTACCATCAAAACCTGTTCAGAGGGGAATAAAAAAATCATTATCAGCAAAAATTTTAAAACACACACACAAAAAAAATCAGCTCAAAACTATCACAAATAGTAAAAACTTAGCATATTTCAAACTCATAAAAAATTAAAATGCAGACACTAATAGGATTCCTGTATACACCACAACCACATAATGCTTCCCAGGGGGAAAATGCCGGATCTGTATACGTGGGGTAGGAAGAGAAGACTCCAGACAAGCTAACAGTCGAGTTAACATAGATAAGCACATGCACACGCACCCACTCCCCGCAGAAATCAGTAAGAAAGCCATAAAAAATATTTTTATAATCCTAATCCTAAAACAAATCCATAAGACCTTTCATACTTTATCACAAAAGCAAAACACAAAGCCACACTCAAAATTAGACATAATAAACAGAACTGGGGGGTGGGGGAGGCTGCTGGCCAAGGCCACACCATGAGAAAGGGACACTTCAGGAAAACGGTGGGTGTGTATCAACAAGATGAGTGGCTGACGTCTACTGTGTGCAAAAGATAAACACACAGACCATAGACACAGAAAACAGGCTGAAATACATACAGGAAATACAGCAGCAACTTTAAAAATGCAGATTTCCAGCCTAGTCCTGAGAAATACAATCGTCCACTTTCTAGCTAGGCCAACCCCCAGCGGTCACCAGCACCGCCAGACGGGAGGGGGGGGAGGGGGGGTGCGAGGTAGGGTGCCCTGCCTGTCCACCTCAGGGGTGCCCTTAGGCAGCCTCCTCCTGTGAACTCTGAGGTAAGCCTCTTATTTGTTCCTAAAATGGATGTGAACAAAACCCCACCATTAAATGCCACTGCCTATATTCACTGAAGGGAAAAATGGGCCCAGGTGAGAGCACCACAGAAGGCCAGCGGAAACAGCTGGTCACCGCAGGGACTAAGAATAAGTCAAAACAACACTTGGAACAACCCACCAACCCAGGTGGGCGCATCAGGAAGTGCCCGTCCACCAACCTCTGCTTGACCTCCCCAGCCGACCGGCCAGCTCAGACCTCACTCTAACCGTCCCCGAGGTTTGGGATCTGCACAGGGTGCCGCTGAAAGGCACCACTCTAATGATCAGTGCAGATTTTAAAAGCTCCAGATTAAAGACATGAAAAACAAATCAAAAGGTTTAAAAAAAAAAAAAAAAGAAAACACATGTACTCCTGACCACAGAAAAGCAAACGACATGGTAGGTCTTCATGTTGTTTCTTCTACTAAAAAGCGCCCGACTCTCCCTAGTGACCCTGACCCTGGAGATACTAAGGGTTTGTTTTCAGTAAAGACCAAATTCTGGAGGAAAACCATGGAAATATGACAGAAGCAAAAATCACATGGAGGAAGCCAAGAAACCACTCAGAAACACCAGAACCACTGACACTGGTACGACGAGGCTCGGAAAAACCTGGACAAAAGCAGGACTAAACGGTGAGGATTAGTGAGTATCGTCACTGGTGGCCGTTCTGCTTGTTCTCCATCTCCCATACATAAAGACGCCCTGGTCAACAGTATCCCCCCACAGCCCCGCGGCTTCAGTCAGGATCCAGATCCCGTCACTCAGAAGCTGTGCACCTTGGCCAAGCACCCTGGGTTCAACACCGAGATTCGCCTCACAGAGCTGCCAGGGTCACTGAAGGCAGGTAACGTGCTCTCAGGAGCGCCTGGCACACTGTAAGGGTTCAGCAATGCTATAAAGCCACGGCACCCAGAATGGCTTTTGTTTTGTAAAATATCATGAAAGAGAATATGCACTTTCCCTTTAACTATGCGTACAAGAGGTCAGTTAGATTAAACTGTGACACTGCATCACTCGGCGCAGTCGCAGCCCATGAAGCCTTCACTGTAAGAAAAGAAAATGTGCACCCGCTGGGCACCCCGGTCATAAATCCAGGCTGTGCAAATGGGAGCCCCATCTTGGCTCTTGGACCTGAACTTTGTATTGAACTTCTGGCACTTTCTTTACCTGTCAAATGGGAAACCCACTAAATGAGGGTGCCCACTGGTGTGCCCAGATCCCAAGGGGCCTAGAAATGGCATCTGTCATCAGGTGGTCAGCAAGGGATCCCACACTCAGGCCTACAACTGGCCTTCCCAACCTGACACAAATTGTAATTAGAATTCAAAAAATGACGTTATCGATAATGGTTCAAATACTAACCTAACTCACATCACTTCTGTTGACACAGAAGACCACACACAGGTCTCACCCTGCACATTACCCCTGATGACTGGCAATTCCTAAGACACAAAGCTAAGAAGCCATCTAAGGCTCTGTGGAGGCACAAGGATAAAACAGAGCTGAAGTCATCCCAGTCGTGTGCCACCACATGGGAACAGGGACAGAGAGGGGGCATGAGCACAAGGACAATGTAGAGGCAGGAGCAGCCCATGGTGGGACACGTCTGCTCCCACTGTGCAGATGCAACTAGGAAGCCACAGGCCAGGAGGGGCCAGGCACCGTTCCAACCATTCACAGCCAACAGATCGCCCAACGCTTACGACAAGCAACAGCGTGGGCATCTCCAGTTCCCAGCCCGTGAGCCACGCAGACAGAGCCTAAGCCAGGGACTGTGACTGCAGCCAACGACACCCTCAGCCACACCGGACACACGCCTGAAGTGAAGCACACTACAGGCTTTAAGAGGCACTCCCACAGACTGGACTAAAACATCTCATCTCCACACATTACCTAGAAACATAGAATTTATAGTGAGATCTCTGCGCTCAGCATCTTTCTGCCAGTCGGTCGTGAACTCCACCTCGGCGTGTCTTCCATCAGTGACGACATCGATACGTAGTGTGGTGATTTCAAAATTTTCTTCATGAAGCTGCAATACATTGTTTTAAAAAATCAATATTCAGTACCACTGGATAGACCGGGGGAGTTTTTCTTTTCATCAACTCATGGAACTGTGATCCTAGACATTTGATCTCATGTCTTTTTCAAGCCCACTAGTGCACCTACACCTCGAAAACAAGAATAAGTGAAAAGATACACGGCCCCTCCCCTTGCTCCACTTGGTTTTCAGAATGGTAACAACCAGGGGCTTGGGAGGCTGAGGCAGGAGGATGGCAAGTTCAAAGCCAGCCTCACAACTTAGTGAGGCCCTTTGCAACTTAGCAAGCCCCCGACTCAAAATCAAATATTTAAAAAGAGCTGGGGATGTGGCTTGGTGGTTAAGCACCCCTGGGTTCAATTCCTGGTACCAAAAAAAAAAAAAAAAAAAAAAAAAAGGTTAGCTATAAAACAGCTACCAGTAGATACTTCAGAAAGCCTGGTGATAGCTCTGTGTGTTACTGCCCCAGAGGACCAAGACAGTGACACTGATGATCCTGAGCCTGCAGAAGCCTCAGCTAATGTGTATGTAACAGAAACAGTTAAGGAAGTTTAACAACAACAAAGAATTTCTAATAGAAAAACTTGTAGAATAGACCGTGAACAAGGTTATTTCTACACAGCTGTACAGTACTTGTGTTTTCACCTAAGTGCTATTACAAGGGTCACAGAATTAACAGAACCGCCCAGCATCAGATTTCTCAGCACATATTCCTATTAAGCACTGCATGACTGTCCACCAGGAAAGACCCTTAAAAACAAAAGGCCACTAAAGTTGCAAAAGTGATTCAAAGGTTGAGAGATCAAGTGAAGACGTTCCCACAAAAGTGAAAAATACAAGACATAAGGACAGAGAAAGAGAAGACAAGACCTTCTCAGAAGACGGGCACCTCTCCCAGGTCCACAGGAAGACACTTCCCGAGGAGAAGACCCTCAACGAGGGAATAAGGCAGGCCAGTGAGTACCCTGCACAACAAGGACAAACTCCAAACCCAGAGATGTCTCCTTGGAATTAAAGACACCAGAGTGGGAGGACCAAAAGGCTTCAAAAAGGAAAGAATAAAACCACCAGAGTTCCAGCGAAGGAGAAATCTAAATGGGATCCACTCCTCCGTGGCAATAGCAGAAACTGGAAAACAAAGTCTCCAATTTTCTGACAGAAAATTATTCCCAGATGGAATAACAGTGGGGCCAAGCCAGTTCAGGGTTAAATAAAAACATTTTCATTCATGTGGCGCTTGCTCAGGCCTCACCTACTCAAAAGAGGGGAAAACCAAGAGAGATCCCCACACCGGACCCAGAAAAAGGGAGGTGTAACAAGGAAGCAGTTCCCCCCACCCCCCCAAAAAAAGTCCTGAAACATGGTGTGCTTCACTGGTGGGAAGAACTTTACAGCTCTGCAGAGTGGCACCGAGCGCGTGGCCCAGGGAGAGCTATGCAGAGGACAGCGGCAGGACCACAGTGCACCCCTCCACGCAGGGCTGACCAACCCTGACAGGGACACACTGGGCAGGTGGGAGGAGAGCCACACACCTGCTGTTGACAAGGGCCACAGAGGAGGTCGGGGCAGCATCTTCAAATGCAAAATCAAGAACAAAACCTGCAGCATATGGACTTGTTTTTCTTTTTTAAATACACTACCAATACTTTTTACAGTTAGACTGCATTCCTTTAAGTTACATTTTAAAAAAAGAGAGGGAGCCAGGGCTGGAGGTAAGAGCTCAGTATCAGACTCAGTTAAACATCATGGCTATTAACCATGCAGGACAAAACCCTCGGTAGATATTATTATTAGGTTTTTTGATACTTGCTTTTTCAACAAAAACATTATCATACTTTTTAAAATGACAAAAGCCGCATACGATGTGTCGCCAGCTCTGCACTCACCCGGGCGGTGATGGTCCCGTGCTTCTCCCCCTTGTTGTTTATCATCCGGATGCCGGCTGCCTGGAACATCTCCTTCATCTGCGACGGGGTGGCCGTGGTGGCAAAATCCACATCCTGAGGCTTGACCCCATTCAGCAGATCCCTTACTGCTCCTCCTGCTATTCTCAGCTCGTGATTCTCTCTGACAAATAACTCTGGAACGGCAGAAGATGTTTATTTCTATATGCTTTTTCTGACAACCAGAGGAACAAGGTTTTCCGCCTACTACAGACAGCAGGGATCACAAAAAAGAGCCCTTCCACGTGAAAACGAGAATAAGGCCCACAGAAGGGGCGATGGCCTGCCTGCAGCAGCATGCCTCTGAGACCTGGGTAGGGGCAGAGACTAGGCCGACTTCTCTGCCAACACAGAAAATAACGCCAATTCCACAATGCCAAGGCCTCGACACCAATCCAGATTATTACCCAGAAGGCAGCTTTCTTTCTTGGAATTTACTTCAGAAACCCTTGAGTGTTCTGGCAATTCTCTTTCTGAATACGTGGAGAAGCGGTATGTTCGTGCATGACACTACCAAATACCAGCCCGCCACTCCACGTACACATTACAGCCACAGCCTTCAAGAAACAATCTGCACCTACTGTTTGAAACCCATTCTATGTTCCAGGCAGAACCACATGAACACTGGAATTCCTGCACTCAGCTACACAGGACAAGGCAGAGCAGCTATAACCAAACCCCTACGGTGACAATGACACCATATGAAACCCTCCAACAAAGACATCCACTATGGCCCGACACTGTGGGTGATGCAGCTCCGAGCCAGCCTAAGAGTTTCGAAACTGCACAACACAAAAGCAATTTCTGCCCACGGTGGACCAGAACAGTTAAGACAACTCTCTAAAATGTCTGAACACAGACAAAATGAGAACCCTGTCCAAGACACACCCTAGAAGGACTGAGGACTGCTCCTGACTGACGGACAAGACAGTCTCAATGTTCTCACCTTCTAGGCAAGAACCAAGTCATCCAAAAGTCGCTTCTGTGCCTGGAGAGCATGGAGTGCAAGGCAAAGCCCCACTCCCTGAACCATCCACAGAACCTCTGCAACCCACATCCTCAACTCCCAAGACCCTCTTTCCAAAGTGCTCCAGGACACCTGGTGTGTCCCCGGGGTGCTGGCTTGGGGTCACTGCAGTATCCAACCACATCTAACCCTCATCAGAGATCCAGCAGCCCCACCACAACTCAACATGCAGCCCCCACCCCACCTTCTGTCACCCCACACCCTCTTCCACCCGCTCTTCCAAAGCCTTTCAGCCCCATCTTCCATTGACTGCATTCAGTGAATTTCGTCAAAGCCGCCAACACAGCCTACATTTGTACATACACACAGCTTACACAAAATGGTCTCCTCTCCCATTTCACAGGATAGCAAACCTAGCATTCCTCCCTTGGCTCCCGATAAACTGAACTGCAACAGTGTAACGATTAGAAAGAGTGTCTTGTTGGAAAGTCTACTTTTTTCTTAAGTTTTCATGTTTCAAAGCAAAACACTATCAAACAATCTATAAGAGAATACAAACCAAATATTCCATTCATTAGAGTCTAGTTTAATTAATAAAATAGTTAGAATTAAATTTATACAGACAGCCAATATTTTTAAGGTTCTCCAGCTGGCTTCACTAAAATGAACTTAAATTCAAGGTCACTCAATAAATTGCATTTCAGAAAGACAGATACAGAACCCAAAGAAATCCATTCGTCATTTTGATTATCCTTGTTATTAAACCATTTCCAAAAACATCACAATTCTGGATTTTAAAAATACCACTTTTCTCTGATATGTGGAAGCCAGTCCAACATAAGGGGGAGAATAGAGAGAGAAAGAAATGGAAAAGGAGGGATTCCATCAAAACAAAAAAGATGAGTGTACTGGAGGAAGGGACTCGAGGGGGTAGGAGAAGGCCAGGATAAGTGAGAACAGTGGAAGGATCTGGCCTCCCTGTATGTGAAGACCCCACAGTGACCCTCACCACCCTGTGCACACAAGACACTGCCTGAAAGGAAGAAAGAAAAACTAAACACAGGAAGACCAGGGCAGGGAGGAGAGAACGGGGAGGGAAGAGGAGAGGGAAGGGAAGAGAATCACACTGGGAACGGAATCAGAGCAAATTCTATTCTATGCCTTTGTAACTGTCAAACTCAATCCCAATTTTCTGAATAACTAATAAAGATCCAATAAAAAAGGAAAAAAAATTAATACAATTGAGAAAACACATTTGTCTGTGGAACAGCAGTCATAAAAATTACAGCAAAGGAATGACTCTACATTAACCTAAAGGAGTAGGCGCTATCAGACTTACAGATTCCTTCCACCCTCCATCCTACAGACACAGGGACACAGGCAACATTCCTCTGAAAGCTCACACACTCTCAACAGAGATGACATCTGATACAACTGTGTTTAATTGTAATGTATACCTTCCATTGTGCTCATTTGCTCCAACTACCACACCTTGATAGTGATTGTTAATCATTCTTGTTCACAACGTTGACTGAAGACCATACAGTGTCAGAACTCTTGTAATTATTGCCTATTTTTAATTTTAATTTCCAATCAAATTTTCAGGAACTACTTCCTTTGATTTTGGATTCTGAGTGCCGGCGTGGGGTGGGGATAAGCCAGAGGGACAATTTGAAAGAGCCCTGCATGGCAGGACCATCACTACCAGAAACACTGTCTGTTCCAACAGCCTCCACACCTGAAGAGCATTCACTGCTCCTACTGTCCCAAATACAGGCTTTCTGACATCACCCAGCAAGGACTAGGAACCTCAGGCAAGTGACTGAGGCAGTCCCAGTGAGCACACTAGCCCTGAAGCTCAGGCAAAACTCACCTATAATTAACAACTCGGCCTCAGCTCTAGCCTGGGGAAATAACCTTCAATGTCACTAGACTACACGGTCGTACTAAGTAGGAAAACTTAAACATATGAAATGACCCGACAAACCCTATATTACATGACCATAACACACTGTTCTATCCTCCAGAATTCTTGCAAAAACTGACTTTACACAAGGCAACATAACTATCAGGATTTGATAACTGTTACAAGACCATTTAAACTGCACCAATCAGCAGGCTTTGGACACTGCATTTTACCAGGGCACCCAAGTCTCTACAAAGGAGCAAGGAAGAGATAAAGTGATCAATTTGCTATCTGTGTAACAGTGCATGGAAAGATTGCATTCTTGCCACTTCTATCACAGCCTACAACATGCCCAAATCCTCACTGGCCCGTCTTTCAAGTGCAGGATCCTGGAAGCAACCAGTACCTCTATTTTATACTATTAAGGTTCTAACTCCCTTAGGACTTCGTGTCTTAGCGTGAAGAAAATTCACAAGTTAAACTCGCATTTAGAAACTCAAATGTAACTCTCAGAAGATGTTCAAAAAATTATAGCAGTCAATATCTAGAACCTTATCTCCAAAAAAAGTGCACTATGAGTAGGGATGGGCCACAGAGAATTTCTGCAACTGAGAATGAAAAAACTGGTAGGTAGCTGAAATTGCATAAAAAGAAAGACAATTTTCAGTGAACCCAAAATTGAACCTTTTAGTTCAGTGCTGTTCAAACAGCAACTGCTAGGTATTTGTGGTGATTGAGCACCTGAAATGTGATGAGTCTGATTAGAGATGGTGCTGTGTGTGTTAAAGATAGGACAATTTGGAAGTCTTAGAAGAATACACAATATCTCACTAATTTGTATAAAATTTCATATTGAAATGATATAATTTCACCTACAGTGGATAAAATATGATGTACTGAAAATAATTATTAAAATTATTTTCTTTCTACCTTTCAATACAGTTAATTAGGAAAGCTTACAGAAAGTATAGGTTCATACACTTCCACTGGACCAAGAGTCTCTCTCATTTTTCATTCAACCTAATTAAATCACACTGAAGCCATGGGCATAACCAAACTTAAATTTAAGCCCTTACTTCAAGATTACCTGAAGAGGGGCAGGGGATGTGGCTCAAGTGGTAGTGCATTCACCTGGCGTGAGGCACTGGGTTCGATCCTCAGCACCACATAAAAATTTTAAAAAAAGATATTGTGTCCACCTAAAGCTAAAAAGTAAATATTAAAAAAAAAAAAAAAAAAAAAAAAAGACTACCTGAAGAACATAAAAGAAACAAAAAATTCTGGACCATTTACCTCTCAAATGTGCCTAAAAAGAAACCATTCAATCTCAAAAATAAGAACACAGACTTGGGAATAGGAATAAAAATTTTAAAGTAATGGTTCTTTTACCTTCTGTTCACCAGAATTAATGTGTGGAGTTTAAAAAAAAAAAAACAAAAACCCACAGGTGCTCCTCCATGGAAGGGTTGAGCTGGAGGGAAAGCTGGGGGTGGAACCCCATCATCCACATGTTTTAAATCTCACCAGCAGCTGGGCCTGAAAAGCACCTAGCCCATTCCTACATACATACAACTCAACGCACCCACAAGAGTACCACTAAACCTCCCAGACTTTGAAATGCAGCCATCAGGCTGCTTAGACACCATCAGTAGGTGATGTGAAGGACCTACACTGATAAAACAGTGGCAACATCAAAGAGATGCTGCCATAATCAGACACTGAGCTAAGCCAATCTAAATAGTATAAAATAGTAGAACCTAAATAGTATAAAATAGAGGTACTGGTTGCTTCCAGGTCCTGCACTTGAAAAGACTGGCCAGTGAGGATTTGGGCATGTAACTAATCAATCTAGTGTCCCTCCTAGATTGATTTTGTATGTGCACAAGTGAAAGGAATTTCTATTTGCTTCTGCCTTCAGTTCTCTCAGAAGGCAATTAAACAGAGCTTCAGTGTTTACACATGGGGCTCTGACATCGGATGGCCCAGGTTAAAATCCAGCTCTCCAGTTAATAATACAGGCAAAAGTACTTCCCATTCCTAGGCATGTGCCCTCCTCCAGGTGAAAAGAAAATGTACCCACACATTTAGGATTGATCCCATCATGTAAGGGACTTGGAATCATTCAGCTAAGCCAGGCCCTTTAATGGGGTCAACTTCTCTCTTCTAATGAACCGGCTGTAGTTTTCCATTACCCATAAGAAAGTCTTCCCCCCACTTTCTCTTTTCTCATTAACTCAACAATGACAAAAGTACCCTGTTGGCTACAAAAAGCTGGCCAACCCCGTGCCTCTCCCTTGACACAGGCTTCCAAAGCAAGAAAGGGACCTCTCACCTGTCAGGCTCTTCAATCCTTCCGTGAAAAGGGACTGGAACTCTGGAGACTCTAACTTCATGGTGAAGAGCCGCCGCTTCAGAAGGCACAGCCTACTCCAGCTGCAGCTCAGGACGGGCCGGTGCCGTGGACACAGGTGCCTGAGCATGGAGAGACAGTCCCCAAGCACCCACCTGCAAGCACATGCACAACAAGGAACTTCAAACACGGGACAAAGAGCAATTCCCCTCCTATCCAAATGAAAGGAGGGCCTTGCGACCCCCGGAAGGACCCCACCTCTAAGTGGTGGCTGTCCAGTTCTGTAGCCCGAAGCCCCACGAGGCTCACTGATGTCCTATCTCCTGAGAAGCGGGCTCCGGGGTCAGGAGCGAGGGGGAGACTTCCAGAAAACTTAACTGGAAGACTTGCAAGAACGGCAGGCCTCCCCCAACGGGTCACGGTCACCCCGGGTGGCGCCTGAAACTTTATGACTCAGGGGTGGTTCCTCGGAAGTGAAAATTAGCTGCTTTTCTCACCCCTCTCCTCCCGGCGTGCCCTCTGCTCGGCTTCCACGACGCCCCTGTCCCCCTCCTCCCCCCCGCCCCGGAGCCAGGCCATAGCTGCCGGGCCCCCACGTGACCCCGACCTCGGTGACCGCGCAGTTCCTCGGAAAGCAGGGGCCGAGGAGCGGCGTTTCTCATGGGGGCGAGCTCCCCTCGTAGGGCCACGTGCGGCGTCCTGCATTTCCGCCTCAGAAAACCCCCGGGGACCCTGGCCGTGACCCCGGGTCCTAGGACCCCACCACCCGGGGCGGGAAGGGGCGAGAAACACCTCGGGGACGCGGTCGGGACGCGACCTCCACGCTGCGGCCTTGCAGCCCCGCGCAGGGAGCGACCTCTCGCCGCACCGCGCTCCCGCCTCCCTCAGGACGCGGCCGCGGCGCAACACTCCACAGAACTAGCGCCCGTGCGCTCACCGGCCCGCGCCTCCCCGCCACACGCACTTCCGGGAAGGTGTACGCTGTGATGTCACGACGCACGAGGGCCGGCAGCGAATAGGAAGCCGCGGATGGACGCGGGGGGCGGGGCGTATTCCGACTCTCAGCGCCCCTCCCACCTACGCACCACGCGGCGAGACGCAGGGCCGGACTCCTCACGGGCTCTGGAAAGTCTCGCGAGGCTACGGTGCTGCTCGAGGCTTGCAAGGTGCGCAGAGAGGTTCGCGCTGGATTTCAGAGACTCACAGAGCTTCAGCTCCCCGCTCCTGTGAAATTACTGCTTTGTGTGATCAGAGGCTACGCAGCTGCAAAGTGAAGAACCTGGATTGGATCCAGTCCTTTTTTTATTTTTAAAGGCACAGAAGAGGGCAGAGGGTGGCAAAGACCATGAAGTCCTTTAAATGGGGGGAGGGGTGGGGAGTCTTAATGCAACTTTCAAGTTACTTAATTTTCCAGAGAATTTAACTAGAGAAAAATACTTATGCCATGGTATTTCTCTGGGTTGTTATTACAGGGTCTCTTGCCCTTAGGGAGTGTTGAGTAGCCCAATTTTATAAGCACCAGACTTTCCAAGGTGACATTCAGGGACACAACTTTGATTCAGTTTAAAACCTTAAGGGAGCAAGGAAAGCCCCAGTCCTTTCAGTTTTCTCTCCCAAGTCTCCCTCCTGTCACTCTAGACAGAACAATTTTATGCTAACCGATTTGACAACATGGAGGAAATGAGCAGATTCTACTTAAAAGGTAACTTAGAACTGAAATGGGGTAGAAATGTAAATCTGAATAGCCCTTTGTCTTTTCACTTTTTAAAATTGAATTTTGTTCAGCAAACTTGCTGCAAAGGTAATTCCAGGCCCAGATGATTTCTATGGTCAAAATGATGAAACCCTTAAGGAAGAAATAACACCAATTTTGCACAAAGTTTTGTTCAGAAAATGGAGAAGACACTTTTCTTCTCATCTTCAGGCCAGCATAATCCTAACAGCAAACATGAAATAAATATTACAAAAATTAATTTACAGACTAATTTTCCCTACCAACACAGAAAACAAAATTAAAATGTGACCAAACAATCCAATAATATAGGAAGGGAACTCATCATTATCCATTATTCCAAATCCAAAGAATGCTAGCTGGATTTAATGTTCATAAACAAATTAATGTAATTCAACAAACCAACAGACTAAAAAGAAACGTTTATGATCATCCCAACAGATGCAGAAAGAGCACTTACTATTCAACACCCATCATTATAAGTGTTCAAAAACAAGTTAAAAGGGACTTCCTCAAGATTCTAAAGAAATAAGTACATCTAATATCAGACTTCGTGTTCAAATTTTGATCACTTCCCCCTAATATCACGAATAAGGCCAAGATGTCCAGACTTAACCACTGACTTTCAATCTGTGACTATAATTCATCACTATTAACAAAAAAAAAAAAAAAGAAAGAAAGAAAGAGAAGTTAAAAATGTGGAAGAAGAAGCTACAGCCATTCTCTCCATACGGATGTGATGGTTAACACAGAAACCATGAGATACAACAACAACAACAACAACAAAAAAAAAACTACTAAAACTAGTAAGTAAAGTTAGCACAGTTTAGGATACACAGTTAACCTACAAAAATAAATTTATTGTTATACTAGCAGCAAAAATATGGGAGGTGAATCTGCATACTGCTTATATTCTATATAAATTCTATGTAGCAGTAAATGTAACAAGAGAATCTGTATAGTTGGAAACCAAAAGATGTTTGGTATTATCAAGAGGGAAGCTTCCAAGAAATCTACTAGAATGTTTGAAATCCAAACACTTGGCATCATCAAACACTGATGAGGATGTAGAGCTCTTATATACTGTTGGTAGGAACACCAACTTTAACAGCAGCTTTGAAAACCACTGTAGTAGTTTCTTATACACTTACTGTATGCCTCAGCAGACCTACTGCTAGATATCTACCTGAAACGAAGGCTTGCATTCACACTAAAAAGTGTATTCGAATGGCTGTAGCTTTAGTCATAATTACCCAACACTAGAAATAACCCAAATTTTCTCCCAACAGATGAACGGATGAACAAACTGGGGTATGGAATACTTCTTGGCAATGAAAAAGGACAAACAAGGGATAATGTACAACAACGTGTTTGTCTCTCAACTTCTGGAATCTGAAAGCCAGATTCAAGAACCCCACAAAATAATGATATTATATGACATCTGGAGCAGGCAAAGTCTGTAGAGACAAAAAATAGATCAGTTGTAGCAAGTGAATGGGGGTGAGAACAGTTCACAACCAAAGACCTGGGGAGAATTTAGGAGGAGACGGTGACAGAATTGTTCTATAGTTTAATTTTGTGGGTTTGTTAAAATACACATAATAGCATGCCAAGTAGGGTGAACTTTCCATTGCATAAATTATACCCCGAAATAACCTAATCCCCAAATTAATTACATTTTTATATGAAAAAGCAACATGAAATTTTTTAAAGCATGGTTTAAACAGTTAAAGAAATGCTTAATCAAATAAATTCAATTATTGAATTATTCGTATAGGAAAGTGGAACAAAGAGATTTGAGGCTATTCAATGAAAAGGTAGAAGAGTTCTGTGGACACAATGCCCAGTTGAAACCCCCAGGAGATTGTGAGAACAACCAAAGTCACCCAGGGTCCTCCCTCCTCCCGCACAAGATGCTTACGATTATCTCCTCCTCAAGACCAGGAATTTCAAACTGGGTCATCTATCCCAAAAGATGGGACTTTGATAACTAAGGGAAATAAACCCTGACTTGCCTTTGCTACTCAGAAATCCCACATCTCTCTGTAAGTACTTTATGCCCCAAAGTCACGCTCATGGACAGAGTACTGCTGGGGGCTGGTGGCCTTGTGCTGTTCTCTCCCAACACCATGAATAGTATTTGCCTAAAAGGCACCCTCAAATTAAGAAGGAAAAGGAGAATAAAGATACCTTTATAGGTGGAGCATGGTGGCACACGCGTGTCATCCCAGGGACTCTGAGGCTGAGGCAAGAGGATCCCGAGTTGAAAGCCTGCCTCGCTCGGCAGCTTAGCAAGACCTTGTATCAAAATAAAATATAAGGGCTGAGGCTCAGTGGTGGAGCGCTTGCCTGGCACATGTGAAGTACTAGGTTTGATCCTCAGCACCATATAAACAAATAAAAAAATTCAACATTAAAAAAATATATATATATATAAAGGCTGGGGATCTAGCTCAGTTGGTAGAGTGCTTGCCTTGCAGGTACAGAGCCCTGGGTTTAATCCCCAGGACCAGAAAAAAGGAAAATAAAATATGAAAAAGTGCTGGGGATGTTGTTCAGTGATTCAGCACTCCTGGGTACCAAAAAAAAAAAAGGAAAAAGAAAAAAAAAACTTTATATACATATATATTCGTGTGTGTATATTTGGGTACTTATTAGATACCCCAGCCAAATCTGGGTATCTAAAATCTCCTGATCAGTGCTTGTTCTGAGTATACCTGAGTACTTGTTAGAGTCCCTCAAAGATCTTCCGTCCTTCTTCAACCTGGGCCAGATCTTAGGTCCTGTGACTGGGCACCCAGTGTCCAGATGGGGCTCCCCACTGCCCACTGGTTCCTGTACGTTGTGCTGTGTTGAGGTGGTGCCCGTCCCTACCATATTTCCATGGGTACCAGGCAGCTCACCAGCATTAACCTGCATGGGACATGGACAGCGTTCCCCCCCGCCCCCGGCCCCAGGTATTCCACAGAACAGGAAAAGGAGGTGAAGAGGTTGACTTGTCGAGGTCACCCGAAGTGTAAGGGACACTCTGACTCAAAACCACCACCGAGTGGGAGTGTAGGTCAGTAATTGAGAAAGGGAAAAAAAATTGAGGTCTGAAATAAATACAAGAAAAGAAAAAATAACCCACCACTGAACCCCAAAAAGATGTGGAGGTGTCCCCAGGCACCAGCCCAGGCAGGGTGAGGCACTTCACATGAGGACATTTGGATCTCGGTCCCACTGGAACAAGACATTGAAGGTTTGTCAAAGCTGGAGTTTCCCAAGATGGCTGCCCAAAGGAGCTGGAGGCCCGGGCAGGAGGCTGGGGCTGGGGTCCCCCCACAGGAGGGCCAGGATGGAGGAGGGGAGCCTGGCAAGTCACTGAAGACAGAGAGGAAAGCCTGCATTGCTGTCCTCAGGCTGCTGTGACCCATCGCCACCAACGCAGTGGCTTAAAGTCACATCTATTTGTCATCTCACGGTTTTGGAGGTCAGGACTTGAAAACAGGTTCACTGTAGAGGCTTCTGGGGGCATCTGTCATCTCTAGGTTCTAGAAGATTCCTCTGTCCATCTCCAGAGTCAGCAGCGTAACATCTTCAGCCCTCTGGGCTTCCTCCTGCTATATCCTCTTAATAAGGAGCATTAGGGCCACCTGGGAACTCCAGGAAGTGCTTCCCAAGGAAAGATCCTTCATCAGGTGTGCTGTGTCAGGTAACAGCTTCCGGGGTTCCAGGGGTCAGTACCTGGACATCTCTGGCAGCTCACAATTCAGCCTCCTCAAACCTCCAAGTGTACCTTAGAAATGAGGTGGACAAGTCCGGTGCGGTGGCACAAGCCTGTCCTCCCAGCAGCTCGGGAGGCTGAGGCAGGAGGATCGTGAGTTCAAAGCCAGCCTCATCAATGGCGAGGCCCTAAGCAACTCAGTGAGGCCCTGTCTCTCAATAAAATACAAAATAGGGCTGGGGATGGGGCTCAGGGGTCAAGTGCCCCTGTGCCCCTGAGTTCAATCCCTGGTACCAAAAAAAAAAAAAAGAACTTAGGTGGAGTATGTTACAAAATCTGTTGCAGTGCTGAACACCTCTCTATTTCCCCCCTTTCTGGGTTTTAGGCAACTGGTTTGATTTCAAGTTAAAAACACATGGTTGAGTGGGATCTCCGCTCAGAGCTGCCCACCC
The DNA here is from genome assembly GCF_964194105.1 of Spermophilus citellus. NCBI lineage: Eukaryota > Metazoa > Chordata > Mammalia > Rodentia > Sciuridae > Spermophilus > Spermophilus citellus. The sequence goes on along the minus strand of NC_138201.1, from coordinate 9,346,837 downwards.
CGTGGGCCACCATTCCCTCCAGGACCCTCTGCGTCCACTATCCACCATCCACCATGCTTCCTGGGAACATTTGCATTTTAAATTAAGACAGATAATGCAGAAAAAAAATACTTTCCATTAAGACAGAAATGAATAATGATAGCACTTGGCCCCCTGCGGGAAGATATTCAAAGCACCATTTCGATAAATCAAATAAAGCCTAATTATGACCTCATTTGAATATCCTGCCATGTAGGGGTGCTGGTAGTTGTCGGCATGTCCCCCCCACACACCCCAATTTTTTTCTGCAAAGTAAATTTATTGAAAAGAATGAGCTCTGTTTTCCAGAATGCCTGTTCTTTATTTGAAACAACAACAACAAAAAAAAAGTACCTGTTTGAAGCCAAAGTCATCTGCTAGTTTTGTTCTCATAAAAGTTTAATAGAAGCCAACTAAAGTTTAAGACCTCCCAGAGGACAAATAAAGATATTTCTCGGCAAATGTAGGCTCGCACTTTTCATTGGTGCTGGGGGATTTTACACACAAATGCAATTTTATTTTACATTTAAAAGAGGTAAGTAAATAGACAAATCAATTTTAGCGGCTCTGAAATTTCATACCCGGGTCATTAATTTTAAAAGATGGGACTTCCATAATAGTTAGAGGAACAGAGGCCCTAGGGTAAGAAGCTGAGAATAATCACCTTCAAAATTCTGAATCATCAGCAACCTCCGATCAGAACCCAGAAGAGTCTAAACTCTGCTTCCTTGGAATGTTCTCCACCATATTTTTTTTTCAAACAGAGATTCATGTAAAATTCCCTACTGCCTCGACAGAAATCCCCTTCTGTCCCTAAGGTAGGAGGACCTACTCTGTGTGCCGGGTAGCAGGAAAAAATTCTCATAAAACCAAGCTTGTCCAAGGACCTGGCCTCCAATCCCTGTCTCAGGTCCAAGCCGTAAGACCTGATCTCAGCATCTCTGTGCTGGAGAGGAGATAAGAACAGCCCCGTCGCCACAGTATGGAGGTAAATTAAAAATCAGTCCCCAATGTGGCAGGTAAAAATCCCATGACAGACAGAAAAAGGACAATTTGAGAGGTCCCCACGTAGCGGATGACATCAAACCAAATTTGAGCAAATCAGAGTTTCTCCAGTCAGATCTCTCACCCAGGGCCACCAAATAAAGCCTTCACTGCCAATGAAACATTTCTCAGGTGTTTCTTTTAAAAATCACAATTCTAGAATAGAGGTTTGGCCCTTCTGGGCAATGTGAATTGGGGAAGCATCACCAAGAATTCTCCAAGCCTTGGTTAACTCATCTGTAAAAGAGGTTTATGGGGCTTCCACAGGATGTGTACAAAGCAGTCAACACTCCCGGCACACAGTAGGCCCTCTCTAAATAGAAGCAGAATATTGGTTTACATTAATAAAGTTAGTTTAACAGTGTAATTCTTGTGGTTTTTTTTTTTTTTTTTTTTTTTTTTTTTGGAGAGGGTAGGGAGTGCCGAGAATTGAACCCAGGGACCCTTAACCCCTGAGCCACATCCCAGGACTTTTCATTTTTTTTTTTTTTTTTTTTTAGACAAGAGTCTCACTAGGTTTCTTAGGGCCTCATCAAGTGCGGAGGCTGGGCTCAAACTTGTGATCCTCCTGCCTCAGCCTCCCAAGTCACTGGGATGACAGGTGTACCCCACCACCTTCATCTCTTTTAATTTTATTTAGAGCATTATAGGTATAGGTACGAGTCGGGCTCAACCCAACAAAATCACATATGCATGGGTTTTGATTTGAGCCCCCATTTTGGTGGCTGTTTTTACACATTCTGGTTGAATTTCCTATAGGCGGCTTGCAGAGAGCCAAGCACTCGTTGCTGTTTAAAGAACTGGAAAAGAATGAGTTAAAAAGGGTACTGACACCCTTCATGGTCTGAAGACAAGCTTTCGATTCATCCATTTATTTGATTGTAGATGGACACATGCCTTTATTTCTACGTGGTGCTGAGAATCAAACCCAGTGCCTCACACATGCCTAGGCAAGCGCTCACCACGGAGCCCCAACCCCAGCCCCTTTTGATTCATCTTAAAGACGCTCAGTGGCTTTTCTTGGGCAGGTGGTAAACCCACCTACTGATTTTAATCCACTCGGATTTTTCTAACAGTTACCCAGAATTCTGATTAGATCTTGTCGGGGACACACACTGTCTAGAATTTTTATGGTGGTTTTATTGAGATATGATTCACGTGTCAGACAATTTGCCAAAAGTGCAGAACTCGGTGGTTTTATGGTGTCTGCAGAGATGGCAACCGTCACCACAATCAGTAGAGAACGTTTTTATCACCCCCAAAGAAGTCTGGTTTCCCAGGTTCTACAGCCCCCACACTTCCCCCTCCAACCATAGTAGTTATTTTTGACATATATTTCCAATTCTCTTGGATGGGTCTTTGCCTAGAAATGCAATTGCTGGATCAGAGGCAGACACTATCTTTCTGGAGAAATGTCTGTTAATTTTCCAAAGTGGTTGTACCATTTTACAAGCCCCACCAACAGTGGCGGGGGTGGGGGGGGGTTCCACTTGCAAATTTTTTTATCTCAATTTGCTCTTCTCCCCATATTCAATGCTGTTCTTGAGAATACTGTGGGAAACTTGTGGTGTCTCAGAGGAGGCAAAGAAGATTTTTGAGGCCAAAAAGGGCCTCCCCAAAGTGGGAGCCTCAAAAAATGGAGGGGGTCTTTGCAACCGAGTTAAAGTCGATTGTAGATTATTTTTATCACTGTCAACCAGTGTCTCTGAAGACACAGAGGGAGAGGGTGATGTGGGGGAGCCTCGTGTTATCTGGGGACAAGTTAAAGACAGGAGGCTGACCAAAGTCATTTCCACGTGTATCTTGTGGGACTGGGGATGTGGTTCAGTGACTGAGGGCTTGCCTGGCATGCAGGAGGCCCTGGGATCAATCCCCAGCACTGAAAAAAAGGTATAATGCAGGCCAGACATGGAGGAGGAGTCTGTCATCCCAGCTGCTCAGGAGGCTGAGGCAGGAGGATGGCGAGTTCAAAGCCAGCCTCAGCAAAAGCAAGGTGCTCAGCAACTCAGTGAGACCCTGTCTCTAAATAAAATACAGAATAGGGCTGGGGATGGGGCTCAGGGGTCGAGTGCCCCTGAGTTCAATCCCTGGTACCAAAAAAAAAATACATTTATCCCCACATTCGTATGGCATAAAACATTTCTACATATAGAAGCATAAGAATAAAATAAAAGACACATTAATTCGGCCTCCATAGAGCGAATGATTGGTCCCAATCCTTCACTCCCCTCTAGTAATTGTACAAACCCATACCCCTACCACTGGGCCTTACCAGGTTGGGCAGAGTATACTTTGGGCTTGGGCCAGCTGACTCTGGGTTTCACCCTGACATTTGCTCAGGTTTTGGGGACGTCGTTGACAGTGATGTGACTCAGTGTCTGCAATGTGCTCGGGCCGTGATTTTCCTCTTTGGCAGTTTGGCTCTGGGTAGTGGCTGGTTCCAAATGATTGGTGGATGCTGGGAACAAACCTGAGCCCAGTCTGTAATCTGGAGCTCAACCCAAGGTGAGCCAGACCCCAGTCAATGGAGAAACCAATACTTATTGACACTGAGGAGCTTGTGGTTATTTTTGTAGCAAGACCTGACTAATACTCCCACCACGTAGAGATAATCTCTCCTATCAGTCTCAGCATCTAACCCAAACTGAGATTTTGAAAAAAAAAAAAAAATACGTGCATATGTACTGCCTGTTGTTTCTGTTTAATATTTCTATTTAACGCCAGAGTTCTTGATATCATCGCTTTTCATATCCATGTATTGCAACTTCATAAATTATGTGTCAGCCCGGCATGGTGGTGCACACCTGTCATCCCAGCGACTCAGGAGGCTGAGACAGGAGGATCATAATACGTTCAAGGCCAGCCTCAGCAACTTAGCAAGACCTCATCTCTAAATAAAAAATAAAAAGAGCTGAGGGGTGGTGTAGCTCAGAAATAGAGAACGCCAGGGTTCAATCCCCAATACCAAGAAAATAAACTCATCTCCTTCTCTTAATTGTTCTTATATTACTTAAACTCTTACAAAGAAAGCTACAGTAAGTTTCCCTCTCTTTTGTATAGATCTTGGTCTACCTTTCACATTATTTCCACCGAGTGCATCTCCAGGAGCGGAGACGTTTAATAAAGCTCCCTGAACCACACTTTGCAAGGAGTAAGAGTCACTGAATCCACTTTCCAAGTTTTTTACTCTTGGAATTTTTTTTTTTACCCGTGACATTTGGGCTATACCCACGCTGTTTTATTTCTTATGGAATTGAGTCAAAATTTTTTCAAAAATTTTTTTGAAAAAAAAAAAAAAGACTTTGGGGAATCCTTCTAGCACCTTCTATGACAATGTCTTTGGACATGGACTTTATATCCTAAAGACTGAAAGTGACTTCCTACAACATAAACCGTCCACATTCCTGCTGCTTCTCCAATGCTGTTATGAAAACCGGGGTGGGGGACATAAGACATGACTTTTTTATTATTATTATGGGCTTAGTTGGGACAGGATCATATGCCTGGGTGAGTGTCAGTGGGGGGAGCGGCCAGCTCTAATTTTCTGTAACTCTGAGAGCACCTGGCACGGTGCACAGCTGCATGCAGTAAATAGGTCTCGTGTGCAAGAGCTTCAAAAACACAGGGAACAGTATAAGGCAGGCTTTTGAGCCCAGAATTACTGCCCTTGAAGTAGTACTCATAAGTTTTCTAAGCTTCTTTAGTGACGGCTGTGCTACCACTGAAGCCAGACGAGGAGGACTTCAAAGAGCTGCTCAGATGACTGATAGCGTATCTTAACTTCTCTGGGCACCTCTTGGCAAAGAGATGGATCTCTCTCTGTTCCTTCTTTTACTTCTCCTTTCCCCCAAGGAAAGTCACATTTGGGGGGATCATCGAACAATGACTGATATGGTTTCATTTGGGGCAACTGTCCCATTTAAAGGTCTGGCACAGTAGGGGCCCTCAACCACGGGGCCACATCCCCAGTCCTATTTTTGTATTTTATTTAGATACAGGGCCTCACCGTTGCTGAGGCTGGCTTTGAACTTGTGATCCTCCTGCCTCAGCCTCCTGAGCTGCTGGGATTGCTGGAGTGCACCGCCATGCCTGGCCGTGCAGTAGGGATGCAGAGATGTGTGGAAATTTACATCAATGGGCTTCCTGTCCATCATATCAGAAATGGAAATGCTGATCTAACTCTGGCAACCCATTCCCTGTGTTGAGGAATCGCACCACATGCACCCCCAGGGCTAAACCTGAAGCCCTCTCAAAGGCAACCAGCAACATCAACCATGGCACAGATAATGCATTCAACACCCTTCTTATCTGGTCAGTCCCACCCTAGGTCACATGTTTAAAAGAAGGCAGCTTTGCTAGCCGCTGACCTTGAAATTCCCTAGAAGCAAACAGAAGAAAAAAATGTGGGGCTGGGTTTGTATCTCAGGGGTCTAGCACTTACCTAGCACATAGGAGGCACTGGGTCTGAACCTCAGTGCCACATGTAAATAAATAAATAGAATAAAGGTATTGTGTCCACCTGCAACTAAAAAATAAATAAAGATGTGGGGCCGGGCTCGGTGGCGCACGCCTGTCATCCCAGCAGCTCAGGAGGCTCAGGCAGGAGGATCGCGGGTTCAAAGCCAGCCTCAGCAGCATCGAGGCCCTAAGCAACTCAGTGAGACCCTGTCTCTAAATAAAAAATAAAAAAGGGCTGTGGCTCAGTGGTGAGTGCCCCTGAGTTCAATCCTCAGTATCATTAAAAAAGAGAAAGAAAGAAGAAAAGAAAAATAAATGTGGAAAGATAAAAATAAAGAGGCTGGGGATGTGGCTTGGTGGTTAAACGCTCCAGTTCCAAAATAAATGAATGAATAAATGAATAAATAATGTGTTTAAAAAGAAAGAAATGGAACAAAGGAAGGAAGATTCAAGTAGCTTTGCTTACATGGAAACAGAGCTTGCTACCAAGACAGAGAAGGGCAAGGGGCATCACCCAGTGACCGAAAACTTGCTCCTCAGGCTCAGAATGAGGGGACTTTCCTATTCCTCAGGCTGCACCGATTGTCAGATCATGTACCCGGTTTTGAACTGGAGACGAAGACACAATCACTACTCCAGCGGATGCAGCACATTAAAAAAAATTAATAATAATAATGCAAAGCTTTAGAGGGTCCAGAGAAGACTCCATTACCTGGTGGTCACCAACATAAGTTAATGTCAACTCCCAAAGACACCAAACTGTGTCCCAAAGCAGATCACGGTGCAGACGAGACGGTTATCAGATAGTGGCTATCCGGACCTGAGAGATGCTTTTGATTGACAGCGGGGTGGTCACCGGGAGTGCCAAGTTCATCACCCTGGTCCTCTCACCCACTCCTTCCTCCTGGGTGTTGGCTTAGAGAAGGTGCATTGCTCTCCCATCGCGGAGGAAACTGCCTGTGAGTTTCTTACCAGTCCAGCTGTGATGATGACACACTCAAGAACTGTCTCCAGGTCAAGCAGTGCACCCGGAGATAAGGCTCCCTCTCCATGCCCGGCTGCCAGCCTCTGAGTGCAGGGCCTCTGCACTTCTCAGGAAGCCGGCCGCAGACGCCTGACTCATCTCAGGTGAGCAGAGGGACACCTTGTCCTAGGACAACAGGCTCCGGAGGGACCCCGTGCACCCCCTCCTAATCATTGCATGGTGGGGAGGGAGGTTTTAACAAAAGGTGAAAAATTGCAATTTGTAAAGGTAGGAAGATCTTTTCAATAAACTTTTGTCAGTAAAGACAGAATTAATGATGAGGCTTCAAATTTGCATCAGGCAGGGGCTGGCCAGAGACAGCACTTTTCTTTTTGACTTTACGAATGGATTAAGTAAGAAATGGGCTAATGCATGCCGGGCTAAGTCCTATTAAAATAACACTCACAGTTTTGTTAAAAATTTATATAAATATGACACATCTGTTTTTCCACGGCTCCAGATCGATACCGGATGGGATGGATGAAAACTAGAACACACAATGCAGCTAAGATTTCTTAGAAAATATATGAGTCTAGAAAATAGAGTGTCATAATGTATCTTGGTTGAGGAAGTTTCAGAGCTCATCTGAAAAGTTGCAAATTAAGAACCAATTACAACAGGGGACTGGTGTTACCGTATGTAACCAAAGGCATTTTGCATTTTTGTTTCTGCTGAAGGTTTTTTGGATTTCCAAGACAGTTTGTGTCTAAAGTGTTCAAAAAGTTGCTGATATCTCTGTTTCTCTCTCTCTCTCTCTCTCTCTCTCTCTCTCTCTCTCTCTCTCTCTCGGCTTTATGTTTACTTAGTTATTTACCCAAAGCAAAGAATATATATATTTCCATGCAGATCCAAGACACAAAATAAGAAGGAGGGAGGAAGGAGATAGGAAAGGAAAAATCAGACTCTTTGAATATTCCACGGATCTAAAATTCATTTAATGCATGAAAACTGACCGTGCTTCATAGTTATCCTGCAGAATGCATTCGATACTCCATTTAAATGAAATATACTGAACATTTCATGACCGGGTACGATCTCTAGATTGTTACTCCATGTGATGACTTCCCCTTTCATTGTTATTGGAAAAAAAAATATCAATCTATGTAGCTGTTAAAAGTTTGCATTTCAAAATCAAGTCACCTGATTGGTTTACACCACCACTGAAAGGCTGCACAGGGAAATTTTTAGGCCAGGGACCCAGGGGACTGGGCTTGTTCCAGGCTCCCTGTTCTGCACCACCCCCTGACCTTGCTAATCCCCCTGTTTGATTTCAGCACCTATGTCCTGCCTTGTCACGGCTGGGTATTGATTTGCCTCTGCTCTACCCACCTGGACATCTGCCCCACTCCTGGGTCGGCCACCATGAACGTGACCAACGGGGTCCTTGGTTTCTGCTGTCGGTACTGGCTTTGAGGAGAGTGTCGGTGCACAGGTACGCTCAGGGATGTGGGATGATCATGTCTGATGGGAGAGAACATATTTAACTATCGGGGATATCTGCAGCAAATTGGCCAGACCCTCAGGGTGGCCGTACCATCTCCATCTGGACAGAGGGCTTTGTGTGTGTGCCCACAGTTGGAACCCACGAGTGGTACTTTAGGAATATTTCAGAAAACCAATCAGAGGCTCAGTAGGGATGAAACAATGCACAACCCCAAATTGGCTGAACAGTCAATGTGAATGTGCTTTTGGTTTATTACATTCTCTCTTTTTCTCCTAAAAAAAAATGGGTTTTATTTCTAACTGCACGTTGCAGGATAAAAGAGGAAGTTAACTCTTTTTTTTTTCTTTTTTTTTAAATTTTTTTTTTATTGGTTGTTCACAACATTACAAAGCTCTTGACATATCATATTTCATACATTAGATTGAAGTGGGTTATGAACCCCCAATTTTACCCCAAATGCAGATTGCAGAATCACGTCGGTCACACATCCACAATTTTACATAATGCCCTATTAGTAATTGTTGTATTCTGCTACCTTTCCTATCCCCTACTATCCCCCCTCCCCTCCCCTCCCATCTTCTCTCTCTACCCCATCTACTGTAATTCATTTCTCTCCTTGTTAATTTTCCCATTCCCCTCACAACCTCTTATATGTAATTTTGTATAGCAATGAGGGTCTCCCTTCATTTCCATGCAATTTCCCTTTTCTCCCCCTTTCCTTCCCACCTCATGTCTCTGTTTAAAGTTAATCTTTTCTTCCTGCTCTTCCTCCCTGCTCTGTTCATAGTTGCTCTCATTATATCAAAGAAGACATTTGGTATTTGTTTTTTTCCAACAGAGCACAGATCCTCTCTGTATCTTTTCAATTTCTGCCGTGAGGTGGAGCCTCGAATTTGATGTCACTACAGCTAACTCAAAAAAAAAAAAAAAAAAAAAAGGTTCTAAAAATGGGCCTCAACCACCACTTTGGTTGTCAAATACATGCTCTGGGCAGAACATCAATAAATTATGAAAAGGGGGAAAAAAAAGAGAGAGGGGAAAGATTTTTGTGACCCTGAACTTCAGTAGAACTCGACAGATTTCTCAAGAACCCAGGGGAAGTCCACCCTGCCCCCCCCCCATGGTTAACACTTGACTCAACTTTCTAGAAACATCTGTCCTGAAAGAGATTGTGCCCCTGTTTTCTTTCACCTTGCATGGCCCACTGGAAGCTCAATTCTCAGAGAGCACTCGAGGAATCGTAGGTTGACTCAACCCCACGTCACAGGAACAAGTAGCCCCTGATCTGTCCTCGAGATCCAGTGTGTGTTCCCGAGTGACCACAGGTGGGCAGCTGGGCCCTCCTTCCTTCCGGTTAACTGGAAGCCTATCATGCTGATGTCATGGTTTTCTGTTGGACTTTAATGGGCCACCAGGAGAAGAAGGACTATTCTCATTTGGAGACGGTAGATGGGTGCCTATAAATGCAGCTGGTAAATTGGCTCTATTCTTGCACCCTGGAGAGGACAGGGTATTTTGGGATTAAAGAGAGATCTGAGCTTCTGTCCCTCCCCCTCCAACCCAGCCACTGTCAGCAAGAATGACTGCTATTCAGGGGGGCCAGAAGTTTTAAAGGGCCACCGCTGGGGGTGCTTCCATAGAACAGAGAATCAGCAAGACTCAAGAAAACGGGGGGGGGGGGGGGGGGAGGGTTCAATGCTGAATCTCCAGGAATGCTGAGCCTGAAACCCATCTGTGTACCAAAAACCGCTCTTCTTGGTCACCTTTAGACTCTTACGTGAGTACATTGTGTAGCAAATGGGACAACTGATTTTCTCTCCCGGGTACTATTCTATTTGAATAGAAAACATCCCCAAGAGATGCAAAAAAAAAAAACTGTTTCTGGCCAAAAGTTGATCTTCAAAAAAATTTCGAATGATCAAATTTGGAAAAAAAAAAAAACAGTTCTGATTTCTACAGCTATGTACGACTATATGGCCCATTCTAAGGGAGAGTTCTTGCTTATGTAAAATATTCAATCATCTCCCCACTGAGAAGTTCAACAGTTTTGTTATTGACTTCGACAATTTAATTTGCAAAAGATGAACAAATGTTTATTATTTTTAGAACGTCTGGTTCTAACATCTCTCTTACTTGGTAACAGTCACTAGGCGAGGGGCGGTGGGGGTGTTAATTTTGCAATTTTTTTCCCCCTGATCTGAAATTCCTATTGATGAAATGAGTGCAGTTAGATGGTAGTTGATATCATTTCAGGAAATGCGGACATCTTAAGACATCACTTTTGAAGTCTGAAGAGGAAGCTCTCTTGGTTGTTGAGAAGGATATTTTATCTTTTCTGCTCAGGCTCCGAAGATTGCTAACACTTCCCTTTAACTCATTGAAAATACTCACTGGTTGGAAATTTGAAAGAAAAATGTGAAAATGTCTGGATTTTTGTTTTGTCATCGCTGTGGGTTCAAAACGTCTTTCACTAGTTGGAATTGTCAGAGAAAAAGAAACAAGATGATTATTTCTATCGAAATGGGCATGATTCAGATTAGCAATACTTAAGTTTATTTGAAAAAAAAAAAAGGACTTTATGGTTTCGATGCTGTTTCTTTCCTAACACGGTGACCTTTGCCCTTAGTAACTTCAGTAGTAATAGCAATAACTTAAGCAGCCACTTAGCTTAGAAAAAAGCAATGAAGAGTTTTGTGCTATTTGCTGAACTTACCTGTTTACTCAGGATCTCTCCTTTGGTTCCACTGGAATTATATTTGGAAAATATCAAGCTATTAAAATAAAAATGTAAACAGAAAACTATAAGTCATTCTAATTAGTACCATAGAGTGGACCCAGTGTAGGGTTTTTTTGTTTTGTTTTTTGCTCTTGGAAGATTCCAGATGGGGCCCAAGTTCTTTGCTGAGCCATGGTTTGTGTTCTTTGGCAAATTTTCAGACTCATTTCCTTCAATGGTAGGAATGATATCTATGCACTGAATCACTGGGGACTGTGTGGCCGCAGGAAGGACGGCTCTGGGAGAATTGTGGGTGGCTCGTACTTACAGTACAGCTCCCAGGAGAAATATCTGTGCAGAGAGAAGCTCGAGATTTATTTTCTTTAAATTTTTTTTTTAAATTTTCTAATTAGTTTATACATGACAGTAGAATGCACTTTGACACATCTTACATGAATGGAGTATAATTTCTCATTCTTCTGGGTGCCCATGTAGTAGAATCACACCAGTTGTGTGGTCATATAGGCACAGAGAGAGATAATGTCTGATCCATTCTCTGTCCTTCCTACCTCCAGGACCCCTCCCCTCCCTTCACTCCCCTCTGTCTAATCCAAAGTACCTCTATTCTTCCCTAGCCCCCACCCCTTTGTGGGAATTAGCATCTGTGTATCATTTGGCCTTTGGTTTTTTGGGATTGGCCTTATTTCACTTAGCATGATTTTCTCCAGGTCCATCCATTTAACGTCAAATGCCATAGTTTCATTCTTTAAGGCTGAGCAATATTCCTTTACAGTGTATATGTACTAAATATTTTTTATCCATTCATCTGCTGAAGGGCACGCAGGTTGGTTCCACAGTTTAGCTTTTGTAAATTGAGCTGCTATAAACATTGATGTGGCTGTGTCCCTATAGTATGATGATTTTAACTCCTTTGGGTATAAACCAAGGAGTTGGATGGCTGGGTCCAATGGTGGTTCCATTCCAAGTTTTCTAAGGCATCTCCATACTGCTTTCCAGAGTGGTTGTACCAATTTGCAGTCCCACCAGCAGTGTATGAGTGTGCCTTTACCCCATATCCTCACCAACATTTATGGTTGCTTGTATTCTTGAAGAGCTTTCTAGTGGAAAGTTCCCCAAGAGAGATGCTTCTCTCTGCTATTTGCGCCGTGAAACAGGATGCTAAGTTTTTTTTCTGCTTTTTCACACTGAGCGATGGTGACTTTTCCCACTGTGAATTCACTCTCATCGTCCACTTGTCTCAAGTAGGTAGAAATATTGCCAGAGGTGGAAGCCAGGGTCTGATGCATGATAAACACCCACTCTACCACCCAGTTACAACCCCTAACCTGCGGCTTATATTTAAATAGTCCTGGTAATGTTTTATGTCTGCTGTCGACCGTGCCTAACACATTTTTTTTGTTGTTGTTGTTGGGAGGCCTGGTCCCAACGTATAAGTCTAACATATTGTATTCCTAGCATGTAACAGATGGATGTCACAGGTGGGCATGGTGATGTGCCTCTATAATCCCAGGGGCTTGGGAGGCTGAGGCAGGAGGATCACAAGTTCAAAGCCAGCCTCAGCAACTTAGCGAGACCCTGAGCAACTCAGTGAGACCCTGTCTCTAAATAAACTATTTAAAAAGGCTGGGGATGTGGCTCAGTGGTTAGGCACCCCTGGGTTCCATCCCTCGTACCATTAAATAAATAAAAGGATATATGTCACAAATGCTTGTTAGATGGCCAGATGCCCACCTCTTGCTTTAGAAAGGGGCTTTCCGTTTTTCTCAGAAATGCCAGCAAGATGATCTCAATTGTCCCCTTCCTCTCTGCAGGATCCGACTGACCCGTCATGGTCCCTGTACTCCTGATTCTCTGGGGAGCCACGGTGATACCACCCGCCGACTTACTTCCTGACCCAAAGGGTAAGGACCTTGGATTCAATGTAGTTCATCATAGAATGGGTAGCACAGTTTCCTCCTGAGCAAACCCACAGTTAGGACATTTTATGTTTATCTTTAAATATGACCCTTAGCTAGCCGGGGTGGGTGCAGAGTGCTGGAAGTCTCTTGAGGTCCATGGAAAATCCCCACACGTCAGTCACGGAGCAAAAGAAGGCTCTGTAGCAGCGTGAACAGTATTGGCCTAATTCTGGTTAAAGAAAAAAAAAAAGTTAAAAAGTCGTATCAATGCATGCCCAGAAAAAAAAAATTATATAGTGACTACATCATGTTAATGTCCTTCTTCATGGTAGGATGGCAGATTTTTAAAGAAACATTTTTCAGTAGTAGATGAACATAATAACTTTATTTATTTATTTATGGGACACTGTGGATCGAACCCAGGGCCTCACACATGCTAGGTCAGTGCTCTACCTCTGAGCCACCACCCCAGCCCTTAATGTCATTCTTCATGGTAGAATTGTAGGATACTTTTTGCTTTTTCTTTCCTTTTTTTTTTTTATTGTTCATGTTTACAAAACTGATGAGCAGGTACTGATTTTATTTTGTGATTAAATGAATTTTTTTTTTTTTTGAAAGCAAAGTGAAAGCGTGGTTCATGAAGCGGGTTAAAAAAAGCTGTTTTCTATAAATGCCTAAGGAACCAGGGTCACCAGTACTTTGGACCGTGACTCATAATAGGAAATGAACGCATCAGGAATCTTTATACATCATGAATCACACGGACACGTACCTCAGTACCTTTATGTAATGGTAACAAGAGATTTGCAAAAGAAGCTCTTCTTCTTTTCATGGGTGACGCACCCTGTTATTTTCTATTCTGGTATTTTTCGATTCTATGTTTCTTGAAACATCATTGAAAACATGCTGGTCACAACCCAATAAATTGGGATTTCGGCCCATTAATAGATAATGGCCCTCAGTTTGAAAACTATGGTTACAATAAATAATGTTGAAAAATATTCATATTTCCATAAAAAAAAAAACCACATCCATGGTATAGATAGACACTTGGGAAAAGTAAAAAAAAAAATAAGATAATGAGTTATATAGAAACAGTTTTAAAGAAGCATCTTCTGAAATTATTCCGGCATTGAACATCTTCACATCCATTAGCAAAATAGTACAGTAAGACATTTTTAAATACTTGAAAGTGCTGTTTGTGCACCACAAAACATTGTGTTGCTTTTTAATTTTTTCCATAGTGTCCCTTCTCCCGCCTGTGAATTTCACCATCAGAGTCACGGGTTTAGCTCAAGTCCTTTTAAGCTGGGAACCAAATCCTGACCAAGAGCCAAGGAACGCTCACCTGGAATATCACGTGAAGATCCACGCCCCACAAGACGATGACGTAAATATCCCTTCTAAGGGCAGCTGTTATTATTTAGAGTAAATGTTGTTTAGGCTGCATTTTTTTTTATCAAATGAAATTTTAAGTCGAAAAAAAAAAGAAAAAGACAATGACCAAAGGTAGAATGGAGTAGGTAACTGTTTGATGCTTTTTTTCTACAATGGCATAAAGAACAGAAGACAGTAAGTAGCCTTGCAAATGGGCAGAGAGCAAGGGGCAAAGTCAGAGAAATCAAGTTCAAAGCCCCCCTCATCTATACCCTATTGTTGTCACCTTGGACCCGTTAGGTGGCTCCCCGGAGCCTCAGGTTGACTTCTGTGAAACCACCTGCTACACCTGCTGTGTCCCAAAGTCCCAGGAAGGCAGAAACAGTGTGTTTTAACTATTTTGCAGCCAATAAGGAATTCTAGAGAATTTCCTGTTACTTCTTCTGCAGGACAGAGGGACAATAGAGATAGAAATCAAAGGGAACCTCAACCTTAAGCTCAATTAAACCTTAACTGTGATATTTTGTTTGGTTTTATGAGAGGAATATGTTCATGGGCCACCGAGCAATGATGTTTACTAGAATGGATTTTTAAAAATCTTTTTCTAACAAGCCAGGCGCAGTGGTGCACATCTGTCATTTCAGAGTCTTGGGAGGCTGAGGCAGGAGGATCTCAAGTTCAAAGCCAGCCTCAGCAACGGCGAGGCCTAAGCAACTCAGTGAGACCCTGTCTCTAAATAAAATACAAAATAGGGCTGGGGATGGGGCTCAGGGGTTGAGTGCCCCTGAGTTCAATCCCTGGTACCTACCCGCCCCAGTTTTTTTTTTTCCTAACAAAACTATTTCAGTCTATTTTATCTATGCACCATTTGAAAAGTGGAAGAAGAGGCATCTTCATTTTTTTAAAAGGCTACTTGTGGATTTTATTTGCAGTTTGAAACTGGGAGTACGGAGAGCACCTGCATGGCCCCCCTCCACAAAGGCTTTTCGGCAAGTGTTCGAACCCTCCTGCAGGAAGGTCACGCCCCCCTGGCCAGCAGCTGGGTCTCTGCAGAACTCCCAGCCCCACCAGGTAAGGGAATCTCGTCAAAGTCCAGTGTCATATTCTGGACTCTGCAAAACGGGGAAACAGAAAAACTAACAGTGATTTGCTTTTCTGTAGTCAGTCACCAGTTCCTGGGAGGAGTCTTCCAAGGCATGCACACCCTAACGGGGGCTGTGGTCACTTCTTATTGCCAATTCCACCTGTGCATAATATATAGTTGAAATAGGTATGCAGTACATTTTTTTGGGGGGGTACCGGGGATTGAACTCAGAGGCACTCGACCACTGAGCCCCATCCCCAGCCCTATTTTGCATTTTGTTTAGAGACAGGGTCTCACTGAGTTGCTTAGGGCTGGCTTTGAACCTGCGATCCTCCTACCTCAGCCTCCCGAGTTGCTGACATTACAGGTGTGCACCACGGCGCCCAGGCATTAGGCCCCTGGGCTCTATACCTCTAGTTTCGCTCCTCTAGGAAGTCAGCTCTTTGCAAATATTAACTTTCTATAAATAGGTGACAAGACACTTGCCATCGCTAAGGTTTCCAAAGAGGTCCAAGATTCAAAAGCAACAGCAGCCACGTTGTTTTGTTCTATTTCTGCCCACCCAGGGTCTCCCGGAACCTCAGTCTCGAATTTAACTTGTGCCACCAGCACAACGGCAGGTGGTGGCCACCTGAGGCCACACAGAGTTTCTCTTCACTGCACCTGGCTGTCGGGCGAGGAGGCCCCCCCAGACACGCAGTACTTCCTCTACTACAGGTGAGTCCCTATTTTTAACCCATGCAAATGGGTCACCTCCTCTGGGCCTTAGGAAACTCATGAGCGTTCCACCGTAGGTATGGCTCTTGGACCGAGGAGTGTCAGGAATACAGCAAAGACCCCACCGGCAGAAATACCGCCTGCTGGGTCCCAAGGTCGTCCATCAGCAGCAAGGGGCACGGCTGGCTGGCGGTCCACGTTAACGGCACCAGCAGGACAGCTGCCATCAGACCCTTTGATCAGCTGTTTGGGGTGCAAGCCATCGGTAAGACAGACTCCGCCCAGAGTGGCCCACATCACTGCATCGCAGGGTCTCAGCGCTGCACGGGGTGGGACTATGTTTGGGCTGCTGACGGGGGCAGGTGGCTCAGTGGGAACACTACTGCAGATTTGGGTTGCATGAGTTTTGTGCTATGGGGACCGGCCCTGGATGTTGGAGGATGTCTGGCCACATCCCCAGACACTGCTCAGGAGATGCTGTCCATACCCGTCTTGGAGATGAGGATCAGGTCCTAGTTTTTCTGGTGTTGAAGAGGAAATGCCCCCAAGCAGAGAAAGCAAGTTTTATTTAAAAAAGAGACAGGCACAGCTGAGAGAAGGATCCCCAGAGCTGGGAGTCCAGGGAACTGGGTGTGCTTGCTCTTTGACAGACCCCAGAACCCCCCACCGTCTCGGGCTCCTCCATGTAGGTGCCCAAGGGCAGGCAGGGACAGGAGCACAGGAGGAACCCTGAGCTATCCACTGATGAGCAGTAGTGGGAGCCGAGAGTTTAGCCATTAGCAACCCATCATTGTCGTTCTTTTTAGAACCCGGAATTGAACCCAGGGGCGCTTAACCACTGAGCCACCTCCCCAACCCTTTTTATTTTTTTATTGTGAGACAGGGTCTTGCTAAGTGGCTTAGGACCACCTCACCCAGTTGCTGAGGCTGGCTTTGAACTCGAGATCCTCCTGCCTCAGCCTCCCCAGCTGGTGGGATGACAGGCATGTGCCAACACACTGCTCACTTTCTGGGTGTAGAAAAATGGCTCCCAATTATAGGAGGGATTTGTGCGTATGTAGCTGACACTGAGACATGACTTAAGCACAAGAGACTTTCACACAATGTATCAGTTTGGGCATTCAGGAGACAGGTTGTGAGAAGAGAAGGTCCGGGATTAGCATTCTACTGTCGTGTCACTGGGAAAGGATTTATTTGGGGGAGAAGGATCCATGTTTTGGCTCCTTCCCAAAGAATGTCATTTTTAGGCTTGATGGATGGTTCCTTCCCAGGGACTCTCCTGTCACTAGGAAAGGATATGTTGGGAAAGGATCAATGGTATCAATGGGTCACCTTCTTCCTCCTTCCCTCTTCCCAGGCCACACTGTGTGGGGGTTGTCATTTCCATATCTTTCATTTGGAACTCTACCTGGCATAAATGTTCCATGAAGACACAGACTTGTTATTCACAGGGCAGGATTTGGCTTGTGAGACACCTGCCATCAAACAGGAGCCTAAATCCAGCCCCAGAATCCCAGCCTTTGCTATTCCCTTCAATGGTACATTTCCTGTGCAGCCCCCCAAATGTCCCTTTTATGAAAATAGCCAATAAAAGATTCCGACAGAGACCTAAAGAGCAAATGATAATGGGAAAATGGTTCCGAGCTGGTGCAGGCGGCAGGAATTTATTTTATGTCCAAGTCCTGGGATTACTAAAAGAATGAAGCAGTTTCTTGGTTGAGAATGTTCTGCTTTAGGGAAGGACTGACTTTGAAGTCATCAGATCCCAATCTGAGTGTGTCTCTATGATCTGTTCATTGCGAGATCTCAGTCCTAGGATCTAGGACAAGGACATGCATGGGGAAGTACTTTCTTTCCAAGGACCTTACAATGGAGTCTTGCCCTGAGCTGGGGCAGGGGTGGGGGGAATTCATCCATGTAATTCTTTTTTTTTTTTTTTTTTTTTGGTACTGGGGACTGAACTGAGGTGCACTTGACCACTGAGCCTCATCCCCAGCCCTGTGTTGTATTTTATTTAGAGATGGTTCTTGCTGAGCTGCTTAGGGCCTCGCTTTTGCTGAAGCTGCCTTTGAACTTGTGATCCTCCTGCCTCAGCCTCCCAAGCTGTTGGGATCACAGGCATCCGGCCATCCATGCAATTCTGTCAGCCGCAATCTCTACAGCTCACAAGAAGGGTCTCTTTTTCACGCCACTACAATACAGGAGTCCTAAGGAGGTCACAAGCTTCCTGTGGCTTGAGATGAGCTGATTCAGATCTAATGATAAAGCCAGGCACATTGGTGCACGCCTGTCATACCAGGCGCTCAGGAGGCTGAGGCAGGAGGATCGCAAGTTCAAAGCCAGCCTCAGCAAAAGCAAGGCGCTAACAACTCAGTGAGACCCTGTTTCTAAATAACATACAGAATAGGGCTGGGGAGGTGGCTCAGGGCTCAGTGGTCGAGTGCCCCTGAGTTCAGTCCCCACAGAAAAAGAAGATCTACTGGTAAATCTTGAATGCCTGGAGAGGTGTGGGTGGATTGGAGTTAATTGGCCCTGATGACCAACTCAATGTCATGACCTCTCCTTCTCTAACCAGCTCGAGCGAATCCGCCAACCAATGTCACAGCCCAGATCCAGGGAACTCGTCTCTCCATCCGATGGGACAAACCCATTTCCGCCTTTCCACAGCACTGCTTTGATTACGAAGTGAAGATACACAACACAAAGAAGAATTATTTGCAGGTAATTCCTCAGAGGGTCCCAAAAGTCCGTGACAAATATTCATTTTATAAACATCAAAAAAGTTTTTTTTTTTTTTTTTCTCCATTGACTGCTCTGGTTATAGCTGGGTACAAACAAGGTCAACTACATCTACCCAGGTGTTATGGAAATCAACCAAACCATATAAGCCTTTTGTCCTGCTTATGGATGAAAATAATCCCAGGGGTCAGATGAAACCTCGTGGGTACTGGTGGAGGAAAAATGTAAAATGTCGCGGCTCTGGTTGAAGCAGGAACCTCAGTGTTCCAAGACCTACAGCCACGTTCAAGGCTGTGTTAGATCCCATCTCAGTCCAAAGCTACAGGCAACCCAGGTGCCATCGATGGATGAGAACACACCCAAGATGTGGTGTGTACACACAGTGGAAGGTGTCACTCAGCCTGGGTTTATTTACTTGTTAATTTTTATTTTTTGGGCACTGGGGACTGAACCCAGGGGTGCTTAACCACTGAGCTCCATCCCCAGCCCTTTTTAATATTTTATTTAGAGACACAGTCGCACCGAGTTGCTTAGGGTCTTGCTAAGTTGCTGAGGCTGGCCTTGAACTTGGGATCCTCCTGCCTCAGCCTCCTGAGCTGCTAAGATTACAGGTATCTGCCACCACGCCTGAGTTTCACTCAGCCTTTAAAGGGAAGGAAATTGAAATCGGCTTACACGTGGATGGACTGTCAGGATGTGGTGCTCAGGGAATGAGCCAGTATGAGAAAGACAAAGAACTGTGTGATTCTACTCACAGGAAGCATCCAGACAAACCAGAGCTATTGCTCATGATTCAACCTGAGCTTGTTCACGGAGGTACATCCCGGCCCAGAGGGCCAGTTTTGCAAGATGAGAAGCAGGGGAAGATGGACGGTATTTAAAACTGCTGATCTGTACACTTAAAAATGCAGCGGATGGTCAATTTTATATTGAATGTGTTTTACCACAGTTTTAAAAAAACACATACAGGGTACAGTGGCATGTGCCGGTCATTGGGGCTACTTGAGAGGCTGAGGCAGGAGGATCGCAACTTTGAGGCCAGCCTAGGCAACGCAAGTCGATCCCATCTCAGAAAAATAATAAAATAAAATAAAAACCTCCCACTTCATTAAACGGCCAACATTTCTTGAGGATAGATTACGTGTCAAGCTTTATAATTTTATCTTATCCTCACAATAACTCTAGGATAATTACCATTCCCTTTGGAGAGGCAAGACCTGGAAAAAGACACAGTGTTGCTCACAGTCACCGAGCTAGAGCAAAACACAGGGGCAGCAGGCTTCAAACACGTGTCTCACTGATAAGAGAAAAAGTAAATGCAGAGTAATGTGATCTCATCAATATATATATATTTTTTGTGGGGTACTAGGATTGAACCTGGGGGCACTCGACCACTGAGCCCCATACCCAGCCTTATTTAGTATTTTATTTAGAGACAGGGTCTCACTGAGTTGCTTAGCACCTCACTTTTGCTGAGCCTGTCTTGCCTGCAAATTTTTTTGGTAAATGGTGAGAGGCTTTGCAGGCCATTCATTTTTCTACCAAAATTACTCAGAATTAAAGCGGCCACAGCGCCAACAAATGGGTAAGACTGCTTCCCATACGGCTTTATCTGTGGACACCAAGATTTCAATTTCACGTGGTTTTCATGTATCATGAAACAAGACTCTTCTTTGGAGATTTTCCAGCCACTGAAAAATACCTAAGCCACTGGGTGAGGTGGTGCACACCTGTAAGCCCAGTGGGTTTGGGAGCCCGAAGCTAGAGAATGGAAAGTTGAAGTCCAGTCTCTGCAAATTACCAAGGCCCTAAAGCAACTTAGGGAGACCCTGTCTCAACATCAAAAATTTTGAAAAATGCTGGGATATGGCGGGGGGTTGCCTATCACCTCTGGGTTCAACCCACTGTACTAAAACCCTCTCCACAAAACCCCCAAAACGTAGCAGGTCACAGTTTGTAGGTCATTCAAAATCAGGTGGCAGATGAGTTTGCAGATACCAGGATGGGCAGCTCTTGTGACATTGTTCAGGATTCAGGACGCAGAGGGAGAAGGCCAGGGAGCCTCTTCACACTGGTAGAGGCTCCTCTGGTCTTTGCATGGGAAACATCAACTGGGCCCCTACGGGAGCGCCTGGCCTTAGCATGGATGGCCAGATGTCTTTGAGTGACTTCCTGAACACCGGTCACTTTATTTCTACAGGACCCCCTCAAGCTGGTCATTGACATACCTTATGTGTTTTGAGATTCATACAAGACTTTTTTCCCCATTTAGATGGAAAAGATCACGACCAACGCGTTCGTCTCCGTCATTGACCATCTCTCCAAGTACTCCATTCAAGTGAGGGCGGCCGTGAGCCCCGCGTGCAGGACAGCCGGGCTCTGGAGTGAGTGGACTCCACCTATCTATGTGGGTGAGTCTCCGAGAACTTGGGGGGGGTCTTGGAACGGTTTTGCGTCTCTGCTGGGTCACATCTCCTATGACTCCACCGCTGGTTTCCATCAGAGGTGGCTTTTCCAGGAAGCCAGCCAAGCCTGGGTGTCCACCCGGTCCCCAGAGCAAGCCCTTCTCGTGAGTCCTACCTGTTGTCTTGCTTAGAAGCCTCTGTTCCTCTTTCTCTCCAAAGGCTTGACCTTTTTCAGCTAAGTGTAGATCTACAAGCTGTTCAAAGAAAAAAGAGCTCAACTGCCTTTTACGTAGCTCACCCCAAGTTCAGTGTCCTGCAGAAAAACCGTAGTACCATATGACGGGTCAGAATATC
Source organism: Spermophilus citellus (assembly GCF_964194105.1). NCBI lineage: Eukaryota > Metazoa > Chordata > Mammalia > Rodentia > Sciuridae > Spermophilus > Spermophilus citellus. The sequence continues at coordinate 9,325,538 of NC_138201.1, read as the reverse complement.
AGAAATGACAATGCACCTATCTTATTCAGATTCTGATGGCTTTCTATGCATTCATTCATGGGTTCGGTTCTAGGCAATTTCAGCACATGTTGAACTGCAAGTGTTAATATGTATCTTTACAGAGATCCAAAGTGTATCATTAGTCAGGATACAGGACAGTGCATTACTAGGATTCCTGATGCTGTACCCCCATCCCCATTTTTCTTTGGTCCTGAGTATGAAACCCAGGGGTGCTCACTCACCGAGCCACATCCCCAGCCCTTGTTTTTCCCCCAGCACTTTTTAATATTTTATCCGGGCGCAGAGTTTCACCAAGTTGCTAAGTGCATCATTAAGTTGCTGAGGGTGGCCTCCAACTTTCCATCCTCCTGCCTCAGCCTCCAGACTCACTGTGATTCAGGTGCATGCCCCTGGGAGAGGCTCCTCTTGCCAGTTTTATAACTGCACCCAATCTCTCTGTCTCCCTCCACCTTTCCCAGCAACCACTCATCTGTTCTCCAGCTCTGTGATGTTCCCATACCTAATTCTGAATTTATAATGCAGTTCTTTTTCTTCAAAAATGACTTTGAAATTGAGTGATCTTCAGAAAAATCTAGATCCCTCCCTGAGCCTTCTCTCTCATGGACAGAAGATCTGAATCTCTGGGTATTTCTTGAGCACCTGTGTTGCTCTGCGGTGGTTTTGGTTTTATGGTCAAATTGGCTAGTTTATTTGGCAAGTAAAATGACCACCTTATGTGTTAGTGGGGTCTTTGAAAGGTCACGGGCATTAGAAGGTGGCTGTGCATGAAGGGCACATTATCTCAGGCCCTCCCTGGGAACACAGGCACTTCTCGAGAGAGACAGGCCAGTTAAAGAAGCAGCTATTAGGTCTCGCGTGCCTGTCAGAACCACGCAGCCTGGACAGGCAGATGAACCTGGTCGAGGGTCTATGGGAGCAGAGAGGGTAGAGAGAACCCAGGAGTCCACCACTGAAGGCCCGAGTTGAACACCCAGCCTCCGCACACACAGGGGCCTCGTATCCTTGTACACACTCGTCTCTCTGCGGGACAACAGGAAGCAACTCCAACCTGTCTACCTCCCGGGGTTTTGTGAAATACAAAAACCATAGCAGGCCACAGGTATGGGAGGTTATTTGCCAAACACTGTGCTAAATGACTCTCTTGCATTATCTCAATTAATTCCCTGCAAGAAAGTTTAGGTCACTTGCAAGTGGCAGGAAGAAATGGGGCTCAGCCCTAGGCTGAGGCAAGCACCCCATCTCTTAGCCCCCTGGTATGGAGTGTCAATATCCTGCAAGGCACCAGGTGCTGTAGAAATGAAAGACCCATGTAAGAGATCTTGGTTACCCCTCCACCCTGACCCCCCAGAATCTGCTCTGTATTTCATTCAGTTCCACTGCAGAGTGGATCTTGAGGCAGTGACCCATTAGACCCTGAGAATGTGAGTCAGACCTGAGGCCTATCAGGTGGACTTCCACGGAAGACCAGGCAAGAGGAACACTGTTTGGAGTCAGAGGAGCCAAACTTGTGCAGTGCGCAACACACATGGCCTTACGTGGTGGCCCTGACATCACTAGAGGACTCGGAGAGCAAGCAGGAGCCTTCCAGAGGAGAGGGAACTGAAAGCGGGGTAAGAGGAACTGAGAACACACCGCATCACCTGCTGCAGGGTTCTGCTGAGCCTGAGCGTCCCCCTCTCCGTGCCCCCAGGTTGACCTACCTACGCCGACCCCAGCGCACAAGGGACTTCCCTCCACCCTGCTTCGTGTACCCAGATTAAAAAAAACTCACTGTGGGCCCAGAAAGAGAAACACACAGAAGAACCACGCCTCAGCAACGCTTTTGAACAAGATGACTCACTTTGTCAGATGTCTGGGGTGGGGGCTTCATTTTTATTCCTCGAATTCACAAGGTCTCCATTTTTAAAGTGTTTTCTGCGACTCCCCAAGAGCACCCAGCTCGGTGGCCCCGGTTGATATTTCTAAGCACCTTCCTAACACCACCACGTAGGCTGTGGCAGACAGACAGACAGATGTGAGCTCCTTCCCCAGCCCTCTTAGATTTTGTTTTGAATGCTGCCCAAGGAACTTCAAAGCACCATGCTAGAGACCAAGGTCAAGGGGCTGGCTAAGAAACCACTTGGGCTTTGGGAAGGGGTGCGATGTGAAGCTACTGTCCCAGTTGACCAGAGCGTGGGCCATCTAGGTGTTAGCTGGACCTCTGCCCATGTCCAGCTCTCCCGCCCAAGTTAGAAGGGACCAAAGACAATACGGTGAAGCAGGTACTCAGAGGCTACCTAGGTACAGTGTTCAGAAGGATTCTGAGGATGAACGTCGATCAGAGGGCATGGAGATCATCAGAGAGGACCGAGCGGGGACTCAGCCCGTCCAACCTAACCCCTCTTGGCCTGTGTCCTCAGCTGTGAGTCACAGTCCCTTCCCCTGTCACCAATCCTGTTTCTCCGCCCTCCGCATCACCCCTCCTTGAATCTGCTGAGCGGCGAAGGGGATCTGGACGGAGGGTTCATTTTAAGCTGGTTTTGAATTTGTCCCTCACCGGCCACTTTAGGGCCCTCTTGCCATTACGTCCTAGACGACAGCTGGCTAGTGCAGATCTCAGCTCATTACGGGTCCCCGCCCCCCGCACCCCACCCCCAGGTGTCCCTCTTGGACCTGTGGCATCTCACCCATTTCACCGACAGCCACCCATTTCATGAAGACGAGGGGAGACCGTCTCAGCCCCAGGGGAGTTTTCACGTGGTCCTGGGGTCCCCTGCTTTCACTTTTCCAGCAGTGTCTTACCACTGTGTCGATTCAGAGGTCCCCGGGTCTTACGGAAGGTGTTGAGTTTGCAGAATTTTGGGGGGGGGGGAAGGCCAGGAGGAGGCCAAGAGGGGCCCTCCTGCCCCGGGTCCCTTCGGCTTCCCCTCTCCTGTTGGCACCACAGAGTGACAACTGCAGAGGCGAGGGCTGGTAAGGATCAGCAGGGGTGGGGGGATGAGGTCGGTAGCTCCAGGACCTGGGTGCCAGACACAGTAAAGCCGAGATGTATTTGATGGCTTCTCGGGGGACTCTGGGTTTCGCCAGTGGGGGATATCGGCTGGGCTGGGTCTGGTGAGGCTACATCCTTTCCCCAGGCTCCTGCGGTTTCCAGGCTGGGTAGACCCCCGCCTGGTGGCCCCACCATTTGTTCCCTGCAGTGGGAGTGTGTGTGTGTAGGGGGGCTACCTGTGATTTTTTTTTTTTTGGTACTAAGATGGAACCCAGGGGTGCTTAACCATGGAGCCCCCTCCACAGCCCTTGATTATATTTTATTTAGAGACAGGGTCTTGCTGAGTTGCTTGGGGCCTCACTAAGTTGCTGAGGCTGGCTCTGAACTCTGGATCCTCCCTGCTCTTGATCTGCTCAGCCTCCGTCCTGCCAAGCAGCAGGGCCAAGTTCCTGGACCTCTTCCGGCTCCTCTGACCCACCTGTTCCTCTCCAGTTCTCCTCCGCGTTCATTTGAATGCAGATCCCTGCAGGATCAGGCCATCCTCACCTCCAGCCCGCTGTGCATTTTTTGTTGAGGATTCTGACAACACTCCGATTTGGGTCATGCTTCGAGGATTTGGAGATCGTCACCTTGAGGCCTGAGTGCTGACACCACGTCATCCCCATTAGGGAGATCCTGAATGGGCATCGAGCACCTACTACGTGGGCACCGTGCCAAGCCCTTTACACACATCTACCCCCCCCATCTCCATTTTGCAAAATGGGAGATAGACTGACACCCTGCTCAGCCACCTCCAAAGCAAAAAGTGCAACCCGGCTGGAGCCCCTGCACCTTGCTGTCACTTTGGTTTGATGACCGCACCCCTGCAGCTACCTTTCGGGGGCTGGCAGAGGCGATGCAGCAGCTGATCCCATAGGGAAGGGAGCTGCAGGTTCGGGACCTGCAGAAGGTGTGCGGCCCTCGCTGCCGGGAGGCCTTTGCCTGCAGAGAAAGAAGCGGCCCCAAGCCTAGCCTTCCTGGGGGGTAACTCAGACACACAGGGCCTCTCCAGCCCTTGGTAAAGGCCACAGCCTCCAGTCCCTATCGCCTCTCCAGGTTTCCCTTCTCCTGAGCCATTTCTCCAGGTGAAGGGGACTGTGTGCCTTTTGGGGATGGTGCCCTCCACACTCTGCTCACTCGTGCTGTCTTTTTTGGGGGGCTCCAGCTGGGGCCCGTGCTGCACTGGAGAGTCCAGGCACCTGGAGGTCAGCTTGTGCCTTTGACCTGCACTGGGAACCCGGGATCTCCTGAGAGCCACCACAGCTTGGCCCTTCCACCAGGGAAAGCTGGTTGAACCCGGCATCCCGGATGAGCACATTGAAGTTCTGTCCACGACTCAGCCCTCTTGGGGCCTTTTGAACGTCTCTAGAACCAAGCGAGCAAGAGGGACTTGCAGGGCAAGAGGGGCTGCAGCGTCCAGTCAGAAGTGGCTTCACCAGGTCCCGCACCAGCCAGGAGCAGAGCTGGCACTCGGTGGTCCAACCCTGGGGACTTCCTGGCCCCTGGATGCCATCCCACCCCACATTCCTCCCCCCCGCCCCAGGCCACAGAACAATAGAATTTCCACCTGTTGGATCATCTGCAAAGTTGAGATGTCAAAAATACAGGAGATGAAGGTCCCCAGAAACCAGACAGCTGGGTTCCCCAAATGCTCCAAGTTGGGTTCCCCAGATGCTCTAAGTTGGCCACGTGTGCAGAGTGTCCAGGAACCAAGTGGTCCATCCCGAAGGCTGCTGCCCCTCAGGACAGGCTGTGCAACTCCCTCTTTCTGGAACGAATCTTGACATCAACACAAGGCATTGCCCGGCAACTTTTTAAAAGGAAGCATCTGAGGCTGCCATTTCAGCGGTGGGCAGGGTATCATCCTCCCGTTAGAGAAAAGATTCAAGTTACCTGGAAATTGTGAACAGTCCCGGGACTGGACCCAGGAACGTGTGCATGAAATATTTCTTAAAAAAAAAATACTCCAAGGCCAAAGACTCCAAAATTCCAAGTAAGGATGTGAGATGTAGGATAAAGAGAAATACTGGATCCTCAAGGAAACACCCACAAGCCACTGAGATGAAGAAAACTTAGCCGCCTGTCAATCTTGGCCTGGGCCCTTGTAAATTGAGGTAAATAGGCAAATGCAGGGAAAATGCGTGTGAAGTTGTGCAGGTCCATCCTGAACCCACCTCCTGTCCTGCCCCTGATAGAGCCCTTTGATAAATACGGGGTGCCCAGCCCAAACCAGGGCCGCGCGTACTCGAGACAGTGCGCATTCTCCCCTCCATGTGCATCAGCCTTCCTAAATGAACCTGTCTGTGCCTTCGTGTGGCTTGTACAGAAATTCTCCTCTGTCACTTAGGTCAAGAACCCTGCTGGTATTGAGTTGAGCTCCCCGTCTCCTCTGGGAACTCCCTGGGCCCTTCTCTGCAGACATCTGTTCTCTCGTGACATGTTCGAAGGGCTCTCCCCACTCTTAGGCTGCAGAAATCCTTCATCCTCATATCATCCAGCATAGCTATACCACTGGTGGGGTCTGCTCTCCTTATTCTCCCTCAGCAACACCATAAGACATGCCCAGTTCATTTATTTATAGTTAACTCACTTATTTATAGCCCCTGGCTCTCAATTCTTTGTGCATTAGGAAATAACTGGAAATAGCAGGTGATTGACAAGTAAGATGGCGAGTGCTCTTCCCTGCACTAACTGTACCTGCCAACATATTTGGTCTTTGCAAGGAAGCTGACCTGGTTGTGTTCTTGGTTGTATCCTTTTCCGGCTGAATGTGAGTAGACCCTTCTGGAGTCAGGCCAGCAGCCATAACCCCCTTGCCAAACTCCCCCCAAGCACTGCAGCATGGTACCTTGCGTGCATGGATAACATTGTTCTTTTCTGATGGAATGAAATGAAATCAGGGGCCTCGATCTTTTTTTGCTAATAAGGGGAGAATCTTTGCTTATCAAAGGGAGATCTGAATTCAATAACCAGAGGGTGGTTTAACTGAAAAGATCTTTGTAATCATGCTCACAAAACAACGGTGGTATTATCAGGACTTGACATATCAGGCTACTGGGTGTTACACAATGTGAGCCGCAAACGTGGCCGTGTGTGTGTGTCTCTGTGTGTGTGTGTGTGTGTGTGTGAGCCTGATAATATTTACAACACTGCTTCTTCTTTCTATGGGATCCCAACTTTCTCTGTCTGCTGAACCTAGTTGTAAACAGGTACCTTTCTTCTTGATTGACAGACTCGGTACAGAACTCGCATCCGCGTTGACGAGTCCAGCATCTCTGGATAGACTCATTAGGGTTCTTGCCTAATGAGAAAGAGAGGGGAATAGTTTATTTTGAGGGAACAAGGTGGAAGCCGAATTCCTTTTTCAGACAAGAAGAGTGGGACATGGAGTGAGACAGTATTGGAGGTGATGCTACAAATTCACGCCAGTTTGCTCTTTAGCTATGAGCAAGTGTGGTCAAGGTCGGGTTCCCCAGGACGCTTCATCTGCAGAAGTGAATCCGACTGCTGATGAGCATGGGTGAGATTTGGAAAAATAAAAGGTCATGCCTCTCCGAGGGTGTCCTCCCTAATTTTAAAAACCAAGGCTAATGCACACAGAACATTTCAAAATGAAAGCTTTTTTTCCCCCCCAACAGGATGGCTATCTTTTTAAATTTGTTCTAAGTAGTTACACTTGACAGCAGAATGCATTTTGACACGTTGTATACAAATGGAGCATAACTTCGCATTCCTCTGGCTGTACATGGTGCAGAGTTATACCAGTCGTGTGATCATGTGTATGTAGGGTAATAACGTCTGTCTCATATCACCATCCTTCCCACCACCACCACCACCCCACCCCTCCCCTGACTCCCCTCTACACAATCCAATCTTCCTTTATTCTTTCCTACCCTATTTTTTTTTTTTGATGCAAACTTGGGTTTGGCTGTTCTCAGCTTTGAAAACACCCAAGTGCATTTCATCTATGGGAGTTTTAATTTTATTTATTTATTTTTTGGGGGGTATCAGGGATTGAACTCAGGGGCATTCGACCACCGAGCCACATCCCCAGCTCTATGTCATATTTTATTTAGAGACAGGGTCTCACTGAGTTGCTTAGCACCTCGCTTTTGCTGAGGCTGGCTTTGAACTCAGTTCCTCCTGAGCCGCTGGGATGACAGGCGTGCGCCACCAAACCTGGTTTATGGGCACTTTTTGATCTAGACCTGGAACTGTGCATCCTGGCAGGGTCAGGAGGAAAGGCCTGGGAGAAGACTTAAATTAAAAGATAAGATAAAAGATAATAGTTGCAAATATCCAGGGGTCACGGGATGAGCCCAGAGGGCCAGCCGAAATTACAAAGGGGAGACGGAACATTTGGGTAGCAGAACCCACAGTTGTGTTTCAAGGAGGACTCGACCTTTGACAGGCTGAAATCCAGAAAGGAGGTTAGGAAGACAGGACTTGGGAGAAAAAAATCTAAGAATCCTTTGGCTTTGGCTTTGAAGACATCACTAGTGACTGCATTGGGCAGATGAAGCAGCCCAAATCCTTTAGTCTAGAAACTCGGGCTGGGAGAGGAAGGAAGAGGCATTTGATGCTAGGTTTGAGGAGGTGGCCAAGCCAAACCACGGCTTCTTCAAGACAAGACCTCTGTGAATATCCGAAAGCAGAAGGTAAAGAGATCAGAGCTTTGGGGAAGTACAAGAGGAACCTCAATCGGAGTCCCCAGAAACCCTCAAAGCAAGAGATGAGGTGGAGAGGAGTCACGTGTGCCCAATCTAAAGACACTTCTCCCTCTTGGTTCTTGATTTTTTTTTTTCTTTTTGTTTTTCTTTCTGGTTTTCAGTCGTCTGGGGTTTGGGGAAGTCTTAGTCTATTTACACAGCCTGGAACTCTCCGGCTGTATCTGCATTTCGTATTTTATAGACCAAGTCAAGGGCAAACTGAGGATTGGAGGCTTCTTCTCCCGGGGCACTCGGAACCCCACCACACCTGGGCTCAGGTGTCCCGATATCCTGTGCTGTTATTTACCTCCTGCAGTTTTTCCCACCTGTTCTCTTCACCATTGTGTCCCAGGACCTTGGACAGTGCCCCAAACATCTAAGGAGGCTCCCAAGTCCTTGTTCAATGGATGGATGGATGATGAAGGACAGGTCGTTGCCACAGAAAGCAACCTGCTGTGTTCAGGGACCTAACTCAGGGTTTATAGAGGCATTTTAGCAACCATACACATCCCTCTGCCTGCCTTTGTTTTTGTACTGAGAATTGAACCCAGGGCTGCTCCACGGCTGAGCTGTGCATATGCCCAGTCTTTTTTTTTTTCTTTTTTTCTAAGACAGAATCTTGCTAAGTCACTGAGACTGGCCTCAAACTCACAATCCTCCTTCTTCAGTCCCTTAGCCACAGGTGGTGCACCACCCACCACATCGACTAAGGACATCAATTCTTTAAATATCACTTAGTGAATGGCTTTGGGTTTTTCTTGAACGATTTCCCAGTACCTTACCAAAAAAAAAAAAAAAAAAGATACACACACCCCAAAGCTATCATTGAAACCCCCAAGTGTCTGTCCCTGGAGTGTGGATTAGGAACACATTTAGATGGAGACTAAGATGTACGCCAAATAAGATGTACTGCACTGACCAATGGTCATTTCCATCTACTTTCCTATTTGTGAAGTGGGAATATGGGTAAAGGAGGCTTTGGGGGGAGTCTAGATCATAAAGCACTTACAGCCGAGTCTGAGATCATTGTGTCAACTACAAATATGTTCTCTTACTCCCTCCACAGTTCAATTTTCAACTTTGTAAAAAAATGCTTTCACAATTAGTTTGCTAATTGCGAACTAATTTTGGGCTTTTCCATCAAAAAAAATCTGACTCCTCGAGTGGATGGGCTCCAGGTGCAGGCGGATGGGACTCCGTAAGTCCTTGCCAAATGAATAATTAGTGCATGGCAATTAAAAGTGGCCTCACTGCTATTTCATTCCATTTCACCCTCTTGGCCACTTCAGGACTATGATCATCTCAGTCTCAGGAAGGTGAAGCCACCTGCCCAGCGGTACCCACCACTTGCCACTCACACCCCAGCCTCCTGATGCCCCAAGCCTCAACTTTCCTATCTACCTCTGATCCCTAACGTGGATCTTTCTCTCTTTTCCCCCCACCAGGAAGCGAGGCGCGGAAGCCCCTGATGGAATGGCTGCTCATCCTTCTCACGGTGACCGCCTGCTTCGCCGTGTTGATCTTCCCGCTGCTCTGCAGGATGTAGGTCTTCTGTCTCTGCATCCATCAGACACTGGGTGCTTCTTATCAGGACGAATTGATAGTATTTTTTTTTTTTTTGTTTCTGGGTGGCCTTTTATGAGGTCAGTGGAGACCAAACAGATAGCGAGACGCATCGGCAGGCCTGGCTCAGACGCTGGACAGAACACCTCGTGGCCCTTGGCACTGCCCACGCTCTCAAATTCCTCAATGACCTCCTCGTTTCTGTGAAGCTTTTGACCTTGGTCTTCTAGCCTTCCCATTCAGTGCTTACTGGGCTTTTTTTTTTTTTTTTTTTTTTTGCTTTGGGTCTTTGATAACCCACCCAGTCCCAAATTTTCAATTCGGCAATGAAATCAACACAGATGCAATGAAACAGAGTGGAAACCATGCTCATATATATAGATTCAAACGCTCTCACCAATCGCCTATTACTTTTCTCCAAGGAATGGAGCTCTAAATACCTACCATTTCTATGCCATAAGCCTCAACGGTGAAGTGCCCCGAGGGGCTGGTGGCTCTTAGGTCCAACACAGATCCTGGAAATGCCATGCAGACCCTGCAGCTTGCAAATGGCCCCAGACCCCTCTCCATCCCTGGTAGCACTCTGTAGGATAAAGTACCCTTCCGAGGCTCGATGGCATGTTCTGTCTCAGCCCTTTCGTAACTCGGAAAATGAACTTCATGTGAAACAGCTTTACTGTCCTAAAAGTTCTCTCCACATGGCGTCTCTGGGCTTGGGGGGCAGGTGAATGGCAGTCACAGGAAGAGAAAAGCAAGCAAGCCGTGTCCTGGCACCACACCATGCCCGCCCTGGATCAGCAAAGGTTTTGAGTTCATCCATCATCCAGTCCTGGGACTGACGAGGTCAACTCCCAGAGTACACATAGAGGGACAAGAGAGATGCCCGTGCTCACCGGCTCCTTCCTTTATTCTGTTTTCAGATGTCACTTGTGGGCCAGGTTGTTTCCACCTGTTCCAGCCCCGAAAAGTCACATCAAAGATCTCCTGATGACCGCTCACTGTGAGGTAAGGCTGAAGGTCTCGAGAGGTATCGTGAGCGCCCGGGTTGCTGCCCCTGGGGGACCACCACTGAGCTCTTGACTTTCTCTATGATAAGGCAGGGGTTTCCCCCAGGAGGCCAGGGGACGGTCACTGGAGTGGTCTTGTTTGGCTGATTTGGGTTGGACATGTTCACTGCTGTCTTACTAAAGTCCCACCCCATGATGAGCGCCCTGGCCTGCCCAGGCCAGCTCTGTACCACTGAGCCACAACCTCAGCCCATAATCTTCAGATGAACACCTCCTTTCCCGGGTGAAGTATCTCGGCATCTTTGTGGTGAATCACGTTTCTATTACACTGTTGCACTCTATCTTTGATTTCGTTGATCTCCCCGTCTGTTTTCAAGAGGAAGAGAGAGAAAGAGAGAGAGAGAATGGTGTGGTCTGGTGCGATCAGCCCTGTGGCCTAGATTCCCAACCACAGTGCTCATGGGGCTGGCCACAGCTGAATGACACGCGGCAGGGACCCAACCTCTATCTCCAAAGGCAAAAGCCCTCTGTCTTAGTCTTGGGGCTTCTGTTATAAGAACAAGGGGACCCACCCATGTTACTGGCAGCGACCACCAACAAGTGACCGGCTAGTGAGAAGGGAACCCTCTACTTTCAATTCTGCTGCTGTCCCCCAGCGTCCACGGGGGATTTGCTCCAAGGCTCACTGTGGATTGCAGAAGCCACAGATGTTCAAATCCTTTCTATAAAAGGGGGCGGTATTTTCACAGAACCTCTGTGCATCCTTTCAAGCCTAATGCCTGACCTTGTGCAACTACTGGGTAGGAAACGGTCTCACTGAGCTCTTCAGGGAGAAACGACAAAGAAAGCCAAGTTCATACAGGTTCAGGACAGATGCAGGTTTTTTTTTTTTTTTAATTTTCCTCAAATATTTTTGTTCTGGAGTTGGTTGGACCCGCAGATGCAGATTCAGAGGACCGACGACAACGGTAGCTGGCACAGAGCTCGGTTCTGGGTGCCCAACGACTGGGGACTTGGGGGATCTCTGCCAGCTCACAGCTCTGGTTAAGCAAGGGCTCGCTCAGACCTCAGTTAGAAACGGGAACATTCAAGAGACAGTGAAGCAAGGAGATCAGGTGACCTTACAGGGTGACAAAATCAGGGGGCACTTATTTAAGAAAAAAAAATAAACTTATGCTGAGCTTTTAATTTATTAGAGTCTGCTTTCTATCTAACCAGAGAGTTGCTCCCCGAGCAAGATCAACTATAAACCTTTAAATTAGGTGAGGCTGTGTGTGGGGTAAGAGGAGGAGGAGAGGACCATCCACAATTAGAAGGTTCCAGACTTTCCAATTCTCTGCATTGTGTTGGAGCCAAAACTGTGCATAACAAATGTCCAAATTGAGGGGAATATTATAACGGACAGTGGAAGAATATGAGCGATCACAAAGCCAAAGAACATATATCCATTTTTAAAATACCACATCATGTTACAGAGAAAGAAAGAAATTTGCAAAGCCGCCGGATGGCTGGGGTATACACTGCATGCTTAGCGAGGCTGAGGTCTGGGGGTTCAATCCCCAGCACCCAAAATACGGAAAACTGGGCAGCCCTGTGACTTAGTCACAAAAAATGTACAGAGACCTTAATTCCATAGTAAAGATGCTGAGACAGCGGTGGGTGACGGGTAGGTTTTATTTTTCTCTTCTTCCTACTTTGTTTCTTCAACAGTGACTCTATTTTTATTTTTTAAAATCACTTGAATTATAAAGAGTTTGGAGAGATGAGGTGTTTGCTCAGAGACATCTAAGGAGGGGTGTTTCCTTTTGCAGAAATCGGGTTCCAGTGCCACAGAGACGGAAGTCATAAGTTTCGTGGAAGGGCTTGGGTGTGAGGTCTTGGAAAATTCCGTGTTCTGATTCCTTGGAGCCTTCTTGGAAGGACTTGCACCGCGTTCTGGGCCATGAGAACAGGGACGGCTGCTTCTTCCGCGAAGACGTGTTCAGCATTTAAGGAGCCCTGAGCAGGGCGAAAGGGGCGCACACCTCTAATCCCAGCGGCTTGGGAGGCTGAGGCAGGAGGATCCAAGCTTGAGGCCAGCCTCCACAACTAAGCGAGGCCCGAAGCAACTTAGCGAGACCTTGCCTCAGAAGAAAATAACAACACTGAGCTGAAAAAATCTCAGGAAGAAAGCAGAGTACACCGGCCTAGAGTCAATCACGAATCCGGATTCAGAGAACTGTCTTTCCCATAGCAATCGGGAGCTGACAATTTTTGAGGGCTTTTTTCTTGGAGTTCTAGAATCCCTTTTGCTCAAGGAGCAGGCATGTGTGTGTGTGTGAGAGAGAACCAAACAGACTGTCTCAAGCCCCAGCGGCCTGATCCAGGGAGCACCCTTTGAGACAAACTGATGTGAAAACATCACCCTGCTCTTGAGGGTAGCATTAATATTCTGGAAATATTAAGGAAATATCTCTGTCACCTTGACAAGTCTATAATCATTTACCAAGGGTTTGGCCCCCGCCATCTGACCCAGGATCCCTGGAAGGTGTCCAGAAAACTATTTTTAATGAACACCTTAGATCGGGTGTTGTAAGCAAGCATCAGCCGGGCACCGTGGCGTACACCTGTCATCCCATCCCACTCGGGAGGCTGAGGCAGGAGGATCGCAAGTTCAAGGCCAGCCTCGGCAATCAGCGAGACCTTGTCTGAAAATAAAAAGGGGTGGGGATGTGGCTCCGTGGTAGAGCGCCCCTGGGTTCAATGGCTAGTACCACAATATATAAATAAATAAAGCATCAGAGTCACCGGGAGGGACATTATAATCCTGAAGACCGGGCCCCATCCTCAGGTCTGAAGGAGGAGGCCTGGGACAGGCTCTGACAATTTGCACTGCCCACCAGCCCCCAGGTACCCCTCGTGCTGTGGGTCTTGGGATCACTCTTGGAGATTCGCTGCCCTGAGTGACTCTGTGCCTCACCCATGTTGAGAGTGGACTGTGGATGATCAGGAACGGACTTCAGGCCTGTGAGCCCAGAAGCACCCAGGAGCCGGACAACCGAAGCCCTGGGGGACCTTCTCTGAACAGGCAGGTGCTGGGACATGAGCTCTGCAATGCCCAGCCTTCCCCAGGCTGCAGAGAACTGGGACCCCTGGAGGGGCCTGTGAAAGTCCCGGGGCCCTCGCAAAAACAGGTGAGTGTCAGACACGTGGGGTCTCCTACAACCAGACCCCAGCTGTAGCTCCTGAGAGCTCAGGGGCTCCTCAGGGGATGCTGTGGTTTTCAGATAAGTGACGTCATTATCTCTTGCGACCAACGGTGTCGTAACCACCCTAGGTCCAGGCCCTCACAGAGGAAGTGTACGATTTAGGGGAGACGGGCAAATCAAGGCAGGAAGAACACAGGACTCAGTTAGACCTGCCAGCACCCCGCCGTCCTCAACTTGAGGCAGTTGGTGCTGGACATAACCCTCTCCTTTCACTCTCTCTATTAAACGCTTTGTTTACTCTCGTGTGTTTCGCTGCAATTCTTCCTGAAGTCACCAGGACCTGCCCCCCACTCCCCCCTCCCTGGCAGCCCCCCAGCTCCACCTCCCTGGGGAGCCTTCAGAAGCACAGCGGGTGGCCACTGTCTCTGGATTCTCCTTCTGGGCCTCCATGCCAGCCTCAGAGCGGGTACCCACGGGAGGAGACTGCTCCCCACTAGCAGGAGAAATGCATCTTTTTTTGTTATCCTCGGTTTCCAGAACAGGGCCCCCAGGCACAGTGGCACACTCCTGTAAGCCCAGCGGCTCAGGAGGCTGAGGCAGGAGGATCGCGAATTCAAAGTCAGCCTCAGCCACTTGGCGAGACCCCGAGAAACTTAGCAAAGACCCTGTCCCCTAAATGAAATATTTCTCCAAAGGGGTTGGGGGTGTGGCTCACTAGCGAAGTGCCTCTGAATTCAATCCCCAATACCCCTCCAAATTACTGTATGAGAGGGGTCAGACTTCAGAAGTGGCTAACTTTGGGGGGGGGGGCTACACTGTTCCAGGTTTACCTTTTGAATATAGCATTTACTGTTTATTTAAAATGGACAGATTTTTCTTCTTTTTCTTCTCCTTCTCCCTCTCCCCAACAAGATTGCTCTCTTTTCCTACCCTAGTTAATTGTCCTTGGACATACCGGCTACAGGAAGGGCTTATCTGCTAGAGGATGTAAGAAGTAAATATCTCACACTCTTTCAAGGTGCCCTGGGACCCCTCCCCTTTACAGCCACGGGATCAGAACCAACCCCGGGGTCTCTCTCCAAAACATCCTTTGCAAGACTCCAGCCCAGCCTCTTTCCTTGAACTTGAAATTGGATGCACATCACGGCAGCAGTGTGCGTGTGGGGTTGTGGGGGGTAGGGAGGGGGGGACTGAAGTTCCCAATTGCTAACACTTGAAGCCCCTGAATCTCCCTGAAATGCCGGGGGGGGGGGGGCTCAAGCTATTTACGCAGCCCCGGGAAGAATGCACTCGGGCAAAGAACATCCTGATTAAAAATCCAAACGTTTTCCTGATGAGACTTGTCTGTGTCAGGACCATCTGTTAGTGGAATTCAGAAACCTCCGGTGCTCATTTGTTCAAGAAAAAGTCGATTTCTGGAAGCGGGAACAGAGTCCTGAAAACACTGTTCGTTGGGGGCCAAGGTGAAAAGCTTCGTGAGAACAGGACCTACGGCAGCCTAAGGATCCCTGTGACGGGGACTCGGTAGCCCTGTGTGCTTCTACTGCCCATAAACCAGGTTCCAGGAGGCTTCAGACTTCTCTAGAACTTCATATTGAACTTCCATCTTATTTCCTCTCAGTCACCCCCGGCTTTAGGTAACAGATGTGAATGTGAACGTGATTCAGATGAGGAATGTTTAACAGGGACGGCAGTGAATTATCCAAACACTGAAGAGAGGCGCTTTTCTGTTTTTTTCTTTCTCTTGTCTGTGCACATTATTGTCTGACCTCTGGGCTGGGAATGGTGCAGTAGCCTCTGACCTGAACTGACCTACTTCAGTCTTTTCTTTCTGTTTGGGACACATCTGCTGGTCACCCATGCACACCTGTCCTCCGACCCGCTCAGGAGCTGCTGGGATTACAGACGTGGACCACCGTGCCCCGCCCTCAGCTCCCTTTTAAAACCTCCTGATCATGTAAAAATCTGCAAGCTTGCTCTGGAAACATCTTTTTTTTTTTTTGTCTTAATTCTCTCTGTTCTAAGAGGAACCTCAGAGCCCTGGTTCTGAGAATCTCTCACACATTCCCCTCATCCAAGAAAAGGCAGAAAGAGAGTTCAGTAAGTGAAATTGAAAAGACAGCAAACCTCGTGCCTCCCCCTTGCAGATTCAGAGCTCAGCAAGTCCCCTGGATATTGTATCAGAAATCAATCAGCCAGGGTGCCTCTTCCTTACCCCCATAAGATGGCAGATTTAGCAAATACATAGAGAGGAGGACCAGATCACGTTTCATTTGAATTTCCGGTAAATTTGCATGTGACATCGTTATATCAAAAAAGTTGACATTTTAAAAAATATGAAATCGAGTTTAACCGGGCTTCTTTTATTCATTTTATCAATCCCAAACTTGCAGAGTATCTTGAGTTTGAAAAATCAGCTCTAAGTCTCTTGGTACAACTCTAAAAGTCCCTTGGTACACTCTAAGAGCACTCTAAGTACACCAAGCAGAACGCACAATTTGCAGTCAAGGACAGAGCAGCAGCCTCACTCGTCCACTTCAGAGTAGAAAGTCCACTTGCACCTGAGCTCCGTGGGCCCTCTCTGCAAGACCTGGATGCTCAGTCTAGCCTCGATCACCTACCTTCCTGCCTTCCTTTCTTTTCATGTGGTACTAGTAGTTGAACCCAGGACCTCCTGCATGCACTGAGCTAAACTCCGGACCCTTTTGTAACTTTTCTTTTGAGACAGGGTCTTGCTCAGTTGCTGAGCTGGCCTCCAATTTAAGGAACCTCCTGTGGGAGCCTCCTGAGTAGCTGAAATTACAGGTGTGCACCACTGTGCCCCAAACCTGGCCATTTTTCAACAGTTTGTATAGGATTCCTTTCTTATGGCTATGTGGGCATGACTCTGTCCTTATTTGTTTATCAAATATAAAAACCTAGAGTCCTACCTTCCTCTGTTGCCTGTGCCATGAAATGCACTGTCTACTGAAGTTCAAGTTCAACTTCAGGGCCTCGTCCCTTCTTCCATCTTGTCAATCACTAAATATCGACCTCTAGGTGTTGAAATGTACCGGACGGTTCCAAAATCCAGTCCTGACTTCCTACCTATCTGTGTTTCTTTGGGCTTCCTCTGCTATCCCCTCTTGGCCTCTATTTCACAAATAAAAAAGAGGGACCCAAATCTGCATCACTCATCGGTAGGAGTAAAAGACACTTGGACAACTAGGAAAATAAAAATCAAAGACCCCACTATTTGTTTGTGAAGACATATGGATCTCCTGGCGTAGTTTGAGTTATTCCTAACCGTGGGTAAGAATGGGTGGAGAGACCCCCAACTTAGAGAGATCAGGGTATATCACATTTGATCGCATCGATACTTAAGTCCCTTAGACTTGCAATTTCAGATCTCTTATGTCATCGACTTTTTAAAATTTTTTTAAAGCTTTCTTCTCTGTTATTTGTATTATTGTGTGACATGTCCATGGTTTGACTAAGCCAGCATTCTTTGAGCACGTTTCAGCAAGGAAGAGCTGGAATAATTGAGGAAAGGTTTGTAGGGATTCAACTCATCTCCTGCCAACCCACATTTGGACAGTAAGGATAACTCACTCATTCTGTCTTGATAAATGCTTACGGCAACGGCCCCTTCCCAGGCTGGGAGAATTCAGGGCTAACCCGAGGAACCCAGGGGGGTCCTCCCTATCTTCTGGTCTGTACCCGGGGCGTGCAGGCTCTGTCAGAGCAAGATGCATTGAGAGAATCCAGCCATCTGTCAGAACAGAATGTCCTTCTACAGAGTTGAGTCACGGGTGGATTACACACAGAGGAGAGGATAAGGGTGGGAGTCTCAAAACGTTAAATAAGCAAAGCAAAATTTCCCCAGTGTTGTTCATTCAGGGAAAAGAAAAACCAACAACAAACCTCAGCAGGTGACACATTCTATCTGAGAGTATTACTCGGGGCCATGACTGAGACATCCCCTTGAAAGACAGTTGTTCAGAACCATCTATCCCCCCAAGTTCTGCAAACATCATTTCCAATTTTTCTTGACCAAACTACTTTTCTCAATATGTGCAGGCTCAGTGTGATCAAGGTGCTTGGGTCAGACACTTCCTGGAGAACTTGGGTATTGTGCAGAGGGGGACGTGCAAACCAGAAACAAAGCTGACTGTCCCCCACGATGGCTCACGAGCCACACCTTGCAAAGGTCCCACAGTCTGGCTGCTCAGAGGGGCCTGGTTCTTGTTCTCTCCAAGGCTGGATCCTTGAGTGTTTCCTAGCCTCCTGGGATCTGCCCTGTCATGGTCATTAACACCTTTCCTTCTGTTCAAGTTGGCAAAGTTGATTCTGTTGCTTGCAACCAGCCGACCCGACCTGCAGCAACCGCAGCAGCAGCCAACAGATCAGACAAGTTGGGGGGCAGGTACCTTCAGCCCCATCAGACCCACCTGATCTAGAGGCCGAAGATAGAGGTGGAGGGAGCTCCACCAGGCCTTCTGACACCACGCAGCATGTCACCGGGGTCACCACAACACTCTCTTCTGTGGCCAGTCTGCTGTGGCCCACGGGCAGGCAAGTGATGCGAAGTGCTACTTCAAAGACCCCTTGGATCCATTCATCCATGAGTACTTTACTGCAAGGCACGGTGCTAGGCACCAGTGGAGAGTCCACGGAGGAGAAGACCCACCTCCCTGCCCTCGGCGAGCTTACAGTCTAGTCGGGAAGACGAGGCGCACAGACCAGGAAGTGTCAGGGACAATACAGGGGTTGACGCTGCCGCCCAAGATAACAGGACAAGAGTTTTCCCAAAGTAGATTCCTGATGGAGGGGAGGGCTACAGCAAATTCAAAGGAAGGGCATCACGGAGGTCAGGCGTGTGGGAGACTTTCACAGAGGAGCTGGGCGGGACCTACCCCAGGATGGTGGAGCTTCGGGTGGGAGAGAGGATGGGAAAGGGGCAGCCGTGGGACCCAAAGGCACAGAGGTGAGACCAAAAGGAAGAATGGATCTGGAGTTGAATTGGTTTAGATGAGGAAGAGAATTCTGGGCTCAAGTTTAGACTTTAACCTTTTGGCCAAGGGGTTGGGGGGTAGCAGGACATTTTTTTTTTTTTTTTTTTGGTACCAGGGATTGACCTCTAGGGCCACTTGACCACTGAGCTACCTCCCCAGCTCTCTTTTGTATTTTATTTAGAGACAGGGTCTCACTGAGTTGCTTAGCGCCTCGCATTGGCTGAGGCTGGCTTGGAACCTGAGATCCTCCTGCCTCAGCCTCCCGAGCTGCTGGGATTATAGGCGTGAGCCACCGCACCCGGCTCTTTGCGGATTTGGACCGTCTCTGCTTCCAAAGAGGATGTGAAACGGTGTCTCTGGGGTTGTTAATTCCGAAGGGACAGCTCTGGGTTGTCCAGCTTTGGGTCATGGCCAGAGACTTTTGAGTCCTTCTGTGATCCCAAAGGTGAGCTAACACATTCCCTGACAGGAAAAAGGCTTCCAGAAGACAAGTATCTTTACAAATGACAGAATATTTATTAACAATACCTTTTTAAAAAAAGATTACATATGCTAGGTCACTGGTAAATATCATTCACACTGGGGGAGGGTGGGTGGGAACTACCTGGGTGGTCATTTTTTTTTTTTTTTTACTCATTTTACTATTTTGCGGATTTTTTTTTTTTTGCGTGTGATTTTAAATTTTATTTTATTGGAACATAGAAGTAACCAGATCCAACTATGAAAGGAACACAGCTTGAAATACTGACAATATATATATATATATTTTTTTCCCCCCCGTTACCTGATTTTGACACCGGTCGAATCCTGATGGCGTCTTGATTGGCGAATGTAACTATAAGGTTGAAAAAGTTTAACTTGTATTATTGGTTAGCAAAACCCGACCCGCGACAGGCAGATTTTGAGATCTCTGAGAAAGAAGAAAAGCCGACAGATGTTTACAAGTCAAAGTTTTTATAGAAAAATTGCATTGCCGTTTATATCAGGGTTCCACGAACGCCCGTTTACAAAAACCTCCCCCCGTAACAAATAGCTCTTTTCATAAGAATATGACTTGGTGGATATTGTCATTTTTCCAACGTGTGATTTCTGGAGAACGTACAAGTTAAAAGCTCATAAAGCAACAAGGCTAGAGATTGCAAAGCAGGAGATTCATCAAGATACCAGACAATTGTACTAAAGATCTTTTATAGAGTCATAGGAAAAAAAAAATTCTCGGCAGCACTTATTCTGCTGGAACAGGAGAAATCTTCCAAACTGCATGTGTGACTATGATTCAAAAGAAGGGCGCTAGTATTACAGAGAGACACGTATCCTCTATAAGAAACTATGCCAAGAGAGGATGAATCCATTGACGGAGAATGACTTCTTTTAAAATTCACATTCCAAACAGATACATGGAAAGAGAGTAAAATTATCATTTTTGTGTTTTTAAATCCTTTGAAAAGACTTGGGTGACTATAGTAACTTCGGCTCTAGGTTATTGCAGGATTGGTCACTTCAAATTTAACGTCTAAGGTAATGCTACTACAAAGACGATGCTAACTTAGTCGAGGGAAACAGAAAGTCTTACCATCCGATGACGAATTCATAGTATGAGAGTATGAGGATATTGTACAAGGTACCTCTTGGACAGAAAGTTTAGCTTTTGAGACCTGCAACCGTTGCTAAAACCATCTCAAGTTGTATTGAACAACAGAATTCACCCTGAAGGCAGGAAACCATATTATACATGTCAAAAGGATTGGATTCAATGCATTAACCAACCAGAGAGTAATTTATATACAGCAGCCTTGAGTTAGAGACCCAAGCTCTTCTGCCATCAGAGCCTTGTCAAACTCTACAAATCATTTGCAATGTATTTACCAAGATGGGCTTCCAACTCTTACAAGGAAGTATTTTCAAATCATAATTGTATACGGTTGTGTTGCCCGTAACATTTTTTATAGCAGAGGAAAAAAAATTAATATCTACATTATATGTTAACTTTAAAAAATTCTATAAAACACTAAATATATAATAAAAAATATGCATATAAGGACATATGTAAACTGCTTTGGTAACATCATATTACAGATGTCTTCAGTGCATTGCAGAGTTTCCAAAGAAACCTCAGGACAAAGCTAGATTTGCTTTGAGGAAGTACTGTAGAATACCATTCCTAAAGAAGCAAAAAACATTTTTTTTTTTTCCAGTAATAAGATGTACTCGAACAACAATATTACTTAGTACTGGGTGTCTTCAAAACCACTAGCTAAATGTTGCTTAGAGTATAAACAGCAAGTCCTTTAGAGACCGTTTGTCATAAACTAGACCTGGCTGTGAGGGAGATCATGAGGGTACTGATGGCCGATAAGGTGCACGCGTTCGAAGTGGAAGCCCCCGAACCTCTGGCATAGAAATCTGCAAAGACAGAAGGAATCCACTCAGCAGGAATCTACCCAGTAGGTAGTCACACACCCCGCCCCTGCTCCAGAAAAATCTTCATTAAGGTTTTCCAGAAATGCACACCCTAACTGATCTTAGGACCATCAGCAAAAGAATCTCTACAAAAGGGTTCAAGGTGGTGGATTGAGATCTGCAACCATTATAGAGAAAGCTTTTTCCCTCTGCACCTGGCTGCAACCAAGTAAGTCTGCTTCCTGCTGTCTTTGGAGTCTAATCTCATCCGTTCCCACTATAAGTCAAGAGGGAGGAGGAGACACAGGGCTTCACATAGTGGCTGGGTCCCTCCCACCCCCTGAAAAATATGATCTCCCATTGCCTCTGGAACTACCTGGCTAGGAACCTGGGAACAGGTGACAGGAAATCCCTGCCACTCTGTTTGGCCTTTTGTAAAATGAGGCTAAGGATGTGGAATGTGGGAAGAAATTTCTCCCCCTCCCCCTCCCCTTCCCCCTCCCCCTTTCCCCTCTCCCTTCCCTGTCCCTCTTCCCCCTCCTCCCCTTCTTTTTTCCTTCTTCTTTTTGGTACCAGGGGTCGAACCCAGGGTCCCTTCACCACTGAGCCACATCCCCAGCCAGCGCCTTTTTATTTTTTTATTTAGAGACAGTGTCTTGCTAAGTTGCTAAGGCTGGCTTTGAACTTGCGACTTTGATCTTTCCCTTGACCAACATGACATTTACATCTTATAATAGCTTCTCGGGGGACCAGGTATTGTTGTGACTCCATTGGATGGATGAGGAGCCCCGGGGTCCATAGAGGTAAGATACCACGTCCAAGATTGCCTCATCAGGGGACAGCTGAATTGGCAATCAAAGCCACGTCAGTCTAACTATGCCCCCTCCTTTTCTCCAAACAAAACAATCTCAATCTTTTTTAAAAACTTTTCTGAGGGGTCTTACGTTTTTTGTAAGAATCTACTAAGACTTATTGAAAGTTTTTTTCAAAGTGGCCAATCTTTTTTTTTGACCTACATAATAAGAAAAAAAAATCCCTCCAGGAAAGGGATCCGCTGCTTGGTCACATCCTTACCATGTCATCTGACCACACCCATGTCATCATCTAACACACGTTTTTGTAAAGAATGAAAAAAAAACCAAACAAACAGGAATCATCAGGCAGCCTAAAATTGAAAAAAAAAAATTTGCAATGCTAAGAAAGCATGTGGTCAGATTTTAATAAAGAGAGAGAAGCGAAACCCGGATCTTATGTTCTCGTGGTGGTCTGGAGGTTTCTTCCACTTCTCACCATAAATCTAGCTACCTTTTAACCAAAAGTTAGGGATCTTCTTTGGTGAAGTCTCCAATACAATCCCCCTAGGTTTATCTATTTTCTATTTTATTTTATTTTATTTTTTTATTTTTGCAGTACTAGGGATTGAAGCCCCGGCCTCCGGCATGCTCTACCATTAATCTACACCCACAGACCATACCCCTGAAAAATAATGCTGTCAATCAACTCCATTAAGAACCACACCTATGTCCTGGAGCATGGCTCTTGGGGAGCCTCCGCTTGACATCAAAGTACTTTAATATTAACAAACTAATACTAAATACAAAATCCAACCTGAACAAAACTCAACCCAGAGGGAGAGCAAAATGGCCCGAGAGCATTTTAGGTACCCAGATTTTGTAAGTGCAATAAAATGGCTTCATGGATTCATGACCGCTGTTTGGTACCCATAAAACATAACAGGTCCTTCTTTCATCTGAGAAACCTATGGGCACTTAGCAGAAGGATGCTCAGGGCTAAAATTCAGGACTCACTCAGTGGTGAGGATTTTCGTTATGATTTAAAATATCACCTCTCCACTGACGGCTTAAAATTTTACAGCCTGCGCTGATCCCCTAATCTCCAGACTGCTAAATCCAAAGGCTAGTGCCCATCTCCCCTCAGACGTCTAACAGCAATCTTTCTTTCGTATTGTGGCAAAATACACAAAACAGAAAAGTGACCATTTTTAACTAGTTTATAGGGTACGGAGCCTTGTCATCCACTTAAACACTCTCCGGCCAGAATTGCTATAACCTGCTTTCTGACTCTACAATTCTATAGAATTGAATGGATTTGCTCAAAACACATAAAAACAGAAACACATAAAAAATTTAAAAAATATATAAAAACACCAACAAACAGAAACGCCTACAATCATCAAGTCTCACACATTGCTCCACATGTTTGAAAAGGAGGAGAATCCTGAGTGTGTACTTATGCACCTGTCGCACCCGCACCCATTCAGAACCAGCAGTGTTAACACATTTCCAGAGGAAGACACTGAACGGCCCGCTCTCTGGGAGAGGATTCTTACTTGATATCTTTGGGATTCGAATCTGCTCACTGCTGCTGCCGTCCCCTCCGTCGCTGAAGGGCTTGATCTCTATGATGTAATCCTCATCCAAAGGTAGCGAGAGCTCCACCGAGGTCTTATTGGTCTCGATGACAGATGTGCTGCTCTGTCGGTTCCATCTGTACAAGACCTGCGGGAACAGAAAGGGGTCACCTGCTGTCCTCGCGAAGACCCCGGAGATGGGGGTATTCATTTGTTTTTTGCCTGTGACGCCCGTGACACACAGAGATGCTGAGATTCTCTGGCTGCCCGTGGATTTAGAAAGCCTGTTCGTGGAAAGGGTTGTGCCTGCAGCTACCACTTCATGATGATGGAAGAGCATAGGTCGAGGGGCTGGGGCAGCTGCCTTGCACCAAGATGCTGTGTGGCTGGCCTCTCGGAGGAGGCCCCTTAACACACCTGGCAGAGGATGGAGAGGCAGATGCACATCAGGGGCTGTGGGGGCAGAGTAGATTCGGCCACCGTGTGTCTGGGCGCCTCACTGTCACCTCTTGAGACTCACTCACTTCCCTAGTTTATCAGATGGCGACAATAGCCGGGTGCACTGGCACACGCCTGTTATCCCAGTGGCTCAGGAGCCTGGGGCAGGAGGATTGTGAGTTCAAAGCCAGCCTCAGCAAAAGGGAGGCCCTAAGCCACTCAGTGAGACCCTGTCTCTACATAAAATACAAAATAGGGCTGGGGATGGGGCTCTGTGGTGGAGTGCCCCTGAGTTCAATCCTTGGCACCCCAAACAAACAAACAAAAAGATGGGTACAATAGCACCCATCTCTCTGGGTGTCTCCAAGATTGCACAGGGAGGGCCTGGCTCAAGGGAGCCTTAATGGGAACGAGAGACATTTGTGGCAGAGGCTACAAGCCCAGGACTCACCTGGCACGTCAGTGTCACCATGAATCCCAGAAAGAGAGGACACCTCAGCCCAGGGAGATTTTGAAACGGGAAAGGCAATAATCTTCCCCCAAACTGGGACCCTAGACTGGCTAGCTCCCGGCTTGTGCCTTTGTTTTCTTTCTGGATGCCCCAAAGTGATCGGGTCATGTGGACGAGGAAGCTACCTAGAACAGGCTGTGCTTGATTTGATTTATTTGATGAGGGGCTAGCTAGCACTCCTTCACCTGCCTGTGGCTGCCTGCCCTGACCAGCAGCAAGCCGCCCCCTGGCCCCGGAGCAAGAATGAGGACTTCTAAACACACACCTCTTTTTTTTTTTTTTTTTGGTACCAGGGATTGAACTCAAGGGCACTCCACCCCTGAGCCCCATCCCCAGCCCTATTTTGTATTTTATTGAGAGACAGGGTCTCACCAAGTGGCTTAGGGCCTCCATAAGTTGCCGAGGCTGGCTTTGAACTCACGATCCTCCTGCCTCAGCCTCCCGAGCTGCTGGGATGACAGGTGTGTGCCCCTGGCTAAACCCACTCTCTTAAGCTGCTATCGCCCACCCTCTGCAGTTTCCCATGATAATTAAAAAGATAGGGCCACTTCAGATGGGTGGTGCTCTTAGAGTGGCATGTTGGAGCCACTGTGGCCACAGATCTGATGCTCCAAACCTGTGTGTGTGTGTGTGTGTGTGTGTGTGTGTAGGTGGGGGGGACGGATCACCTGACAGGAGGTATTGGGCACTGCCTGAAGACATGTCTGGGGGTCACAACAGGTGCTCCGGGTGCAGTGGGTAGGGACCAGGGGTGCAGCATAGAGCCCCACAACAGAGAATAAGCCAGGTCAAAGTTTGAATAGGAAAAAGGTGAGAAACCTCGCTCCAGGTCTATGTCAGGCTGCCTGAGCGAGACCCCACAGAAGTTAAAATAATAATAATAATAATAATAATAATAATAATAATAATAATAATAATAAAATGTATATATATTTTTTAATTTTTTAAATTTTATTTTTGGGTAGTGGGGATTGAATCTAGTGATGCTCCTACTGCTGAACTTCATCCCCAGAACTTTTTTTATTTTTGATTTTGAGACAGGGTTTTTCACTAAGCAGCTGAGGCCGGACTTGAACTTGAGATACCTCCTGCTTCAGCCTCCCAAGTTGCTGAGAATTTTTTTTTTTTTTTAAAAAGCATCCTCAGATGACATCGATATGGGCAGAGCTCCATGAGCTCCATGAGTGGCTCTCAAATTGGAGCACACATCAGAATCATCTGGGGAATTCAGTAAGACACAGACTGCAGGGTCCCCTTCCCCGGGTTCCCGGCACAGACGTGGCTGGGACCCGAAACACTGCAGATCCAAGAAGCCCTCAGCTAATGCCAACGCTGCTGGGCCCAGGGTCCCGCTCCGCTCTGAGACCCACAGATGGGCTCCTTCCCCCCCTCCCCAAGGCCCTTGACCAATGCTGATTGGTGGGGGTTAGAGACAGAAGGTCACTTTTCTATCACAGGGACCAAACCAAATGTCAGTGGAATCCATCAGAGTTCCCTTAAGAGTGTTCAGTTCTCATTACCTTAAAGGATGTCTCCCTCACACAAGGTGGAAAACACAATTTCCTTAAGGTGGAAAGATTCATCAGCCACCCCCCCACCCCTGCACCCCCAGATCGTCCCCTTGCTAATGATCAGGCTCCAATAAATCGAAGCCTCACGTCACAGCCCCTCAGGACAGCGGGCTTGCTGAGAGCATGCAAGGTCACATCTGGCTTTGAGGAATAAATTGCTTCTTTGATTTACCTCTGGTCCTTGCAACAGCTCAGCGAATTCAACGAGTTTTAAATATAAATCCAGAAGAAAAAAAGAAATCCAGACTTCTTATCTGCACGGCTTACGGGTCTTGTAATATTAGGGACTGTGGCAAAACCTTAAAAAGGACCCCAAAAACCCCTTATTGACACCAAACTCTTGGTTCAGCTGATGGCTTTGAAGGCTGTACTTGCATTCGATAGAATCCCGGCCGGAAGTCAGGGAGGAGGTATGGGTTCCCAGGAAGGAGGATAATAATAGCCACCAACGACTGTTTCCACTACGGATCGTCCGGGGTGTCCTACATGTTCAGGTGGATGACCACAGTAGCTCTGATTCCAAAGAGGAGCAGGGTTCCAGCTTGGCCACCATCTGGGTGGCTGTCTCTGCCTTCCTATAGGCAAGGAGGTGGTAGAAACATGGAGATACAGGGACCATACCCAGCCTGCCTGTATCATTTATTAATCTCTCATTAAATTTGTTTTTCTGAGTTCCACACCAGGATTTATAAACTAAGCCACTATGCATGAAAAAAAAAAAAAAACCCTTCCGTTCTATTGACAAACTGGGAGATATGGCCCCTCTGATGGTGATGGTCTGAATGTCTAACCTCTCCGCAACTCAGTGAAATTCATTTCCTACTGCGATGACATTAATAGGTGACCCTTGTGGGTGGCACAGGTGCTGGTGAAGAAGGATCCCCTTTTGTTCTCCATCTTTCTTGCTTCTGCCATGTGATAACACACAAAAAAAGAAGGTCATGGCCATAGGCTGGCACCTTGACCTTGGACTTCCTGGCCCCCAGAACTGTGAAAAATGAACTGACGTTTGTTATAACTTAATTTATCTGTGGGTGTTGTATTATATAGTAGCACAAACACACTTGTCTCTGTTCGTGTCTGGCACCCATGGGAGCCGAGAAGTCACTGCCCGCTCTGGACAATCACCAACTCTGCAGGCTGTTGGAGATGGCAGAACCCCTCACTTTGTCATGTTGGTATGCATGACCTCAGGACCTGTGTACCTCCTGTCTGTTGTACTTGGAATGCTTTTCCAGAGAGCTCTCTGTCCACTCCTCCTTTCTTTCCAGGCCCAAATGAAACGTCACTTCGAGACTAGCTTTTTTTGATCTTTATATAAAATGTGAAGTCTGTCTTTTTTTGTGCCCTGCCTCTCTCCAGTGCTGCACCCTGGCTTGTTTTTCTTTGCAGAACTTTATTACCACTTGCTGTATTTGTTTACTGCTGGTACGTAGAATGAAGAGTGACTACAATCCCTATTATCCATGATGCTATGTTCTGATCCCAGGTCTCTGACGTCTTTGCTGTGTGACATACTTCTTCATCCATAAAATTAGAGCGGATGCATGCACTATATTCTAGAAATGGACTTTCTCCCTGAACGGGCTGTTATGAAGTTAAGAAGGCTCAGAAAAGTGCTTAGTGCCAATAGGTAGGATATTTGTTGAAAAGAGAGGCGACTTGTTTAGGTCACGTGCCTGACTCTGCAAGCCAGAGCAGAGGTTCTCCTTCTTATCTCTGTTGTCCTAAAGTTACCTGGAAGACTCGTGTGCACAGAACGTTCTGGGACTCACACATTCTAGAGGTAACTTCTCATATGAAGACTCCTGCCCACGCAGAGATCTCCGCTACGCGGATACCTTCAGTGTTTAGGAGGAAAAACGGACCAAGAAAGGACTGAGTTTAATAGGAAAGCCTTATGGGGAGGTGCTGTGGATGGAGCCCAGGCCCTCGCACTTGGCAGGCAAGGACTGTACCCCTGAGTCACAACCCCAGTCCTACCATAGGCATTTTATTTTATTTTTAATAATATTTTTTTTCTAGTTGATGGACACAATGTCTTTATTTTATTGTTATGTGGTGCCAAGGATCAAACCCAGGGCCTCTCAGGTGCCAGGCCCGTGCTTTGCTAACTGAGCCACAACCCCAGCCCTACAATTAGCCATTTTTAATGAGTCAAATTCTCTATCCAAGATTCACTCTTCCCGCTGCAATCCGACCCATGGTTTATTCAACCTATAAAGTTATCTCTAGAGATGATCTCAGGGTGGGTTTCCTGAGATACCATCTCACACTCATACACGCGCTCTCATGTATGTGGACCAGTCAATACAGTGGTTGTGAGATTCAGCCCTCTGTCTGAGGTTTCCGTAGCATTTCCCACTAGACCTCCATACGTCCGCCACACTTCCTTCAACACCAACTTCCCAACCTTTACGTTCTCTTGAATACCGTGAACGAATACAAAACCATATTCGGAAAAAAAGCAGAATGTCTACACCCCGTAGCTAGTTTATAGGATGGGGTTGGTGATTCAGATAGGAAACCACCCCAAGCTCTCTGGTTTTCCTCATTCTGTTTCTATAAACATGAAGATAATTTCTCCCCATCCTACGCCAAGCCCAACAGATCATTTTTGGGAGATCAAATGCCCCTTGGTCTGTCTTGGCCTGTTTTACACACCCCCCCGCCCCCACGCACTACACAAAATGATGCTGCCCAAATGAATCTCCTAGGTGTGCATTCGAGGGTCGGCTGAGTTCATCAATTCAAGAAGGGCTTTCTCCAAGAGGTGTTACGGAGCTCAGGGGACAGTCTCTGAGAGGGAGCAGGGGTGCCCAAGTGGTGCCAACTAAATCATGACCGTGACTCAATTTTTCTCTCTAAAGCCATCATCTCTCACGGCCAGTTGGCTGAAGCGGACTCAGCGGCGTGCATATAGATCCTCGCCCTGGCCAAACCCAAGGGCCCTCCAAGTCACTTAGCTCCATGGACTCTAGTTTTCACATCTGCCACACCAGGGCTTGCTGATCAGCCGTCGAGCGAACCTGGACTGCTTCTTTGCATTTCAAACACCCGCTTGAAAATGAGCCTGGGCACGGGACTTGTGCCATTCCTGGGGACCCTGGTGGCTGTCTGCCTTTGACACTACTTTTCCCACGGGTTCTAATGGGTATCACGGAGGCCAGGAGGGAGAATCTACTTCTGTTATTGTTTTTCATTCTCCCCTCTTGGTTGGGTTAGATCAATTGTGCCTCCTTTTCTTTGCTCTGATGATCAAAGTCAAGGTCATCCTCCCAGCTTGCCTGGTCAGGACTCCAGAGTTGCAAAGGTGTGTCTTTATTCTTTCTTTCTTTTTATATATATATATATATATAAAGCTACTCTTTTCCTCATTCATCTTCCAGCCTAACCCAACCCCACCGTCTCTTTGGGTCATCACAGAAAAGAGAGTTAGGAAACGAGAGCTCTCTCATGGTCACAGTGAGTGTACTTCTTGGTGGGCAAAACACAGATAAGAATTCAGACACTGTCCTCCGGAAGCCCACAGTCAGGGGATTCACAAGCCACCAGATAATTACAGTCATCCAAGAGGATGGTAAGGACTTCCAAAAGTCTGCTACAGAGAGCTCTGGCGGAAGCTCCGGCACGTGCCTGTAATTCCCAGCAACCCGGGAGGCTGAGAGAGGAGGATCTCAAGTTCAAAGACAGCCCCAGTATCTTAGCCAGGTCCTGCACAATTTAGTGAGATCCTGAGTCAAAATTAAAAAAGAATACAATAAAAATGGACTGGGGAGGTGGCTCAGTGGTAAAGTGCCCCTGGGTTCAACCCCCATTAACCCTCCAAACAACAACAACAAAAAAACTCATCTCCCACAAAACCCCTAGCTCTGGCCAGCAGGGAAGGCTTCCAAGCTCAGAGCTGAAAAATGAGCCCCTGCTGAAGGATGTCTGGGGGAACCGTCACAGGGAGAGACAGGGTCAGAGAACAACAAAGATACTAGGAACTTCTCCTTTTAACACCAAAGGTCAGTGTAGTCCCAGAGAGTTCAAGCGATTGACCTAAAGTCACACAGCCAAGAGAGAGCCAAACTACAGGACAAAGTTAGAGGACGTGTCCACATTTTAAAACTGAAATCTAGAATGATCCATTTTATATTTTTTTTCCCCTACCACCTTCCTAAAGCCTGCAGTCTCTGGGGAGTTGTGTCTCCTTTTTTTCTGAAGTCAACACAGGCAGGAAGTAGTCTGCAGCTGGCACGTTCTGATAGCAAGACACCCTTTCTAGGTGGGCTGTGGCTTCCCACCCTGCCTGCTTCTGCCTTTTAGATGGCGCAGAGGGAAGGTCTTGGCAATTCTTTCATTTACTGAGTCATAGATGAAAGGCTATTTTGCAGGACCCCAGAAAATTCTGACTTCCAAGCGTGCCTCCTTGGGGGGGGGGAATAATCATAGGCTTTGGTTTTATAATCTTCCTTTTATAATGAAAACCACGGAATGGTTCATTGAAAGTTGACATGCAAAATTGCTAAAAGAACCACTTTTTCTCTGGCGGGATTCATGTGAAACCACGAGAGGTCCAGAGCTCTGTCCACGGAGCCCGGATGATGATGGTTTCCTGAAAGCTCTTTTAAACGTCACTTCGTCATGACTTTCCTGGGCTAGAAAGGAAGTGGAATATGCGATGGAATCTATATACCCTACTTATTTCCTTTCCTAACATCTCAGCTGTAATTCAGCTCATGTTTATTTCCAGTGACAGAGAAATGCTCCACCTCTCTTGGAACTAAGTCCCCTTCCAAAGAACTCTGTCTATCAGCAAGGAGAACGGAGCCACCCTTTATCTCCATGTAATTTTCATTCATTTTCTGTCATTTTAAAATCCCTTGGAACTTTGCAGGACAAATGTGTTTGTGGTTCCTGACAATAGCCCTTCCCATACAGGAAGTGGGCATCATACTTCTGGGGCTTTTTGATTTTTTTTTAACCCAGCTAAATATGCTCAATTCCTTCCTTTATTCCTTAGGGATGTTCAGAACCTGACTGGACACGGTCTTCCTAGTGCATTCTCTGGTCTATCAATAGGGTTGCTACCAACCCCTTCCCTTCTGCCTGGGCCATTCTAAGCCTTACATCAAAAGCTAGAGTCTAGTTCCCCTGCCTCTGAGTCTGAGATGACCATTTTTTCTTTTTTTATCTGTTCTACTTAGTTGTACATGACAGATAGGAGGATACACTTTGACACATCATTAAATGGAGGATAACTTCTCATTCTTCTGGTTGTACGTGACATAGAATCACACTGGTTGTGTAGTCATGTATGCACAGAGGATTCATTTTACTATCCTCCCCTTCTCTGATTCATTCTACTATCCTCCCCTTCTCTGATTCATTCTACTATCCTCCCCTTCTCTCTAACCCAAAGTAACTCTGTACTTTCCTAGCACCAACCCCACACCCCTTATTGTGAATTAGCATCTGCATATCAGAGAAAGCATTTGGCCTTTGGTTTTTGGGGATTGGATTATTTCACTTAGTGTGATAGTCTCCTGCTCCATCCACTTGTTGGCAAATAACAGTGATTTCATTCTTCTTTAAGGCTGAGTAATATTCCATTGTGAACCTATACCACATTTTCTTTATCCATGCATCTGTGGAAGGGCATCTAGGTTGGTTTCATAGCTTGGCTATTGTGAATTGAGCTGCTTTAAACATTGATGTGGCTGTGTCCCTGTAGTATGCTGATTTTAAGTCCTTTGGGTATAAAGCGAGGAGTGGGATAGCTGGGTCCAGTGGTGGTTCCATTCCAAGTTTTCTGAGGAATTTCCATTCAGTGGCTATTTCATTCTTAGATTTTAAAAAGATGGGTAGCTTTGCTTTCTTTCTCCTTGAAGCTGGAAACCAGGTCAGAGACCTGACTATCCTGAGATCGCCATACTCTGAGGAAACCCAAGCCATCCACAGGGAGAGGCCTCACTGGACATGGATCCCTGGCCAGATTCCGGCTCTTCCACTCCATCAAAGCAGGTGGAAATGTGTCAAGGGGCACCTTAGCCCATCCAGGCCTGGGGGCCGGGGGTGCCCATGGGCACCCCGACCAGATTTCAGAATCATGGAAACTACACACAGTTGGTGTTTTAGCCACTGGTTTGGGGGAGGCTTATCGGGGGGCGACCATAAGCAGCTTTTGACAGACGCTTGGTCAAGACTTCTTTCGGTTGTGGAGATAAGGCTACATCCATTTTCTTCTTTTTTCTCTAAATGACTTTTCTAAATAAAAAACAAACTCCCACTTGTTTTTCTAAATATGCAAAGCTTCCTAACCACAGGCAGAGCCGAAGCAATTGGCCATTAGTTATGCTGGGACATGGCTGTGTCTGATTGGCCAGTCCAGCTGAGACGGGAACCAAACCAAATGCTGATCAAGTGTGCCTTCAGGGTCCTCCATCCACTGAGCCCTTAACCGTGTCTGATTGATGCTGCCTGAGCCTAAAGGTTAGGTGACACTGTGGCTTGGGTAAGTGTCTCCCAAAGGTGTGGTCCCCAGCCTGTGGAACTAGAGGGAGGTGGTGGAAATTTTAAGAGGCAGGACTTACAGGAAGGTTTTATGTCAGTGGGGATGTTCCCTTAAGGGGACTCGGGACCCTCGTCTCTTCCTGTCTCGCTGCTTCTCAGCGGCCGTGATGTGAGCATGTGACCATGATGTCTGCCTCGGTTCAGGCCCCAAAGCAACAGGGTTAACTATCTATAGAATGAAAACCTCTGAAACCTGGAGCCCAAATCAACCTTTTTCTCTTCATCAGCAGGTTGTCTCAGGTGTTTGTTATAGTAATGGAAAACTGACTAACAGGGGTGATTACCTGAATTCTGACAAATGGTTCGGGGACATTAATACAAGTTGGCCCACACCACTCTGGGGCAGAGATTCCTAAGGGGCTCGGAAAGCATCCTCAGGTAAAGGGAGAATGTGCATCATCTGATGCAGGGAAGGACACCGTCCCTACTTCACATTAAGATTAGGTGCTTTTGCAAAAAAAGAAATTACCCACTTTGTATCCTTTGACTTCCGACTCATTATCCAGGGCCTTCACTTGATCCCAATTCAGGATAATTTTGGAGTCTGATGAATTCCATATGATGTTTCCGGGAGGTTGGCTGGGTGCTGTAAAAGAAAAAAAAAAAATGAAGATATACGAAGTCACAGGTTATTAAATCTCCACGGATTCAGAGGAATCTCTCCTTACTGGAACTCGAGAGTGCAGGCCATTTAATGGACGATTGCACTAATCTGTGTCTTCAAGGTCACTGAGATCTGACGAGATACCGCGTTGCAAATGGAAAAAAGATTCAGCTGGTCACCTAACATGTAGAGCTAAAAGCAGCAGCAGCCCTTCCCAGGGAGGAGAAAAAAACATTTATCTTTCTGTCCTCGGGAGCAATGAATTTGGCATGATGTCCTCAAGGGTTCAGTGAGACGCTAAGGAGAGTCTGAAACCACATCCTGATACCAATTAGTATGCAAATGATCACTGTGAGGTGGGGTGGTGGGGTTGGGAAGGAAACAAGGACACGATTCTGATGAATCCCCCCGCCCCAAATATTTCTGAGCGCGTTTGTTCTTACGTGGCTTTCTGGTGGTGACGTTGACCGTGGCGCTGGACGGACCAGTCCCAGCCGAATTATACGCCTTGACAGCCAAGTGATACAGGGCGCTGCCTTTTAAATTGGTGATTTTGGTCGATGTCTGATTGCCCACTGTGCGAATTTTTCTACCGTTTTCTTCTTTGTCACCATGTCTCCAGTATTTCACCTGTGAAAATAGAAAGACGCTGGAAACCCGACCCACGGGGACATTTCCAATGTTATCAGGTAATCGTTTTTTTTTTTTTTTTCTCTTTTTTGACGACGGAGTTAATTTTCTATAACCAATTCAATAGCTTTCAGAACAAAGAGATTTGCATGTTCTGAGAAGTTACTCATAAAATTAAGAAAGCCTTCTTTTTTGGGTCTTTAGCTTTTTAAAAATATATATATGTTTTTTTGTGTGTGTGTAGTTGTAGAGGGACACAGTGCCTTTATTTTATTTGTTTCATCTTTATGGGGTGCTGAGGATCGAACCCAGGGCCTCACTCGTGCTAGGCAAGCGCTCGGTCACGGGGGCTACAGCCCCAGCCCCTGTTTTTGGCTTTTTACTGAGAACCGATATTGGTTGTTCTCCGTCTTTGGCTTGAGCTCAGGTGAGGCTGGGTCTATCAGATCTGAGCTCATAAATGCTTAAAATTGTCTATATCCTGAAACACCCCCCCTAGAGTATACCAGGGACCAAGGATGGTCGGTCGGTCTGAACATTTAGTTGCTTTCATTAATTCTGAGTCAGAAGCCGGGTCCCTAAAACAGACAGCTATGAATGGGAATGGTGGTCAGACCCCACTGAGGGGTACAGACCCTGGGCACACGTGCTTGCCTACCTCATAACCTTCGATCCGTCCTCTATTCTTCTCTAGGGGGGAGGCCCAGAAAACTTCAATATCAGTCGCAGAAAGACTTCTGGCAAAGATACTGGCCGGTGGTTTGGTGGGTTCTGCAGAGAAAGGAATTCAAGTTCTCATGAATCAATCAGCTGCATGAGCACAGACTTCTACAGACGATGTTCATTATAAGGTGCAAAGAATCTGTGGTTCTAGAAGGGTCCTTAAAGATGCCAGGCAAAGCCTCATTCTGCAGAGAGGCAATGACTGACGTGTAGCGGGTGGTGGTCGGGAAGAGACCACTCCAAAGCCTTTGGGTTTTCAGTTTGGAGGTGAGTGGTATGGAAGGAACCCAGAACTAGTTTAGTTCAAGGTTTTTCAAAGCCAGCAATTCCTTCAAGATGGAACTTTTTTTTTTCTTTTCTTTTTCTTTCTGGTACCAGGGATTGAACCCAGGAATGCTTATCCACGGAGCCACATCCCCAGCCCATTTTATTTTTCTTTTTAAATTTTGAGATAGGGTCTCACTAAGTTGCTTAGGGCCTCGCTAAATGGCTGAGGCTGGCTATCAACTTGCGATCCTCCTGACTCAGCCTCCTGAGCCACTGGGATTACAGGAGGGCACCACTGTGCTTGGTTGGAACTTGCTTAATGAACACTTGTCATCAGTAGTAATTCTAGTCACTGGATTATGAGAACAATGGAGAAAAGGAAAAAAAAAAAAAGACAGTCACCTGACTTCACTAAGACTCCAGAGAGCTGAACCGACACTAGTTTAGCTTCATGCTGTGAATCTCCATGCTCTTGGACAAGATTTAGCCACAGTTTACCCAAGTCATTTGCTTTCTCAGCTAAAAGGACAGGCTGGACCAACTGTTTCCCAAATTTCAGTTATTTTATTTTATTTTTTTGGCAGAGTTTCAGCCTGCGTACTGTTTGTATATGAATCTTTCCTTTTGATGGTCTTTTTGAAAGAAAAATCAAGCTTAGCCTAGTTGTAAGTAATAACACTCATGAAATCTTGCATTTGACCGAATAGTTCTATATTTTTTCTAATGCAGCTGAAATAAAAAATCAGCCTCTTTGATACTTTGAAAAGTTCGTGCGATGTCATTTACAGTCATCTTGTGTACCCCCACCGGAATGCACACCACCCTCGAGGCCATGTTGAACAAGGAGACCTCCATCTACCCGGGATAATAGAAGATTCTATTGATGCATTAATGAATTCAGCATTTATTAAATGTCTGGCACACAGGGGAAAAACAAAGGACGCATCCCCAGGAGACACAGGTGAGAACCTGCCACCAAAATATTCAAAATCTGCAATAGAGTGGGGTGTGAGTTAGAATAGAGGAACGTGTGAATACTATAAATATGACCACTAGAGATGAACTGGGAGAAAATGGAGCGATTCCGGCCCTGGGCTGGCCTGGGGAATCAGAGAGGCCGTGGTTGTTCAAGTGGAGCCTTAAAGGGCCGGTATGAATTCACAAGGTGGGCAGGACAGGGGACGTGCTGTGGCATCTGGGTAACTTCAAAGGACGTGGTCAGGGCACAGAGAATGCTGGGAAGCCTGGGAGGGGTAAGGGAGGCAGAAGCCAAGGACAGGTGACGGAGGCCAAGGAGAGGTGACAGAGGCCAAGGAGAGGTGACAGAGAGCTGCAGGACTTAAGGGATGGTTTCTCTCTGGGGCGAAAAGACTTGATGGCATCTTCACCGAGTCCAAAGTAAATAGCTCAACTTCCACACGTTTCAATGTGGTCCCATTCTGAACATCACCTTTCAGCTGGGCATGGTGGGGCATGCTGGCCATCCCAGCAGCTTGGGAGGCTGAGGCAGGAGGATCATAAGTTCAAAGCCAGCCTCAGCAACTTAGTGAGGCCCTTAGCAACTCAGTGAGACCCTGTCTCTAAATAAAATACAAAACAGGGCTGGAGGTGTGGCTCAGCAGTTAAGCTCCCCTGGGTTCAGTCCCTGGTACCAAAAAGGAAAAAAAAAAAAAAAAAAAAAAGAGAAGTACCCGGTACAGATTATAAAAACAGAAGTGGTGTCAGGAAATGCATGTTTCTATTTTGATATTTGCTTAAGGAGACAAAAAATATATAATTTTAAAAAGCAATGATGTAGATAGGTAGATAGATTCAAAGAGAGACAAGATCTTATGTGGCCCTTGGAATCTGGGCCCTCTGCAACAGAATCCATAATGGACAGCTATGGACATGTTTTTATATGCAGTATTTTTATATACATCTTTTGATAATGAACCACATTTTTTTAAAAAAAATTGATGCCAGGGATTGAACGCAGGGGTGCTTAACCACGGAGCCCCATCCCCAGCCCTATTTTGTATATTATTTAGAGACAGGGTCTCCCTGAGTGGCTTAGGGCCTTGCTGAGTTGCTGAGGCTGGCCTTGAACTCAGGATCCTCCTGCCTCAGCCTCCTGATCTGCTGGGATGACAGGCGTGTGCCACTGCGCCTGGCATGAACCACATTTTTTCACACGATACTTTTCTCAAATCCAGATGTGCCTTTGATTTATGTGTTCCGTACGTCCTAAACCGACAGTCCGTCCTACATAGAAACCTGAGCATTGAAGAAACATCAGCTTTGTCCAGGAAAAACACAGCGTACCTTCTTCCGCAGAATACACCAGGGTGGTGGGGCTGAAGGGTCCTTCTCCCTTGTTGTTGAAGACGCCCACTTTAACCTCGAAGGGAGAGAAGGGGCGCACGCTCTCATTCCTGAACACGTATCTGGAGGCATCGGCCGAGGCCAGCACTGTGAGCATCCAGATCATCTTCCCATGGGGCCGGAAGGCTACCACGTACCCAAAGCCTCTGCCGTTCTGTAACTCCTCAGGCACCGTCTGGGAACGAAAGGAGGTGGTGGCCTTCAGAAATCCCAGCAGTCTGATTCCAAAGCCAACACACAAACAAGATTGTCTACCTTCTTCTCTTATCTGCTTCTTATGATTATATCAAGTTTTTTTTCCCTTTTTTAAAAATTTAGGGTTGGCCAATAATCTACCTAACAAATTCAGGAGATTGGAGATTGACAGCCTGCTTAAAGCACTCGGTGACCATCTGCAGGGACCCTTGGGCTCCGAGGGTCACTCCCAACACTGAAATAGTTGGAAATGACCTTGAAAGGAGATAGTTGGTGGAAATGCCACCTCCCACCCCCAGCATCTCCCTCTAGTGCCAAAGAGGGGGAAGAGCTTCACTGGTCCAAGGGACCTAGACCATCTTGGCCTCTCAGGCAGGGCCTCCCTGCTCAGAGGAGAAGAGCTCAGCCCGAGGGTGGGAGGGGGGTGAGGGGTTGCTTCCACTGCTGGGGCTCAGGAGAGGAAATGATTCCATTTTTACAGCCACAGACTAGAATCTTTCAAAAGCATTAAAGGACCCTTTTCTGAAAGCACCTCACCTTCTCTCTCAAAATCAATTTTTAATAAATTGGTGACTAACCTTCCTCCAGGTTGTTTTTTTGTTTTAAAAAAATGCCTCTTAATCCAGCAGCAAAACCAATTGCCTAGCCAGCCTGCTGGTGCTGCGCTAAATCTCTGGCCGGCAGACGCTTTAAATCAATTGACCATGTAGCAATTCAGGAAGAAGAGAAAAACCTGGTTTTCTCTGAACCCTTTTCTTTCATTTTCTCTCTCTCTCTTTCTCTCTCTCTCTCTCTCTCTCTCTTTTTTTTTTTTTTTATAACTTGTGTTAGCTTCTCTTTCCTGATTGTTTTTTCCTGGGATGAATCAAATGAAAAAAAAAAAAAAAACTTGCCTCTACAATGGATGGGCTAGCACCTTCCTTTCCTGCTACCCACTAGCTAGGGGAAAGGAAGCGCTAGTACTCAATGGATTTTAGCTGCTCAAGACAGAGGGGGAGGCTTCCCAGCTACATCTGAAAGAATACCATGGCCCAGACCAATGCCCTGTGGTTTTATTTACCTCCCAGGTTATAACCAGTTCAGATTTGCTTCCTCCACCACCGCTGACGTTGGCTGGGGTGACTTCAGGAACTGCATAGGAGACACAGAACGAGTCATGTCACGCAAGCGATGGCAGGTGACTGCTGGGGAAGCCTGGTGGCTTCCTGGTGGCTCACCGCCAGCCAATACTCGGATACACACACCTTCAGGGAGGTGAAGCGTACGTGGCTGGCTCTCGGTTACCTGTTTCCCATTCAGCAAGAGGGCATGTCTGACCCATGGCTCAGCTCCATCCCCAGAGACCCAGGGGTTCCAGGGAGGAGAAAAGAACAGAGGTGTGTGCACATTTCCAAGCTTGGTGAGGTGTTTATTAGCCACGTGGTGATACACACAAAGGGAACAGGGGACCCTCTCTGCTCAGGCAGAGCTTACAATCCAGGTGGAGGGCAGGGGTGTGGGGGGATCATTTATAGAGCCAATCCACGGCACAGCTGAGCAGAGACAGAATGAAGAGGAGCTGAGGTGTTCTGCAGAGCAGGTTGCTGGACGGGGCGGGCTAATGGCTTCTCAGAAGAAGGTGAGCTTTCAGCTGGGTGCTGGAGGAAGCGGTGAGCAGAGGGTGACCCCTGGCTGCTCACTGTCTTAACCTCTTTGATCCCCACTTTTCTCTGTAAAAGAGGGGGAAATCGGGCTGGTTTCCTCCCCAGGATCGCTGAGTGGAATTAATTCAATTATAATTTTGCAGGGGGCGAAGGAAGCCTCGGGTTAGCTGGGTTATCATCACGTGACTGCAAGACTTCAGGCAGAACTGTCCACTGGAGAGTGGGGGTGTGTCCCGGTTAAAGTCAAGGACCTAGATTTAGATGGATTTTTTGTTTGTTTGTTTTCCTTCCCTGAGAGTAGGGTCAGATTGATTATTTGCTTAGGAACATTGCTAGTGCTAGTCCTTCAACAACCATTCGGCTTATCCCTACAAAGACCACTGACATGGGTGCACCACTTCACAGGAGAGAAGTCCGGCCCAGATGAACAGATGTTCTCTACCTCTGCTCAAACTATCTCCAGAAGTTCTAAGTCTTAGCTTCTGGGATGGTTTAGACCCCAGGAAAATTCTAGAGGAACTTTCTGGAGACACTTTTTTTTTCCTTTGCCGTCAGTGATCTCTGTGAGAGGCTGTCATTTGAAATGTGGGTTTGGGGATTTATTTGTAATAATCCCATTAGGATCTTGGTGACCTCTGAACCCGTGAAGAATGACTTTTTTTTCGGGGGGGTGGGGACGAGGGATTGAACTCAGGGGCACTCGGCCACAGAGCCTGTTTTGTATTATTTAGAGTCAGGGTCTCACTGAGTTGCTTAGCGCCTTGCTTTTGAACTGGAGATCCTCCTGCCTCAGCCTCCCAGACTGCTGGGATGACAGGCGTGCACCACTGCGCCCAGCAAGAATTGGATTTTGAAAGCGCTTCTTGCTCTACCAGTGCACCCAATGTGGAGGACCCAACTGGTGGTCACAACTCACTGCCTGCCCAGCTCACCTCCTGCTGGCCTGATTTCTGATCTTTTAAAATCGTTTAAGGGGAAGAACGTGCCAATACACAGACTCCGCTGGCGGGAAGAAGAGTGAAGAATTGAAAGTCTCTCCAAAGGAGCAGGCGCTGCTGTAACAGATGAGGTCAATCCCAGGGGGGACTACTCACGGGCCTCTTCCGTCCTCCGCTTCTCCGAGGGCCGGCTGGGCTCCCCGATGCCAATCACGTTGGCTGCGACGGTCCGGAATTCGTATTCGACCCAAGGGTTCAAGCCCACCACTGTCGCAGTGAATGTCTTCCCATCTATGAGTTCTGGGACTGCGAGACATCAAAAGATGAGAAGGTTTCGCAGGATTCCCAGAAAACAAATAAACCCATGCAGACCCCATGTTGGGAGGATAGGAATATCCATCCATCCATCCGTCTGTCATCCATCCATCACCTCATTCAGGGCCTGGTAGGTAGTTTGATGGTGGCTGTATAAACTGTGATTACAGAGAGTGACCCCCGAGCTCTGTTCAACTAACACACTCAAATCAGATGCCAGCAGATGACCTCATAAAAATGCAAGGCCCTCCAAGCCTGAAGCTACTCGACTGGGACTATTCTTAGAACCACCTAACAGGTTTTTCC
The DNA here is from genome assembly GCF_964194105.1 of Spermophilus citellus. Taxonomy (NCBI): domain Eukaryota; kingdom Metazoa; phylum Chordata; class Mammalia; order Rodentia; family Sciuridae; genus Spermophilus; species Spermophilus citellus. The sequence goes on along the minus strand of NC_138201.1, from coordinate 9,285,212 downwards.
CGCATGGACTATATAGGCGAGCTTTCCTTCTGACAGCTATCCAAGGAGTAAGTAAAACTTATGTCTGTTCTTACACAATCCTTACTGCGCCCGTTTAACAGAAGCTGTAGAGAGATAGCAGTCGAGACTAGAAGTCACTGCCTCACTTCCAGATGCTTCTCATCTAATACTCCCGGGACTCAACAGAAACTCAGTGTTACCACAGAAAGCTGTTTGTGAGATTCGATTAAGCTAAAATGAAAAAAAAAAAATGGGGGTTGTTCAAATCAACGGTTTATATAAATCGCATAAAATTGGGTCCCACTACATTAAAACGTGGAGGTCACACAGGCAGAGGTGTAAGAATTAGGACCCCAAAGCAAAATGATTATGAAACTTTAAGAAATATAGGGCGTAGTATATCATATTATAGAAAATTATAAAAAATTATTTAAAAAAAGGAAAGAAGGTGAAAATGTTACTGCCACTAAGGATGGTCTGGAAAAAAAAAATTTGTGCTAAAATTTGTAAATTGATTTTAAAAACTTCACAACTCTTCATCTCCAAATCTATCCATCTAAACTGAGAGGCAGCAGTTCAAAAGGCTCCTAGATACTGCTTTCTGGAAAGTTATGCAGAAGCTTTACTAAGACTGGATTAAAGGCTGGCATATTACTGAGGCCCTAAGCAACTCAGTGAGACCCTGTCTCAAAATAAAATGGAAAAAAAAAAAAAAAGAAAAAAGACCAGGGGTTGGGCACAGTGGTGCACACCTGTCATCCCTGCAACTTGGGAGGCTGAGGCAGGAGGATCGCGAGTTCAAAGCCAGCCTTAGCAACAGTGAGGCACTAAGCAACTCCGTGAGACCCTGTCTCTAAATAAAATACAGAATAGGGCTGGGGAGGGGGCTCTGTGGTTGAGCACTGCTGATTTCAATCCCTAGTAAAACTCCCTCCCCCTTAAAAGAGGCCAGTGATGTGGCTTAATGGTTCAGCGCCCTGAGTTCGATTCTCAGCACCACACACACGCACACACACACACACACACACACACACACAAATGAATGAATGAATGAATAAATAAAAATAAAATAGAAAAGGGCAAGGAATGTGGCTTAATGGTTAAGTGCCCTGGGGTTGAATTCCCAGTACCAAATAAATAAATAAATAACAAATAGAAATAAGGTTGGCATAGCCCATTGCTTCCCAACCACACTGCATCATTTGCAGTGGACCCTTGGCTCCTGACCCAGTTGGCTGTCTGTCCGTCTCTCTGTGCTGTGGAAGTCCCGAGAGACACCCGCACCCAGCACCCAGCACCCAGCACCCAGCACCCAGCACCCATCCCCAGCGTGGTACCTGTACTGACTGCCTGCCAGCCCACGGAGAAGGGAGTCCTGGCTTGGATGACATACATGGTGACGGGGCTGTGGTTGTCAGGCCCGGGTCTCCAGGACAGCTGAGCAGTGGTGTCCGTGATCTCGTCTACGGTCACGGCCTCTGGGGGACCCGGAGGACCTGGGAAAGAGTGAGATCCCCGGAGTCGGATCAGTATGACAAGTGACCTGGTAATCGACCCACCGGACGGCTGATCCGCTCCCCGACTCCTCACTTGTCAGATCCTTTATGACCACCTGCTTGGGGCTGGGACCTGTGCTGGGCTCTGGAACTACACAGATCAACGAGGCGTGCGTGCCCTGCCTTCCGGGGGTGATAAGAAGGAAAGCCGCCACCAAGCAGAGCCTTACAGGAGAGTATTTGTCCTGATGCGAGGAGAGGATACGGGGCCACCTAAGGTCCAAGTTCATTCCCGCACTCATGATATACATGCGTGCGTTCCTCCTGTGGCTCATGGGCACTGCTTTCTGGGGACACAGTGGTGACAAAAGATACACAACTCTTCCTGGTTTCGTGATTATTCTCTGCTGAAAAGGGTCCTTTCTGTCACCAAGGATGTGGATTGGAGCAGAACTAGCTTTAAAACTTTGACGGTCCCTGCCTTGCTCTGGCTCCTCCCCACGTCCAGTAGGGCCACACGCTGGTGTGCAAGGGGGACGGCTGTGAATAGGAGCAGCGCTCCTGGGTCACAGACTCCTCTTTCTTCACAGCAGTGTCAGAGCTGGGTGATCGTCTGAAGGTCCTCCCTGATCCTTTCGGCAGGTCACGGCTGTGTTTTTCTTCTCACCCCTCCCAACACTCCTTGTTTCTGACCTTGCTACTTTAGCCACGGGAAGGAGGGGAAGTCAGACTTAAATGCAAGCGTGGGAATGATAAAGAATCAGAGGAGTGGAGAGCAACTGGCAGGCCCAGGGCAAAGACCCAACCAGATGCATCCCGGTTTCCAACAGGGAAATTTCCGCCCAGGCAGAAACAAGACACAACTGAGCAGCTCAGGAGAGATGGGGGTCATAAGGGGACAAGCGGAAGGAGATCCTCCTAGGAGGAGTTTGCTGATCCCCATGAGAGCAATCCAATGCCCTCCCCAAGTACCACTGGGCCATGTCCCAGGGACAGGGAAAAATAAGAGACCCCACCCAGAGGGTGCAAAGTCGGATTCAATTTCCCCCCAGTCAGAATTTGCTCGGGGATTCACTCTTTCGCCTGTAGGGGGCGCCCTGACGCCCTCTTTCCTTTTAAAATAAACCATCTTTATAGAATCCACAGATGACACCAGATTTATCTTCTCCTTCTAACTCTTGGCTAAGGAATCTGGGAATCTGCTCACGGAAACTGATGAATTTTCCATGGTGACATTTCAGCCTGCCCATTTAATGTCACGCAGCTGGGGCTGAGGCAACCTTGGGTCTTTGGGATTCTTATTAACCCAGGTGAATCTAGACAACAATATCCTCTTCTTCCTCTCTCTCCTTCACCTCTCCTCTTCTTCCTTCCTTCCTTTCTGTTGTGGTTTAGACGTGATCTGTCCCCCAAAAGACAACGTAAGAATATTCAGAGGGGGGAATGATTAGATTGTGAGAGGTGTGACCTGATCAGTTGGATTAATCCACTGATGTGGATTAAATGGGTGGTAACTGTAGACAGGTAGAGTGTGGATGGAGGAGGTAGGTCAATGGGGTGTGCCTTTGGGTTTATATATTGTCCCTGGTGGGCCTTCAGAACCCAAGGATCACTAAATGGAATCGTGTTCCCTCCACACTCCTCAGAAATTGCCACTGACAGGAAGTATCTGAGACCACCGTCGGCCCCCATGTGTAAGAAGGAAATGTAGAGGGTCGTAAGAATTTGACCTTTGGAGAAAAAAAATGGTATTTTCAGGGCTTTGCTTATTTTTCTTTATCTTCCTGCCCCCCACCCCCCCCACCACCAACCTGTGCAGTTTTGACCTGAAGGAATGTTTGCTAACTTTTGTTTTTAGGGAAGTTGTGTCTCTTTCAAAATGATGACATGTGCAACTGTCGGTCCTTTGAGCAAAATGATCACATGGTCAGGGGTGCATACAAGTTTTTTTTTTTTTTGGTGACAAACAACAGCAGAGGGACGGTTGGGTTGAGGCTGGTGTTTGCTGCTTGCTCAGGGGTGGCATTTGAAGGTGCTGCTATGGATTGAGGAGAGGGGGAGACCCAGCCCTCAAAGCCATACTCGATTCAAACATCAAAATCTCTCACGGGCTCCTGTAAGGGTCTCTCTATTTTAATGTGCAAAAAAGTCTGCCCAGACAAAGCAGGAGGAGATAAGATGAGAGATCAGGGTTTAAAAGGGCATATTAATTTATTGGCCTTATTAACTGATTAGAACTAGATTTTCTTTTAGGCTGCGTTTGCAAGTTCGATGTTATTCTCTGTGAAATGAAGTATACAGTATCATTTAAGAACTTCAAGTATTACTGACTTAAATATTTATCAGTCTAATTTATTGGCGTTTAAACGGCTGATCTGAACATTATCCTAATTAAATAGAGGATAAATCTCCAGCAATAGAATCCTTTTGTCCCTAAGGAGAGAGCAGATCGACTCTGGTGTATTTTTTTTCTTTTTAAGTAGAATTAAACATGTTTCTGTTAAGATATTCTGTGGGCATATCAACCTAAGTTACAAGATTTTTTTTCCTCTCTCTTTTTTTTTTTTAAGAGAGAGAGAGAGAGAGAGAGAGAGAGAGAGAGAGAGAGAGAGAGAATTTTTTTTTAATATTTATTTTTTAGTTCTCGGCGGACACAACATCTTTGTTGGTATGTGGTGCTGAGGATCGAACCCGGGCCGCACGCATGCCAGGCGAGCGCGCCACCGCTTGAGCCACATCCCCAGCCCATTTTTTTCCTCTCTTATCTGCACCATGACTGAATGATTTTTTTTTAAGGCAATTTAAAGGTAACCAAAGCATACATGAAATAAATGCTATTTTTCTTTAACCTTAGCACCTTTAAGGTGCTAATTCCTACACATCTCCCTGTCACCTTCTACCTAGAGGATACATACAGCGCAGAATTGGAGGTATTTCCCACCATGCCTTGTTCCCTGGTTCACCCTGCCTCCAATGCTGATCTCCTGGATCTTTATTTTCTTGCTCTCAAAGCTCCACCTGGGCTGAGCCAGCTGGCTAAACAGGGCTCGACACCTATAGTTAGGAATTCTGACCAAGGAGCTGCAAGCCAAAATATTATTTTCATGTTCTGGGTTGGCTTCATCTTTATTTTTATTTTCTTTATTCAATTTTGTGTATGGTGCTGGGGATCCCACCCAGGGTCTCATGTATGCTAGGTGAGCCTGCTTATCCCTGACCTACCCTCCTGACCCAGCTTTTATTTTTAATACTTTAGGAAATCCCCGAGCAGGCACCAGCCTGGTTCTGGTATGCACACTGGTTCACTAGTGCTTTGATTTTTATTTAAAGGTATTTCTTGAAAATCCACTAAGCGGAACTTGGAACCGGCTCCGTGGGCGTAGCTTAGCTTAGGTCCAGGTTACATCAAGTTGGCGACACTCAAAAGAGATTCGCACAAATGCTATTCACCTCAGCTTATTTGCTACATCCCAGGAAACCAAAGGGGTGTTTCCTGTCACCCCTAAAGTGATATTTAAAAAAAAACAAACTCAATTAGTTTTACAAGAAAAAAATGAATCTGGTAGCAGTCTGAAGATAAACTTCTTAAACTACTGTTCAAATAGCCGGCTGCCCAGAACACTGTGGGTTAGCCCAGAGGAGACCCACAAAGGCCCAGGTGAAACCCTTTTGAGACTATTGGCTTTGGTTAATCTTAAGTCATTCTAAGAAATCACAGGGACCACAGCTGCCCTAATTTGGGGGTGCTTGCAGGCATCACTTTCAGTATAAAGAAACTGGGCTTGCTCGTTATAGCTTCTGACATTACCTCAGGAGGAACTTCTAGAAACTTCTGGGGACTGGTAACTAACCACTGCTAACATGTAGTTCATGTCTTTTTAAAATTTTTTTCCTCCATACTTGGAAACCACTGAGATCTTAGAACTCTGTGTCAGAGTAGATATCACAAAAAATGTTTTAAAGACAAAAGAGCAGGGGGTGGGTCGGAAAAAAAATCCAATACCTCTTACAATCAGGTCTGCTGTGGCCGATAACTTGTCCACACTGGTTTGGACCATGCAGACGTATTTCCCAGCATGCTTCAGTTGGATGTTTCGGATCATCAAATCTCCAGCTGAATCCTGCTGATAAAGGAGGGGAAAGTGGGCTACGATTACTTTCTAATGAGCTCGAAACATCCTCCGCACTTGAAGGACACGGTGACTAATGGATTTATTTTTCCGCTGGCCGGTGACAACATTAGCGACGCAGGCCGTGGCCTGTGGATGCTCCTGATTGACACATCGCAGCGCCAACGCCTTCGGATGGCACCTTCCAGAGACCTCAGGTGTGTGGCCTCTCGGGCTCCCTGGAGCGATTCTGCCACCGTAAGGTGGCTCCTGATCTGGTCCCGGGGGTTTCTCCAACATGTCCTCCACCTGCCCTCTGCGTTGGCATTCCAACACTTTGCAACTCCACATTTGGAAAGAGGAAGCAAACTGTCCCCCGTTTTGCGGGCTTTTGGCAATTTCCTGTAGAGCCTTGTTCTACAGCCAGCAATTTTGATTGCTCCCAGGTTTGAATGAAAGGATTATGAAGACCAGACTCCCCAGGGAAATCTCCCAACACCTAGTGTGGAACGGGTGCTAATTTGTTTTCCAAATGCTAAATGCATGTTTGATTAGCAGATGAATAGGACTAATTACATCCCCGGGTCTAGAGATGTCTCTGTGCCCCAGAAATAATTCTACAGCATTCAACAGCGTGGGACTTTTAATAAACAGGAGAGATCCCTCCTCAGGCTGGCACAAAGGTGGCATTTGAATGAAGGACTCTGGTTTCTTATCCCTGTTCATCAAGAGCCTGGTGAACATTTGCTCAAGGATAGGTCCATCCCACAGGCCAGGTGTTGAGATGCTCTGCCTCTTTCCAAACTCCCAAAGAATAGCAAAATAATTTATGGTCTACCCGCCCACCCGAGTTTTCCCCTTCCAAACCCCAGAATGGAAAGTGGACCCATACCCTGAATGCTCTTTTTGCAAATGGCCACCATCCTGGTGAGACTCAATGGTATTTTGCATATGGCGGCTACCTTTCAAGTGATTTAGTTTCTATGAACTCACTAAACACACGTTCTGAGAGACAAGTGCTCTTTTGATTTCAGATGAGGAAACTCTACTACAAACAGGTGAGGTGACTTGCCAACGGTCACTTAGTTACTAAAAATCGGGGCCAGATTTGAACTCACACAGTCAGCCATATAGTCCCCATTCTTAATAATATTCTGCTCTAAGACTCTCCAGAAAGACCTTATTCTCACTGGGAGTCAGCAAGTCCTGAGTTTCTATCCTGTGTGTCAGTAGAACCCATCACATTCATATTTAGCAAAGACAATGGAAGAAACCACCCAATGGCTGTCGGGGGATTAGCACAGAGGCCAAAGCACACAGCGAAGGGAACGCTCAAGTTTTGATGCTTAGTTGTCTTGGGCGGACCCCTGCTGTGTGATTTCATCTAAGTCTCTTAATCTCTCTGGACCTTAAGTTTATTGACCTTTGAAAGATGGATGTCTCGCTCCACTGTGCTGTGTGGTGAGAATCAAATCAGATTGTGCGGCTACTCAAAATCCTTTTTACAGACTGTGAAGCACACAGTAAATTTAAACTGGTATTATTGATGGTCATGATCAATTTTCTTTCTGAAACAATCATGTCAAAGACCTTAAAGCTAACTCAGGGAGAGCTATGAATTTTTTTTTTTTAATCTGAAAGTCTGTTACTTATAACACTTAGGATTTTCATCCAGTTTTTACTAGGCACTGACCATGTCTCAGTAACAGGAGATAATAGATGCTCACTTATTTCCTATGCATTCTGTGGGGATTAGGGAGCTAATATATAAGAAGGTGCTTTACAAATGATTAGGCAAATAGAAGGAATTATCATTACCACCATCATCATCAATATTATTATTACTGCTTTGGCATCAGGGATTGAACCCAGGGGTGCTTAACCACTGAGTCACATCCCCAGCCCTATTTTGTATTTTATTGAGAGACAGGATCTCACTGAGTTGCTTAGCACCTTGCTAAATTGCTGAGGCTGGCTTTGAACTCACGATCCTCCTGCCTCAGCCTCCCAAGTCACTGGGATTACAGGTGTGCACCACCGTGCCCGGCTATCAGTATTATTATTAATGATTTTTTTAACCTAAGATATTTTGTCTGGGGAAGCATAACACTCGAGATATAAATATTCAAGTGACATATAACACTTGAATAGAGGTTTGGATAAAAAAAAAAAACAGCCTCCCATAGGGAATATGAAAGGTGCATTGATTTTAAGACAGAAGCCACGTTGGCAGTAAGGACATGCCTATACCATCTCCTTAATTCACTGTATTCACTGGGACGTGAATGTCAAAGAGACTTCCTGTGGCCTGTTTCACAGCACAGCAACCTACCATATGCTCTCTGATTTGGGGATTTTTAGAACACACTCTAGTGATTCTCTAATTTGACCGGATTTGTATCTTTAAAATGAAACAAATATAAAAAAAATAGGATCGAAGTAAGAATTTCATAGAAAGAGACTTTCCCTTGGAACCATCCAGACCAAACTGTTAAGGGAGATCTGCACCGATCCTCTTACCCAGGACGACAGGGCCATCTTATCCCCTTGACCCCCACCCCCATGGTCTGTCCTGTTCCCGACAGAGCCCTTGAGAGTGCAGAGGACACTCTCCAGCTAACTACCCTACAATGGGTGGCCGTCAGTTCTGGGACAGCGTAGAGGCCACATGTGAGTGATTACGAGGACATCCAATTTGATTGTCCCACTTCTATTCTTGATTGGGGAAGAAATTTTTTTTATAACTATTTCTCTTGCCCAAGAAATTGGTTTTAATGTGCAAACAACTCTTCTGCTTAATATAGGCAGGATTTTCTCGACTTGAATTTCCTGTTATCACAACCAGTGTTATCCTTCCTCTGTGTAATAGAAGCATTAAAGTTTATGCAGTATTTCTTTTGAGGTAGGCACTGGGGTATGCATGTTTTTTTTGTTTTGTTTTTGTTTTTTTTGTTTTTGTTTTTTTTAGACCTCAAAGTATTTCATAGCTTCGATGCCCTCATGAAATAGGTAATGATCTTGTCACTTAGCCAGAGTGATTCAGCGGAACCCCATGGAAGAGGTCCAGAGTGGTTCAGATGGGCCGAGTCATCCAGCCCCTCTCAACCAGGGTTCCAAGAGACAGTCCCTAATGAACTGCGACTTCTATTTAATGCAATGCATGAACTTCTCTCCTATTTATCTGAAATGGTGCCGGTTGGATTCTAGGCTGAGAAGAAGAGAAAAAAAAAATAGTCATTCAAATTGTTCTGCGGAATTCTGTAGCTGGAACTCATTTGAGAAAGTCGGCCTGCATGTCATGAACAGATGTTCGGTAGAAGACATGCCCCTTCATGTCCTGGATGGTGAGCTTTAAGCCATTTATACTCAACCTAAAGCATGTAAGATAATGCACAAGTCAGATTGTGTTGGCAATGTAGCTCCACTTTTGAATTCTGCTGTATTTTGATTAAGTGCCTCCAAAATAATGGCAGCCAGAAATAATCTTTATTACCAATAGGAATGCAGAGCTGGGTTAGGATAAAGAAAAATTTTTTTTGAGAATGATATTTTTGTTTGTTTGTTTGGTTCTAAGGATTGAACCCAGGGCACTTTACAACTGAGCCACATCCCTGCGCCTTTTTATTTTGAATTTTGAGACACGGTCTCATTAAATCAATGAGGCCGGTCTCAAACTGGCAATCCTCCTGCCTCAGCCTCCTGAGTCGCTGGGATTACATGCACGCACTATGTTGTCCAGTTTCAGAATGATTCTGATAGACACAAAACTGTGAATTGTTTCTAGATTCAACCTTTCCTTGTTAGGTATTTATGGATAACGTGCACCGTGAAAAGTAAGGCCTTTCAAAAATCAAGCCCTTGGATTAAAATTACCTGCAAGTAATACATAGCCTCACCAGACTTTTAGAATCAAGAAAGCAAATCCTAAATTTGCAACCATGAGTCTTCTACAAGAGCTAAGGGGAGGGACGATTAGTAGCCTAAAGACATACGAGGTGACTATTCTGAAGTTCTTTCTCTAACCAGGTCTAGGGTCAAGCGCATGGGTTGGGGCACAGAGCTTGGGGGGCTTTGAAGTTTAAAACGGAGTGTGGCAATCTAGGAACTGGAAGAATGTGACATCATACGAGGACTCCTAGGAGCTTCAGTCTCCTCCTTCACACACAGGAACACATAACCCGCCTGTGGGATTGCTGTGCAGAGTTGACATTAATACTTACCCCTCCGACTCTTTCAAAGTGGTCCCCGTCTCGGTCGAAGTCTATCTGGTGTCCGTTAAAGGACCACGTGAAGACGATGTCCAGGGAGTGATCGTGGGTCACCTGGCATGGCAGGACGATGCTCTCTCCCACCGTGACGTCCATACTGGCAGGGGGGACCATCACCCTGGTGGGATCTGAGAGTGGAAACAAGACCAGAGACAGACAGCGTGGTGAGCCTCCAACCCCGCACCCGGGAGCAGGCAGGAGTGGCTTGGCTTTGGGTTTTTGGGGCTTGAGCTGGGACCCATCAGCCTCAGTCATCTGGGAAGCCCAGATGTGGGCCAGTCAGTCGTTCTGAAGATGAAAAGATGAAACTGCTCATTATGTGAACCTTCCCCAAGTGACGGAACCCAGCCGGGGAGCCCTGAGGTTAGATTTCTGCAGATGCTCAGGGAAAACAGAAAGAACGTTCTGGTAACTTTGCATTTTTAGTAAAGCTACACTCGACCACGGAGCCCCATCCCCAGCCCTATTTTGCATTTTATTTAGAGACAGGGTCTCCCTGAGTTGCTTAGGGCCTCACTATTGCTGAGGCTGGCTTTGAACTCGTGATCCTCCTGCCTCAGCCTCCAGAGCCCTTGGGATTACAGGGATATACCAGCGGGCCCGGCTATTAATTAGTTCTTAAGGTCAACATTTACATAACAGTTTTTGGGGGTGGACAGGCTTGCTGAATGGAGACAGTTCATAAACTCCCAAGTTACATTCACAAACACCTGATTTCTTACCTTCTGAGGCAAGATGATCACAAGGACGGCAAAGGGTTTGAATCAAATATAAAGGCCGCATCACTGCCTACAGGATCGACATTCTGGATTCAGCCCACATTCCAGAAAATTCTCAATACTAAACCCAAACCCAACAAACGACGGCAAATCAGATGAATCCAAACCAGACCAGGCAACAAGAGAACATGGACGAACTCTCTCCTAATAGTCGCAGACCTATGTTTCCGGCTGTGAACCTGATGAATATTCATGAAGTGAACTTGTTTAGATGAAAATCTCCTCTGGAAAATTCAAACTGATCTTTCATGGGGGACTTTAATTTTGGTATCACGTTTTCTTTTTTAATTGACACGCCGTGCCATGTCCGTGCCTGTTTATAGGCTATGATGAGGCGTTCTGATGCGCGTCTGTGTTCTGTACTAACCAAATCCATTCCCCTCTGTCGATCATCTCCAGCATTTATTGGGGGGCCCTAGTTCTCATCAACCCACGCTCACATTCCCGCTACCAAGACACTATTGGTCACGGAGTTCTTCCCTTTTACTCAATCATGGAGAGAAAACACCTCTGGATGTTATAAAGAGAAGTCTCAGTCCTAAGCAGTTAATCATCGAGTGGTAGAATATGCTTTGGCTTGTTTCCCCCCAAATAGGGCAAAATTGTGATAAGTGGGATGATGCACTTCTAGTCACTTCGGGATGAGTGACATTTCTGAAATGAGAAGTGAATAGCGGGTCCTGCCGGCGAAGAGGTAATGGGACAGAAATCCCCTTATTTCAAAGCCTAAAGCTTTTGTAAGCCACATAATAAAAATCTATTGATTCACTAACCCTCAGGAATAGGTAGGTGCAGCCCAGGATTTTTATTTTATTTATTTTATTTTTGACTGGGGGAAGGAGGTAAGAGCAAATCCTATTGTAAGCAAGATTCTAGGAAGAGCCCCCGCCTTTTAAAAAATTTTTTATTTTATTTTTTGGTGTCAGGGACGCTTAGCCACTGAGCCACATCCCCCCCCCCCCCGGCCCTTTTTATATTTTATTTTGAAACAGGATCTTATTAAGTGGCTGAGGGCCTCACTCAGTTGCTGAGGCTGGCTTTGAGCTTGCCGTCCTCCTGTCTCAGCCTCCTGAGCTGCTGGATGACAGGTGTGCACCCCTGTGACCAGCGGAATAGCCCGATTTTGACTCGACATGTCATTTGGTGTTTTTGAATTTAAATTTTCCTCACCTATAAAATAAAGACAGACAATCTTAGGCTAAAACCATATATCTCTATGATTTTTTCTTTTTTTTTTTTTTTGTATGGAGAGGTTCCCCAATTCTACTTTGGATAGCTGATTTGGCAATTTGTTTTTTCATTTGAATAATCATTCATTTGTTCATTATCCAACAAGTATGTCTCATTGGATATCATACATAAAAAAAAGGAATAATAGCAGTCATGATTGCTAAGTCCCTTGCTGATGTTAAGTTACTGGTTTCACTTATAATTATTTCATTTATTCCTAACAAACAGGTTCTATCATCAACCCTATTTTTAAAAATATTTTTTTAGCTGCAGATGGACACAATATCTTTATTTATTTACTTTTATGTTGTGCTGAGGATCAAACCCAGTGCCTTACACATTCAAGGCTCTATCACTAGCTATAATCCCAGCCCCACCAACCCTATTTTTAACACATGAAACTCATGCCCAGGAGTGTTAAAAACTGTTATTCTGCCTCTCTTCATTTATTTTTCTACTTTTATTTTTTTTTGGTACCGGGGATTGAACCTAGGGATGCTAAACCACTGAGCCATGTCTCCTGCCCATTTTTTTAAAAAATACTTTTTTGAAAATATTTATTTTTTAGTTTTAGGTGGACACAATATCTTTATTTTATTTTTATGTGGTGCTGAGGATTGAGGAGAGTGCTCTACCACTGAGCCACAATCCCAGCACCACCCCTGCCCTCTCTTTTTATTCTTTATTTTGAGACAGGGTCTCATGAAATTGCTGAGGCTGGCCTCACACTTGCGATCCTCCTGCCTCAGTCTCCTGAGTTGCTGGGATTGCAGGTATGCACCACCACCACACTTTGCTTCATTTAGCCGAAAGCATGATATTCATTCACAAATCATCCAGAGAGAAAGTCTAAGGGCATAATCTAGCAATCTGCACTCTTTAGTGTGTGTCCTCAACTGAAGATATTTTAATGCAGAAGGAAATTCAAAGAATCCCTACCATGGGTCACAACTGGTTTCAGAGGCTACAAGAGAAATGAACTTCCTGCCTTCGACAGGTAGCACGCAGGGGTGATTTCAGGTCTAAAATGCTAGCTGTAGCTCTAAGCTTACACATGGAACTTGGAGTGTACAATCAGCACACCTATACCACTGAGCCACACTCCTGACCACCTGTCTCCCACTTTTGATTGGCAGCAATCTCCTGAAGAAACTGTTCAGCACTTTATGCACATGTAGGGGTTTGGGACAGGTGTTATTATTATTATTATTATTTTTTATTAAATTGGCAAATTCAGCTGCCTATTAACCAAGGACCAGAGAAGTTCCTAAAATAAAGGATCATGTTGGTACAGTTGCTAAGCTGACAGCCACTAATTCATTAATCGAGCACTTGTCGCCGATTTGCGTTGTGAGCTCCAAAGCAGCAAGAATCAATGCAAAATAAGTCATACGCTGTACACACACCAAGAGAGGTCTCCTCGGGACTAGAGAAGATTAAACTAAAGAGGTTTAGAAACCTCATTAGCTTCTTGGTTTTCTCAGAGTGTATGTTTCCTGAGTGCTCTTGTTTACCGCGTTATGAGTTCTGATACTTTTTTTTTTTTTTTTACCGGATTAATTTCCTTCAATTTCAATACAAGCGCTGTACACAAACAAACAGATGGCTTCTTGCGAAAACAAACTGTCTCCCTTTCTTTGGTTCTAATTCATCAAGATCAGCAGGAACCTGTATTTCTCACTTCTCTTCTGAAGAGAGTCACTCTAGTAGCTACTGTTCTGTGCAGAGAACTCTCAGAGGCAATTAGAACTCGAGATGCAAATTCGTGGCTGGATTTGGATGTAATTAGCAAAAATAAGTAGGATCAATGACACCCCTCAATCAATGTTCATTCTTGTGGTCGGTTGCTACTGGAGACAATGACATCATTGGGACTCTTGCTTAGAAATTTATGTGCCAAGTGCTCCCCTGCCCTCGTGCTTACAAACATTCTTACTTTCTACAGTGTTTTCTGTAACATATAGATGACAGTTGGTAAACTGCTTTGTGGTAGAGGCTGTAGCAGCCATGAAGATAGGTTACTGATTAAGCACTCTGTCAATGATGACACCAACAATTCCTTGCACCAACTCCAAACGTACAACCGGTATCCAAGCCATAGAACATTCTGACTTTGGCTGATGGTGAAAAGATTTCCTGAATTAGAGCTATTCTCTGTAATACAAGTCTTTGCGGTTCATTTGACAGGAATTCCATTTCGATGAGGTTTTGCCTATACGATACCAACCATCCCATTTCCATTGATAACTTTTTTAACATTTCATTTGTAGTGCCAAGATAATTCCTTGGTGTCTTTTAGTTTAGTGTTGTTTTTTTCCCTCAGTGCCAAGGATCGAACCCAGGGCCTCACACATGCTAGGCAAATGCTTTTCCACTGATCTATATGCCCAGCCGTCCTCTGTGCTTTTTAAGAAACAGTTTAATGTGTTGTCGTCAATTTGATTTAATGTGTTTAGTCATCTTAATGCATTTTCTCTGGTAAGCAAATTTCTTAAGTGTAATGGTTTTGACAATGTTCTCAGTAGGATTTTTTTTACATACATTTTTTTATAAGGAAAATTTTTTTAAAATAGATTTCTTCAAAGGCCTGAAGCTCATCAAAGAGCTGAGAGTCAGTTTACCTCTAAAGCCACAGGGCAGAGGGACAGAGAACTATTTTTAACAACATTTAAATGCTGCCACAACAATTGTTGATGAGTGATGGCAAAAACCCTGGAGGAAACATCTCTGCAGATGAAGTTCAGCATTGTACGGTTGAACCCACTTAAACAAAAATCAGTGCTGCATACATTATATTGACCAATTCTGCATAAAACACATGTTTGAATGAAAGATCATGAATACATAAATATTAGAGATGAGAATTGAGATTCATAGTGATTCTAAGCTGGGCCAACCTTCATATATATATGTATTTTTTTTTCTTTTAGTTGTTGATCGACCCTTAATTAATTTATTTTTATGTGGTGCTGAGGCTCGAACCCAGTGCCTCACACATGCTAGGCAAGCGCTCTACCACTGAGCCACAACCCCAGCCCATGGGCCAACCTTTATCTAGAATGAAAGTTCACAAGGATTGAGGCAAAAAAGCTACGCTTAAACAAATCTGCTGCATACACACCGTGTGGGGGACAGGTAGCTCACATGTATAAGAGCTGCCCACATTTCCATGTGCACCGTGCCCAAGAAGCTGCCAAAGAAGGCCAGCACCCTCGTAGCCTGCGTTCCTAGCATGTGGCATTCCAATTTCAAGAGGCAACAGTCCAGTTGTATTTTGCATGAGTCAGAACACAGCACTTTGGGCAACACCCTGTGGATTCACGGACAGCTTCGTGCGCCCAGGCCCGTGGAGGACCTAAGAATCCTCCAACAGCTGAAATCACTGAATGTGTTTAGCACGAGAAAGGTGCAGCCAGAATTAGGCAGGCAGTCAGTACAGAGAGGTGAATGGATCAGGTTGGATCCAGGAGGACAATCCGAGTGAATCTGGGAAGTTGGAGACTGTCCCCTGAGGGACTGAAATGGCTTCAGAACCCTTCCTCCACCCTATCAAGATAACCTGTTAAGGTCCCCTGTCCCAGGGTAAATTATATTGTCCCTCCCGACAGGGAGTTATAAGGTTGTTAATTAATGTGTCCTGGGCTGCTCCATCCGGCCCTTCCCCCGGCCACCTGCTTCCCACCTCTTGGCCATCCCACCTGAGCATCCCCTGGGCTTAGTCACAGACGCAGGAAGGAGAGAGATCAGGGGAAGAGGGCAGGAGAACAGAGGAAGCCCAGGACATAGAAAAAGGCAGAACGCCTCGCTTCTGGGGACACCAGGACACCAGCTGTGGCCCCCTCCTCCCTCCCTGGAGAAGTCTGTGTTCCCCCTTTTAAATAAGCCCTGCTTTATCTGCGTGCCTCGGGGTGCTTCTGTAATGTTCAGACTTGAACATGTCGGGGAGCAGGACTCGTCACCCAAGGAGGCGACGGTGAAGGACTTGTCCAGACTTACGTGGGACCCAGAATGTGATCAAGGAGCCACCCGAGGGCTCCCTCACCAGTCACCATGTCAACAGCTCCCACCCTGCTGCAGCTGTTGGTCATTGACTCTCACCTCTGAGCCTCCTTTTATATTTTTACCTGCTTTTGAAAAAAAAAAAACTCATTTATTTTGACGTAATTTCAGCGTGACCTAAAAGGTGCCACCAAATTTAATTTTATTATATCTTCTTACTACCTTCTTGCTCTCTCTCTCCACACACACACACACACACACACACGCACACACACACACACACCTGCCTACACTCACACTGGTGTTTGCCTCGCTGTGACTTTTCCACTTTTCACTTAAACAGTTCCCCCCCTTGAATCTGTACCTTGACTATGGTACACTGAATTTTTGTTTCATCAGGATGAACTTCCAAACAGAATTTAAAAGACCACGTGCAAGACAGCAAGCACACTCCCACAGCCTGCACCTGCAGAAGTGACGTAGGTCGGCTCCTCTGGGAAAAGTCACTCAAGGGCACAGCGGAAGCATAGTGTGTTGCGTGTTTCTTTATCTAGCTCTTTTAAAGGGTAGAACCTAACGTCTAAGCAGCTAATCTGAGGCTACGCTCACGTCCTGAGGGTACCCATTCACCTTAGAATGTGCTGCAAACCGCGCCTGCATGGATGACCTCCATGATGTCGGCCAAACGGTGACCCCCCACAGCCACCAGTCCACCTGACATCCGACGCCAAGTGATCGAGCGCTTCCTCTTGCCCTTAGTTATTTATTGGCTGACATATATCGGCATACACTCATTTTATCTGACACATGATCATACTTTCCTATGGTGATTTATTTTAGTGCTCAAATGGTCTCCATTTTGCCCCCCCCCCCCCCCCCCCCGGGAGTCCTTTTAGGTGTGCCCCTCCTGTGTCCTCTTGACATTTTTTATCGTCATTCAGAGTGTATGTCCTTGGTTTCTGGTTCAGTGAGATGTTCTAGGCTCATCTAATGCTTTTTCCCTACTACAGCTCTAGAGTCAGTCTTTTCTTCAGGGCACCCTGGTTCTTTGTAGTGGGAGACGGTTTTGAGAAACCAAGGTGTCGACACTGAATGTACTCATTGTTGATAAGGTCATTGATTCTAAGCCTTCTCAGCCAACAGAGTTGGGTGTATGTGTGTGAATATATATATATATATATATATATATATATATATATATATACACACACATATATATTCATTAATATATGTATATGTATATATGAATATACATATATATGAATATATGTATATATATATTCACACACATAAATATATGTATCCTATGTCTATATGTATATATATGTTATATATGTCCACAGGTATATGTATATAGGTTATATATGTACATACACATATATATGGATGTTTGGAGACAGAGACTATATCCATCTCTATTTCTATCTTATTCTGACAGCATTTATTTGCTCAAGTTGTCCCCATTTTATCATTTTACCATTTTGTTCAGTATAAAACAGATCTCCTGTGCCCCCTCCCTCGGCAGCTACCTGCCACCACCCCCGTGTCCTGGGGTCACCCTTCCCCAGAGCCCTCGACCCAGCTCGCCACCCTGCGTCATAACCCTGCACTTGCAGGGACGGAAGGGGAGACGAAGTTAAGGAACGGAAGCCTGCTTAGATTTCCTTAGCGTTTAAAGTGTAAAATATTTAAAACACACCACGGAACAATGAAATTAAAAAGATAGCTGACTCTAATTCTAGAGCAGATGCCACTTAAAAATTAAAGTTTCATGCAGCTTCTAAGAAGAAGGATAAATAAAGCAAATGTATCACCTGACTAAAATTCAAGCAATGAATTCCAGCATTGCACACCAGGGCCGGGGGGAAATCTGAGTTAATACATTAGTAAAATCCCTATTGTCAGGAGTGAGGCATTGCATAAAATTATGTTTATCTTTTGGAGACAAATGCATTGTTGTATTGGAAAAAAAATGATTAATGTTCTAATTATTGTAGCCTGCTTAGACGTTAGGTTCTACCTTTTCAAAGAGCTAGATAAACAAACACGCGACACACTATGCTTCTGATGTGCCCTTGTGTGACTTTTCACAGAGGAGCCGACCTACGTGACTTCTGCAGGTGCAAACTTTGGGAGTGTGCTTGCTGTCTTGCACGGGGATGGATTTTTCTCGTGGTCTTTTAAATTCTGTTTGGAAGTTCATCCTGATGAAACAAAAATTCAGTGTACCATGGTCCAGTTAAGACCAAGCATATATACATGCCACCGAAGGATGTTTTGGTGGTGGACAGACAGCATAGACAACAGAGGTTCCCCAAGATGATACAGCCCTGGTGAAGACACAGCTGTCTTGGTTTATCTAAGTACCAATCAAGGGTGGCCAACTTTGGTTACTTGGCAAACAAGCCGTCCAATGATTATCCACGTTATTAGATTTGCCTGGTTAAAATGCGTGGCATTAAACACCTATTTAATTAGGAAGATTGTTCTAAGGACAACTGGATTCCCGTGATACCCCCCAAGCCTCTAACTTGGTTCAGTGGTTAATAAGGAGTTTGTATGTTTTTTTAATCAGCCAAGTTATCATCTGAAAATCATTTGGGGTCATTCCGTTGTTCTGCCACCAGGGGGAAATCAAACTCTTGCTTTGGGGTTTGAGCCATGTTTTTGTAGCAGGGCTTCTCAGGGGGCGGGCATGTCTTTCTAAAGGCCAAGACTTTTCTGTGGTGCCTAAGCTTTTATGATGAATAAGGATACTCTAAAAGCAAAGTAGCCAGCCAGTAACAAAGTAGAGGGATGAAGATAGCCTAGTCTATCCTCTCTCAATTTATTTTTTTTTGGGGGGAGGATGCTTCATTTATGATGTAAAAGAAATGACAATCTAAAAGAATTATTGAAAAAAAATTAGAGTCAATGACAAATCAGTTGCAGCTTCAAGTCAGAGTATGATTAAAATCTCACCATGACATTCCTTTTTTCTGTGAGACAAGATCCAAAAGAATGGGAAGTGGGAACCTCGGCTACCTATTTTACCTGGGGAGAAACATGTTCACCAAATAATCCCCCTTTCTTTCTCTAGGGAGTCTAGATCCAGGTTCTGGTTACAGGCACAGGCTGAATTCTTTCTGTTTGGGAAGGAGAAACGGCAGGGCTGTGTGTTCCAGCTGCTACACATGAGTTAACTGTCCCTAATGAGTGACCGGGTAAAAGGGTCTCAAATAAATCCCATTAAATGTCAGTGAAATAAAGTGGATCCTATTGGAAACAGTGCACAAAAATGGCCTAATAAAGACTTTCCTGCTGAAATAACTAGATTACTGGGTCTGAGGGACATTTGCTGTGTCTACTGATGCAGTGTGAGTAGAAGAAATGATACGTATACCTCGGGGCAAGGGCGAGGATTTCCACAGATGCTGCCTTCCTTGGTCATTATATGCACAGGAACCACCGGTGCCCATTTGTGCAGTCTGTCCTGTGGGGACAACTCATATTCTGGACACTAGATGGTGCTGAATGCTCAGGAGAAGAAGCCATTACCTGTCTTTTCCTGCTAAACCTGTTCCTGTTAGAGGTTTTCTACCTGTTTCCAGATGCCTCCACTTAAGAACTCTGTATTTGGGGGAAGAGGCAACAATTGTCCTATTCTAATTGTTCTTCTTTGTTTGCTTATGAGTTTGAGAAAGGGAACTTGTAAGCTTTAAAAGGAGCATATTAATAGCTCGGTGGACATGGGTAGCTACCCTTGCTTGATTTGATTTGATTTGTTAAGCTTTCTGCAAATAAAATTTACCCCCTCACCCGCCCCGGTTCTCCCAGCAGTCTGATTTGCTACTGACTAGCTTGCTGGGGGATTTGTCTGCAATTCTAAGTGAACTTTCCCTGAAAGTCTTCAAGATGGGGCAACTAGGAATTGCTAAAAAGCCTGCTTTGGGTGCATGCTGTGTTTTGCTAACTAAAAGAGACTCTTCTTCCTGGTGTATTGAATGGGCAAGTCGAGTCTCTATAACAAACACTTCCAAGGAAATTTAAAGGAAAGAGAATAACAATCGGTGGAGTCCCGAATTGAGATTTCACCACCTCTCTTCATCTGGAGGAGAAAGATGCGAATCCTTGAAACCCACTCTGGTCGGGAAGGACTCGTTCTCTGGGGCTAGGTCTGAGGGGGTCACTGCGCACGGGGGCCAATCTTCCCCACCATGGACAGGAAAGCTTTTCTTGCCATTGAGATTCACTGACCCAGAAAGAAGAGAATTTAAAAAAAGAAAAAAAAAAAAAAGAAAGAACAATCAATCGAGGGTCAGAGGAGTACAAAGCAACTTAATTTAGTTTATTTGGGAGACGTGTTTACCACGTTTTGTGTTTTTAAAATTAGGTACAGGGGACATAGGGAAAAAAAAATCCAAAGATACATGAAGTCATTTAAAACAGGTTTCATCTGTGTAAAGGAGACAGGAGGTGGGCCAGGATGAGGGACATCGGGGACAGAAAAAAAGATGGGGGTACACAGCAGGAAAGATAGGCAGAGAGTAGCATTGTCAACACCAAAGACCACACACTCTGGATCAAGGATACTCATGCCCGAGGAAAGCAGGTAGCCACAAACCTATATATTTAAGTGAAAAGGCGATCTCTTGTGGATCAACATCCTGTCCTTTGGTTTTTAGGATTCTAAAATGGAAAACCTTGGCTTGGCATACAGCACCTTTGTAAATACAGTAATTCACAGACAAGCTATATACGGTGCTGCTGCTGCTCCCCAAAGGCTGGAACTTAAGACGGCATTCTGATCTGACCCGATGTCTCCTGATTTTGAAATCTACATTCACTATCCTCCACAATGACCACTGGGCTTTGGTGTGGTAACGAGTGTTACACTAGTACTACTATCTGAAAATACTCAGTAATCGTCAGTGTCGAACATTGGTAGCATATTCTAGAAAGAGACGTAGCTAGCTGGCTAGGTCAATTGAAAGAAAAAAACAAAACCCTAAGAATTCCTCACTCCAGAAACATGTCAGTTAGTTGAATTAAAACAAACCAGAGTCGTGTGCATGCATTTAAATGTCTGTTCCTCAATAAATGTTTATAAACTTGCTAGATTATCCACTAGAATCTAATAGCTCCTTATTGGTAGGGAAAGATAGTTAGACAAGACCCCCAACTGAGGCTATAACAAATATGTACACATTATTTCTATGACTCACGTCAAGTCCCTGAGCTGCAGGGGAATAGAATGAATAGGGCTTTACAAACTGCTGTAGCATCTATTTGATGCTCACAATGCTCACAGAGAGATAGCTAAGAAAAATGCCTCCATCCATCTACCCATCCAGTCCTTCAAGATGTGCAAAGGATGTGGAACTCTGCATTTGTAGATCATTCCATGATTTACAAAACTCTTTCTCACCCATTACCCATTTGCTTTCCACAAGGAGGGTATTTGGCCACCACGCCAGGTGACCTGCTACTTTCCACCATCCCAGAGGAGGGACAGTCACACAGGATACAATGCGCCCTTCAGTGATATGGCCACCAACAGCGTACCCTGTCATGTGGGAAGCTCCCAAACCATGTAGGAGCATCAGAAACAGGCTGGCCACACATTTCACTGGAAATATGTCCAGGCTTAGAGCTTGTCTCAGAAATGGAAGCTACAGCTAATTCTAGAGAATCAGACCTCATAGGGATGTTCTAATGCTGACACGTTTTGCTAAAACCATCAGTCTCTGACATATAAAACCCACAGATTAGTGTCTAATAAGCTATTTTCCCACTTTGGCCAATGCATTAGTCAGTTTTTGTATCTTTGTGGCCAATACACCTGATAAGAACAGAAGAGAGGAGGTGAAGTTTATTTGGGCTCAGAGTTGGGGAGGTTTCAGTCCATGGTTGGCCCCCTCCACAGCTCTGGGCCCACTGTGAGGAGAAACATCATGGAGGAAGGGCTTGGCAGATATAGCAATGAGGAGAGAGAGAGCAAGCTAGGGGCAAAGTCACATCCCCAGGGACCTACTTCCTCAGCCACACCTACCTGGCTACAGTTACAACCCAATTAATCCATTCAAGTGGATTAATTCACCAATTAGGATAAAGCTCTCGTGATCTAACCACGTTTCACCTGGGAATATTCTTGCATTGTCTCACAGGTGAGCGACTGGGGGACACCTCCTACCTACCCCATAAGAGCCACACAGCAACGCTGTATCAGGAGCCACCAAGAAGTCATTTGACGTCTCTGAGCTGTACTTTCCTCATCTGTAATTTGAAGGTGATGGTGTTCGGCCTCCCAGGATGACTATGAAATTCAAAATGGGTTAATGGGTTTCGACATGCTTCATAAACCCTAAAAGTGCTCCGTGGCGTGAGGTACTATTATTCCTCTTCCTATCGATGCCCAGGACGTGCTCGGGAAGAAAGGTAAAGGACACACTTGTGTTGGAGAGTAAGAAGAGGGTGACATTCGGAGGGAAAGAGCTGACTCTAGTCATCATTCCAAGGCAGCTGTGGGGCTGCTTAATAAAAGCCAGCCAAGATGACAAAGTAATTTCTGGTTCAAGCATGAATGCTCAAGTACAGGAGTTTATGTTCGATTGCCAGATGCTTCAAGCTGCCCGCTAAATCCAAAGACACTTCATGCGCCAACAATATTCTGGCATCCGAAGTCAGGAGGAGTGCATAAATGCACATTCCAAAAGCTAGAGATGTCATTGGAAAATTACCCAGAAGGAGTCATCGTGAGGCTGGGGAGAACCACTCAATCTGAGGTTTGGAAAAAAGGAGGTAAAACAGGAATAAGAAAATGAATGCATCAGCTGCAGAATTGCAGGTTAAAAAAGCCAGACGACACTGATGTTTGCTAACGATGACGGAGACCTCTCACCACGGTGCTGGAGAGTGGCTTCACTTGCGGGATTTTGGAAATCTGTCCGTCCTTGGTCTTTCAAAGGAAGACTTATTGCGTGTTCAAAAGAAACCGTTAAAACCTTTACCTTTCTTATCCTCACCACAAGTTAAGGCTGTAGTACAAATTTCAAGTGTTCAGGGAATGTGTCTAGGAAACATTTCCCTTTTTATTTTGTGGTTGTCTGCTACGATCATTTATATGAGAGGGGATTAAAAAAGAGAACAAGTGTATTTCCTATGGAAGCCCAGTTTCATGGATTCCTGTTCTTGGTCAGACAGTCACGGTACCATGACGGCTACTTGTCACCATCACTGAACACCAGCATCTTTTCCATCACTGTGGCTCATGTGCATTATGTGTTTACCATGCACTGGAGTCAATTTGACATAACTGCATTTATGAACTCAGTCAGATATGAGCATGTGAGGACAGAGAACATGCTCACCACAGCTCACTGATACAGAACATTGCTACTGACACATAATGGATGTTCCAGTGAATATGTGCAGAGGGAACGAGCACTAAGACCTTACAACTCCATGATACAAATCTCACTGTTACCACCATTTAAAAGACAACGGGTGTGGTGGCACATGCCTGTCATCCCAGTGACTCAGAAGGCTGAGACAGGAGGATTGCAAATTCGAGGCCAGCCTCAGCAACTTAGCGAGGCTCTCAGCAACTTAGTGAGACCCTAACTCTAAATAAAATATAAAAAGGACTGGGGAGGTGGCTAAGTGGTGAAGTGTCCCTGGGTTCAATCCCCAGTTCCCCCCCCCAAATGTCCCTGAGACTCCCTGAGAGCTAAATATATTCTCCAAAGCCACATGCCTAATTAGAAAGAGAAAACAAGTATTTGAACCCTAGGTCTGGCTGAAGGGACAGTTTCCCTCCCCGTAAGTGACTCAGTTCCATTCCAACATGACTGCAGCTCACCGCTTGCTGTAATTCACTGCGAGAGGCCTTGGGTGGCTGCCAATGTTTGGGTACAAATGAGCTCCACCTAATTCTCTTTTTATGCTGATAGAGTGTGACATGATGTGTTGGAACTCGGGATACCTTTCAGGAGTCAAGGTATCAGAAGGGGGAAGAAGAAATGAGCATCTGAGCCCGGAGTGACAAGGTGACAGAGGATGCAAGAGAAGAATGGCAAGAAGAGACCAGGGAGCCCAGACGCGTCCTCAGACGTCAGGAACGTGGTCAGGTCGGGTTATATAGGGCATCCAGAAGGAGGCAAACACTAAAACACTCCCATATTCTAAAAAAAAAAGTCATTTCAAAGTATTGTGTATTAGAAACCTAGAGTCCGAGATGGTATAATTTAGGCATTCAAAATGGAAATAGTGGATGGTGGTTCCACAATTCCTATGTTTAACTTTTATTTTGGCCTCTTACTAGGTTGAGCGCCTAGGAAAGTGACTTGTACCCTCAGTACCTCAGTTTCCCCAGATTTAACGGAAACCTTTGCCTGATACATGATGAGTCAAGCTGTGTGACATTTTGAGAACACAGCTTGCCACATGTAAGTACTCCATAAATGTCCACTATTACTAAAAATGTAGTCGAAACAGATTTCGCCATCTTTAGCTCACAGTCAATGCCCAAATCCTTACATTGGCCAACGTTGCCCCAGATCATCACAGTTGATTTCTTGTTGAAGACAGACATCCTAAGTAAAAGAACCGGTTTCAGGTGTGAAGGTCGTCACCTGAACCATTCAGGTGTCAACCGCAGACTGCTGTCTAGACTCTGGTGCAGATTCCAGATACAAGTCTGCTCTCACGGCTTGCAATGGTGAAGACACTCGGCTCTGGAGTCAGAGGAATCTGGATACCAGGTTCAGCTTTTCCCCTTCATGACAGACTGATTATGGCTAAGTTACTTGACTTAGCTGACTTATTTCTTCAGTTGGAAAAGTCCCACGGCTGCGGGTAAAACGGATGCAACCAGAGGCTATGGTGCTAAGTGAAATAAGCCAGTCCCCCCAAACCCAAGGTCAAATGTTCTGTTTGATTGTAACACACAAGAAGGGGTGGGGGAGGGAAGAATAGAAGTTCACTGGATTAAACAAAGGGGTAGGAAGGGAAGGGGGAGGGAGGGGAATGGGAAAGACCACAGAATGTATGGACTTAACTTTCCCAAGCTCAAATATGAACCCACGACCAGTGAAACTCCACACCATGTATGAAAGAACGAACAAGGCTCGTGGTCGGAGCAAATGCCCGTTTATTGAGGAACAGCTCTGCATATTTATAGAGCCAGGGGTGGTTTGACAGTTGGCATGGGAGGCTTTTTGATTGGAGGGTAAGGATCAGGTGAGCCAGCAGGGTTAGTCTGATTGGAGGGTAAGGATCAGGTGAGCCAGCAGGGATCCCCATTGGATGGCAGGATCATGTGAGCCCAGCAGGGCTCACCATTGGGACGGCTCTTCTTGGGGGATGGGGAAGTTAGTCTTTGGAGCTGGGGTGACTCCCAACAATGTACACCCACAGAATACTCCATGTATGTAGGATATGTCAAAATACATTCTCCTGTCATGTATAGCTAAAGAGAACAACTAAAAATATTTTTATAAATGTTAGCAGCAGCTAATAGTGGGAAAAAATGTATTTGTTAATAGGAAATATAAAAACATAAGAAATCATCATAAAAGTATTTGTTTTAGCTTCATTCAACCCAGGTCTTTGCCCCTGACATTTATTTATTTTGTTTCTGCGGTGCTAGAGAGAGATCCCCGGGCCTCACACAGGCTAGTAACTCAGTTCCACCACTGAGTTCCGTCCGCAGTCCTGCCTCTGACGTTTTATCTGATGGAGATTGGTAGATAGACTCATGTTCCATTTCATGTGTGATGAGAGCCGTCGCTTAGGTAAATCTAACATTCTGCCACATCATGATGATCACCCAACCCGTCTGGGCCTTGTCCCGTCTGTCTTCAGTGTGGACATTTTCAGAGACGGACAACTTCCCCGCACCTGCAGAGACTGGGATATGAAACGTCTGAGCACAGCTTCATGGAGTTGTATGCTTGGCTTTAAAACACAGAGTCCTTTAGAACTTTTGTTTTCCCCCTCTTCTATTTTATAATCCTCCAGAGGCTAGGAGTGGCTCAAGAACGGAGAGTTGTTTTGGGGAGAAATGGCACAAATTCCCAGGTGCACTGTGAGGCTGCTCACTTCCCGGGGTCGGCTGGGGCTTGCGGTTTGACTGTCCCCCTGGGGAGGTGGGGAGCGAACCTCAAACGGGCCACTCAGTCTTCTAGAGGGGTCAGTAGAATGATCCAGCAATTGAGATCAGCCTTCCAGGATTGGGGCATACGCAGGTGACGTGAAACCTAGATTAGAGTCCTCACTGTGTGAGTGACTGGGTGACCCCCACCCCCACCCCCAACTCCTGTTTCTTTTACCAGCTCAAGAAAAACGATAGCAGTAACATGGTGAGCCCCGAAGAGAGCAGGTGACCTACACGGGTCTCCACTTCACGAGACCCTCACTCTCCAGGCTCTTTGGCTCTATAGAGATGACTAAATATAATTTATGCACTTGGATGCTTTGACTAGGACAGGATAATAATAAAGCCACAAAAATAATTATGATACTTATGCGACAAGCACTGCATTGGCGTCTTTCCACGCGATCTCATTTTCTCTTGCTAATAACCTAAATAATAAGGGTTCTGGTAACCTTCCCAAGCTTTAAACAGGAGTACAGAATTTTTCCTTTTAAGACATATGCCTACAAAGACCAAGAACATGGTTAAGAGGTGTTACTATTGCAACCAGGGACACCAGGAAGCAAGCCGCAGGCGAGAAACCCCGAATCTTGAGCTGGAGGTGGTGTAAGACAGCAGAGCAGCCTTACTCTCTGTTAGAGCATCCCCCAAGATTCAGAAATTGGTGGTATCAGGTACCAATGGTACAGCAGCCGGGGAGCTCAGATGGTGTGAATATTGATTAGCAATCAGTTAAGACCTGCAAATGCTCTCCCTTATCCATACAGCTAGGGGACCCACCCTTCCCACCCCAGAAGTAGGTTTGGATTTTACTTTTTAACCACAGAGGACAGAGGAATGTGTCTGGGCCACAGGACAGACGCCAGGTTGAATCGACGGTTACAGGGGTTTAGCAAAGGTCCCTACAGAGAATAGAAGATCCCGTCTCCTTCTCAATATGGCTCCCAAGCAAAGAGGACTGGATACTCTGTCTCCAGGCAGTGACCAGACCCGGAGGAAAACCCTGCAAATATTGATGAATGGAGGGGGGAATTTCTCCAAGGGATTCGTTAAAGGAAAGAAAGTTAGAAGCAAATTATCTTTCAGGGAATCACTGCGGAGCATCTTTCCATCAATGAAGAAATACATCAGGAATGAGGAAGACACAAGACGGAGGAGATGATGGGATTTTTGGATTCAAAGTAGGAAACAGATGATGGGGAAGGAACATTCTAGAATAATATTTCTCTCTCTCCCTCTCTCCTTCTTTCTCTCTCCCCCCCAATATATATGTATGTATCTAGTGAAGGATATTTTAAATATGTGTCTAATTAAGTTTTTGAAAACTAGCCCAAAGCTTGAGGTTTGACTGAGTGATATGAATACTACAGAACACTAAGAAATGAACAAAGATACTAGCTAGGAACAGCAAAAAAAAAAAAAAAATAGAGAAAGAGAGGAGGAAAAGAACATGAAGGTAGGGAGGGAGGGAAGAAGAAGGCAGGCAGGCAGGAAAGAGGAATTGTGGTTTGTTCCACTGCCTCCCTGGGAAGAGCATGCAATCACCCTTAAGCAATCACAGGTTAATGATCCACCCAGAATGATGATTTATTTATATGAGGAGGGTGTAGGAGAGAGAGCTGAAAACTCATTTGCTATAATAAGTCCACAATATAATCCCTGAGAATGAAGAATCAAGACGCCTCCATAGCAACACGCGACTGTTACTGAAAGATGAAGATCAATGTCGTACGAATGGGCGTTACAGGACCAAGTTGGTGGGAGGGGCTACCTCTAGGGGGGGGGAAGTGGGGCAGGGCAGGAGGGTTGGTCCTCATACTGAGCCTTTTAGAAACATTTCATTATTTATTTTTTCCCCATCTAAGAAATGGAGAACACAGAACGCTGTCAGGTTGACATTGGGATCTGTACTTCAAAGATGAGGAAATTGAGGCTTAATGAGCAGCAGAGGAGGAATTTTTAAGCTGGGTTTGTGGACACTCTCAACAATGATGGTAACTCTTAGCTCCCTCTAAGAGATGGGCTGCTTTGGAGGGCAAAACACCTACTTTTTAGTTAAAAAAGGTCGGCCAGGTGCGGTGGCACCTGCCTGTAATCCCAGCGGCTCGGGAGGCTGAGGCAGGAGGATGGTGAGTTCAAAGCCAGCCTCAGCCATTTAGTGAGGCACTGAGCAACTCAGTGAGACCCTGTCTCTAAATCAAATGCAAAATAGAACTGGGGATGAGGCTCAGTGGTTGAGAGCCCTTGAGTTCAATCCCTGGTATCCATGCCCCCCCCCCCCAAAAAAAAAAAACAATCCAACTCTGTCATGTATAGCTAATTGGAAAAAAAATTATAAAATTAAATTTTAAAAATATGACTCTGATTTGTTTGTGTGCTTTGGAGGATCCATACCAGGTGAACTGCAGCCTGACTCGTTTCTTGTTCTGTCTTCTAACATTCATTTAGGAGGACGACATCTTTCTCCTTGACTCTCTGTGTCCTTAAACAGGACGGGAGTCGATAGTATTTTCCCCAACTAAAAACAAAGATGGAGCTCGGGGTTCATTGAAAACTGTCTGAACTCGATGTAAGATGATCCTTCCCAACATCAAACGCCTGCCCTCCTCTGTTAGGAGCCCTTATCTCAAACATGGACTCATGCATTCTCCATGTGGCTGAATGATAAGCAATGACTAATTTATATTCCAAAGGATTCCTCTCAGAGACCCCCAGAAGAGAAGTACGTCAGAGAAAATTATCCCCAAAAGTCCCAATTACTCGACATTATGGGGAAGTTTCTTAAATTACCAAAGAAGGTACAATTTAGGATGGCCATGTGTCCTCTCTTGCTTAGGACAGTCCTGGGTTATTACTGTTGCTCTAAGCTGTCAATCATACTCTGTACTCTGGGTTTGCTGAAAAATTACTTGGTAGTCTGGTGATACTTTGCTGTTGCTCCCTAATTCTATGAATAGAATAGAATAGAATAGAATAGAACCAAATAGAATAGAATAGAACCAAATAGAATAGAATAGAACCAAATAGAATAGAATAGAATAGAACAGTGATAGAATCTATTGCATATTCTACTTCTCTCTTGCTCCCTAGTCCAGTCTTGTGGAATGAAAATGGGTAACCAGGTATTTTACCCGCTTGGTATCCTCTCTTTATAATAGGGAATGATCCACAATACAAACATGTATTTCATGAACCTACTGCCTTTTCTGCACACTGTTTGAAAAATAAAACCAACTTCATTTCCCAGCTGCTCTAAATGAAACGAGGTCATTTGACAAATGGCAGTCCCCTTTGGGTCAGACGTCATAGATAACCACAGGCAGAGCCAGGTGATACCTTCTGTAGGCTATTGATTAAAACGAGCTGATATTCATCTTTCCGAGCACAGAATAATCCGCCGGCATTACAGACGTGATGGCAATCTTACAGAGAAGGTTAATCAGATACATGAGAAATCATATCGGAGCCTTGATGAAGTACAAGTCACTCAGAGATCAATCACAGACTCCAGGTACCCACAGTACCGTCCCTCGGAAAGCAGAACAGGTGGATACCATTTTGTCAAAGACCTTGAACAAAACACGGCACGCCGCTCTTAGAAAATGCAGATTCTCCCCTGAACTTGGTGTCAAGACCACTTAGCTATAGATCATAGAATCTGTTTTATTTCCTTTTTTTTTTTTTTTTGGTACCTGGGATTAAACTTAGAAATATCAATTTTTTTTTAAATTAAAAAAGTCTTGACCACTGAGCCACATCCCCAGCCCTATTTTTTTTTTTTGTGTGTGTGTGTGTATTTTATTGAGAGACAGGGTCTCACTGAGTTGCTTAGTGTCTTGCTCAATTGCCGAGGCTGGCTTTGAACTCGCGATCTTCCAGCCTCAGCCTCCCAAGCTGCTGGTATTACAGGCATGCACCACCGTGTCTGGTTTATTTCCATTTTTTTTTTTAAATAAAAAGCACTAGCCTTCTCCACAGTTCCTGGAATACAACTGAGAACTCTCAGTGGCCTGAAGTCTGAGTGTGTGCTCATGCATCTTTTCTATGGTGTTTTCCCGGAATATTCTGGAAGCTTTCATGCCTTGGGGCCATGGGGTAAAGCTCCTCTACCTGGGAGATGGCCTTACCTTCTTCTAATTTGGTAGAATTCTGTTCCTCTCTTATCTCCCTGTTCAGTGATCACCTACAGCCTCATTACTCATTTTCTTTCTTGTTCTTTCTGCATTTGTACACATTATTAATATCTCTCCTGGGCTGTCAATGTCCGCTCCCAGATGGTGAGCTCCTGGGTGTGTATCCTTTACTGGATACAGGCACCCTCTGGGCAACTTGTTAACAATAGAAATCCCCAGGTCCCATCCCTGGAGGTTCTGATTCTGTGGGTCAGGGGAGGGTCCAGGAACATGCATTTATTTAAAAACCCCTACATGGCTGTGATGTGTGTTGTCTCAGGGCTGTGAAAGGGTACAGAAAGGGAGAGGGCTGTCTTTTGTATCTTTTGATTATGCCTATTATGGACTGCATCAGATTATACTGGTCTTTTTAAATTTAATGTCCTTTTCTTGACACATCAAGAAATGTTATTGCAAGGTGGCATATGCCTGTGATTCCAAACACTTGGAGGCTGAGGCAGGAGGATCACAAGTTTGAGGTCAGCCTGAGCAACTTAGTGATGCACTGTCTCAAAATAAAAAATAAAAAGGTCAGGCGCAGGAATCCATGCTTGTAATCCCAGCAGCTTGGGAGGCTGAGGCAGGAGGATCGTGAGTTCAAAGCCAGCTTCGGCAATTGAGCAAGGCACTAAGCAACTCAGTGAGACCCTGTCACTAAATAAAATACACAATAGGGCTGGGGATGTGGCTCAGTGGTCGAGTGCCCCTGAGTTCAATCCCTGGTACCACCCCAAAAATAAATAAATAAAAATTAAAAAAAAAATAAAAACGATTCTAGATGCAGCTCTGTGGTCAAGTGCCTGGTGATTTCAAACTCCAGTTTCTCTCTCTCTCTCACACATGTGTATGCACACACATACACACACACTCACGTAAGTGCAAATGGCATGATAATCAGATGTTTTACTTATACTATGGAGAAAACCAATAAAGGGAGACAGGTCATATCAGAAGAAATGCAGGCAAGGCTCACAAAATATATATGCAGGAAGGGAATTTCTGATTCAATCCCATGCACCTTCATTTTCTAGGCAGAATCCGAGTTTTGCTTAGACTTATAGGTGGTTATACTTCCAAAGAGTAGGAAAGATAGAAAGAGTTAATAAGATGACAGGCGCATGTTCTCCACTTTGGGAGACTTTCAAAGCAGATGTTGCTAATGTTCACTTAACAAAATGCCTTGCACTTTTGCACACCGATTATAGACTCGCTAGAAGGCCACGTGAAAAGTCACTATGGCTCTAAATGTTCTGCTTACCTCTCCTCCCTCGCCACCAGAGGCCTCCTTTCAGCTCCCCAAATGGACACATAGAAGAGACAACCGTTTTAACCTTTTAGAAATGGATCTTGCAAAAAAGCAAATCGGAGAGAGAGAGATGATGGAAATGTTAATTAACTGGCTGGCATCTTGGTCCGGTTCCGTATTTCACCTAAAGGTCTACCGTCTTGTGGGTGGGTTTCTCAGATCTGATTGCCCACGACAGGCAGAGAAATTCCATAACAGTTTGGGGGCCGGGGAGGCTGTTCCTTTGGGAGAGTGGTTCTCTTCTTGCCTCTGGCATGCAGTACAAATGCCAAGACGGGAAACTGAGAGTCATTCATGAATTATTCTGACACATCTCTTTCCGGTTCAGGACTTGTTAAGAGAACAAACGTTCTCCTTCAGAGTCGGGACCAAGCACCGGCTCCCCCGCGACGACCAAGGGACCCCTTCTTGGGTCAAAGGAGATGGCTGACTGAACATGGGCACGGTCACACACCCACGGGTCCCTCTGCTTGGGAGTGATCACATGCTCATCCAGCCAGTCTACACCACGGAGCATCATCATTCTCAAACCACAGGAAGTTCAGATACTGAGAAGATATAAAATGCCCAATTTGGCTCTCCTTTTTTTTTTTTTTTAATTTATGATAACCATTAGCCACTTAAAATCCATTTCAGCTTAGGAAAAGGATACGAAAGCAAGCCAACCATGGTTATGAAAACAAGCCACACCAAGCTTTAAACATTTAAGGCGCGAAAAAGCTCAACATAAACCATTTCTTTCTTTTGGACGGGAAAGAGTTGCGTGGCAGGTTGACAGATGTACCCTGAAGAGATGCGCACGAGCAGAGAGATGGATTTTTATTGATGCATTTAAAAATGTATAACTTTAATAATGCGAAGGACAGGCGCAGAAGTGGTAGCCGAGGTAGGTCAGAGATCTATGCTTTTTAATATCAACTTCCTCTCAAGTAGGGTTTTATCACATTCTTAGCTAAATCCTATTGATTATAAAACAGCCGAAATGAGCCAATTAGTATGGCATGTGACAGCCACAGAGAATCAAACATGGGGGGGGGGGTGTGGTTTCAGCGCAAGCCAGATGGATATCTTCAATATACTTCTTATTATCTGCTCCGTGGTAATAAGTTCAATTAAACCAAATCACTACAACACAAGTCTCCTTGAAGGTCCGGAAAAGAAATTAATTATGTGCTTCACATTTAATGAAGCTAAAGAGTCATATTTTTCTCTTTGCCTTTTTTTGTTTGTTTGTTTATTCCGACTGGTAAGTCTTCATTACGAAAAACAACAACAAACAACAACCATTATTTCATTCTACCATCGAGTCTGGCTCCTGAAAAGAAGGGATTTGGAATGAACAGGCTAAAGACCACTTAGGGCAAAGGCTTTCTGTCTTCGGCATTTCCTGGGAGAAAAAGTGAAAAAGTTCTATCTACTATGATTTTGTCCGTAATAGGTGACTGTATGGAATTCTGATCTGAGATTTTCTTTTTTTTTGAGCTCTTCTTTTACATTTATGCATCTGAAACTACAATAAAAATCTCCCAATACTCAGATGCCCACTTCTGGAATTAGCTGTCTTCAGCACATTATAATGTGCCTTTTTTTTTTTCTCTTCTGACTCTGTTTAAAACTTTATGCAAATATATCACCACTGAACCAGCTAAAAGCCTTTTACGTAATCTCACTCTTGGAGGGCGTATTTATGTTGCACATGTATTTCTGTGTTTGAAAATCATATGATGTTTTATCTTACTAATTTTATACTTAATCATAGCATATCTATGAAATAACACCATGTGTATTGTTCCTTAATTTGCTTGTGGTTTTATTTCCCCCCATTACAAATGACAACGTAATGAACATCTTTGCAAATCTAGGGAGCGTCACTCAGAGCATGCAAAAGCATTGCACGAGCGCCTAATTCAGACTGATCAATATTCTACGTGGCTCTTCCAAGTGTCCCTGAGAATGTCAGGGGAAATCCTTGTGGCTCATTTGATCAGATTTTTCAGGTAAGCCAAGCCCTGTGAACACAGGCAGGACAGGAAGTACAATTACTTACCCTTGCTTTTAAAATTCTCCTCTCTGAGCCGCTGCCAACTCCAGTGTGGCAGAACTCCTCAGTGAGATCTAGAATCACCATATTCTGGCCACTGTCCTTCTCTGGAAGGACCCATCATTTTTAGCATTTAGCACTTCTAATAACAAAACTCTTTGCTTTCTACTCTAGAAGCCTTGGGTCAGAATTGATATTAATCCTATTAGAAAGACCGTTAGTTATCGCCTAGAAATAATTGGTTCCAGTGGAAGACGTCTAATTAGGTCCAAATGCATTCTGTTCTAAGGGTCCAGTGTTAAAAGCTTTCGTTGTAATGTCAGCGGCCAAACATCACTGCTGGTTACTGACTTCTGATTGATTCCCCCGTCAAATATGGATACAGCCTTGAATAGTTTTACATAGAAGATAGGGGTTGCTTCAAACTTATTTCCCAAATACGGTTCCAACTGAAAACACTCTACAGGATGGTGTCCATCAAGATGTGCCTGGAGAGGCTGGTATTTCTCAGTGTCATACTTAGTTAACACAGAAGAATAAGTGGTTGCTATGCACAAACAGCAATGCTATACGCGCTTTTGGGTGCTGGAAAGAAAATTCCCTTTCTATTGACTATATAACGAGCCTTTGAGGGACTCTTTTCTTGTAAACATAAATAGACTTTGGCTGAGATGGACATCAAACACCACTTTGGGCAAAGAAGGAATCAATTGAAGGTGCAGTAATCCACAAGGACACCTGTAGCTTGCAGGGCTGGAGATCAAGCAGGCAAAATGATGAGTGTTAAGACTGTATGGGATCTTGGTTAAGACCCACCGAGGACTTCTTTTCTATCATAGCCATTTATAGTACAAACACTTTTTTTTTTCTTAAGGCAAAAGTAATTTTGCTCACCAAACAACAAATTTAAATGGACAGATGAAGGACAACAGAAACCCTCTTTTAGCATGCAGGGGAAATTTTTACAGAGGCCAATTTCAAAAAGAAAAGAAGACTGCGTTATTGAAAGGCTGGGAAGAGTGTAAGGGCACGAAGCTGTGGATAAACTGAATGGGGTTGTGATGGAAAGTTCAAGAAGGGAGGGTGTCCAGAGTACCCCTAGGAGGTGTGAGTTTTATTCAGCTTTGCATGGCTGTGACCAAAATGCTTGACCAGGACAACTTAGAGGAGGACGTTCACCGTGGGTCATGGTTCACGAATGTTGGGACAAGTCCATTGCTTTGGGTCCAAAGTGAGACAAAACGTCATGGCGGAAGGGCGTGGTGGAGGATATCAGCTCCCTTCATGGTGGCTGGGAAGTAGAGAGAGGGAGAGCAGGGGCCAGGGGGTTGAAGGGAGGATGCACTCTTCCAAGGTACCCCCAGGGACCCACCTCCTCCAGCCACGCCTCACCTGCCTACAGTGACCACCCATTCAGCCATTCCAACTAGGACCGATGGAAGAGGTTATAGCTCCCACTGTCCAAACATTTCACCTCTGAATATTCCTGCATTAACCCGGGAGGCACCGGAGCAGTACCCTTCCTGCTTTGGAACCCCTCTGGTCTAGTATTCTGATTCCAGCGCCATGAGGAATTCTCAAATCCTGGAGTAATGCACTGAATCCATCATTTCAAGGACTGGTAAGTGATCTTCCTCTTCTCTTTCAATCAATGAGCAATCGCCTCTCTCTGGATTTTCAACTTCAATCCACGTTCTGAGGTCAACCCTTGTGCTATTAGGGTGAGGCTTAGGTCCTGGGAAGGAAATCTCCCAAGCAATCTCCCATGAGCCATCAGACTCTGTGAACGCCCCCAGCACGCAAGATCAGCATGATGCACAAACAGAAGTTAGGGACAGCCTGGCTACTCGGAGCTTTGGCCCAAATTTTGAAGATCTATCTGAGGAAGTGAAAAAAGTTATCCAAAGAAAGGATAAGTGTTTTTTTTTTCTTTCTGTAAATGGATGGATAGTAAACATGTAAGTCTTCCAAGGTCAAGAGGCAAAGTTGACGATATTATGCGGATACTTATATGTCATGTTGCCTGTTATAACTACTCCACTGAACAAGAGCAATCACGGACAATATGTAAGCAAATGGCCTGGCTGGGTTCTAACAAAGCTTCGTTTAGGGACACTGAAGGATGAATTTCCTAAAGATATTATTATTATTATCATCATTTTTTTTTTCTGATATTAGAGTTGAACCCAGTGGCACTTTACTACTGAGCTACACACCGAGCTTTTTTTATTTTTCATTTTGACACAAGGTCTTGGTAAGTTGCTGAGGCTGGCCTCAAACTTGTGATCCTCCTGCCTCAGCCTCCCAAGTTGCTGGGATTATAGATGTGTGCCACTGTGCTTGGAAATACTGTTGTTCTTATGACTTTTTTTTTCTCTACTAGTTAAGTCATTCTTAGTCTTTAAAGTCTACAAAAACAGACACCTACATTGATTCAGCTCATAGGGCATAGTCCACAATTTCCTGCAATGTTCTCAAATTACAGTGCCTCTGAGGATCAACTGGAGTGTTTATTTTAAAAAAGTTTTTTTTTTCTGGTCTCATCTCTAGATATGTAAACTTATTAGGATGAGGTGACCCCAGGAATGAGCTCCACATTCCTAGTAAGCTCTCTACTGGACTTTCACTTAATGGGAAATATGTACAAAGTTTTTTAGTACAGGACAGTGTTTATGAAAGTGCAGTCTGACCGGGTGCAGCTGTGAATGGTTGTAATCCCAGCAACTTGGGAGGCTGAGGCAGGAGGATTGCAAGTTGGAGGCCAGCCTCAGCAACTAAGTGAGGCCCTAAGGAACTTAGTGAGACTTTTGTTTCAAAATAAAAAAAAAAAAAAATTAAAAAGAGCAGGGGTGGGGGGCCTGAGGATGTGGCTCAGTGGTTACGCACTCCTGGGTTCAATTCTCAGTACCACAAACCAAAGTAGTGGTGGTGATAGCCTGAAACCACCAGCCACAGAGTTCTGCAAGGTCACTTTGGAAGCCCTTCAACAAGATAACCATGGTGATCGCATCCATTGCTTAAAGCCCTGCATTTCATTTTGAGCCCTGGAGGGGATCAATACAAGCTGGGGTTACTTTTTTATCATGGTTATCTTGTTGATCTACACCCAAGATAAACTCTCCAAGTTGCTCCTCTCCAGACCTGCGGCTTGAAAATATGTGCCCTATAAACCCTCCCAGTCAAGGCTCTCAAGCAAAACAGCACCCTTGAACTCTGCAGTGGTGACAGAATGGATTAGGGGGTCCCCAATTGCCTGTAAAAGTCGAGGGCCCCCCTCAGAGTTCTTCACGACATCCACAATCGCACAATCGCTAAAGCATATTTTTGCTTAAAGGCAAAAATATTAGGCTTTCTGGAAGGATTTTTTTTGCGGTGTGGGGGGAGGGAGTGTGGTTCTGCCTTAAGAGCCATTTTTTTTTTTTTTTTGCTTAGAATTACACAGCAAACCTAATTCCAAATGTACTTTAACTAGCTTGAAAAAAATGAAATTGGTAAGATTTAGAAATTCAGATGATGGCGGGATCATCAAGAGGCCCCTGGGCACCTGCTAGAAATTGAGCAGGCTTGGAAGTCGGCTCATGCATAATCTGAATATTTATCCATTCGATTCCGACTTGCCAGAGATTCATGCTAAACCTCCCCGTGTCTGGGATGGGGGCTGTGTCCCCTCCTCCTGCTCCTCTACTTGCTGACCTGATGC
The DNA here is from genome assembly GCF_964194105.1 of Spermophilus citellus. Classification (NCBI taxonomy): domain Eukaryota; kingdom Metazoa; phylum Chordata; class Mammalia; order Rodentia; family Sciuridae; genus Spermophilus; species Spermophilus citellus. Next base: position 9,247,977 of record NC_138201.1, on the reverse strand, counting down.
TTGAACCTCTCTCTTCAGTTCTCTCCCAAACACCAGGGGATGGTGATGGGGGGGTGGTGGTGGAGAGCATCGGCTTTTAAAAAGCGTGGTTAATGACAGAACGGTTGTAAAAAGGTTAGAAAGAATGTGTTCTGATCTGACCTTCCCAGTGTTTTAATCCCCGACATAGGAGGACGTTTTAAGGGTTAGAGGAACACCTTCTCTGATAAACTAGTCCCTTTGTAGATGTCAAAATTGAATTAAAAATACAACACTCCGTCATCTCTCAGGCTAAACCGTGAGATTTGCATGAAGAAGTACCCAACCGCCGGCATTTTTGATGTGCGCCCCTGAACTGGGGACAGTTCATGCGGAGTTCAGAACGGTTTTTTTTTTTTTTTCTCTGCTTTTATTGTGCTTGGTGGAGCAGATTCCTCAATTGTATTTCTCAGTGTCTGTTAATGTCCTTCTCGGAAACCGGGCGGTGTGGCCGTCCCCTTGGAACGCACCTGTACGTCCCATTAATGGAAGGTAGAAGGGACCCGTGGGAAACAAGTGAGCACCCACATGTCTTCTGACCTTCTGCGCACCTCTGGACCAGGTAAAGCTCACATTTCTTTTCTTCCATCAGTTACTTAGGAGAGGAATCCAAGAAGCAGGAGGCCCGGAGGCCAGCTGAGCCTCGTCAGTGAAGGCCATGGTTATTCTCCTGTGACCATGCATACGTAACACTGCTTGGTGGATGATCTCACTTCTTCTCCTTTTCATTAGATACTAGAACCTTAAGATGATTTTTTTTTTCACGGTCGTTCAGGGAAAAACTAGTGTTTTCCTAACACACATTGCAAGAAGCAAATCATTCCTAAAGTTTAACGGAGAACTGCCTGGAACTATTCTTGGGGAATTATTGTTCGCATTTGACTAGGCGGGTAAGAAATAAATTATTTAGCTGGTTAAAATAGGTAGAAGTTATCATCTCAGCAATATTTATAGCCACACCCCCAAAATGAATAAATAAATAAATGAGGAAGTCATGCCATATGTCATCCCCGGTACATTGGGAAGGCTTGTAGGGTATTCAGCAGGAGGTGAGCAGAAGGAACTGCATGGTTCTTTGGGGATGGTTTTGTCCTGGGGCTGCTGGTATCTGGGATATGTACGACTGAGGGGAAATCGGGGTCTTTCCTTGAATTTCCTTGAGAGCCAAGGTAAGCCAATGCTTGTAAGAAGCATGATAATCAAATACGACATCAAACTGGTTCCAACGTGTGAAGATTCTGCACTTTGAACAATCTGGAGGGGCATCCGTACAGTGTCTGTTTAGATGTTTATCACTTTCCGACTCTTAGTGATTACTAATGTTTCCCAGATGTCAGGCACCATGCTGAATACAGATGATCCCAATCCCTAAGACACACCCCCATCAGGTAGGTACTGCTGTTATCCCCACATGGGCGAATAACCTTGCCCAAGGTCACAGAGACCGTGAGAGAATAGTCAGATCTCTCAGACTCCAACCCCTAGCCCTTAATCAGGCTGGAAGACAGCTCCTCTCCTATTCCCTTAAATTCTGTGTAAAGGGCAAGTACTCTGTAATAGGCCCCAGTTCTACCATTTCTGAAGGTGTGGGGGTCTCTCTGGGGGATGAGTAAATTTCAGCCACTGGTGACCAAAGAACTCAACCTGGAACTTCCTTTATAAATATTATCTAACCCTTTGTCCTGTGACCATTTGATGAGTTATAAATGCTATTGCTCTGAGCAAAAAAATAAAATAAAGTGAAATAGATGGAGCTCATCTAAGAACACATTGACTGCTAATTCTTGGCCTTTTTTACTTTTCTAGTTGTATAGACAAGTATGTTCGTAATAAAAAGATGTCCCCAAACAGCAGTAAATTCCTAGCTTTCAATGACCCTGAAATACACAATTAGGTGATTTTTTTAGCCTCCTTGCTTAGATTATATCGAAGTAAATATTCTTAGATATTTTAATTTGCTTTAGGCTATGTATTTCAGCGGGAGCTATTAGTGGGTCAGAAAGAAATAACAGGATCTCTGCTATCTATCACACCGAATTAGGTAAAGCTAAAACAAATGGTCTATTGGGCAAATTCTGTGGTTATATTGTGGGCATGTGCAACATGCAGCAGAAAATCCCACCATTATGTGCAACTATCGTAAAACGTACAATATGTGCCAATACAATAGGTACAATATGTACCAATAAAAATGTGGAAAAAAAGAAAAGTGCCATGAACTCAGAATAGGGATTCATGGGTTCAAGTTCCTCTTCTGCTCTTGGTGCTCAGGAGCAAGCCAACAAACCTGAAAGCCATTTTTCATCGAAGCAGCACAAAGATGATTTCAACTCAAAAATCCTATGACTGACTGCTGGGCACGGTGGCGCATACCTGTCATCCCAGTGGCTCAGGAGGCTGAGGCAGGAGGATCGTGAGTTCAAAGGCAGCCTCCGCAACCGTGAGGTGCTCAGCAACTCAGGGAGACCCTGTCTCTCAATAAAATACAGAATAGGGCTGGGGAGGTGGCTCAGTGTTCGAGTGCCCCTGAGTTCAATCCCTGGTACCTTCCACCTCCAAATCCTAGGACTGGCAGGATATGAAGTAATGCAGATGCAGATGAAATGTGAATCAAGATTGCACCTGGGACCGTTCTTTCTTAGCACCCTGCCAACCACCCCATGTTGGGACAGCTTCCTATGAATGTGCACATGTCATAAAAACATAAATCACCCAGGCTTAGGTCTGTGGAAAACAGGATTTCCTTAAAACTGACCTGATTGGCAGTAACTCACACCCAGTTCCAGAGGTGATCAATACCCATCTTTGGGAAGAGAAGCCACATCCCCCAGCTCCCCCACCACCAGGGCCAGGCTTTTTAAAAAATCACCAACGTCACTGTTTAAACAATGTTTGCTAAAAATAGCGCTTGAGTCATGGGTTTTTAATTTGTTAGCACAGTGTTCCTAGACACGAATTGCAAATCTACAGAGACCCCAAAGAAATTTAATTAAAGGGGGGTGAAGATAACATGAGTTACAGTCATGTAATAGCTGGAATCCTCCAAACTGTATGGGATGATTCTGAAGGAAGATAGAGCCCTTCCATCACGAACTTTCCTCCAAGAAGTATTCATCGTATCATCGTGCCTGCAGTGATGGGTTAACCCAGGGACGCGGGGGACAGAGCTGTGCATGTTAATATGCCCGACGGCCCCTCTGTAGATCACCTTATTAGACGGGAGGACACAAGCAAGAGTCCAGGATACGCCTGGCGCAAGTCCTTACCTTTCACCACCAAGTTTCCCGTGCTGCTAGCAGTTCCAAAATGGTTAGTGGCGATGCAGGTGTAACTCCCAGCGTCCGATTTAGTCACGTTGACGATTCGGAGGTTTCCATCCTCAGAGATGGTGATTCTGAAACAAAAGCCAAGAAAGCAAAGTGGGTGAAGTCTGTCTCTCGAACGGCTCTTCAGACATGATTTCTGACCATTTCTGTCCTCTTTCAAGACAGACAATCCGTTAGGGCATCTGATGCATGCCTCGTCTTTCTTGTCTTTCTCTCTGGGAGGCTTGCCCACAGATCATTTGATCTATGCTTCCAGAATCCAGTGGAACATGGAAGAACTCTGTGGAAGGTTCTGGAAGCATAGGAGGGGATGTTCACATTCCACGTCCATCAGTTCTACCAGCTCAACTTCCTCAGTCGACGCTTCCTTGTCTGCGACTTGGGAACAAGACCAACATGATAGGGTTAGGGTAAGAAGAGGGCCCGGGAGATGTGGAGCCCATTTCTAGGTGTTTAAGAGGGTCTCCGTCACCTTAGAGACTGTGTCTTCTTGCTTAGTTATTTGTACATACAGGGAGAAGCAGACAGAAGCCTCCGGACCTGCTTTCTTTTTTAACAGAATAATGAAATCAGCTTTCTTTTTGCACAACCACTGTCATTTCTGACAATCTGAAATGAACATACAAATCAGCAGGGTCATCCCGAATCAGCACAGGAGCATGGTACCTGTGGCTGGCTTACTTTTTGGTGGGGTCTGCAGTTTGGGCTACGACAAAGGTATTTTTTTCCTAAGTACCAGGGATTGAACTCAGGGCCACTCGACCACTGAGCCCCATCCCCAGCCCTATTTTGTATCTTATTTAGAGACAGGGTCTCCCTGAGTTGCTTAGTACCTCACCATTGCTGAGGCTGGCTTTGAACTCACAATCCCCCTGACTCGGCCTCCCAACCTGCTAGGATTACAGGCGTGTGCCAATGACAAAGTTGTGTTTGAACTAAAAATTACGAAAAAGAAGGCAGCATTAAGACTAGGCTTAAGTCCTACTGTCAACACAGGGAAAACAAGAAGTGCTCATTGAAGAGTCATGCTCTTCAATCACCCAGCAAATCGTGTCCTTATAGAACATCCCAGATCAACAGAGCTCAAGATTCGCTAGAAGATCCAGCTAAAACAACAAAGTTAATGAAGGATGAATTTTAGGTGCATATTCGTTTCTGTATATGCGTACTGACGCTTATGATAAAATGCCTCAAAGCTACAATTTTTAAACATGATTTCGCACAGGCTAGATCAAAGCGTTGGTTGAAAATAAAAAAAAGATCCAGACAAGGAGGCCATTTGTTCATTCATACCACAGATACACATAACAGTTGCTCAATAAACACCATCTGATACCTCGTTTGCTAAAGAGCAGATGCACTAACAGAAATAGAGTTGCGATCAGATCATAATTACCTCAATAATAACAAAAATAGCTTTCGAGGAGTTAATCATCTTCCTATTTATAAGATAATTTGCTTTGGAATTGCAAAATGTCAGCATCTGAGGACTCCATAAGTAAGGTGACATTTGTGTTTTAAAGATGAGCTCAGCCACCACCAGCTAACATGGGCCTGAGGCTCAGTAAAGGCTCTGAGGGGTCAGCTGACTCTTACAAGCACCCAGGCCTATTAATCATTTATTCCAATTAAAATGTTATCATTGCAATTCCAAAAACACCTAAAGCCATCGCCTACTCGGATCACGCTATAAAATGCCAAAGAGCCTGAATGAAGGATCCAGGGATGGAGTTTTCATGAGATGACTTGGGTTCCAGCCTCGGCCCTCATACTTGTCAAGTGTAGGACATGGCCAATTATCTGTGTTCTCAGTCAGGGTTGCTCAACCTTGGCCCTGACATTTGGACTGGAATAAGCCTTTGGGAGGGTATGGAGCAGCACCCAAGTCTCTATCTGCTAGACTAGGCAGCTCAGCCCCTCCCCTCCACGTCCTGATGAAAAGGCCTTAGATATTGCTGAATGTCCCCTGGAGAGAAGGCAAAGTGCACCCTGATTGAGAAATACTGGTCCACGTTAATTTGTTTATCTGTAGAGTCTCCTATGGGATATTACAACAAATATCTTCTACATTGAAGTAATACACATGAAGAGTTCTGTTAATGGAAAAGCATTCTATAGATGCTGGTCCTTCCTGAGAAACTCTGGTTTATATTAGCACAAACGGTGTCTCACACATTCTGGGATCTGACTGGCTCTTTGCACTCCAAATGCAAGGTTCTCCATGTCTCTAATCTTCAATGCTCCCTTATCTAATTTCTAAGGGCTCTGTGGAATCATAAAATAGTTCTACAAACGACTGTACTACTCCTTTTTAAGATTTCAGTGCCTGACGTTGGTTTTAATGCTTTATTTCCTACCTTGTTATCTGCAAAGAGGTAAGTAAAAGAGATTGGGCTTTAAACGTTCGAATTCAGAGAAGAGAAGGTCAGGGAAGGATGTCATTTGCAGACGGAGTAACTTCTAGCAGCCTTTATGAAATCATGTCATATTGCTATGGTTGCTCATCACCCCTAGGTATATTCCAGATGTGGGAGTAATGTGATGTTCCAGGGAGTGTTCTCTTGGGAAACTCAACCATGTTCTCATCCAAGTGATATAGTTTAGTGATGGAGAATGTAAACTCTGAAACTCAACTAAGACTCAAATCGCTCTCCTATGGATGAGCTATGTGATTTGAGGTAAGTTGTAGGTTTGGACCTAAGTTTTCTCATTTGGGGAAATTGAATAATAAAAGTAACTCTATCTCATAGGACTGTCAAGATGGGCAATGCTTAACACAATGCCTGGTATGTAAAACGCACCAACTAAGTTCATTAGCCAAATGTCCTAGTAAGGCTAAGACAATGCCTTCTATACATCAGGCCTTGGTTAGTACATAGTGATGTGAAAACTAAAGTTTCTGTTGTCAAGAAGCTCATAATAAATAAAGATTTTAGATGAGTATATATCTAGAAATAATTTTAGTGCATAGGAGAATGGGTATTACTTTTTTTTTTCAATGAGAAAGCCATTCACACACTATCAAAAGACAAACAGGGACCCAGACCCAGACAGTCAGGAGACGCTGTTCTCTTGATTACAGTGACTGGTTTAAGGATAAGCATGTCCCCAAGACTAGGGGCTCTTGGATGAGACCATCACTTCCTGTTAGGATTATTAAATTTGAAAGTTAGGAATCTAGAGCCATGGACAATCATCTTGCCCGCCATTTAAAGAATTTGGATTAGACAGAGGGGAGTGAAGGGATTGGAGGGGACATAGGGTGAAGGAAGGACAGTAGACTGAATAGGACATTGTTACCCTCTGTGCATATATGACTACATGACGGGTGGAACTCTGCATCATGCACAACCAGAAGAATGATAAGTTATACTCCATTTATGTACCATGTGTCAACGTGCATTCTACTGTCCTGTATGACTAACTAGAACACATTGAAGAATAAAATAAAAAGAAAAGAAACCCACACCTAGAAATAAATAAATAAAAAGAGATAAAAGTACGCCTTCAGGAAGGAAAAAAAAAAAATCAAAGACCTGGCCCGAGACACAGACATAAGCCAAAAGAGAGAGGCAGAGACCTTACAGCATCCTGACTTAAGCCAATAGCTTCCCTTAGATGCCCCAGCTATATGAGCCAATAATTCATTAGAAATTGAGTTTTCAGACCTTACAACTGGAAGAGTATAATCTCTTCAAAAATTTACTGAACCTGTTCAGGTGGTGGTGGTTGTGACGGGGGAGAAGAGGGTAGCGCCGTACGTCTATTGACTGACTTGTAGCTGTGAGCTTGGTATTGAACTTGAGCCTCTTCTAAAGTCCCTGACTCGCGATAGAGGATTCTGGGATGCTCTCTCTCTGGAGCCTACTTTGAGAAGACTGATGGATGCTGCATATTGAGCACCGAGGAAGAGCCTCAGTATCCTAAGGATGAAATAATTGACCCTATATTTCTTGATACGTGACTGTTTCATATAGTTTTGCTTGGTTATTTATTTCTACATATAAAGGCCAAGTATACAATCTTATATTGGATACCGAACCTATTGTCTTTAGTGGGGTTTTTATGAGCCAGGCGTTAACTATAAAGCTTGCTTTTTCTTTTCTTTCTTTATTCAGTGCTAGGGATTAAACTTAGGGTCTTGGGCATGCTAGGCAAGTACTGTACCACTCACTGAGCCACATCCCCAGTGCTAAAGTTGCATTTTGAGTGCTATTTGGACGAACTCAAGGAAGTTTTGAAATGTGACTCAATGCTAGTGTTTCAGATACTTGCTTCCTTTATCTGGACGCTATACCGACTTAGAAAAATGAGCTCTTCAACGAATATCTCTATATTGATTTATTTTTCGTGACGATGGTGCCTGAATCTAGACCCAGGATGGTGTTATTTTCATGTTGGTTTCTTGATGAGATTTCAAAGGATCCCTCATGCTCCGTCTCCTCTAAGTCTCTCCACCTTGGTCTACTGGAAGAGTATAATCTCTTCAAAATTCGGGCTCCTCCTAATGCTCATCACTAGTGAGAGAGCCAGATACAGAGAATTGAAAATGTAAACCCATCCCTGGCTTAGAATAGGTTAGCCCTGATCTGTCTGCGGACTTTTTTTTTTTTTCTTTTTTCAAAAAAAATTACTGATAATATCAGGGAAGAGTCAAAGATAATAAAGGCAGCAACATGAAAAGAGGTCATCTCGTTCACAACACAGTAAATTACCTGCAACAGACAGAAGCCCTTCTGTCCCTACTGTCATGGAGATTTAAGATGGAGGGGGGGATAGCAGCATCTCTGGAATTATGAGATAAATTGAATCTCTTTCTGAATATGAGGTCCTGGGTTATAGCCATCGAAGGGCTCACCTTGTCAGTCCTATAAATCAAACCAGTCTGGGGACGAGGGACCTTTAAAAATGCTGATCTTTCCTTTTTGGGGGACTTTAGTTACTGATGACAAAAATCTGCCAAGTCCACAATATTCTATCACCTTCAGGAAAAGGTTTATCCCCAAATTGGTGACCTCTTGGTTTTTTTTTTGTAAGTACCTCTGCAAGGAAGCCCATCTGCTTGGGAGGGAGATGGCACATCCTTGCTTGCTTCTGAATCCCTTTGAAACACTTCATTTGTAATTAAATCCCTTCTGACTATAACCCAGTGCCCTTCTGCAGAATGGAGGGCGGGGAGTAAGCAGAAATGACTTTTTTTTAATGAAACAAACAAACAAACAAAAAAATGAAGTTTCAAACTGTTAAATGTTGAAACATCTTTAAATTAGATCTGCGATAACATAGCTCGCTGATAGTTATGTGCCATTGGAATAATATCAAAGGGTTCTAACAAGCTTTCTCTTATTTTTCTCTACCTGATAGTTTCCAAAAAAAAAAAAAAAAAAAAACATGCTCAAAAGTTTAAGTTTGAAAGTCAAACAAGAGATTCACATATTACCAGGCAGGCAAACAGTCCTGTGGAGCTAAAATATAATGAAATCCAAATATGTAAGTATTGCTACTGCTTAGTTCAAGCAAACAGAGGGCGGGGGACAGAGGCAGAAGGGGATTGCTGGCTGCAGAGGCCACCAGGGAGTCAAGATAGGTTCCCCTCAATCAGGGTCTCCTATGCATCATGAGGCAGGGAAGGGGGCACACATGTCAATCAGCCCTTCATCCCAAGAGAGCCAGGGCTGAGCCGCCCCTTGTGTGTTCTATTCATTCTGCACTGAATATTCTCTTAATTCAAGTAACAGGGAGAGATCACATAAAAACCCACCCCTCGCCAACACTTATTGTTGTCTGTATTCTTAATAGCTGCCATTCTGACTGGAGTGAGATGAAATCTTAGTTTTGATTTGCATTTCTCTAATTGCTAGTGATGATGAACATTTTTTCATATATTTGTGGATTAATTGTATATCATATTCTGGAGTGTTGGCAAGGATGTGGGGGGAAAAGGTACACTCATACACTGCTGGTGGGACTGCAAATTGGTGCAGCCAATATGGAAAGCAGTATGCAGATTCCTTGGAAATCTGGGAATGGAACCACCATTGGACCCAGCTATCCCACTCCTCGGTCTATACCCAAAGGACTTAAAAACAGCATACTACAGGGACACAGCCACATCCATGTTTATAGCAGGGCAATTCACAATAGCTAAACTGTGGAACCAACCTAGATGCCCTTCAGTAGATGAATGGATAAAGAAAAAATGTGGCGTATGTACACAATGGAATATTACTCAGCAATAAAAGAGAATAAAATCATGGCATTTGCAGGTAAATGGATGGAGTTGGAGAATATAATGCTAAGTGGAGTTAGCCAATCCCCAAAAACCAAATGCTGAGTGTTTTCTCTGACATAAGGAGGCTGACTCATAGTGGGGTAGGGAGGGGGAGCCTGGGAGGAACAGATGAACTCTAGATAGGGCAGAGGGGTGGGAGGGGAAGGGAGGGGGCAGGGGGGTTGAAAAGACAGCGGAATAAGGTGGACATCATGACCCCAAGTGCATGTATGAAGACACAAATGGTGTGACTCTACTTTGTGTACAACCAGAGGTATGAAAAAATCGTGCTCTATATGTGTACTATGAATTGTAATGCATTCTGCTGTCATGTATAACAAATTAGAATAAAAAATTTAAAAGTAAATAAAAGCCATCTGGACCCAAGGGGAAACAGGGCAATACTAGCAGCATCTACCCTCAGGGCATGAACGGGCTGGAGGAGTAGGAGAACAACCCTTTAAGCATCTGATCCTCTCTTTCTATCTCCTCCCTGGCCCTTGGGGGCCTGGAGATTGGAACCCCCTATTTTCAACGGCCACCATTTGCCGAGTACATGCATCAGGGATCCGGGGCAGCCTTCAGGCAGAGACCTGCTACAATTCCCCTTGCTCTTCTGTCCTCCCTGCTCCAGCCACACCACCCAGAGACAAACACAGTCAGGATACGGAAGGGGAACAGGCCTGATCTTCGTTTCTTATGGCTGCCGTAACCCAGGATGATAAAACCGGCAGCTTCAAACCACAGGAAGTCATTCACTGTCAGTTTCGGAGGCTACAAATCAGACAACAGGAAGGACTGGTCACTGGTGGAGGCACTGAGGGACAGACAGTCTCATGTTTCTCTCCTGGCTGCTGGTGGCCATCCGTGGTGTTCCTTGTCCTGAAGAAGAAGTCCTCTAACTTCTGCCTCCATTACCCCAGGGCACTGTGTGTGTGTGTGTCTCTGTGTGTGTGTGTGTGTGTGTGTGTGTGCTGATTTCTCTACTCTCCTCTTGTGCATGATTCTATATTCAAATATCCCTTTCTTAAGGATGCTGGTCATCGGATAAGGGCCCGTGCTAATCCAGGATGACCTCCTCTTAACTCGATCACACCTGCAAAGACCGATTCTCCAAACAAGGTCATCTTTTGAGGTTCTGCATGAATATGAAATTCAAGGGGGGGGGCACTATTCAATTCACAGCAGGTGGGAAGAGAGAAACTCATCAGGGTTGGTCCTAGGTCCCCAGAGAAAGGGCAGAGGGGAGGCATCAGAATCCTGGCCCTTGGGTTCCAACAGTCGCGTGCAGAGACGTCAACTAGTTGCTCTAGGTGGGATGTATTAACAATCCACTGTGCAACAATGTAGGGCGATGGATCATGTGCAAAGATGAAAATCCAGGAGGAAGAAAGAATCGACACTTGCCTTGAGATTTCAATTCCTTCTTTAAGGAACTCAGCTGGTTTATTGGGTGGATTAAATCAGATCTCCAATTCAGTCCTTTTTAAAAATTTTATTATTAATATTTATTTAATAAATTAATTATTAAGTGAAATATTATATAATCATTATTAAATCAATCTTCTATGACTATTATCTTACAGACCACATCATAAGTCACGTTACCTTTCTTGAAAGTTAAAAACAAAGCTCATTAAAATCAAGGGCAGTCAGGAAGAGGCCTGAACTCTCTGGCTTTGCAACAGGTGAGAAATTATAAAAACCTGGGCAGATTAACTGGCACTGGTATGTCACAGATGTCCCTGAGTCAATGACACCAAAACTTCTCTGAGGCGGGGAGGGAGTGGAGAGGATTTGTTCTGAGTTGAATGATCTTGGCGATCTGGTCTGATAAAAATCAAAAAAAGGTATTTTAATGTTTAACTGACATTTGCCTGAGCTGACCAATTTCATTTCCAAGGGCGTACGGAAATTCTCAGCCAGATGAGAGACAACGAAATACCCTGGCTTACAAAAAAAAAAAAAAAAAAGAAAGAAAGATTATTTTGTGATAATATGAAATTTATAAAAAGGCCGTTGGGAGCCCTAGAAGATTTATTTATTTTTTTTACTCCCGTCATCTTAAGGAAATAAGGATGCTTCAGATTACAAATATATAAATGCAGGTCAAGGAGAAGAGATTCATTGCAAGGGCAATTTCAAGCAGCCCCGTCATTGATCTTTCCACGGAGTCTCCGTGGCAGCGAGAGACATCACTATTGAACAGGCACCTGGGTGACAGAGTCCTCTTGGGGATAATTTGCTTTCTGTCGTAAGGCTTGGGTTTCATAAAGCCCTGAAGCCCTGTGCATTTTAGTCTGCAACCAGCTGCTGCACTGGAGCCCTGCTCCCAACCCAAATGCCTCCTGTTTGTTTAACCTGCTTTAATCTAGGTCTCACTTCTTCCTCCGAACAACAGTTTTAAAGACCCATAAAACAACCCAGGATGAACTGACTACCTGGGACTCGCTGGGGGTTAAAGATCACACAGTGAACTTAATCATTCTTTTCCACACAGTGCATGATGGTCAGGAGCAGTCCTCTCCTTTGACTGCTTAAACAATGGCACTTCACCAACTCACAGGGTCATCCTACAGCACCCAAAGACCACGTTTGGGGAGAAGGAAATCAAACAAAGGATACACATTTGGACCTTTTTTTTTGTCTAAAACTGCTTTCTTACACTGCTATTTTTAATTTATGCAAGACCTCTCTGTGTCTCCATTAATACAAGATTCAGAATTCCTTTTTTCCAAGTAGGACCGAGATGATTTCGACATAAATCTACGAGGCACTGTGGAGATGAACTGCGGAGACGCAGAAAGGTAATATATTTCATTGTTTATATGTTGACGCACTTTTATCAAAGCAATCCTGAGTCATTTTACTTTTCTCCAAAGTCAAAAAACAAAACTCATTAGAATAAAGGGCAGTCAGGAATCTCTTAGCCCAGTAGAATAGATGGTAAAAAAAAAAAAAAATAGACTAATAAGCAAGCACAAGAGTCTTTACAGATCACTGCCAATAAGGAAGACAATATAAGGGAAAAAAAAATTGGTCACACAAAAATCCAGAGGAATCACTGTGAATAGTACTAAGTTAAGTGTTGGGCACAAAAGGTGCTTGGAAGATTTAGTAAGCACCTCTGATAATACTTCTGGTTGTTCCTAGATGTTTGCAGTTTTTAATCTCATTTCATCTGCAATATTTTGAAGAGCAATATTATTTCCAATTTTTTTTTCAGTTAAAAAAAAATCCCAAGAACTAAATTAAAATATTGAAGATCAATCCATACAGTTAAGAAGGAACAGAAAAGAGTCTTAAGCTCAGGTTTGGCTACAACATTGCTTTCTACCATGCCACCCTGCGGTGTTGGAGGGTGTAGAAAAAAAGAAGAACACAAATAAAAAAAAAGATATAACCACATGGAAGGGGTTTTCCTTAAATTGGTAATTAGATCTTGGGTTATAATTAAATAGCATTTTTTTGTTTTTCTAATTTTACTTGTCAAAATAGCTTTTATTAATATTGATAAATTCATGATCACAGTAATTTCCTGAGAGCACAAACAGACGTAGAGAATGTATAAAGACATAATTTGAAGTAACTACAATGCCCAGAGGACAATATTAATTTTTAATTAGAAAGGCCCCCTTTATAGATTTTGTAATTTAGCCAGTAGAGGAGATTTCTGCACCACAAATAGCAATATGGACAATGCTAGGGAAAAGATGTTTTGATTGTAGTGTGTCCCCAGTTCTCGATCCTTTGGTAATTGCAAGATGATGATTTGTTGCTCCAACCCATCCTATTAGAACTTTGTAGCATTTCTTAGAGAGGAAGTGAAGGTGGACTCTCAGTCCGTGTCAGAACACCATTGACAAGGTTCAGTTAAAATCCCTAATGCCTCTCCCTCCCCCGTGTGCTGGCTGCATTTATTCTCTTTGCCTTCTGCAGAAGAACAGAAGCTCACGATCCCTTTAATGGTCTTACAAGGCTTTCTCAAATTTCCCCATAGGATCACAGTTTCCGCCATATGCATTCAAGATGGCTCCAATCTTGGCCTCCATATTTGCTAGACATGTAACTAGGGCAAGTCTTTAAACTAGACTGCCATTTCCAAAATTGGCATCAAAATAACATCACCTCAATGTCACATGGTTTTTGAGAAGGCTAAATGGTGACACTTCTTGGTATTAGGAATCTGACTACTAAGTTTTTTTTTTTTTTTTTTGATCGTAGGTGGAGACCAGATTTGTTAAGAATCTGCTAAATTATAATACTGTCCTTCGGGGCCCCAAATGCAGCCATGCAGGTTGTTTGCAAAAGCTTATGGGCCTTGTCTAGCGTTTCCACATTATAAAACTACAAAGGAAAATCCCCACCCAGACAGAAACAGAGATTTGACCAAAATTTTTAGCTATGGATGTGTGTAAGCTAAATTTACTGTTTTCTACAAAGTTCAAGAAATGACTCTATGTGCTGAAGTTAAGACCTGAGTTTCCTCTTCCCAGGGAAATCATTCCTGTACCTTCAGGTTGGTTTTGCACAAGGGCGATTTCCACGATTAAGCCAAGTCCTTGCAAAGATTCTCCTTCCTCTCTTCTCTCAACTATTATACCCAACTTTTCTTTTTTTCCCCCTCAATGGCAAAGAAAGCTATTTCTTTTCAAGGGAGAGTCTTTATTCTTTTCAGACAAACCATCTAAAAAGAACCGTGAAGTCACACAGGTAATGGGCTTCAATAAATAATTCTCATGATGACGGAACGGTTAAAGGCTTGATAGATGGATCCTCTCCTATTTAATAGCCCAAATCCACAAGGACCTTTCCCTAATTCCAAGGAGAAGAAAATAACAGAAAGAGTGAAGAGCTTAAGAAAGAAGCAGAGAGCTCTTATTTTTGAAAGTGTCTTGGTCAAGCAGCAGATGATGGTCATTTAGATATGCCGATGATAAAGGAAGTTTCAGAAGGATATGGGGAGGGGCGACTTGAAAAGAGCAGATCATGAGCTCTGTAATGTTTTGAACAATCAATAAAAAAAAATTAAAAAAAAAAAGAAAAGAGCAGATCATTGTGAATCTTACTTAAAGCAAAGAAAAGAACAGGATGTTATCTTGAACATGCTCGCCCTGTCTGTATACAGGAGAAAAATTTCTAGAAAAATCCTTCTTTAATAATCAGCAAATCACAATTGGCAAACCTTGCAAATGAGGCTTTGTGTAGACGTTCAACTCAAAAGAATGATGAAAAAGAATTAAAGTAATCCTGAAAACATTGATAGCCTTAGGCAATGAAGGAAACGTGCTACAACGTTTCTAAAGAAATCACCAAACTATGCAAATCAGATCTCTGTGATTGTTTAAAAAAAATGAGACCGCTTAGAATTATCTCCAACAAAAAACATGTTTTGTTGCTGTGTCCAACATTTCAGGGTAAGTAATGCAGAATTTAGGCAAGTTTGTCTTGTGCAGAGAATAAGGAATATATTAGTAGCTTTCTGCTCAGGGTGGGTGTGCCTAGGAAAGTGAGTGTGTGTGTGTGTGTGTGTGTGTGTGTGTGAGAGAGAGAGAGAGAGAGAGAGAGAGAGAGAGAGAGAGAGAGAGAGAAGGAGGGTAAGGTCCAAAATTAAGCAGCACAAGGACCAACATTTCTGAGTTATAGTGATTTATGAGAAAACTGACGTTAATAGTAAATTCATTTTTTTTAAAATGAGGTAACCTGAGTAATAAGTGATTTAAATATATTCACTTTGTAGTGGTCAAATAGCAGAGGGAAACAAAATTGAAAAGACTATAAAACATCAGGAGGTCTGTATAATTAATCAGCAATCCTACAAAATATGCCATAAATTGGAGCCATAATTATACCACTGTGCTTGGAAAATAGGAAACTGGACTTTTTAATAAAACTCTTCAGGTTTATTTCTTATTATCTTATCTCTGGAAAAAATATAAAGTTCACTTTAGAAAAGTGACGAAGAGAGTTAATGCTTTCATTGTGGCTATTTACAACCTCATCTGCAAACTTTTATAGCATCTTAATAGTCACATTGAAGTTAAGGATAAGAAAAAGAAAATCCTGCCATTCTTGAAAGTTCCTGTGGAGAAAGAAAACTTTGAAAGTCAGTAGAAAATAAAGTTTCTCTGGGTTCAAAATTTGCCAGGAACCGTATTGCTCTTACAAAATTAAGGAGAAAATTTGCTTTTAAAATATGAATTGTTCCTTTGCAATTTCCAACTCTATTTCTTTCTATAAAGCATATACGTTAAGGTATCCATTGCTACTGAATTATTGAGTCCAAAGATTCTGGAATTTCATTTGTGGTTTTATGCTATGGGTACAGAATCATATCATTTGAAAAAACAATTTTTTTAAAAAATGAAATTACAATGTGTGAGGTTCTTTGCCAGCTTCTGTAACACCACCAAATCACTAAATCAACACCTAGTTCTTCACTAGAGTTATTTATCTTAGGAAAGGACATTAAGAAAGGTGGAAAAATAATTTCTATGTTCCACATAAGGAAAGACTGGATGTAACTTCTTATTGAGTTGTGACACCCATCTGGCCCTTCCCTGACCACAGTATTCCCAAGTGCTCCTCAGATGAGTCCCAAAGTAGTAGCTCTCAAGAATGTCAATCATCTTCCTAATTCTTGCAGCCTTCCCCAAAATTAAGGAATACAGTGTCCTTCATTTTTAGTCTGCTCTCAGCTTTAGCCTATCCATAGTCAAGACAGAAATTTCCTGAGCACTTGGTATACACCTCTGTGACAACCACTAGAGGGGACTTGAAAGAAGCCACACCAAGGTTTTCCTGTACAGTCAATATCTACTCTATGACCTGCAAAGAATCTAGCCATCCCTCTTTGTCTAGGAACAATACAAATGACATAATTCCCTGTGGGAAGTCAGACCTTCCCACTCAGACCACAAATACCATCCTCTGGGTACCCAGTGCGCTCATGTGACTCTGGAGTGTCCAATGGGAGAGCATCGCATACTCTTGGTTAAATGGATTGGTGCAGAGTTGGGCATGTGACCTAGTCTCAGCCAATCAGCATCAACCGACGTCATCCCAAGATGTTCGTTCAAAGACTGGGAAAAACAGGTCTATATTCTCTGCTGGAATCATACCAAGGAAGAGCTTGCCTGAGAATGAAGCTAATAGAAATCAAGTCTCGATGATATTTCCTAACCTCCAAAGACCAAATACCTGGAGGGCTTAGATATATAAGCCAGAAGATTTCTTTGGAAGGATGAGGTAAATGTTGTTTAAATGGGATAATGATAACTGCAAAACAATAGGTTTACTAGCAGGTATTGAGTTGTTCACTTAAAACAGGTGAATTTCAAGGTATGCCAATTAGACCTCTATAAAGTCGTATAGACAAATCCCTTGCATTGGATTTCTTCCATCTGCAATGCAAAGAGGTGTGATAAACACACAGTCCTGCTGGTGAGATGATATATGCAAACAATATCCATGTGTCAATCAAATGAGTCAAAAAGCAAAAGAAGAGGGTCATTGTGGGTGCTGGTGATCACCCCAGCCCACCTCTGTGTCCGCCTCCTCACCAGACCACAACCTTGTGCATGTAGTAACACCCTTTTCCTCTCTGCATTTAAAACCTAGGCTGGTAATGACTCACAGGGGCCACAAACAAGTTTGTTCTGTGGCGGTGGTGGTGCTGTTGGAACCGTGTTTGGTGAGAAGTCACTTACAAAAATATAGCATACCCAAACTTGACCTTGGTCGTGTGAGACACTTTTAGTGCCTGAGCACAGGAAGTGTCTCCCAGCCCTAGAATTATTCAGAGTTCAGCCTTTTATCTGGGGAGGCTACTTCTATTTTTCAGAAAACTCAGGCAAGAATTACTTGAGGACTTCTAGAGGGTCAAGTTCATCCACTGAACCAGGGAGATTCCCAGGTAACCGGCACATTCTGCAGCTCACTTTGTTAACGTGGCAATAGCCTTTGGAGGAATTATACCCCAGCTACATTTAGTTGGTTCTTTCCCCATCCTTTCCCTCAGTGGGGAGGCCCATCCTTGGAGGCTGAGAATGATAAATGGAGGATCTCATCTTCCTTTTGAGGAGCGAAAGAAAGAGCACATTGTAATCAACTTCCAAGAAACTTAAAAAGTGATTTTCCTGTGAGGGAGAAATATGTACATGCCCACAGATCCTGTGCTCCCTTCGGCTGCTGACAAACCATTTTTGGAACCGTTCTGAAGATTAGCACAGAAAAAAAACCCAGCAAATGCAATCTCAGCTGATTTGTTCCAGCTGATACCATCTGAGCAGCAGCCTGAAGACACAGGCGGTGGAGATAAGGCACATTCCACCCCCACCCCCCCAACTTCAGCTGAATCTGGCCATGGTTCAAAGACAGGCGATCCACCTGCTCTAACAGACACACCAGGAGGCACAAAAGGTAGCCCGGCTTTTGTAACTTTTAAGAGAAAGCTCATCAAAACCATTGCCATTTAAAAAAAAAAAAACAAACTCCCCTGAAATAAGTATTTTGGGGAAAAAAAATACACAGAGGTACTTTACCACTGAGCTACACCCCAGCCATGCCCTACCCCCCCCTTTTTTATTTTAAGGCAAGTTGTCACTAAGTTGCCCTAGGGTGCCCTCAAATTCCTGATCCTCCTGCCTCAGCCTCCTGAGTTGCTGGGATTGCAGGTGTGCACCGTCATGCTGGGCTAGAGTCTATTTTTATCATGTAAGATTTGTGTGTCATAAGGAGGAGGATTCTGCTGTCCCCAGAGATTTGAGATCCATTATGCAAATGAAACACAGATAAGTGAATTGTCTTATCCAAAGTCACAGATGGAAGCCCAGGCAGGAGTCTGCTCTTTAAGGGAAGGTTTTCTTTTCTCTTCTCTCCTTCCCTTCCCTCCCTCCCTCCCTCCCTCCATTCCTTCCTACCCTCTCTCCCTCTCCCCTCCTCCCCTTTCCTCTCTTTCTTTCTTCATTCTGAGTTATGACTCATAACCCAGTTTTCTTAAACCACAAAGTGACTGATCGCGGTGCTGTCTGCTACACTGAGATGCCATGGTTAGACCGGTAAGGACGCGCTGGGCCATAAGTGCCCTGGAGCTTCTGGACCTCTGGCTGGGGTCTTTGGCCAGAGCTCTGGGGTGTAGTCTGAGCCACCCAGTGTGGCCAGCCGGCTTCCACTTCTTCAAATGATTCTTCTGCATCATCTGGTGCAGGCAACGGAGGCTCCTGGGGAGGATGCATCTTGCACCAGCCTTCCCTTGCTGCACTAGTACTTTGCAGATCTTCTGTTTGGCACTTTTCTTCCAAAGTTCTGTTCATTTTATGCCATTGCCACATCGAAAGATTATTATTCTAGGGGCTGGGGCTGGGTGGCTCCGTGGTAGGTGCTTGTCTGTCTAAGATGATAGCCAGTACCACAAAACAAATAAATAAATAAAAGATTTTTAAAAATTATAATGTATTTCCTTCTAGGCTTTGGCTTTTAGGATATGTCCATTTGCATATCCCCTCCCTATTGATTCATCACTGGAGAGTTGTACAGTTTCCTCTTCTGAAAAATGAGGAGGCTGGACTTAGTGTTTCCTGGTATTAAAAGTTGATGACTGTGAGCTGGGGTGTGGTGGCGCACGCTGTCATCCCAGTGGCTCGGGAGGCTGAGGCAGGAGGCCAGCCTCGGCAAAAGCAAAGTGCTAAGCAACTCAGTGAGACCCTGTCTCTCAATAAAACACAAAACAGGGCTGGGGAGGTGGCTCCATGGGGGAGTGCCCCTGAGTTCAATCCCTGTTTACTGCCCCCACCAAAACAATTGATGCCTGTGACCCTGTGTAGTCATAGACTTGGGAATTATAGTAGAAGGAAAAACGATTTGGCTGGTTGAAACAGTCTTCGTAGAGAAGCCTCAATGCTTTTTTTTTTTTTTTTTTTTTTTAAGAGAGAGTGAGAGAGGAGAGAGAGAGAATTTTTTTAATATTTATTTTTTAGTTCTCGGTGGACACAACATCTTTGTTGGTATGTGGTGCTGAGGATCGAACCCGGCCGCACGCATGCCAGGCGAGCGCGCTACCGCTTGAGCCACATCCCCAGCCCCTCAATGCTTTTTTTAAAAATAACATTTTTAGTTGTGGATGAACACAATACCTTTATTTTATTTATTTTTATATGGTGCTGAGGATCAAACCCTGTGCCTAACTCATTCGAAGCAAGCGCTCTACCACTGAGCTACAACCCCAGACCCCCGTGCCTTTTATTTGTATAACTGAAACTAAAGTCACAATACCACTCATTTATGGGGAAAAAAAAACCCAATACCAAATTCATGCAACTAGGATTTATAGTAGCTGATAAAGGTAAGAAAATAAGTCAAATAGAAAATAGGTATTGTGCAAGGTGCGGTGACTCACGCCTGCAACTCCAGCTACAGAGGAGACTGAGGCAGGAGGATCCTAAGTTTGAGGCCAGCCTGAGCAACTCAGAAAAACCCTGTCTCACAATAAAAAAAAAAGTCAGAGCCTTCACGGTGAGACGGTGAAGGGGATTTACGAAGCATCAGGTCACACAGAGCCTTGTAAGTCTCGTTAGAAGCAAAGACTTTCTCATCTCATCTTTATTTTTCTTATCTCATCTGTGGATATGACTTAACCGATGGGAGCCACACCATCATATTTGCATTCTAGAAAGATCCGCTGGTAAATAAGCGAGACAAATAAAATTCCAGTACAAGATGGAAATAGAGGTAACCAGGGCAAGAAGCTCCTGGGAGGGTCTAGAGGTCTGGTACCTGAGAGGCGGCTGCCAGGCAGGTGCACAGCTGCTTAAAATTAAGCAAGATCCAACTGGCAGCCCTCAGTTGCCGTAGCCAACTTTGAGGCGCTCAGTAGCCACTTGTGGCAAGTGGGTACCCTATGGGACCTCCATAGATCGGAGATAGGGTAAGCCTGTCACCGAAGAAAGTGCTACTAGGTGCTGATGGAGGAAAAATGAAGAACGGTTGAGCTGAGGCAAGAGTGGGCAAGATGGCCAAGAAGCAGCCTTGCTTAGGAGGAGAAATAGGTACTGACAGGGTGGGTGTGAGGAAGGGGGCATGCGGGAGGGTGCAGGCAGGCAGGCGTGCAGTGGCCCCAACAGTGTGACAAGAAGTTGCTGGTGGTGGGGGTGATGGGCTCAGCAGGTAGAAGGTGATGCACTTCCATCTCCAAGTTCACTTCATAAGCATGGCACCCTTTAATAGAACCATAGGTCATTTTTACAGCTCAAAAAACATTCAGGAGGATCCCAAGTTTAAAGCCAGCCTCAGCAAAAGCGAGGCACTAAGCAGCTCAGTGAGACCCTGTCTCTAAATAAAACACAAAATAGGGCTGGGGATGGGGCTCAGTGGTCGGGTGCCCCTCAGTTCAATCCCTGGTACCCCCCCCCCTAATAAAAATAGTAGGACCTCAGTCACACTCACTCTTGGACCCTCACCCACTTGAGCAGGGTCTGATGTGACTAGAAGGACAAGAAATTCATTGTGCAGGAGAGGACGGAGGTGGCCCAGACAGGTGACACAATGCTGTGTGTGGCACAATCACTATTCCTGGAGTGAGAGATACGGAGAAGTCTCCACTTGTGCTGTGACCCGGGTGCTGAAGAAGGTAAGTGGTGACTTTTCTAAAACAACTTTTAGAAACAAAAACTTTTTCAGGTTTTATCATCTTTAAAGCATAGGAGCTTTGCCGTAATTAAAAAAAAAGTTAATCTAAAAACAAGTGCTGTAAAAACCACAAAGGGCTGTATTTACATGAACTTAGGGGTTTATTATTAGCCAGAGTCGTCTAGCTCCTTGCTCAAAGTTTGCTCCATAGATCAGTAGCCCTGTGACGCCCGGGAGCTTGTAAAACAGAACAAAGCAGCAACAACAATAAAATCCCCACAGGATCTCAGGCCCTGGCCCAGACCTTATACATCAGAGTTTGCATTTTATGAAGTTTCCCGGAGGGATTCGGAAGCTCCATAAAGCGAGAGAAACTTTGAACATTCCTTCCCTCGGGCCAGAATTTCATCTCCAACTTCCAGATTCTTCAAGGAAGATGAAGAGAAGGATCAACACCTTTACAAAGCAACTTGGTGGGAAGTGAAAATCATTTGAAGCCTGATTTATTCCTATCAGATGTTCATCACTGATGGTGAGCCCTAATAAACTTGCTATTCTGGACTATTTTTTTTTTTTTTTAATTTAGATCTGGTGTTGATGGTGGCCAGATCTCACCCATGGCATTGCTGATGACTTGTACCATGTGCTCATTGCTTCTCCTGAAGACACAAAGTTAAAAGGAAAGCTCACAGAGGGGGTTGATCAGTCAGGATTTGAACATAACATAAGGGGCTATTTTTACAGGGAGAAATAGAAACATCTCCGGGAAGGTGATAGTGTAGCATTTTGTGAATTAAATAGATATATAACAACAATGTAATATGTGTCAGATGATGTACTGGAGAAACACTGGTGAATCCCTCCCTCGTGGAGCTTAACATCTATTGGGAGAGGACACCGATTCCGTCTAAGAGCATTCTTCATTCACCAATTTAACAAACATTTCTGTTTTTAGGGGAGGTACTTGGGATTGAATTCAGGGTCACTCGACCACAGAGCCTCCTCCCCAGCCCTATTTTGAATTTTATTTAGAGACAGGGTCTCCCTGAGTTGCTGAGGCTGGCTTTGAACTCACGATCCTCCTGCCGAAGCCTCCCGAGCCGCTGGGATGACAGGCGTGAGCCACCACACCTGGCCTTAACAAATATTTCTTGTGCATCTCCTGTGGGATCAGCACATTTCTGGGCACTGTGAATCTAGTCGTAAAGAAGTCAACTAATGTCCATGGTCTCCACAAGCTTCTATTTAAGAGAGAGAGAGACGATAATGTAAGATAAGAAAGTGATCACTTAGCAATACCTGTTAAGCAAAACTGTACAGACTCGTGATAGAGATGGAGTTTTGCTGGGGGACCATTGGGGAGGATAGAGGGATTTCTCTACGTTAATCATGGAAACCGTCTCTTTGATAAGGTATTATCTGAGCTAAGATGAAATGGATGAGATGCAGGCATCCCTGCAAAGATGAAAGAAGATCAAGAGCAGAGGCCCCCAGGAAATAGCCAGATGTGTGTGTTGCTGGATCAGAAGGAATCCTAGTTGCAGGGGTGGGGTGCAAGGGTAAGAGGTGAGTTTGTGGAGGCTGAGGGTAGGTCACGTTGTAGGAAATGTAGATTTTTATTCCTAGATCAACCTGAAGCCATCCCGTCTTAGGCATCCATGTAAAATGATATCATAATAGCTGTTATAAACTTCTGTTCATGGTGTTGTAAGAACCTATAAAAAGGGGGAATTGAGTCTAAGTAAGTAATGGTACAATTGAGGTCTGAAGCCAAAGGAAGAATTAACTAAGCAAAACCGAGAGCCTGGGAGTGAATTCTAGATAGAGAAAGACATAGGGTCATGGCAGGGTCTCGACTACAAAAAGAGTAAGAAAATGAATTGCAAAAACTTTTAGGTGACTTTAAGCTCAGTATGCTTCAATGGGATGATGAGATTGTTAAAAATGTGCATGTGATTTTTTAGGCTGTATTAATAGAAAAAGGGCATCTAGATGACGGAGGGGATGGCCCCACCCTCCTCAGTGCTGATGAATGCTAGAGTTAGGGGAAATAGCTATTCAGGGGGGACTCCAAAAATGTCCCTTGAATGACATTTGAAAATTTAAGACACAAAAAGTGAAAGATGTCATTTGGATGTCAAGAACTGTTGAATCTCTGGACCTTGAAAGCCATTTATGTTGCTGGGCGTGGTGGTGCATGCCTGTAATCCCAATGGTTTGGGAGGCTGAGGCAGGAGGATCTCGAGTTCAAAGCCAGCCTCAGCAATCGAGCGAGGCACTTAGCAACTCAGTGAGACCCTGTCTCTCAATAAAATACAGAATAGGGCTGGGGATGGGGCTCAGTGCTCGAGTGCCCCTGAATTCAATCCCTAGTATCACCCCAAATCATAATCTATGTTAATCCCATCTGATTCTTGTTTGCACTTTTCTCCAAGAAAATTCTAATGGTGATTGATCTTCTGCCACCAACACCTCCACTAATAGAGAGTTTTGCGAAGAATTTCATTTCTTAAGGTTTTTAAAAAATGTATTAAAGTCCTTATGCATGGTTACGATCTTTTTTTTTTTTTTAAAGAGAGAGTGAGAGAGGAGAGAGAGAGAGAGAGAGAGAGAATTTTTTTTTTAATATTTATTTTTCAGTTCTCGGCGGACACAACATCTTTGTTGGTATGTGGTGCTGAGGATCGAACCCGGGCCGCACGCATGCCAGGCAAGCACGCTACCGCTTGAGCCACATCCCCAGCCCTGGTTACGATCTTTTGAAGTTGAGTTATAAGCTATCCCTTGGCATGGCTCACGAGACATCTGAGATTGCTTTTCTGTAAGAGTCTCGAAATGTTAGAAGACAGACATTCTTCTATCTCCTATCTCCAGGTTTATACCAGGCTTCATGGGATGTGGGAAAAAAATCAACACCGTCTATGAAGAGAGAAGCCGAGGACATTGTGTGATCCACGGGAACAAGATGGATGGAACTCAAGGGGACTTCCCATAAAGTCAAAGGCATGACTGGAAAGGTGGCTATTTTCTAATGATAAGGCAGTTTGGTTTGGGGCTGGCTATGCCATCTTCACCAGGAATTTGATCACATTTTATAGAGTGGGCACTGAGATCAATGCAACGTGTATTTTATTTTTATGTACAGTTTGCTTCTATATTTTACTCAGCGTTGTGTGTGTAAGACACAGTACATTATGCAACTAAATACTCCTTGTATTGTATCAGTGAGTTCCTGCTGTGTAACAAACATCCCCCAAACTCAGTTTCTTAAAATGAGAGTTTTTATTGCTCATGAATTGATGTTTTCAGCTAGGCAATGGTTAAGGTGACAGAGGTAAATGGACCATGTGTCACCTTCTCACTCAGTTGACTTCCCTTGACTGCATGGTAGTAGTGGCAGGGTTTGGAAAGCAGGAAGGAGCAAGTTCCAAAAGCAAGAGATTTTTAAAGCATTTGCCTGCATCAGTTTTGCTACCGTTTCATGGGCCAAAGCAAGTCACCTACTCAAATCCAAAGTCAACGTGAGAACACACCACCCCAGGGCACGTACACAGGCAGGCATGAAAAACAGGGGCCCGTATAGCCATCGATCTGCTATGGATCCCAAGTAATCTATTTAATTTATAATTTAATATCAGGAGAACGTTGCCTTGCCTCGAGAATTTTTTTTTTCAGATAATAAACTTCACTAGATCATTGATTTCCCTTCAGGCTCTAAGAAACTCAAAATATTATGAGTGAAATCATTATTAATGTACTATTCTCTTTTTCTACATGGTCTAAATGTTTTATTGCAACCGACATATTCTCTGTAACGCGTATCAGTTATAGAGACAGTAAGCTGTCTCAAGTATTTATTTGTTTTCGAGAGAAACAGCATAGTACCAACGAAACAAAACAAGATACTTGGCTATAAGGTCTGGCGACTGTCCACGCCTATAGACGTCTGAAATATTGGTGACTAAGAGAGAAAGGGCTCTATTTTTTAAAGGGGTGTAAGTCATTATCACACGTTACATTCTCCTGGTTTGACTGAACCAAAGTGACAACTGTACACTTCGACAAAAAAAATTTTTTTTTTAGAGCATTATCTCAAAACCAATTTTCTCTAGGGATGTAGCCTTCTACAATCTCTGCCGGTTCAAAAAAGAAATATTTTAAAATTCAGAACCCACACCTAAGAAGGTGACAGATGTGGGGGGAAAAAAGAAATTCAGCTGAAAATGAAGTTCTTCATTTCATTTTGGAATATCTCCTTCTCGAGATATCATGAGACAGATTTTCAAAGGACTTTGAAGATAGAGCTGCAGTGTTTCATGCCTGTATGATTGAGTCCAGGAAATATTACCTGACTCTTGGCAGCTGAATTTGAAATGCTGACTTGAAATATTTTCATTGAAGTTGTACCAAAGTTAAATAGCACTCGAAAGTTATTTAAGCTGGTTTTAACATTTTTCTAATAAATTCCCTCTCAACTGACAGCCAACCCTCCTGCCTAGTGAGACAAAGACTTAATAGGTGTTAAAGGTGTTTGGGAGAATTTATCTCCGGAAGAAACCAGAGGATCTTTAGAGGATTCCCAAACCGTTTCCGATGAACTAAAAGATTTCTTTTTGATAAATCAGTCACAAACGAACATGGCTTCGAGAATAAAGGAACTGTTCACTCAGTTAATTTGTGGGACGGATTAGGTATTCCGTCGAAGGATAAGGAAATGATTTATATTTTAAAAATAATGATAGGAAAGACAGACCTTCCTCCTTCTGTACCCTTTAAGAATTAAGTTCCCTTAGGAGATTAAAGTCCAGGGGCAGGGATGAGGTAGGGATTTGGGATAAAGAGAGAAGAGATATACAGAGTATATACAGAGATATATAGTATATACAGATATACAGAGATATACAGAAATACCCATGAGCCAGGTAGAGTGGCCCACGCCTGTAATCCCAGTGGCTTGGGAGGCTGAGGCAGGAGGATCTCGAGTTCAAGGTCAGCCTCAGCAACAGCGAGGCACTAAGCAACTGTTTCTAAATAAAATACAAAATAGGGCTGGGGAGGTGGCTCAGTGGTTGAGTGCCCCTGAGTTCAATCCCTGGTACCCAAAACAAACAAAACAAAACAAAACAAAACCCCCAAATACTCATGAGCCATTGAAATGCAAAAAGCACTAAGAACATTTTGGCAGCTCCTGAGTGAAGGCCCTTGGCCCTGGTA
Organism: Spermophilus citellus; assembly: GCF_964194105.1. Taxonomy (NCBI): domain Eukaryota; kingdom Metazoa; phylum Chordata; class Mammalia; order Rodentia; family Sciuridae; genus Spermophilus; species Spermophilus citellus. The sequence continues at coordinate 9,221,523 of NC_138201.1, read as the reverse complement.
CCACTAGGACAATGTACAAGTTCAGGGAAAACCGATGTCCACCCACCCCAGCTCCACCTTCTGGCCCAGCCCTTCTGTAAATACAGAACCTCCACCCAGGGACGTGCTTCTCACTCTCAAGAATGCATATCTACTTCCTAAATAAACCTCGGCCTAAGCCTTTGGGAAAAAAAAATACTAATGAGATAGAATATTCCTTACTCTAAATCCAAGGTTTAGCTCCTGGATGCTTTTCACACAGCATGTCGAAGAGGGATCCTTGTGCAAAGGGTTTTCAAGGTTACTGCCACTTGGAAGAACTCGCAAATACTGAGACAGGATTAGGTATTTACATTTCTAAAGCCGCTTTTCACTCTATGGAGGCCTGGGATGTAAGTGAAAGTATTACCTTCTGAAAAAAATCGGCTAGACACTTCTCAGAGGAGGATATACAATCAATCAACAAGTACATGAAAAAATGCTCACCATCTCTAGCAGTCAGAGAAATGCAAATCAAAACCACCCTAAGATACCACCTCACTCCAGTAAGATTGGCAGCCATTATGAAGTCCAACAGCAACAAGTGCTGGCGAGGATGTGGGGAAAAGGGTACACTTGTACATTGCTGGTGGGACTGCAAATTGGTACAGCCAATTTGGAAAGCAGTTTGGAGATTCCTGGGAAAGATGGGAATGGAACCACCATTTGACCCTGCTATTGCCCTTCTCGGACTATTCCCTGAAGACCTTAAAAGAGCATGCTACAGGGATACTGCCACATCGATGTTCATAGCAGCACAATTCACAATAGCTAGACTGTGGAACCAACCCAGATGCCCTTCAATAGATGAATGGATAAAAAAAATGTGGCATCTATACACAATGAAGTACTATGCAGCAATAAAAAATGACAAAATCATAGAATTTGCAGGGAAATGGACGGCACTAGAGCAGATTATGCTTAGTGAAGCTAGCCAATCCCTAAAAAATACCAAATGTCTTCTTTGATATAATGAGAGCAAATATGAACAGAACAGGGAGGAAGAGCAGGAAGAAAAGAGTAACATTAAACAGAGACATGAGATGGGAGGGAAAGGGAGAGAAAAGGGAAATTGCATGGAAATGGAGGGAGACCCTCATTGCTATACAAAATCACATATAAGAGGTTGTGAGGGGAATGGGAAAATAAACAAGGAGAGAAATGAATTACAGTAGATGGGGTAGAGAGAGAAGATGGGAGGGAAGGGGAGGGGGGATAGTAGGGGATAGGAAAGGTAGCAGAATACAACAATTATTAATAGGGCATTATGTAAAATTGTGGATGTGTAACCAACGTGATTCTGCAATCTGCATTTGGGGTAAAATTGGGGGTTCATAACCCACTTCAATCTAATGTATGAAGTATGATATGTCAAGAGCTTTGTAATGTTGTGAACAACCAATAAAAAAAAAAAAATCGGCTCTGAAAATATTATCCCGCTCTATTTAACATGTGGCCCCCCTCCCCACCGAGCTGCTAATTTGACCTAAGAGGACTTCAAAGCCTTCCATTCTTTTCTTGGTGTCAAGATATTGCTGTCATTTCCCATAGTGGCATTTATTCTCATGCACAAAGAAATGGTGGATGGCTGACCTCAGCAGCTTCCGAGGAAAGACTCTGACATAGACGCTGGGAGTCCTGATTTCAGTTTCTTGGCTATTCACCTGATACACGTGTCTTGGTGTGTCTGGGGATCCTCAGATGATTATTGATCCTTCTGTTCCCTGGGGGGCCAGTTTTGCCCAATGGTATTTAGACTAGAGAACTAGTTAATGCTGTGGCTGTTTCCGTTTCATGCTAGGTGCTCTGAAATTAGGGAAGAATCTAGAATTTTATAAAGTCAAGACTCCCTAGGTTGAGCTGCAGAGTCCTCCTGTAGTCACACAGTGGTTCGAGAATACATTCCTTCATCAAGGTACTGCTGACTTACCATGCAAGGTGACTCTTAGGCGAGGCCCCTTTTTAATTTTGATTTTCTTGGGGTACCAGGAATGAACTCAAGGGGCACTCCACCACTGAGCCACATCCCCAGCCCTGTTTTGTATTTTATGTAGAGACAGGGTCTCCCTGAACTGCTTAGGGCCTCGCTTTTGCTGAGGCTGGCTTTGAACTTGTGATCCTCCTGCCTCAGCCTCCCGTGCAGCTGGGATGACAGGCGTGGGCCACCGCGTCTGGCTGGTGAGGCCTCTTTTAGGAAACCATCCCTGCTTTCTCCCCAGCTTGAAGTCTTTCTGCAGCCTGGGATTCTGCTGCTTGAGGGAATTCTTGGTTTCTGGGTTGGATTACAATGCTCTCATTTTCTATGCTCTTGAGGTAGACTCTGTCTTCTTTTTATCATGCACAGTTCCACTAGGGGAGTGGTGACAGAGCTAATTAAAAAAAAATTGCAAATTGTTTATGCTAAAGTCGAAGAGCAGCCCATGACAAAGGTAGCTAGGGAAGGTGCTGGTCTGTGGCTGCGATGAGAATTCAGTCGTCTGAGTTGCACCCGTGAATCTCCATGGCCTGATATCTGGGATTCACCATTCTACTGTGGGGCACGTTTGCACACAGTAAAGACACACATACCCTTAAAATGCAGCACCACCTCATGAGAGACAGAATTTCATAAGACATCCATTAGAAAAGTCATAACAGAGTCAAGAGATTGGTTGGTGAATACGAAGTCAAGTTCAAAGAGATGAGGGTTTGAACATCTGGAGGCTGATTTCTTGCAGACTATGGTGAGATCTCTGCTCTTTAGGGGTCAATATTAGTATTGGTGGATTATCACAGAAGCAGTATCTCAGAATGTACTCCCAACCTAATAAAGGCTCTTTGGGATAAGCCCACAGCCAGCATCACACTCAACGGTCAAAGGCTGATAGCTTTTTTCTCCCAAGACCCAAATACAACCAGGATCCTCAGCCTCACCACTTCTATTTGACATAGCACTGAAGTTCCAAGTAATTAGTCGAAAAACAAACAAACCAACGAAAAACAATACAATCAAATAAATAAGCAGTGTCCAAAGTGCAAAGAAAGATATCTCTATTTGTGGATGGCATGATCTTAAATATACAGAAGACCCTAACGGTGCCACAAAAAAAGCTGTTATAATGAATAAACAAATTCAGTAAAGTTACAGGATTCAAAATCAACGAGGAATAATCGGTTGCGTTTCTATACCAATCTGAACCTTGTGAAAAAGAAATCAACAAAACAACTCCGTTTACAATAACATCAAAAAGGAAAAAAAAAAAAAAGTTACCCAGGAATGAATTTAACCAAGTTAAGTCAGAGATCTATCTATGCTTAGAAAACTATTTAAAACATTCCTGAAGGAAATTAAGGATGACAGAAGTAGATATACCATGTTCATAGACTGGAGGGAGAATTAATGATGTCAAAATATCTGTAGGGCTCAAAGGGATCCACAGATTCAATGTCACCCCCATCCAAATTCCAGTGGCATTTTACACAGAAATAGGAAAAAAAAAAAAAAGAAAGACGCTTGAATCTTGTATGAAAGAAGAATAGAAAGACCCTGAATAGAGAAAGCAATCTCAGGCACAAATATCAAAGTCGGAGGCACCACTCTCACTAATGTCCTGCTATATGTAAAACTGCAGTAATCACAGCAGTACCAAAACAGGCATAGACCAGTGAAACAAAACAGAAATCCCAGAGACTAACAATGCATGTTTAGTGAACTCATCTTGGACAAGGGCCCTGAGAGCAACAGAGAGAGACAGTCTTTTCAATAGGGGGTGCCAGGAAAACCGTATCTCCCCACGAAAAGTGCCAAATTGGACCTTTGTCTTACATCATATAGAACATTTAACTCAAAATTGATTGAAGACTTCAATGTAAAACTCCTAAAAGAAAACATGGGGATAAATCTCCTTGAAATTGTTTTTTGGCAATGATTTTTTTTTGATACAATACTAAAAGCACAGGTGGCAAGAGCAAAAATAAACAAGAGGGATTACTTTGAAATAAGCAGTTTTTTTTTTTTTTGCACAGAAAAAGAATCAACTGAGTATAAAGGTGACTTACAGAATGGGAAAACATATTCTTCAGCCATCCACCTGAGAGGTGGTCAGTGTCCAAAATACACAGGGAACTCACAGAAGCCGACTGTGAAAATAATAAGGATGATAATAACATGGTTGAAAAATGGACCAGAGGTTTGCATAGATACTTCCTCCAAAGAAGACAGGAAAATGGTCAGAGTTCCATAGGAAAAGAGGACTGCAAGGAGATGGCACCTCAAACGTGCTAGAATGGGCGTCATGAGAAGGACCCGTGTTGGCCAGGGTGTGGAGAAAAGGGAATTATTGTACACTGCTGGTGGAAATATAAACAGGACGGAAAAGAGTGTCCAAGGCCCTCAAAAAAAAAAAATAAGTAAATGAACAAAAGCCAACACACAAAAATCCCAACTGTCACGTGATTCAGCGATCCTCCTTCTGGGTGTGTCTCCCAGAGAAATGAAGTCAGCATCCCGAGGACACACAGGCACTCCCCCGTTCCTAGCAGCGTTATTCCCAATAACCCAGGTAAAGCCAGTGTCTGTGGATGAGCGAGTGGATGAAGAAATCGGGACACAGATCCGCCATGAGATATTATGCATCCACAGAGAAGAAGGACCTTCTGCCATTTGTCACCACACGGACGAACGCACCTTGAGGACATTTAGTCTAGGAGAAATAATCCAGATTCAGAAAGACCAAAAAACGTCTGATCTCACTTACACGGTGGACCTAAAATATGGAACTCGGAGAAGCAGAGGGCAGAACACTCTTCCCCACTGGTGGGAGGTGAGAGAAATGGAGGTCAGAACTTTCCGTTACAGGATGAACGGCTCCGGGAGTCTAATACTCAGCCTGAGTGGATGTGCTAATGTGATTGTGGCAACCATTACACGACATTTACATAGAGCAGATCATCACGTCGTATGGTCCCACGGTCATGAGTCTGTGACATTTGGTATGTCACTCATAGGCGGCCACGGCTTCCTGGTCATGAGGAAGACACCCGTCTGAGCAAGGAGTCAACACCATGGACAACAGACACCTGGATCTGTGTCTGTCACCCGAAATCAGCAAGAGGCCCTCATCAACTCCTCCGGACACGTGCCAATACCATTTACCCGGCTGCTAGCTCCGTCACCCTCATAAACAAGATTTATGTGCATTTTAGCCCTGAGTCCCGGGGAATATTTTATCTTTAAGGCTGATTTTGCATCTCATCCTGCTTATTAACTGTGACTTTTAAAGTTCCACTCGTGGAGTTCCGGGAGCACCTGGCTGTCCCTCTGCCTACCATTTTTTCTAAATGGCCCATTTAACACTGGAATGTTTTATAAGATTTTTTTTTTCATGGCAGATTTGCCTTCTTGATCATTTCTGCTTTAGCCAATATTAAAACGAGGTGGCAAGTGCCGGAGAACCTACCCACCTGCTGTCCTCTGCCACGGGTCCCCTCAGCATCTCCTAGGTGGTTTGGCAGAGGAGGCGTGGGACCGTGGTTCAAATGAGATTGATAACGGATTTCATCCTGACAGTGGGAGTTCTAATAGTGAGAGAATTTGACGCGCCTACAGCTGCTATGATTTAAAAAATCTAGGCCATATTGTCCAGAGAGAGAGAGAGAGAGAGGGCAGCTCAGAATCAGGGCCAGGCACAGAGGGTGAAAATACAAGGGAACTCCAAATGGTGCGGTTATAATGACTTACTAGATTTCCATGGTGTGATCCTGAAATTATGGCAGGATTAAGCGCATTGAAGCTCAAGGTCTTTGCTACCCGTCCATCCCAGGCCTAAACAGTTCTGACTCCAGTATGTGCACGGCCTTCTCCTTCAGTAAAAAAGAAGGAGCCCAGCACCGTTGACCCTGTTGATTCCAAGGACACATGATCTCTGAACCACCTGGAGGGATTCTCTGTAGACTGAATGAAATCCAAAGGTCAGATTGGAGAAAAAATAAAAAAAAAAAAAAACCTGATAAAAATAATTGCAATTTCCCTGCAGCATCTTATGGTGACAAGACATTTGACACAGTGACAATTTCATATGGGGAAAGGGGGAGAGAGACCAGACATTCGGTCCATCTGCAGTAATTGATCTCCCACCAGTTCCCAATGGGCACAGGGAGACGATGCTTATAAATGGCTTCTTCCCGTAGCCCAGAGGGAAGAAGAGACTCTGTTCATGGCAGCGAAGTGGCTTTCCCCTTTGTCTCCTGAAGATTCAGGCAGACATGATGACATCAAGCTGAGGGGACCCAGGAGGCTGGGTGACATCCAGGTAGTTCCCATAGGTTTGTGGATGAGAACTCCATCTCTTTGAGGTCAGGTTTGGAGCGCTGTCATCTCACAGGACATCCAAAGGTGGGGGGAAAAAATCTCCATTCTTAGAAAGGGTTAGGCACGTTTACAAAAAAAAAAAAAATGAATTTGAGAATTAACTCCGTTAACTGTGTATTAGGAAAATGAATTCCCGTTATCCGTTTGATTTAGGGTTACTCATTGCTTAGATAATGGGCTCTAAAATTCTATATAAATTCTTAGCATTAGTGCTCAGCCTACGACATGATCACTCATTAATATCTGAATGAAGGAGTCGATGAATTAATGACTCAATCAATGAATCCCCTCTAGGTGGTTCAGAGAACGTGTGTCATCCCAATCAATAGGCCCAACCAAGCTTGACCACTCCCTCCTCCTCTCGCCGAGAGGGGGAAGACCGTTTATGTATCAGACTTGGGACTTTTTATTCCTAAGGTGGATAGCAGAGACCTGGGGAGACGATAAATAGATCGTTCGATAGAATGCGCTGAAATTCCAGGGAGAATTCTGGTTCAGAAATACAAACTTGGACGTCCCCAGGATTCAGATAGGTTAGAGAGCTATGAGATAGATAAACATAGTCAGACGTAGAGACAAACAGAGGCCCAGACAGGAGGCCCTGGGTCAGCTTAGAGGAGGAGAACCCAACAGACATATTGAGAACAGGCTGGTATCTGGGTACTTGGTAGAAGCCAAACCAGAGGCCTATAGGGTCCTGGATACTAGGATGGGCAAGGGTTTTAGAAGCCAGAAAGTGGTCTACACCTTCTATAAAGGCTGAGAGGAGAGGATGAAAGCTGGTCATCAAATCTGACAGGTCATGAACCTCACAAAGAGGAGTAGCTGGACCCTGGAGAGGACATGCTGCTTTGTTGGAGCAGCTGGTCTCCTTCCCAGACCATTCCTAGAAATGGGGTGCAGAGTGAAGACATGTTTGGGGGAAGCGAGAGACAGAGTGAGACCAGCTCTCGACGTGCTTCATTTGAGCTAGAGTTTGGGATTCCTGAAGTGGGAGACAAAGGTGATGTTGTTCTGCAGTTAAATAAACCTATAGATGTCGTTTCTGGTTTTGCCATGTGTCATCTGGTTGTCTAGACACCAGTTAGTTCATGTTGATGAGCTCCAGTTCCGTCAAGGGTACAATGTGCGCGATAGTGAGGGATGTTTGGGGGCCACTTAGACGTGGTGTTTGGAAAACACTTAGCTCATACCAAGGTACTCTAAGGACTCTAACTGTGATCCTCTTGGTAGAGAGGCCTGCCATATGGTGGCTTGGAACTTCCCAACTTGCTTCAGGTTGAACATCCCTAATCTGAAAATCTAAAGTTCAAAATGCTCTAGAATCCAACATGGAGCACCAACATGGCGCCACCAGTGGAAGACTCCACCCCGTGAAGCTTTGTATTTCTCTACACAACAGTTAAAAAACGCTATGTGAAATGACCTTCAGGGGAGGTGTCTGACAAACAGAAAATGAATGTCCTGCGTAGACCTGGGTCCCCTTTCCACATCTCATTATGTACCTACAATGACTGGAAAGCCTGAAAAAACGTCCCCAATCCAAAACTTCTGCTCCCAAGTGTTCCTGAACAAGGACACTTCCACCCGTGATTGCAATTCTCATCAAAAAAAAAAAAAACAAAAAAACAAAAAAACAAAAACAAACCCAGTTCTACAGCAGTGGGGATGCTATAGTCTAATCCCATCTCTGTACAGATGTAACAATGCACAGAATAAAACTTCTCCAGGGGTTCACCATTTACAAGTCCCATTCTCATCTGATGAAATCTCCCCAGAGCATCACAATCCCTTATTATTAAGCCTATTTTAAAGGTGAGAAGTTAAATAAATGGCTTGTTCAAGGCCACAGAGATGGCAAAGGTGACCCCCAAGTCCTTTCCCTCAATATCGCCTTTTTTGGGGGGGAATGGTGAAAGGGGTACCGGGGATTGAACTCAGGGGCCCTCAACCACTGAGCCACCTCCCCAGCCCTATTTTGCATTTTATTTAGAGACAGGGTCTCACTGAGTTGCTCAGCACCTTGCTGTTGCTGAAGCTGGCTTTGAACTTGTGATCCTCCTGCCTCAGCCTCCTGAGCCACTGGGATTACAGAAATGCGCCACTGCGCCTGGTTATATTGCCCTTTTTATGGTACAGAAGTTGTCTCAATTTCCAAAAGAGTGTTGGACTAAGACTTTAAGATACATGAGAAGCTGTGTGTAAGACTAGCGAGCTCCATCTCTTTCCTCTGCTCTAGAAAGTTCCATGTGTCTCCTCCCCTGTAGGCCAGGGTTGGCAGCAGGACTCCCTGCGGAGTGATTTCAGAACCCCCCTGGGAGTAGAGGGTAGAGCTGGGAACCCCCTAGGTCTTCCTTCCCCTAGCTAATGTAACATTGTCTCCTGTTCCCCCATGGGTGTAAGCACCTTGAGAGTGAACCTTTTCTTAGGAGACCTTTTTATCCGGAAAGTTAAACTGCTTCTTAGAATTAGGTAGAAGGCATGATTCAAAGTGATTTTAAACCAATTAATTAATGTTGATGACACAAGAACTAAATGATGACACAGCAGCCCAGATGTCTTCTCGTCTCCAAAGTGGAGGGGAGATCCATTTTTCCTCTTATTATCCCTAGAGTCACAGCTGCCATGAATCTAAGTCTTTATGGGTCACCGATCATATATTATCTCATATAAGGTGGTCAGTATTACTGTCACCACGGTACAGGGAGGGAAATCAGCTGTAGAGATTAAGTCACCCGCCCAAGGTTCCACCACGAGCGAGTTCATTCTTGACGTATTTAGGGAAGGTGTACGATGTGCCGAATGCTGTGCATAAATTTTAAGATCCATACTCCAAGACGAGGAAAGCTCCGTTTCTTAGTGGCTTTAACTTCATCTAGTGCAGGGGGGGGCAGACTCTAAACGGATGATCAATGTTATCTGTTTAATGTTATAAAGGGAAAGTCCATGAGCCACGAGGATAGAGCATCTTGGGATTCAGGAAGGTCTCTGCAGCTCCTGTCCAAATGCTCGGGCGATTCTGGCTTCTCCGGTGGGGATGGGCTACAGTCCTCTGCCTCTCCTTCCAGGGACTCTGGACGGGGCACAGCCGCTTCCATTCCGGGGAGCCCTGCCATTCCCCGGGCTCCACAGCTCCATTCGTCCTGGATGAGGTGCCGAATCAGGTGGGGGACCATCAACATTGAATGCAAACTCAGAGCTTTTAGATATTCCAGTTAGTAAGTCATCCAGCTCCAATGTGGCAAGAGCCAAGATAAAGACCCAAAGGCCATTAACAGGGGGCTTCCCATTTTTCTTTGGCAGATGGAGAGAAAGAATCATCTTGTTACACACGATCCACGGGTTGGCCAAGAGCAGTTAAGGTTTCGGGGTTGTAAGCAACCGAAAGACGTTTGTTAACTTAAGTACAAGGGGGGATTTGTTGGAAGAACATGGGGTGGCTTGAGAGCTGGAAAAGAAGATTAACCAACAGGTATTGAAGGGACAGCAACCAGCAGGAGCTCTGGGGAGCTGGAGTTACACACAGGGGACCATATCTCCAGCAATTGTGCTCTGTGCTCTGTCTGCAAAGAAATTCTGATTCCTGGAACAGAATTTAGCTAGTACCTGCTCACATCTCCATCTACAGTTGGAGAAGAGCAGAGCCAGTGCGATTGCAGCTAAGTAGAAAAGCTGACACGTAGCAGATTCGGTCAGAGAGAAGCATGTGCGTGGCCAGGCAGGACACTCCAACCCGGGAGGCTGTCTTTGAGGTGAATGGGAATCACTGGGGTTTATTGGTGTCCGCTTGGAGCAAGACCCTGAGTCTCACTGATGCTCAGGGTTTTATGTTCTTGAAAATGATTTTCAAATGGTTTTTTAGATGCTCTTCCTGCGTGCTCAGCCCGTGATGGAGTCGGTAAGTGATTGGTCCCTTTACTTTTCTCCTCCCTTCCTGGTCAGCGCTATTCCCTGCCTTCCAAGTCAGGAGACCAAGGACACCAGGTTTTCTTTTTGTTTGTTTCTCTCCTGTTTGATTTGTTCCACTTTCCATCCTCAACTTCCGTTTCTTCCTCTCTCCAGGCTCCACGGGCATGAACCTAGGTGTAGGTCCGTCGATCACAGAGCTGTGTCAGGTCTAGGGTGTAATGGGACCGATGGGGGGAACACCCACCGGCAGCCGAATCCCGCTAAGAGAACAGAGCTTCCCAGAGTTTCTAGGTCAGAGCCCCCTGGAACACCGTGAGCTTACGGAAGCTCCTTTATATAGTAACTGGTTTAATTAAGATAACAGATGTCACTGTTACCCAAGTCCTGGTGCGCCCCTCTTTAATTGGACACTCATTCACCATCTTGTGACTGGTGAAAACCACTTCAAACAAACCATTTCCCCCCATGAGTTCTTCTTTTTTTTTCTTTTCTTCCCTACAATTAAATTGAATAAACAATGTAGCCAGGGCTCATTCCTCTCAAAGAGACGGCTTTAATGGCTCAAGAGTTTACTAGGAGCCCTCGTGTGGGAAGCCAACGACTTGCTAGTTTTTAAAAAGCAAGTTGAATTCTCTGCTTGGTCCATCAGCACCGAGGGAGCCTGACCATCAGCTGGCGTTTACCATGGAAGAGGGAGAGACTCGGGGGGCTGGCGCTTTTATGTTCGGATTTTCATATCGTCTGAAAAGATGGATAATTGACAACCTGTCACTCATGTCGCCCTGGTGGAGAAAACAAAGATAAAAGGCAAAACAGAAATGCAAAGAACCTCGAACGGTGCATTAGACGCATCTCCACCCCTTTGGGAGCTCCTGTCGTTTAACCATTCCTGGGAACTTCAAAAGGAACCCGGGGCCAGACGTTAGGAAGAGGGGCCGGTCCAGACCCCCTCAGCTAGGTGGGGGCATCTAAAACCTTCCTGTCTTCTCTAATCATCCCCGTCACGTAAAGGGACAGAGCCACATGTAGACCCACAAAAACCACTGCAGCTGGATAACGGATATGAATGAAGTGGGTGAGGATGTTTTCATGATATTCTGTGCTTATAGGTGAAAACACAGGAAAATTCACTATTCTTTCTTTTTTTTTTTAACTAGGGATTGAATTTAGGGTCACTCAATCACGGATCCCCATCCCCAGCCCCTGTTTTGGATTTTATTTAGAGACAGGGTCTCACTGAGTTGCTAAGGGCCTCGCTATGGCTGAGGCTGGCTTTGAACCTGTGATCCTCCTTCCTCAGCCTCCCGAGCGGCTGGGATGACAGGCGTGTGCCACTGTGCCCGGCTCTGAGGCCCTTGTGGCCAACCATTCTTGTTTCATTTTTTGACAGAGGAATAGATGCAAGAGATATTTTCACTTTCTTTTAATTCTCCTGTAAGAGAGCAATAATAGAAGGGTAGTCATAAAGAGCAAGGGACACTCTATCTCCATATGGGGTCAGGAGTCACATGGCCAACTGGAGATGGCATTTCCGCTGGCTGAAAGGGTACCTCTCCTCTGCTCTGGCCAATTACTGTAATATAGAGATGCACGCAGAGGACGGAAGATCACCCAGAGATGTCAGAAGCCAGGTTCTATAACATAGTCTGCATTATACTGGTTGGAATTATTTTAAAAATATTAAGCCTGATGCTGGCCAATAGACGACCAGGCTTATCAGAGACAGCCAGGTTCAGTGGATCCTTGGCTAGGTGACTTCTCAGACCAGCTGATGGTGGGCTTCTGGGGTTTTCTACAGACGTTTACCCCACGGGAAGAGGATTCTGGGGTTTGGACACTGTGTCCCATGGAGCATCTGCAGGTCAGTAGTGATCTGAGACTTCTGCAATGAGTCTCAGAAAAGCTCAGTTTCTGCATCAGTGTAAAATCAGTACAAGGAGAGCCACGGATTCCCGGGAGCCGTAGGCTGTGCGTGTTCAAATGTCCGGGAGGGATGTCTCAAAGCACCTCCTTGTGTGAGATTCCTACAAAGCATCCGATCCCGGGCTCCTTCCCTCCCCCAGCCCCACTCCCTCGTGACAATCAGGGTGTCATGACCCGTTCTCAACCGCGGGGATGTACTGCACCCCTCAAGGATACTGAGGCTGAAAACCCTCGGTCTCTCTCAAAAGCTCCATCTCTCCCTGGAATCCCCCAAGTCAGAGGTGACATTTCTCCTAGGAAAACGAGCCGTCATTCCAAGCAGACAGAAATCTCAGGACCCTATTGGTACTCATCACTTGCATACATAAATGATCGAGAAGGTACTCAGCCTTAAAATGTCCTATGTCACTTTTGAAAACTCCCAGATGAATCTCAATGGAGAACCACATGTACTGATGTAGGTATAAAAAGAGTCTTTTATTATTATTTTTTTTAAAATCCTGGAGGTCGGCAGGTGGAGGCCCACGGCCATTTTTAGGAGACAGAGGGGTCTGCGGGAAAGAAGAATTTTCCAGACGCGGAGTGGCCAAAGGTTGGCAGATGGGGACCTTCCTTGATTCTGCCTTTGGAGGAGAGGGTTGGAAAAAATGCCACCAGGCAGGGGATTCGATCTCTTGCCACCAAAGATTCTCTTTGCATTCTAGGTCCTCTTATTTCAATTTGGGACATAATCCAGCCCCAGAACCCTCCACGGAGTTGGTGGAAGCCCCATTTGTATACAAATAGCAGAACGGCTTCTCTCTGGCCAGTCCTGCCTCTCACCCCCCACAGGTGTATCTCAGTAAACCCCCTGTGTAGAGGGTGGGCTCACCACCTGCTTCAGGACCCCCAGTCATGGCCTTACACAAGGTGCCCAGGGAGCGGTCACACTAGTTTTCATCTCCCTTCAGTAGATTCAGATATATTGGCTAAAGAAGGATGACGTCCGTCATTGGAGACCTGAGATATTTGCTGTTATCATGAGGGTCGTTGCACGTTGTTTTTTGGCAAGTTTTCAATGTAGTCTGGTGTTGAAGGGGAACAAGAGACATTATATACGATCAGTATATATGTAGAGAGAGCCTACATGTTGGGAGGAAATCTTTACCCCTCACACATCAGGTAGAGCACTGATCTCCAGGGTATATAAAGAACTGAGAAAACTAAACACTAAAAAAACAAATAACCCAATCAATAAATGGGCCAAGGACCTGAACAGACACTTCTCAGAAGATGATATATAATTAATCAACAAATATGGGAAAAAATGTTCATCATCGCTAGCAATTAGAGAAAGTGCAGCCAATCTGGAAAGCAGTATAGAGATTCTTTGGAAATCTGGGAATGGAACCACCATTTGACCCAGCTATCCCTCTCCTTGGACTATACCCAAAGGACTTAAAAACAGCACACTACAGGGACACAGCCACATCCATGTTCATAGCAGCACAATTAACAACAGCCAAACTGTGGAACCAACCTAGATGCCCTTCAGTAGATGAATGGATAAAGAAAATGTGGCATATATACACAATGGAATATTACTCAGCAATAAAAGAGAATAAAATCATGGCATTTGCAGGTAAATGGGTGGCGTTGGAGAAGATAATGTAAGTGAAGTTAGCCAATCCCCCCAAACAAATGCCAAATGTCTTCTCTGATATAAGGAGACTGATTTATAGTGGGGTAGGGAGGGGGAGCATGGGAGGAATAGACGAACTCTAGATAGGGCAGAGGGGTGGGAGGGGAAGGAGGGGGCATGGGGTTATTAATGATGGTGGAATGTGATGGACATCATTATCCAAAGTACAGGTATGAAGACACGAATTGGGGTGAACATACTTTATATAGAGATATGAAAAGTTGTGCTCTGTATGTGTAATAAGAATCATAATGCTTTCCACTGTCATGTATTTAAAAATAAAATCAATTTTAAAAAGACATTATCTATTCAGAAGCAGATACTATATACTTCCATGGAGAAGTGGGAATGACCAAAGCTCCACCCCCTGCCCATCACAAGACTTGACTTGCCAAGAAAGAAAATGGTGCATCTCCTGGTTTAGGGGTTCTACACCTGATACTCTCTTGGCTTTTAAAGCCTCCTACTTAGATTTATTACTATTATTATGTTTTAACTTCTGTGCTGTTGTGCTCCCAATAATAAAATGGAAAAGTCAAATTAATGCTCTAGCTCCTTCAAAATATGTCTGTTAATATAAACTTTGATAAAGCAGGTGTTACGTGGGTGTGTGTGTGTGGGGGGGTGGGGGGGGGTCTGCAGCAAAACCCAAACCAGACAAAGGAACGCAGAGCCAATCAAGTCTCCCGCTTCTGTGGGTCACATTCTTGGCTCGTCACTCTGCGTGTTTGAGGGAGGTGGGTAACGTTTATTAGGAATGGAATAATAAGAACTCCCAAGGAGCCAGGAGTTTTTCTTTGTACTATGGAACAACCTCGTTATTCTATAACCACAGACACACAGGCATACATCTGTAGGCGAAGTGGACAGAATACGCATTCCCTCTTGACACTGCAAACACCTCCCAGCCAGTGGTTAGAGAATGGTTTGTGGCCATTATTAATATCGTCTAGGAGACTAAAATAGATATCATGCGCCATGCAAGGTGGTGCATGCCCCTAATACCAGCAGCTCGGGAGGCTGAGGTAGGAGGATCCTGAGTTCAGAGCCAGCCTCAGCAATGGTGAGGCCCTAAGCAACTCAGTGAGACCCTGTCTCTAAATAAAATACAAAATAGGGCTGGGGATGGGGCTCGGTGGTCAAGTGCCCTTGAGTTCAATCCCTAATACCAAAATTTCTCTCTATATTTATAAAATATATATATATATATATATATATATATATATATATATATATAATACACACACACACACACACACATGCATATATGTTTAATGTACATGAAATGCTGGGCACCAAATAAGCCAGAACAATAAAATTGCTAGAGCTATCCAAGACCTGGACGTGAGGCCAGCAGCCCTACATCCACTAGAAGAACATAGAGGCTCAGCACTCCATCATGTTCGCTTAGGAACTGACATCCTCAGCAAGACTCCTAAAGCTCAAGAAGTAAAATCAAGACTCAATAAATGGGATGGTATCCAATGAAAAGGCTTCTTCAGAGCCAAGGGAACAATCAGAACATGAACAGAGAGGCTTATGGAATGGGAGAAAATCTTTGCCATCTGCACCTCTGATGGAGCATTAATCTCCAGGATACACAAAGCACTCAAAATCTTAACACCAAAAAAAAAACCCCCGAATAACCCAATCAAAAAAAAATGGGCAAAGGAACTGAACGGGCACTTCATAGAAGAAACAGAAATGGTCAAAAAATATAGGAAACAATGTTCAACATCTCTAGCAATTAGAGAAATGCAAATTAAAACTACACTGAGATCTCATCTCACTCCAGTCAGAATGGCAATCATCAAGAACACAAATTAACAATAAATCTTGGCGAGGATGTGGGGGCCAAGGCACACTCATACACTGCTGGTGGGACTGCAAATTGGTGCAAGCCCTCTGGAAAGCAGAATGGAGATTCCTCAGAAAACTTGAAATGAGCTCACCCTCTGACCCAGTTTTCCTACTCCCCAAAGTATATACCCAAAGGACTTAAAATCAGCTTACTACAGTGTTGCAGCCACATCCATGTCTATAGCAGCCCAATTTATAATAGCTGAGCTATGGAACCAACCTAGGTGCCCTACAGCCAATGAATGGAGAAAGAAAAAGGTGGTGTAGATACACAATGGAATATTACTCAGCTATAAAGAAGAAAGAAATTATGGCTGGTAAATGGATGGAGCTGGAGACTATCATGCTAAGTGAAATAAGCCATCCCCAGAAAACCAAAGTCCGAATGTTCTGTACTGAACAAGGGGAGGTAGAGGGAAGAATAGAAGTTTCCTGGATTAGACCAAGGGGAATGTAGGGAAGAGAGGGGGAAGGGTGATATTCAAGGTTCTAAGAAGGTCTGCGATATGGAATGTTTAAACTGCATTTTTTAAATTCGATTGCAGAATTCCGCTTCATACACCACGTCTTACCTTCCATCCCATACCAAGCCCTAGTGTTAGGAAATACAGATGTAAATATTTAAAACTTTACCTAGGAATCAAGCTTCTCGACTCCAAAACCTACTGTCTGGCCTGCCTCAGTGACTTCCCTGACTTAACACCTGTCATTACATAGTTTGCAAATGTGTGAAAATTATAAGGCCCATCTGTAAAGCCTTGCTGTCGGTCTGTAGTGATGGTATCCTGTGGGGAAGATCTTGCTAAGCTTTTTACCATCAGACAAAACAATTGCTTCTGATCTTATAAACACCGTGGTGTGTGGCTTTGACGAATGAAGTTCCTTTCTTTGCTGGGCTTGCAAGACGGGTGCAGCCAATCCTGTGAATTATGCACAGTGTGATTCAACCTTCTCATTTTTTTTTCCTGACATTTTTGGGGAATATCAGGAATTGAACTCAGGGGCACTCGACCCCAGAGCCCCATCCCCAGCCCTATTTTGTATTTTATTTAGAGACAGGGTCTCCCTGAGTTGCTTAAGGCCTCGTTTTTGCGGAGGCTGGCTTTGAACTCGCGATCCTCCTGCCTCAGCCTCCTGAGCCACCAGGATGACAGGTGTGTGCCCCGCTGTGCCCGGCAAGAACTGATTTCTTTTCCAAAACCACCCTGAACAGGGAACCTATATTAGGGAGGTGCATCGAGAAGCAGGGTGGCTCACTGAAGTGATGGCAAGAGACCAGGAAGACGGTGAGAGCGGGTGGGCTGCTGCGGTACCAGCCTTACAGACAGAAAGGTGGTGGATTCTGTTCCTCAGAAGCGGCGTTCATAAAGTCTCCCAATGCATTGGATACTGGGGGTAGTCCAGCTGAGGAATGGGAAGGGATTTCTAGGGTCCAGGCTTGAGTCATCAGAGAGGGCTAGAGTAGAACTGGGAGAGACCAGCTTTCAGGGTGGAGAGTGGTGGTGGGATTGGGCTCTGTGTGGGGCACACCAATGGCTGGGGGAGAGTCTTGACCAGAAAGAAGGTGCCCATCGGGAGGCTGTTAGAGCCAAGATAGTTTGGGGAGAGCCTGTGGATGTGGCAAGCAGCAGACATCCTTCAAGACCCGAGAAAGGATCCTGGTCACCTCCAGCTGCATGGTTTTTCTGAGTCAGAACCCATTCCGTTCCCCTGTTCCTTTGGAACAAACCTCCACTTTTGGAAGAAAAGCCCTTTAGAGCGAATCAATAGGTGAGAAAGTCGGGGCGTGAGAGCAGACGAGAACATCAAGAGCTCTTAGGTCTCTCCTACGGGCCACAGAGAACCATCTAGACCTTTCTCCCAAGCACGTGATCGCTTCAATGCCGAGGAGAGTCTCGACCCGTGACCTCGACGCTCCTTCTTTTTAATTTCTCTTTTATTTTCAATGTGCTCTTTTTAGATACGCGGGATAGCGGGGCGTTTTATTGGCGTTATCACACGTATGTGAAGCGTGGCTTCTCAGTCTTGGGGGTGGACCCGCTGTGGAGTTTCACTGGTGCTGTATTCACACGTGAACGCGGGGAAGGGGCGCCGGACTCATCCCACTGTCTTTCCTATTCCCATTCGTCCTCCCATCGTCCCTTCATTTCCATTTGTCTAATCCAATGAACTTCTGTCCTTCCCTTTCTTCACATCCACAGGTCAGAGAGAACATTGGATCTTTGGTTTTTTTTTTGGGTCTGGCTTAATTCACTTAGCATGAGAGTCTCCAGATCCATCCATTTTACTGGCAAAAGTCAGACAGATATTCATTTTCATGACTGAGTAATATTCCATCGTATAGGTAGACCACATTTTTCTTTATCCATTCATCTGTTGAAGGGCACCTAGGTTGGTTCCATATCTTAGCTATTGTGAATTGTGCTGTTTGTTATAAACACTGATGTGGCTGTGTCCCTGTAGCATGCTGATGTTAAGTCCTGTGAATGTATACTGAGCCTGAAGTCAAGGTAATGGTACATGAAATTCTTTAACTCCTCCTTTCACAGTGAACGTTGGCTGCGGTTGGGATCCTGAATGTCCCCCACAGGTGTATGTGTGAATGGCCTGGTCTCCAGTCTTGGTACCATTGGGAGATGGTGGAACTTAAGGAGGTGGAGCCTAGCTAGAAGGAGTTAGGTTACTGGGGGTGTGCTCTTGAAGGGGACCCTGGGGTTTTGGTCCCTTCCTTTTTTCTCTCTCTTTGCCTTAAGGTTGCCCTGAGAGCACACTCCACCATGATGTCCTACCTTGTCACAGGTCCACAAGCAATGGACTTAACCAAGCGCAGACTCAAACTTCCAAAACTAAACTAAACAAAAATAAACCTTTCCTCTCTATAAGTTGATTATCTCAGGTATTTTGTGACAGTAACAGAAATCTGACTACCATGACTAACCCACTTCTCTGTGCCCATACTTGTCTTCTCTGCCTACCCCACAGGACGGTCCCTCCTTACTGTCCACAATAATTGATTTCAGATCCATTCCTCTCCTGTATCCTTTGTGAATCCAGTCTCCTCCCTTGCTTCTTTAATGCTTTTACTGACATTGTATAACTTACCTCAGGCTGTAAATATTCCCCAATCTCCTCCATAGAATCCTTACCACAAATAAGTCATTCCCTTCCAAGTATCTGATCTTCCTCTTTTCATTCCTTAATCTCTGCAAAGAGCTTCCTACTGAAAGTGTTGATTTCAGAGTCACTTTTGACTTCTTATCACCCATGATAACTCCTTGGTGGTTCTCAGTTTTGGTGACCTTGTCCTGACATCGGACACTGTCGACCACCGTCTATTCATAGAAGTTTTTCCTCACCGAGAATTTCAGAGCCTCCCAATTTCCTGTATTCCCTCTTAGAACGCTTTTCTGTTTCCCTTTACCTTTCTTCACACACTCTACCTGATAAAGAAGAATCTGTCAAGATCCTTTTGTTTTCCCATTTTTTTTGTTTTCAGTGAACCTCGAACACCCTTATCCCTTCAAACAAGACGCCTGGGTTGGCCATGACTCTTCTCCGGATCTCTCCTGTGAACTCCCAACGGACACCACAATGCTGAGAGTCATGTGCGCCCCACACAGAGATGAGCCAGTGTATCTTTAACCAAGTGGCTCATGGAAACAAATGCCTTTGGGACAGGCCACTTCCCAAGGTGTGAGTACTCCCACGGTGGCCCAGTTTGGGGGCTCCCGTGTGCCGTCAAGGATCACGGAGCCGGGAGGAGATGAGCCGTCTTGGGTCTCCTGATTTGTGTTCCTGGGGGCTGCCACCCATCAGGGACTGGTAACCCTTTCGGATTCAACACACCCAAATGGAACTCGCCATCGATCCAAACCCAGTGTGTCTACGCTCCCTGGCAGGATGAACAGGCACTAAGAGCCCCTTCTTTCATTTTGGTTGAAGGATTCAGTCCCACCTTGGCCATAGAATTAGCTCAAATAAGCCCCTTTGCTTAGACCACACCATCGGAAGACTCCCTCTGACGCAGAGCTGCCCCCAGCCTTGGTGATCCACTCGCCGTCATCCTGTTCCCAGCCTTGGAAGGTCGAGGAAACCAGGCCAACATCATCAAGGATTGGTTTTCTCTTAAACTGCAAAACCCTGGTTCTCTGGCACCATGATCCTGTCTCCCATGGCACGCACGGTGGAACTGCAAACTACCTCTGATCCTGGGGACCCTCGGAGGAGGAACTGTGTCCCCGGAAGCGCACATCGACGCACATCCATCGACGCTCTTCAACTCTGTGGAGCGGGGTCTTCTCCCCGTCACCTGGATGTCCCACTGGGCCACCTATAATTCCACTCTCTGTACCTCTAGGTGCCGTGTGTTGTGATCACATGGAAGTCCAAGTGCTGCTCTGATCAGATCACTTGGCAAAAGGGATTCAGAAACACCACTAGGGATCTTTACTAGCAGAGATCTCATGAACGCTGGGGGGTCTGTCTGTGGCTGAAATACAAAGATGAAACTAGACGACCTGAAATATCGGGGTGGGACCTAGCCTTGGAGCCCAGACCTTCAGGATTTGAATGGCAGGGATATAGCCGAGCTGTCTAAGGAGATTCTCTTCCTAGAGATGACAGAGGAACCCCAGTGGCCAGCCCCCCCTGTACCAATCAGGCACAGCGCCTGGCCCGTCTGGCTGTCATATTGCTCCTGGTCACGGGGCCACTTTGGCTGGATCATTTTCAGGATCCCTTAACCCCGTTCGAGGGTGCAGAGCTGTTTTCTCTGGACAAAGGCTCTGAGGAGATGATCCAAGGATCTCATTTACATCTTCTCCAGAGGGCTCAGATGGTTCTAGGTCCGAAGTCAGACCCTCATCGCTCCTTCTTCTTCCCCCCAACCCTAGAGAACCATAGGATGCGAGGGTCACAAGGCGACCAAGAGAGAGCCAAAGGAAGAAATCACCCGAACCCCCCCAGGGACCCCCAAGCCACCCATTCCTTCACAAAGACAGCAGGGGGCCAAGGGGTGTCAGAGGCTCGTCTTCACTTAACGGCTGGAGATCCCTGAGCTTCTGGCAGCTGAGCTGACCCCTCGTCACGGTCACTACTATCTCATATCCACCGACATCGCGGGTCACGTGAACAATATCTCCAGGAACCTGTAGCGTCTCCCTACGGATGATTCTTCTTCTCGTCCTTCCACCCGATGCCACGCTACCAAGTCTTGGACCCGGCTTGATCCCAGAACTCCCCCACGGCCTCGATGGGCCCCAGAAAGTTCCAGGTTTTGAGGGCGTGAAAAGAAGCTCCCCGCTCTAGCAAACGTTGGGATTCCTGTTCTGAAGAGGAAGAAAAAAATCATTCAGGCCTCCAACCCCATCCGCTTCCCCTTCTTGGGCATTCCATGCGCCCAGAGGAGGTGACGATGTAATAATCCACGGTTTCAGGCGTCCTGAGCTGGGGGCCTCGGGTGCCAGGAGTCCACCCGGCTCTTGTGGGGTGAAAACAGCCCCAGATGATTCGCCCCAGGAGTGCGTGGGACTGTATCCCTTCAACCTTGACTTGCAGACACTGGAACCTGACATTCAGACAACTTGCATGTGTCCGAAAGCGCGGTTTTTTTTTTTTTTTTTGATTGTCTGCTGTTAAAAATTTCACACCACGTTCAGCTCCCTCCAGAGCTGCAGGAACACAGAGGGGGCTGGATTTGGCCTGGGGTGGGGGTGCAGTTGGAGCTTCAGTCAAGCCCTGGAAAAGAGTTATCCCAGACAGAGAGGACAGGAGGGATGTCCAGAGGCCATGTGCTAGGAGGGAACAAGGCCACGTGAAGAGAGCAAAGAAAGACCCCAAGTCCCAGGAGCTAAGAACGACCTTGAGTGAAGTCGGAAAGCGGGTAGAGTCCCGTGGGTCAGGAGAGGTCCACAGGAAGCCACCTGTCATACCTAGCCGTGCTTTAGAGTCATCTAGGAAACTTAAAAAAAATCCAGATTCCTGGGTCCAGGTCAGAATTCCACCGAAGCCATCTTTTTTTGGAGGGGAAGTAAGATTTGGAATTTTTTTTCCAAGGTTGAGGACTAAACTTAGGGCCTCGGGTGTGCTAGTGTAACGATGCAGAGGTGAGGTGTCCCCCAAAAGCTCACATCTGAGACGGTGTAAGAAGGTTCAGAGGAGAAATGGTTGGATTGTGAGCGTCTTAACCCAATCAGTGATTTAATCCCCTGATGGGGATTCACTGAGTGGTCACTGAAGTGGTGGGTGTGGCTGCAGCAGGTGGGCACTGGGGACATGGCTTTGGGTATCTATTTGTATCTGGAGAGTGGAGTCTCTCTCTGCCCCCTGGTCACCACGTGAGCCACTTCCCTCTGCCACACTCTTCCGCCATGTTGTTCTGCCTCACCTGGAGCCCTGAGGAATGGAGCCAGCTGTCTATGGACTGAGACCTCTGAAACCATGAGCCCCCAAATAAACTTTTCCTCCTCTACAGTTGTGTTGGTCGGGTCTTTTAGTCACAGCCACAAAGAAGCTGAGTCAAACTGAGCCTGACCTTGGAATCCTATGAGGGTTCCATAGATATGTCCTGAGGTGTGAGACTAGGGCACACGGAGAGAACAAGAGGACCGGCCAGTCTCAGCTGGTCACTGCCTGAACCTGGTCATCGCATTCACCGCCCCCCCCCCCCACCATAGCAGAACATGATGTACTACACTGAGCTCAGAAAGGCCGTGGTTAGGGGTGAGCCCACAGCATCTTCCCGGGACGGGAGTCACCCCCAGAATGTATCATGGAAACGTATTTTTAAAACAAATCTCCCTAAACTCTGGCAATTTGCATTTTAGGGGAGCTTAACGCCCTAACGATGGGATCCAGGGCTCTAGGAGACACAAGCTGAGATAACGGGAGAGAGTTCAAGGTCTGGATGTGGAGGGCGGGAGACCCTCTCATCTCCTTAACTGCCCATGCAGAATTAAAGTGAGCGAGTGCCACCACTACGCAGGGCCAGGATTCTAACTGGAGCAATGGCTCTTGCTTGGGTTGCTTTCACCGGTAGTTTTGCCTCCGAGGCAGGATCTCCATTATTATGGAGATGAACTGCCTCTAATTATCGCAATAACATAATTGTTCCCCAGAGCGGAATTCCTGATAACAGCGCTGTACAGCTCTGCAGAAACTGTAAGAGATATCAGGAGGGCAGGCTTCTCATTAAGCGCACACACAGAGAAGATCTGCCTCCCGAAGAGAAACACAACGCCTCAGGCACTGAGCTTCCCTTCCACACGGGACACCGCAGGCCTCGGGGCCAATAGCTGCCGTCACAGGTACTGCTCTGCCTCCCACCTTGCAGGCCTCCAAGACCTGGCTTCCACACCAACATGGTGCCTGTGGCCCTGGATTGGGATTTCCTACCAGGTCTTATGTGGACTCCCACATCCTTCCAAATGCCTTTGGGAAGAGAGGCCCGTGAAGGCCAGGGTCTAATTTCCCCTCAGAGGCAGGTGTCAACGTCTCCAGACAAGACACAGAAAAGGGATATTTTACTCCTGGGTGGGTTGAATATTTTCCCAGAGAGCTAGATGGGACCATGCAGGCCCTGCCAGACTAAAACGGGGTGTCCGTCTGGGCACCTGGGCACCTTTCTTTGATCCACATATGTCCTCGTTCTACAAGACTCTCTGGATGAATCTCTCCACTTGATGACTTCTTTTTTTTTTTTTTTGGTGGGGGGTACCAGGGATTGAACTCAGGGGCACTCAACCACTGAGCCCCATCCCCAGCCCTATTTTGTATTTTATTGAGAGACAGGGTCTCACTGAGTTGCTTAGGGAGGGCCTTGCTTTTGCTGAGGCTGGCTTTGAACTCGTGATCCTCCTGCCTCAGCCTCCTGAGCCACTGGGATGACAGGCGTGCACCATTGAGCCCGGCTCCAGGACTTCTTAGCCACCGATGGAGTCTAGCTGTGTCTCTACCCCTTGACTCAGAGCAGCATCTGTGAACTTCCTGCTGGACATGCATTCACTGAGCACTTACTGTATCCCAGACAGAGGCCAACTGTTGCAGAATGTGGCAAAGCACACCAGGGTCACCATGGTCCTCCAAGATGGAAGAGGAAGGCAGAAGAGGGGGTCAGAGTCCTTCTGTGGGAGGACAATTTGCTTTTGTGAGCTTGGAAGACAGGGGAAAGGCCACCAGCCATGGGACTGGGGTTACCTGCAGAAACTGGAAACAGACTCCCCGCTACGGCCTGTAGAAAGAATAGGATCCTACTGAGGCCCTGGCTCCGGCCCCATGAGACCCATTTCAGAATTCCCACAGCTACGACGGTAAGATACTAGATTTCCACTGGCTACTCCGGATCCACACGAGCACATCTGCATATAGGTACCCAGCTTCTGTCCTCAGTACTGACGTTCTGATTGAGTGGAGGGTGGGGAAGACAGATAGCGGTGTGAGATGCTGGGAAGTAGCCCAGAATCCATAAAGCAAGGAGACAGGTGGGGAGATTTACCTGTTCAGATCAGTGGGTGGATAGGCTT
This sequence comes from Spermophilus citellus, assembly GCF_964194105.1. Taxonomy (NCBI): domain Eukaryota; kingdom Metazoa; phylum Chordata; class Mammalia; order Rodentia; family Sciuridae; genus Spermophilus; species Spermophilus citellus. The sequence continues at coordinate 9,197,264 of NC_138201.1, read as the reverse complement.
CTCTAGCATGGTGACCCGAGAATGGCCTCTCACTAAAGTGACATGGCTACTTGCAGGCACTCGAATTCAACACATTAATATTAACCTTCTGATTCCCCCTAATATATTAACATATATTAACATATATGTTAATATGCTGATTAACATATGTTAACATATACGTTAATATGTTAATTAACATATATAATTAACATATATAATTATATATATATTTTACTTATATATTATATAATAGACTACTATATTATATAATATTACACATAATATAATTATATTATAATGTATATTACATATATATTTAAAATATAATATACAAATGATATATAATGTATATAATATATATGCATATTACATATATATTTAAAATATAGTATACAAATGATATATAATGTATATAATACATATATATATTGTGTATATATATATAAAATATATATTTAGTTGTAGAGGGACACGATGCCTTTATTTTATGTATTTATTTTTATGTGGTGCTGAGGATCGAACCCAGCGCCTCGCACGTGCTAGGCCAGTGCTCAGCCACTGAGCCACAACCCTGGCCCCCCAACTTGTTCTTTTGATATTCATGATGGTGGCAAAAGATGCCGCCATCAATCAGCTGGTGACGTTGGATCACCAGGAGTCATTTTCGGTTTCTCCTCTCTATTTTTCAATCCACCTCCTTCCCATGTCCCTTATAGCTTTTCACAGCCCGTGTGTCTGTCCCCCCACTTCACTCTCAGGAGGTGGCTGTCCCTCAACTCCTTAGGATTGCTCTCCCGGAGGACTCCTGCCTACGGGTGGCCTCTCTGCACTCCCAACCTCTGCACCCCGCTCAGTGCTGCAGACAAAGCCATCTCCCCAGCATGCACGTGGCTGTGTCGTCCCTGGGGTACCGTCCTTCAATTCTCTCGGGGGTCTTCAGGCTCAAGTTCAGACTCTCAAGACATCAAACCCAAGGCTTCTGCTGCCCTGCATCTTTTAAAGGTTCCTGCTCTGTATCTCATCTTTATAACACATCCCTCAGGATTATGGAGGCTTTTCTGTTGTTCTTTTGCCACTGGGTGCCACTGGTGGTAGTCTTCGAACATCCTGTGGTCCGGGTTTATGTCTTCTTTTCCTCTCTCTCCCCAGGGCCAAGCACAGGGTTAGCAGGTGGTAAGTCCCCAAGGAACGCTTGGCTTTTGGAATGGAAGTGGACTTGGCCGATTTGACACAACAGTTGGGCTGCTCTTCTGAGACCTCGCCTGTGACATGCAGGCTGTCGATTTGAGATTCTCTTCTGAGACGTTCAGTGGCATATCTAGACCTAGTTATTAGCCCTTCGCCTGACATGAGGTATTAGTCTAACCTCTGAAAGGGAGGAGAGAAATTCTCAGGCACGAGGAAGAATAAGGGAGTATCCATTCACTGTTAACTAGAGTCACATTTCACTCATTCCTTTGGCTTCTGTAGAAAGTAAAATATTTCCTCAAAATCAATTTTCCAGACACCTAAACGTACCCCTCCAAGCACCGAGGCTAATATTTTTTAACTAACCATCGTGGGGAGGTATTTTTTCTATGACATCATATACTTGCCAGCCTTGCTCATCTAAGGGCACTGAAGGTGATTTTTTTCTTCTTTATAGGTAGGTATCGTAGGACATTAATGATGACCATCCTTTTCCGTGTGGATGAATGACATTATGAATTCCTTTATGAATACTGCTTTCATTCTTGGGGACAAGGGAGAAAGACATTGAAATAAGCATGATCTGAACAATGAGAAGACGTCAAACCACGTCAGAATAAGGATATCAGGGGCCCGAGGAACATTCAGGTTTGCAAAAGAAGTAAAAGAGGACTTGAGCATAGATTAATATTGAAAGAACGATCAAGACTTGCCATTGGAGAAAATGCCCATTTATTGAGGAACAGCTCTGCATATTTATAGAGCCGGGGGTGGTTTGACAGTTGGCATGGGGTGCTTTTTGATTGGTGGGTAAGGATCAGGTGAGCCAGCAGGGCTAGTCTGATTGGTGGGTAAGGACCATGTGAGCCAGCAGGGCTAGTCTGATTGGTGGGTGAGGATCAGGTGAGCCAGCAGGGCTAGTCTGATTAGTGGGTAAGGATCAGATGAGCCAGCAGGGCTAATCTGATTGGCGGGTAAGGATCAGGTGAGCCAGCAGGGCTCACCATTGGACAGCTCTTCTTGGGGGATGGGGAAGTTAGTCTTTGGAGCCGGGGCGACTCCCAACAAATATAGAAAGGGAAGGGGTTAGGTTTGTTGGTTAATGCCAGAAAGCAAACCCCAAAATCAGTGGAAGTTGAATGGAATACCATCATCTATCAATTATTAGGATCCACGTCATTGGAAATAAGCAAGGAGGATGGAAGTCACCCACTGTGAGGATGGAAGTCACCCACTGTGTGAATCCCAGTCCTGGAAAGAAAATGGGATCTGTGGGAACTTAGCACTGGAAGCCTTGTCTCCTCTGGTAGCCAGCACCTGGACTTCTCTTGGAAAACCTCTGCCCCGTTCACTCCCTCAAGGATGAGCATGGGAGGACCTACCTCTGTGTAATCAGTGCTTGGATAACTAGACGCCCCCTGAAGATGGGTGGTCTAGAGAAGCACATGATCAAAGCATGTCAGTGCTCTGAAAATCTCTTCTGAATGGGAGAAAATCTTTCCCACCTGCACCTCAGATAGAGCATTAATCTCCAGGATATACCAAGAACTCAAACTATTGAACACCAGAAAAATAAATAACCCAATCAATAAACAGGCAAAGGAACTGAACAGGCACTTCACAGAAGAAAGAGGAATGGTCAACAAATAAATGAAAAAAAAATGTTCAACATCTCTAGCAATTAGAGAAATGCAAATCAAAACGACACTGAGATTTTATCTCACTCCAGTCGGAATGGAAACTATCAAGACTGCAAGTAACAACAAATGCTGGTGAGGATGTGGGGAAAAGGGTACTCTCATACATTGCTGGTGGGACTGCAAATTGGTGCAACCACTCTGGAAAGCAATATGGAGATTCCTCAGAAAACTTGGAATGGAACCACCATTTGATCCAGTTATTCCACTCCTCTGAAATATGTACTACAGGGACACAGCCACATCAATGTTTATAGCAGCTCAATTCACAATAGCCAAGCTATGGAACCAGCCTAGGTGCCCTTCAACACATGAATGGATAAAGAAAATATGGTATATATACACAATGGAATATTACTCAGCCTTAAAGAAGAATGAAATCATGGCATTTGCAGGTAGATGGATGGAACTGGAGAACATCATGCTAAGTGAAATAAGCCAGTTCCGAAAAACCAAAGGCCAAATGTTCTCTCTGATACATGGATGTTAACCTATAACAAGGGAGGGGAAGAATAGAAGTTCATTGGATTGGAAAAACGGGAATGAAGGGAAGAAAGAGGGGGTGGTAATAGGAAACCCAGTAGGATGAATTGGATATAACTTTCCTATGTTCTTATATAGATACATGACCAGTGTAACTCCACAGCACGTTCAACCACAAAAATGGGATCAAAATCGGAATGGGTTGCACCCCATGCATGTGTAATACGTCCAAATACAACCTACGTCATGGATATCTAAAAACAACAAATAAAGAGAAAATCTCCTCTGGAACTGTTGCAATTCCTTGGGAAATACAGAGGATCAGTGTGGGGTGCTGTGCGAGCCCTTGAGCCCTGGCACACCTACAAGAGCAGCCCATCCCAGGCCTGGGCGGATAAGTGAGCCCGTGAATCCCTAGGATTCACACCAAAGCCAGCTTAGAGCTGAGGTCTTCCTCCATGTTCTAAGATTCTAGGTTCTTCCTAATTCTTCTGTGATATCTGTATGTGGATGCTTTCCGTAGAGCTGAGACTCCAGTCTTATTTGCCTCAAGGGCCTTCTGTCTAAAAGACGAAAAGTAAATAAAACCATCAACTTTTTTCCAGTTAGGAGACTCAAGCGCTCGCTCCATCCAAATGACGCGAACTATTTTCACAGTGACTAGACATCTGTCCTGAGAACTAAAATACCTTTGCTTACACACTGATCCCGGGGTAAAAGCCCAGGAAAACAAGAAGTGTGGTATGGATATGGATGTGCTCCCTACTCTACACAAAGCTCTGAAAATTGTTCGAAATTTTCATCTTTGATTAGGATGTTTGGCTTAGGGGCTGGGGTCGTGGCTCAGTGGTAGAGCAGCTGCCTAGCACGTGTGAGGTCCTGGGTTCGATCCTCAGCACCACATATAAATAAATGAATAAATAGATAAATAAATAAATAAAGGTATTGTGTCCATCTACAGTTAAAAATATTTTTAAAAGATGCTTGGCTTACTCTAGATAATGCCATTGGGAATGTGTGTTGAATTTCTAAACAGATAGAAAACCATATCAGAACATAAAAGCCTATATTTAAAAAATTTAACAGGTTAACATTAAATCAGCATTTCTGAGTCTATATCCACTGAGCTAACTATAAAATCATCATGGGATAAAAAAAAGAAACAAAAAACAAACAAACAAAAAAAACCCCACTTCTGAGTTTTTAAATGTTGCTTCTAATACTTTTAGTGCAAATTCATTTGTGAACAATGAGCTACCATTAGAAATAATGATCATTTTTTTTTAATAGGTTAGAGTTTGGCCGAGTCTTTCAAAACAGAATCGTGGGGGCAATATTACAAAAAGGGATGCTTGATTATAAGGTCTTATTTCTCAGGGCTATAGCAGTGCTTTTGATTTAAGATTTTTATATCCTCAAAGAGCATTTGGGCTAACCAGGTAGTGCATTAGTAGCTATTACTGAACCCTGGGTGCCCTTGGTCTTGGACTACGGGTGCCAATCCTCATGTCTAAATCAGTGTCATGGGTTCGATATGAGGCGACCTCCAAAAGCTCATGTGAGAGACAACAAAAGAAAGTACTGAGGGGGAGATGATTGGGTCATGAGAGCCTTCACCTCATCAGCGCATTAATCCACTTGATGTGGATTAATCGAGTGCAACTGTAGGCAGGTAGGGTGTGGTTGGAGGAGCCAGGTCACTGGGTGTATGAGTGTGTCTTTGGGATTTACATTCTGTTCCTGGTGTGCAGAACTCTCTTTCTCCTGGTCACTGTGTCCTGAGCGGCGGCCTCCACCACGCCCTTCCGCCATGATGTCCGGCCTCACCTTGGGCCCAGAGCTACAGAGTCAGCCATCTGACAATCTAGGCCTCTACAACCATGAGCCAAATCAACTTTTCCTCCTCTAATTGTTCTTGTCAGATTCTTTTTGGTCACCGCGATTGAAAAAAAGCTGACTAAAATAATCAGTGGTGTATGATTTGATGTGATGGTTTCATTGACTCATCCACTTAATTTTCTTTCTTCTGTATAAAAAAAAAAGGCAGAAAAATAGCAGAATTTCTTCTCTACTCCCAAGTAAACAAGAGCAAAATCCTTTCTTTTTACTCTTTTTGGAAAGGGTGAAATGTTCGAGCATACTTATGTCTTTCCAAGAGTGAACTTGATCCAGAGACCAAGTTCCATATTATACCTAGTCCGTAGTCTACTTACCTTAAATACTCAAACAAATCAATTTCTTTATTTTTTTAGAAATTAGAACTTCAAAGAAAGTTCTGACATCGAGCTTCTCTGGAAAAATAAGATGGAAAATCACCAGACTGGCCTCTCTGTATGGCTGAGTGGCAGGTGTCTTCCTTGATGGGACACTCACTAAAGCCTGTGCCATTTCGTTTTAAGGTCCCACCTTGGCCAGTTTTTGAAAGCATTTCCATTACCCAGTTGGGTCTCTTTGGTTAATACACTCTAAGTGAGGCAGAGGAGCGGAGCAGAGCCGTGAGAAGTATTCTCATGGGTGAGAAGACAGCACCCATGTGGAGAATGAAGTGCTAATATTGACATTTTGGGACTAATCCGGTGACATTGGAGGTGGAGATGACAAGTAGCAGGAATTGGGTAATGACAAGGGAGTATCCTCAAGTTTAACTATATTTTCAGTGTCAAGTAAATGTTGAAGCATATTTGAACCCTGTTAATCAAATCAAGAGTATCAAGAACAAAAACTGAATAGAGGACAGCTAGCGGGGAGTCAATCGATGGAAATAACTAAATTCTGTTCTCCCATAGGATTCTTGATACCCATACTCTACTTCCCCAAGGGTAGTTCAATCAGGCTTTGTGTCGATGGTTAAGCTATAGCAGAGGTAAGCAGCCAACAACCCTGTTCAAGATGGTAGGTTGTCAAATATATGAGATAATGTTCAACATCTCTCGCATTCAGAGAAATGCAAATCAAAACTTCTCTACGATTTCATCTCCCTCCAGTCAGAATGGCAATTGTCAAGAATACAAGCAACAGTAAGTGTTGGTGAGGATGTGGGGGAAAAGGCACACTCCTACATTGCTGGTGGGACCGCAAATTGGTGCAGCCACTCTGGAAAGCAGTTTTGGAGATTCCTCAGAAAACTTGAAATGAAACCACCATTTGATCCCATTATCCCACTCCTGTTTGTATCCAAAGGACTTAAAATCAGCACACTACAGTGACACAGCCACATCAGTGTTTATAGGGGCTGGGAATTGAACCCAGGGCCTTGTGCATGCACGGCAGGCACTCTACCAACTGGGCTCTGTCCCCAGCCCTGTCCTGCTTTCTGGATACACCAGGAATCAGAGAGGGACGCATCTTATGCATTTAACATGGGTGTGGATTCACTCCGTATAAACCATACCGGGTTTGTTTATAAAACTCATTAAACAGGACAACCTCATCAGCGCCATGATCTAATTTGTATATGCAAATTCAAAGGTGTACAGGTGTAAAGGGTAGACACACACATTTTGATAGGCATCCTTATTGCATCCTTGAGTACTTGACCTTCAGCACCAATTAAAATCATTATGTATACAGCTGGTAAATCCTGTCTTATAAGTGACAAATAGACTCCTGCATAATTAGCATTTTCTAACAAATTGCATAGATTACAGACAAAGGTCTGGGATTCGTTATAGGCTTTTTCTTGACAGCCAAGAAAAAGCCTTGGAAATGTGTGCCAATGGATACGACCGACTGTCAGACTCCAGGTAACTCACATCCATTTAAAGGACATAAACAACATGCTTTCTACATGCAGCCCATGGATCGTAGAAAATACAAGTGTGACGTGTTTAGGTATTAGAAGAAAACCTGTTGTCTCAAAAAGATGCCATCGAAATAATAAGAAGTCAAGGTTGGAATGAGAGACGTTTATAAACTCAAAGAAGGAAACTAACGAGACATAGGTAAATATTTGAAAGATTGCTAAAATATTGGAAAGATTGCTAAATATTGGAAAGATTGCCATAACAAAGAAAAATTGAACTTCTTTGTCACATTCGACTTCTGTTCAAAGGAAGTAGGAGGTGCCGAGAGAGTGGGCAAATCCACAAATGAGATCTTGGGCTAACATTAAGCTTACCTTCAGGCAGCTCTGGAAGTTTCCACAGGGAATGGTGCATTCTCTTTCTGCAGAGAGGGTTGTATGCAGGACCGAGATCAAGGAGGAAACCCAGCATTTACCTCCTCCCTGATAGAGCATCAGCCTTTTGATTAACATTTGGCCCGGGAATAAAGCTAATAAATACCACCCCCCACACACACTTCTCACGAGCAGACAAGAGGTTCCTACAGGTTAACCAAAGACTCCAAACGTTTCAAGAGAGTACCTTTCATTTTCTCTTAATAGGTCCTTCCCCTTTTTCCAGGTGTAGACAGGCTTTGGAGATGCTTTGGGCTTGCATTCAATGACCACTTCCCCTCCCACTTTGACGAGAGTGACTCTCTTCAAGAGTGTTCTCGAGAAATCCGGACCTGCCGCTGGAAGACAAAATAGAGAATAAAACCATGAATTCTTTTGCAAGGGGAAAAAGAAACACAGACACACACACACACACACACACACACACACTCACACACAAGATCGATTTGGGGTCTTTTTCTTTCTGTGATGCAATTATTGTTCCTTTGTCCATCAAAGGCAGGAAGCTAAATTTGTCCTAAAGGGAGGCGCACCCTAGGTTTTGATGCATTTATTAAAATTAAAGCTGTAATTTATATATGCTAAAATGCAACAGTTATATGAATACAGCTTGATGGATCTGATATATTCCCTGATATAATATGATCTTATTACTCTATTGAGGATTCTTTTTTTTTAAAAAAAATGTATTCTAGCGGGAAGTGGTGGCATGCACTTGGAATCCCAGGAGGCTGAGGCAAGACTGTCTCAAGTTTGAGGCCAGCCTCAGCAACTTCGTGAGACCCCGTCTCAAAATAAGACATAGAAAGGGCTGTGGATGTGGCTCAGGGATAAGGCACTCCTGGGTTCAATTCCCAGTAACATACTCACTATGGATCCCATATTCAAGGGAACAAAAATTCAAAAATTTCACAGAAGCAAAAGAGATAGAAACAAAATAAGAAAAATCTGTCTTTTTTTTTTCCTTGATGTGTGGGCTGAAATATCGCCTCTCTGATACAGTCACTACCTGCGCTCTGTCCCCTTACACTCTGTGTATATACAGAAAATGTGCTGAAATATCTGTATGGCCACCCTCTAGGAACTTCTTAAAACCCAGGGCTCTGTTCAGCTTTATGCAATGCTTGTTCTATTTAGGGGAAATTACAGCTTGGTCTTCGTTATGGTTTGGATACATGGTGTCCCCCCAAAGCCCATGTGTGAGGCCATGCAAGAAAATTAAGAAGTGTTTGGGTTATGAGAGCCTTAACCTCATCAGTGCATTAATCCACTGATATGGATTAACTCGGTGGTAACTGCAGGAGGTAGAGGGAGGCTGGAGGAGATGGGTCCCTGAAGGTATGACTTTGTGGTTTATATTCTGTCCCTGGTGAGCAGAGCTCTCTGCCACTTTCCTCCACCACACCCTTCTGCCATGATATTCTGCCTCTCTGGGGCCCAGAGCCATGGAGCTGGCTGGCTGTGTAGACAGAGACTTCTGGAACTGTGAATGCCAAATACACTTCTCCTCTACAATTGTTCTTGTCGGGTTTTTTTGGTCATGGCCATGAGAAAACTGACACTAAAATAGTCTCGGATCACAGATATTTAGAAAACTGTATTGCAGGCTTACAACTAGTGTTCTGAAAAAATTCCCTCATGTTGGTACCAGTTATAAAGTCACAGGGAAATAATATATTAAAGAAAAAAAAACTACACCTTCCTAAGACAAAAGATAGACATCTGTACCCTCACTGTAAAAAAAATAAAACAAAAGATGCCTTCCGAAAAACCTCTATTTTCTTCTGAGTTAATTGACTTCATGGGTGAGGAGGAATTTTGAAATCAGTGGGCAAATTTATCTTATTTAAATTTTATAATCTACCTTATTTGTATTTTTTTTTGCCTCCCTGCAGTTGATCTGATGAAATTCAAGATTTTAAGACACGTTGAAGGTAAACATTTAAGTTCAAACCAATAATTAATTAAAGGAAAAATGGGAGTGAGCCTGTATGTATGTATATGAGCGGGAAATGCAAGCCAGTGTCTTCATCGTACCTGCATCATAAGCTGGCGATTTCAAAAGAATAAAAACGAGCTTCACTGGAAGAAGCTACATTTTTATTAAGTGCTTTTGTTCAGCTGGACAGTGGATTTACCCAGATACCCAGGAGCCTGGTATTACGATGTGAAGGTGCTATTAAATAAATGAATCCAGTAGGCAACTGATTTCTCAGCCAAGATACCTCTGATTCATGAGATGAGTTCAAAACTCAGAGACCAATTCTACAGTGATAGAGGCCATTAACAAGCAGAGTGCAAGTAGAGATGTTTCTGCTATACAGCAATAGTGCATTCCTCATGGTCTGCAAAATCACAAAATAAAAATAATAGGGTCTACAAAAAAAGAGTCAGGGCAGGTGTGATGATTTACGTAACAAAAATGACAACAAAAGAATAGCCATCTGAATAAATATTAAGTATGATTAAATTCAAAGCATGATTAAGAAGACAAGTTATATTCCTAACAAATACTACAAAAATATAGAGTGCATGTGAAGAAAGATTGATGGAGGAAAGAAAGAGGAAGAGTGGAGATTGTTAAGCTAGGAAATAAGTGCAAATCACAGACAGATGAAGAGCTATGCAATAGGAACAGCAATACTGAAGCACGTGGTCAGCCGGGCATGGTGGTGCACACCTATAATCCCAGCAACTCAGGAGGCTGAGGCAGGAGGATCACAAGTTTGAGGTTGGCCTCAGAAATTTAGTGAGTCCCTATGCAATTTAGTGAGACCCTGTTTCAAAAAAAGGCTGGGGATGTGGCTCAGTGATAAAGCCCCTAGGTTCCATCCCCAGCATCATAAAAATAAACAAATTAATTATCTATATGGCCAAATTGACAAGCACAAGATTGCTGTGGGGTAAATAGAATTCATGTGCAATGAAAGATCTTTTTTTTTCTTGATTAGATAGCTATATTGATTTGTTAGTGGGTTGCGTAAATAACCCTTAGTTAAGTATTTACTAAATACTAAGTATTTACTAAATACTTGTAAATAAATCCAGCATTTATGCTATGTTGACATTATTCACCACTTACCAATCCAAAATAAACTAAACAATGTCACAGAAAAGTGTTTCCGAAAAGACTTCTCGGCTTAGGTAAACATCAGAAGTGACATAAAAATGTTGGGAAAAAAAAATCAGGTCTTCTAGAAGTTTTTTAAAAGGGTATTTTTTGAAATACAGTTACAAATCTTTCTCATATAAAAAATCCCTTCTTACAACTCTATCTTTCTGCACACATATTTTTATCACTCTAGGCAGATATTTTTCATCTGTTCAGGAGGAATTCTGCTGTTGCATTTGGAATGAGTTTATATAAATCAAACTGTGCACGATGTATGGGTGTATTTGTCAAAAAAAAACTATATATATTGCTTCTGCAGGATTTGAAATAACAAACCGAGACACACAGAAGGCAGAAAACAAACACCTTCCAAGTTTCAAAGGTATTTTAAATACATTATTTATGCCCATATTAACTTTTGGATATCCCAGAGATAAGACTGACTTGAACATATTCCACCAATAAAAAATGTAATTGTACATTAAATCATTTCCTTTTGGTTACTTCATTTGATGACCTGGCTCCTGGTATTATCTAACCCTGCAAATCTACCAGCTGTCACCATTCTAGGGTAAAATCACTGGAGCGTCCTCAGTTTCTGAATATCTGACCTTCATGGGCTTCCTTACATTCCGCCATTTTGTGACCACATTTTTCACCTCAGATAGCTGCCCAGCTTGGAGGCTGATGCTTTTTTCTTCCTGGTGCCCTATATTTACTCTGATCCCTCAACCTGGATCCAGGAGATACTTGAAGGAAGAGTGAAATGGGCCTGAAAAGTTTGTTACTCACAGAGATGTCATTTAAGGAGTTATTGGTAAGATTCCCAGGGGTGCACTGTTAGAACCTACCCCTGTCCCCTTGCACAGGGAATGTGAAAAATACTTCAGTAAATTCGTAAGGGAACAGAAAAAGAAAAAAAAAAAGATCCAATGTGAAGGATACAGAAATGACAACCTCCTAAACTCTGTGGCCTGGGAAGAGGGAGGGAGGAAGAGGATAAAACATGGGTAACATCAATCCTTTTGCAATACCTCCTTTCCCAGTGACAAGGCAACCCTTGGGAAGGAAGCAAACATTGCCCACTAACAAGTCAATCTCTGGGAAAAGGAAAAGCATGGATCTGTTCCCAATATGTCCTTTCTCAGTGACCCTGGAGGAAGAGATAAGCAAGGGTCGCCTAACTCTGGACCCTCTGCCCTTGCCCTGTTAAAAACACTGCCCAGTAAAAACAAATTTCTAAGTTTTGCAACCTTTTCCCCGTATGCCCACGTCCCATTCCAGTGCGTGACCTATATCAATGCAGACCTCCTCCGGTCATTGGTGGCCATTTCCGATCCAGAAAGTGAGCCCATCCGATGCCTGACTCTGCTGCCAAACAAAAAGGCACAAAGGATCCACGAAGTCTGCTCCCTCCCCGGTTATTGGTGCTTTCCCCGTGGAGCCAAAACCACGTTGCTTATTTTTTTGCTTAAAAGATGAGCATCTGAGAATTTGAGAGCAGCTCAAATCCGAGGGGAATCTTCATCTGCTAAATTGAAAGGGCAGATTTTTCTCAGGTGAACTCCCAGAGGGCACCTCTCCCTCAGGAGGGGGACCAGTCATGCCAAGCGACCTCTCCTCCATGGGAAATGCAAGTGGGAAAAAAAACTAGTTCAGCCTCTGCCTGCATCAGTGTCCCCTCCCAAGGGACCGAGTGGAGTGTTGACTCCTTAACCAGATGCCCAGTGGCAGCTGGATCTGAGGCATGCACGAGGATGATGCTTTTCTGTGCGATTGGAAAGGAAAAGACAATTCAGTCATGCCTGCTCTATCACAGTTGGTCCCCAGAAACATTTCTGGGAGCGCTGCCACTTGGTGGAGACTCTTCAGGCCAGCCCTTTGGAAGTTCAGAATTTCCTATGATATGAATCTTGGCCTAAATTCAGTGAATGCCCCATTTCCCGAGACCCTAATAACCCTTAACTATCATGACAGCTCTTGCATTTACGGAACCCTACTCCCTTTGGGTGAGAAAGACATCATTTACAGAAAGACATGATATTTGCAGTCATGAGGTTGTTTGGGGGGCTGAATGAAAGAATCTGTGTTGCGTATGTAAAGAACTTAGCGTGAAGTTTTATGAGCACTTTTTAACCTTTCTTGCCCACTATTTCCATTACTACGCTATCCTTCCACCACCAGTCACAGAGGACATCCGTGCTGGAAAAGAGTTGTTTGGAAAAAAAAGAAGAAGACTTTGTGTTTTGAAATGATTATGGATTGATAAAGAAGAATACGGAGAGGTTCTGTCTGTCCTCCACCCAGTTAAGATGCAATCACAGGACCCCGATGATCGCATCTGAGGTAAGTAGGCCACGATGTCCAGTTAAGGCAACTGACCACTGGGATGAAGTGTGTTTGTAGTTCGGTGTTATTTAATCCTATATGTCGATTTCAATATATGTCGAGTTTGTCGCAAAGATCTTCCTGGTGCTTAAAAGTCACACCTGGCCTGTCCTGTCTATCACCCCGGATCCCTGGAAACGATGAATCTCTGAATCTCTGCACTGCTGTTATTTTGAAGAATATTATGTACATAAATGGAATCATATAATAGGTGACTTATGGGACTTTATTTTTTCCCAGTAAGCATGATGCCCTTAGGATATGTCCAAGTTGTTGGGGGTGCCCACAGTTCCTTTTTATGGTTGACAAATATATCCTATTGTGAATAAGAACTACCTCTTAATTTTGGCATGTTCGGCTCTATAATAACTGCCAAATACTTGACAGCACACAGATACCATCTCCCTATCTCTCCATGCCTTCTCTGCCAGGTAGGATCATGCATAGCCCTTTCATTTTCATGAAAGGTTCCGAAAGCCAAAAAAAAAAAAAAAAAAAGAAGAAGAAGAATCATGTAAACATGGTAGAAACTTTCTGATTCCAGGAAAAAAAAAAACACCTCAAAGCTATTTTAAACCACCCTACAATAGTGAACATGCTGGTGAAAAATCATTCTTCTAATACTTTAAGGAGGGCTTTAGCTTCTAAACCCTTGCAAGCCACCCTTGACCTATCCTATCTATATAAAGAGAATATGCATTTCAAAAAAAAATCTGTAATAATTGCATTGACCTTCTTCCATCAATCCACATTAGTGACATCTCGCTGTATTGGGCACAGTGTCCTGATCCCTTATACAAATCCATGTCCTTAGTCAGGCAAGAAGTACGTAGGACTGCAGTGTCATATCGGATTACGAGTCACTTTGTTATGTGATAGCAGTTTTTGCTGAATGAACAGGAGGCAGCCTGGCAGTAAGAATCCTAAAAACCGGTGGTTAATAAATGGTCACTCTTGCTCTCCATGAGTTTCTCCAAGTTGGCAAAAAGCGCCATCTGCGTGGACCTGGCACAGGTATCTACTTCACACAAAGCAGATATTTAATTAATATTTGTCGAACTATTGTATGTTCCTGCAGGAGAGAACTCAGGGATTCTGTCTAAAACAGGAAATAACGTTCTCATGGTTGTTTGCTTGGGTGCTGCGTCCATTTCCTCCCCACCAGCAGGGTTGGAACAGGCTTCTTGAAATTCCTGGTCTGCGCAGAGGACCCTGGATCCTCTCTGAAGTTGGACCTCAGCCTATGGAAGCACCATCTCCCGAGATTTAGCGTCTGGGCTACTTAGACTTGGAAGTGATCTGAAGTGGTAGATGTTTAATAACGGGTCCCGTAAACAAAACAAGAAAACAAAAATCGGTTTGTAGAGCTTGCCAGTTTCTGTGGTGTAAACAGTCCCCATCAGGGCTGATTTACAATTTACCAACATGAATCCGTTGAACGCTGAATTGAGCCATTGCTGTTTCCACCACTGTCCCCAACGCACCCATTTAGGGGAAGGAAACAGAGCCAAACAGGCCCTGGATATTTAGCTTGGCCTAGACTTGGGTCTTACTCCACACCAAAGTATCATGGTCCACTTTTATCATCTCTAGGTGCACTCCAATTTCTTTCCACTTCTTTGGTGAATTTATCAAGGGATCACAGCAGTTTAGAGCTTCAGCTAATGCGTGCTCTGCTCTACGCACGTATCCTTGCCAGAACATACTGCAACGCAGAGGCGCTGTAGTTACGTCTCAGCAATCTCTTGCCCATCAGGATCCTTCAATAAGGAGCCAGATACATATTGTGCAGGCAAAGTAGGCACATATTTTGCCTTTATGTTGATTTTCAACCAGAATCAAAAGGTTTGATTAAAAGCATCAGTCTTTACTCTAAGAAAGAATGAAATTCATTAGGAGCCTAGAGAAGCTTCGGTTTTCCCATGTTGGGAAAGAAAAGAGATTGGAGTGTTTGTGGCCGTCAATGCTCGGGTTCTGGTGAAAACTGGCTCTGGTGACTGACAGAGCTTTTCCCAATTCTCGCTTTTCTGTGGTGTTCTTGGGTATCACACCATCCAAGGGGACAGAGATCAACTTCCTTAACTTAACTGCTCATAAGATCCACCTGGAGAAGCTCGTTAGCTGAACATACATACTCTGAACTCCCAGCACGGGAGAGACCCAGGATTTTTTGACACTTAAAGAATTTTGCTACTGCAAATGTGACTCCCCCTGGAGAAGAAATACTGGTGTCACCTAGGAACTTATTAAAGACACAGAATCTCTGGCCTCATGTCTGATTACTTTAGTATTTGCTTCTCTGTGACTGGCTTATTTCACTTAGCACTGTGCCCTCAATGCTTCTTCACGTTGTAGCACATGATGGGATTTAAGCCTGAGTAATATTCCACTGCATGCATACACCACATTTTACCCATTCATCTGTCTATGGATATGTAGGTTGCTTCCACCTCTTGGTTATTGGGAACAAAGCTGTAATGAACATCGTTGTGTAAAATATCTATTTAGGATGTTGTTTACAATTATTTTGGATATATACCAAGAAGGGGGACCATATGGTAATTATTTTAAATTGTCAGAGGAGGTGTTGCTTTCCACAGCAGCATCAATCTTGACAATCCACCAACAGTGCACAAGCGCTCCACCTGCTTCAGTCTAATGCCCTTCCAACTGAGCTATTTCTGCAGATTACAAGGCTTCCAATTTGCCCCTTATCCTTACAAGTACTAGTTAGTGTGCATGTGTGGTGTGTGTGTGTGTGTGTGTGTGTGTGTGTGTGTGTGTTTAATAGTGCCAACCTAGAATGAATGGGGTGAAATCTCATCATGATTTTGATCTGCATTTCCCTATCTATTAGTGAGGTGGAGTGTCTTTTCCTAGGTTTGTTGATCCTTTATATATTTTGTTTGGAGAAACACCCCTGCAAGTCCCCTATTTGCTTTTAATTGGGTTGTTTTCTCTTGTTGTTGAATTATATAGTTCTTGGCCTACCCTGAACCTGAACTCCTTACCAGACTTATGGCTCAAAAATACATGGTCCCATCCCACGGACTACATTTTTCCCTCTGCTAATTGCTTGCTTACTTGCATAGAAGTTCCCAAGTCTGATGTAGTTCCATGCATCTATTTTAGGCTTTTGTAGCCTGTGCTTTTGGTATCATGTCTAAAAAATGATTGACAGGTTCAATATCTTGAAGCTATGTTTTTTTTTTTTCCCTAGAAATGTAGTTTGGGGTCTTTTCTTTAGGTGTCTCACCTATGTTGCATCTTTTCTTTGTGTGAGCCCCTGGAGATTCTTATCTATCTATCTGTATGTCTCTATCTATCTGTATATCTATCGTCTATCCAGCCATGTGTATATGTAAATTTCTGAAAAACAAAATGGCCTTGGGATTTTCATAGAAATTGCATTCAGTCGGTAGATGATTAGAGACAGAATGGGCATTTGAATAACATTGGGTCTTCCAATCCACGAACAAGGGATGCCTTTCCATTTGTAGCATGTCTTTTTATTTTTTTTTTTGCAACATGATGGAGTTCTTAGTGTTCAAGACTTTGTTTTCTTTTCTTTTTTAAAAATATATTTTTTTTAGTTGTAGATGGACACAGTGATTTTATTTTATTTATTTATAGATAGTGCTGAGGATCGAACCCAGTGCCTCACACGTTATAGGTGGGCACTCTACCGCTGAGCCACAACCCCAGCCCGCTTTGCTTTCATAATTAAGCTTGTTCCTCAGTTTTAGTCTTTTGGATGCTATTGTGACCAGCACAGTTTCAGCACATTCCTTTTTGGGTTGGTTATTGTTAGAGTACGGAAATGCCCCTGGTTTTAGGGTATATCCCGCTGCTTTTCTGAAACCACTTGTTCATTGAAGAGTTTGGTTGTAGATATTTTAGAGTTTTATACATGTAAGACCTTGTTATTTGCATGATCTTGTATGTAGTTAATTTCACCATATTCCCTCTCCAGTTTTAAGGATATTTCCTTTTCTCGTCTAATTGCTTGGTCTAGCATTTCCAGTACTGGTCAAACAGTAATGGTAAGAATGGGCATCCTTTCCTTTTTCCTAATCTTAGTAGAGCAGCTTTCAATTTTCATTATTGAATGTGATGCTTGCTATGAGTTTTTCCCAGGTGGTATTCATAATGTTAAGTACCTTCCTTTTATTCTCAGTTTCTTTAGTGTTTTGGTGCTTAAGGTTTTTGAACACTTTTCTCTTCATCAATTGAGATCATCATTTTTTTTTACTCTTTATTCCATTAATGTGATGTGTAACATTGATTTTTCATATATTGAACCATCTTTGCATTCCAGGAATAAATTCCACTTGGGTATGATAGATAATCCTTTAGCTATTCTGTTGACCTCAGTTTGCTGAATGGAACTGAAGAGTTTTGATGAGGACTTTTACATCAATATTCCTCAGGGATACTGGTCTGTAGTTTTCTAGTGTCATCATCTGACCGTGGTAACAGTTTAATGCTGACCATGCTGAGCTTATAGGCTAGGTGTATTCCCTCTTCTTCAATTACATGACAGGGTGGAGGAAAACAGGTATTAGTTCTTCATTAAATATTTGGTAGAATTCTCCAATGAAGCATCTGGTCCTGGGTTTGTTTGTTTGTTTGAAAGGTTTTAATTATTACTTCAATCTCCTTTTTTTCTTGCTGTCTCAAATAGTCTCTTACTGTCTCTGAATTTATTTATTTTTTCACTTTGTTGCTTTTAGAGATACATGACAGTAGAGTGTATTTTGACATATTATACACACATAGAGTATAACTTATTCTAATTAGGATGCCATTCTTGTGGTTGTACATGATGTGTCATTACACTGGTTGTGTATTCATATACGAACACAGGAAAGTGATGTCTGATTCATTCCACTGTGTTTCCTATTCCTGTTTCCCTCCCTTCCCTTCATTCTCCTTTGTCTAATCTGATGAATTTGTATTCTTCCCTCCCCCACTTACTGTTAGCATTCACATATCAGTTGTCTCTGAATTTTGACAGTATGATTATAGCGTGTTTCAGTGTATACCTCTTTGGAGTCACATCAATGGCAGTTGAACTTCTTAAATCTGTAAATTCATTTCCCCCTGGTATTTGAGGAAAATTTCAGCCATTATTTATTCCAATAGGCTCTTTGCCTCTTTTGTTTTTCTTTTCCTTCTGTGAATTACATAATATGCATATTGTCCTACTAGATGTTGTACCATAAGTCCTGTAGGCTTCACTCACTTTACTTTCTTCCTCCCTCCCTCCCTCTTTCTTTCCTTTTTTGTTCCTCTGTCTCAATAATTTCTATTGTTCATTCGTCTTTAATTTTGCTGATCATTTCTTCTGTCCGGCTATTGAATCCTCGAGTGGATTTTTCAATTCAGTTATTGTATTCTTCAGCACCAGACTTTCAGGGTCAGCAGAGGTTCTTCATCTTCTGTGTCTGCTGGTACTCTCCTTCTACCCACGCATCAATTTCCTGATTTAATTTTGTTATCTTTGCTTTGTTAAGAAAAATTCATTCAGCCTCCAAATTAATGTAAATTCATTCATGTAAATTCTTGGGTAATTGATGTGTTTCAGTTTCTTTAGAATTTCTAGAGATTTCAACTGTTCCTTTGAAAAGGCTATTTTTTTTCCCATGTATGATTTCTTGTCTTCTGTTTGGACTGTGGCATATGAGAAACCAGACAGCTCTCCCAGTCTTTGTGATGTGGTTTCCTACAGAGAGGAATTCCATCAATTGCCCCAAGCCAGAGATTCTGGAGACTTTCTTAAGCCTTTTCTAGGGTGAGTCCTCTCCGGGGTTATATGTGTCATTTCCTGAAGAGGTCTGCCTGTTTCTTCTCAGCAGCTCCCTTGAGTGTCTTTATGAGTTATTGTGACCTCTCTTGCTATAAGCAACTTGTGGCACCAGAGTTCCCTGTAGTGTGTGTTGTACAGCTAGCTGAGTCTGATGTCAAACCAAGCTGGGGTAATAGCATTTTTTTTTCTCAGTGTCCTTCCTACCTGATGTTTCTGTTAACACTTAGATTTAGGTACAGAAAGAAACCACCCTCTTTGGCAGGTCCCCCCCAAGTCACAATGTTGAATGCACTTTCCATTCTTCCCTTTCTCTCCAAGGGAAAAGTCAGGAGTTGGGAGTATTCTCCTGATGTTATTTTGGGGAGGAAGGAGGTGCTGTAGTAGTAAGTGTCCTAATTTTCCTCTGTGCCTTGAGGTACTTGGATTTATCCTTGACTACAATGCAGAAATCTCTTAATTGGTCTCACCAAGGTGTGTGGATTGTGGTGAAGTCAGTATCTCCACTGAGGAAAGAGGGTCTGGGGCTTCCTAGTCTGGAGTCTTGCTGACATTGCTTATAAATCTTCCTGAATGTCAATTCTCATACACCCCTAGGACAGACTACCGAAATGTAATTAATTTGCTGCCAGAGGGAGGTAGAGGGGAAAAAAATAATTACTTCATTTCATTTAATTTATTCACTAATTTAAAGACACTTGAGGTGGATAATAGTGAAAGATGTAAAGAAATAAATACACTTAAAATATGGTAGAAGTCAAACGGAGGAAAGGCAGGAAACAATCTTGCTAGCATTCATACAACAGAGTTAAATTAACCCTGGATTTCTGGAAGGAAAAACAGCTACAGGGCAATATGGTGAAGAGGTGGGGGAGAGCACATTTTTTATTGCCTGATAAAGGACTTTGGTTGTGTGCTCAAAGAGTGGAATTTTTCTGCTCTTGAGAGCAGAGTTCTACATTTTAGGAGTAATTTTTTGGAAGTCTCTTCATGTAAAGGATTATGAATTTCAAGATGGAGAATACCTTCACAGAGAGTTTGGTTGTAGGACAGTGTATGTCCATCAGTACTCAGAGATGCCTTGGCTGTGTTTCTGAGTTACAATTTAAACTCGAAACACATGGCATTTTTTTGGGGAAAGTAATTATGATAATACTGATTTCTCTGTTTCCCATGTCCCCCACTGGCTTAGCTTTAAGTGACCACAGCCACACCATGTAATACCTCAGCATAATACTCATGTGGTAGTCTATAAAGCCACCCCATGTGCCCATTGCTAGTCACTGACTTGGTGAAATGGTGCATGGACCCATGCCGTCATCTTGATTCCTGATATTTCCCTCATATGGTGGGGGGGACTTCTGGCTCAGAGTTTGGATCCTCATTGGAATTTTCAGTAGGTAGAGTATGTTCAAGTTTACAAGAACATTCTGGGCAGAACAGATTTCCTATTTTAGGAGAGTGGTTCTCAAGGCGGGATCTTGGACTAGCACTTGGGCTAGTATCACCTGGCAATCTACTAGAAATGCAAATTCTGAGGTCTCATCTCAGAATGACCATTACAGAAACCCTCGGAGAGGAATCAGCAATCTGTCTTAGCGTGTTCTCTGGGCGATCTGATGCATGGTCAAGTTTAAGAATTGATCCTTTACGCAAGTCCAATGACCTTCTGATCTGATTCAATACATCCGTAGTTCCTAAATAGTTCATTGGAGGCACATGTGGGATACTTCTAAGGACTAATCCCTGGGTCCCAGGCTTAGAGATGGGATTAGTTGACAATGGAATATGGTACTGAATCAGAATATTAAAAACTTCCCCAGAAGAATATAATCTACAGCAGAATTCAAGAATTACAGAAATGGGATATCCTGGTGATTCTGCAGCTATGTGCAATTAAGGTTTGGGGTACGAATAATCGTTAACAACAGCAAAAAATTTCTGTAGTGCTATAAACACTTTTAGATTTGCATAGGGGTTTCCTCATTCTACCGGTAAGGGAATTTGAGATCCAAGCGCATAGCTCACCTCTTCCTGATGACTTAAGTAAAGGTTCTGCCTCGATGACTACATTTGGGGAAGAAAAGCATTTGTCCTCTCATTAGATGCTGATCACACTCAGCCCATTTGATTATTTTGTAATCTGGCTCAACGAGGCAGCTGAGAAATCAGACTCTGATGCAGATGAGCACTTGTGAAAGTCCCTCTGAAATAACTCTGGGTTTAGCCTTAATGGTTTTCTAATTTGGGAGCCAATCATCTGGATAAATGCCAGATTAACTGGATAATTGCTCAACCCTGCACCTCACTTTAATTGGAACATGAGTTACTTGATGCTATTCCAGTGCCCGGCCAGGGTCAGATGCCCTCTACCATGCAGGCCCGGAGAATCGCTTAACACTAAACGATTACATAAAACGTCCTCAGGACACAGTGCAATGGTGGTTATCAGAGGCAGAGGAGAATAGAAAGGCAGGAGAGACGGGGAAAGATTGATCAGTGGGCAGTACGTCACAGATGGATAGAAGAAATCCTGATGTCCCGCGACAAAGAAGGGTTACTATGCGCAAGACCGAGTACTGTGCGTCTCAGAAAGCTCGAGGGCAGGTTATTAAAGGTTTTGCCATGAAGAAATGCTCAATGTTTCCGGATGTAGATACGTTTAACCTGATTTAAACACTATAGACTACAAAGTATGCAAACATTGAAAGGTCACACAGTAACCCACGGATGTGTACGATTTTTATGTTTTCACAGATGTGTCAATTAAATAAAAAGAAAAAAGAATTTTTTCAAGACACAGTTACTTCTGTACCATATATAATCATGGTCAAGTCAGGTCATATTCAAAATCCAGCAGATGTCTGCTGGCTCTTAGGTATAGCTCATCCCGTTGTGAAATGAAAATTGCCCGGTTGTTATAGTACCTTTTCTGACCCAGGTGAGTTGGAAAAAGTACCCAAGATCTTGGTGGTCACAATCACTTCTCTGTAGAGAAGTCACCAATACCTTCACCCAGATCCTCTCTACTCTCCCCAGGGGCTGTAAATGGTGGACATTTGCCAACCCAACTACCTCACCCTCTCTCCCTCCTCCTACTACCTCCTCCACCTCCACCACCAAAGAGGCAGCCCGAGGACCTGCAGATAAAGATATTTAAATAAGGCCAGCCTCTTCACTTTGCTCTGAGATGCAGTTTATGTTTTAAAAACCTCTCTTGGTGATGAGACCCAGACTAGACTGAATCTGAGACCCACTTCTCAGCTCCTCCTCTTCCCTATTCTGCCTTTTCTTCTAGATGTTTCCTGGAGAATACTCCTTCAGTCAATTACAGGTCCTCGAAGCCCTGCCTCAGACTGCTTTGAGACCTTAGGTATCTTCTCCATCATCATTACCCATGCACCCTGAGCACCGTAGGACCAGTATGACAGAGGACTTCAAATTGGCAATTGGATCAGCAATCGCAGTCACCTGCATGGTCGTCTCAGGGGACACAAACAGGACCCAGGCGTAGAAAGAACAGCAAAGTTTTCTTTTTTAGCCACAAAGTACTGGACTGCCACAATTATCACTACATTTTAAGTCGTCTATAGAAGATTCAAGTTTCCCTGGATTGTAGGATTGTCTTCACTCCACTTCCATTATACTTTCAGGAGTGAAGACAGGGATGGCATGAGGGGTATCCCTACCTACACGGCACCCCAGGATGCCAACCGGAGTAGGTCCCCCAAGCAAACCTCATCCATAATACAGGTTCATACAGGAAAGAAGATCTAGGTACAGTTACATTGGGAAATGATAAATTATGAATTGGTAATAGGTTCGTCCCAAACAAGGCCATTTCAATTTGATGGAGTTGTAATCAGTTCTACATAGACTGACTTCAAGATAAAAGTCTCTCTCTAGCCTTTGTCCTCCGAGTGAGTACGTCACCCTAGCTTAATTATTTAGCAGTTTTAATCCATTAAATATAGATATGTTACATATGCATTAAATAACCAGAGAGAATGTATAAAACATGATCAAGGAAAAAAAACCTATTAAATATGTGCTTCCTCAAAACTAACTCTTTATTCATGACTGCAGAGCTACTATCAAGCATTAAGGGGAATCTCCTCTCGGGCACAGGGGATGCTAATATTTGACCCATACCTGGTACCCACACACTTTTTCCTTCCCTATAGAGAAGCATTTTTTTCCCATTTTGTTTCTTACCATTTTGAACCTCATCAAGATTTGAATACACGTAATAACAAGTCACTTGTCTGACCCCAAAGAGCCAAATAATCACTATCCCGTCTCATGGAATACTATTATAGCTTACTGCTGTTTACCAATATTAATTCCTGGGTACTTTTACAAATAGTCAAACATCTCCCTCATGCATCTTAAGAAGGACTTCAGAGATTTACCAAATAAACACTTAGCCGTCTTTCAAACTCACTTGAAATATATGAATAGGAGCTTTCCAAAAAAAGAAAAAGGGATTTAAGAGGGGACTTCTAAGTCTGTCACTTAAGAATGTCTGAATGTGGCCATGAATTATTTTTCAATCTTTATTTCCCAGGTTGAAACTCTGCCTGTGCCTGCTTTGTGCATCTGAATCCAAAATTTTGGAAAAAAAAATATTCAAGACGTGTAGAAAACGAGCCTGGGTAGTTTGTAACTCTGAGCCTTTGCTCTGTGTCCCTCTAATCTGGAACAGTCCTGCTTCTCTATTCTGTCTGTCCAGATCCAAACTGTGCAAGCTTAGATGGCCCGTACAGCCTGTTAAACTCTCCATCCTAAATTCCTGCAAGACTTACGACTTTCACTATTTTTTTTTTACCTGTGTCATTTATTGATTGTTTTTGTGTCAAGCATTACTGAAATCGGGAATAGTCGTCTTTGCTTAGTGCTATAGTCTGAATGTTTGTGGCATCTCAAAATTCTATGTTGAGCCAGGTGCAGTGGCGCATGCCCGTAATCCCAGCGACTCGGGAGGCTGAGGCAGGAGGATCGCAAGTGCAAAGCCAGCCTCAGCAGTTTACTGAGGCCCTAAGCAACTTAGTGAGACCCTTTCTCGAAATAAAAACAAATAAAAAGGCTGAGGATGTGGCTCAGTGGTAAAGCATCCCTGGGTTCAATAATCCCCAGTGCTGTAAAAAAATTACATTTTTTCATTTATTTCTCCATATAAAGTACTCACCTATTACGCTGAGCTCCGCACTGGAAAAGATAACTCCATGTTTATTCTCTGCCACACACTGATACATCCCGGCATCCGAGAGATTCACGACGGTTATGTTGAGCGTTCCTTGCTCGATCTGAATTCTGTCCTGTGGGGGGTGGGGGGAAGAGAAAATGCAAAAACAATGACCTTCTGCAACTGAGACCTGAAGGCAATTTTGCTACATGTTCTATCAAGGGGACTTAATGGAAGAGAACAGCCATCGTATAAGCCATTTACATAACATGATCTATTCGTCTGTCAACTAAACTCGTGGCAGGTCAGATGCTAAATAGAACATCCAGGGCATCAGTGGGTAAATGGAATTTAAATTGTGGGATTCTCTTGAGTGCTCATTGATTTAATAGTGAAACCATTCAGATTAATATCCCCCTCCAAATAGATGAACTTGAAATGTAAATTTTTTTTTTTTTACTCCAAGGCTTTGGGCTAACTGGGGAAAGTTGGGGGTGGGAGTTGACCGTTGAGGGTTGAGGACGCTCAAATGACCAGCAGGCAACCCTTTGAAGGTTCCCAGGATTATAACCTTCTTGGAGGAAGCTGAGGAAAATGTTTAACATCAGTTCAGATTTACCCCCAAAATGCATTTTAACAATTTAATGTTCCTGTACTTGATTGCATTTGGTGGTATGATGGAAGGTTGGGACCATCTTCTGCAAGTCTAGCTGTGGGGGCAAAGACGATGTGTGGCACAAAAGACCTTGGATGTTTGTCACCCTGACCTGACCATGAGAAACAGGCTCTCAGTTTGGTGCCTGAGGAAAATGTCAAATCCCAGTTAACATTTGAAGTTTAGGGGGGAAAACACAATAAGGAAAATTCAATCGGACACAATTGTTCCTCTTCCTTCATCCAGCATTCTCTGCCACAATCTTATTCCATTTAGATGGAAATTTCCGGAATCATATTGATACCCACTCCCTGTAGTGGATCCAAGGATGTACCTTGGTCTGCATCGGAGCAAAAGGACATGTCCCAGACCTGCTGTTGGGACCTTACCCATGGCAGGAGCCACAAATGTCCACCTGGGAAAAAAAAAACCCAGTGCTTTAGGATCAATGCTGAACTCAATGTGGCTTTGGAGACCCGGGGGTTTATGTAGGGTTTCTCTTGGTCAAGTGCATTCCCTTTCCCCCTTTTCCAGTATGAGTTGGCCTTTCGTTGCGGGTGGTTTTGGAAACAACTCCTCGTTTCCATAGCAACGAGGCCACCTTAAACAGGACTGTCCATCCCGAGACACGACAGCGGCCGGCCATCCGAGTTTGCTTACCCGAGTTAACAGTGGTTCACCATTCTTTAGCCACCTGTACGTGGGCTTGGGTCTCCCGTTCGCTTTACATTCCCAAAACACGTTCTCCTCCATGGCCACGTGGATATCATTTATCTTCTGAATCCAATTAGGTTGAGCTGTAGCCGTGGAGAGAGCAAGGAACAGGCGTAAACAGGGCATGTGCTCAACCTGTTTTCATGGTATGCCATCAAAGGGAAACCTAAATCTTTCAATAAGATTCCTTTCCCAGATGTTATGCAAACAACAGAGCTGGGTGGAACTGGGGTGTGAGTGTAGGGGGGTGGCCGTATCTGTACCCTACTCTGAAGATTCTGTTTGTGATTTTTCAAGCTTCCACTGAAATTAATTTTTTTTAGTTAAAAAAATTAATATTTCTGAACTTTAAAAATCACTCATGGGCAGAAGGGGCAGAATGAAGTGTCCCTCACCCTTACACATCTGTTGTTATAATTAGAAGGAGAAACCCTTTACCACCCTCCCACCACATCTGGCTGAGCTGCCGAATTCTCGGCTCACACTGCTCTTCCACAGTGCTCTACGGCAAGAGGTAACCATGTACCCAGGCTCAGGCCGATGGCACAAGTATATGATTGGACAGAACAACTTCCTGGTTATCCATTTAAAGATACCTGCCTTGCATTCTTCTTGTCCCTTCACCCTGATTGGAAAAAGATCATAATTGAACAATCCAGGAACATAGAGAGGCTTTGAGCGACAGAAGGACCCCTTTTCACCTTGAATGACCTTGAGGAAAAGCAGCCCTAGACCTACTTGTTTATTTTTGGATGGAGAAACACAAGATCAACTTGGATTTATTTAAATCACTGCATTTTGGGGGTGTCCTTTCTTAGCATCACTTGGCCTGTCCCTGACTAACAGACTTCACTCCCACGTGTTGTGCAGACAAACTCTGGGACTCCTTTCTCCCTCAACAAGATCATCATTGCTTATTACTGACGGATTCCGCATTGATGTCAGATTCCAGGACCCCTGCAGTTCAGCCCCTGAGAAGCCCTGCTCTCTGAGTGAGTCTTGATCTTTACCGAACCTTCTGATGCACCTGGGTGTGGTGGCACACACCTGTAATCCCAGTGGCTCAGGAGGCTGAGGCAGGAGGATGGTGAGTTCAGAGCCAGCCTCAGCAAAAGTGAGGCTTTTGCAACTCCGTGAGACTCTGTGTCTAAATAAGATACAAAATAGGGCTGGGGAGGTGGCTCAGGGGTCGAGTACTCCTGAGTTCAATCCCTGGTACCCAAAACAACAACGACAAAACCTTCTTACGCAATCAAGAGCTGCCGACAGTCTCACACAGGAATTCAAAGCAGCACGGAATTCTCTCACTGCCCACAGCTGTGCACCACCTCTACCAGCCAAACGGTACCACAGTTTTCAAGCTTCCACTGAAATTAAATTTTTTTTTTAATCTTCCTTGGTCTCAAGGGACATAAAGACATGTTCCATCAAATCTTGCTTGGAGCACCATTGAGGCTGTTAACTCTAACGTCACATGAATCAGGAAGGGGACCTTTTTGTCCAGAGTCACATGGAAGACACCACAGCTCTCTCCTGGATGCTATCTGTCGAGAGGATGTTTCTGTAGGGCAGGGCTCCTGAGGTCCACCTGATCGGAGCCCATATCCGTCCTATATTAGAAGACGCTGCTCAATCTTCTTAACATGTCCTTTGACGGACTTGACCCCAGCCATCTTCATCCGGTGAGGCTTCGAAGCATCCAGAATCGAACTCCAAAGGAAATCGCTCATGTTGAGGCCAAACTGTGCGTCTTGCTTTCTCCATAATAAACAAAAGTGGGGAAGCGGTCCGTGAGTCCCTTAGCCAGTAGAGGTCTCTAGGTCCTTGCATACCTGAGGGCTTTCTTCTTTTTCCCATCTATGAGCAATTTCATATTTTTATTTTTCCAAAGAGCAAAACAGGTTTACCCATCCTCTATGGATGGGCCTGATGCATGGCTGCATAATACAGGAGGCCAAAAGGGTCAACTTCAAAAAAAAAAGTTAGAACATCAACAAGCATTAGCTTGAATGAAGGGTTATGACCTACATCCTTGAAAGAGCCGCCCCGTGGGCTGCGGCTCTCCATCTTCCTGCTTCTAATGCAGAGGAAGCTCAAAAGAACACCTTTGCACATCTCCCCCCGGGAGGACCCCGATGTGCAACCTCGATAGGACTCACGGCTGCTGTGTGTGCCTGATTCACGTTCAGCAGCTGAATATTGAACCCCCCAACCCCCCGTCGAATCCAGGAAAAGAGAGCAAACAAGAAAAGTCCCAGAAATCTGTGTGCAATATTAACCACAAAGCCAAACTTTTGAAAAGACAGTGAGGGGGAGGTGGGTGGGGGGAGGAGAAAAAAAAATCCGGAAGGGCAAATGTAAGTTATGAAGCAATGTCAAGTTGAAGTTCAAAAGAGGAAACATCAAAACCACACGCCGAGACACAGATTTCAATGTCACGGGTTTCTCTGCAACACTTGGGCTTACGAGGAGTTGCTTTCTTTCAAACATAGAGAAGGCAGGAAGGAAAAAAAAAAACCTTGCCATCTTATAAAGCAGGTGGGGGCAGGGAAGGAAGGTCCTGGGGAGAATTCTGCAAAGTTCTGATCCGTTCTGTTTCTTCCTTCGGGGACCTGGGGGTCCTGGTACCTGAATGCAATGCACAAGGGCTGTTGTTTTTGCGGGGACCAAGGCGAAATGAACAGCTAATTTGGTGTTTGTGGACCACCTCTGGGTTTTTAAAGTAAAAGGAATTCACAAAAGCTGAATCTGACGTACTGCAAACATCTGCTTCTTAAAGTGAATATCTGCACGCGGGCCCGTGGAGATGAGGAACAGAATAGCCTATTAGGTTAAAAAAAAGAGAATGAAGTGGATTTTATGTTCACATGCCAACGGAAGATCTTCAGGGCAAAATCCCACCTTAGTTAACGGTTTTCCTTCCTACTCACTAAGGTTGGATGAATCATAGCTAAGTGGGTGAGATTTTTGTACTAGAATATAGTTTGATGCTTAATAGAAATAGCTCATAAATCTCTTTGAGTCACCAAAGTCTATGGATAACAGACATTCCTGTTTAGTCCATTATAGAAAATATCATTTGTTATACCCACCTCCACCTCCAGCTTTTTTGGGGGGATTTGAGAATGGAGTTACCAGGGTCTGAACTCAGGGACACTCGACCACTGAGCCACCTCCCCAGCCCTATTTTGTATTTTATTTAGAGACAGGGTCTCACTGAGTTGCTTAGTGCCTTGCTTTTTGCTGAGGCTGGCTTTGAACTCACCATCCTCCTGCCTCAGCCTCCTAAGCTGCTGGGATTATAGGCATGTACCACCATGCCCAGCATCCTCAATTTTTTCTTTTTTTCTTTTTTGGATGATGCATCTGTATATCAGATACCAAAATCCAACTACATTTTTCAACTCCATGTCAAAATACCAGCTCAGGGAAAGGCCCAGGCAGGATGGTTCAGTATTATTATTTCTAAATAGTATTATTCTAAATATTATTGTACCATTTAGTATTTAGGAATAAGTACTAAACAAATGCTAAATGATTTTAGAACTATTGGGTACTAAAGTTCAGTACTACTATATTTCTAAGTGCTTTCTTTAGTACTATCTGGAGATAGTTGAAGGATGCATTACCTACCAGTCTTCCTGCCCCACCCTAAACTCCTCCCATCATCTGGCTCTGCCAAAAGTAAGTAGTGCCCTGCCGCCATTTTGCCCCTGGATGATGAGCCCCTCTGGTGCTGAATAAAGCATCGCCGGTCCATGAAGGACCATTCCTCTTTTTCATTCTGTAATTCCCTTTCACGTGCTTTCAATACTGATCCCACATATTAAACAGAATTAAATTCACATGTTAAAAGAGAAACATCTATTTGGGCCTTCTGGGTTCTCTCAAGGTCAAGGCAGCTAAAGGACATGTTGAGAATATCGAGCACCATCATCTTCTCTGAGACATGTAGCCTCGTTTTCAAGCTACAAATTCAAACCATGGGTTCAATAGTTGGGCTGGGATCTGACCTTGTCACATGGCTAGTCTCTTAGACAGATGAACAACCCCTTCATTTCAATCTTTTTGTTCGATAACTGTCAGAATGACCTGAATCAACGTTGGCCTGTTCCAGCCGCTGGATTCAGACCAGCCTCTTTTCCAATAATCATTTTCATGGCGAGCAGATATCATTGGATATCCATGGGCCAAACAGTTCTCCAAGGTATGCGGCTCTCCAATTTTCCCAAATCAGTAATTTTTAACAGAAAGAAATGCTAGCCAAGGCCCTTCAGCTTTGGAGACTTTAGAATCTTAAAGGAAAGACAGAGACAGCCAAACCCCTTAATTCCTACTGAAAAGATGACCTGTAGACCTTTCTGATTCTTTCAGTTGGAGAAGATGAGTCCTTTCTGGGATTCAGTGGAGATCTTGCTACCATTGCTTAAGAGTCATATTGGTAGGGGGCTTCCCGAGTCTAAAAGTAATGACTTCACTTTAGTTTACCACCGATCTGTATACAGGTGCTTCCAAAATCTTTATCTCTAGCCTGGCAATTCTCACACCATTCATGGAAACATGGAGATACTCTCAATGGACCTCAAACCCAATGTTACTCATGTTGGCAGGGGTTCAACTCATTTCCCACTGTGATTACAGAGCCTTCCAGTCTATAAAAATAGATTTCTTGAAACCCTCGCCCAACTTCCAATGTGTAGAAACCACTGGAAGCCAGAGCCAGCTTTATAAGAAATGTATGTGCTGCATTCTGAGTTTGGATCCGACTTGGGTCTCTGTTCAGCCATGAAAATCTCCACTCTTCTGACTTCAGGTTCTCACCCAGTCCCCACACAACATCAAAGGCCTAGAGCATCTAGGTTGGTTCCACAGTTTAGCTATTGTGAATTTTGCTGCTATAAACACTGATGTGGCTGTGTCCCTGTAGTGTGCTGTTTTTAGGTCCTTTGGGTATAGACTGAGGAGAGGGATAGATGGGTCAAATGGTGATTCCATTCCCAATTTTCCAAGAAATCTCCATACTGCTTTCCAGATTGGCTGCACCGATTTGCAGTCCCACCGCAGGTAAATGGATGGAGTTAGAGAAGATAATGCTAAGTGAAGTTAGCCAATCCCCCAAAACCAAATGCCAAATGTTTTCTCTGATATAAGGAGGCTGATTCATAGTGGGGTAGGGAGGGGGAGCATGGGAGGAATAGATGAACTCCAGATAGGGCAGAAAGGTGGGAGGGGAAGGGAGGGGGCAGGGGGTAATTAATGATGGTGAAATGTGATGGACATCATTATCCAAAGTACAGGTATGAAGACAGGAATGGTGTGAATATACTTTATAAACAACCAGACATATGAAAAGTTGTGCTCTATATGTGTAATAAGAATTGTAGATATACAACATGGTGGCGGGAACAGAGAGATCAAGTCCCTGACCTCTTCAGCTGTGCAGGCATAGGGAGTCGTAAACAACCTAAATCTGTTTGCTCAGGATCACTAGGCAATGCTGAGCTGACGTGGATCTGGGGTGAACAGTCTGGGCCTCTCAGAACACACACTGAGCCCGGATCAGCTGAATTCAAGCTCCCGTTCGCCTGCTTCCCGCAGACACACAGCTGTGACTCAGCACTAATCCATCCGGCTGAAACAACTGGTCAGCCCTTCTGATCCTAAGGAGGTAAATGCCAACCGAGCCTTCATAGGTAGTGGCCACAGGATTGAAACGGGGCTTGGGAGAGACAGTAAGGACCCACCCGATGCATTGGTTGCGGGCAAAGGGAAAGGAACTGTCGCCATTTGCAAGAGATACCACCATGGCAGAGAACTGATGTCATCAGACTGCGGTGGAGGAGATAACTTCATTGAAACCTGCGGCTACAGGTGTGTAATTCCCTAGCCTTCCCTCTCCACACATCGGGGAAACCTTAAGGGCCCCTCCCAGCTCTCCCGTAAGGGCCCCTCCCAGCTCCCCCGTGAGCACGATAGCCAGACCCAGGGAATCAGAGGTGGCGCGGGACCCGTGGCGCGGAACTACCGCTCCCACCAGGGCTGACAGCTGAGGTCTCTTGCACCAGCTACCTGGGGCGTGGCTACCGGAGGGCTAGTAAAATTCGCTGATGATTCTCAACCCCAAGCTCTACAAACTTAGGGTCTGAGGGAATGGCAAACTGGAAGAGTGTGCCCAGTCGTTCATGAAAACAGGGCTCCCGGGAGCAGCAGACCTGGCGTGTAGCCAGTATTGTGGTGAGCAGCACCCGTGAGAGGGGCCTGGCTAGAGGAAAAGTGGGGAAGTGACTAGACACAAGAGGAGGCCCTAGGCACTCAGGATTAGAGACTCGCCCAGTCTGGGAGGAGGAGCTGCTGCACAGTGATTGGTTCCCGCGTATTGACAGGAGAAACTTGGCCTGGTGGGCACAGCGCCACCTACTGGAAGAGAAGTTAATCAAACTCTAAGACTGCATTTATTAGTTTTTTTTTTCTTTTTTTCTTTTCTCTTTTTTTTTGATTTGGGTTTTTCTTTCATTTTCATTTTTCTTTCTTGTTGTTTTTTTTAATTTTTTTTACAATTTTTTAAAAATTTTTTTTCTTCTAATTTTAATTTTAATTTTTTTTATTATTTTTTAAATTTTTTTTCTTTTTTATTTCCTATTTTTTTCTTCTTTTGTCTTTTAATTACTTTTCAATTATCTTATCCCCCGTCCTTGAATTCTACCTGCTTACTCTCATTCTCTTTAGTGACTTCTTCCCTTCCCTTCTAATACCTTTCCTCCCAAGCATCTAATAAATTTATAGGAGTAAACAGTAACTCAGCAGTCAAACAGAACAAGAAGTAACATGAGCAGCTTCAAAAAGCAAGGAAGAAAAGGAGTACAAACAATGCAGGACAGCCTAAATATTCAGGAGGACCTAGAGTCATCAGAAAAATGGTTATATAAAGAACTCAAGGAACACCTTAGACAGATGGAATGGAACCTTAAAGAGGATACAAGACAGCAAATTCAAGCAGCGAAAGAACACATTGAGAATGAATTACATAAACCGATAAAAGAAGACGTTAAGCATCTTTATCAGGAGATAGAGATTATAAAAAATAATCAAACAATAATTCTAGAAATGAAGGAAACGATAAACCAAATTAAAAACTCAATTGAGAGTATCACTAACAGAGTGGAGCAAGTAGAAGCCAGACGTCAGATAATGAAGACAAAATATATCATCTTGAAAAGAGTCTAGCCAACTCAGAAAGGCTGATAAAAAATTATGAGAAAAACATCCAAGAGTTATGGGATAACATAAAAAAACCAAACTTACGAGTCATCGGGATAGAAGAAGGTACAGAGATTCAAACCAAGGGAATGAGTAACCTGCTGAATGAAATAATTACAGAAAACTTTCCAGAAATAAAAAAGGAAACAGATATACAAATTGAAGATGCATACAGGACACCGAGCACACAAAATTACAGTACACCAACGCCAAGACACATTGTTATGAAGATATCCAATATACAGAACAAAGAGAAAATATTAAAAGCTACAAGAGAAAGGAGACAGATTACATTCAGGGGTAAACCAATAAGGTTAACAACGGATTTTTCATCACAGACACTGAAAGCAAGAAGGTCATGGAACAATGTATTTCAAACACTGAAAGACAATGGATGCCAACCAAGAATTCTGTATCCAGCAAAATTAAGCTTCAGGTATGACAACGAAATAAAAATCTTTCATGATAAACAAAAGTTAAAAGAATTTGCAGCCAGAAAACCAGCATTGCAAAGCATTTTGAGCAAAACACTACACGAGGAAGAAATGAAAAACAATAACCAAAACCATCAGCAGGAAGTGCCTCGGTAAAGACAGAGGGTGAGGGGAAAGATAATCATGGAGAAACAAACTAAATTTTTTTAAAAAAAGGATTAAATAATCAAACATGGATGGAAGTACAAACCATATATCAATAGTAACTCTGAATGTTAATGGCTTAAACTCTCCAATAAAGCGACATAGGCTGGTATCATGGATTAAAAAAACAGATCCAACAATATGCTGCCTCCAGGAGACACATCTGATTGGAAAAGACATACGCAGGCTGAAGGTGAAAGGATGGGAAAAAATATACCATGCACACGGTCCTCGTAAGCAAGCAGGGGTGGCCATACTCATATCAAATAAAATCGACTTCAAGACTAAGTTAATCAAAAGGGATAAAGAAGGACATTATATACTGTTAAAAGGAACCATTCACCAACAAGACATAACAATTATCAATATTTATGCA
The DNA here is from genome assembly GCF_964194105.1 of Spermophilus citellus. Taxonomy (NCBI): domain Eukaryota; kingdom Metazoa; phylum Chordata; class Mammalia; order Rodentia; family Sciuridae; genus Spermophilus; species Spermophilus citellus. Next base: position 9,163,606 of record NC_138201.1, on the reverse strand, counting down.
CCAAATAATGGTGCTGCGACATTCATAAAACAAATTCTCCTCAAGTTCAAGAATCAAATAGACCACAACACAATAATTATGGGTGACTTCAACACACCTCTCTCACCATTGGACAGATCCTCCAAACAAAAGTTGAATAAAGAAACTATAGAACTCAATACCACAATCAATAACCTAGACTTAACTGACATATATAGAATATATCAACCATCATCAAATGGATATACTTTTTTTCTCAGCAGCACATGGATCCTTCTCAAAAATAGACCATATATTATGCCATAGGGCAACCCTCAGTAAATATAAAGGGGTGGAGATAATACCATGCATTTTATCTGATCATAATGGAATGAAACTGGAAATCAATGATAAAAGAAGGAAGGAAAAATCCTACATCACATGGACAATGAACAATATGTTACTGAATGATCAATGGGTTACAGAAGACATAAAGGAGGAAATCAAAAAATTCTTAGAGATAAATGAAAATACAGACACAACATATTGGAATCTATGGGACACAATGAAAGTAGTTTTAAGAGGAAAATTCATCGCCTGGTGGTCATTCCTCAAAAAAAGAAAAAAACCAACAAATAAATGAGCTCACATTTCATCTCAAAGCCCTAGAAAAGGAAGAGCAAAACAACAGCATATGTAGCAGAAGGCAAGAAATAATTAAAATCAGAGCAGAAATCAGTGAAATTGAAACAAAAGAAACTATTGAAAAAATTAACAAAACTAAAAGTTGGTTCTTCGAAAAAATAAATAAGATCGACTGACCTTTAGCCATGCTAACGAAGAGAAGAAGAGAGAGAACTCAAATTACTAACATACAGGATGAAAAAGGCAACATCACAACAGATGCTACAGAAATACAGAAGACAATTAGAAATTATTTGGAAAACCTATATTCCAATAAAATAGAAGATAGTGAAGACATCGATAAATTTCTTAAGTCATATGATTTGCCCAGACTGAGTCAGGAGGATACACACAATTTGAACAGACCAATATCAATAGATGAAATAGAAGAAGCAATCAAAAGACTTCCAACCAAGAAAAGCCCAGGACCGGATGGGTATACAGCGGAGTTTTACAAAACCTTTAAAGAAGAATTAATACCAATACTTTTCAAGTTATTTCAGGAAATAGAAAAAGAGGGAGCTCTTCCAAATTCATTCTATGAGGCCAACATCACCCTGATTCCAAAACCAGACAAAGACACCTCAAAGAAAGAAAACTACAGACCAATATCTCTAATGAACCTAGATGCAAAAATCCTCAATAAAATTCTGGCGAATCGAATACAAAAACACATCAAAAAAAATTGTGCACCATGATCAAGTAGGATTCATCCCTGGGATGCAAGGATGGTTCAACATACGGAAATCAATAAATGTTATTCACCACATCAATAGACTTAAAGATAAGAACCATATGATCATCTTGATAGACACAGAGAAAGCATTCGACAAAGTACAGCATCCCTTTATGTTCAAAACATTAGAAAAATTAGGGATAACAGGAACTTACCTTGACATTGTAAAAGCTATCTATGCTAAGCCTCAGGCTAGCATCATTCTGAATGGACAAAAGTTGAAGGCATTCCCTCTAAAATCCGGAACAAGACAGGGATGCCCTCTATCACCACTTCTATTCAATATAGTTCTCAAAACACTGGCCAGAGCAATTAGACAGACGAAAGAAATTAAAGGCATAAAAATAGGAAAAGAAGAACTTAAATTATCACTATTTGCAGATGACATGATTCTATACCTAGAAGACCCAAAAGGGTCTACAAAGAAACTACTAGAACTAATAAATGAATTCAGCAAAGTGGCAGGATAGAAAATCAACACACATAAATCAAAGGCATTTCTGTATATCAGCAACAAAACTTCTGAAATGGAAATGAGGACAACCACTCCATTCACAATATCCTCAAAAAAAATAAAATACTTGGTAATCAACCTAACAAAAGAGGTGAAAGATTTATACAATGAAAACTACAGAACCCTAAAGAGAGAAGTAGAAGAAGATCTTAGAAGATGGAAAAATATACCCTGTTCATGGATAGGCAGAACTAACATCATCAAAATGGCGATATTACCAAAAGTTCTCTATAGGTTTAATGCAATGCCAATCAAAATCCCAATGGCATTTCTTGTAGAAATAGAGAAAGCAATCATGAAATTCATATGGAAAAATAAAAGACCCAGAATAGCAAAAGCAATTCTAAACAGGAAGCGTGAATCAGGCGGTAGAGTGATACCAGATTTCAAACTATATTACAGAGCAATAGTGATAAAAACAGCATGGTACTGGTACCAAAACAGGCGGGTGGACCAATGGTATAGAATAGAGGACACAGAGACTAATCCACAAAGTTACAACTATCTTATATCTGATAAAGTGGCTAAAAGCATGCAATGGAGGAAGGATAGCATCTTCAACAAAGGGTGTTGGGAAAACTGGAAATCCATATGCAACAAAATGAAACTGAATCCCTTTCTCTCGCCATGCACAAAAGTTAACTCAAAATGGATCAAGGAGCTTGATATCAAATCAGAGACTCTGCGTCTGATAGAAGAAAAAGTTGGCTCCGATCTACATATTGTGGGGTCGGGCTCCAAATTCCTTAATAGGACACCCATAGCACAAGAGTTAATAACAAGAATCAACAAATGGGACTTACTTAAACTGAAAAGTTTTTTTCTCAGCAAGAGAAACAATAAGAGAGGTAAATAGGGAGCCTACATCCTGGGAACAAATTTTTACTCCTCATACTTCAGATAGAGCCCTAATATCCAGAGTATACAAAGAACTCAAAAAATTAGACAATAAGATAACAAATAACCCAATCAACAAATGGGCCAAGGACCTGAACAGACACTTCTCAGAGGAGGACATACAATCAATCACCAAGTACATGAAAAAATGCTCACCATCGCTAGCAGTCAGAGAAATGCAAATCAAAACCACCCTAAGATACCATCTCACTCCAGTAAGATTGGCAGCCACTATGAAGTCAAACAACAACAAGTGCTGGCGAGGATGTGGAGAAAAGGGTACTCTTGTACATTGCTGGTGGGACTGCAAATTGGTGCAGCCAATTTGGAAAGCAGTTTGGAGATTCCTGGGAAAGATGGGAATGGAACCACCATTTGACCCTGCTATTGCCCTTCTCGGACTATTCCCTGAAGACCTTAAAAGAGCATGCTACAGGGATACTGCCACATCCATGTTCATAGCAGCACAATTCACAATAGCTAGACTGTGGAACCAACCCAGATGCCCTTCAATAGATGAATGGATAAAAAAAATGTGGCATCTATACACAATGAAGTACTATGCAGCAATAAAAAATGACAAAATCATAGAATTTGCAGGGAAATGGATGGCACTAGAGCAGATTATGCTTAGTGAAGCTATCCAATCCCTAAAAAACAAATACCAAATGTCTTCTTTGATATAATGAGAGCAACTATGAACAGAGCAGGGAGGAAGAGCAGGAAGAAAAGATTAACATTAAACATGAGATGGGAGGGAAAGGGAGAGAAAAGGGAAATTGCATGGAAATGAAGGGAGACCCTCATTGCTATACAAAATCACATATAAGAGGTTGTGAGGGGAATGGGAAAATAAACAAGGAGAGAAATGAATTACAGTAGATGGGGTAGAGAGAGAAGATGGGAGGGGAGGGGAGGGGGGATAGTAGGGGATAGGAAAGGTAGCAGAATACAACAATTACTAATAGGGCATTATGTAAAATTGTGGATGTGTAACCGATGTGATTCTGCAATCTGCATTTGGGGTAAAATTGGGGGTTCATAACCCACTTCAATCTAATGTATGAAATATGATATGTCAAGAGCTTTGTAATGTTGTGAACAACCAATAAAAAATAAATAAAAAAAGGGACACTGAAAAAAAAAAGAATTGTAATGCATTCCACTGTCACATACAATTTAAAAAATAATTTTAAAAAGTGAATTCACGATGACACCCACACATATTTTGAAATGGACCACGATGCTCGGATAGCTTTGTGTAAGGAGAGCTGAGGGTTTGGAGTCTGGAGGTTGAAAGTCTAAGTTTTAACCTGTGAACGCAGGGATACTGGAGCTTGATCACATCTGAAGTGACCTCTGACTTTCACCTGTGAGGCCATTAGTCTTTCGACAGCCTCATCAGCTAACTGGATTCATAGCTCTCCTGGGTTTTGTATAGTTTGTGTTTGTTTGTTTGTTTCGTGCACATATTCTCGTTTGTGGTTTCTTCGTCCCTACGTAAGTAACAATTGTGACTTTCGAATCTGGCAGTGGAGAGAGGGAGAGGGCTGGGACGTCAGGCTTCCTGCAGATACCAATGACAAAATGCAGAAACCAGCTATGTGAACATGCACTAGAGGGGCAGATTTCTGTTACAGGTGCCCATTCATAACTAAAACAAACACACGATGGAGGCAGTCTCTGTGTGAGGCCCTGGGTAAGGTTTGTGAATGGGCTTCACAAGCTGGAGATGTTACATAAATTAAGAGGACATGACCATTATCCCATATCTTTAGGCTAAAACTCAAAGTCCTCTACCATCTGGTCTCATCTCGTTTTCTCACTTTTTCTCCAGCTAAGTCCTCTCTCTCCTCCTTTCCAATAAGCTAGCTCCTGCCTCCAAACCTCCGTGGGTACCATATTGTTTTTCAGGAATACTCTGCTATCCCTTCACTCCCTAACAAGCTTTTTACTCTGCCGGAGCACCTCTCCAGAAATCGTTCCTGTCTTGCCACCTGCAATCCTCCCAAACACCTACAGATCTCTGGGCACAAGCAGAAGAACAATTTCTTGCGATCAGGTGCATCATTTCCCTACGTTCTGGTTAAACTCACCAATTGTTAACCAGTTTCTAGAAAAGACAGATTCTCTTTTCTTCCCAGAGGTGCTGTGAGCAGTTCAGAACTTCATGAAGGAGTCATAAAGTTTTTTTAACAAATGGGCAATATATTCATTTTTTAAAAGAATCCTTAAGTCTGATTTACTCAGCCCAGTTCTACCCAGATTAACCATGGTAGGACTCTAGGCTCATACGGATTGATTTCTTTATATTTCTTTTCTTTTCTTTTTTTTTTTTTTGGTACCAGGTACTGAACCCAGGGGTGTTTAACCCCTGAGACACATCCCCAGTCATTTTTTTTTTTGTATCTTATTTAGAGACAGGGTCTCGCGGAGTTGCTTAGGGCCTTGCTAAATTGCTGAGGCTGGCCTTGAACTCAGGATCCTCCTGCCTCAGCCTCCTGAGCTGCTGGGATTACAGGCGTGTGCCACCATGCTGGGCTGGTTTTGCTTTTTAAGGTCTAGAAGTACAGCCTGCTTGTAACTGGGAGAAGAAGAAGAAGAAGGAAACCATTTGAACTCCATATTGAGGTGGCCAGATTAGAAAACAGAAAGCAAACCGATTCCTCTCCATTGTTCATCTGCACGTCTTCATCTGGGAACACAATCTGGCCGTGGAAACTCGAAGAGAGAGGATACGGGTGACGGACGGATTTTTTCCCTGACCTCCCTTCCGACAGTGTTCTTGGGGTCAGAAAAGCAATGCATGTGCTAAGAGGAGAAAGCCACTTCTTGTCTTGGATCCGATTCCCAGTCACTGGGTGATGGGATTATTTCAATGTCTCTGGGCCTTATTTTCTTTATTTTTGAAAATCAGAGGGTTGGCCCCCGAGAGTTCCTTCCCACTCCTGTGAAGTCAGGGCTGGTTTACTACTAAGATGCCGTGCTCCCTATTTCCGAGTGATGAGCTGGCTTCACCCCCACGGTGGCAGTCAGGTGTAGGAGAAGGTGTACTAAAAGCTCTAAATACCAGGTTCTTTCAGTCGGGTTCTTTCTTTTCCATGATGACTATAATTCTATCAGTCACTTGGTTCAAACGGGAATATAGACACAGTAAGGTGGAAAGAGGAGCAATTATCCACTGAATTAAGTCCCATTTTAGATGTCCCTCTCCTTGCTTCAAAGCTAATTGCTCTAGCACCCTCCTTCTCCTTTGTCTGTGTAGACTGGCTGCAATGTCCAAGGGACAGCAAGAATAGAATTACCTTCTCCTGCGTGGAAGTTTTTTTCTTTTCTTTTTTTTTTTGTACTGAGGATTGAACTCAGGGGCACTTGATCCCTGAGCCACGTCCCCAGCCTTTTTTGTATTTTATTTAAAGACAGGGTCTCACTGAGTTGCTTAGCAGGCTCCCTTTTGCTGAGGCTGGCCTTGAACTTGAGATCCTCCTGCCTCATCCTCCTGAGCTGCTAGGATGACAGGTGTGCACCACCGTGCCTGGCTCCTGAATGCCGAAGCCTGGCTGGCTGGGCCAAATAGACGAGGGGGGGGGTGACGAGGAACTTGTGTACACTGATACAGCAGGAGTGAGAGCCGTTTATTGTAGGACAGGAGGGGTATATATACATTCCACACAGCTTATCTTAATTAACATAAACTAGATACAGCAGTCAACCAATCAGGAATCTCCACACTTAATGGCTCGCTGGTGTTACTTCACAAACCACTCCCTCTGGCATTTTGCCAGGTGCCATCCTGACTTGTTTACAGACTCTAACACCTGCATGAAATTGAACCTGAGCCTCACTACAGCATTGGGATTGCCTAGCACAGGGTGATGGTGCTCACCACGGGGTCCTCAGACCAGCAGTGTGGGCATTACCTGGGGAATGAATGAAAATGAAAATTTTTACATCCTTGCTCAGACCTACCAAATCAAAATCTCTTGCACAGTGCTCAGTATTCTGTATTTTCTATAAGACTTCCAAGTTCTCCTAATGCAACAGGAAGTCTCAGAGACTGCAGAGTAGCCTTGGAAGCCTAGTTCTGCTTCTCACCATGAAAACTTCAATCACACAATCTCTTTGGGGAGTCAGTTTCTCCGTCTATAAACTATAGGAATGACCTAAGAAACTCCTATGGAGTAACTCCCAAATACCTCTCCCATCTAAGTTTTTCTTCCCCTTGAGATCTTGCCACTGATATCTCTCACCCAGGTACTAGTGATGGCCTCCTGAATGTCCTGCTTCTAGGGTTGGTCCTCAGTAATCTATTCTCCCCAAAGAAAACAGAATAAGATTTTCAAAGCATGAACCAGATAATTCATTTCTTTCTTTAAAATCCTCCTATGGTTTCCCAGGGTACTCTGGGTAAAACCCTCCTGCACCAGGCTTGGAAGGTACTATCTGTCACCTGCCTCTGTTTCAAACCTTGGGCCCTCAGACATCATGATTTAGTTACCCTGGCTTTCTTGATGCATCTCAAACGTGTCAGATAGTTTTCTGCCTCAGGGCCTTTGCATGCCCTTACGTTCTGCTTGAAGGTACAACTTCCTGGAAGCCAAATAACTACTTTATCTTATGAAGCCTTTCTCTTGCTCCTAGTTACTTTCTATCATAACAAACGGATGCTTTTCTTCCTAACTCTGACTGCAAAATGAAAATTTCTAGCTCATTCATTCGTTCAATAGTACCTTGTCTTTTAGTGAAACTTTTCGTGACATATCAGGTCCTAGAGGGCACAGATTTGCCTTGCAGCCCTGGTACCCAACACTGCCCGCCCCAGGGTGGGCAACGGAAAGGGATTTGTCGAGTCAATGAATGACGTACTAAAGTCCTCTCAGTCAATTTCTACCTCGAGGAACAAAGATCCGTCACAGTCTTGTTCTGAAAAACAGAACTATTTTTAGGAAGTTTTTCAAATGGAAAAAAACTGCTGAAAGAGCAGATTGGAACTAGGCTGTGTCGGCCACGTACAGGGACGAAGGGTGGGGTGAAGACGTTTTATGGCTGAACTTGGCTCAGTTGTCCTAGTGTGCCCAACACAAGTGGCACCGGCTGACCCACGGACACGGGCCCCACGGGAACATACTGGCAAGGAACAGGGGCGTTCCTGGTGCTGACCCAGGGAGGGCTAGAGTCCTGCTGCGGCACTCAGGATGTCTTTGGAGAAAGGTGCGAGAAGAAGGGAAAAGGTCCCACGCAGCCAGACCAGGAGAGTCATCGGGCCCCCGTGTGGCTACCAACGTGCAGAGCTGAGAAGTGAAATGTGAAAACCTAAAATCGATCAGGAAACGGAGGTTTCCAAGCCCAAGTTCATGGTGATCTCCTCCCGGAACTAGCACACACCTTCACGTAAGAACCTCTCTTGTCAACGGAGACAGGCGGCTCGTGGATAAGTGGCGGGGGCGACCTGCTCCCCTTTTGGGGGGAATCGACAGTGTGGTTTTAATTGTGATAATTCATTTAACTTGGAGATATGGGCAGCTGGGTGTTGGAAATAGAGCACTGGGAAAATCCAGATTGAAAAATAAAGAGAGAGACAGAAAGAGAGTGGAGGGGCGGGGAATGACAGCCAAGCACTTAGCAGATGACTTTATTTAAAAGGCAGACGCCGTGAGCACCTGATTTTCATCTCTAGGACAGGATCCCTGAAAAGACACAGCGTTGCTCAGGACCTAGTGACAGAGCAGCCTCTCCATCACGGTCACTGCAGGTGGCTGTCATTTCCAGAGCAGGAAAAGTCTCGAACCCCTAGGAAAAGTTGTGTGTGTGTGCCAAGCCCTGGGTCACAGAAAGTGTCACCTCTTTGTAACCAACAGAAAAAGCGGGCTTTTCCCTTAAAAGGGGAATTATGGAGGTGACGATGACTTGGTGGGATCCGTTGGAGCAGCTTGGATAACATTTGGGAACCAGCACCCCGTAAGCGGAGAAGTCTACTCCGTGAAGGAGACAAGGTTCCCCGATGACCTTTTAAATAAACTCGGGTTTTAAACTCCCCCATGACCTGAATAAACTCCCTGACACAGAAGAAATAATTATGATACTGGTGAGAGGGAAAAAAAATGAAACCCAAACAGTTAAGAATACACAGCGATCATCGCATCTCACGGGATACAGGAATACGTGCATTCCTATGGTTCATCGTGTCTTCTTGATGTTTTTCCCAGTGAATTGACTGTGGTATCTTGAGCTTTTCAACCAGACACCATATCAGCTACCCTCAGTTAAGAAAGTGCAGAAACACTTATCACGTCTGTCCTTTGGTATGCATGGGGACATGCACGATTAAAGACAAGTGCAGGTTTATGCAAACAACCGTTATTTGGCCCGTCTGGTGAAGAACTTTCTAGAACCCTGAACACTTACCCTCACCATACTTACTCCCTGTGTCCAGGCGATCAGAGACCAGATGGTGGAAGGTCATGGATCAAAAAGGTCCCCAGCTGTGGCCACCCACCACCGCTCTCATCATTGTGACATGCCATAATGCTGATGAAGACCCTTCTTAAACCATGATCCATCTGTGATGTTTATCTCCCATACCCCACAGAGAGGGGAGGGAGACGTGGCCCAACTGGACAGAACTCAATTTTTTTTTTTCTTTCCAAATGCCTGTCCAGCGAAATCCTTTGCTGGATTTCAGATCGACACCCTAACCGGGTGTCCAAGACGGACTCAGTGACGGCCACTAGGCTGGACGCTGTACACAGATCTGATGTTTGGATCTGATACTGTTCCTACAGAGTCTTGGGGTGGGGGGAGACAGAGATGTGTCACGCTCCGATCTGAGAAGGACTCAATGGGGACCGCGTGCGTTTTGAAATGTTCACGATACCACACTAAATAGCGACCAATAAGGACCAATGACCGAGGAGTCACACAAGCCCTCGGATGAAACACAGAGCTTTTTTTTTTTTTTTTTTAAATCAGGAGCAGGAATAACAGATTGTTTCCTGTGTTGAGTTTACAGCTTTGATGGGAAGAAGAGAAACAGGTTCCTCTGAAAGTGTATTCACACTCACCTCCAACCCCAAACACAGCAGCCTAATTTCTTCCTTTCTGCTCCCACAACATCCTGCCCACCCCCACCCCATCCTCACTTTCCACACCCAGAATCATCCAGGGAAGGCTAATTATGGAGCCGGCGGAGAGGTCTGCACAGGCTTGTTCTGCACAGTGCCTACAAGACCAGCTTAACTGAAAAGTGCTTTTGATATATGATCTTGTATGATTCTGTTTTTTTTTTTTTTTTAAATACCAAGACGTTCTACAGGGATCTCAAATGCCAGACTGGAATCGCCAACTCACCATAGAAAGTCAGCTGCCCCCTGGCTACATTTTTGCCCCTGGAGTTCTCGGCCACACATTCGTAGACGCCGGCGTCCTCCTGCTGAAAATTGGGAATTTCGAGAATTCCATTGGACTTGTGTCTTCTGGCTTTCATGGCGATGGGCCTCCCGTCGGCTCTTCGCCAGACGATAGTTGGCACCGGGCTGATGGCAAGAACGTAAAGAAGCGAATCGAGTTAGAATCCGTCCCCACAGCCCTTGCCTTCTTGGCTTATAAACATGCAAGCTCACCGGAGTGTTCTCTGAACTTCATTTATTTTATGGACACAGCCATCTGTGAAGATCCTGTGACTTTAAGACCACCATGCAGAGCCGCCCCAGTAGAACCCTCTGTGGGCGATCTCGGTGAGCTGAGCTTTCCGACATCCTCACCAAGACACCAGAAGTAGGGGTGCGACTCTCCCAAGCTCTCAACACCACCTCATCTGTCAGCTTACAGCCACTGGGACCTCAGGGGATGCCACACGGAACAAGAGTCACCTGGCCATGCCCAGCCTCAATTCTGGACCCATCAAGTGAGAGCTAATGAGATGCTTATTATCTAAGATGTTTGTCTCTTGTTAGTTGAGGACAACAGAGGCAATACATTCTTCTTTTTTGGGTACCGGGGGATTGAACTCAGGGGCACTCAAACACTGGGCCACCTCCCCAGCCCTATTTTGTATTTTACTTAGAGACAGGGTCTCACTGAGTTGCTTACCGTCTTGCTTTTTGCTGAGGCTGGGTTTGAACTTGCAATCCTCCTGCCTCAGCCTTCCGAGCCTCTGGGATTACAGGCGTGCACCACAGTGCATATATATACCCATATATTTCATGCCCAACAAGGAAAGTACCCCGCCTTGAGAAACACCGAAATAATAGTAGAAATAACTGAACTCATGGAAATCAGGGAGATACAACCCACGTGTTGACTTGGAGGAACGGTTCACATCATTTCTATATGGAGAACTTTACCCACTTGATGCATTCCATTTGGAAGGTGGCTTGGAGGGACTTTAATTAAAATAGTGAGATAAAGTCAGCCTCAGTCTGTGAGGTCTTTACGTGCTCTCAAGACATCCATCATGCCCCGGCCATAACTATTTAGGAGACAGCCTAAACTGCAAGGAGGGTATCGTTGAGCCTGCAAATCCATGGCTTTAGCAAGTTAACCTCAGCTTTGAAGACTGCGGCTTCCTAGCAGGGGATATAATTATTTACTTATCTATTTTTTCACAAAAAACACTCACCGAGAAGTAATTAGACAAAAGGACTTGCTAATCTTCTCTGGGAAACCTGAGATGGTATTAAAAAAAAACCTAAAATTGGGGGTTCATAACCCACTTCAATCTAATGTATGAAATATGATATGTCAAGAGCTTTGTAATGTTGTGAACAACCAATAAAAAAAGAGAAAAAAAAAAACCTAAAGCCATCCACTCCACTATATTTGTTTCAGAAGAATTTTAAATTCATTAGAGAGAGGCACGGAGCTCCAATTGCAGAAAGGCTCTATCGAAAGTGTATTATGGACGGCCTCCCGTCCCAGTGAGATACACACTTCATCCTGGGCCTTTCAAAATAACTCTACTTATTTCAGCAGCTCCGTGGGCAGACCCAACATCTCCCCTGCAAGACAGGAGCCCAGTTTGTGCCTTTTGTTTTTATTCTAGGAGCCATTCAAGCACCGTGAATAGACTGTAATTCCTAGCGCCCTTTTGATGTGCTAAAGGGAACTGAAGGCCTTTCAAGGGGTCTCCTTTACCCGTCTCACCACACACACAACCTCGATGATCCAGTTACCTGCTCTGAACTCTTCTCCAACTAACTTCACACAGACACTTGAAAATAAAGACAAATTTTAAAAACACAACCACGGTGTACTTGGTGAGCAACCTGCTTTAACTCCCTTAGCCATAAATCACGGGTGTTTTCTACGTCTTACATGTTTTTCAACTTGACTTTAAGTGTCTGTGCGGTGTATCATCCTGCAGGCGTATCATAATTCATTTCATATGGCAAGTCTTCGGGACATGAAAAAAAATTCTCATCGTATTGTACTACACCAAAATAAAGATACTGCTGTTGTTGATATTGCCGTGATTTGGAAACACAGGGGAACCCAAAATAATCCTTTCATTAGAATTGAATATACAATGGAAAAAAAATAAGGAATATTTTCTATGGTTCATGTAGAACACAAAAATCATTTTTTAAAAAAAGATTATAAGCAGCCCAGTGTGGTGGTGCACACCTGTCATCAATCCCTCGGTGGCTCGGGAGGCTGAGGCAAGAGGATCGTGAGTTCAAAGCCAGCCTCAGCAAAAGTGAGGCCCTAAGCAGCTCAGTGAGACCCTGTCTCTAAATAAAACACAAAAATAGGGGCTGGGGATGGGGCTCAGTGGCTGAGTGCCCCTGAGTTCAATTTTAAAAGAAATTCAAACTGGGGCCAGAACAAATATGTCCACATTTTCCCAAATTGTTGGCTTGCCTGTACCTCAAATGAAGGCCACTTTTTCCTGTCGTTCTGGGGTGGATAGCATGCACACTACAGGTCAGAATCATAGAACAAAATACTTTTTCAGAACTGCCCATTCTCCTCTTCTTTGTAACCACATCAACGGGTTACAAAGCCGCTTAACCCTTCTGGCCATTACCTGTGTCTCTCTGGGTGTGGACAGAATCCAAGAGGCACATGCAGAGTTGCAGAGAAGGGTTTGACTGGCTTTTCAGTCCCCTGCGGAAGCCATCCCCGTGAACAGCCTAAGGATAACTCTACACCTGCCCCAGCAGAAGGGAGGGACTATAAGTAGAACTTACTTTCCTAAAGCAAAGCACTCTAGCTTGACGGTGGCTCCTTTGGCAGTCGGGACGGTCTCTGGGAACTGCACTTCGATTTTGGGCTCGTATTCCCCCATCACCCCTGCAAACAAACAGAAGAGCTGAGTCTCAGAGGCTCTTTTAAAATGGACTCAAGTGCTTTTGAGACAACGCAGGCTGCTCCCGTACACCATGAGGTGCACAGTGAATTCCTTCATTCGAAGCAGGTCCATGAGATTGTGACCCTTCTCCCAGTTACTGAGAGAAGACTCGGTCTCACAGAGCCACATCATCGGCCTGGGATGATATTCTGTATGCACCCAACTTTGCTTCTCGAAAAAGACTTTTCTAAAGGTGGTCATGAAAATATAAGATTGATAAAGTCTGAGTCACCAGGAAAGTCACCTTTTTTCAGAATCACAGGGTGGGAAAAAAATAAAACATGTAAAGGTACTTTAAAAAAAATACTAGCAGCCAGGTGCGGTGGTGCACACCTGTCATCGCGGTGGCTCGGGAGGCTGAGGCAGGAGGATCATGAGTTCAAAGCCAGCCTCAGCCAAAGGGAGGCACTCAGCAACTCAGTGAGACCCTGTCTCTCAATAAAATACAAAATAGGGCTGGGGATGGGGCTCAGTGGTCGAGTGTCCCTGAGTTCAATCCCCGGTATAAAAAAACAAAATACAAACAAACATATATATTTTAAAAAATCAAATTTTTTTGGTGCCTTCTTTCTGTGATCACAATTTTTACTTTCACTTCCAAGACTCATCTTAATGAATCATTAATTAGTGCGTGCAAAGTAGCATCAAAAGCTTGAGTTGTTATTATACTCTGAACCGATGTAAAAATAAGAAGCATCTACAGGAAAAAAAGAAAAAAACTTTCAAGTTCTGACAGCCTTCACCCATGGCAGACCTTGAAAGCCTTCTCTCCCACTTTGGCGCATCCTAAGTACTTACCGGTTCTTTCCTATCCGTACATTCTAGGCTCTGTCTACTGTCTCTCTCCTGGTTTTGATACAGTCATTCCTGTCCCGTTTCGGGTCGCTCTCCTTGATTTCTGATTCAACAGTGCCAGGAAAGTATCTGCCATTACCTAGATCAGTCTACCATGTCCTGACTCTGCATTGCATCTGTCCCCTGGGCTCCCCATCGCCCCAGGGAAAAGACACAGAGGGGGTTCAGAAGAAGAGGTTAACAGTAAGGACCGAATGGGCCCAGGTGCACTCACAAAGAGAGACGATTTTGCTCATCTCTCAGACCCTTTCCATCTGCCGTTCCAGAGACTGAGAGACGTCAAGAGGATCTATTCAAAAAAAAGTCACCTGTAAGTGTTAGATGGTGATCATGCAGCTAGGTTGGCTAGAAGATATGTTATCAAAAGCACAAACTCAAGCATAGGGTTGTGTTTTTTTTTTTTTTAATTTTAATATTTATTTTTTAGTTTTTCGGGCAGACACAACATCTTTGTTGGTATGTGGTGCTGAGGATCGAACCTGGGCCGCACGCATGCCAGGCGAGCGCCCTACCACTTGAGCCACATCCCCAGCCCAGGGTTGTGTTTTTTTAAATGTTTGTTTTATGTTTGTTTTCCAGAATGACGGAGGGTATTATATTTGGAGGGACTCTGACATCATTTCATTTGGTGTTTTTTCATCTGGGTCTGATGGATGCACTTTTTTTTTTTGGTACTTGGGATTGAACTCAGGGGCACTCAACCCCTGAGCCACCTCCCCAGCCCTATTTTGCATTTTATTTAGAGACAGGGTCTCACTGAGTTGTTGAGTGCCTTGCTAAGTTGCTGCGGCTGGCTTTGAACTCGAGATCCTCCTGCCTCAGCCTCCCGAGCTGCTGGGATGACAGGTGTGCGCCACCGCAGCACTTGGCACAGATGTATACTTTTGAAAGAGGAAAGTGCAAAAGGAAACCACTGAAGCAAAGCCTGTCTTTCCTCCAAAGAAATCACACTCCAGAAGGATCCCTTCGTTCTGCAACTAGGCTGCAGCCTCAAAGGCGTTCAACCAGCCAGCGAACCAGGAGGGTTCAAGGTAAAAACTCAGGCCCTGATCCCTCATCTCCATCTTTCACTCGGGTCCTTTCTTCACTGCAGCGGATGACCCTCTAAAACTCCAGCACACGGAATCTGGGCTTGACGTGTTCCCAGGACACGGACTTTCCTCCCTTGGTGGCCCATCTCCGCCTCCTGAGCTGCCTTGCACCTACCTCAATTTGGCTCTTGCCCAGAACTGGCCTGGAGGTGGTGCGGCGCCTGCTGACACCAGCCTTCCCACGCCTCTGCCAACTTGCTAACAAACGGCCTGTTCTGCTGAATCATCCATCGTCCCATAAATATCAGGGGGATGACTCTGAGCACAGCCGGCAAGTTCGCACCTCTTAGTGGGGTGTGTGTGGCTGGGTGCCCCGAGAGTGGCGCTGATTAAAAAAAAAAGATCTGCCTTGGGAGCGAGAGGTCTCTTGTCCTCCCTGGAGACCATGACACTCCGCCCTGCCGTGTGTCACATTCTGGAGGTAGATGAGACCATAAGGTAAAAAAAAAATGCCAGGGACAAGGATGTCTCAGAAGCCATCGGGCGTTTCCCCAGCGCACCCATGTCTAGAAACGTGAGCTCGAGATTGTCCTATGAAAATTATACCCAGGAACAAATCTATGTCATACAACTTTGTTGAACTAAAATATCACCGGAAAAGCGGGGTCAATGTTCTGGAACTCGGAACTGCTACTTCCCCACCCTAGAATCCTACCTGTGAGGGTCTAGGCTGGGAGTCTGCTCTCCCTGGATGCTGTCCCCATTCCTGCTGGCCTCTCGTCCCCTCCAGGTGCCCTACTCTGTAGCTTGCAGGGGTCTCCAAAGCCCTGTGCCTAGGACGCCTCTGCTGCTTCTGAAGCTCTGGTGGTGGCTGTCAACCTGCAGTGTCCCCTAGCTTGACCTTCTCTCTGTGGGCCTTTCTAAGGACACGGGTCATACTGGACTATGGGCCCAGCCTATTCCACGAAAATCTCCTCTCAAAACTTGTTCTGAGCCATTGTGGTGGCACACGCCCACCATCCCAGCAGCTCAGGAGGCTGAGGCAGGAGGATATCGAGTTCAAAACCAGCCTCAGCAACTTAGTGAGGCCCTAAGCCACTCAGTGAGACCCTGTCTCTAAATAAAATTCAAAATACAGCTAGGGATGAGGCTCAGCAGTCGAGTGTCCCTGAGTTCAATCCCTGGTACCAAAAAAAAAAAAAAAAAAAAAAAAAACAAAAAACTTGTTCTGACTCCTTTCTCACTGTTTTTATGACATTTTAAAATGGCTTTGGTTGAAATCTAACGTATATACCAAAAATTCACCCATTTTAAGAGTATAATTCGATGATTTTTAGCAATTTCGTTGAGGCCTGTAGCTGTCCACATAACTCAGTTTGGGACTATTTCTAGCAGCCCAATAAAACCCCCGAAGACCACCTGCAGTAAATTACCATTGTGGGTCCCAGCCCTGGGTGACCCCTAATCTGCTTTCTGTCTCTATGCATTTATTCTTCAGGACATTCCCTATAAATGGAATCACACAAGATGTGGCCTTTTGTGTCTGGAGTCAAGGTTCATCCACCTTGTAGCAAGAACCAGACGTTTCTTCTATTTATTGCAGAAAAGGACTCTACCGTGTAGAGGCACTAGCTGCTCATAATCTGCTTGCTGGCTGTATTAGTTTCCTACAGATGCCAAAACAAAGAACCCCAACCCGAGCAGTTCAAGGAGAAAAAAAAAATTATTGCCTCACAGTTCTGGAGGCTAGAAGTTAAAAATGGGCATGTTGCTGGACCCAGTGACACAGGCCTGTCATCCCAGTGGCTCAGGAGGCTGAGGCAGGAGGATCGTGAGTTCAAAGCCAGCCTCACCAATTCAGCAAGGCCCTAAGCAATGTAGCAAGACCCTGTGTCTAAATAAAATAGAAGAAAAGGGGTGGGGATGTGTCTCAGTGGTAAAGTGGCCCCTGGGTCCAATCCTTGGTACAAAAACAAAAACAAAAACATTTGATAGGACCTTGCTCTAAGACTCTGGGTTCATACTGCTTAGCTGTTTCTGAGATTGTGACAGTAGCTGGTTGCCATGTTGTCCTAAGCGGATGAGCCTCTGGGTTGTTTGTATTTTTTAGATCTTAGCAATCATGCTCCCGTGAACACTGGCTTTGTGTACCTCTTTTTCTTTTCTCTTGTTTTTTTTCCCCATGAATTTCCCCGGATGAAAATCTCTTGCTTGTGTCTCAGCTCAAACGATGCCACCCACAGAGAGGTATTTTGTGATCACTCTAAAATAGGTCCCTACTGCTACTCTCTGTTACCATCCTGCTTCCTTCCTGGGACTGATAACAATTTACACTTCTCTCATCTGCCTGCCTGTTCGGTCTCTGTCCTCCGTCTGGATGATAAAACCTGTCACGTCACGTAAGTGAGTCTTTTTCACTCCTCGGTTCCTACCTTCTATGGCAGTCTCCTTGCTTAATAGGGACTCAGTAAATCACTACTGACATAAAACCTTTTACAAATTTCAGGGTACACCTCAAACAGCATCACCGTGTTCTATCTCCTTTATGTGTCTCTTCTGTTACACTTTTTACCTCCTCGAGGAATGAAAATCATTTTGATTTTTTCTTTCTATATCCTTCACAAATCCTTGCTCATTACTAAGAATATATATATATATATATATATATAAATGAAGTGTGATCAGGAGACATGGACGGTGGGTGGGGGCATTGGAGAAACAGGAGTGGGGGTCATTCAGTTTATTCAGTTAAACAGGAATGCAGCCCATAATAGTTATTCAGTTAAACCTATTTCTTTCGAGGCATGGAAGCCGTTCATTAAGAATCGCGGATTTCTAGCTCAAGTTCCCTTGAGATCATCTTTCTGACTGAGAAGAACTGTGCAGGTTGTGTGTCTGGTCCCAAGGAATTTCTGCTCGGTTTATAAGGTGATCCATAATTAAGACTCAACAGGAATAACGGGCCTATCAGTATAATCGAACGCACAGAGACATGGACGAGAGGTGGAATGCTATCGGGGTCGTTGAAAAATGTTCATTCTTATAGAACAACTGCTCTAGTTTTAAAGTCCTAAAGATGAGGGAAGCAATTGTCTCCAGCTATAGCATAAGCGATTTTTTTGGAATACCCGTGAACTCTCCCATTTAATTTGGTTACGTTTCGCACGAGTTGTGTTTTTATTTTGACGCTTGCTTTCACTTTAACCATCTTGGCCTTTACTCTCTGCATTCAGTGGAAAAGTAGTTGCCTTTTTCCTTAAAAAAAAAAAAAAAGACTGCTAAAAGAGGCATGCATTTTTTTTTTAAAGTCGTTCCCTCTATCCACCTGTGCACTACTCTGGTGATTTATGGACTGATCAGGCTAAAAAAGTGCAAACTGAGGGATGAAATTGTTCCACGACACTTTTTCCATCTTCCAGTGTTTTTACATGGTGGGAAGATGTAGAGGTTCAGCCGTGACTACGCCACCTAGATAATGCGGACATAGAGAAGATGTAGAACATATTCTCACTCAACTAGGAAATATCATCTCAGCCATCTTCATGTTCTGCTGTATGGGCTGAACGATTTGTCTATAGAGACAGCTCTTGTTATCAATTTTAAATAAAGATAGCAGTACCAATAATTTTACTTCTATAGCAAATGAGTCTTAGTTCCTGCACGGTGAATGTTTTCTATTCTTTGGCAGAAGAGGGTCACCATAACAAGAACGGAACTTGCAGAACTTGAAATTCCACATGTCAAACTCCTCAAAAGGCGTGGGCTTAGCTCTAGGAAACTTGGTAAATATTTATCTAACATAGACCATAAACCATGCCCTGTGCCTACCAAGGGGACACACTGTGGATGATGCAGACCTCATCCTGACTCTGTAGGACCCTCCCCTGCATCTCTGCTCTATGCATCCTATGGTCATGTGGCACACACAGGCAATGATTAATCATCTACTGAACAACAGAAAGAGTGGGTTTCATGACACTGACCGGCCTACCCATTCCTTGGTGTTTCTTCTAAAACAAATTCTTACATCACCTGGAGGGTTTGAGTTTTTGGGCATAAGTGGACTCTAAGACTGAGAATCTGCATTTCTAAGAAGCGGCCGGATGGTGCCGATATTGATGATAGGAAGATTGCACTTTGAGAATCACTTTTCTCAATGGGAGCAAAAGCAAGGTGTTCCAATTAACATGAACAAACGGTCCAACTTGAAGGATGTGGAAAAGACAACCCCCTCAATAGTGTGGCCTGGGAAGAAGGAGCCAGGGACACATTGACAACATTGATCCTTCCCCAAATAAATCCTTTCCCAGTGACAGGGCAATAGACCCTGGACGGAAAGAGACAAGTAAGTGCTGAATGCTAAACTCCGGATCCTCCATCCTTACCCAGTAAAAACAAGCTTCAAATTCTCACCACCTGTTTCCTGAATGCCCACACGGATATGTTCTGCCAAAGTCTTCAAGGGTTAAGCCGTCTCCCAGTGTGTCACCTACATAAACCCAGAGCGCTCTTGTAATGGGCGCCATTTTCTACACAGAAAGTGAGCCCATCGGATGCCTGACTCCGGTACTAAATAAAAGGCAAAGCTGATCCATGAAGCCCACTCCCGGTTCTTTGGATTTTCATTATGGTGCTGAAACCATGTTGGTTATTTTTTTTTGCTCACACAAGGGACACCCATAAATAGGGGTGTTCTCTGGGCTGGTCAGTGGGAGGGTACTGCTCACGGAGTCCTACCAGGGACAAAGCCCCCGAGGAGCCTGGGACTCTGCAGATGACCTTGTGGCAATGACTGGCCCACTTTCAAAAGCCGAAGCCAATGTCTGTGAGAACACAGCATTTAACAAAATAACCGGCGATTTACAGAACAGGAGAGAGAAATCAGACACCCGCTGCGCTTGTTTGAGTACAATCTGTGGCGTGCTGCGTTGGCAGGAGGAGGCCCGTCTGCAGAATGTGGTGCCATAAGATTTTTGCCAGCGCCTGCCTTAGCTGGAATCTGTGCTCGATAAACGAAACCACAGAAGGAACATCACCGGCTTCCACCGAGTGGGATTTCCTACTGGAAAAAAAAAAATACGGTGGAAATTGCTTTAGGAAGCGTTCCCAAGAACATTCCTCTGGTATGAGAAACAAGTCATACAATGCGTTTTCCGTTAAGAGGCAAGCTCTTGGCAATACCCGACGTGACACACAGAGTCCCTTGGCTGAGTCTACCTTCTGCCCTTTTCCAAAAAAAAGTTTGTTTTCTTCCTGGTGGAAGGGCACATAGGAAGTTCTAGTGAACTGTCCAAGGAGTATCTTGGATCACTGCTCAGCACACCCCGTGGGTTAACTCCCCCTGAGTTGGAGGGAACAGCTCTCCTAACAAGAATGTCCCCACCACTGGGAAGGAGAAGTAAGTACCTTAAGGCTGTGCGTCCTGACACTTAGGGATTAAATAAAGAACAAGAAAGAAAAAAAAAAATCCAATGTATCTTCAGAAACCTGTGAGTAATAAAAATAAACCTCGTTATTTGTCTTAAGACAAACCCAAATCTTCAGCCTTCATTCCTTTTCAATAACTAAAATGCAGAGAAACTCTTTTTCTAGAAATTGTTCTCATATAAAGATAGAATGAGCGTGTATCCCTACTTGGATACGTTTTTTTTTTTTGGCACTAGGAATTGAACCCAGGGGTGCTTAACCACTGAGCCACCTCCCTGGCCCTTTTTATTTTTTATTTAGAGACAGGGTCTCACTAAGTTGCTTAGGGCCTCGCTAAGTTGCTGGAGCTGGATTTGAACTCACAATCCTCCTGCCTCAGCCTCCCGAGCCGCAGGGATTGCAGGTCTGCGCCAGAGCCCCTGGCTTGGGACACTCTTGTTTTACCTGAATTCCTGAAGTAATGAGGATCATCTTTTAAGCCAACTTTTTTCTTCTCTTCTATTTGTCCTATTAAAATGTTCCTCCTATTGTGTGGAACTAAACCCTTTCTTGGCTTCTGGTCTTCGTTCAAGTCTTTGGAGTCACAGAGGAAAAGTCTTCTGACGGACAGTCTCCAGCTACTTAAAGATATCACCATGTTGTCATAAGTCAGTAAAGTTTTTCTAGAGAAGGGCAGAGAGCCAGGATTTTATTACGCTTTGTGGGCTCGGTCGTCTCTGTTACTACTCCACTTTCCTATTACAACTGCAAAATGTCAACAAGTTGAGAGGTTGTGTCCCAATAAACTCTCTTTACAAAAACAGGTGGTTTTTGTAAATAAAGCCACGAGTCCTAGCTGTCTGGCCCCTATCACAGACGAAATGAGAAGATAGCAAAGTCCGAAAGAATCATTCGATTCAACAAGCCATTGGAACTAACAAGGGATTTTGGTGAACCTCCCAGATACTGTGTCACTTAGAAAGTTAACAGAACTTCCATGTATTAGCAATAACGAATCCTAGAATAAGATTCAAGCAAAATACTATTTAGAAAAGCAAAAAAAAAAAAAAAATTATATGAATATTCAAGACTTCTATGGAGAAAGTTTTATTTACAGAAACAGACCATGGGCAAGACCAGACCTTTAAGAGGGAGTCTGTCAATCACTGGTTTATAACAAACACTATGTCTTCTACGTTGGTTTCTTTCTCTCCCTCTTTGGTTACTTATCCAACCCTTTATGGAAGCCTGGGCTGATTCCCAGCATGCACCCAGGTTTTCCTTACCCCCAGGGTCAAAATCTGTACATTATGTCACTGTGTCCTTGACCACTCTGCAGTAGATCAACTTTAGTTCTCCATTCTCCCCCAACAGGGCCCTACTCCTGTGAAAGATTGCAATTAGACTCTCCAACCCGACTGGAGCCTGTGAGGGGCACATAAAGACTTTTGCATCCTGAGCAGCGATAAGTCCACAGCAGGTGCTCCACGAATACCTGCTAGCTCTATGCAAGATCAAAAGACCGCCCGGGTCAACGCTACCCTTTCCTGCAATCCGAATCCCTCTGTTGGGTTGAATGTACTCTTTAGAGCTCCATGATGTCATCCCAAAAAAGAATGAAACGTTGGATCCTCCGCCAACGAGAAGTGCTCTAAGGTCTGTTGATTTCACCGTGCACCACGGACGGACCCTGGGCATTGAACAGATGCTTTTGTGACTGACGAGCCCAATGACTACCCAAGACCTCTGGCTTCCAGGGACCTTTATTGGAATTGGCTGTGCTGAAGGTCTGGAGCCTACTGCCAAGTTCCTCAGCTTGTCAAGCCTTCCTCGAAATATCCAGGGCCATGAAGATTCTATGACACCCGATGAGCCATGGCTGTCTGGCCAACCATCTCATATCCCTCAGTCGTGTAAAATGTTCTCATCGGACGTGATTTGCACCCAAGACTCCTCAGCTGCGATGCTGTGGGAGAATTAAAAGACGGCCGGGACCAAGCTACACCAAAGTTGCCATCAGACACAACAGTAAGACAAAGCCAAGCACGTTGGCAATCAGCTCCAGATCTTCAATGATAATAAAACGACGTGCCAGCCCATGCAAACATCGACCAAAGAGACTTTGCCTGCTGCCTCTCTAAACGCAAGGTCATCAAGAGAAACCGGGTAGGTCGAGCGTACGATTTAAAAGAGATTCCCCTTAATGACTGGGTTTCGGATCTGACCACTGGGTTAATTAAGTGGCCTACAAATAAAGCTAATCTGCTCCCGAAGACAAACAGTGGTTGTTAAGGCCCACGGGAGACCCTAATGCAGTTTTGGGGGGGGGGCAATATCAGGAAAGTTTACTGTCAATCGTTGGCGGGATCGCCATAAAGGATACACGATACCATGGTGATAAATTTCCAGAATGTTCTAATTTTCTCCTTTCCATTATTTAAGGTTTTCTTTGCTCTTAAATTTGGAGCCTTGCAGGGAATGTATTCTGAGCCATGACAGAGTCACCGAGGTGGAAGCTCACGGCTCATGGTGTGCTGCAAGAATTCACCTAGTTGCCCACTAGGATGGGTTTTTGGTGTTTGAAGGAAATCTAACACGAATGAATAGTATTTGTCTGTGGAGTTGTATTTGATATTACCTGGCCTGTGCCCAAATTGAGACTGGAGTCAATCAAGTTAGAAAGTTATGCCTGGAATCCCGCAGACAACTTAGATATAACTTAGATATAATCACTTATTTGGGGGAAAGAGATTCTAGGCACTGAACTCAGGGGCACTCGACCACCGAGCCACATCCACAGCCCTATTTTGTATTTTCTTTAGAGACAGGTTCTCACTGAGTTGCTTAGAAATCACTCATTTTTATGTGTACACAGATATGCACACAAACATATGCTTATCAATGCGTAGAAATAGGGAGATGAATCAGACAAAGGGAAAGAGAGAAAGAATTTTAGATTCTAAGCTAGGACATATTTAATTTCCCCTGTTCCCTAGTATCTCTTCTGGGTAGAGTTCTAATTAGGGATAATATTCAACAATATTTAGGAACCAGCAGATAGACCCAGGCCGTACACTGCTCAGCATATGTCTTGATTCTAATAAGCAAAACCAAGATCTGCCAAACCCATCTGCAGCCAGTCTCAAGGAAAACGGAAAAAAAAAAAATATGAAGACCAGACGAGGATTCTTCATGCTCGATTAGGGAGTCTTGCATGTACCAGACATAAACATCCTCACAGACTCGGTCTCATTTTCCCAATTTCTCATTTCTATGTTAATTCTTTGCCTCTTTAGCCATCTGACGGGGAGTCAGGGGCGATGATGGAAGACGGAGGGAACAGCCATTATGATCCTCATGGAGTTCTATTATTTCTCTAGTAGACAATGAGGTTAAAGCCATACCTCCAAAGTTGCTTAGCTAATAAATAGGGGGTCTAGATTCCACCCAGAGAGCCTGCCTCCAAGGTCTTCCTGACCTATATTTGATTAAGGATCTGAGATATAGGAAGGACCAAGAAAGATACAAGTAGGGATATGGAAAATGGAAAGGCAAGTCCTGGGGCGCTGTGGAATCGTGGTGTGCCAGGGGCAGGTGGCACTTATCGTCCATGAGGAGGACCTATGGGGTCTCACTTTCTATGATTCACTGTGACTTTGGGGGCTGGATTGAACGCATCCAAGTCCAGAACTGCTTAGCTGGACCTCCAAAGAAATAACCTGAATACCGGACCACACACTGCCAGTCACTACATCCCAGATCTCGTGGAGGGATCACTTCATTGATTTTATTCCCAGAGAAGAGACGTTTGGGTCATCTTTATGTTGCAACCTCTGTTTGATTTATATTTCCGCCTTTCTCTCACCTGCAGACAGGATCTCATTAAAGAACCGGCTTTGTGCATAGCAATATAGTTTGAGTGTCTCTTTTATGTACTGCAACCTCAATGGGAAAGACATTATGAATTTTCGCCATGGAACGCTCATGGAAATTAAGACTAAATGGCCATTAGTTGCCGAAGAATGAGATCTTTACTTAGTCTGCTAATTTAGTGATAAAGTATTCTGATACAAAACATGTGTCATTCCTGTGAAGAGATACTAGACAGGCTGAAAGAGGGACTGATACCCACTTGAGGTGTCCATGACAATCTTGAAATTTTTGTTTCTGCTTCCTATTTTTTTTGGGGGGGGGTGGTGGAGGGGGTAACCAGAGATTGGACTCAGGGGCACTCAGCCACTGAGCCACCTCCCCAGCCATATTCTGTATTTTATTTAGAGACAGGGTCTCACTGAGTTGCTTAGTGCCTCACTTTTGCTGAGGCTGGCTTTGAACTTGTGATCCTCCTGCCTCAGCCTCCCGAGCCGCTGGGATTCTAGGCATGCACCACCGCACCCAGGGGTCCCTTTTTTCTTAAGGGGCAGGTTTGTGTGATGCTTGCCTTCTGCTACATCATGTTTGTACATCAAAGTCCATATTTCCCTGATTTCTGTGATTCGGCACCCTAAAACTGACCAAGTCACTGCAGAAACATTCTGTCCCAAATACATTTTGGGTAGAGGCCAGAGGAGCTGTGTTTTCAAATAATTGCTTACAAAGTAATTTCTGTCTTTGGAAAAGCTCCTTCGCCTTGGGTTCTGGAGAAGTGGCGATGATCACTGTCAACAACACTGGGAACTGGCCTACTGGTCCCCTAAGGGATGGTTGCTTGGCTTTACCTAGGGGAAATGCATCTTCACCCCAACATACTGATTTCACATTTTCCATGAGGCTGGCAGGATGCTTGGGCCCAGCACAAAGACGGATGAAAACAGCGATCTTTGATTCTAATCTGGGTAGGGTGGGAAAGTGAGCTACTTAGTATTTACTATGGATATATCAGGTGAACATCGTGATAGAAAAATGCACTTAAAACCAGAAAACAAACGATTCTTCATGGGGCCCAGGAAGAGAAGCTGTATTGGGCCTTCACAAATAATGTCTGAAATAATGTTCTCGGTTCTTCCTTGGCAAACCCGGGCTGGGACACCATTTCAGCCAATGACCTTCCTCTACCCTTGGTGGCCACACCAGATTTCTAAGTGCATCTTGCTTTTCTCTACTGTGACCTCCCTCTCCACTAGTAGCCCAGAAAGTTCTGGCAATTGTACCTGAAAACTATATCCTGAATCCACCTCTGTGCTTCCCTGCCCAGTTTTCCCTCGAGGGCCTCCAGATCTGGCCCCTGACCCCTTTCCAAGCTCAACTTTAAGCAAGCTCTCCCGACTCACTGTGCTCCAAGTATGCTTAATTGTTTAAGTTGCCACAACATGCAAAGAGCTATTCACTGACCTCAGGACCTTTGCATACGATGCAGACTCAGCCTGTCTTGTTCCACCAGCTGATCCTCAAAGGATGGATTTCTCATCATCCAGGATTCAGCCCCTAGGTCCTGCCTCAGAAAGATTTTCCATGGAAAATCACTTTGAAGTCCATACCCACACCACAGAGCCTTCATTTCACCAAACTGACAGATTTACTGCTCTCTAAAATAATCTGATTTTTTTTTTGTTTAGGGTCATTTGTTTTCTGGGGTGTCGTTTCTTGTAGGAGAATATGGGTACCATCAGGGAGGGGCCTTCCGGTCCTTGCTTATCAGCCCACAAAGCCATGGTTGTAACATAGCAAGTGCTAAAGAAATATATGTTCAATAGATGACTAAACAAAAGACCAAAGTGTAGATCATTTGCCCCCAAATTCCACAGTAGGGTCTACACTATAAGGATGCTCAGACCCTGTCTATACAGCTGGTCTTGCTCTAAACTCCCTGTTCTGGGAGGTTCAGAGTCCCACTTGGGTTAAAAATTCATGGAGAGAGTTACAAACTTGGGAGATAGAAATCTGGGCTCTCATCTGGAATCTTCCAAGCCTGTCTTGTGTAAATTCAGGTAAGAAGTGGTGTCATCCAACGAAAAAGAGCACAGAGAGAGAGAGAGAGAGAGAGAGAGAGAGAGAGAGAGAGAGAGAGGGTTTAAAATACCAGGCTCTGCAGTCCATCGGACATGGGTGCTGGGTGGGGATCCTGAGCCAGGACTTTTCCACTGTGTGGCCTCGGGATTCACTGTGGAACATATCTTTCACTGGAGTTTAGAGAAGTAGCCTGATGTGGGGTGAGGGGCTGGGGTTGTGGCTCAGTGATAGGGAGCTATAGCCTAGCACATGCAAAGCCCTGGGTCCAATCCTCAGCTATATAAAATAAAATAAAATAATAAAATAAAATAGAATAAAGGTATTGTGTCCAATTACAGTTAAAAATATATATATTAAAAAAAGCACGGGTGATTTATATACATTGTTAGGTCATTAAGCAATTAAGGTGAACTTCATATATTTTCTTGAAATAGCCTCATGATAGTGTGAGGAATTAAGACTTCCGTCTCAAAGGGGCCTCGTTAATTCTCCATCGGACGGCCATGGGAACTGTGACTCTAGCTTTATAAATCCAGATGTTACTTGGGATAATGGAAAACTTCTTTCTGAATGCTAAATCACATCGAATTGATTAATGAGCTAATTGCTCAACCTTTCACTCCAGTCTGCCTGTGTATACTAATTTCAGTGGGAGAGAAACAAGAAATAGATCCCCTTGTTATTTATATTCACCTAAGTCCACATTCCATGCCTGTTGAGATGGGCAATTAGACTTCTAATTAGTTTTCCAAAATGGATTCAAGGGCTTCTTTCTCACACAAGTGGACAAAATATGGGTACCAAATGAAGGGAGCATTACTCTTTGAAGGTCTGTGTGCCAGTAACATGACATCATTACATATTCAGCCTGTAACTGAGCGCTGTCTCTTTCTCTCTCTTTCTCTCTCTCTTCCTCTTTCTCACAGGCACACACCCACCCAGAATTAGCAAAATTAAGCTAGACAACTCACCGTCATTTCTCAATATCAGAGGTGTAGGTGGCCCCAGGACCTTGTGATTCGTCACGGTATTGGTGACCACACAGGTATAGTTCCCGACATCTGACTTTTCTACTTTGGCAATGTACAGATTCCCGGTCTCTTGAGACACGAAACGACGATTATCCTGATAGGAAGGGTATTCGTTGAAGATCCAGGCGTAGCTCAGCTCTGAAAGTAAAAGGAAGCATCATCGTTAGAGATACGACTTTGGGAGACTTGAACTTGACCTTATTCAGGAAAGAAATGGTCAAGGTAGAAATTCACACTGTTGCCCAGTGATTCTCCTTCAGCCTGTAAGACATGGATACAAAGTAATCACACAGTATCTTTGTCAGTTCAATAAGGTTTTATTTGTGGAGAACTAGAAGATACACTGAGAGCTGATGCTGAGAAGTCCAAACTTGATAGTTTGCTAAGCGTGTACCAAGGTCTATGCACCTCTTACTAATGCTTAAACCAGACACCCAGGGAATCTATAATCTTGATATGGTAATAGAACCCCCCAGGAAACCGGTTCACACTTTCATTTCATAGATAATCATACAATACACCACAACACCACATATCTGCACCAAACTTCTGGTTTCCAATGCATCTGATAGTTTCCCGTTAACTGAGATGCTTTGGCACAAAGGAACAAAATAACGCATCCGCACTCTTATCCCTGGTTAGAGTTGGAATCCTACCCAGAGTCTCAATCTGGTCTTCTCCCAATGTCTCCAACTATGGACCCAAATTCTACTCTCTTCTTATTTATGAGGTTGAACATTCCTGCACCATTTTAGGGACACAGCAGTTTAACCTCACAAAAACACTCACAAAAACATCATTGCAAACGCTCCTTAAATCCACCTAAGCTGACTAGTTGACTGATCCTGCAAATATAAATCTGTATTTTTAAAAAATAGTTGGATGTGCTATTCTCTACGTAAGAGGGTACATGGGGGAACCCTGGGGACCCAGCAATAGATTTGCAAATATGTACTCTTCCCGGAATATCAGGGGGATACATGTAACGGGCAATCATGCTTGAAAATGCTCTTTTGAAAGGCCTTATTTTTCCTAGGGATTAGGTAAATGCTTTCTGAATGAACATATAAGCCCACGCTTTCAATTTCAAACAAAACAAAACAAAACAAAACCCTAAATGACAGTGAATTTGAATGACTGATTGAGGTGACCCCACATAGTCCAAGGAAACCTGACTTCTTCGGTGCCAGGCACCCCAGGATGGCTCTCTTAATGAACTCCAGGTTATTCAAAGCTGAAAAAGTGATAGTCCAGCTCCTGGCCCCGATTAGCCAATGTTTTGTTTGAAATAATCATTTGGTTCAGGGGATGGGGAAGGAGCAATTGGAACGCTAAGGGAACCTATGGTTTCACAAGTAGTTGGCTGAGTTACCACATTGCTCTTTAAAGTGATCCTGGGTTAAATTCCAAATGCACGGAGTGTCCTTGGAACACGGTAGAAAGGCCACTTGAGTCTTGTAAAGAGAACATTAATTTTACCTCGAAAGGTATTTTTGCCGTTCAGTCCTTTCCATGAATCCCAACTGCGTTTGACCTGGAGAACTGGATGGACAAGAGGAAATCCTCTTGGCTTTAATGATCTGCTGTTGACGTACAAAGGAGGGGTCTATGCCGGGTTGCTTTCCCTTTTATGCCTGGATTAGAACATTTACGCATGCGTTGCTTTGGAGAGACCCAATTATGTTTATAGGAGAATAGCTAATCACTTTATTTATGCGTGTGCCTGTAATTAGAAGTCACCCCATGCTGATGTCAAGAGGGTATTCAGTGTAAATAAACAAGTGCTTCCTAGTAAACTAGTCACTTCCTTAAGAAATTAAAACCTCAGAGAGGAGAAGCCCCTGTCCTAGGTCCTGAAGTACAATCACTATGGCAGGCTTCCTGCAAGAATGGATTTTAACTGAAGGCACAGACTAGGGACACAGCATGGGGGGTCTCCAGCAAGCCCAACTACCTCTCAGCACTTCAAGAAGCACACAGTCTGTCTCCTTAGGAGCTCTAAGAGAGTTTTAAGTACAAATTAGCATCTCCAAAGCCACAAGCTTTAGAAGTTAGAAAGTAATTCACCAGCACAATATGAATCAAAGCACACACCTCTGTGCAGAGATTTGCAATGGATCATGGGCAACTGTACACATCTTCCCGGAAGATATTTCCTTCAAAACTTTTCTCATGGGTGGTGGCTGCGGGGCTGTGGGGATTCTGTAGGAGGAGGCACCCACAGCATCTTCTAAGTGGGCTTAGAAATAGGCATCCAGGGGGCTGGGGTTGTGGCTCAGTGGTAGAGTGCTCACCTAGCATGCACGAGGCCCTGGGTTCAATCCCCAGCACCACGTAAATGTAAGATAAAAATATTGTGTCTACCTAAAACTAAAAAACAAGTATTTAAGAAAAATAAGAAAGAAAAAGGCATCCAGAAGGTCAGACCCACGTTCAAGTCTGAGTTTGCAAAAGGAAAGCTGGGTAAACTCTGTCACTTTGAACTTCTGAATCCTGGAAATGGTGCTGATTTTCAACAGGTGAGAATCGTTGTGTGAAATGTCACCTGGAAATCTCTCAAGGGCTGAACAGAGCTTGTCATGACTGGTTTACCCTTCACCAGCTGAATCCTTATAAGAGTTAAATAAAAAATTGTGAAGGAATCGGATTCCATTAGCATGCTACTTGAGCTATTGACAAACCAGTTAATTCCTTTGGTCTCACTGCGTTGGGAGTGAACCGACTTGGTACTTTAGTGGGAGACATAAACAACCCTATGTGCACACTGTAGTGTCTCTCTCTTTCTTTCATCCCCAACCCTTTTTATGTTTTATCTAGAGACAGGGTCTTGCTAAATTGCTTAGGGCCTCGCTCTGTTGCTGAGGCTGGCCTCCAACTTGTGATCCTCCTGCTTCAGCTTTCTGAGTCTCTGGGATTACAGGCATGCACCACCATGCCAGGTATCCTGTGGCATATGATCAATTATAGTTTTTGCACACATATTTCCTGTTCTCTGCCCCCCGTTTCCCAAAAGTTAAAGGGTCATCTGATCCCATGACTTTGAGAAGCACTGCGTTAAACAAAGTTAAGCAGATTAAACTTTTTTTTTTTTTTCTTTCAGAACTGGAAGGAGATCTCAACATGCCAATATCCTTGAAATTCCTTAGAGTGTTTAATTACTTAAACATATTTGATAATACCACCCCTACAACACACACACACACACACACACACACACACAAATTGATTTTCTAAAACATCCATCCATAGCTCACACAGATTAGTTTGGAAAATCCTGCAATAATACAATTCAATTAAAAAAAATAAGAAAATTAAAAATATAAGAAAAAATAAAGCTGATACCTGCATTACTTCAGTGTTTGAGAAAGTTATTAAATGGAACAAAAAAACCCCCACAAATTTAGCAATACTCCTCTATACTTCTTAAAAAAAATTAGAAGAAAGTATTTTGAAGCTTTTTATCATACAGAAATGAAAATACTAGAGTAGATAGGGTTAGCGTGCTTCAAACATAAATCTTACCTGCCTTGACTTATCACATGCTAACCTACAAATATGTACAATTTTCATGTGCTAATGTACCCCTGATAAATAAATTGAAAAAAAAAGTAAATAAACAAAAAGCCAATTCATGAAGGAGATAGAGTAGTAAAGAGAAATTAAAGTGGGCTCAGAGGTAGAGCCCTGGCCTAGCACGTATGAGGAACTGGGTTTGATCCTCAGCACTGCATACAAAAAATAAGGAAATAAAAAAAGTTTTGTGTTTTTTTTTAAAAGAGAAATTTAAGTACGATCATGGATTAGCCAGATCCTGCTCAGATCTTTTAAAACATAATTTGCAGAACAGACTTGAGGTGCCTCACCCATTAGTGTAGCCTCGGGGGATCAAGCTGTTCAGTAATAATACCTGTCCACGTTGTCCTGCACGATTAAGGGCCAGTGAATTCTCATGGTACCTTCTCTAGGGTCTCCTGGGGCCAAACTGGGCCCCTGGCCTGACTCCAGTATTTCCATGAAGTCAACTGGAAGAGTTCTCTGGAACTCTGCTCCAAAGAGAAGAGTTGATCTCCAAATTGGATAGAGAGAAAAAATCCAAAAAAAATGAAAGAGAGCCATCCAATAGCAAAATTACTATGTTGTAAGAATTTCCCAAAATTGTAATGAGGGAGACGTAGAGGGGCAGAGGCAGCCCGGGCAAGAGCGAGAGAGGAGTTCAGAACAGGGTCAGAACAAGGAGCATGCAGAGGGTCTTCTAGTGAGGTCAACTTGGAGGACCCAAGTGGGGGACCCAATAGAAAAACTAAGACAGACAAGTAGACGGAGGGGCTACCCATCAATACTAGTGAGGAGCATGTGGACAGGAGATAAGGTACGAAGAATATTCCAGAGACCATAAAAAGAACAGGCCAACACTCCCCCTCGGGATTTCCAGCTCTGAGGCCCCTTCTCTTTGGAGAAGTCTGTCTCTGTCACTTTTGCAATAAAACTGCTGCTTTCCTATGTCTCTGTGTCCTGTTCTTCAATTTTTTTGGCTCAAGGAGACCATGAACCCAGCACCCCTAGACGGTCACCATGATAACAATATCACAACTTAACCCGTTTTTGCATATTGCAAACCAAAACAGACCACCACCGCCACGGTCAAGTATCAAAGATGACTTTCAGAAGTTCAAGTTTGGACTGAGGAATGCCCCGTGGCGTCCTGAAGTTCAAAGGTCAGCCATGGGCTCTGCTGCTGATCTGGTGAAATCACGCTATGCTCAGGGCTGAGACTCCTGCACGCAGGGGACATCTTTCACCAGGATATCAGCTTGATTTTCTTTACAGCAAATATCACCATTCGGAATAGTGATACTTGTCGAGATGTCTGGGGCCTTCACAGAGAAATGGGGAAAATATAATGCAGCAATAACTCTTGTATCAGAGCAGACAAGAGATGTGCAGTAAGTTACCAACAGATCATTTCTTCTTCTTCTCCTCCCCCTCCTCCTCCTCCTCCTCCTCCTCCTCCTCCTCCTCCTCCTTCTTCCTCCTTTTGAAGGTATGAAAATTCTGGGGCTCAGAAAGGGTCGAGTGGGGGCATGTGCCAGAGGCAGAGTGGGCAGCAACCTAGTCCTGACTGAGCTCTGTTTCCAGGGCTCTTCTAGAAAACAAATGCTCTTGACATTTCACAGTCAAAAGCAGGATGGATAGACCACTCAGAGACAGTCCAGATTTCCCCTAAGAACCCAAGTCTATTTTTATCAGAGTAAAACATTAATCCACTGGGTTACGTGAAATGCTCTTCACATTCTGGAAAAATAAAGCCAAGTAAATAAAACAAAATAAATTCTCTTCTGCTGCAGTGATCAAGAGAAAAAAAAATAGATCCCACTCTGTTTGATTTCCTTAGGGACTTGCAGGCAATATTTATACTTCCTTAGACTTGACAGATTTCTTTTGATAAGTTTTCACACACTAATTGCTCTGGAAGTGACAGACAGTTTCTGTCCCCTTGGCAATTTTTAACAACCGAGTAAACAAATACTTGGAATGCAATATATTCAATAGATGCTGAGACTTTTCCTGCTCAGCGGAAAATACGGAGACTCATTCCACCATGATACTCCTGAAGACAGAAGGACCTAGCCAGGCTTTTCTGATCTGTAGCACCCAAAGCTATTGGAAGTTCATGTCAAAACTCCACTATGGTTGTGGAATCTTATTTTCGATATGACCGGGTCAACAGGAAAGGATCTTTAGCTATTATTTTTTAAGAAAAAAAGACACCAATTGAGCTATTTTCAAATGCAGGTGCTTGTGGAGCAAATAGATCCAAGGGCTATGTGTTCTCTGGGGGGAATGAGCTTCCCTTTTCTTGACACCAATTTCTTTTTAGCATTTATTATGCTTTGTTCTATGGAGTTCTAGTCCAATGGTAGTAAAGATGTCAGATTGGAAATATGCTTTTCTTCAGTCCTCAAAGTTTTAAATATAAAGGATCCCTAGTCCAACCCTCTCCATGTGATTGATCAGGAAAATTAAGTCTAGAGAAGTTACACGAGACGATCATAATTGCACATTTGGTACCTAGCAGGGATGGGCTTATGGGGGGTAGCCACGGTGTTCAGAAGCGCTGGTTCTGTTAGGAAGCCGTATGCTCCCGTAAAATTTTATTTTGGACCTAGAAGAGGTTAGTGTTGCTTATCTGTAAACTGAAGGAGTAGGGCCAGGTGATCTCAAGTCTCTTCCAATATTAAAATTCCATAAATTCTACATACATGCCATCCCAATCCAACTTCCTCATTTGATGCATTTGCTAGATAAGGAAATTAAGATCTATAGAGACCGGGAATACTTGCTAAAAATTGCATGGGTCCGTTTTTGGCAAAAATCAAGAACTAGAAAACACACACACATACACACACACCCCATAGAGTTACTCTGTCGACTGGAGCTGTGTTGTACTTTGTAGAAGGAAAATACTGCAATTAATAATTAGGAAAATCCGACGTGAGTCTTTGCATTGCAACCAACCTAGGCTTTAAGAATCATTTTAACAGCATGAGAGAGTCTCACTATTTGTAACTAGTTCTGGCTGCACCTATCCCCCATTGCACACAGTATTTGTGGGGTTGAATTCAAACAGGTATGATTCTGAAGAAGTCAATGTGAAAAAATGCATTTTAAGTGATTCTCCAAATGAAATGGGAAACGTGAACACATTCTCTGGTTCATTTGAAGGCCAAATATTTACCAAGTCCTAACTGTTTGGTAAAGCACTGAGCTGGTGCTCTAGCATACAGCTACACTGTCGAATGCTGGGAGGTGGGTAGGGAGATGGGACCGGAACCCGTTAGCAGTTTCCTGGGCAAAAGAGG
Organism: Spermophilus citellus; assembly: GCF_964194105.1. NCBI lineage: Eukaryota > Metazoa > Chordata > Mammalia > Rodentia > Sciuridae > Spermophilus > Spermophilus citellus. The sequence continues at coordinate 9,129,337 of NC_138201.1, read as the reverse complement.
AGATGGAGAAAAATCCAGAAAGAATCCTGGATTTGGTGTGAAGAGACAGGGCTGAGTTTTGGCTTCAGTGCCCAGGGGGCTGAAAACGAATTTCTATCCCTGTTTTTCATCTGAACAATAGAATACTGAACAGAAAAACCAAGCCTTTTGGTGCACGCCTGTCATCTCAGCAGCTCGGGAGGCTGAGGCAGGAGGATCGTGAGTTCAAAGCCAGCCTCAGCAATTTAGCGAGGCCCCTAAGCAACTCAGTGAGACCCTGTCTCAAAATAAAATATATATTTTTACAAAAGGGCTGGGGATGGATGTGACTCAGTGGGTAAGCACCCTCTGGGTTCAATCCCCAGTACAAAAAAAAAAAAAAAAAAAGAATTCCTTCTCTGCCTAAACCAAGAATCGCATTGATCACCTTTGAAGGTAAACTCAAAGATTCTGCTGATATTTCCCCCTCTTACTCTCTAATAAAAATCATCTTCTTGTAAATGGAATGTCAAGTGGCTTGTCTTTCTCTGACCTTCAGGAAGCTAAAGATGCCAGAAATTGTGAGTAATGTAAAAAATTATATATCTATCTATATATAAAAGAACTGGCTCACAAACCTCAAGGACAAAAGAACACTAGTGATTCTGCCTGCTGGGATAGCAAGAGCATCCGAGTGTGTGTGTGTTGTTGGGAAGATCCGTGAGCTATGCCAAGGGAAGAATGAGAGACTTGTGCTGTGTCTTCTCTGGTTAGACTCGAACAGTAAATGGTGGGGACTCTTCTCTAGGGAACAATGGTCGGGGCATCAAGAGTGTGGGGAGGTGTCTGAGAGAAGCTGAAATCTGCAGAGGTGGAGAGGGGGAGAGATACGGCACCTTCAATAATTAAAAGACGGAGGAAGGGGTACGCGACACCTCTAGACAGCTGTGACCCTCTACAGCTTAGGTCACTGCAATCCCCGCTGCAGCACACAGGACTCCTATTCTGAATGGTCTGTGGCCCCAAGAACTTGGTTCAGGTAGGTCCCAGCATCCAGGAAGATCATTCAAGGTCCAGACACTATCTTCATTATTTATAGGTCCTGAATAGAACAGGGATCGCATCTGTCTGTCACCAGGACCACACGATACCACTCTGACATCCATGGCTGACACTTTACCATCCACTCTAGCAGGCACCAGATTCAGAGTCCTTCTCAGTACAGTGCCTCAGGCCATCGGCTGCACACAGCCTGTGTTGGCACAAAAAGTGCAAACTTCTCCATACAGTGCAGGTTGATCTGAAGAGCCAACATACAAAATGGTCCAGACTCCAAAACTTTATGAGCGCTGATAATAATGCTAGAGACTGGGAAAATTCCCCAACAAGAAATGTCTCATGGCCGGGCGCGGTGGTACACCCTGTAATCCCAGGTGCTCAGGAGGCTGAGTCAGGAGGATTTCGAGTTCCAAGCCAACCTCAGCAAGTTAGCGAGGCCCTAAGCAACTCAGTGAGACCCTGTCTCTGAATAAAATACAAAATAGGGCTGGGGAGGTGGCTCAGTGGCCAAGTATCCTGGGTTCAATCCCTGGTACCCATTTCCCCCAAAAAAGAAATGTCTCCTGCACAAAATCATTCAAAAAATTGCATAAAATCACCTTTTGGGCCATGAATAGAAAGTGGATTTGGAATAGAAATGAATTTTATGTTCAGACTTGGGCCTCACCTTTAAGATATCTTCTTATGTCTGTACAAATGTTCCCCAATCTCAAAGAATCTGAAATCTGAAGCCTTCCTGGTCCCAACGACTGCAGGTAAAGGATATTGGCCCTGTACTAATTTTGAAGGAATGAGATGGTGACCACATGAAGCAAGGATTAGCTAAAGCTGACTGCCAAATCTCAACCCAACCTGGTGGCAAGCATTTCTAAAAATTAGCCTCTAAGAGGCCACTCCTGTATTTAGTGATATTTATCATTACCTGTTACCCGCTTGCCTATTATTGAATATTAAATATCACAGTCCTCAGAAATGGCTTACAAATTCCCTGATTCGACGTGTGACTGGCTTTCTCCTCTCTACTTCATGGGGCATTTTTCAAGGGCAAAGATTTTCTTTCGAAATCGGTGGGTGTAAGTTGAGGAGTTTAACTTGTCCGAGTGGATGATGGTCTAGGATGTAAGATTCATGTGAATTTTAAAGGTAAATGGAAAGGTTTCCACTAAATCTTGTGCCTGCAGCTCTTGCCTCAGAGTATATGGCTGGTTTTCCCAGGGGGGAGATTCTGACTCTCTTTTGCTCTTAGAAATGTATCCATGAAAAAATAAAAGTTAAAGAAATATTACCTTGGTCTGGAACCAGTAAACTTTGCATCCTTCAGGGGAAGAAGGTGTGCATTTTTTTTTTAGACAGAAGAGCATGTTTCTGCTTGCGTGTTGAAGGTCTTAAATGGAAGGTAGAAAAGTAACCACACAGACAGATGAGACTTGACAGGTGAGTGCATCTTCTTCCGTTTCTGCTCGTTTTAAAAACAGTGCGAATCACATCGATGGTGGGTTTCCTTGAAATCTAAACACGGTTCCCAGACGTGAGTCCTCAAGGGCTAGCCAGGGAGAGCAATGGAGTGTCCACTACATGAAGGGGTTCCCAAGCCTGAGTGCCTTGCAGACCCTTCTGAAGGGCTGATGCAACACTAAAGACTGAGCCCAGACGGGGACCCTTTCATGGTCAAGTGTGAAATCCTCCAGATAACACAGAAACTGCATCAGAGATACCTATCCAAGTTCAACGCTCAGCTCCAGAAAAAAAAAAAAATGTTATTTTTCTTGGATGGTGGGATGATGATAAAACTCAGATTTTAAATCAGACCATAAAAATTTTTCTAGCTCAAACCCTGGGGCTCCCTTCATAAAACCAATCTGCCAAACCCCGAATTCTCTCCAGGAAGCCGTGAGGTTCCTCCCATTGCAGCAGGGGATGTATAATCGTCTCAGCTTCCAAGTCCCCCTGGATTTGAATATGTTGGAAGAGACCCAGCTCACCACTCCATCGCTGGCCTAAGAAAGTCCTGCATTTTGCAAGATTCAGGCCGACCCACACAGCGCCGTCTGATGGATCCTGCTAAAGGGCGGCTCTGAGTCACGTCCGTCTGTCCCACACAAATCCTCCATGAGCCATTGCCTCTTGGATTAACTAAAAGGCATCAAGCTCGTTTTAAAAATCCTAGCATTGTAAGATCCCAAATTATCTAGTCTTAGCCTTCCATTCCAGAGGGAGCATCCCTCAGGCTTAGCTTAGCAAAACCCTAGGGAAGCTGCAGAGAGTCACGGGTTAATTTATTCATAGGATACTCTCTTAAAGGTCACTTTCAGAGGCAAAGAGAAGGCATGGAGGGAGGTTCTGCCCTTGTACCTTGGCTTCAAGTGGAGAGAATTTTTCTCTCCTTTATTTATTTGCCATTTACAATTCACCACAAATTTGTCTTTTAAGAAAGGTTCACACTGCTAAACCAGGCACGAGGTGGCACACGCCTGTCACCCCAGTGGCTCAGGAGGCTGAGGCAGGAGGATCTCGAGTTCCAAGCCAGCCTCAGCAACAGCGAGGCGCTGAGCAACTCAGTGAGAACCTGTCTCTAAATAAAATACAAAATAGGGCTGGGGATGTGGCTCAGTGGTCGAATGTCCCTGAGTTCAATCCCCAGGACCACCACCCCCCAAAAAGACACACTGGTAATTAGATTTTTTTTTTTTTTTTTTTGGTAAAGTGAAAAAATAGCTATGGATCCCCTGAGGAGTTCTGGCCTGTCTAGGCTCCTACCCGCCTGTCTCAGAGCACCCTTCCAACTTCTCATCTCAACCCCTATATTTTACAAGGAGCCCTATTTTTTTTCAGGTTCAGGAAATATATATATGGCCTTTCCCTAACAATAAAATAATTATTTGATTATTATTTTATTTTATATTTTTGCCTGAAAGCAATACTGTACTATTTCACATGTGAAAACTGTTCTCTCGATATTCAGATGATTCACTAGCTCCGTCCTCCTCCGCCCAGAGACTTGAGAACCACACTGCGCAGACAAGAATGCATATGGCGGACAACCACGGGGTTAAGAGCATGATTCTATCAAATGGGCCCTTGGTGTGACCCCCACATGCTTTCTTTGCCCCAAAGCGATTTACCTGCAGCCCTGCCTGGCCTCCTCCGTGGACAGACGACGTCACATTCCTCAGTAAACTACCTGTGACCTTCAGGAGGACATGGAACCCCGAATTAACGTGGAGAAGAGGAGCCCACGTTACTTTGGAGAGAGAGACTTTTGTGACCCTTCTCACAGAACAGACCCTGGAAGATAAGGATAATTCCTCCTAACCATAGACCCAGTAAAAATGATCAAGAATCCAAGTAGAGCAGCCAGCATGGGCCAAGGTGACAGAGTTGTCATGGCAACGGGGACTTGAGACTCGATCACCCTGCTGTCAGTCAAAACTCAAGAGATGGGACCTGGGTGGCTGTGGGACCTGTTGGTTCATTGACTCACAGGATACTTATTTGGTCTCTTAAAGGTCACTTTCAGAGGCAAAGAGAAGGCTCAGAGGGGGGTCCCTGCCATTACACTTGGTGTCTTTAAGCAGAGAGGTTTCTTTCCCCTCTCTGGGATCCCCAATAACACCAGAGTGTAGGAGAGGCACACCGTCCCCCCTTTCTCCCTGGAGAGGGTGCCCTTTTCCCTTTCCCTCTCCCTCCACTAATCCCATTCCTGTTACTCTGAGGGACGCAGACTTTCAGACTTGATCTCAAGTCCTGGGGTTGGAACAGGGGTCCTTGTTGTGCTCCAGTTTCTCAGACGTCCCCGGCTCTGTCACGTTTTCCCCACCGTCCTCATCCGCCTGTCCCCTAACCCTTTCACTAGACCACGGAGCCTAAATCAGAATCACTGAGATCAGAAGAGGGCAAAATTCTGCAATATCAGGAACTCTCAGTTTTAAGTCAGAATACCTAAGCCTTTCCCTTGAAAAATAGTTCCTTTTTTGGTTTCTAATGACTCTCTGGTGACAGTTTCACCCAGTTAACAAAAAGGCAGAAAGATAGATGATGGGTTACCCAAGAGGGGGAAGGATCTGGTAGATGTCAAAGGACACGTGTGTGTGTGTGTGTGTGTGTGTGTGTGTGTGTGTGTGTTGGGTTCTGGGGATGGCAGCTAGGGCCTCGCGCCTGCTACCATGAGCTACCGCCTCAGATTCTCAAAACACTTGCATGTCCGCGATCTCATTTGCTACAATTTTTAGAAGATTTTTTTTTTTTAGACATTAGAGGAATAATTTTTTTTTTTTTATAGAAATTAGAGGAACAAGGATGAGTTTCACTGGGGCGTGTGAGATATAAGAAAGTGAAGTGAGCTATTCCCAGACCCCAGGAGAAACAGTGAAATTAGGGATTGAGAATAAAATTGACGTTTCTTAAAACCACGGCAAATATCTATCTATCTTTTCCTATGCTAGAAACGATTGCAATAACAATCGTCAACTTAACAGAGCCAGTGACAGGGTCACCTGGGGGTGGTTATCAGGACTGATGTGCCAGGCCTTTTGCTGAAGGGGTCTGGTAGAATCAGGACCACTTTGGTGGCAATTGTGTGCCGCAGTATACCTAACCCCCACACCTCCCCCCCACTTCTGGTACTCAAGAGATGTTTGCAATTTCAGGGAACTCTGTGAGCAGATGAAGTCCCCAAATACCAAGAGGTTCATGTCACTTCTATCAGCAGCCTTTGAAAATATTTCCTAAGAAAAGGCTACACAAAATCACAAGGAATTGAATTTGTGGGGTTTCTGTCACAGTATAATCAAAATCTGTCTGATGCCTTTAAGCTTAGCAACTTCTGGGAAGATAGAAAAAGGAAGAATCGTTCAGTACCGGGAACCAAAATGGATCCTGAGAAACGATGAGGCGTTTTTTGAATATCTAGTGGGAATGTCAATTAAATGATAATTATTTACATTCTTAAAGGCTTTGAGCAGTCGAGCAAGCTTTCAAGTCATATAATCAACGCCTACACAAGTCACCAACTCACTGCCTCTTCAACAGATTATCAGGCAATTCTATAGCCTCTTCAATTAAAGAAGGGAACTAGGATTCAGAAGACTGACAAATTAAATTCTGAGCATAAATTAAACCTGAATCCAATCGGCTAAGAAAATACCAGCTTTCATTATAACCTCCCCACCTCTTCCTTGTAGTTGGTTAATGCTCTAGGAAACCCAGTTAATCAAAGCATTTGGCCAGGTGGTCTCTAAAATCTGAAACTGTCCTTCCTAAGGAAAAGCCTTTCTTTCTTTTTTTTTTAATTTTTCTTAATTTGAAAATTTTAAGCAAAAGCTCTTCACTGATTTGCAATGGATAAAACCAGATCAGTTATCCCTGAGTTTGGCTTTCTGTGGTTTGCTACGAAAGGTACTCTTCTCAGGCAGCTGGGTGCTATTTCTACAGATTGCTCCTGAGGGTAGTGGGGTCTTCATACCTCCAAAGCCAGACAGACATAGGGCCCTGGTGGGGACAGTCATATCACTGCATCTCTCAAGTTAGTTATTGGTCCATTACAGATCCTGTGGCTTCAGAGAGCCAATATTGGATTGTTTGAAATCCAAGTGGAGTACCAAGGGCCTCTCCTGCCCCTGCTGATTTCAAGACCCGAGGCTATGAGCACAGGGCACCGATGGCCCAGTCTAGCGAGGCTCAGAGCTGACCCACAGGGAGAGAATGTCCACATTGGCTGAGCTCTGCAAGAAAGCCAACTTTGATGAGGACGTGGGGGAAAAGCACACTCTTACATTGCTGGTGGAGCTGCAAATTGGTGAAACCCATCTGGAAAGCAGTATGGAGATTCCTTAGAAAACTGGGAATGGAACCACCCTTTGACCCAGCTATCCTAGTCCTCATTTCTACACCTAAAGGACTTAAAATCATCATACTACAGGGACACAGCCACATCAATGTTCATAGCAGCTCAATTCACAATAGCTAAACCGTGGAACCAACCTAGAAGTCCTTCAATAGATGAATGGATGAAGAAAATGTGATATATATATATATATATATATATATATATATATATATATATATATATACACACACACACACACACACACACACACAATGGCATATTACTCAGCTTTAAAGAAGAATGAAATGTGGCATTTGCAGGTAAATGGGTGGAGCTGGAGAATATCCTGCTAAGCGAAGGAAGCCAATCCCCCCAAATCAAAGGCCAAATGTTCTCTCTGATAAGTAGATGCTGATTCATAATGGGTGGGGGGAGCATGGGAAGAATGAAGGAAGTTTAATTGGGCAAAGGGGTGGAGGGGAGGGGAGGGGGCACGGGTGCAGGAAAGGTGGTGGAATGAGATGGACGTCATGACCCTAGGTACATGTATGACCACACATGTGGTGCGATTTTACATCGTGTTCAACCAGAGAAATGAAAAGTGGTGCTCCATTTGTGTACAACGAATCGAAATGCATTCCGCTGTCATGTTAACGAATTAGAGCAAAATTTTTAAAAGTAAAAAATAAAAAAATACAAAGCCAACTTGGAAGGAACATTCTCATCCTTCATATAATCTGCTTTTCTTCCTTCTTTAAATCAGTAAATCCCTTCATTCACAAACAAAGAAAACTCCCGAGAGGAACAGGGTTTTGGCCCAGGTGACCAAAAGTATGTAGACCAATAGAAACCCACACCATTTCTTTTTGCCCTAAGAGTCGTTACACCTTCCCTCCCCCATTTAGTAAACACCTGGTTTTACCACTTTTTATTAGTCCCTTCTGGATGCCCTTCAAAAAATACCCACATACTGATACCCAATTTGCAACTAGCACCGTTTTTTGTTTTTTTTTTAATAGCAGTTGGGTCTCAAAAATGGTGCCTTCTAACTCCAGAAGGCAATAAAACAAAGTTTTGCTACAAACAAAATATCAGCTTCAAGGAAAAATCCAGGTGGAAAAAATAATAAATAATAATATCTCCTTGACATCTAAACAAAATCATGTTTTGTTTTGTGTTTTAAATAAATATCTTTACTTCGGGGGACTATAACTGTCCAACCATCGACTCTAGTATTTGGAGCTAAGATATGCCTGGACCTGAAATCTTTTTTTTTTTTTTTTAAGATATAGAGAGGAGAGAGAGAGAGAGAGAGAGAGAATTTTAATATTTATTTTTTTAGTTTTTGGTGGACACATCATCTTTGTTGGTATGTGGTGCTGAGGATCAAACCTGGGCCGCACACATGCCAGGCGAGCGCGCTACCGCTTGAGCCACATCCCCAGCCCTGGACCTGAAATCTTGTTTGGCCACTACTGTGAAAGCAAAAAGTTACTTAACTTACTCAAGACTTCATTTTCTCATCTGCAAAATGGGCTTAATAGGACTTAACACTTCCATAGGGTGGCTGGAAGGATCAAGGGCAACTCCACAGGCAAAGTGCTCATTATAATTAGCACATGGTCCAGAAGACAGTGGAACTCAATAAACAATGCTTAGTATTATCACCCACAAGGCAGAGACGATGAATGGAATCATTGGAAAAAATACATACTCATTTAGAGTCATCCTAATGAACACTTTCAAATCATCTGCTCATATTAAAAAAAATAGGTCAGGATCTAAAATGAATAAAGCCATGCTGGTCTCTAACTCTCTATAGTACTTTACTTTCTGAAGTTATTTTCATTTGGTTCCTCTTAAAGAGGTCATAATATCGACTGTGTAGATAATAGTAAGAAAAGGGGTAGGAGGAACAGGGAGGAGAAGCGACTCACTAAATCCTAACATCAAATAAAACCAGGCCAGAAAACGAAACCCAATCATCTCTCCATAATGCTCATTTTGCTAAAAAATCGAAGTAGCAAAAATCATAACTGTTACTATGTTCTCACTTCCTGAAACCTGAGATTAGAGAATGCAATAATGAATTGAAGTGTGGCACCTAATTAACCATTTGGGGGTAATGTAGCAGTCAAGTTATACTTAGAGGTCATGTGTTATAGATGAGAGCCGGAAAGTACCTTAGGAGGAAAAATAAAATCTGTCGCACCTTTCCCTTTGTCAGAAGCAGGGAAATGGGACCCAGAGAAGCACTGAATGATAAAACAGCAAGCAAAGTTGATAAATCGTTGCTGGGCAGGAGTAGCAGAGAGATTTTGACTTGACTCTGGGGCTTTGCCTTATTGGTACTGGCCAGGCAGAGTGCTGTGTGGTTGGGGCTTTGAGACCTAATGGAGATGTACGTGATGACTGACAGGGAGTGAGGTGGGTGTTGTCACAGGTATGAAGAACAGAAGGCCACTGTTCTGTGTACATGGATAGGAGGCTAGGATAGGGACATGAGAGCCCGCCATGCATGAAGACGTATGTGGTGGCGAGCACAGGTTCTCTCCTCTCTGTTCCTACAAAATGTAGGACTCAGCCAGGGGCGATGGTGCATGCCCTTAATCCCAGGGGCTCAGGAGGCTGAGGCAGGAGGATCGCGAGTTCAAAAACCAGCCTCAGCAAAAGTGAGGCCCTAAGCAGCTCAGTGAGACCCTGTCTCTAAATAAAACACAAAACAGGGCTGGGGAGGTGGCTCAGAGGCTGAGTGCCAAAAAAATAAGTAGAACTTCACAGTATGGATATTACTTGACCAAATTCAGTGTGTTGTCATGAACACTTCATTAAATAATCTTGGCAAAAAGGTTAAATAATCTACACGTGGACCCATGCTGAGAAACTGTCCAGTAGCATCCCATAGAGATAGATGAAGATGGTTACGGAATATAAAAATAAAAAAAGAAATCGCACATGCTACCAGATCTTATACCAACAGGAAATCCTTTCCTTTATGTAGATGAAAAGAAAAGTTAATTATCCTTCCTTAATAGCGGGCCAACAAGACACAAAAGGGGCATTCTTCACTAAATGTCAGTAGATACATTTTAGCAACCTTGGATTTGAAGCTTTTTGTCTGTCACTTTAAGCGGGCTCACTGTTTGACAGATGTTCAATAATTGACACAGCTTATCTTCTGCTCCCAGGCTCCTTTCTTAAGCGATTGCCAGCATTTCCAGTTGCCATGGCAACTGTAAACACTGATGATTATTCCAACATGCCAAGGGGATTTAAACACATCCTTTTTAAAAAAAAAAAATTATTTTAGTTGTAGATGGACATAATACCTTTATTTTATTTGTTTTTATTTTTATGTGGTGCCAGGGGTTTGAACCCAGTGCCTCATGCATGCTAGGCAAGCACTCTACCACTGAGCCACAGCCAGAGCCTTAAACACGTTCTTAAAATATTCCCTTGGCAGTGGGGGTGGGTCTATCTGTCCATCTCCGGCAAGAGAGAAAATATATAATTTAAATTCCCCAGTGATTATATTTATTACGGCTAAACATACAGACCCATTTCTATAGCTGTACATAGGTTGGTGGGGTTTTTCCTCCCACTTAGTCAAAGAAGTTGCCAAGAATGGAGAAACCGTTTGCTGCAAGGTAAGAGAGGGAAGAATTTATCTAGATAAATGATATAGGAAACAGCTTGGAGGGGGTAAAGGGGGCAGATGGTACAGGGTATTGTTTCATGTGACCTAGGTGCAAGTTCAAGGCCCTTGGGTTCAAACCTCAGTGGTTCCAGGGTAAAACTGGGATGATGGTATCTGTCATGAGCACATGCATAAGAAACTGTCATGTGCAAACAAAAAACTAGTCCACTCGCAAGGAGAAAGTGAAAATAAGTGGAAAGACGGTAGCATTTTCCACAGATATTTCCAGTGATTGACAGATCTTCAAAATAACTCTTCCATTTCCCAGGCTAATGTATTAATTTTAAAAAAAATGATGGTGCACATTCAGAACATAGAAAGATGTCGTGTAAAATTCTGCATTTATGGCTTCTCATGAGAAGCCACGTGGCCAGGCGATTGTGAACCTGCTATTTCTCTGGGGGTCCATAAATTGGTCTGTGATGAAAGACAGTGGAATGAATTGGACGTCACTTTCCTATGTTCATACATGAATACACCACAGTCAACCGCAAGAATGGGAAGTGATACTCCATGTATATATGATATGTCAAAATGCACTCGGCTGTCACCTGTCACTAAAAAGAACAACAGCATCAAAACACCTGCCTGAGGTGAGCCTCGGCTTCCTGGGGAAGGGGGTTTGCAGAGGCCCTCCTAAGCTGCTTTAGCTAATTCACTTACACTATTGCCTGAGTGGCCCTAGGAAACAAGTCTGTGAACTTAGCTGAACTGTCTTTTATTTTTTGGTACTAAAGATTGACCTCAGGGGCACTCGGCCACTGAGTCACCTCCCCAGCCCTATTTTGTATTTTATTTAGAGAAAGGGTCTCACTGAGTTGCTTAGCAGCCTCGCTTATTATGAGGCTGGCTTTGAACTCGCCATCCTCCTGCCTCAGCCTCCTGAGCTGCTGGGATGACAGGCGTGTGCCACAGAGCCTGGCTGAACTGCTTTCTTACATTACATATATTCATAAAGTAAGTCCTGACTTCCATCACTCAACCATTTCGTATCAGACGATCTTGTATGAAGCAGGAGGCAGCTGAGGTTCCGGCCCCACTCTGAGAACCAGGGCTTCTCCATGCTCCCATCAGTGATTGCTAAATTTCTGAGGTCCAGTCACAGACCAGGGCAAGCTTAAATGGAAAGCAAGAGGATCCCCAAATCTACCAAGAACTTATTTTTTTTTTATATCTAAGGTATTTCCCTTTCTTAAAAAAATTGACGCAAAATATACATAAAATTTACCATGCCAACTATTTTTAAGCATATAGTTCAATGGCTTTGAATGCATTCACACTGTTGGGGTAACCTTCAACATCATTCATCTCCAGAAGTTTTTTATAACCCCACACTTCAATCACTTTGATCACTCATTCAACAAATAGCGTGTGCCTCCTGTGGATCAGGTGTTCTCCTAGGCCCTAGGAAGATAGCAAGACAAGTTTCCTGAATCTGTTCCCAAATCCAGGATGGTGAATCCTGAGGTTCATGGTCGACATGCCCACCATCTTGAAATAAGTCTTTGGGGATGGGGATCCAGGACTTCAATCATAAGATGATAATCGGGCATCACTTTTTGGTACCAACCCCCACCCCTAGCACAAACCTGGTGACCTCATCCCAATTTTGCTCCAGGAAACATTTCTCCTCCATGTTCAGGTGCTGTCAGAGTGGGGCTCATCTCCAGCGGACCCCAGGAACAGACCCAGGTCCTCTGTCAGCCAAATAGCCTTTCTCTCTCCTGCACCACTCCTGTGTCCTCCCTTCACCGTAGTTCAAGGATGGACACGTGACTCAAGTTGACATATGCAAGACAATTGTGAAGGTCTTGCTAAAATTTCTGGGAATGAGGCCATTCTCTTTCTGCTAGGTGACCAGGTAGCAAGAGGCAGCTTCGGGAGCACAGAGCCAACAGACTAGAGCCATTTCCTGACACCGTCCCTTGAGAAGGAACATCTAGTGGCATCAAATGGGAGTTTTATGTCAATGCATTCTCATTATTTGCAAACCCCATTGCAAATAGATTCCGGCAGTTGGAAATAAATGGCTCCTGACAGACAGAACAATTAGATGACACAGTCTTGAAGAGTGTCCTATCATCAGAAGCATCCATCAGGCAACTCTGTGGCGACGTTGGAAAGTAGGTTCTCAAAGTCTACCTTCTTCATTCTGTTGAAAACAGAAATCAGTCCCCTTCTCCGCCAGGAGTCCTGTTCCTGCCTTACAATATCACTGACTTTCTGCTTTGATACTTCTTACTCAGATTTCCCCCAGCCTCATTCTAACTGAGAATCACGTCATCTCAAAGACTAGGATGGTAGGGGCAGTGCCACATCCTGCCAAGGGTGGCCCAAAGCGGTGCAATCTTGGCCAAGTCACTTGAATTCTCTGAGCTTTTAGGGTCAAAAAAAAAAAAAGGTAAGCGCCCTGGGACAGGAGAGCTGAGCTCTTCTGAAGATAAGAGGGGACGAGGGATCCTGGAGAGAAGGTCTTTCTCAATAAGAGCTCTGAGCACAGCATTCGGTGTTTACCTGAAATAAATATATAAATAGCACAGGGCAGACACAAAGGGCTGTGAACCACAGATGGCCCAGAGTGTCCTGTCCAGGAGGGCATGTGGCTGCAGCAGGCAGGGCTGAGGTCTGCACAGAGACCTTTTCCAGGCAGCTTCAAAAGCACAAAGCAATCGCCACCTGATGTGTCAACGGTAGCTACAAAGGACAACAAGATTTGAGCCTTCCCCACAGCCCTTCAGATCAGAAATTGCTGAGTGGACACGGAGATTAGCTGACCTCCTCTGCTGGTGCCTGGCCCTGGGTGCACTTGTTTTGCTGAAGGCAGGTGCCTGAACCTTTGTGGGCTTCATAAGCTTCTTAGCCAAGACCTGAAGGGCGGGGGCTGATCTAGGTGCCTACCTTCCTCTCTGCTTTGGGAAGACTGCACGTTCCCGTTTCTGAACTCTATGGGGATGGGTGCCCAGGTCACTAGTTTAGCCAATACAAGAAAGAGGCCTGTCTATTTTTTTTTTCTTGGTACCATTTGCTTTTTCTCTTCTGAGTATGTCCCAGAGCTGAGAAAAGCAAAGATACAAATGAAAAGATTCAGACCAGAGATCTGTAGTCGACCAGCTGTCTCTACCTAAAAAAGCCAGGACAGACTTGAGAAGGGGCATCAGCTTACAGTCTCCAAAATGGCATCTGCAGAGCGTCATGGGTTACATTTCTCCAAATCTTAGCACTGTAAATCTCCAAGAGCATGTCCCAAATTTATTTAATTAAGGAACATACCCCCATTAAGGAACCAGAGTTGATTACTAGAGTCAAAAAAAAAAAAAAGAAGAGAGAAAATTCCATTATCGTAATGTCATGGTGACTGAGACACCATGCATCATTAGCTCAGCAGTCTGTTGAGATTTATTCTGAAGAAGCCATGTTATAAGAGATCTCAGCGTGGAGGAGAGATCAGAAGAGGTGTGAACCGCATCAGAGTTGGGAGCATGAGGCCCTCAAAGGCAGATCTTGGTTCTGAAATCGGCTCAGTTTTAAGACACTTTCTTGGCGTCAGCCTCACACGGGTGCAGTAAGAACAGTAATTGTACTTTTTTCTCAGATCACTCCGAGCACTTTACCTCCCTGACTTTTATCAACAAGCCTGTCTGGCACCACAAGTCCTACCTTCGAATGCTGGTTTTCAAACAATATAAAAAGTCTCTTATGGGGCTGAGGTATGGCTCAGTGGCAGAGTGCTCGCCTGGTACACGTGAGGCTCTGGGTTTGATGTTCAGCACCACATAAAAATAAATAAGTAGAATAAAGTCACTGTGTCCACCATCAACAACCGAAAGGTCTCTTATCCCACCTTTTACCCGGAGTTGGTGGGTAAATTGAAAAAGATGGTACCAGTGAGAAGTCATTAAAAAAAGTCATAATTACATCTTCACCATTGGATGGAACTAAACCCATTTATTATCAGTGATAGATCTGACTTATTTGTACATGGTGCATTTATGTTACTTCATTCATAAAATCACTTATTACTTAGACAATTAAATTTATTGTTCCTCAGCATTTGGCTGTAAGGCCACTGTGTCCCTTAGCATTAATCTATTTTCTCAGCCGACTATTGGCTGGGTGTGACTTTCACAGAAACTACCTTCATCATATTTCTCACGCACCGCCGACTCTCATTCACAGCTTAACTCCTGCTAGAAAATGACTTGTAAAGGGAGGAGGCAGGGTCATGCGAGGGTCTGAGGTGTAACTGTTTTGTTTAGAAATAAACTCTGTGCCTGTCTTGCCCATGAATCTCCCTTCCTCTCACACTCCCGCCCCACCCCTTCCTCCTTCCCTTCCTTCCTCCACTCTCTCTCTTCCTCCCTTTCCTTCTCACTCTCTTCTCCCTCCTTTCAACCCTCTCAACCTTTCTTCCTCCCTCCCTCCTTTCCTTTCTTCGCTCCTCCCTCCCCACCTCTCCCTCTCCCTCACTTCCTGCCTTTACTCCTCCCTCTCCTCTTCCCTCCCCTCCTCCCACTCTCCCTCACTTCTTTCATTTACTCCTCCCTACCCTCCTCCCTCTCCTCTTCCCTTCCCTCCTCCCACCCTCCCTCACTTCCTTCCTTTGCTCCTCCCTCCCTTCCTCTCACCCTCCTCCCACCCCCTTCCTCCCTTTGCTCCTCCCTCCCCTCCTCCCACCTTTCCTCACTTCCTTCCTTTGCTCCTCCCTCCCCTCCTCCCTCCCTCCCTCACTTTCTCCCTCCCCTCCTCCCACCCTCCCTCACTTCCTTCCTTTGCTCCTCCCTCTCCTCCTCCCACCCTTCCTCACTTCCTTCCTTTGCTCCTCCCTCCCCTCCTCCCTCCCTCCCTCACTTTCTCCCTCCCCTCCTCCCACCCTCCCTCACTTCCTTCCTTTGCTCCTCCCTCCCCTCCTCTCCACCCTCCCTCACTTTCTCCCTCCCCTCCTCCCACCCTCCCTCACTTCCTTCCTTTGCTCCTCCCTCCCCTCCTCCCACCCTTCCTCACTTCCTTCCTTTGCTCCTCCCTCCCCTCCTCCCTCCCTCCCTCACTTTCTCCCTCCCCTCCTCCCACCCTCCCTCACTTCCTTCCTTTGCTCCACCCTCCCTCACTTCCTTCCTTTGCTCCTCCCTCCCCTCCTCTCCACCCTCCCTCACTTCCTTCCTTTGCTCCTCCCTCCCTTCCTTTCTCATTAACTTTTCTTGAATCTTCTCCAAAGGATTTCACAAGTTTCCTATGGGAATGACAATCCTTCCCTTCTGAGTTTGTATTTCCATAGTTTATCATGATATCTGAAGTCTATATTTATACCAACACCTGACATAAACAGGCTGTGGAATAAAAGCACCCAGTTCTTGGCAGCATAACTCAACAGTGAGGAGTGGAGGGCTCCAGACCTACTTGGAGCATCCAGCCAGTCAGGAACCTTCACCTGCCGCAGCAGCTGTCAGGTGTGTTCCAGAAGGAACCGAGCTCCTCTGTTTATCCACAATGTTAACTAAGGCGGGTGGGTGGCGAGAGAGTCCCTGTAGTTCTTTAAAAGCCACTGCATTCTCCTTATCGCCCCCTCAGCAGAATCTTGTTCATTAGACCCTGGAATTTCAACTGAAGACCATGCCCAGGCTTCCCAGGGTGGCATTGCTAGTTAACTGCTAATGGGAGTTGGTTTCACTAGGGGAGACCCAGGGTGAGACTTTGCAGGTGTAATAGCAGATCAAGAATAGACAGACAAGAGGAAGAAAACAGTCCTTTAGGTTTCCCTCAGTCACACAATCTACACAATGGCCCAGTCCGTGTAAAATAGTGCATTTCAGCCTTTCCCACAAATGCACCCTCATTTGAGTAGCAGAATAAACACACAATCCTAAAAGCTCAGGAAGCAGCCCCCTGCATGCCTGGGATGTATATTCCACATTCATTCTATTTCTGAGTTCTTCTGCCAAATGATGTCCACCGTGACTTTAATATAGACTATCTTAAAGTTCAACCAGCTATTTATTAGTCTGCTCATAGACACAACTCTCAAAAAGGAATCATGACCCTAAGTACATGCGTGAAGACACGCAGGATGTGACTCGACTCTGTGTAAAACCAGAGGTGGGAAAAACTGTGCTCTGTATGTGTACCATGCATTGTGATGCATTCCGCTGTCACGTGTAACAAATTAAAATGTTTTTAGAAAAGGAAAATTCTGTCCTGTGGCGCTAAATGCTCTCAAGGAAACAAAGACCACCAAAGAGTTGGAGAATGACAGGTGCTGTTTTAGAAATAGCAGGCGAGAGGAGAGAGTGAGCAGAGATCGGAAATGAAACAAGGCTGCCAGCCACGGGGAGTGGGGACAGGTGTCTTAGAGGAAGACCCACCGTGCGCAGAGATGGGGTTAGTGTCTTTCAGTGACAGTAGGTGGCTAGAACAGAATGTGATGGGGGGAATGAGACAGTTCATAGAGACTGTTGGCCAGGGGAAGGATTTTTAGATGTTTTCCTTAAAGTCTTTTCAAGGGTTTTCAGCAAGAGAGAATCACGAGCGGACTTGGGTTTAGAAGGATTGTTCTAGCTCCTCTGAGAACAAAGGATTAGAAACGGGACAGGGAACAGAAAAACAATTGGTTATAGAAAATTATTTGGCTGGGTGAGGGGGATGGAGTCTACAGTACAAGTAGGTGAGGGTGACCTGAAACAGGGTCCCAGAAAGATTTCTTTTATTTGGATTCTGGGAAAGGAGCACTGAATACCAATTACCACCGCCACTACTTAAGACAAAAGCACCAACATCTCTGACTTGGATGATTCCAACATCCACTCTCCTGGTTTCTCCTCCTAAACCCCGGCGCCAATACAACCCATTTATCACACTTTTCAAGAGAATGTTATTGGATAAAGGCTCAATATTTTCTCGAAGGTGTTCTTGGAAAAAGAAAAAAGACGGGGTGAGTTAGTTTCTGCATTTTTAAAATTTGTTTTAGTGGAATAAGGAAATCTCTTCCTTTTTAAAATTATATATTTCAATAGGCACCAGCTAGTCTTTAAGAGCTGATATTCAACACCTCCGATCAGGCTCTTACAGCTATGTCAAAGATTAGATCCTGTTCCTAGCACCAGATCATCTGTGGAACATTTCCTTGGTGAAGTGTGGTCAATGGAGGAAAAATGACATTCTTACGAATGCCTGTGTTACCATGAGTGAGACGCAGTTCCAATGTCTGCAAGGCACTTTTAACATATAGTTCCTTCTATTTCTTAGGCACTACACATTTTTTTAGCACATAGCAAGGAGACTCTGACCCACAAAAAGTTAAGATTTCTCCAGAAGTCTCGAAGAATTAGTCATAGCCTTAGAGCACTGGCCAACTATAGATCTGATTTTGGAGCCAGAATGTAAATTGATAAACTCATTCTTCATTGCTGACTTAACAGAGGGAATCATTGACCAGATCTTTTTAACATTGCAAATGAAATAATAGCAGGAATACTAAAAAAAAAATAATAATCCTGATTCTCTTGCATGTATAAATGAGGGTTGAACTATATTAGATTTTAAGGGGTTGATGGCAGGACCGGAAAAATAAAGATACCCGAGTGAGGGTAGTGTATAATGACGTCACAATAAGAAGCGGCTTCAACTACTACTATAGCAACTAGTCATTGATAGCAACTTTACAGCATGTTTGAATATCTATCAGTATTCTGCAAAACTGAATTCAACGTTAAAAGGCACCTCAAAATAATCTTTTTGACTTAACTACTCTGGGCAACTGTAACCAAGACAAATACACTGGCTTAGATTCTGCAAAAGTTAGCATCATCCCTCTTAGTATCTTTGTTCAGAAATCTAATACTGTGATAAGGTGGTGTGCCTCCATCATCTATGATTTTGAAAGTCCCAGACTAATTTTTTTTTTAATCTCTCTTTGGTTTCCCATGGTAATACAATTGCAGACCAGGAGAAAAGCCAAAGGAGATTTGAAGTAAGCTGCTAGGCACAGAGTGCATCTATCGATAGGAAGACTTCCTTAGCAATTAGTAAAGAGTCAGAGAGTCACAGGACCAGCCTCTGGGTGACCTCATGCAAGACCTTCACAGAGGGAGGTCATTCTGCTAATGGAATGAATTCTAGAACCCAGGTCTTCTGTCTTCCGGTCCAATACTCTCCTGTGCGTGCTCAAAAACTTGGAGATTAAACACTTCAATAGAAATATCTAGGCTTACTCATGAGAGCTCTGGATGAACTTGTAAAATCCTTACTCCTTCTCTGCGGGCAAATGCAAATTTCTGACTCTGTAACCCTGGAAACAGATGAGGTGAACCACCACCTTGGAAGAGTGCAATGTTGTCAAGGTGTGATTGCCCCAGCACGGGCTTGATTCATTTGGCTGTGTGTGTGGGTGGGTGGGTGGGGGTCACTTGTGGGGACTTTGGAAGTTGTCTATACCAACTGAAATGTTCCAAGAGATCTTGGCTCCTATTTAAGACAGGCACCACGTAAAGAAATCAGGAGTCTCTGCATTTAGTGACAGGAGTTTGAATTCTTTGCTCCTGAGATGACCCATGGAAAAATAGATTTTTTTTTTCAAAAGCCAAAATGTCCCTGCACTACTGATGAGACTTCTCCAGGGGATTCCATCAATAACACCATTGACATGGACTTCCTGGTCCTTCAGTCAGTCACCAAGTGACTGACACTGTATTCACATCCATCAGACGGTCTCATTGAGCTAAGAACGCCCCCCTGGGTACCCTGGCGTCACCACGTGCCGCCCCCTTTTTTGATGACATGTCTGCCCCCGAGTTCTCCACATTCTTCTTGATCCTCTGCTGTCCGCTATCTGCCTGAACTTCCGTTTGATGGTGGGGTGGTCTCTGAAACCTTTGGAGCCCTATTCTATACTGTGAACAGGGGAAGTTACTTCTATAGGAAATTCACAGGTGATCTGCCCAGAGAAACAATGAATCTTCCAGTATTTATGAGCTCTGGAGATTAAAAGAAAAAATCACTCACCTACAAGGTCCACCTATTCCTGACTTGATCACCTCCATTTTTTTTTTCTTGTGTGGTGCTGGGGATTGAACCCAGGGCCTTGGGCCGGAAGGCCAGCACCCTACCAACTGAGCAACACCCCCAGCTTTTCTTCCCTCCTTTCTCCTTCTCCCCTTCCCCTTCTTCTTCCTCCTCCTCCTCCTCCTCCTTTTTCTTCTTCCTCTCTCTCTCTCTTCCTCCCTCCCACCCTCTCCCTCTCCCTCTCTCCTCTGTATCAAAGTAAAAACAAGCTGATCAGCCCCAGGGGTCTTCCCATTTTTTTTTCTTTTTTTTTATTGGTTGTTCACAACATTACAAAGCTCTTGACATATCATATTTCATACATTAGATTGAAGTGGGTTATGAACCCCCAATTTTACCCCAAATGCAGATTGCAGAATCACGTCGGTTACACATCCACAATTTTACATAATGCCCTATTAGTAATTGTTGTATTCTGCTACCTTTCCTATCCCCTACTATCCCCCTCCCCTCCCCTCCCATCTTCTCTCTCTACCCCATCTATTATAATTCATTTCTCTCCTTGTTTATTTTCCCATTCCCCTCACAACCTCTTATATGTGATTTTGTATAGCAATGAGGGTCTCCCTTCATTTCCATGCAATTTCCCTTTTCTCTCTCTTTCCCTCCCATCTCATGTCTCTGTTTAATGTTAATCTTTTCTTCCTGCTCTTCCTCCCTACTCTGTTCATAGTTGCTCTCATTATATCAAAGAAGACATTTGGTATTTGTTTTTTAGGGATTGGCTAGCTTCACTAAGCATAATCTGCTCTAGTGCCATCCATTTCCCTGCAAATTCCATGATTTTGACATTTTTTAGTGCTGCGTAATATTCCATGGTGTATAAATGCCACATTTTCTTTGTCCATTCATCTATTGAAGGGCATCTAGGTTGGTTCCACAGTCTAGCTATTGTGAATTGTGCTGCTATGAACATCGATGTGGCAGTATCCCTGTAGCATGCTCTTTTAAGGTCTTCAGGGAATAGTCCGAGAAGGGCAATAGCAGGGTCAAATGGTGGTTCCATTCCCAGCTTTCCCAGGATCTTCCCATTTTTCTTCCCGGCCTCCCTGTAACCCATCTCTTGCTTTTACCGTTATGTTTTAGATTATGTTCATGTCTAAAAATACATGAACCGACTGACTTTCAGCCTGAATCTTGAAAAGTAGTTTCCATCTACTCCTGAGAATTTTCGAAAGCATTAATTGGAAAACCCATCTTCACCCATAGTTAGCTGTCACATGTTAGGACACATCATCTGCAGATTCAGAAAGAATCAGTGTTTTCAAACTAATTGTGCTCTTTCTCCAAGAATTCAGTATTAACCATGACCAATGCATCTCTTAAATAAAAATTTAGGATGTGTGTATCAGTGTGTGTGTGTGTGTGTGTGTGTGTGTGTGAATTTTTAAAAAATTGCCCAGGGAGGGGAAGGAGGCCATTAGCAGGACACTCATTCCTTAGTTATTTCCAGAACTTCTTTTTTGAGAGGACAATCTACCTGATTTAATTTTCCCGGGCCCCCTGTGAGTTACAGATGCCGGATGTCTTTTCTCGGCTGTTTCTCTGATGACAGGCCTAGTGGCACATCAGAGGAGAAGCAGTCGTGTTGGGGAGGAAATTCAGAGCTTACTGCAGCAGGGACAGTCCAATATTAACGGGGGAGAGTCATCGTGTGGTTAAGGTGGGGATGTCAGGCTTGGCAACTTCATAGGGACCCCGTGGGAGGTGGGGCTGACAGATGTGTGCAGGACATCGCTGCAAGCAGAGCAGAGAGTCATCAGGGGATCGTTAGTCTGCTTCAAGATCTGGGGCTCCTGGGTGATGAAGGGGTAACAGCTTACAAGAGCCATGCATCCATGACACATCCCAGGGTCAACCCCCAGAATAGTCCTTCATTTTTTTTTTTTTTTTGTCCCAAAGACATCCAGGGTCTGAAAGGCAAATCTACTCTTGCCGTCTGTCGACAGAAACTCTTTTATTATTTTCCTATTTTGATTTTTCAATTCATTTATTCCGCAGCGTTTTTCTGCTTCTGCTGGAATAGGAGTATTGGGGACTCTAGGAAAACGGGTGATCAGGAGGGCCCTTTCACTCGCTGCTTAGATTAAAAACATCTGGGCACAGTGAAGACCAGAGTTTTTAAGGCCAGGATCAGGGAGGATTAACTTGAGTCTTACCTGGTTCTATTTTTTTGGCGGGGTGGGTGGGTACTGGGGATTGAACCCAGGGGCACTCAACCACTGAGCCCCATCCCCAGCCCTATTTTGCATTTTATTTAGAGACAGGGTCTCACTGAGTTGCTTAGGGCCTTGCTGATGCTGAGGCTGGCTTTGAGCATGTGATCCTCCTGCCTCAGCCTCCTGAGCTGCTGGGATATTTCAGGCCTGTGCCACAGCACCCAGCTTTACCTGGTTCTATCTTACTGGGGTCATTCATTGTCATTTTGAAAATATGACAGAACCACAGGAAAGTGTTACGGATCGTAAGCTTAATGAATCGACTGTGATATTCAAACCGGAGAGGTCACGTGGGATACTTCATGGTGGAGGGGTTTCTATGTGTTTTCCTGAAGTGAAGGAAGGTGTTCATGATTAGAAAACTGATGGAAGAACATTCTCTGCCTTTCTCTAGCCTGTTTAGTCCTGAGCCTCTACATTAAATTCACACTTGATCTTGATTGTTTTTTTTAAATATATTCATTTATTTTTTTAAAATTTTTAAATTTGTTTTAATCAGTCAAACATGATAGCAGAATGCATTTATGTACTTTGCTATATCCTACAGAGGTGGGATATAATTTCTCATTTTTCTGTTTTATGAGCTATCTGCCGGTTCATGACAAGATCACCTATGTTAATTGCATATATATATATATTTTTTTTCCTGTTAAAGACTGTTGCTGCATATATTGGATTTTGTTGAAAATCAAAGCAAAAGGTCTACCAGCATGGAGCAAGTTGGGTATGGTATCTGCTATCCAGGAGAACATGGCAGACTTCACACAGTAGCAATTGCAGGCCTGGGTGTGAGCACAGAATTCTCCCATCTTCTCTATATTGTATTTCACTGGTTGTTTTTTTTTCTGTGGCCAACACCCAACTTCCCCAGTTGAGATAAGCATGGAAATGAAAAGAGAAGCGACGTCAACTTGAATTTAAAGTTTTCTAACCCGAAAGTGAGCGGCAGGTCTGCTTGGCATCCTGCAATCCCCTGGAGCTATTCTCTTAACTAGGCTACGGTGCCATTCGGGAACTAGGGTGTTTCTGTCTTTTTAAAAAACAATTTCCTGCAGAAAGTCAAGTCAAGTCAAGTCGTCTGAGCCTTGCTGAGAGCAGACTTCTTCATGCACATCACTGCACATTTGCCCCCGTAACACGGCAAGGGCCTGCCACCCGAGAGTCAGCACAGCCCCAGGCAGAAGCAAAGCGGATTCCTGCCAACCCTGGCATTTCCAGCAATACCCATCTCTCAAGGCAAGTAGCAAGGACATCTATTTCAGCTTGAGCATTCGGAGCGGATTTTGAAATGGAAAAAAAAAAATAAAACAAAATAAAAGATAAAGTAAAAGAAGAGCTATACAATTTTCAGGAGACCCATGTGTTGGAAAACCATGTAAAATCTGCCCTCATGGCCACAACAGAGATCACTAAATTCAATCATATTCTTTTAAAACATTTTTTTTTGGTATAGGAATTTGCATGTTAGCCCCAAATGTTAATTTATAAAAAGTATGCCCTAACGTCAATTAAAAACCTTAAATTCATTATTAAGGAATGTTGGAAATCAGCTGGGTACGGAGGCACACATGAGTGTGATGCCAGCAGCTGGGGAGGCTGAGGCAGGAGGATCGAGAGTTCAAAACCAGCCTCAGCAATGGCAAGGCCCTAAGCAGCTCAGTGAGACCCTGTCTCTAAATAAAATACAAAACAGGGCTGGGGTTGTGGCTGAGTGGTCGAGTGATCCTGGGTTCAATCTCTGGTACCAAAAAAAAAAAAAAAAAAAAAAAAAGGAATGTTGGGAATCAAAATATATTGAAATACCATCTGACATCTATTCAAATAACAAAAGAAGCAATCTTGGTGCAATGAGACCTCAGGTATCATTATCTAGCTTCAATAATCATAAACACTGTTTCCTTCTGATTCATCTGTAGGACCCTCTACTAAGAATGGTGCTGGCTATCATTTAGCAAGGACATTTTATTGTATTTTATTTTTTATCTTTTCATTACGTAAAAAATATTTGCTTTTTATTTCAGTTTTTGTTTTTATATTTTTAACCTGAAATATGGGTAAGGTTTTAACACATACTGTTTCTTTGGTTTCTATTGAGATTCTATACTTTTGAAATTTTACCCTGTTTTCTATACATATTCTAAAATGATTTTCTTAGCATAAGATGCTAATAAACATCATATTTATTTGAACACTTTTTTTTCTTTTCTCATCTATATGGCAGATATAGCACCTATATTCTAAGGTGGTTCTAAGGACTGAATGAGTTAATATCTGTCAAAGCACCTAAAATATTTCCTGATGTATACTATCCAGCATGTGTTAGAAACTTGTGAGACCACTGCCTCGTTTGCCATCTTGCTCGGGTTATTTTATTTATTTATTTACTTATTTTGCATCTGGGATTGAACCCAGGGATGTTTTCCCACTAACCCATATCCCTATCCTTTTTAATTTATTTTATTTTGAGACAGGGACTCACTGTAACACTTAAGGCCTCACTAAGTTGCTGAGGCTGGACTTGTGATCCTCCTGTCTTAGCCTCCTGAGTCACTAGGATTCTAGGTGTGCACCACCATGCCTGGCTTGGTCAGGTTCTTATACCAGGAGTATTCTCATTTTATAAGATCAACCTTTATCTTTTCCTTTTAAATCTTTGCTCTGACACAAATTATTTGGTAAAGGAATCACCTTAATTAAAAGTGTTAGAGATGATATTTCTTATAAAACGGATATCTCAGAACATTTAGAGAAAACAATTCTTGAGGTCTTTTTTATTTCAACCTGGGATTTGAACCCATGGCTTTATATATCCCAGGCCAGTGCTCTACCACTGAGCCATATCCTCAGTCCCTGGAGGAAGTCATTCTTGACAACTTTCAAACTCATGATCCTCCTGCCTCAGCCTCCCCAAACCACTGGGATTACAGGCATGCACCACCGCACCCAGCAGATTATTCTAATTCTTCACATCCTTATTGTTATTTACTTGACCAATCCAGTTCAATAACAATGTGTCAGCGATTTTTCCTTGTACTTCTAAATTTTTGGTGTTATCTATTTGACCCTATCTTTTATGGTGTTTAAAATAGCATAAATGGAATGTCTTCATTGTTTTGGGGGCATTTTAAAAAAAATCACAATTTCACTATTTAATGTTTTTGCATGTGAATAATGCTTCATCTGAAATTCAGAATTCTACCATTCTTTATTTTATTTTTTTCTTTTCAAAATTTGTTTTGGTGGCTCAGTGGTATAGAGCGCTCGCCCAGCATGTGTAAGGCACTGGGTTTGATCCTCAGCACCGCATACAAATAAATAAATAAAATAAAAGTATTGTGTCCATCTATAACTAAAAAAGTTTTTTTTTTCCAAAAAATATCTGTTTTGTTAGATAAAGAGTAGAATAGCTATTTAATGCCATCACAGTTTGGTTAGATTATATAGATCTTAGCCGTACCTGAATTTGTTGGATGTAATATGGACGTGAAATCACTTTATATTCTGTCATAACTATCTACTGTTACATATGTCATATTTTCATTTGTGCTTTTTTTGGGGGGCACATCCTATTTTTTAGTCTGTGGTTAAACAAGCCAATTACAACTTGTATGATTTTATCCTCTCCAACAACTTAGAAGATACATACCCCGTTATTTTTTTTCCTACCTACATCCTTATTTTCCCAAATTATTAAAAGGAAGGTCATAATCACATTTTGTTTTCTCTGAAAGAGGAAGCAGCACAATATGCTGTTACTATTCAAAACTCAATGGGCTGCAACGGATCAGAGGGCCACGGTATTAATGACAGGACAGGGTGTATTCACAGGGTGGACCTTTATGAATCCCAGAGATGACATGCACGTTGGAAATCTTCTCCCTAATTGCCATGTTTACGCAGCCTGCTGATCATGATTACCTCCATTCTGCCTTCTTTACAAAGCCTTATCTAGCGGGTCATGCTTACTAGTAATTTCATTTTCTACGATGCTCATTTGCCTTTTCACGGATTCTGCGTTGCAGATTTTAATTCTTTCATTTCTAACCTTTCCAACTCCCTGCAAACCTCCGTCTGTATTGGAGGCAGCTTCTTCCTCGATCATGTTTGTTTCATGGAATCTATGGTTTCTTGTTCTTGACTGAAAAAAAAAAAAACCCACAAGAGTCGCCTCCTTGAATTTTCCTACTTTCTGATAGAATCCCCTTCAGAGGCAATTTTATTTTTCTGGTTCTTTTTCGTTCTGCTTCTTCTGACATTTCTCCCTCCTTCCTGCACCTTTTATCACTGGGGATCTTCCAAGACCCCATGATGGAGATTTCCTATTTAACTCTTTCTGAACATGGGTTGTGATTCCACCCAGGTCTTGGGGTCACCAACACCCCCCCCCCCCCCCGCAAAAGACGCATCCCTTCATTTCTTCCAACACACTGCATGGGGCTTCTGAATCCCCATCTTAGATCTTTAAGTCTGGGGCAATTTCATGGCTATTTTCTGTTTCCAAATTATTGGTGTTGGGTTATGACCTATGTCCTAAGATTTGGAGGAGCCAAGATAGGACTTCCTTTCTTTTAAATCAATGCATTTCATTTCAAATTTGTCATCTATGACAGCAGAATGCATTCCAATTCCTATGACACACGTACAGCACAATTTTTCATATCTCTGGTTGTACACGACGTAGAGTCACACCAGTCGTGTCTTCCTGTATGTACTTAGAGTGATGATGTCCAAGACAGAACGTTCTAATACTTCTGTAACCACCACTGTAGCTTTCCTCTGTGTCCACTCTGAAGGTGTGAGGTCAACCTCGTTGGACCGACTGCCGGCTCCAGACTCGTGTAGTGTTGCTTTGCCAGTCATATCGTCTTTCCCTTCTACCCCTAAATCCTTTGGATCTTGTAGGGGCACCATCCCCCCTCCACCAAAGAATCTTAACTAAGTGTCTCCAGCGACCTCACCATAATTATTAACAGAATGTCAGCAAAAGGTTTCTGCAAAAGAGCCCAAAGGTGGTTAGACTTCCTATTTCCTGAGGCTCTGTCTTGCAAAATCTAAGTTTGGCCATGAAATTCATGATGCTTACTTTTGCTTTTGTGGTTAAAACCTCTGACTAATGAGAGAGAGAGAGAGAGAGAGAGAGAGAGAGAGAGAGAGAGAGAGAGAGAAAGTACTGTTTTTTCAAAGTAAAAAAAAAACCCGAAATACTTTTATGTAGATTCTTGCAAAAATGTCAACCTCCAAGCCCCTCCTTGTACCCTCCCATCGGGTAGAAAGTTCAAAGAATTCCTAGACTCATTGTTCAAAGGACGAAATTTTGGCATGAGCCACACTCTGGACTGGCCACAGCCAATAAACCTGTTTCCTGTTAAGCCTCATCTGTCCTACATCAGTCTGACCTCCACAAATACTTCCCCAAGGGACCCTTCTCTGACTCCCCTCCCTCTCTCCCCCTCACCCCATAACCTAGAGCACCTATCTCAGTGTGATTATCTGATCACCCTCCTATTACACCCAAATCTAGAGGCCACAAGATGGGAGAATCATTTTGATCCTGAATCTGCCGCATCTACTACAAGGTTTAGTATCTCATCAGTTCTGCCAAAGTCTCTTCTTTTTACTTTTTAAAAACAATCTATTTGCTGAGCACGGTGGTGCAACCCTGTAATCCCAGTGGCTTGGGAGGCTAAGGCAGGAGAATTCAAGGTCAGCCTCAGCAACTCAGTGAGACCCTGTCTCTAAATAAAAAATAAATAAATAAAAAGGGGCTAGGGATGTTGCTCAGTGGTTAAACACTCCTGGGATCAATCTCTGCTATCCAAAAAAAAAAAAAAAAAAAGAAGAAGAAAAAAAGCCACTATTTTCCTCACCCTTGAAATTCAAATTTCTGTATTTCACTAGAACTCGTCAGAATGAAAGCAAACTAAAATAAAGCTCCACACTTAGAAGGGGTGCGGCCTTGAAGATAGAAATTTTGGCATGAGAGAGAGGGAGCAGATAGGAAGAGCCATTTTGCAAGGTAGCAAGACCCCCAGAGAAAGGGCACAGATGTCCTTCTCCATAGCGAGGTGCTGATTTCAGAGGCGCTTTGTACCCGCTTCATTTTTCAGCAAGCAGAGACTACAGAGGGAAGAAATGTGCTGTGCAAATCAGCGACTTGGTGTTGTTTTAAAACCCCGTTTATCTTTTCAAAATGCAAGCTCGCTTTGTGTGAAATGACCAGAACCCAGCTTTGAACACCCATAACCAAAGCGACTTGGCCTTTCCAAGGTGCTCCCTAGGGTACGGGTTGGTTTGAAAGAATAAGAAAGTGTGCAAATTCCAAGTGATTTCACAACGGAGCCAGCCTTTGGCGAGCTCTGAAATGCCACATAATCAGCTCTAACTGTGGCTCCAGCAGAGCCTGCCATGTGCACTTATGAATTCCTGTGGAGCATTCTCATAACACCCCTCCTTTCCAGGGGTTAATTTTGATGGTGAAGATTGTGATAATGTGATAATCTGCAACTAGCGGATGTGAGAAAAAAAAATGGGGTGTGTTACAGCCAGAGAAGGCAAGATCTTTCTGGGTTTTGCACAGAATGGCAATACATTTTTTTTTTAAGCAACCATTATGTCCCCAAGATCTGAACGGGCGGGTTCTGATCAGCCTCTGAATGAGACTCAACATTTCTTTTAGTTCATAACACAGGCTAAGTCCGTCTCTCTGTTAAACACAACCACTTCATTTGGAGTTTTGTAATTATTCTACAAATGTCCAAGTCATCAGCGAACATGGTGAACTCAAATCTGCTTGACTGAACCAGTAAGTGTCTCACCTACACCGTTTGTCCTTGATAAATACAGAGCCACTTAAATTAAACTTTGTATCTTTTTGGTACTGGGGATTGAACTCAGGGGCACTACCACTGAGCCACCTCCCCAGCCTGATTTTGTATTTTATTTAGAGACAGGGTCTCACGGAGTTGCTTAGTGCCTCCCTTTTGCTGAGGCTGGCTTTGAACTCGAGATCCTCCTGCCTCAGCCTCCCGAGCTGCTGGGATGACAGGCACCAGCATGCCTCGATGATTCAATCATTTTTTCTTTTAAACCAATATTCATACAATATCGTAGGAATCAATATTGTGCAGAATCAAAGGATTTGACCCTATCTGTAGATAAGATGCTGCAATCTTCTGGGTTAGCTTGCCCACATAGATGGCATTCTCTGTTCCTGAACTTGGTCCACTTCCATAATTCTGTTCCCAAAGAGCTGAAAACCAAACTCGGAAAGTTAAAAATAGATGTATGAAAAAAAAAAAAAAAAGCTCAACTTCTTATTTGTGCCTAAGAGACTCGGGATCTGGATCCCTGACCACAGTACCCATGCCTCCTCTGGGCACCTCACCAGGGTCTCTCTCAACTTCCAGGAGAGCCCCGTGTCCTCACTGTGAGAGCGCCTGGGTCCCGGCAGCGTCATGATGCAGGGACCTGACCAAACATCTGAGTCGCTGCGGGAAACGCTGCTGGAACTGCTCATTTCTTTTCTTAGCTGCCAGAGATGAGCATCCTTGAGTCTATTTCCAGCAAGCGTCGAAACAAGAATGGCTCCACGCGTCCCGCGGTGACTGTCCCCTGGATTATTTATAAAACGCTCAGCCGGCTTCGTGTTGCTGAGAGAACAGGGTTGATCATTTGTTCTGTTCCCACGGGTACCTCCCCGGTAGCACTCCAGTGGGTGCCTCATGTGCTTCTCACATCTCCGAACCCTTCATGTCCCAGCGAGCGCCTCTGTTCCCGCACGGGACCGTCCCTCAGTGCTTTTTAGGCCAGAGGCCCCTGGAAGAGAGCTCTGCCTGTGGTTCAGCCTGTGCAGGGTCACAGTGGCTTGGTCATTCAGGGGTATGGACCCGGTCCCTCTTTCCAAAAGCCAATTCCTTTTTATTGGTGGGGGGTACCAGGGATGGAACTCAGGGGCACTCGACCACTGAGCCTCATCCCCAGCCCTACTTTGTATTTTATTTAGAGACAGGGTCTCACGGAGTTGCTGAGCACCTCGATTTTGCTGAGGCTGGCTTGGAACTTGCCATCCTCCTGCCTCAGCCTCCCGAGCTGCTGGGTGACAGGCGTGCATCTCTGCGCCTGGCTGCCAATTCCTTTTGGTATTCATGCACTTGCCTCTGACTTTCCCTGATCATTGGGCCTTTAATTCTACAGATCAGACCTGGAGATCATCTTTAAAAAAAAAAACAATTATCATTATTATTATTTTTTATTTTCAAGGGGTGGGGATGTTTGAAAAGAAAATAGAGACGTTCCTCACCTCAATTAAAATCTATATATCCAGAGTCTGGCGTTGTGGCTCAGTGGTAGAGCACTTGCCTAGCCCATGTGAGGCACTGGGTTTGATCCTCAGCGCCACATAAAAATAAACAAATAAATAAAGTACTGTGTCCATCTACTACTTGAAAAAGAATTTTTTGAAAATCTACAGAACACCTTGTATCTGTGATGAAAGTAAATATAGAGTGACTATCAGGAGAGAGGTGGAGAAACTGGGGCCATCATTAATTAATTAGAATTGTTACATGGAAACCTTTCTATAAAAGCAAAGAAAGGAAAGAAGAGATAGAAAAAATAATTCCTTAAAATTTACCAGTAATTAAAAAAAAATGATCCTTTTAGGCAATGGAATAAATCATATCACATTAACTCCTGTTTATTAAGTAGGTGAGTCTATTTCTAGACTTGCTATAGTTTCAACAACAGCTTAGACACCTCTTTGGGTAGAAATAAAAGAAGACTTAAGATAGGAAGTAGACAACTATTACTTTGGGGGAACTTTTTAAAAAAGACGACCAGCGATCCTCTTTGGGGTTAATCTAAGACACTGGGGGCTCACCAGAAGGTGCAGAATTATTCGGTGAACAGGGAATGTTTGTTACTTAGACCAAACTCGTGTTTTTCCTACAGCCATTGACATGGAGGCATTCAGAAGTAGAGCCATGAAACGTTCAAGTTTCACTCGAGTCGACAGGTCGGTTCAAAGGCGAAGACCGTGTCCGTGGCTGCGCAGAACACACTTAATGAGGTAAGTGACCTCAGGAATATTCATCTCCGGCTTCAGGCTGTAGCAGGGAAGCAGGCGAGTGGCCCCAATTCCTCCTTCTGGCTTCTTTTGCGGACTTCTTTTGAGCTGATGGATCCCACAGCTGAGGGAAAGGCATCCTGTGCCTGGTGTTTAGGACAGATACTCCCCGTAGCCTGTCCCCCTAAAATAAGCAACTCTCCACCAGCCCTTGGATCAGCTAATATGTAAAAAGTAGCCGCTGATCAATGTGTCTCTTTTTTTTTTTTCTTTTCTTCTGTTCAGAGGGTAGAAGAGGAGGAGACTAAATCAATGCAGGAGAGCATTCCCTGTGTCCCATTCTTCTAGGCTGATCCATCTCTAATGTTTTGGAGCCTCCTCTGATGGACAAGGTGGGAAGAGAGATGAAGGGGGGAATTGTGGATTCCATTCTGATGAGTCCAAGTTCATCTTTCAAAGGAACATAGTAGAGTTGTCAAGGGGCATCAAAAAGATTTAAGTGTATTTAATTCCCCATTTATTTTTTAAAAAAGATGCTGTAGGAGGGTGCTTGGCCTATCTCTAACTAAATGTTAGCCTTTTCTCATGGAATTGAGAGAGACATCTATTTAAGGGGAATAGATACAGTTTCCTGGTTAAGAAGTAGTTCGGTGTCCTCCATAGGAACTACATTACAGACTGTAGCTTCAAACGAGCCAGACGATCCCCAACATTCTTGAGGAATGGTCCAGCCACAGTAGGTCAGTGCCACCCAAACACACATTTCAAATATCAACTCCCGGGGTTCCATGTCCACATCACAGAGCCCACATTTTTTTTGGTACCAGGGATTGAAGTCAGGGGCACTCGACCACTGAGCCACATCCCCAGCCATACTTTGTATTTTATTTAGAGACAGGGTCTCACTGAGTTGCTTAGGGCCTCATTATTGCTGAGGCTGGCTCTGAACTCACGATCCTCCTGCCTCAGCCTCCTGAGCTGCTGGTATTATAGGAGTGCGCCATCACACCTGGCCAAAGCCCACATTTTGCCTCCATGATGAAAGAGCCTCTTCTGAATCGCTGACCTCCAAGGAGGCTGGCCTTAACCTACTGGTCACCTATGGTTTTGAAATTATTTCCAAGGGGTAAGGCATCCCTCCTGGAAGTCACTTCTCAAGTCACATGAAAGGGGCTTGGCTACATCAGCCGGGGCCCATCCACAAAGACTCGCGATCCTAACACCATTATTTATCAATTGTTACTTAAGTCTTTTTAAGACTGGGATCCATTTAGCCACCTTCCCCGATCTCCCCACGGGCAATGAATGAGACAAGGAAAGTAGGATATTGGGTCCTCCTCATTCCCAGAGGCCCCTGCAAGCAGGAAAGATCAAAACGCAGCCTTAGGAGGGCTAGCTCTTCCTACAGCCTCTCGTTGACAATTAAGTCAAAGGCCAACTTCACAGCCACTTTTAATATCTCACATTGTGCTTAAAATGTCATGTGAGATAAGTAGAAGATAATATTCCCTAGTTAATTTGGAAAAAAAAAAACCTGACTACTCAACATAATTCCATATATATATATATATATATATATATATATATATATATATGTTTTTTTTTTAATCTTGACTCTTCCTAAGGTCACGTTATACTTTTTTTTTTCCCCTCAAGAGATGAAATGAAGTCCGGGCCCATATTTGTACATATGAAACAGAGAATCCAGATGTAAAAAAAAAAAAAAAAAAATCACGCAGGGCTTAGACTGTGAGAAGACTATTGATAGAGTTGACCTCGATCATCATTTTGAGCAAATTCAAGAGCAACTTTTAAACATTAGAAGAATAGCTACGTCCGCATTTTTTTTTTTTTTATAAAGCCACGGTGTCAGAGCATGACCAGTTTATTGTGATAGATAGAAATTCCATAGGAATCCCTGAGAAGATATATGTGAGAAGCATTTGCCTTCCCAAGAGCTGTTAGGCGAAGGTAAACCGAGAATCACCGATTATCAGAGACGAATCGTCTTCTGATGTAACTTCGATGTGAGCTCAAGCCGATGAAAACGATCCCACCAAGTCTGACAAAGACAAGGGTGTTTGGACGTTTTAATGGTGCAGATTGCTGCTACTTTTATCATGTCTTTTTTATCTACAGGACAAAGAGGAAGCTTCCTTCAGCTATCTGAATACAGGGTGAGCACCTGAGAGCTATTCTGGGAGCCAAGATCCAGGAAGGAGGAGGTGCCTACCACACTGAGGGGACTATGTAAGTTTCAATGAATGGAGGAAATATGTCAGAAGTACAGGGCTGCTTCCTGTAGGAAAGCAGCCAGTTCTTCAAATCACCAGCTAGGTGGACGTCAATATCCAAGGGGGCCCTGACATGCCGGGTGGACTCCATAACTAGTCATCACTGATACTTAGAACCCAAAGGATAGCACCTTGCAGTTCAAAAATAAAGCCTCAAAAAAAGTCACTCTTAACCGTTAACAATAGAGTAAGAGCTGGCCAAATACAAAGGCTATTTCTAAATAGGAGTACCCAAGACAATCTGGTCATCTCTTCCTTATTGATTTCCCATGCGTACAACCAAAGACGTGAAGTCAAAGGATTCTAGGTGCTTCTGCTTGGATTGGAGCCACAGACACAGCTCCATAGCTCAGGGCTTCCCCCAACATATGATCCCTGGGAGATCTTACCAGGAGCAAGTTCTGATTCTGTGGGCCCTGGGTGGAGTCAGAGAGTCTGTCTCTCGAACCAGTACCCGGGTGAGACTGGTGCTCTTGCTGGTCCATGGACCCAGAGTTTGAGTAGCGAAGATCTTGGTGACATATAAAGAAAGGTATGGATAAAAGAAAAATCTCCTTGGATGGACAGTTTGTAGGGATCTGTGTCACTGTGACCAGAACACCTTACAAGAACAAGTTAGAGGAGGAAAAGTTGATTGGGGTCTCAGTCCATAGATGGCGGACTTCATTGCTCGGGATCCAAGGGGAGGCAGAACATCATGGTGGAAGGGTGGAAGAAAAGAGGTGCTCAGAGCTCACGGCAGGGTCAGGAAGCAGAGAGCGAGGGAGGGGGGGAAGATGCACTCTTCCAGGATAGCCCCCTGAAGGCCACCTCCTCCTGTCATGCCCCATCTGCCCACAGTTACCACCAGGTCATTCAAACTAGGGTGGACAGGTTAGTTCCAGTTCTCACAGTCTGATCATCTCACCTCTGAATACTTCTGCAGAAACACAGGAGCTTTGGGGAGGTACCTTACATCAAAACCTTAATACCCCTGGTTTTAATAGGTTGCCCCAGTGAATCTAAAATTGCCCAACCACCAGCAGCCAGAGGTGTGGTATGTGTAGGAGCAACAAGACAGAGCTCAGGGCTCCCCCAGCCTATGACCCTTGGGAGATCTTAATACAAGCAAGTTTTGATCCTGGGCCCTGGATGGAGTCTTGAGATTCTCTTTTTAACCAGTTCCCAAATGAGACTGGTACTGCTTGGACCCACCTTTTGAGTAACCAGGATCTTGGTGACATATTAAAAAACCAGGTATGGGATCAAAACTTCCCCTGATGGACAGTGTGTAAGAATTTCCCTGATGAAAAATTGGGGAACTTTAAATAACATTGGAAAGAAGAATCTCCTAGGAGTTCAGTTCTATCCCTATTTAATAAGAGCTTCCATGAAAGGTCATGCATCCCTGGTGCTCAATGACCCTGGAATTGGCAGAACGCAGACAGAACATTCTAGAACATTCTAGAAACTCCGTTTCTCAAGGAAAGGAGCGCCAAAGACAGCCAGCGTGATTTCTATTCCTTTCCGTGTTGGCCTCAACATCCAATGGTGAAAATCTATGCCGTGACGTCATCTCCGAATTCATCGACAGAAACCAAGAGCCTACAATGTGTTACACACAGCCATTGCTGGAGAGTTGGAAAGACAGGGCCTTTCAAAACGGATTGACGGCTGCCCATGTCCATGTTCTCTGAAGAGGTTCTGACACCGCACAGCTTTTGCAGCAGGACACGCAGCGTACCTTACGATGGATTTCATGCCATGACTGAGCACCCCACTGATATCATAAACGGCTGACTCATTTCCTTCCCTCCGCATGATGTTTTGCAATTGGAACTGGGATACCGTATGCTGGTTTCTAAAATGCACGGTATGGCCAGGAGCTCGGGGTGACTCTGCCAGCTTTGAGGGTAATTCACAGCTTGCCATAGGAATGAGAGAATCAAGGCTGGGCAGTCTACTTGGAAGGCTTTTGCATAACTGGGGTCAGGGAAAGACTTACGGCCCCAAAGTGGTGGGTGCCTGAGATGCTCCAAGCTTGAAGGTTCTCCTTGTTGCTTTGTTGAAAAATCTCCTTGCTCTTTGCCTGCCCCTGCTCATACTCTGAGCACACACGGTCCCTAATAGCGCCCATAATGAGAATATTTATTTCCCTATCTCTCACCATCATAACTGTCAGGGATGTCAGCACAGCCCCAGGAACCGGATTTCAGAGCTGCCAACTGCTGCCCGCGGAGATGAGTGTGTTTCAGGAGATGTCTGTGGGAATGTGGAATGAATTTCTCCGAGGGCAGGATGCTAAGGGGGCTCACTGTGCAACACCCACTCCTGTGTTTTAGCTTTCTTGAAGTCATAAGTTCCAGAAAGGAGCGGGGCTTTGCAAATATACCTCCAAGATTAGTTATCAGGGTTGCCGCCACATTACAAGACATTTAACATTCTGGTAGAACAGAAGAAACCAGCAAAAGCTTCCGTTTTTATGCTGATCAGATTTCATATGCGGAAGAGATACGTGAGTCTGAGGAAATTTCTCCTGAATCCAAACATATGTCCACGATGAAGTGATCTCCTTACATAAAGGACAGACCTTCCATAATGCAAAACATATTCCACAAAGAAGAGTCTTAGCTTTTATTGAGCAATAACTACGTGAAGATTAGGGATCTGAGGATCCCTTTAATCTCTTCACCTACTAGGGTGAGGCATACAGATTTGAAGATGTTTGCTTCCTTTCAAATAATTACCTGAAACAGAACTGGAACAAGAATACACACCTATACTCCAAATTTAGTGCTTCTGAGGCTAACATAAAAAATAAATCAAGTTCAAAAGAGAGCAAAAAAAAAAAAATTCCCCAGCATGAATGACAGCAATCAGACTTGGACGCAGTGTTCATCTCCCAAACTAGAGAACCACAATTCCACATTCTTGATCCAGATTCAGGGAGCCTTCCTGTTCCAAGTTGCATGCTTCACGTGCAAGCCTTTCCGAGATTTTGCTAATGGTTACTTTGTGCTAGAAATGTTAGGTGGATGGATGGAAAGGAAGAGTTACAGCTCTTGAATATCCGACCAAAAGAAAAGGGTGTTTTTCAAATTCTAAGCTTGCAAAATTGGTCCCATCAATCACACGGAAGGGCCAGATAGAAAATTAAGGCGATAATGGGGACAGCAGGTGTCACAGTAAATGTCAGCCTCAGTCAGCAAGAGCGGAGCTGATCAAACCCATCATCACACACCTCTGTGGGATCTTGATGGATATCCCTCCTTGTCAAACCGCTGCACCCCTGAACCCTCTCTGGGCAGTCACATTGGCCTCGAGGTCATCCCAGGTCCCGTGCACAGACACGGCAAGTTGCCTGATGTCTCTCCGTGTTTGTGCTTTAAATGAAACCTTGGTATGTCTTGGGACAGGAAAGCATCTGCAGGAAATACTTGATTTTTCCGTCTCTGTTGCCCCCCCGGGGAGTGGTCCATGGGAGGTGGGCAAGGTTCTCAGGCAAAGCAAACTCTTCAGAATCAAGCTAAATTGAAATGAAGAAAAACTTCTTCTGCCTTTGATCTTTGCTCTCTTTCTGATTCTTCTGGATGGGAACGCAGACCCTGTGCCTTAGTCAGAGCGCACACTAAGAGCCTCAGAGAAGGAACTCAGGAAGGGCTTGTGTCTTATAAGACACCCTCAAATGACTGTGTTAGGCCAGCCGCCGTGATGGTGCACGCCTACGGTTCCAGTGACTCGGGAGACTGAGGCAGGAGGATCTCGAGATCAAAGACAGCCTCAGCAATTCAGTGAGGTCCGAAGCAACATAGTGAGATCCTGTCCCTAAATAAAATGTAAAAAGGGACTGGGGATGTGGCTCAGTGGCTAAGCTCCCCTGGGTTCGATGCCCAGTATCAAAAATAAATCAACCAACCAAATAAGGATTGTAGAGTGCCGTGTGAAGCCCTGGGTTCCACACCTGGGTACACACACACACACACACACACACACACACAAGCCAGCGTTAGATCATACACATGTGACAGTCTTGCATATGAGAACAACAAAGTCTAATGCATTTAAGCCAAAGTGAGTAGGGTTTTCAGTTTTTTACACTCAAACACATCCCTAACTGATCTAGTGGCTGGGTCTCCACAAAGCCATCTTGGATTCTGTGACAAACTGACTTTGGTTCTTGGTCTGACAGTGAGTCATTGTGGTTAATAAGAAATAGACATTTGATTCCCCCCCCCTTGGGTCCTTAGCACAAATCTGCTAAACCCCTTGTACTTCCCTGAGGGATATCGATGGAAAAAAAGCACCTTTGGTTATTCCTAATAACCGCGTCTGCATTTTTGCTAGTGAGGTGGCCGTTGGCGGGCCCCCAGATACCCACAGGATCACAAGAACTGATCATATAACCAGAGAGTTGGAACTTTCCACTTGGCCACCCACGCCCCACCTCTGGGAAGGGAAGAGGGGCTGCCTACGGAGCTCTGGTATCATCCGCCAATGGTTCGATCCATTGTGCCTAAATAATGGAACCCACATCTGTGTCCGGTGCTCACAGGCTCTTGCCCTTCCTCTCTTTATCTGGCCATTCACCTTTATCCATTACAGAATTCCTTACATAAATGGGTAAAGGGACACTGTTTGAATCAGCTTTTTCATTGCTATGTCTGACCAGAACAATTTTAGAGGCAGAAAAGTTTATCTGGGGGCTCATGGTTTCAGAGATCCATGATCTATTCCTAGGGCCCGAGGTGAGGCAGGACATCATGGCGGAAGAGAGTGGCAGAGGGAAGCAGCTCACATGGTGATCAGGAAGCAGAGAGAGACTCCCCTCTCCAGATACAAAATACATACCCCAAAGGCAGGACCCCAGGGACCCACCTCCCCCAGCCACACCCCACCTGCCTCCAGTCACCACCCAGTTCACCCACCAGGGGATCCATTCACTGGTTAGGTTGAGGCTCTCACAACCCAAACATGTCTCCTCCACACCTTCTTGCATTGTCTCACCCAGGAGCTTTGGGGGGACACCTCACCTCCAAACCATAACAGACATTGAATAAACTACCATTCTCATAAACTCTGAAACCCAAGGAAGCGGTAGCTTGTCGAAAGCTTGCCATGGTCACCTGATGGGACCCAGTGTTGCAGGACCGAGCCTCCATTCTGTGGGATCTGACACCAACTCCACTCTGCGTAGTCAGCGTCAGCATGTCCACGGAGCCACAGGGCACCCCATCCGTGTCCAGAAGGTTGGAGAATTGGTAGTCGGGAGTGAAAAATGCTCTACCTTTGCTAGGAGCAAAAATGCTCATAGATCCCTCTTGCTCCTCCCCAGCAGAGAGGTCAAGTGAAACGGGCCTCTCTTTTTTTCTTTTTTTTAACCCAATCAAGTGCTAACAAGATCTGGACGCTTTAGCTCTGATTGTGACTCTAACTGATTCAGGTGACTTTCCCCCTGGGCCAGGCAAGCAGCCGTGGGCAGGAACGTTTGCACAATCTGATATTTTCCTATCCTAATTTTGGGAGGTGTACGCCATGGCTCTTCCTCCACAGGAAGGGACTCTGGGAATCTCTCTAAAGGACACTGTCCCCTTGGCCGGTGCCAAGGGGGAGAATATTCTGCAAGAAAAATAGCAGCCAGTGAGATGTGCACTTGTCGGGGGCACATGGATGCGTACCTCCAGAGTGGGGTGGCGGGCCACACAGCAGTACCATGCCCTGACCTCGGCGGACGGACACCGTGCTCCTTGTCCTCGTCTTAAAGTTCTCAAGATCTGTTGGGAGAAATAAAGGGAAAGGCGTTTAAGATTTAAAGGGCTGAGATATCCTGGGAGAGGGTCGCTTTTTCCAAAAAAAAAAAAAAAAAAGAGAGAGGGATGAGCGGAAAGTCACCCTTGGGAGCACCCGCAGCAGGATCCGAATGTGGCTTTCTCATACTGATGCTGTCCCTTGCTCCTTGGTTCTATAGTGACATCGTCCACTAACGTGGCCACTTTCCACCCATTTAGAGTCCTAGCCACATTTGAAGTGCTCCATAGCCACACAGCGTTAGTGGCTACCACAGACGGAGAACACGTCCATCATTCTAGATGATTCAACTGGAACTGTCTGGTGCAGATGGAGGTGAAGAAATTGAGATTTGAAAATGTTGTGGCTTCTTTGTAATTAGACATCATTATCAGAATGAAAATGCATAATTTCTTTTCTTTTTTTTTTTTTTTGGTACCAGGATTTGAACTCAGGGACTCGACCCCTGAGCCACCTCCCCAGCCCTATTTTGTATTTTATTTAGAGACAGGGTCTCACTGAGTTGCTCAGCACCTCGCTTTTGCTGAGGCTGGCTTTGAAGTTGCGATCCTCCTGCCTCAGCCTCCTGAGCCACTGGGATTACAGGTGTGCACCTGGTGCCTGGTGAAAATGCATGCTTTGTAACAATTCTGCTCACTTCGTGAGCACTTCCACGGTATACAATTATACTCCTTTCCCTGTATTCATATATGCCTAGAAGATGACACATGCTGTCTTTATAATTACACACATACCTATAAATGTATATATAAGTACAAATAGATACACACCTAGAGTTTTTGAAACATTCTTGTGTACTTTGTTAAATAATGGGAAGGCACACTTCTGGATCTTTTTGGAATGAAGTTCTATTTCCTCAATGAGGTCAAGTCTGCTTAGAGACATAAGATGTGCATAAGATGTGAACCCAAAGATGACAGTTTGAGGCAATAAGTAAGCACTTGGTGCATGAGGTGGCTGGGGAAATGAATAGACACTTCACAGAAGAAGAAATACAACTGATCAACAAACATATGAAAAATGTTCAACATCTCTAGCCATTGGAGAAATGCAAATCAAAACTACTCTAAGATTTCATCACACTCCAGTCTGAAAGGCAATTATTGAAAAGAGAAGTAATAAGAAATGTTGGTGTGGATGTGGAGAAAAGGGCACACTCACACATTGCAGGTGGGACTGCAAATGGGTACGACCATTATGGAAAGCGGTAAGGTGTTTCTCAGAAAACTTAGAATGGAACCACCATTTGACCCAGCTATCCCACTCCTAAGTTTATACCCAAAGGACTTAGAACCAGCATACTGCAGCAACACAGCCACGTCAATGTTTGTAGCAGCTCAATTCACAAGAGCCAAATTATGGAACTGGCCTAGGTGCCCTTCAACAGATGAAGGGATTAAAAAATGTGGCATATTACACAATGGAGTACTACTATATC
Organism: Spermophilus citellus; assembly: GCF_964194105.1. NCBI lineage: Eukaryota > Metazoa > Chordata > Mammalia > Rodentia > Sciuridae > Spermophilus > Spermophilus citellus. The sequence continues at coordinate 9,088,949 of NC_138201.1, read as the reverse complement.
TTAAAGAAGGATGAAATAATGGCATTTGCTGGTAAATACATGGAGCCGGAAAATATCATGCTAAGTGAAATAAGTCAATCCCCCTAAAACCAAAGGCCAAAAGTTTACTCTGATATGCGGATGCTAATTCACAATATTGGGGGCGGCCAGGGAAGAACAGAAGTGCTCTGGGTTAGGGAGTGAAGGGAGGGGAAGGGGCATGGGGGTAGGAAAGACAGTAGAATGAACCGGACATTATTACCCTAGGTGCATTATGATCACACGCCCGGTGTGATTCTACATGGTGTACAACCAGAGGAGTGAGAAGTTACACTCCATTTACGTATGATGTGTCAGAGTGCATTCTACTGTCTTGTGTAACTAATTGGAACAAATTAAAAAATCAATTATCACTCAAGCTATATCTAATCAAGTGACACATACAATTGTTCAAAAGATGTGTTTTCTCTTACCCCCCCCCAAATGGGAGGGTCTTAAGTGCCACTTCACTTTATTGATGTCTAAAACAATTTAATGTCCTGATTTCAGATGGAAGGACCCCTTGTGACTCAAGGTGTCGTGGGGGGGCTGTAAACCATGTGGCTGTACCCACCAGCCTGAGGGGACATTTACCTCTTGCTTTCTGCGGTCAACTGGGTAAACATCGTAAGGTGACTACCACATGAGATCCTAACAATAGTTCTGCCAGTTCGTTACCTTCCATTTTTACAGACTAGAAAAGAGGGGCATCACCGGCTCACTAAAGGTGACAAGGTGACATTAGTGAGGGGCAGCGTGTTATCATTTGGAACTGGGCTGCTCCCAATGGCTCATGGTGGAAGGCTTGGTTTCCAGTGGGTGGCACTATTGAGAGGTGGTAGACACTCAAGAAGCTTCATGTTCGTCGGAGGAAGCAGATCACCAGGAGCATTTCTCCACCATGTTGCTCTGCCTCCCCTCAGGCCCAGAAAAAAAATGGCGCCAAGGACCCAAACAAACCTTTCCTACTCTGAGTGGATTTTCTCAGGTCATCTGTCACAGTGTCGGAAAGCTGACTATCCATCCAGAGAAACCTAGATCGTCTCCCTGCCGTTACTACATCCATCTCTGGTTTCAGGGAGGACTCAGGGCACTGAAATTAATAAATGCATCATTGAACAGATCTGATTTTATTCATCTTTTTACATCACACAATCATGTGATAAAATAATAGTAGTGACTGTTATTCACGATGATTTCTTTTGTAGGAATTAGGAAAGTTGGAAGTTTAGCCATGGTTGTTTTCGCCATTCAGAGGTTTACAAAAGTTCCATGAAGTTCCACCCGATTTCCAGCTCAGGGTGCAAACACTATGAGAACATACAATCTGTCCTGTCGCAACTCAAGAGTTTAGTGGGCAGAACTGCCACCTGCCACCTAACCGCGGGACCCAAGGGCCACCAGAGTCAAGATCTGAGAAGAGTGTGAAGGACTCACACCTACTCAGCACAAAGCCAAAGGGCACTATGATCTGAATCACCTTTTGTCCAATAGGCACCAGGTAAGGGGGGGGGCATATTTTTGTTCTCCTTAAGGAAATGCTCTTCAAAGAGACTTAAGCCAGAGATTTTTTTTTAACTTCATTGTAGATTTCATATCTTAAACCCTTCTCCCTCAACGAGACACTGAATCCGTTTGAATTGCCGCATCTGCACACAGGCTCTTAGAGTGACTTATCGAAATCTTTTTTTTTTTTTTTTTTTAAAAAGATATCCCATACAATTTCCAGAGTTGACTCAAAAATCAAGGACCAATAGATAACAGAGATCCAGTCTTTCCCAGGCAAAACCAACTGTGGTTTAAGAAACAGGAAAGAAAAGTATTATATGCAATGATTTTTTTTTAATTGCCTTCCCTGAGCTTAAAAGAACTGGATCCTACTTCTTCTTCTGGAATTTATGAATTTCATTCAGCTCTACGAGATCTGGGTATTCAGAGTATATTGCAATCCTTTAGGATTTGAGAAAAATAGCTAGAAATGTCTCTTAGTAGTTAATTAAAGCCGTCTCCAGATGGTAAACCCTTCCTACCCCCGCAGAGGACAAGAGAGGACGTCTGTGGGCGGATAGAGTTTGACAACCATCTCTGCCCCTTACTACTTGTGCTGACCTTGGGTAAGTCTCAGTCTTATCATAAATAAATGGAGAATAAATGTGGGCTTCGTTTTAAATGAAGAATCACTGTGCCAAGATTTAATGAGATGTTTGAAAAGCTCACAGCCAACCACAAGGACTTCAGGGTGAAAGGTGGGTACTTAATGTATGTTGTTTTTTTTCTGTCCATGAGGGAATGCTGGGATTCTGTGGCAATCATACCCCAAACCAGTGCATTATAGAAAGGGCTCCAGCTAGATGTGGTAGTGCACGCCTGTAATCCCAGTGGCTCGGGAGGCTGAGGCAGGAGGACCGTGAGTTCAAAGCCAGCCTCAGCAAAAAGCGAGGCCCTAAGCAACTCAGTGAGACCCTGTCTCTAAATAAAATACAAAATAGGGCTGGGGAGGTGGCTCAGTGGTTGAGTGCCCCTGAATTCAATCTCTTGTATCCTCCCTACCTCAATAAAAAGGCTCCAATTAGCAATGGCACCCTAGAACGAGTGGTGGATGCAAATCAAAATACACACTAGTTACACATGTGTTTAGGAAAAGATGGAAGGTCCCAAATTGGTGTCTTCATATATCATTTCATATACGATCTATTCAGATTCTGCTAGAAACATGATAATTTTCCAGGCTGAAGAACTGCGTGTGTGTGAATGAGCATTTTAAAAAAAATGCTTTTCTACTTTGTAGCAAAGCTTTCATCAGCAACATTTATGATTCATCTTACATATAAAATAATACACTCAAAGTCATTTTCTCTCCAAAGCTTTGGTACCCAGGTCATGATCATCCGCAGCAGCTTTCTGAGATAGCAAGGAGGCATTACGGAGAGTGTCCTGTGCCCATGAGCATTGCTCAGAAACCCACCACAGCACCCACTGGCACAATGTATCGAGGTCACCCGTGGGCCAAGTGCTTTCCCTGTATGCCTTGATTTAATCCCTTTATAGCTTCCATTCCCAGTTTACAGGTACCATTGCTGAAGCTCAGAGAGTTCCCTCCTGTATGTGCTCCACACACGTGGGAAGTGGTTGGAAAGATACAGTCATGTTCTGGTCCATCCAAAGACACAACTCTGAAGCCACCACCATCTAGGGGTTCCTCCCTGACTTGGAGAAGCTAATGACAAGAAGCCTTCGAACCAGTCGTTAGTGGACATCTTAGAGACAAATGGGAAGTTCACGTGGATGGATTTTACACTCCACGGGTTTGTAAGAAAAGTCTACCTTTCCAATGGACCACGGATGGGTTGGTACATTTGGTTCTAAATCTTCTCTTCTTCCTTTTGCATTTTCCTGAGGGTGAGCGCTCTCTGCAGGGATCGAAGCCCTGGGTACAGTTCAACAGGAAGAAAATAATGAGAAAAGACCCTATGAAGAGGTAGGATCCTTGCCTTCCCAGGAAGGAAGGGGAACAGTTCCCGTGCCCTGCTCTCTTTAGCTCACGCAGTTGGTTACGGACACATGAATACAACACCAAAGTGTGACAAAGGACATCCGTGGTTTTCTAAGACAGCTTATGTCTCCAGCTTTGTGCATACTTCACACGGATATATAATGTATAGACTTCAAAAAAAAAATAAATGGCTCCACTTGATGGTGTCGATTGCATTCATTAGCCGGATGCATAACTTTTTCGACAATCACATACCTAAAAAAGAAGGCGAAATTTTGCAGAAGATGTTTTCCTATCATATTTTTCTGCAAAAAAACAAAGGTCTTTTAAAACTCTCCTCTGGGATAGAACACCGACGTTTTCATTTTTAAATGAGATTAGAAAATATGCTATCGTCTTTGGGGCTGGGTTAGCTCCCTGAGAATGTCAAAGCCATTTAGCAGTCACATTCCTGGTGATGTAAGGTGTCAAAGGCCTGAGGTCACAGCAGGAGATCAATAACAGGAAGCCTTCATAGAAGTAAATGTTTGGAGTTCAGAATATGGAGTGAATCAGAGAGTCATGGGAAGAAAAAATATTCACTTATTTAAAGGTTTAGAGCCAATAAAATCTTATAATTAAGACCTGGAGATAGTCAAGAACAAATAAAATCAAGAGGGTCCAAGATCCTTTTTAAAAAAAAAAAAAAGAAGTAATAAGACTAAATAAAGCAAATTGATTTTTAAGGCCAATATGAAGAGATTAGCCATTATGTACTTGGGCAGGAAAAGGTGAGACTATTTGCAGACTGGGACCTCCCAGAGGAGGGTATAAAAACTATAGTTTAAACATGCCCAGGAAAGGCTCAGGAGATAATAACATACATTGTAGTTTGGAAAAAAAAAACATAGAAAAATTAGGGAGAAAAGCAAAAACGAAAAATGATATCATATATTTTTTAATGCACATTATTATTTAATGCAAGCTAAAAAAAATCCAATTTCCTTTTTTTTTTTTCCTGACTTGGCTAGACCTAGATTCTGTGAATTCTGATAGGGTGGCCTCCAAATAAGAAACTGTCAGCACCCGTTCCCTGTAGTATGGCTTCCTCCCGTTTCGAAAGAGGCAATCAATAAGGAGATCAATACCGACTTGGGAAAATGGTCAAGCGATGCATTTGTTATGAATCTGCTTTTCATAATGGCGATTGTGCCACTTACACAAAGAAAGAGGTGTTTTTGAAGATCTCGCCAAAAGCCCGTTATTCTGCGGCATATTTAAAATGATCTTTGGACTCTCTGCCATTTGTTCCCTGAGGGTGTATATGTGTGCATGCATCTGAGCGTATTGCACGGCCCAGAGTTAATAGTCCATAGTTCATCATCGTCATCATTCGGGAGTATCATAGGAAAGAAATCTTCAGAAAGTGACTCACTGAGAAAAAAACGAGTGAGCCCAAATCTCCAGATAAAGTAGCATTAGTGGGTCCAAGTCAAGTCTACTATGGAAAAAAGTGATCATGAGATTTAAATACACGTTTGAACCCAGGGCTTCATGCATGCCTGACATATTTTTTTTATATGACTTACCATCAAGACAAACACAGAGGTACCGGCTTCACAGAGCTTTCTCTGTGAAATTCTTACTATGGTGGTCTGAGAGAGTCTGTAGAACTTTTTATTCTATTCATTTATTTTTATTTTTTTGGCACCAGGGAGTGAACCCAGTCACATTCTGTCACTGAGCCACATCTCCAGCTCTTGTTTTTATTTTTTTAATTTTGAGGCAGGGTTCTTGATCATTTGCCAAGGCTGGGCCTCCAATTTGTAATCCTCCTGCTCAGCCTCTTAAGTTGCTGACACCAACACGTCAGGCTTGGATGACTTTTTTTTAATGCGAAGGTGAAAAATACCATGTTCATAAAACAATAAAGTTGATATTTGCTTACTTTGAAGAGGGACATAATCTATGCAACTTTTAAACAGAAATCAGAGATGAAGCATAACATAATTTACTGATGACGGAAATTTGCTCACCCAGCATATAGTTTGAGAATTTCACACGGTATACCAAGTAGAAATATGGTGAATGGAAATGGAAATCCACGTACATCCACATACAAGAAAAACCATACGATATTTGCGGATGAGCATGTTAGTATTTTGATATTCTTTGAGGTATTTACTGTCATTGGCTTATCCAATATTCAGCAAAAAAAAAAAAAAATTGAGCTACTTTTTTGCATGCTATGATGGGTGCTGATCTTTTTTTTTTTCTCTGCCACAACTAAATGAAGCAAAACAAAAACCTACAGTTACTCTAAAGACCGACAACAGCACCCCACCTTGTCGGCTGTTTAAAGTAGGGGGCCAGGTATTAGTTTGACATTGAAATATTGGGCGGGGGGATCTTTGTACAGATCACAGAAGGCCTGGTTCATACTCCTCAGTTAAGATGCTCTCAATTTACAAAGAATTCATTCACAGAAATGGCTCTGAACCTCCTTAGGGAAATCCCAGAACACTTCTTCCAGGGGGTGAAGGAAAGCCGACCTTGGAGCTGTCCGGGGTGCTGATTTTAGAATCCATTCTATTCTCTCTTTCCAGAGGTTAGTACATGCCAGACGAAAACTCTATCATGTGATACGACTCTGGAATTCTAGAAATACTATTTTAAACCACCAGCATCTTTAAAGTGCTGACCTTGCTATCCAAGGTCCTACATGCAGTTACCATGAAAAGCGACCGACTTGGACCACATGGGCCACCAGCTACTTCCTTTGCCAGTCAATCAGAGAGCGCTGTGGATTGGCAGAAGATGAGTTCTCAACAGCCAGATAAAGAAACAGAGGGGAACGTACTCTACGAAGTCGTGGGGGGAGGCGAGAGAGTGCTGAGAAAGTTCTAGAAGGAATAAAGACTTTCAAAAAAAAACAGGATGAGGGGATGCAGGGTGGACACTCCCACAGACCCATGTTCCTGGGTTCAGCAAATCCTGTATGGAGCAAAAGAAGGGACCCACCTCCCTCTTCAGCTTCTTGCCACACATTTATGACACTAGGCTCTGTTTCTGGGAACAAAACCTCGGCCAGAAATAAAAATAGCATGGATCGATATCACATTTCAAGGAGGCTGGTGGCGGGCTAGCTGGGCAATCTGACCACTTTTATCAATATTTAGTCTCTTTGGGGAGGGTGTGAGAGGGTCCCTGAGAGCTGGCACGCAGAACACCGTCTCGCACTCTGCCCGTGTTTAGTGATTCAGTCCACACGAAGCCGTGACCTAGGTTCCTTTCCCCATCCCATTTAATAGAAAGAGTGGAAAAAAAATCAACATCCAAGGTCACAGGTGAAGGACATGAAAGAGCTTGGGCCAGAATCTAGGCCTTCCTAACCCCAAAGTCCAAATCGGTAGCCTCTTGTTCCACATTGAAGTAAACAACAGGAATAAAATCAGACTTGTTAGTCGGGCACGGCGGGGTGCACACGCCGGTCATCCCAGCGGCTCGGGAGGCTGAGGCAGGAGGATCGCCGGTTCAAAGCCAGCCTCAGCAAAAGCGAGGCCCTGAGCAACTCAGTGAGACCCTGTGTCTAAATAAAATACAAAATACGGCTGGGGATGGGGTTCAGTGGTCGAGTGCCCGTGAGTTCAATCCCTGGTACCAAAAATAAATAAATAAATAAATAAAACCCTACTAGCTAACGGACTCTTTGAGACTCTCACAAGGTCACGCCCCTTAACTACTATTTGGCTTTACAAGAGAATAAAGTTTACTTTGCCCTTTACTCTGTGTGTGCTTGACTTTCGGGACAACTATTTTTTATTTCTCATTTTACTCCTTCTCCTTTTCTCGTTTTTTTTTTTTTTTTTACACTTTCTATTTTATCTGGACCTTTGTGCTATTTAAGGAGCCAAAGAACAACTCAATTTAAAGCGTCTGAGTTTCCCTGCGTGCTCCATAAAGACAGGCCCCCACCCACCTGCCACGGTCACTGTGACCAGGGAGATGTCACCTCATAAATAAGGAGACAGTGGCTCTAAAACACAAGCAATGATCACCCGCAGTTTTGTCTCTGGGAATTCATCTCTTTACGTACATGGCTCGACCCAAGAGTGTCAGTGGTTGGGCAGGTGCATCTTCTACCTTTGCTTTCAGACTTAACACCCCGTGAAACAAAGGCTTCAGAGAAGCTCTTGGCCGACTCTATTTTAGGATAAAATGTGGACTTTCCAATGCACCCCAAGGCCCTTTGGGGATCCGGCTCCTACCTGCAACATCAACTATATCCTTGGCTCTTTCCCTTTTGCTTATTTATTCTGAAATAACCATGTTTTGTTTTCTGTTCTTCAAACCCCTGAAGGTGAAACCTGCCTCGGACCTTGGTACTTGCTGTTTCCTTGGTTTGGAATCCTCTTGCCCCATTTTGGGGGGGGGACTTATTGTAATTTTTTTTTTAGGAGCCAACTCTAATGTCCACTCCTCACCGTGTCTGTCTACAGTGGACCACCCACTACATTGGCTCCAGGTATTGTAGGACATGTTCACTTTTAGGATATCCTGCATAGCAATCGCCAGCATCTCCATCTGCAGTCACAGTGCTTGCCAGATCCTCTCCCCAAGTGAAAGCTTGAGGGAGGTTGTCAATCTTTACCAGGTTGTAATGCAGTGCTCAGAACAGCGCTGGATACCTAATGTCTAATATAATAATGTCTCATTTAATAATAGCTTATTTAATAATAATAATATCTCATTTAATGAGTATTCATTGAGCAATGCTGTCCCTCCTGGTTTCATATCAAGGAAGGAGGTGGTCAGCCTGACTTCTTTTATTGGTGCATGTGACATAGTTTTCCAGCATCTACGTTGAAAGGACCTTTGTGTGCTCAGTGGCCAGGGATGTTCTCTGAAAGTTATCTAAGAAAAAGTCTTTCTAAGCAGTATGGAAATTCCTCAGCAAACTTGGAATAGAACCACCATTTGACCCAGCTATCCCACTTCTCTGTTTATACCCCAAAGACTTCAAAATCAGCACACTACAGGGACACAGCCATATCAATGTTTATAGCAGCTCAATTCACAATAGCTAAACTGTGGAACCAACTTAGATGCCCTTCAGTAGATGAATGGATAAAGAAACTGTGGTACATCTACACAATGGAATATTACTCAGCCTTAAAGAGGAATGAAATGATGGCATTTGCAGGTAAATGGATGGAGTTGGAGAATATCGTGCTAAGTGAAATAAGCCATTCCTCAAACACCAAAGGCCAAATATTCTCTCTGATAAGTGGATGCTGATGCATAATTGTGGGGGGGGTGGCTAGGGAAGAATGGAGGGACTTTAGATTGGGCAGAGTGGAGTAAGGAAAGAGGTGTGGGGGTGGGAAGGATGGTGAAATGAGACGGGCATTATTACCCTATGTACATGTACGGTTATATGACCAGCGTGATTCTGTACTATGTACAGCCAGAGGAATGAGAAGTTGTGCATTTGTGTACCGTGTATCAAAATGCATTCTGCTATCATGTGACACCAATTAGAACAAATTAAAAAAAAAGAAAAGGTTTTTCTAATTAAGGATGCTGAGCCAGCAACCGACCCCTCTTAAAATGAACGTTTAGAGGTATAAGATGGACCTACAGTCAGTGTATGAAATGATATCACCGTGTGGAACCCCCCCACCCCCAGCCCTTCCCTAGGGAATGTTCTGTGATGTTGCAAACACAGACCCGCACCCTGGGCACCCTGTGGGTCTGTTGTTAGTGATCAGGGCTACCATCTGTTAGTCAATCACACACCCAACCATTACCTATTCCTCACCCACTGCGAGAATTCTGTAGCGACCGACTTAGGATCATTATCGCTTACCCAGAAAGAAATGTGACTCTTTGTCTTGAATATTTTACTTCCTAACCTTTTCTCCTCAACACTGAAAAATTAAAACCAGCCAGGTCTAATTCAATGGATCAGTTTTAATAAGCAGGCCACCTGAGGGGCCAATCAGACAGGTTAAAGTAACACGAGGATGAATATTCTCTGAAGAAAATACGGAGAAGTCGCATCAGAGCCATCGTAAAGCCTGTAAGCAACGCATGTCCAAATGGTCACCCAAGGGACACAGAGCAGGATCCAACCCGAGAGACTCCAAAGCCACCAGCCACAAATTGCTCATGAAAAAAAGAAAAAAAAAAAAAAAAACAGAAACCCTGCTTCAAAGTGAAAGGAATCTCTTCCTCTCAAACTTTCTCATTCCATTACTTTTCTTCTCTTAACCTCTCAGAGTTACAAACCTGGACAATCAACTCGCTGTCCCATTTACCTAGCAATTAACGGCAGTGCAGACCACGACCCAGGAAAGAGCAGCCATTTCCAGCGTCCCTCCTAAATAAGATAGATGCTGCGTGAAGTGTCTCTAAATTCTATCTTTAAAAGTAGGCGACTCAGCCGGGGTGTGGTGGTGCACACCTGTCATCCCAGCAGCTCGGGAGGCTGAGGCAGGAGGATGGTGAGTTCACAGCCAGCCTCAGCCACAGCGAGGCCCTGAGCAACTCAGTGAGACCCTGTCTCTAAATAAAATACAAACTAGGGCTGGGGATGGGGCTCAGTGGTTGAGTGCCCCTGAGTTCAATCCCTGGTACCAAAAAAAAAAAAAAAAGGTAGGCAACTCTTCCCCAAGAAGCTGGGGAGGAAATAGCACTGATCACTGCTTCAAAGAGGACGGAGATGTTATCAATATTTCTTGTTGTCCACGCTCTGCAGAAAAACTTTGCTTTCCAGGCCAACAGAAGACACCTCACTTCATACTCAGTTTGGGGGTTTGGAACTAGTAAAATAGAGGTTATTCATAAAGACAAATGCCAGTCACATTAAGATCCATTGCTCCTGAGAGACTGGACATTCTTTTATTTATTTATTTTTAGTAATTTACTTGTCAATGAACCTTTATTTATTATTTTATTTGTATGCATTACTGAGAATCAAACCCAGTGCTTCAACACACTCTACGCAAGCGCTCGACCACGGAGCTACAGCCCCAGCCCCCAAACTGGACATCCTTGGCCACATAGTTAGTTTTTGGGGGGAATTCAAACCTAGAAGAAGTAATAGATTAATTGAATCCCTTCCTGAACGAAGGCCCATTCACTCCCCCTTTCCTTCGCGTTCCCTGAGTATAAAATACTTCCTGGGCTACTGGATGCTGGATTGGCTGTATACTGTTTAAAAAAAAAATTAAGGGCATAGGAAAAAAAATAAAAAAACAGGTTCTGTAGATAAATGAAATTTCCAGATGAGGAGCAGCTGTTATTTATATTGAATTTAAGTTGCTTCGGCAACTTCAACCATAGATTTTTATCTCATTTAATTACCGTTTTGGAAATAAAACCATCATCAAATATACATGCAAGCTATGTGTTTATTCATCATCTATTTAGATTTTTTTTTTTTTTTGCAATGGGTGCCGTTTTCCCGCCCCGGTTTTCACAAAGAGAAATCAGAGATAAGATGGTAGTGTGTGTCAGACCCGCCGGGCCTGAGAAGTGACATGGCTCGTGCCTCCTGGTTCTCCAAGGCACCTCTTGGTCCATGACGTTGGGGAGAGGGGGCACCCCTGCAGCTACCCTGAAGTTCTTAGGAGGGCTCTATGGCTGGATCCAGGGATCCAATTCGTACCAGAGCTGATTAGCAGAGGAAAAAAAAAAAAACATTTTTTTTTTTGGGGGGGGGATGTTTATAATAGAATGAAGTCTGAAGAAATAACCAGAACATGAGGCTTTTCATACCATGTTTCTACTTTTCAGACAAAATCCAAGAAATTCATACAGGGAGGAGAGGATACCTGGATATCTGAACCATGTGGTTCACTGCGGCTCTAATGATCAGTCTCTGGCCATTTTCCATTCTTGGCGATGACCCCCCCCCAAAAAAAAAAAAAAACCTGGCCAAAAAAAAAAAAAAACCTGGCAAAGTCAGGCCAATAGCTTATTCTCAAGTTACGGTTCCTCAAGTGACTTCATGCTGGAAGAATCAATATGCCAGTTTGGAATATTTCAAAATGGCACATTTTGGATGCCCAGGTGGATCAGGGAAGAGTCGCTTGCTATCTGGAATGGGCCCACCACAAGCACCCATGACCATGGGAGCCCCCGGTGTGGTCCCTGTGAATATATAATTGACAAATAAAAATTTCTCAAGGAGTTTCACGTGAGCAAAATGGAAAAGAATCAAAATGAATAAATCAAACCTAATGTCTGAGCTGGTAATGATGTTATTGAAAAATAATTTAAGGAAAAATAAGATTGGTGTGGACATTTCAAGAGAGGGGCTGGGGTTGTGGCTCAGGGGTAGAACGCTCGCCTAGCACACGTGGGGTACTGGGTTCGATCCTCAGCACCACATAAAAATGAAATAGCTATTGTGTGTCCACCTATCACTAAAAAGTAAATATTAAAAATAAAACACAGAAAGTCTTAAAAAAGAAAAAGAAAAAACTTTAAGAGAGCCGGGCACAGTGGTGCACGCCTGTCATCCCCGAGGCTCAGGAGGCTGAGGCAGGAGGATCGAAGGTTCAAAGCCAGCCTCAGCAATGGCGAGGCCCTAAGCAACTCAGTGAGACCCCGTCCCTTCAGCTCTCGTCCCCCATTGTGACTGCCGAGAAGGTGGGAAAGTCGTGCCCCGTGACACAGCGGTCTCGGCCACACCAGCAAGGTGATCACAGGTTCCCACGTTGGGTGGAGTCATGGTTTTCAGAATTTCAGAGGTGGGGATATTTTCACCACCTATTCCCCATTCTTTCCTTCCTCCCTCCAACAATATGGATGGTGCCATGTGTGGTAGATGATGAAGGGAACGTGACGATGAATCCAACAGGGTCCCTTGGCCCCAAGAAATGGACAATCTTTTTGGTTATATGCAAATACGGCATCGTTTCATACAAGAGAGCTGGGCGCCCGTGGATTTTCTTATCCCTGGGGGAGTCCTGGACCAACCCCCTGCAGAGACTGAAGGACAACTTCCATCCACACTGTAGAAAGTTCTGTGGGAATTGAAAGCTGGTATTTTTCACCAAGGGAGTGGACCATCCAACAGAATCCCTTTGGTGCACATGAGGGACCCATCCGTAGGACAACCAAGATGCTTGATTTTGCCTTTAACTTGCGGGGGGAAATGTAGGCCTGTGTTTTCTACTGGGCATCCATGTCCTGGTTCTTCTCCCGGGGTCCAGCTCAGCTCTGCTCATGGTCCTGTGTCACTACGGCAGGTCGGGGTGCATAGACAGCGCTGGGGATCAGCCACCTGCTACCGCAGGGCCTGGCTGCATCCTGAGGAGAGAGCTTTTACCATCACAATGTAGACTGTTGTCAACGTGGAGACCACGGTGGGCCTGGTTCTCAACACAGGAGACGAACTCCTGTCCAGATACAGCCTCGTCTCACCTCTCCAAGTCCTGGCCTGGTGTCTTTCCTGCTGCCCAATGAACTCCATGTTGATGTCTGGGGTGTGTCTCTGATTTCCATCTTCCCTGTTGGAGGTCAACGACCGAGTTCCAAGGTGACTTCTGTGGTTCTTCTACCACAGCGAGAAATATGAGAGCAGCAACCTCACTGTGGAGTTGAACTTGCACTTCTTCAGACTGTAGACGAGGCCCCGGTCACCAGGGACCTCTCAGTAGAGCAAGCGATGGAGACTTTTCTAAAGGTCTCCAAAATGTGTCTTTGTAGTTGAGCGAGGAAGCAAAAATATGAAGGATCTCAGAGGAAGCGAGTGAGCTATGTCTCAAACGCTGAGAGCCAGGCTCACACCCTGTTTGCCGAGTTGGAAGTGTGATGGTGAATTCGGCCACCTCTGGGTTGCAGGCATAATAAGTAATGGGAGCAAAACTTACTGAGAGCTACCTGTGTACCAGGCACTATTCTAACTGCTTTTCATGTATGACCTCATTTAATCCTCTCCATCATACCACGAGGTGAGTACCATCACATGACCCTTTATGTATGAGAAAACCAAGGCTGAGAATAAAATCAGTTGCTCACCCTGCTCATCAATGGTGACACCAGGATTCTCACCCCAGCTACTTGGCACCAGATAATCTGATGTTTCCCCTTTATTTCTATTTATTTATTTATTTATTTAGTTAGTTAGTTAGTTGATGTGTGATGTATTAAGATGATGATGATGATGATGGTGGCGGCGGTAATAATTTAATAAGAACAATAAAACTAGGAGAAGTAATTGTAAGTCACACTCAGAGCCATCATGAAATGGTACCTTGTGTTTTTTGTTTATTTATTGGTACCGGGGATTGAACTCAGGGACACTCCACCTCCCCAGCCCTATTTTGTATTTTATTTAGAGCCAGGGTCTCACTGAGTTGCTTAGTGCCTCACTTTTGCTGAGGCTGGCTTTGAACACTTGATCCTCCTGCTTCAGCCTCCCGATCTGCTGGGATTAGAGGAGTGTGTGCCACCGTGCCCAGTTAAGGTACCCTGTATTTTTAATAGCAAGTTAAAAAAAAATGACAGGTTTATTCATAACAACACATATCACTAAGAAAACATCTCAGCAAAGTAGAAAGGGACCGTATTAATATTAACTTCTATATTAATTAATATGGATTTAATAGTGGTGAAGCTCAGAAAAATTGAAGCGATTTGCTTCAGGTTCAATGTCTAGTCAGTAAAGAGCCTAGGGGAGAGACCCAAAAGCACCCACTTCAAGCTCTTGGAAGACAAGCATGGTATTTCCTATTTCTCAGGCTCCCAAAATCTATCTCAATTTTACTCTTAAATAATGACCATGATAAAAGCCGTGATGCACCAAGTTGAAGAGCAGAAGCGAGGTATTTTCCAATAAGGATGCACATGTTCACAATGCTGTACCTCTCCCCCCTTGAAGACTGCCTTCATTATTTGACCAAAATTCATAATCAGGAGCAGACATTATCGCGTGCCATTGACATAAGGTACCCAGAGTGACAGGCCAGGCTTCGAGGGTTCGGCAATTTGGTTTCCCCTGCATTATTAATGCTGCTCTTCCTGATGAGTGTTAATTGGAATATTTTAATTGATGCCATGTTTTGCTGCCTTCCCAGCCTGCGTGAGCTGAAGTGCGGAGAACGGTTTTGCAAATAATGAGAATGAAACAAAATCTCTCCCCATCTTACCGAGTTTTCGGCAGACAGACTGGGACAAACAGACATCCTGAATCCACCGAACCAGAAAAACGGGACGAAAACCATGTTTGTTCCCAATTCTCCTGACGACGTGTGCCCTAGGTTCTTGGGACACCAACCACGAACGAAGTAGACGAGCATCCCTGTCCTTGTGCCCCTACCTCTGGCCAGGTCAGGCCGGAGAATAAGGAGCATGATACAAGCAAATGACATGGTAGGGGACCCAATGAGGTGGGGGGGGGGCTGGGCAGACCAGGAGGAAATCGGGGTCCCAGGAGGGGGAAGAAAAGCTGCAGACCCAGGCTGAAGCAAGCAGGTAGCATCTCATCACATGCTGCAGGAGGGACCGGTCCAGCAAGGGGTAGCCTTTGTAGGTTTTTGAATAGAAGAGTCTCATGATTTGGAGGTGAGGTGTCCCCCCAAAAGCTCAGGTGTGAGTCAGAGCAAGAAGGTTCAGCAGAGAAGTGACTGGGTTGTGAGTCTCAACCTGATCAGTGAATTGATCACCTGATGGGATTCATCCAGTGGTACCTGAAGGCAGGTGGGTGTGGCTGGAGGAGGTGGGCACTGGGGACATGGCTTTGGGGGATATATTTTATATCTGGAGAGTGGAGTCTCTCTCTCTGCTTTCTGATCACCACATGAGCTGCTTCCCTCCACCGCACACTCCACCATGATGTTCACCCTCACCTCCAGCCCTGAGGGATGGAGCCTGCTGTCCATGGACTGAGACCTCTGAAACCGTGAGCCCCCAAATAAACTTTTCCTCTCCTACCCTTTCTCTGCTTGGTCCCTTAGTCACTGCAGTGAAAACGATGACTAAAACGAGGAGTGACTGGTTTGACTTATGGCCTCGTGGTTGCTCAATTCAGAATGATCCCCTTCAACCAGAATGATTCCCTGTTATATGCCCGGCAAAGTGTTGAGAAATCAAAGACGCCACTATAGCTTCAGACCCAGCCCCCTGCCCCTGAAGATCTACTCATCTTGGAGGGAGAGGTGGACCATTTCGAGATTTAAAACAGGTAAGAACAGGAGCTTTGGTGGGTGTGTAGGCAAAAGGTTATGGGATTACCAAATTATTTTTTTCTTGCAGGGGAAAAAAAAATAAAAGAACAAAGTACACAACATATAATTCTGACCCGGAAAATTAAGACTTTAAGAGAATAATAAAAGGAAACAATAAAATGCTAACGGTAAGGGACAACATCGAAACAATCAAGAGGCACTGGAAGTAAACAATATGGTCATCAACGGGTTTAAAGGGCTTGCACAAACATATAAGCCATGAACCTAGAAATACAGGTAGGGAGTCATAATGCTGACCTTGTTGACAGCCTGAGATTTTATTTCACTTTGCACAGAATTATTTACTAAATAGAAACAGTTTCTAGTTGCTTTAATGGATACATTGCAAAAGGTTTGACCTTGGGCATACAGCAACAGTACACATTGACCATAAAAATAAATGCAAACTGAGTTTCTACCCTGCCTTAATGTCTCTTCAAGAAAACTTTTAATACAGGGCCTTATGTAACCACTTAGGCAATTAGCATTTAAGTCTCCAAGAAAGATGCAGAAACACAATGTGAACTGGTATTGCTTATTCATCTTTCTTCAGAGCCATGGTATGACCCAAATTAGATTTCCTTGAATTAATGGAGCCGTGAGAAAACTTGGGAGTATATTTAGCTTGTGTATTAATTATGGATTTTATTTTTAGAATCCAGCTTTTCACTATTTTTTTTGATGGCACATTAAAAACCATATTATAGAATTTAAAGGGATATTGAAAAGTGTATTTAATCAAGTGGTATTTTTAGGTTAGGGGAACACCAAAAGATTCTGCCTGATTGGTTTTAAGACGTCTCAATATTCGGTCACCCATACTGATAAGTTTTTTCCACTTTTCCTATCTTGATTTTTAGGGAAGCTTTGAATATAATCCTTTGAGGACCCTCTCTTAATAAGTCCATTTTAGTAAAATCTGCAATGACGAAGAAACAAAAAAGCTACAAACTTTGGTTTGTTCAAGTTCATAGCATAGCTTAAGTCCCTAGTTTTTTTGTTTTTTTTTTTTAAATCAAAACCAAGTAGGTCACTGGTGTGCACTTGGATTTAATTTAAAAGAAGGAAACAAAAGACAACCTTTACCTCTTATGTGTCAAGAAAGCCCCAACCAACAATTTGAAGGAAAAAAAAATCTCGTTCTTTGCACCAGCTGTTTCTGTGATTAATGAAAGGATAAGTAATTTACAAAAGTCTGCAGAAGGGTTGTTTACATTTTAAGCAATCATGAACACATAAAAATTAGATGTAATAAAAAGATTGCCTTACTCACAATCAAATTTT
Organism: Spermophilus citellus; assembly: GCF_964194105.1. NCBI lineage: Eukaryota > Metazoa > Chordata > Mammalia > Rodentia > Sciuridae > Spermophilus > Spermophilus citellus. The sequence goes on along the minus strand of NC_138201.1, from coordinate 9,071,936 downwards.
ACATAATTTTGATTAGTTTTCACATTGATCAGACCTACCTTTTTTGGATACAAATTTGAATCCAAGGTTACCCATCTGTTCCTCTAAAATAAGATGTCTGGGAGTAAAAGAGATACGTCTCACCTACATGACAGAATAGATTGTGGAGAGTGTCCCCTTCTATGGAAATGTCACTGGAGATGTGGGGGAAAAGATATATGAAAACCCCACCACGTCCCAAGTACACATCTTTATCTCCATTACATTTGGACAGAAAGAAAGTGATTGACAGGTGAGATGGAAAAACCAAAGGACCTAGAGATGTACCATGTACCAGACCTGGGAGAGACAGAGATGGGTGTTTGAGCCAATGTCATCCAGAAAAGACCAGAGCCCCTCTACACCCTAGTCAATCCTTTTCCCAAAAACCTTGTGATGAACCCAAATCTATTCCAGCTCTTTCTGTGGGTAGAAGATCAATGCATTGTCCTGCCGGGTTCAACTTTGACATCTCACTTACATCAATTGGAATGTTTTTTGCTGGTGGGACTGAAAATTGGTACAACCATGATGGAACGCATTATGGAGATTACTCAGAAAACTTGGAATGGGACCACCAGTTGACCCAGCTATCCCACTCCTAGGTTTATACCCAAGGGACTTAAAATCAGCATACTACAGGGACACAGCCACATCAATGCGTATAGCAGCTCAATTCACGATAGCTCAACTATGGAACCAACCTAGATGCCCTTCAATAGATGAATGGATAAAGAAACTGTGAGATATATATACACAATGGAATATCACTCAGTCTTAAAGAAGAACAAATGATGGCATTTGCAGGTAAATGCATGGATCTGGAGAATATTATGCTAAACAAAATAAGGTAATCCCATAAAACCAAAGGCCCAAAATTTTCTCTGATATGTGGATGCTAATTCGCAATAAGGTGATGGGGGCTAGGGAAGAACAGATGTACTTAGAGTTAGAGGGGAGTGAAGGGAAGGGAGGGGATATGGAGGAAGGACAGATAGTTGAATGAGTCAGACATCATTATCCTCTGTGCATATATGAATATGTGATCGGTGTGATTCTACATCATGTACAAGGAGCAGAGTGAGAAGTTGTACTCCATTTGTGTATGATGTGTCAAATGCATTCTACTGCTTCTCTTTCTTTTTTATTAGAGAGAGAGAGAGAGAGAGAGAGAGAGAGAGAGAGAGAGAGAGAAATTTTTAGTATTTATTTTTTTTAGTTCTCGGCGGACACAACATCTTTGTTGGTATGTGGTGCTGAGGATCGAACCTGGGCCGCACGCATGCCAGGCGAGCGCGCTACTGCTGGAGCCACATCCCCAGCCCTCTACTGCTTCTCTTTAAGCAAAAAAGACATCAATCATCCAATGGATTACTTTGTGCCCTAGGTTACTATGTGCCCTATGTCCTTTCTGGGGGGTATGCAATGTACTTTGTAGCATGAAATACTTGCAGAAGTCCTGCACAACGTCAAGCCTCGGAGCTCTTCACTGCTGCCCTCTCCCTTCTGGTCCTAAGCATACCCCAGAACCCCCACCATACAGCATTGCTGCAAGTGAGTATGTTTCTATCACCTGATGGGTTGGGGAGGAAACTTTTGACGATTTAATTCGCTTTGAGGATCAGCATCTCTAAAATATAGCACATGGTTTTCATTATGTATTCCAAACCATTAATAAGAGGCAAGTGGACAGGAAAGTAGATCTAAAAGATGTGGCAGATTGGAAACTTTGGCAGCAAACACCACCATTCAGAGCAAAACCAGGTGCGGCACTTGGTGCTCTCATTTGGAATTTCCAACTACCTATGAGCAAAGCCATGGGTAGGAGTCGGTCACTTGACTTGGATATGAATTGGAGCCATTCCATCTCCAAGACTTGATCCTAGGGTCGGGTGACTTAGATATGACATCCGGTTCTTTCTGACTTACGAAGGTAGAAGGTCACTGGTTGAACTTGAAGCTTCACGCGCCTGGCTATTCTTCCCGTGTGTGTCCTCAGTCCCGGATCAAGGCCAGACGTTGGCTTCCTTGATTGCTGTTATTTTTCCTGCACGGCAGAGGATGACGTCATGTATACGGGAAGCCACAAACAAGGGGCTCAGAAAGGGATGGAGATGTGGCAGTTCAAACAAACTATTTTGAGGAGCTGCAAACAAGAAACAAAACCCGCAAAACATCTCTCACACGGGGACAAATGGAGAAATGCAAAGCAGAATCCTTTGCTTTCTCCCATCGCTTTGATTCTCTTTGATTAAACCAGCGCAGTGTCAAAATCGTGATGGCGATCATCCCTAATAAAGGACCCCAAAATCCAGTAAAAACCTAAAGCCCGAATGGTTATTTATGGGTGGAAACTAGACATGGAGAAACATCACACGTGGAACTGGGGAGTCTTAAGACTTGCTTTTGGAACCTCATCGGACAAGGTCATGGAGGTTAATGATGGAGATTAATAGTCTTGACGAAGAAGAGAGAAGATTATGAACCAGCCTTCTTGGTGGCTTTGGAGGAACAAGCCCGGAGCATGATAGGAATCGAGAGTGAAAAGTGTGACCTCCATTTCCAGCCAGTAAACCTATTTCCATTTGGGACGGAGCTAATTGTGAAGTTTTTTTTCCCCTGTCCCTTGAACTCATGCATCTTTGTGGATCGCATTTTACAGAGGTTCGTTTTCTTCATCTCATTGCTTGTAATGTGGAAATAATTCAGCCACAGAACTCTGCTGATCCTTGGCCAACATCATGAAAACCGTCCTACTCCCCCAAGGAGGTGACATGTCTCGGGTCATTGGTGGTGAGACAGCGATGTCCTGATCTTTTATGAAAGCCATGCTCTGCTTTGCAAATCTTGGTCGGCTAAGGGAGTATCCTTGTAAATGCTCCCAGTATAGTGTGTCTATTTTGAAAATGCACAACCTAATATTAATTTTGCGGGTTTTATTATTATTATACCCACTTTAAAACTCTGCCTGCCTCTCTCTCTCTCTCCCTCTGTCCCCGAGAAGAAAAAAAGATATGCAAGTTGTAACAAAACAGACTTTAATATTAGAAGCAAGTGTCAAGGGAATGGAATGGGTTGTGACAGGTGTCTCTTAGCAAGATGGTTTCAGTAGCTGATTCTTCCCTCCGAACTTCCACATTTTGGAGAAAAAACGCTCCCGGGAATCTGACGGCATTCGTTAATTCAATTGGCTTCCTTGCGTTTCTGCTCAGAAAGCTCACAGCCAGAATGAGCACGTATTCAGCTGTGAGCTTAAACGATGCCCGTATCCATCCGTTTTTAAGTACTTTTAAAACATCTCATGCTAAGCTAAGAGCAATATTAATATTCAAGCAAAACAGTGTTATGTCTGTTCAGTGAGAAATATTGTGGATTTCGAAATGATCCGTCTTTGAAATAAAGATTACATGCAGCCATTATAACCCAAGTGGGGTCGTTGGAATTCCTACGATTTGAACAGGCAGTCTGACATTTCTTACTATAAAAAAAAAAAGTCCACAGTGGGATCCAGGTCAGGGAAAGTACAGAGACGTCGTGTCAAAATAGGGAGGCCACATAGAGAGAGCTGCATAATGATGGCTCCCCCAAAAGATAGATCCACATCCTGAGCTTGGGTTCCTATGAACCTGACTTCCCCGGAAAAAGGAACGTGTACAGATATAATTAGGAATCCTGAGATGACAAGATGATGCCGGATTATCTGAGCAGGCAGGCCCTACCAATTTTGAGTGTCCATTAGGAATGAAGCAAGAGGGACATTGGTTAATGCTATGGTTTGGAAGTGGGGTGTCCCCCAAAAGCTCACGTGTCAGACAGTGCAAGAAGGTTCAGAGAAGAAATGACTGAGTTGTGAGAATCTTCACCCAAGCAATAAATTGGTCACCTGATGGGATTAATCCAGTGGTAACTGAAGGCAGGTGGGTGTGGCTGGAGGATGGTGGGAATGGGGGTGTGGCTTTGGGGTATCTATTTGAATCTGGAGGGTGGAATCTCTCTCTTGCTTCCTGACCACCATATGAGCTGCTTCCCTCCACCACACTCTTCCGCCATGATGTCCTGCCTCACCTCCAGCCCTGAGGAATGGAAGCTGCTGTCTATGAACTGAGACCTCTGAAACCGTGAGCCCCCAAATCAACTTTTTCTCCTCTACAATTGTTCTGTTATTTTAAGTCACCAAATCTAGCGTCATTTATTACAGTAGCCTGAGAAAGAAATATCCCCGGTTTGCATTCTTCTGCTCTTTGAACTTGGGGGGGACAGTCCCCACATTTGTGGAAACCTCAAATCTTTAAAAAGTATCGTGTTTTAACTTAAATAAGGAAAACAAATAACAATAACACCACTATTCCCAATTTGCATGATCCCTTAACAGTAATCCTGTGAGTTATAAACATGGTGAAGAAGAACTAGACATATAATGGTATTTAAATATAATCCTAACTCGTTTCCATAACCTCCAAGAGGTTGAGTGAACAGAGTTTGTGGGGACCTCAACCTTGGTCTCCTTCTCTTCATTATTCAAGATGTAATACGTTGAGGAAACCTCGGATTGCCCTGGTGCCCTAGTAGGAGAGACAGATATTAAATATGCAAGTACCTCCAACCTCATTTAAATCTTATCTAAACAAAAGTAATAATGGCCGTTACTTCTGCAAATCAGGGACGGCCGCTGCTGATTATCATCCAATATTTATCTATTTCGTGTTTAAAATGTGCATAAGAATCAGCTCATGTTCCTGGTAACACACGTGAAGCAAGAAAATGCACCAGGTATGAATGGTGGGTAAGGACGGTCACTCACTGATCACCCCCTGAGCTGCTTTGACAGACAGTAGATGGGTCTCGGACAGATATGGAATTCATGGCCAAGGCCACCGGATAACTCTATGCAATATCCACAGAAAACAAAGCCATTTCCCTGGGCATAGGACTCGGTGGCTGGGTGGCCTGGGACAGTAAACACAATGTCCTCAAGCAGAACATTTCAGCCGGCTTGTCACCTGGGGGTGTTAGTCCTGCAGGGCACATCTACCCACGTGGGTCTTTCCTTGGCTGCACTTGGCCAGCTCGGCTGCCCTTCCTTCAGAGGAGACTGTGAAATGATGACTCCTGAAGATCTTTCTGAAGCAAACCCGGAGAACCTGTCCCAGACGGCTGGGTCACCTGCCTGACGAAGACAGAGAGCCGGCCTCGGCCAACTCTTGAGGTCACCTCTCGAGGTCTGCCATGTTTGAGGCCTGTCTCTCTCCAGCTCACTTGACCACAACTTACCCCTCCAGATGGCCCCAAATATGGAAGAGGAAACCTGACCCCAGCCAGGCATCAGCAGCATTCAGGAGATAAGAATCGGATCAGCTTTAGGCATGAATTCCAACTTTGCTATTTAATATGGGGCTCCAGATCAGTGGCTTCGTTTGAGCTAATCTTGTTTTTTTTTTTTAATTTTTTTAAAAATAATAAGGAAGACAAAGAGACAAACCCACATAAGTACAGTTATCTCGTATCAATCCCTGTCTCTCAACTGTACAAGACTCAACTCAAAGCAGAACAAAGACCTGGGCCTTGGACCAGAGACCCTGCACATTGTAGAAGATAATGCAGGCCCAGCATTCCAACATTGGCATTGGACAGGGACACAGCCACATCAATGTTTGTAGCTGCCCGATTCACAATATCTATAAGCTGTGGAGCCGATCTCAGCGCCCTTCAACAGATGAACGGATAAAGAAAAGGTGCTCTATACACATCATGGAACATTACTCAGCCATAAAGAAGAATGATTCTAAGGCATTTGCCAGTAAATGGATGGAACTGGAGACTATCTAGCTCAGTGAAATCAGCCAGTCCTCAAAAGTCAAAGGTTGATTTTTTTCCAGGAAGGGGTGAGGTAGGGAAAGACAGTGGAATGAATCTGACCTAACTTTTCCATGTACCTATATATGAATAGACCACAGTGAACCTCACCAGCACGTACATCCACCAGACACTAATCTAAGAAAGAAAACTGTAAGCAAACAGCAGAAAGATAAGTAGAATACAGGGAAGAGAACAGGAGAAGGGAGACAGGGTGGGGAAGGGGAAGTTCTGGGAACTGGAATAGAACAAATTATATTCCATGCTGTTATAATCATGTCCGAATGAATTCTACTGTTGTGTCTAACTCAAAGGAACCAATGAAAATAAGTGTATAAATAATGAAAATAAACAAGTGTAAAAATAGTGTGCAATATCAAAAGCAATTTCTCTCTTTCAATAGGAAGTGAGATGAACTGCAAATTGTGTAACCTGGCATCTGGTGAATGCAAAGCCCTTAACTCCGACCGCCGCGAATATTAAAATTGTCCTTGTTATTAACTGTCCCCTTTCAAAGAAAGAACGGACTCACTTGGACGTTTTATGAAAGAGTTGGAAACCACAGGGGTTTCTCTGACCTGATGGAGCCAGAATCGAAGCTCAGGTTTAAAAAAAATGGAAACTTCATTCCTAATCTTGCAACCAGATACAGAAGTGGCCTAGTAAGTTGGGGCCTCAGACCAAATACTGGCCCGTTCTTTCCAAGTTAAATTCCATTTTTCTTTGCCTCTCTACCTCGTTCTTTGGGATCCCCATGTTTTCGATGAGAAACAAAATTCTGAGTGGCATCCACTTGTCCAGTGGTGTCAGAGCTGAGAATCCTAATGATGACAAAAATGTCGTGATAATAACTCAACACAGCTCCTCGCTTTACTTGTGTTACATCCTTAATCCTTGCAACTGCCTCCATGGGTTAGGAATTATTCTTTTTTATTTTTTGGTGCCAGGGATTGAACTCAGGGGCACTCAACCACTGAGCCACCTCCCCAGCCCTATTTTGTATTTTATTTAGAGACAGGGCCTCACTGAGTTGCTTAGCGCCTTGCTTTTGCTGAGGCTGGCTTTGAACTCACGATCCTCCAGCCTCAGCCTCCCGAGCTGCTGGGATGACAGGTGTGTGCCACTGCGCCCCACTCTGGTACATTTTTTCAAAAGCCTGACTGTCTGGGGACACCTTAACCCTCTAGGAATGTGGTGAAGAGGTCGCTGTGGCATGTGAGACATCAAAAATGTTTATCCATTTTTTTTTTTTTTATGGTGAGGCAATGCATTTCCACCAGTCTGTGGACCATGGGGTTAAAAATCCCAAATTATGTCCTACAAGGAAACCAGGGAGGACCTGCAACATGGGAGGACACAGAAGGCAATGGGCATTTTAGATTCCCTGGCTGCCTGATGACCTCGCTGTTGTCCAACGCCCACTTGGACCTGGGCAGGTTGGTCCCCTGCACGTCATGGTTGGAGATCAAACTTAGCAACCAGGCAGGGTGTGAAAGGGTGCAGCTGCGCTCTCACCAATCATTTTCCCTGCCAGGGAGGTGAACTTCATTAGGCACGCTGGCTGCAGACCTACAGGAGGAAGAATGTCACCTGGATCCTCCCCAAGGTGAAAGACAAGAGAGATGCAGGTTCTGCTCAGGATTAGAAAGAGCAGGGATCCTGAGCGTCCAGCATCAACAGACCACTGGACCCTGGGACGTGGGGCCAGAGAAGCAGGCATCCGGTAGGAGGTGAGAAGGAGCATGCAGGAATCCTGCTGGATAGATAGATGATTTATTCATTTATTTTCGGTCCTGGGTACTGCTTCCACAGGGAAAAGAAGTCCCCGGAGCATCACGGAGAACTCAGATCCCTCCATCCTCCTGCCTTTGATACCTGGGCACAGGACGCCACAGCCAATTCAGAACCATCGCCGGCCCTGAGGACGCCAAGGAGGAGATAGCAGAGCTCCTACCATGGATCTAGAACTATCTGAAAATTCCCTGTTGTCCAGCTAAGCCAACAACAATGAAGGAGAATTAACAGGCATTTATAGACTGTTTCTTATTAGTATGAATCATTAGAAATATCATGAATAGTATCTAATGTTAATATACAAAACGACATAGTATCATGACTGGGAAATGAATTCTGAACCCATTCTAGATGTCTCCAGATTTTTTTTTAAACTACTTACTAGCTGTGTGACCTGGCAAAAAATACTTAAGTTCTCTGTGCTTCTTTCTTCATCCATGACATGAGGATAATAACGTAGGATGTCATAGGTTCGTGTGGGGATGACGAGAACTAATACCTGTAAAGTGCTTACAGTGGTGCTTCGCACAGTAGTCTCTTTCTGGTGTGATTGTTGTTACTATTATTATGACACATATAGAACTGCACATTGTGTCTAAAGCTAATAAACGCATCAAGAATCTGCTACGACATTCCCATGTTACAGATGCGGAAGAGGTTAAGTGACTGACTTGGGGCTGAATTGCTGGTAATTGACAGAGACTGAATTTGAACTCGGAGTCTGATTCAGCACCTGCGACTCAATCAATCCTTCCACAGTTCCTGCATCTCCGTGTGATCTCATGACTAGTTCAGACATGGATCACATAAATGCTAGGACTTTACTGCAATCATTCCTGTATTACAACAAGCATGATACGTCTCCCCAACTCCCCCCCTCAAGAGAGAAGCTAATTCTGACCATACCCCTTTTTAAATAACCCTTCTCATAATTCTTTTTCACAGGAACAATTCAATACTTGATTTTCTTGACATACCCTCAAATTTTTTTTTTCTTATTCCTCTTCATGATCAAGGTCAATATTCATTTTGTAGCGTGGATCTATCTATGACACCAATATTTGGACACTTTTTTTTTTTTTTTTTGCATGCACGAGTGCCCCAAATAAAAAGAGTTCCCATACAAAACAGAATCACTGGAATGAATGGCTCAGGTCACTCCTGCACTGAAGGTTAATGTTTTATGTTTGGCCTCAAGACTGACACCAAATTTTGACTCTCCTGAGACGCTACCCTCCATGACCTGTGATGTGTTCTCTGTACGATTCGACGGCACTTCACATAAAAACAGATCTCTCTATGGTTACGTAGAGAAAACCCGCAGGCAAAAAGCCCTTTCCCTGAGGCCATGTCACTGTGGGCTTTGGTAAGATCTTTCTGTTCCCCCTGAACAGGACGAGAGCTCTTGAGAGTAACACCAAACGGCTTTGACGATGACCCACACTGTGCTTGATTTCAGGCGCATGGGTAGCCGTGATGGCGAAGGGTGAGAACCGCTTCTTGTCTTTCAGCTCTGAGTTCAAATAGCCACGTCATCAGCGGGACAAGGCCACCATATGAGTAGATCACATTTACCAACAACAGCCCTGCCCGGCACGCCTGACCACTCATTTCAAGTTTCCTTCCAGTTCTTCTCGAACAAAAACTAAGTCGTATTTTCAACCGTCTTTGACCTCTGTCTTGCTACCTGATCCATGCCAATTCTTGTTTTCCATTTGGCTCCCCATCTACTACCGAAGCACCGTGGAACTGGAGAATCTGCTTGCCTCATACACTTACCACGGTTAATTCTCTGGGTCAACGTGACTGGGCCCCGGGGTGCCCAGATTAAACATTACTTCTGCATACGTCTGTGAAGGTGTTTCCAGAAAAGACCAGCACTTGAATCCAGGAAAGTAGGTTGCTCTCCCTCCAATATGGCGGGCTTCGTCCAACTCATTGGAGACCCAAAGGGAACAAAAGAGAGAGAAAGGAGGAATCGGCTCCTCTGGTTCCTGCCTGGTTGCTTCCTGAGCTAAGACATGAGCTTTTTCTTGCATTCCAACTGGGATTTACCACATCCAGTCCCTTGATTCCCCGGGGTCTTCAGACTTGAACTGGAATCCAAGACACCAACTTGATGAGTCTCGGAGGCAGAAGATCATGGGACCTCTGGGTCCCCATAATTGTGTGATCGAATTCCTCGAAACAAACTTCTCGCTTTCAGAATGTGTATCTCCTCTTGGCTCTGGAGGACCCCGACTAACAGAAGACGGTTGTGCAATTCTGAGAACACGGAGTCGATTGCAGTCAGTAGACGGCCAAGAGTGGTCTGGTAGATAAGGACCACCAAGGGGGTTGGGGTGGCTGGGGCCAAGTAAGCCAGGTTGTGGGAGTATAGCTAAGCAAGGAGCTCCTCACATGTAGTCATTTGAGTCACCAAAGTGCAAGGACTTATTTGTAATATATTTTAAATAATTCTCCCTATATTCATCTCCGCACCACTGCCTACAGGAGAAAGGGAGATACAGCTTCCTGAAATGTTTCCATGAGCCACGGCATCAGATTCTCAAAACCACCTGGGCCAAGTGAGTCGTATTATCGAAAGAAATGAAGTAACTTGTTGAAAGTGAGACCATTGTCCAATGGTAAGTAGAGCTGGGATATTACTCCAACAACATCTGCCACCAGAACTCTGGTCCTTCTAGGTCATTTAGAGATAGCCACAAGATCTCAAGGAAAATACTGCAGGGTTCCCCATAAATCCAGGTTCTCATGGCTTCATCTCAATTTTGACACATTGTATCAGTAGGATGAAACCCGAAAGGAGCTGTTTCAATTACATCACACACATTCAGGGCACATCCCACGGAGAAGGGATCTTTGAAATAATTGAGTTATTGATCCCCTTTCATTTTGCAGGAAGGAGAATGAGGTGCAGGAAGGTTCTATATATTGGTTTATTTATCTTTTTCCCTGCTATGACGAAAGGAGCTGACCAGAACAACTGTAGAGGAGCAAAAGTTTACCTTAGGACTCACAGTTTCAGAGGTCTTAGTCCACAGAAGGCTGGCTCCATGCCTCGAGGCTCAAGGTGAGGCTGAACATCATGGCGGAGTGTGGGGCAGAGGGAAGCAGCTCCCATCATGGTGGTCAAGAAGCAGAGAGAGACTCCACACTCCAGATGCAAAATTTGTACCCCATGGCCATGCCCCAATTCCTACCCCCTCCAGTCACATGCCACCTACCTCCAGTGACCACCCAGTTAATCCCATCAAAGGTGAATTCACTGATGGGGTTAAGACTCTCGCCACTCTCTCCTCTGCACCTTCTTGCATGGTCTCATGTGTAAGCTTTTGGGGGACACCTCACCTCCAAACCATAACATAGGCTACAGACGTGTTTCTGAAGAGATAAACAGGTTAAGTAGCAGCAATCCACCTTTCCTATCTGCATCAACTCATCAGTACCCATTGGATCAATGTCATCTTGTAAAATGGGTCCCAGAATTCAGCATGGAAGAGTCCACGACAGGTATAAAACCAGAGATGTGTCAGAACGAGGACCACCGCATTAGTCACCAGTTTAAAGCTATTTGGCTAAGAACAGAGTGTGATCCGGAATGCAAACCACTTGATTTCTCGCTTGCAGATTTCTCACCTTCTCACCTGAAGGTGTACATACAACTTGGTTCCTTTGGACCACAGGTTGGGCTTTTGAGAATTGAGAGTAGGGTTTGAGTCGAGTTGGACTCATCATTTCTACCATTTCTGGGCTGACATTCAGTTTCGTCAGGTAAGAAATGGGGCTATGGGGCCAGGGATGTAGCTCAATGTTTGTGTGCTTGTCTGGCATGTGTGCAGCCCTGGGTTCAATCCCCACAACTGCAAAAAAATTTCAAAAAACCTGAAAAAAAAGGGATAATTGTATTATCCCTTATTATGGTTTAGATGAGGTGTTCTCATGTGTGAGACAATGCTAGAAGGATGTGAGGAGAAATGGTTTAGTTATGAGAGCCTCAACCTAATCACTGCATTAATCCACTTTAATGGATTATCTGGGTGGTAACTGTAGGCAGGTCATCATGAACATTCACCGAATGTCCACCCAGTAGATCAGGGACAGCAATGCTGTGCTCACATGATATTTCAAAATCCTGGGAATGATTTTTTTTCCCCCTCTTCATCTCTAGTCTTGAGTTCAAATGCTGTTTTATAACCCAGCTGATGTGACGTCTATTTGAGATATTTTTTTTCCAACACTGCAAATGTTTCAGCACTAAAAATATTGAGCTTTGATTAATCCAGGGGAACGTTTTAAAAAGTTTAGAGCTCTAGATTCTGCTTGAGGAAAGAGAGAGAGAGAGAGAGAGAGAGAGAGAGAGAGAGAGAGAGAGAGAGAGAGAGATATCACAATTAGCTTCTTCTGGCTCCCTTTTGATTTTCTATTATTCATCTTCTCCATCTTTTTTACCCTCAAATCCCCTCCCTGTGGTCACCTCCATGATCTGCCCCTGGAGGGGGATAGCAAAGTGAAAACCAGAGGTACATGGGGCGGGGCAGGAAGCCCTAACAGTATTAGGACCAGAGCCACCGGCTGTTACAGTCCTCCAAATGCATTATCTCCAAGTCCTCAATCCTCCGCACCTTTTAAAATTGGGGTAGTGACCTGGGGTGTTAGAGGATTCCTCTCACAGCTAAGCAAGTGGCTGGGTCAGGCCAACTCAGAGGAAATAAAACAGATTCCAAGACACTCCTCAGCCTTGACATTGAGATTCCCCTTGAAAGGCTTCCTAAGCTTCGGGGCTGGTTTTCCTCACCACAGGGCTTCCGGACACCTGCGTTCCTTTTCTTTTTCTTTATTATGCATTACAGAACAGAGATAAAGACTGGCAGCTTATCCTGCCAGCCATGGGGAATGCACACCGGGAAGGTTTTCAAAGTGAAATGGTACCGGCTTACCGTCCCCAAACAGAACCCTGGCGCCTAGTGTCCTGCCTGCCCAGTGGTATACCATTACTTCCTGGAGATTCCGGGGACTTACACTCATGCTTTGTTCATAAGAAAGGCAGGACCCTTTGCAAACTCTTACTATCCTTTAAAAGAAAAAAAACCCTACAGAATACAAAATAGGAGTCCACCAGAGGTACATATTTTCAACTCTTTATTGCCACTAGGAAACCCTTTAGTTAAATGATGCCTCTTGGAAGGGACTCTGAAAGGGTCAATAGTGTTCTGAGCCCTTTTCTTCTTGCATGCGCACATTCTTAGCCTGTAACTTAGATGTGATTTGCAATATAATATTATTGCTTGCTTGCTCCTTTTGCTGTTTTTTTTTTAAATCTGCAAGATGTTTTATATCCAATTTATTAATGATGATCAGCAGAGAAGAGAGTGAGGGGTGCACTCTCCCCATACTTTCAAAGGGGAGGGAATAAAGGACACAGAATTTTAAAAGAAAAGAATAAAAAAGAGTATTTACTGGATTCAGCTGTTTGGATTTGCTGGAAGTAAGATTAAGGGTATCTTTACTCCCTGTGCAGGTCTCTGGTGGACACGCCCTTTGGCTGGTCCGATGGTATATTGGTCTGTTTGCATTTGAAGCTCATCACTCTGTGTACGTTTCTTTTGATTTCTCACCTTCCCGCTCATTTGGGGTTTTGGCAGGGTCCCATTTGATGGGCCCCTTTCTGTCCCAGAGGTCGTAGTGCAACATCATGTCCCCAGTGGATATTTAAATGGGGATCGAAACATTTGACTTGACTTGGGCTTGTAACTGCCAGAGGTAATGACAATATGCACAGAATTCACACCGTCTAAAATTCATAAGACCTAAGGGACCCTAAGAAGATCGCTCGATTCTCTCTAACACAGAGCATCGCCACTTTCTTTCTGAGAGAATGAAAATCCGTCATTGTAAATACAAAAAATGACATTTTTATTTTTCACCCGAGCAAGCATGGGGTCTTAAGGGTATACGAAGGTATGGGTACAGGAAGGACCACAAACCTGCTTGCCTTTAGGGGTCAGAAACACACGTGAACTCAGTCACACATAAGATCAAAGTGGTGTGAACATGATTCCCATGGAGGGACTCGATGGCAGGCAAGGACGCCAGCCATTCTGCCTGTCGGAGAAGGTTTAAATCCAGGGTGGTTTGTTTTTTGAGGAAACCATTCTTCCATTTTCTAGAACACAGACTCTTTCTCATGCAGAATCCAAATATCCAACATAGAAAGCCCAGGATGTTCACTCTGGACACACTGAGGGCTGCAGGGTCCGGAGTTATGAATGATGAGATTCTTCTGTTTGCAGGGAGTCGGGGAATCAGTCTTACAGAGAGACCAACAGGCACAAAGGCCTCTTCTCCTGGGAAGATCCAGGTTATCAGGGACTAAACATCTAACACCAGAAAAGTCACCAAGACTAGGAACCACGGCACCCACTACAGCTCAATTTAAGATATTTGGAATCGCTCTGTTTTAAAACGTGGACCTTCGAGGATGGTTGGTGGATTTCCTTCTCAGATGCAACATCTGTGGGCTCAGACCCTGAAATCGGACGCACCTACTAGCATTTCTGTTCAGTGACATTGCGGGCAAGAGAGTTGATAGGATGAAGGCATCCCCATGACTTGGACCCTTTTGGGGGGTATCCCTCCCCAAAAGCTCTTGTTAGTGCAGGGACATTCCGAGGTGAAATAATTAGATTATCAGAGTTGTAACCTAATGAGTCCATCCTAGTTTGAATGGGCTCATTGGGGGGGAAATTGGCTAGAGGACATGGGTCACCCCCGGCATCCTCTGGGAGAGTGCATCTGTGCTGTAGCCCCTCCCCCTCCCTCTGCTTTTCGAAAGTGCCTTGAGCTCAGCAGCTTCCCCCAATTGGGTCCTTCCGCCATGATGTTCTGCCTCACCTTGGGCATTGGAATCCACTGTCTGTGGACAGAGGCCTCTGAAACTGTGACCCCAAATAAACTTCCCTCGTCTATTCAGAGTGGCACAAAAGCTGAATAAAACAAGCAGTGAGTATTTGAGTACTTAAAGTACTCAAATAAGTGGATAAGCACTTGTGTATGTCTCTGTGTGTGTCCCTATCTTATTTGTGTTTGTTTTTGGTACCAGGGATTGAACTCAGGGGCACTCCACCCCTGAGCCACCTCCCCAGCCCTATTTTATATTTTATTTAGAGACAGGGTCTCACTGAGTTGCTTAGGGCCTCCCTTTTGCTGAGGCTGGCTTTGAACTCAGGATCCTCCTGCCTCAGCCTCCTGAGCCGCTGGGATGACAGGCGTGCACTTCAGCACCTGGTGTCTATCTTATTTCGATATGACTTAGTGAGAGTTTATGTATTAATTTGAAGTGATACATTGCTTATCTACCCTATTAGCTCTTTTCCTTTTTTAAAAAAAAAATTATATATGACAGCGGAATACATTACAATTCTTATTACACATATAGAGCACAATTTTTCATCTCTCCAGTTGTATACACAGTATATTCACACCAACTCGTGTCTTCATACCCATACTTTGGAATAATGATCATCACATTCCACCATCATTAATAACCCCCTGCCCCCTCCCTTCCCCTCCCACCCCTCTGCCCTATCTAGAGTTGGTCTATTCCTCCCATGCTCCCCCTCCCTACCCCACTATGAATTAGCCTCCCTCTCCTCGGTCTATACCCAAAGGACTTAAAAACAGCATCCTACAGGGACACAGCCACATCCATGTTGATAGCAGCACAATTCACAACAGCTAAACTGGGGAGCCAACCTAGATGCCCTTCAGTAGATGAACGGATTAAAAAATATGTAGCCTATATACACAATGGAATATTACTCAGCAATAAAAGAGAATAAAATCATGGTATTTGCAGGTAAATGGATGGCGTTGGAGGATATAATGCTAAGTGAAGTTAGACAATCCCCCAAAACCCAATGCTGAATGTTTTCTTTGATATTAGCTCTTTCCCTTTATGAAGGCTTTATAAAATATCTTAAAAATCCCCTCTAGTTTAAAGAGTTACCCATAACACAAATAACCACAACTTCCTCTTTGGTTACTAGACACTTCAAATACATTATCTGTTCATTGCTCATGGGACATTGCAAAGTATGGAACATATCTCCATTTCTCAGAGGGGAACACAAAGTTTTGCGACCAAAGCTTGACACATCTAGTCGGTGACAGAGCTACTATGTGAATTCTGTATACTCTCACACCCAAGTTTCCACTGTCTCTCATCCTTTTTTTATCCAACTCAATGATTCCAGCAAAATAGTATTATTGGTCCTTATCAATAACCAACTTACAGAAAAGGAAGGCATTCAACATCAAAATTCAAAGTCATCCCAACGTGGTGCACGCCAATATAACTATCAGTCGCCCCCAACAAAAAGAAAATAAGACAAAACATGGGTTGCTGTTTAAAAATGCTTTCATTGTCAATTATATGTAAAGCAATTACTGTGTGGATCATTTAATCATCTCAAGGAAATAAATGCTACTGGGGGCATGAAGAGGCGAACATAGAAAAGGATCTAAACTGCAATTATAATTTGTTTCTTAGCAACTAATAGCAAAAGTTATAAAAGATGATGTTGGCACATCTATACGAGGCAAGAATTTCAGCTCTGGGAATATTGCGACCGTCTTTAACGGCGTAATGTGGTGAGTAATTTGCTTTTGCTACCATCACAAGATAAATTATTTTGGATCTGCTTGGTCAAAGCCCTAAAGAATTCTCATTAAAAATCAGCTAGGATGGTGTGTATATGCTGTTCTTCTCTCCTCTCTCCCCGACCCCACGAAACCCACTTCTATTGGTGCTTCTGTGCACTATGGTAAGCCGGGAAGAATCAGCACAATAAAAACTGATTTCTTTAATAACTGGGAATAAGGAGTTCATCATTATACAAGTTCCATTTCCTGTTGACAACTGTACTTATTAAATGCAGTCATGGTTGGAGTAAATTAAAAATTTTATAATGGGTCGGAGTGAGAGCAATAGGGATTTTTACAGAGTTCTATAGGCTATAATCAGAGGAACACAGTCGTGTAATCTGAGCTGCCTTGTGTCTTAGAGCTTGGGAGACTCTCGGGCGCAAGCTTGCTTTAAAAGATGGAAGGCTCACGTCTGACCCAAGGGATACTCTTCTGTCCCTTTAAAACAGTGGGATCCTGGCTTCCCCTTACACACATGGTGTGGAATGCAGATGGCACGCACGAAATATTTCTTTTGGGGGTTATTTCTTAGAGCTAAGAGGCGCTGTCTATCAGAAAACACAACAGGGCCTTAAAACACAGACACCCAGGGAGTGGTTACGCCAATGAATGGGGAGCGCCTTTTAAGAATTTTCAGAGAGAAAAAAGATAAGATGATGTGGTCAGGCAGGTTTGGAAATACGTTGAGCATAATGGAAAGATGTCCATCATAACGGTCTGCTTGAGCAAGTTACCTCCCAGATGAACCAAGAGTTCAGGACACCTGTCTTTCCTGTATGATAGAAATCCTCACCGTGGAACAGCCAAGGTCAGTCTCCTGGACACTGGTGAGGAGACTCAGTCTACAGGAGGTGGGCGAGGGGGTGTCTCAATGGGTCAGCCCCATCTCCAGCCCTATTTTGTATTTTATTTAGAGACAGGGTCTCACTGAGTGGCTTATGGCCTCCCATTGCTGAGGCTGGCTTTGAAACTGTGATCCTCCTGCCTCAGCCTCCCGAGCCACTGGGATGACAGGCGTGCGCCACCGGGCCTGGCTCGTAACAGGAACCTTTGCTGAGTCAAAGACATATTATGAGCATCTGTATTCTGGGGCAGAGCCTCCCAACACAACTTCAGAAATATCAGAAAATGGAAACTATAATTCTCACCCTGTTCAATCTATCTTTAATAAATTGAGGGGAGAAAAGCATACTTAATCTGACACATGTATAGAACAAAGAATAGTTCTATATTTGCGTCATGTTGCAACTACTAATCACAAATGCTGCTCAGTTTTTGTTTAAATGTCATATAAAACCAATATGATTTTCCTGAAATCAGAGATTCTTCAGATTCAAAGATTTATAGTGGCTCTCTCGCAATTGAAATTAGGAAGTATATACATGGGTAAATGCATTATACATTCATATATATGTGTGTGTGTGTGTATTATATACACATTATATATACAAAGGTCAAACAAACAGCTATATTTTTATTTTATTTCCAAATAGCATAGATGCATAAATGAGGACTTTGTACCCTCTGGGCTCAGCAAAACTTATTAAATACAATTTAATGCAATAGCAGCCTATCAATGAGTTATCAAGTATTTATTAAGTACCGACTCACGGTCCCTTTAGTGCTGGGTGCTAGGAAATCAAAGATGAGGAAGATGCTCTATACCCGAAGGACTTAAAATCAGCCTACTAGAGTGATGCAGCCACACCAGTGTTTATAGAAACTCAATTCACCGTCGCTAAGCTATGAAACCAGCCTAGGTGCCCTTCAACAGATGAATGGATAAAGAAAATGTGGTGTGATACACCATGGAATACGACTCGGCCATAAAGAGGAATGATATTATGGCATTTGCCAGTCCATGGATGGAGCTGGAGGTTATGACGCTAAGGGAAAGAAGCCAACCCCAGAAAACTAAAGGGTGGATGTTCTCTCTCTGATGTGTGGATGCAGATGCATAAAAGTAGAATTAAAGTTCATTGATTTAGACAAAGGGGAATGTAGGGAAGGGAGGGTGGATGGGAATGGGAAAGATAGTCGAATCAACAGACATCACTTTCTCGTGTTCATACATGAGTGCACAACCAGTGAAACTCCCCATCATGTCCAGCCACAAGAATGAGAAGTTATGCTCCATGGGTGCATGAGATGTTCAAATACACTCAACATTCGGGTACATCTAAAAAGAATAATTAAAAAAAAACAAGATGAGGAAGACACAATCTTTTCCCTCAAGACGGTCATGATCTACAAGGTCTACTGGGGAGACAGATTCATGGAATAAATTTGCTACGCCACCATATGTATAAAGTGCAGGGCTAAGGTAGGAGAGGTCCACTGTATCTGAAGAGCAGTACTTCAATCAAGCAGTTGGTGGTGCGCGTTCCCTGAATGGGTCATGTTCCAAGTGAGCTTGGGTTTGACGGCAACGAATATCAAAGAAAGATTCCTGCAGCGTACAAGCACCACCAGCCCTCTGCAGAGAGCCATCCACGCATCCAAAGCAGACAAGAGCTCAGCCCGTGGCTGAGTGGGAAATGATGTAAGAATCCTGGGAATCACATAAAAAGCCAAGGGTGATTTTGTAAAATCGTGCATCGGTCTCGTCTTCTAGATGGTTAATAAGGAAAGAGAATTAAATAAGCATGTGGAAGCCAAGTGACGTTGTCTCATGGACTGTGGTCACCCCTGAGTTCCCAAATTCCCCTGATGTTGTTCCTCCTGCCACCTTTCCAAAAGAAAACAAAGAACTGGAGGTTCTAGGCTGAGCAGAGCTGTTTATTTTGTGCTGTCCCCAACCTTGCTTCCTGAATCCAGGAAATAGGAACAAAACTTAGTGCTTTGGAAGATTTCCTAAAACTCGAAATAGAGAGACTATCCATTGCTTCCTAAAGGTTCACAAGAACTGTTGGAGGAGAGGGTGACCATTTGTTTTTCCGTCAGTTATTTGTACGGGAAAGGGGTCTCTCCAATGCGATGTGTGCACAGCAGAGAATCATTGTCATAAAGCAGGTGAAGAGGATACCCCAACATTAAGAGTCATATGGAAAAAAGTTGGAAAAATCCCTGCCAATTCCTGGGAGAGGTGCGTTGACCAATCACAGAAAGCTACAAGTTCAGGAGGTAGAACGAAGGTTTGGGGGGTAGAGTTGACATCTTTCCTGGACTAACACTTGGTCTTGGTCAAATGTCTACTGAGTGCAAGCCAAGGCTTTGTTATTATCCAGACCCAGATTTTGGTAACCACCTTTGCTTTAACACCTACAGACTGTGCAGAGGAGGGCACACCCTTCCCATCCACACACAGTGAAGTGGGTGGTGGTGACTCACTGCCGCCATCTGGATCTGGGGCTCCTCCCTCGTCTTGGAGCAATCTGACATATTCTCCTTCTAACCTATCTGCTCATGTCTACTGACGGTAAATCTTCGGTCCTGTTGCTGTATTATCCTTCCAAATTCCATGGACCAAGTTACCTATCTCTTCATGATTTTTTTTTTTTTAATCTTTTTGGTACCAGGAATTGAACTCAGGGGCACTTGGCCACGGAGCCACATCCCTAGCCATGTTTGGTATTTTATTTACAGACAGGGTCTCACTGAGTTGCTTAGCACCTCACTTTCACTGAGGCTGCCTTTGAACTCGCCATCCTCCTGCCTCAGCCTCCCGAGCAGCTAGGATCACAGGTGTGCAACACCATGCCCGGTTGAAAAAACTTTATAAAACAAGGTGACTGTTTTCTAGTTTTCCTCTGATAGTTGTGGTTTATGTTTATGATCCTGACAGAATTCTTTTCTTTTTATATTTACATATATATATTTAGTTGTAGGTAAACACACAATATCTTTATTTATTTTTATGTGGTGCTGAGGACCGAACCCAGTGCCTCACACATGCTAGGCAAATGCTTTACCACTGAGCTACAGCCCCAGACCCTGAAAAAATTCTTAATAATGAGCCCTTTCATAGTCAAAGTATATAGGTTAGGAAGGTATATACTTTTTATATACAAGTTATATATATATATGTAATGTTTTATACATACGCATAAGTACTTGTGTATACATATGTGTGTATACATGGATGTACTTTCAAGCTACATACATATAACTTTGTGAGTCTGGAAGTAAATTTGTCATCTCTAATCTTTAACCCTAACCTCCTTCCAAACTCCGTCATTGATAATAAAAAAAAGTCATTGATAACCATGCAAGACACAGAAGTCACTCTCCCCTCTAACTCACTCAAACCACCCACCCAGCCCTGATGATGGGAACCCAGCCACGTTCTCCAAACACGCCTCTGCTCATTCCTTAGGACTGCCCTAGCCTTAGGACAGATTGCCATCATTTCTTGCCTGAAAGATGGACAAGTCCTTGTGCCTAGTTTTCCAGACGCCCTTCGATGCACACTCCCAAATGAGGGCACCGTCACGCGTTTCTAAAATGCAAACCTGTTAATATCACTCCCTCGCTCAGAACCATTTGAAATCATCAGCCTCCAAAAGATGAACCCAAGCTCATTAGCACGTCCACCCAGGCCCTCTGCGACCTGACCTTCCCCCCTGGTCTCTCTGGCTTCGCAACCTCCCACGCCCTCGGCTTCCTGTTGAGCAACCTGGATAGATGGAGTGTTTCCATATTTCCTGCAAATCCATGAAAACTCTGGCTCTGCTGCTCTCGTTGCATAAGACTCTTGGCCAGTTCTCTTGGCCTCTTTAATTATCAACCATCTGTCAAGGCTTGGCTCAGCCATCTTCTCTCTTGGGGAGCCTACAGCACACCCCAGAACGGGCCATAGGTTGCTTTCCTAACAGACCAGGCACTCTGCTGCTACCTTTTCGTTTCCCACATAATATGCTGGCACTAATGCGTCGTGCCTTTCTGTTCCTGAACGGCAGGGTCCCTCTTATGAGCTCCTTCTCATTTCAGACATATTTTCTTCAGATCTTTTTCCCATCGTCTTTTTTTTTTTTTTAAAAAAAAACAATGCATGTCTTACTGTGATTGTCAGAAGAAATCATATTGACATAACTTGTCTTAGTTGATCCATGCAGCGGTCCTTGATGTAGCTCCCCATTAGGCACAAAGTGACATCGGGATTCAGCCACAAAATGACTTGCCGGAGGCTACGCGGCAGGGTGGCATGTGCGTGTGTGTGTGTGTGTGTGTGTGTGAATAAGAGGCCACCATGTACCCTGCGTGACCAATTCTGTCTACTTCGCAGCCTCCACGGACAGATTCCCCGACTGCATTAGAGGTGGGGACCCTCCTAGATGTGCTTAAGTTCTCAGTATCCATTGCTACCAGTGTCACACAGAAAGTGTCCTCCCTTCTGCATCTGATGATCCCTTCGCAGTTACATCTACGTTCTCATTCTACGGGGAGACGACCTAAGGGAATTTGGAGGGTGATATTAGGTCTTTGCATTAGTCGGTCAGTTGTGGTGTTTGGGAAACAACTTGCTGTGGAGATGGGTAAGGTCCACCCTGCTCTTTCCACTTGGGAACCCTCTGGGCTCCTGGATACTACTGAGGAAGGAGAAGCTGTCTTTCCCAGTGTGGTATGCCTTGCTCCTGTGGCTGGGAGTTATCTGCCCTCCTTGGCATAGAGTCCCTGAGCTGTGCCTCTAACGGGAACAGATTCCCTTGGAACACTTCCCCCTCTACTGAGTGTAGTCCTTAAACTCCCGCTCTTCCCATGGTGTCCCATAGCAGTCAACTGATCGGGGATTCTATTTCCCACTCCGTCTTGTGGGGATGAAGGGAGGGTCTGGGTCTGGTGGGGATGGTGACAAGGTGATGATGCATGGACATCCGGCAATACTGCCTTATCCCAAACGGTGGTCAAGCTCCAACCCCTGCCTTCAAAGCTAAAAGAGACGGAAAGCAATGACGCTGCTTTGTGATAGGATGCGATGTACTTAAGCCAGATAAGAGGTAGCACAGGTGCAGAGACCCAAGGGAAGACCTCAGGAGCATCACAGAAGCTGCACTGATTCCACAAGAAAGGTCACCCGTCTCGCTGCCGCTCGGGTGGGCTTGTGGTGGAACGTCAGGATGCTGGTGATGGCTAAGGTCCTGAGTTGCAGGTAAGTCGCCCCTTTTTACTTGCCACCCATTCTATCAGCTGGGTTTGTTGTCTTCAGTGCTGGTTGTAGACTTTGGGATTCAGCAGAGCAAGAGACTTTTAAGAACGTTAAAGGGCAAAAAAACAGAAAAAAAAAAAGGATGTGTTTGGGACCAATCGAGGTGTTTCTAAGTATGGACACTAAAAAAGAAATAATATAAAAAATAAAAAAGACCCCACTACTCTGATGGCCAGCTTGGTTTGGTCAGCAATTCAAAAAATGACACTTTTCCTTCTTAACGATAAAAAGAGAAGGAGAATGTTCAGGAGCACCATTTCAGTGGGCTCAACTCTACCTGAGCTTAAAACGATACGGCCATCTTCTGGAAGCTGGTGCAAGTTTCATCTTGGGCAAGTTTTGGGAAGCATCCTTTAAACACGTGCCCATCTCCAGTTTTCACAAAAATCATGACGATGTTGGGGGCCCCACTAGTAAAGACTGTTCCCCGTGGGCTCGGAACGCAGCCCCTTTTCAAATGAACAGGACCCGGGGAGTGGGCCTGGGGGCCAAGGCCAAGTGTGGATCCCTAGATGTGACCTTCGGCATCTTGGATTTGAAGCAGTCCCTCCCTACCTCTGAGCTGCACATTCTACCACAAATTCCTGAGCTTCCCAGTTATCGGTGCCTTTATAAAGCAGTTAGGGAAGATCATTAGGATGGTTCTGGAGGCCACAGGAGGATGAGGTCCTCTGAGCCGCCACATTTACATCCTACCTCTCCACGTGGGCTGAAGAAGACAGTGAATGCCTGACCCATCTCCATGTTTCTACCACGTCCGCGAAAAAGACGATGATTCACAGCCAACAAATGTCATATTGGGCCAATTAGCCAAATCACCTGTTAACCGTGGCAACATGGATTTCGTTGATATGTTAATCATTCAAGACAAGGTCTCCCGCTTCCCCTTCAGCACCAAGTTTAAGGGGCACGATTTGACACCATTGCCAAGGTTCCGAGGGAGATGTTGATGATGGGAGGGTGATTTGCAGTCCTGGAGTCTCCACGGGTTCTGGAGACACCAAGGCCCCCTGGCCAAATGAAGGAGATCTCTGTGAGGCTCAGTCCCCGGGAAATGGCCCATGACATTCAAAGTCATAAATGCAAAGGCTCCACAGATGCAATACAGTCCTTCATCTCTAAGGGACACTCTTTGAGCATTTTACTGACAGCTCAGTCATTTAAAACCTTCCAGGAGAGAGAGAGAGAGAGAGAGATGGAGAGAGAGAGAGAGAGAGAGAGAGAGAGAGAGAAGAGAGGGACAGAGGAAGAGAGAGAGAGATGGAGAGAGAGAGAGATGGAGAGAGAGAGAGAGAGAGAGAGAAGAGAGGAGAGAGGGACAGAGGAAGAGAGAGAGAGATGGAGAGAGGGGGAGACAGAGGATGAGAGAGAGAGAAAGAGAGAGAAAGAGAGAGAGAGAAGAAGAAGAGGAGGAGGAGAAGGAGGAGGAGGAAGGGAAGAGAGAGGAGAGAGAGAGAGCAGAGAGAGACAGAGGAAGAGGGAGAGGAGCGGGAGAGAGGGAGAGAGAGAGAGAGAGAGAGAGAGAGAAAGAGAGAAAGAGAGGG
Source organism: Spermophilus citellus (assembly GCF_964194105.1). Taxonomy (NCBI): domain Eukaryota; kingdom Metazoa; phylum Chordata; class Mammalia; order Rodentia; family Sciuridae; genus Spermophilus; species Spermophilus citellus. The sequence continues at coordinate 9,047,876 of NC_138201.1, read as the reverse complement.
GGGAGAGACAGAAGAAGAGAGAGAGGGAGAGAGAGAAAGAGAGAGACAGAGGAAGAGAGAGAGGGAGAGAGAGAGAAAGAGAGAGAGACAGAGGAAGAGAGAGAGGGAGAGAGAGAGAAAGAGAGAGAGACAGAGGAAGAGAGAGAGGGACAGAGAGAGAAAGAGAGAGAGACAGAGGAAGAGAGAGAGGGAGAGAGAGAGAAAGAGAGAGAGAAAGAGAGAGAGACAGAGGGAGAGAGAGGGAGAGAGAGAAAGAGAGAGAGACAGAGGGAGAGAGAGGGAGAGACAGTGGAAGAGAGAGAAAGAGAAAAGAAGAGGAGGAAGGGAAGAGAGAGAGAAAGAGAGAGAGAGAGAGACAGAGGAAGAGAGAGAGGGAGAGAGACAGAGGGAGAGACAGTGGAAGAGAGAGAGAGAAAAAAGAAGAGGAGGAAGGGAAGAGAGAGAGAGAAAGAGAGAGAGAGAGAGAGAATATATTCATATGCAAACGTTTTCCCGCTCCACCATTTGGGTGGCAAACAGCAGATGACCTCACCCAGCTCTGTGACAGTATTTTAAGTCGTTCTTTCTTCTAATCACTTATAGGAAAAAAAGAAAAACACACACACTGAAAAGGCGACCTATTTAGTCTAAGAATCCGCTGTTGGGGACTGCAGTCGGCGATGGTGCAGGAGGAATAGCTGTCCCCCGGTGGCCTTCCGTTTTCCCACCAAGGACGGGATGAATCCCACGAATTCACGATCACTTCTGCGACTCACTGAAACTTCAAAAAGAAATACCCCATAAACGCACGAAGGAGCACGTTCACAGCTGGCCTTTTCAGGACACGCCGAGGAGGCCATGGTGATGAGGGGCGGACCACGTGTCTAGTTCAAAAACCCAGCCCAAGAGAGCAGCTCCTCAGGAGCAGAGGCCACCCTGTCCCTCTGACATGTCGACCTCCCCCTGAGCAACCAACCCCTAACAGAGACGGAGACCCTCCCTCCCGGCCCCTCCATCCTGATCTCTTTCTGAACACTCTCATCTGAGTGTCTGAGTTTATTATTCTGCACGGGGACCCGTCAGGCTCAGAACTTTCCGGGCTGCGGTCCCTAGTCGTTGTGACCCCGGCTTCTCCTTCGTGTGACTTAGCAACCCGCCTTCCCTATAAAACTGTGCCATGGTTACCTGGGAGGTGTCCCCCCAAAGCTCCTGGGTGACCCAGTGCCTGAACTCAGAGGAGACACGGCTGGGTTACGACAGCCTTCACCCAACCAGGGCACGAATTCACTGACATGTGTTAACTGGGTGGTGGCTCTAGGTGACCGTAGGCTCCAGGAGGTGGGTCAGAGTGTCCCCTTGGGGTTCAGATTTCGTTCCTGCCAAGTGGAGCTCTCTGCCTCTTCCTGGCCACGTGCTGAGGCCCTGTCCTTCTGCCACGAGGTCCTGCCTCACCCTGGGCCCGCAGCCACATGGACGTGGCCCGTCAGGGACGGAACCTCTGAAACCCTCTTCCTCTCTGTCGTTCTTATGAGATCTTCTGGTCACAGTGACAGAAAAACTAGCTAAAATAGAAGAGACGACGACAAGCACCAGACGGACCAGGAAATAAAATGTATAGATGGTGATCAGGGGAGATGCAGATCCTCAGAGAGGAAGCTGGTCACTGGGGAAGGCCATGCTACCCAGGGTGGCAAAGGCAGGCGAGGCCCAAACTTTGATCCAAAAAAAAAAAAAATGAGCCCCCTGGTAACTTCAGACTCTAACTCCTGATTTAGAAGTGGTGCTAAGAGACACTTGCTCAGGAAAACACAATGAAACAAAACAGGATGGATTCGGAAAAGCTGCAGACGTTGAGGTAGTTCCTCTTCTACTACACAAATCCCTAAACTCACAGATTATTTCCTCTTTGAAAAGCTAGCAACTTAGCGAGGCCCTGAGCAATTCAGTGAGAACCTGTCTCTATATAAATATATATATAAAAGGGCTGGGGATGTAGCTCAGGGGTTCTAGGCTCCTGGGTTTAACCCCAAGTACCCTCTCCCCCCAAAAACGGAAAAAGATTTGAAGAGACACGTCTCCAGAGAAGATGTTCCAAGAGCCAATAAGCTCACAGAAAGGTAGCCAGACCCTGAGGTCGGCAGGGAAGTGCCAATCAAAACCACCGTGAGATTCCCACCCACCATCAGTAGGTGGACTAAAACTTCCCAGAGAGTCACCAGGTTAGGGAGGATGTGGAGAAACGGACATCCTCACACAAATGTTGGTGCCACCCTAACACGGCGCAGCCAATTTGGAACCATTGTGGAAATCGTTGGAAATGCGAAAGGGACAGTTACAGTTCTACCCTGGGACCCCACTTGGAGAAACAGACCCAAGAGAAATGAAAACCTGTGTCCCCATAAAAATCCACAGATGCACGTTCATAGAGGCAGTATTTCTGATAGCCCCAAAGTGGAATCAACTCCGCTGTCCATCAACGAATGAGTGGATCAATAAAACGAGGCCCACCACCACTCAGTAATGCGGTTTTGGCCACAGAAGGAACGAAGCAGTGATCCCAACTATGACAAGGGTAAGCCTTGGTACCTTTATGCTGACTTAATACACAAGTTAAAAAAAAAAAAAATGGCAGGGGCCGGGCTCGGGAGGCTGAGGCAGGAGGATCCCGAGTTCAAAGTCAGCCTCAGCAAAAGCGAGTCCCTAAGCACCTCAGTGAGACCCTGATTCTAAATAAAATACAAAGTAGGGCTGGGGATGTGGCTCAGTGGTCGAGTGCCCCTGAGCTCAATCCCTGGTACCCCCCACCAAAGGAAAAGATGGCAAGTATTTGGTTCTATTACATGACAAATCCAGACGAGTAAAATCCATCAAGACAGATACTACAGATGAGCGCTGGTCAGGAGGCCAGAAGCAGCACAGAGTTATGAGCACAGGGTTCTTTTACAGGGTAAAGATGATATTCCAAAATTAGACAGTGGGGGAGGTTATATGATGAGGCAAACTAAAAATCAATGAATTTTAGACCCCAAATTAGTGGATTACATAGCACAAGACACACTCTAATAAAGCTGTTACATATCTATAAGAAAAGCATGGTGCTAAAAGTCAGAGGCAAACATTTTTTTGTGATTTTACAGCGAGAGAGAAATGCTCCAATGAATGGATATTTTCATTGCATGCATATCCTGATTTTTTTAAAATATATATATTTTTTTAGTTGTAGATGGACATAATACCTTCATTTTATTTTTTGGGGTGATGGGGGATTGAACTCAGAAGTACTCAGCCACTGAGCCACATCCCCAGCCTTTTATTTATATTTTACTTAGTGAAAGAGTCTTGCTGAGTTTCTTAGGGCCTCACTAAATTGCTGAGGCTGGCTTTCAACTCCCGATCCTCCTGCCTCAGCCTCCCGAGCTGCTGGGATTACAGATGTGCACCACCGCACTCGGCAATACCTTTATTTACTTATTTCTATGTGGTGCTGAGGATCAAACCCAGCGTATCACACATGCTAGGGAAATGCTTTACCACTGAACCACAACCCCAGCCCTGCATCCCAATTTTTGAACCGTGAAAGAAGTGATGTCTCAGTCCAAAAATAAATAAATAAATAAATAAAATATTTAAGAGGAAATGTGACAGAATAGACTGTTAAAGGCCAAAGCATTTCTGTTGCTCTTCTATTATTTCAAAAAGCTCATCCATTTGTCCATTGAGCTTTATTTATTCCGCAAATATTGACTGAGCCCTATTCACCCATCCCTGCCCTTCTGAGGAGAGCTTGTGAAGGGAAAGCAGTCCCTGGATTAAAAACTGAGAACATCCATGTGATCTGAGTTTTATGAGACTCAGCGAACAGACTGATCCTTGCACAGGACCGTGTTCAATGTCTGGGGTGCGGCAGGGAGAGCAGGTGCTATAGAAAAAAAAAAAAAAGATGAATGAATCTAAAATGCTAATGATATGCAACAATTCAAGTGTTTGGGAGCCAATGAGTGCTCTGATCCTCATTAGTGTTTATCCTAAATACATATTTCAGGAATAAATTGCTGACCGGCCGTGCCCAGTGAGGGTCTAGTGGCTGGGACAGAATTTAATCTCCGGTGCAATGTCTGACCCAACGATTCGGCTCTTGGAAAACACATGCAACCTCTTTTCGTGATGCCTTTGAATTGGAGATGTAGCCTCTGTACCCCAAAGCATGCTCTGTTCTCCAAGAGACTCGCAGAGTGTAGCTGAGACATAAAGAGTCGTTGGTGTGGCAGGTAAAATTCTCATCAGCCGGGAGGAGGGCCGTCCATGCCCAGGAGCGTCTACTCAGGGAAAGGCATTCATTGGGGAGACAAGAGGAGCCAACCCTGGCCAGCGCAGGGGACTGCAAGGTCTAGAGGTGTCATAACGTGGCTGACATAACAATGCTTGGGAGCCTGCAGTGAACTGTTACCGCCGCAGGTAGGTCAGACACTTAAATGCGATAATAGCTAGTTTCTGGGGCTTTGGAGTTCCAGACAAAGGGGTCGAATTCAGGGAAAGTGACCTCCAATAAAAAAAAAAAAAAGAAGTCCAGGGAGAGAGACTAGGGACCAACAAAGTGCTCTGAGTCATTTAGATCATTGTCCTATGGAGAAAGAGCCAGCGATGTCTATTTGAGAGGCCCGCAGAGGGCTGCCCCAACCCGAGGCTGCACCGAGCCAGGGAAAGAGAAAGGTTACTCTTTGAATTTCTGCAGCTGCCATTTACATGATTTGGTCCAATCATACTCTCTATAAAGTTCAAACCCCTATTATCCTCTCCGGGGAGAAATGCAGAGTGTGACACAAAACTTGTCCAGATGACTCTGCATTTTACAGGGGCTGGTTAAGTGGTAAAAGCTTTTCACCTCAGTCTCGTTCCCTAGTTGTGTTTTTTTTTTTTCTTCTTGATCCAAGTGGTCAGGAAAGAAAGAGAAAAGCAGAGTGCATAGGGTGGGTGGTCTTTATTGTTTTCGAGGGGGGAGTATTACAAACAAATCATCATAATTCGGTGACTTGAAACAGAGATGTGTTCTCTCAAGGTTCTGGGGCCTGCAAAGTATAAACTCAAAGTCTTCAGGGCTGTGCTCACTCCAAAGGCTCCAGTGGGGAATTCCTGGCTTTTGGAAACTTCCGGAAACTTCCGGAAGCTTCCAGAAGCTTCCAGCAATCACTGGCCTCCCTGTGGTTGGTTCCTCTCTTACCCTTTGTGCATCTTCTCAGTCTCTTAATGTGGACACTTGCCACTGGGTTCAGGACCCACATGGGTAATCCTGGACACTCTCAGCTCTAGATTTTTGATTACGTTTGGAAAGACCTTTGTCCAACATGAGGTCACAATCTCCAGATAGATCTATCTCCTGGTGCTTGCTCTCTTTGTCACGGATGCTATAACACCATACCACAGACTGGGCTGAGAAGTTCAAAAGCAAAGTGTGCACAGGTTTGGTGTCTGGTGAGGGTCTGCTTCCTGGTTTGTGGACCACCATCTTTTCATATGGCAGAAGAAGCAAGGGAACTCTCAGGAATCTCTTTTGTTAGGGAAATAATCACATTCTTGATGAACTAATCATCACCAAAGGTCCCACCTCATGATCTTACCGTATTGGGAGCTAGGGTTTCAACGTCATCGGAGGGACAATAAGCATCATGTCTACAGTGGTTACCACTTATCTGATGGCCAATTCTATTTTACATGGACCATAGGTGAATACATGCATGCTCTGCAGGATGGTAGGTAACTCTCAACTGCAAACTCTTTAAGAATGCACATTGATATGATTGGAATGAGGTTGACAGACTCTCACCCACTCAGAAAGCACACACCTGTAATCCCAGCGGCTCTGGAGGCTGAGGCAGAAGGATTGCGAGTTCAAAACCAGCCTCAGCAATGGTGAGGTGCTAAGCAACTCAGTGAGACCCTGTCTCTCAATAAAATACAAAATAGGGCTGGGGATGTGTCTCAGTAGTCAAGTGCTCCTGAATTCAATCCCCAGTACCAAAAGAAAAAAAAGTCTTATTTCAGTAACATCAAATTTTGAATTTTTCTCATGAGTCAAATGAGAAAAAAAATTATTCTTTCACGTCACGATCAAAGACTTGCATTGATACATGTTTCCAGTTTGACATCCAAATTTTCTCCAAGTTGATGAGTTTTAATTGATCTAAATATTCCCCAATTATTTATCCAAACAGTCATCAGTCAACATTTTATTGCTCAGAAACAAAAGTTTGCCTATTTAAGCAGGTTTCCTAATTAAAAAAAATAAAAAATCAGTTAAGCCAGTCATGGGTTTGGCTATCAATCAAACTCCCAGCTATTGTTCTCACTGATGCACATTTCACTCTTTGGCTATGAAGGGTACGTTTGTTATTCAGTATTAACAGCAAAGCACATCTGAAATGTACAGTAAGCAGAAGCAATGATCAGACCTCCTAAACCAGGTTGCCAACACCCCCATCAGTACTGAACAGACTTCTTCTCAGTGCAACTCTTTCCCCAGCACAACCTTCACAATTACCCGTGAGTCTTCACGCAGGAGAACTCAGAGCTCACTGAAGTCACCATCTAGAAATAGCTCTTCTTTGCTGGGTGCAGTGGTACACGCCTGTCATCCCAGTGGCTCAGGAGGCTGAGGCAGGAGGATTGCAAGTTCAAAGCCAGCCTCAGCAAAAGTGAGGCCCTAAGCCACTCAGTGAGACCCTGTCTCTAAATAAAATACAAAATAGGGCTGTGGGGAGGTGTCTCAGGGGTCGAGTGCCCCTGAGCTCAATCCCTGGTACCAAAAACAAAAAAACCCCACAACTTGGCTGATAAAGCTCACTCAAGTTAAATTCAGAATGATTTGTTGTATCGAGAGACATTATTTGGGTCACAGGAAGACCAAGTGGAGTGGCCTTTGGCCCTAAGGATCCCCTTCCCTTGTTATCTCTATTTCTCTTCTTCTTCTTTTTTTTTTTTTTTAAATTTCTCTCTTCTACTCTCTTCCCATCGACACAAGCTCAAGAGGGGGATGGACAGGTATGAGAGGTCTATTAGTGTAGCTTCCTCTCCCACCTGGAGTGAGGTGTCCTGTTAGGGTCTGTGAACAAGTCAGGATGGCGCCTGGCATTTTGCAGAGGGAGTGGTTTGTGAAGTAACGCCAGGGAGCCATTAAGTGTGGAGATTCCTGATGGGTTGACTGCTGTATCTAGTTTATGTTAATTAGATAAGCTGTGTGGAATGTATACATACCCCTCCTGTCCTACAATAAACGGCTCCCACTCCTGCTGTATCAATCTACACAAGTTGCTTGTCACCCCCCCCCCCCCAGGGTATTTTGCTACAGCCGGACTGCGGCAGGCAGTGTCCAAGCCCAGGTATCACCCTTGGCTTGGCTCCTCCGGGACCATACTACCTCACCCATAGTCAAGACAGCAGGCACCCAACCAGAGTTTGCTCAGTGAGCCATCCTCATCAGCAGCAATCCGGAGACACCACGGATGAATTACAGCCATCCACAACCTGAGATGATGAATAGCTCCCATCTTCAGTGGTTACAGATCTACACTGTCGCCAAACAGCTGAGCTTCCCAGAAGGAGATCCCAAACAATCAGTTTGACAAGCTAAGATCCCGAGTTCCTGGATGATTCTCTTGGAAACTCTTCACAATAATCTACATTTAAAGTGAATCCTTCCCACATGCGGGGGAGGGAATGATAGGGGAATAAGAAACTTATAATAATCCGTCACTGACTGCCCGGGGAGTCACCGCCGGTTTACCAACCCGCGGTTATTTACCATAAAATATCCATATTCGGGATGTTTTACGGCCCACCTGGAATACATTGGAAATTGGCATCTTAACTTTCGGAGCAGAGATATTACATTAATCATTCTCATTATGGAACCTGAAGCCCATTAGATGAAAATTAGAGCCACAAATATATGCACCACCCTAGTAGACAGCACAATGTCATTCAATATTAATCAACAGCGTGAAGGGATCCAGAATACTCACCACTAAAAAAAAAAAAAAAATTAAAAATTAGAAAAATACGGTGGATGTGATAATATTGAAGGTTATAAACGCATTAAAAAAATTCAAGTTTGTTTCTACGAAGGAAACGTTCGTATCCATCAACCAGATCTATGGTTTGAGTATAAATCCCATCGGGAAGTATGGTTTTAATTGGGATAGGGTGAACTGCATGCGGAAAAACACCCTATAATGGGCATCTGCTTTGGAGTGGGGGTGATTGGGGCCCTATGCTGATCTCTCTTCCCATCCATGTGTCCTTGGCGAAAGTGACTTCATTTCACTGATCCTCGGTTCTTCGCCTATAAAACATGACATCTAGACTCCCCTGGGTTATGCTTCCAGAATGGTTAGTGTAATAACTGGAGTAGAGCCATCAAAATCATAATAATAGGTAACAATTTTTTTAAAATGTTTTTGGTACCAGGGATTGAACCCAGGGGAGTCCAAGGAATCTGCCTCCAGAGCTTGCGCTATCACCAGCTACACCTGAGCTCTTCAAGAATGATGGTTATTACTCTCATTTCAAAGAGGAGGCTGGAGGCTGAGGCAGGAGGATTGCAAGTTCAAAGCCAGCCTCAGCAATGGCGAGGCCCTAAGCAACTCAGTGAGACCCTGTCTCTCAATAAAGTACCAAACAGGGATGGGATGTGGCTCAGTGGTTGAGTGCCCCTGAGTTCAATCCCTGGTACCCCCACCCCAATAAAAAGATTCACAAGCAGATATAGATGGGGATGCCGGGCTAGAGAAGCATTCTGGGTGATGGGGTCGTAGCATGACCCTCGGCACAGATCCTCCCTGGGGGACATCCCTGTCCTCACACAGTGGAAATCATGAACTGAGATCCCCTCCACTCTCCGCCTTATCTTCTGATTCTGTTTTCTACGGCAAAATTAAAAGGGCATTCAAACAGCTTTGCCCGCTGGGTAGCAGGGAACGCGGACAGGGCCAGGGTTGGGGAGGCATGTGCAGGTGGAAAGCAGAGCTCTTCCTCCCCACTGGCTGGACACAGCCCCGGGCTGACTTTCTGGACAAGCCCCAACTGCGATGGGGTGTCGGGTGCGTCCTGCACAGGAACGAATTTTGCCATGGGTGAAGTCCTCCCATGCCAACGAAGGCGTCAACCGTCTCCTGTGGGACTTCATCTCGAGACGCTTGGGTCCAGCTGCAAAGCCCCAGCTCAGCTGCTCAACGAGATGTTGACGGGACATGGGATTCTTAAGGAGTCCTTCAGGCCACCGTGTTTATCGTGAGCTTCCTGAGGGCCAGGCCCTGGACAAATGAGGCAATCCAATTCTGTGGCCCTCGATGAACGAGGGGGAGGAGGTCTGTAGCACCCTAAGAGGGGCACAGAGGGAAGTGACGTTGGGTGGCTTAGTACCGCAGGGGGACAGAGAAACAAAACGTGCCCCCCAAATTCCATTACCAGAATACATGCTCCTGGAAATGTCCAGACCTCATCAGTAGGGACCTGGGTTATGCCGTGCCCTTTAATCAAGGATGATAAATGGAAAAGAAAAAAAAAAAAACAGAGAGGTGCAGCTTCTTCGAGGCCCCATCTGCAGGGAACTAGAAATTCTGCTTGTGTCAATCAATTCGACTCAAAAAGGCTAAATGCAAAGAGATGACCATGTCCTGCCAAAAAAAGCATCATCATCAAAAACACTTTCAGATAATCTAACAAGTAGAAATCATAACTTCTACCCTATAAGGCTGACGTGTGAATAAAATTATACAAAGTATAGAAGGAGATCTGAACATGGTGACATTGTATAGAGGTGAAGGGATTTTTTCTTTGGTGGGGGGGGATAGGAATTAAGGAGGATCTAGAACAGAACAGAGCCAGGGTACGTGGAAGGAAGAGATGAAGGCTGGATTTCCTCGGCTCTGTGACTTATTCACTGCATAATAAGAGTGAGTAATTCAGAGACTCCGACCTTCAAGTTCACCTTTAAAAAAGATTCCAGCCAGGAAACCTCTCAAGTCTCTTGAAGCCATGAAACCACGTGATTACGAAGAATGCTCTCACTTGCAGAGTACAGTTCAGAAAGTGAAGTGGAAGGCAGCATTTTAGCCAGGCACGGTGGCTCACACCTGCAATCCCAGCGGCTCGGGAGGCTGAGGCAGGAGGATCCCAGGTTCGAAGTCAGCCTTGGTAACTTAGCTAACTTTTTCTTTTTTCTTAATGACAGTGAAAATGATTGGGATGAAGGAAATTAGTGGCCTTTAAGAGATGTCACTGTCTTGCTTTGGTCATTTATTCACTGAAGAAAAGTATAATCAACTGGCTACTGAATGACAATCAATGGCTGGGATATAAAGGTTGTGTGTTTATAAAAGTACGTCACGCCCGGATTAACCTCCTGTGTATCTGCTGTTGCGTTACTACACAGGCAATTAGTTTTGGAATCCCTGTATTCACACACGTAATCTGCCATCGATTATGGACACAGAAGGATGGATAAGACAGGGTCAAGTCTTGTCCATCCTTCTAGACAGATGTCCAATCAGCATACCACAGTGACACCCAACACAGCCACATCCATGTTTATAGCAGCACAACTCAACGAGAGCTAAGCTATGAAACCAACCGAGGTGCCCTTCAACAGATGAAGGGGTAAAGAGAAGGTGGTGTACACACAGAATGGAATATTACTCAGCTGTAAAGAAGAATGCCTCTGTGGCATCTGCTGGCCAATGGATGGATCTGGAGACTCTCATGCTGAGTGAAATAAACCAATCCCCAAAAGTCAAAGGTCAGATGTTTTCTCTGATAAAAAAATGGGACGGGGGGGGGGAGAATTTTTTTAAAAAAAGAAAGAATAAGAGAGAAAAGGGGAGAAAACAGGGAGAAGGAATTTCATGAAAATAGAGGAAAGATCAGTGGAGTAGAGGAGATTGAGTGGGACTCCAAGATGGCGGAGTAGCACTTCCAAGATGGCGGAGTAGCACTTCCAAGATGGCGGAGTAGAACTTCCAAGATGGCGGAGTAGCACTTCCAAGATGGTGGAGTAGCACTTCCAAGATGGCGGAGTAGCACTTCCAAGATGGCGGAGTAGAACTTCCAAGATGGCGGAGTAGCACTTCCAAGATGGTGGAGTAGCACTTCCAAGATGGCGGAGTAGCACTTCCAAGATGGCGGAGTAGCACTTCCAAGATGGCGGAGTAGAACTTCCAAGATGGCGGAGTAGCACTTCCAAGATGGCGGAGTAGAACTTCCAAGATGGCAACTAGGAGACACAGGGTTACCGATCCTTCACGACTCGAGCGGGTCAGACTGTGACCCGCATCACTGCAAGGCATGAGACCAGGACCAAATTCTGGACATAGCACAGGAACAGCCCAGGCCCCTCCACCTCACCAGACACCCCGGCTGGAAACCAACGGTCGCCATCTTGGAAAACTTACCTCATCAGCTTTGGGTGGGTGCAGCAGACAGCGCGATGGGCGTGGGAACAGGTGTGTGAGTCCCAGCCCCCCCTCTCCCCAGCTGTGATAGCCCAGAACCTTCCTCACCAGCTCTCGGTGGGCGTGAATATCAGAGGGAATATGACAGAAGAGGCTGCCGGTTTCCAAGGCCCCCTCTCCACAGCTGTGATGATGGGGTGACCACCCAACACAGAGAGTGCCCAGTTGATTGAGGCCTCGTGGGCAGGAGAAGTGAGGGGGATAGAGACCAGGAGCAACCCAAAGAGACCGGGATTGGAGAGGTGCCCCCCCAGGGGAGGGAGAGCCCCCCACACGGATTGCTTCCCCGACCCTGAGGGCAGAGACTCAGCCTGGAGTGCACAGCGGCCACCTACTGGAGGACAAGAAAACTGGACTCTAGCAGGGCATTTTTATTTCTTTTTCCTGCTTTTCTTTTTTTTTTTTCATTTTATCTTTTTCTTCTCTTTTTTTTTCACCCCTTTCTCTCTATCTCTTCCCCCTCTTGATTTTTCTTCTGCATTTCTTTTTACTTTTCTTCCTCCTTCTCTTCCTCTCTCAACCTCCCAAGTGTCACTATTTCTACTATGTGTAATTTACTCAATGCAAATAGGTGTTTGTTTCTGTGCTTCTTATTGTCCTTCCACGTATTTAACTACCCTAAAAGGCCTCCTGCCTATTCTCCTGCTAATAACTCCCTTCTGAGAGCTCTCCTCCAAAGTAGCTAAGATACACTAGCCCCATACCCTCACCTCTTTCCCCCCTAACATGAAGGTCTACTCCCAACCCTCAGTTCTCTGTACGCCACCAGAAACTGTGTGCCTTTGATGAAGCTCATGAATCTATTTTAAATTATAATTGAATCCAACATCTCTTGACACAGAGACTAACTATAAATACAGAAATAACAAAAACTAGCCCATCAATGATGTATAGCTGATATTGGGGACTGTTTATCTCCCATCACAAAGGAGAGATCTGGGAACTCTACAAGGGCAATACAGACCTACAGGGGATAAACCATAACACAAGAGTCACGCACAGAGCCAGAAAGAAACGTGAGCAACATGAAAATCAAGGAAAGAAAGGACCACAACCAATGCAGGACAAGTCAACATTAGAGGAGGTAACAGTGACAGCAGAAAGAATGTCAGGTAAAGATTTCAGGACACACATGGATCAGATGACCTGGAGATTCAAGGAAGACCTTAGACAGCAAATGCAGACAATGAAAGATCACTTTATAAACAATGAATTACATAAACAAATCCAAGAAGAAAAGAGCAACTCTACAGGGAGATAGAGGTTATACAAGAAAAAACAAACAAAAAAACCCCCACAGAAATCCTGGAAATGAAGGAAATAATAAACTAGATTAAAAACTCAAATGAGAGTATCACCAGCAGAGTAGGCCACTTAGATGGTAGAACATCAGACAATGAAGACAAAGTATATCATCTCGAAAAGAGTGTAGACAGATCAGAGAGACTGATAAGAAACCACAAGCAGAACATCCAAGAAATTTGAAATAGCATAAAGAGACCAAATTTAAGAGTTATTGGGATACAGGAGGGTAGAGAGGTCCAAACCAAAGGAGTGAGCAATTTGTTCAATGAAATAATTTTAGAAAACTTTCCAGACATGAAGAATGAAACGGAAATCCAAATCCTAGAAGCCTATAGGAAATGTACAAAACCACAAGAGACCCACACCAAGACACATTATAATGAAAATGCCCAACATACAGAATAAGGAGAGAATTTTAAAAGCAACAAGAGAAAGGAAACAACTACATTTAGGGTTAAACCCTAAAACCAAAGGACTTAAAAACAGCACACTACAGGGACACAGACACATCAATAGCAGCACAATTCACAATAGCTAGACTGTGGAACCAACCTAGATGCCCTTCAGTGGATGAATGGATAAAAAAATGTGGCATTTATACACAATGGAATATTACTCAGCACTAAAAAGTAATAAGATCGTGGCATTTGCAGGGAAATGGATGGCATCAGAGCACATTATGCTAAGTGAAGTTAGCCAAACCCAAAAAAACAAATGCCAAATGTCTTCTCTGATATAAGGAGGGTGACTCAAAATGGGGTAGGGAGGAAGAGCATGGGAAGAAGATTACCTCTAGATAGGGAAGAGGGGTGGGAGGGAAAGGGAAGGAGAAGGGGAATAGCATGGATGGTGGAAGGAGACCCTCATCATTGTACAAAATACATGTATGAAGGATGTGAAAAAAAAAGAAAAAGAATTTCTTTCCTTTTCATGAAAAAGAAGACTCAGAATGCATGTTTAGGAAAAAAAATTAAAAAATAAAAGCTTTTAAACTTAAAAAAGAGAGAGAGAGAGAGAGATTGAGAGGAGGAAGAAAGGTTGGGAAAAGAAAGAAGAGTGGAATGAATCTGACCCGACTTTTGTATGTACATACCTAAGCATAGAACAGTGAATCCCAACACCAAGAATGTCCACAAGGCAGTAATTAAAAAAAAAAAATAACTAAATAAATTTCACAAAAAGTTCAGTAGAGGAGAGGGAGGGGAGAAGGGGGAGGACAATGGGGGAGGGGGACATGCTGGGGAATGAATGAGAACAAATTAGATTCCATGCTCCTGTGTGAAAAGGTATCCTCATGCTATAGATAACTAAAAATAATCTTTGACAGGAGACACGGGTAGTGAATTTGAGATTTATTCCAAGTACAGGTCAAAGGCATGAAGCAGGAAAACAGAATGCTCTGATTTACATTTCTTTTTGTTTTTAAGGTGACTCTGGCTGTTCTATGATGTGTGATTAAACAAAGGTTTGAAAACGTCGCAAGAACAGGGAAGAGTGGATGTGGCAGCAAACAGTAGTCTTGATTTGAGCATTTCTTTAAGGAGAAGTAGGGGGAAAAATTGGGATTTAATTGTAGAGTATCTGGCTAGATTCGTAGCTGGACAAGATCGTGCCAACAATATTGATTGGAAGGTTTGATTTCACCTTAGTAGCAGTTCTCTGGGAGCTTGCTGCCTTGGTTATAAGACTAGTTACACGTTCATCAGATTTTTGGCTGGCGGACACTAAACCCATAAGACAATCAGTATGTCACATTAAAAATATTAAAAACCAAAAAAAATTAAAACAATTTCAAACATAATGTAACAGAGGATCACTGCTCGGAAGGCATATTTAAAAGGGTAAATACAATTCTCTGATGTTACATTAATAAAAACAAAACATGTTGGCTAGTTCTGGATTAATAGAAACTTGAGAAAAATCAACTGTCTGATTGACCATGACTGCATGTTTAAAATAAGGTTATAATGGGAGACTGGAGCTTTCACAAAAATGAACATTATTGCCAGCTGTATTTGTTGAAAATAAAGTTCTTGTCATGGGATACCTCATGTCTCAGCATCCTCTGCAGAGGTCAAGGGACATGCATGGCATTGTGCTTATTTCTAGGAGGCCATGATTCAGCAGACAAGTAAGCATCATTGAGAGTTGTGAAGATGGTATAAAGCAGGAAAACAGAATGATCTAATTTACATTTTTAAAAGATGACACTGGCTTTTCTATGGTGAGTGTTTTTTTGTTTTTTGGTTTTGTTTTTTTGGTAGTTGTAGATGGAACAGAATGTCTGTATTCATTTTGATGGGATGCTAAAAATCGAATCCAGTGCCTCACACATTGTGGGGCAAGCTCTCTGGCACTGAGCTACAGCCGTAGCCCTGATGAGTGGATTTTTTTAAAGAAGGGTTTGAAAATGTAGCAAGATCAAGTAGGAGTGGATATTGCTGAAAGTAGTACAAAGAATTCTGGCATAAGACATATTTTCATATATTTGAAGCTTAACTTGTATCATACAGTAAGAATTAGAAGTGATAGAATTTTAGATTGAGCTTTCGGGGGGACACCTTAGATCTGAACCACAACAGAAGTTGAAGGAAGAGAAGAGTTTTTCTGTTTTTGAACAACAAAGCAATCTACTCTGCATCAGGAGGCTTTGGGAGGATCAGGTGAACTCTCCCTTACCAGGATTTTTTTCAAAACAAATCATTATCCCCCAAGGCTTTGGGCGAGTGTGGATGTATCACTGAATGTTCTAGTCAGCTTTTTCACGACTGTGATCCAAAGACCTGACGAGAACAGTTTTAGAGAAGGAAATGTTTATGTGGGGGCTCACAGTTTCAGAGGTCTCAGTCCATAGATGGTCAGCTCTATGGCTCTCAGACCAAGATCAGGAAGCAGGGAGCGCTCTGCTCACCAGGGACAAATCTCTGCTCACTGCAGACGAATGTCCCCAGGGACCCATCTCCTCTATCCACACCCTACCTGCCGACGTCCACCACCCAGTTAATCCACCCAAGTAGGTTAGTGCACCAACCAGGTTAAGACGCTCCTCTAAGCCCTTTGCATTGTCTCACACGTGAGCTTTTGGAGACACCTCATAGCTGAACCCTAAGACTAATGATATGGGGGGAGCAAGGTGGTTTTCAGACACATGTCCTCAGGCCAACTCCTCACAGAACGGACAGTGGGACATTTCCTTGTCCCTCATTATTCTATTTAAATGACCGTTCTTGAATACAAGATTCCATTTTTTCTGCATTTTTTTTTTGTAATAGTAAAAATGCCTGAACATTTACCAAAGGGCCATCTTGAGGGTTGGTCATTTATTTTTTAAAACGTACTTTAGAAAAATGAAAAGTTGGCATCTCTATGTTTTTGTTGTTGTTGTGACTATTTGTTGAAAATTTCTCATCTTACAAAATCTAGAAATCGGGGAATCATAAGATTCATGGAGTCCTTAGATTCTTCCCGACTCTGAGCAGCCACGATCCTCAAACGAAGCTCACGAGATTCACGCGTCATCACCGAAAAATTAAGCACAGATTTTAGGCTTGTGTGAAGCCAAGAGGAGTAAAGAAACCCTCGGAATTCCATAGCACTTAATCAGACATATTACCTTCCCGTTATTCTGTGCACCTAAGAATGTTTAGAAGACCTTCCCCAGGAGACCTTCACCAACAACACCATCCTGAATCCCCACATCCACATGATTCTCAGAAAAAAATTCATTTCTCGACGAATAAAAAAAAAATACCACCAAACAAGCAATAACAGATGAAGCACTGGATATGAGGCATATTTGCTATCGAGGTCCCGGAGAGGATTTTGTTAATGAGAATATTCAACTGCGTTAGTGTCAACAGGCTTAGTAATGATGAAACCTTTGACAGGAAGGTGCGGCGGTGCAGAGTTGGGATTTCACACCAGGAAATGTATAATCATATGCAAATACATAAGACCCTGAAACCTGCCGCTCAACTTCACTCCTCCAAGACCCGCACGCTCCAATGTGTACTCTCTGCTCTTGCCTGGGATTTTACATACAAGCTGTCATTTCCAAATTATACTTTCTTTCCCATACTCGTGGAGTTTTATTAGAAAGTAGTCTTAAGAGATGGTAATTTTCAAAAATTTTCTGGTCCTGGGGATTGAACCCAGGGGCGCTTTACCGCTGAGCTACATCCCCAGCCCTTTTTTAATTTTAATTTTGAGACAGGTTCTCAGTAAGTTGCTGAGGCTGATAGTTGACTGTATGATCCTGAGTTGCTGGGATTATAGGAATGCACTACTTTTTTTTTAAAGGCTCTAAATCAGAAATGTAAAAGGCAAGAAATAATAAAACTCTCCTTTTGGTTATTATTGAAACTGCTTTTCAATGTTTTTCTACTCCATGAAATTTTTTTTAAAAAAATTATAGAATTATAGGATTAACTGGTGAGGCTTTGCTCCCTACTGTGTGCTGTATGGATAAAGTATTTCTCTTATCAACTACTACATTGGCATTTCGTTTGCTTTCTTATGCACATTCTATTTAAAATATATGTCTGTGTAACTTGTGTACATGCATTTATACATGTGTAAATTTCAGTGTGCGTGAATTTGTGTGTACCAAGTATCAGAAAACCAAATCAGCAGGACACACTTGTGCACACCTGTCATCCCAGTGGCTCGGGAGGCTGAGGCAGGAAGATCCCGAGTTCAAAGCCAGCCTCAGCAAAAGTGAGACCCTAAGCAACTCAGTGAGACCCTGTCTCTAAATTAAATATAAAATAGGGCTGGGGAGGTGGCTCAGTGGTCAAGTGCCCCTGAATTCCATCCCCAGTATCAAAAAACAAAAATGAAACAAAAACCCAAATCATCATATAATCCCTATAATCAAACTCTCTCAATCCTTCTGAAAGCACAAAGATACGTCTTCCCACTCCTATTTGCAGTTTATCCTACCAATGAGACATTTCTGAAAATATGCAAAGAGGTAAAGATCATATAACAAATTAAAATCTGTTCTGTTTTTTAAAAAGAGACTGTTTGGAAAATGTACGGGTACAACAGAACAAAACATTTGCGGCGTGATCTAATTGCTACTTACAAGCAAACCGGAGCTTGGCTTCTCTGCTGACAATTGTTCCAAACGAGTTTGTTGCCACACACTGGTATGTTCCAGCATCTTGGGTTTTATTGGGGTTATTGATCAGCAAACTGCCTTCAACAACACTGTAGCGGAAATCCATACCCACGTCAACATCGGTTCCATTTAACTTCCACCTGTAGTATAAAAAGACCCGTAGATAAAGCCTTGTAAGATTAGTCAATATTTCTGAATTGTCTAAAATATCTATAAAAAAATCTACAAATAGCGACCTCTTTGAAAGCCTGAGAAAAAATATCAGACACGTCCTACCTGCAATGGGGACGTCTTACGCACTTAATAGAGAGAGCATGACCTTTCATGGCAAAATTTTACAACCTGTTTTGGGGATCTCTAAGGATGCTACCAACAGAACACTTCGCTGTTTGCAAGAGAGGTTTTCTCACAGCTCCTTGGGAAACTTTTTTTTTCAGACAGGGCTTCTCGGTGACGATTCACTGGGCGGTTTGTAGGGATTCTTTCCATTGTTGACCAAATTCACCATTTTGAGGTAGACTGCGGAGTATCTGGGGGGAATTGCAGTAGAGTTGCTTTGATAGGGTCCTTAATACGACCAAAGTGGCTGATGGCAAAGCAGAGAACTCCAGTGATCCAGAGTGGCTGTGGCGACCAAATCTGCCCGTGGATCACTTTGAAGATCTCCTTAGTGACGGGCACATCCATCAATCACCCCAGTGGGCTGCACTTCAGGCCACTAGACCACCGAGTCAGTGTTCCACTGTGCTTCTCTTTATTTACCTGAGTACCCTGAGAATCTGACTATTGGAGTTAACTCAATATCTGAGCTTCAGGGGGACTCACGCATTTCAAGCTCGAACCTTTAGGAACAAGACCCACAATTTTGTTGAGTTAACCAATATCCTTCCAAAGAAAGGAGATCTTAACCAAATCACCTCCCAGGAAGTCATTTGAATACTTACAGACTTTTGAAGGAATGCAATTCAATAGCCATCTTATTTTTTATCACCTTACAAATTCTAGAGTACCAGATAATGAAAAATCGTACAGGTGGAGTAATCACAGGGAGAGATAAAAGAATAAGGAAACACTGGAACACAAAGAAATCTGATCCAGATCAACGAGAGAGATTCATTTCATTGCCTTCCAATAGTGAAGATGTATGTGTGCAAATGCATATTCATTGTGTACCCTCTGAGAACGTTCTGGGGTACTACAGTTGTATGTCCATCACCTACAGTCATTGAAACGGAATATTTATAGTTCAATTAGTTTCCAGTTCTGGGATATCTTATATCAACCAAGGCAAACGCAGAGTCGTAATTCATTTTTTTTTTCTGTTCAGATTTCTCACCCAATTCAAGGTCAACGTCAGGGAGCCCCGCACGGTGGTGCATGCTTATAATCCCAGCAGCTCGGGAGGCTGAGGCAGGAGGATTGCAATTTCAAAGCCAGCCTCAACCACTTAGCAAGGCCCTAAGCCACTTAGCAAAACCCTCTTTCAAAATTAAAAATTCAGTGGGCTGCGGGGAGGTGGTGTGGCTTAGTGGCCAAATGCCCCCCAAGTTCAATCTTCAGTCACAACAACAACAAAAAAAAGAGTCATTTGTAAAGGACACTTCTTCTAATTTCCAATAAAGTCCTCCTTAAAATGAATCAAACCTTGATCCACTCTCCTCCAGAAATCTCCCGGCTCCTTACTGTAAGAATTCTGCCTTCCCTGTAGACAGTCTGTCTGAATGATTTTTGTCTTCTCCCGTTCACCATCTAGAATTTGATATTCTGTTCGTGCTCAATCAACATTTGTTGAACTGAATCGACTGACTGTTTCGCTGCTTGCTAGACCCGTGAGCTTGGCGCATACATGATTTATGGAGCCTTGTAGGACACTACAGCACAGCCGCATCTCTTTATTGATATCCGTGTCTTTGAAATGTAAAAAAAAAAAAAAATTCTAGAAACAGGAGGGGTAGGAACTCTGGGTTACAAGCAAAAAACAGGGCAGAGTGCTTCATGTGTTCGTGGGTAAGAAGGTGGGGATCAGAAACTGACAGTGTTTTTAGGCTCCACAGTAATTTTCTCTGTGTTCTGACACAGACAAGAAAGTAATAAGCAATAAAGAGAACAGCCGGGTTGCATTCCGGGGAGTACTAGATACACATGAATCTCTAGAGCTCACTGCCCGCCCCGCGGTTTGCACTCCGCTGATGATGTCTGGGCCATAACTCTCGCTTCCAATGATAGTAGGGCAATTTAATATGACAGATCTAAGAACTCAAAGAGGAAATTGCAATCCAATGTGAGCTGCAAGCCGAATGTGTGTGCGACTGGGGAGTGGAACCACATGGGTCTTTTTAGAAAAGCGACTGTAGGACTCGCACCACCTCCATAGGTTGTTCTCCACGAGGGCATCTCAACCACAAACCCTGTGCACAAAGTCCGTTCATCTCTTTTATCGCCCGCTTCTACATACAAACAGCAAAGGAAAGGGGGTTATTTAGAAAATAGAGTGCTCTCTGAGAAATGCCGTGGAGTCTCTATTACCAGGGTTTTACTGCGAGGCGGTTGGTTGGGGTTCCCTGCCATTGAACGTGGATTGCGTTGAATCCCGTATCTCCCTGCACAGTGCAAGATTCCAAAATAATAATAATAATAATAATAATAATAATAATGCACAATGAACTCTCAACATTTGCAGAATCTTTCATGCATGGGTAATATAGAATGGGTGATCCAGAGGTAATGCTCATATGGAGCCAAGAAGAGATTTTTTTTTTTCCCCAGGGGCCCAAGACAAATTGGTGTCTCCTAAGCTGATTTCTGAATTACTTGGGGAATCACGACTCCCAGGTCTCCAGAGAGTTTAGGGCTGAACACAACATCGACAGTCGGAAGCCCGGCGACGGACGGTTTTGCAGACTTGGCTGGGAAGGTCTCCATGGGATTCACGGTCGTAGCAAAACCCTCTCCTTTTATGAACCGTTTGAACTTGACCCTCAGAAGAGGGCGCGGGGGGGGGGGGGGGGGGGCTCTGCGACTCGGATTTGTTTTCTGCAAACTCGGCCGAAGACAAACCTCACAGCACAAAATAACTCCGACTGGGAGCGTGAACCTGGCCTCCCTCTAGAAATGGAGGCAGGGCAGAGAAGGAATGCCGTCTGTCCTTAGGGAGACCTTCCTACAAGGCCAGTTGGTACAAGTCAAAACTTCTTAAATTTTCCTGGGTCTGGGTCGATCCTTTCAAAATGGAGGGGCAGGAACAATAAAAAGAAAAGGCTCAGTGGAGGGAATAAGAGCAAAGCAAAGAAGTCACTTGGGGTATCCTGATGCTGCAGATGCCCATGGAGAGTTCAGCCTGGAATTCTTCCTCCCTGTCCTTCTGGGCCAAGGTCAACCTCCAGCAAGGTCTTTGAAAATACCTGACCTCTTCATTCTTTCTCCTGCTGTTCCCTTCAACCAGAGGCAATTTATTTTATTTTATTTTATTATTTGTTAAGCTCTCAGGTATGGATCTACTATCATGTCACAGGGAATCTGCCAAAGGTCACATAAAGGCAAGCCACGCGCTCTACCAGGAATTGCTAGTGCCTATGGATTCAAAGGGCTTCTCTCCGTTTTTTTTTTTTTTTTCCCCTGGCAATCTTTAAAAAAAAAACAAAACATAATAGGTTTCTGTTCGGTGGCTTGTTTTAAATAACAGGCGAGCCCCCCCCCCCCTAGAAACACCATGTTACAAAAGCAACGTTAATGAAAGGTCGCAGTCTGCAGAAAAACAGAGCAGCCACTTTGCCAAATTCCACCCGCAAAAAAATTGGTTTCCCCATCGACAGCTAAAAAAACGTCTGGACCTCCATTTGGCTCTACACAGAACCTGGGCTCTGGGAACACATCATTTGTATATCTGGGAATGTTTCCCTCCTGAGTTTCTTTTTTTTTTTTTTACCATAGAATGCATTTCAAAATCATTGAGCCTCCAGTCGACTCTATTAGAGACAGAATAAGGATGGTGCAATCTGGTTTGCTCAGGACAGAGCCCGGTTCACAGCTGCTGTCCTAGAATGATTATTAACAGTGGTCTTTGGCTCTCCAGAGTGTCCTATTTGGGAGGATAAATTATACGTTCACTCTAATTATAGGGTCCATTCTAATTAGAGTTGTTTTTTTTTTAATTATTTTTTTTTCCCTCTTCCTTCTGAAGTGCATTTCCTTTTCTTATCCATGTAGGGCAAAAGACCATGTGCCCTTCAGAGGAAAATTATAAAAATGTCTCCCTTTTCTGTGAAAACTTCAAAGACGTCCACCCCTGCTCCTGACCAATGAGGCTGCCTTGCTTGCAGGATACCCTTGACCTTGGGCGCGCTCAGCTCACGTTTACATATCACAGGGCTCCAGCTACTTCAGGCAGTACCCCGGCCATCCCTGGGGTACTGAGTTGCTTAGGGCCTCACTAAGATTGCTGAGGCTGGCTTAGAACCCAAGATCCTCCTGCCTCAGCCTCCCAAGCTGCTGGGAGTCTACTACTCTTTATCCCATGTATTATATAGGTGCTCGCCAATGATTACAGCTTTCCGTCATTAACCTGTGACAGTTTCCTGCACACAGAAAACTTGTATGAAATAAATGTGCATACTTTAAAAAAAAAATTTTTCCCCTGTTGGTATATCTTCTGTCAATGTAATCCTCAGGCCCCGCTAAAAACCCTAAGAGGGTGGAGGTAATTACAGCTTTGCCTCCTGGGGACCTTGAACAACCCCTCCTTCTTTCCTGCACTTGAACTCTGTAAGTATGCAATGATATGTCCTGATTCTGCTGTGATTTGCTTTGCTTCCTGGACATTATTTTCCTGTAGTCCACCCATGGATCACGTGCATGAGGTGATCTTGTGTGAACCCACCAGGCTGGCTATTTCCTGATGTGTTATGAACTTACACATCCTGCATCAGAGAGCAGGAGGGACCCTGGTGTCACGAGCTAACACCATCCCCCCCAAACCAAGAGCTTTTCCAATTCACACTCCCACTAGGTGGGTTCAGGGGTTTTCTTTGCTCCACATCCCACCAGCACATGGCCAATCTTTTAAATTTCCATCAGTCTGTGACTTGGGGGAAGAGTATGTCAATTTACGTTAAATTGCATATTCGTTTCCTAAGGAGATGGATCAACCTTTTCATGTTTACTGGATTTCTGGTCTCCGTTTCCTTAGAAGGACCCACTCGAATGTTTTACTAATAATTCCACTTCTCTTTTTTACATTTTGATTTAAGGGAATTTTTAAAATATTCTGGATCCCGATCCTTCACTGATGACAAATACATCAAAAAATTTCTTCCCCAATCTGAAGCTTGTGATTTTGCGAATCTCCGTATATTCTGTTGAATGGAAGTTCCCAATATTAAAAAAGTTAAATATTTGATGATTTATACTTTCTCTTCCCCCCACCCTGAAGTCATACATATGCATGCCTATTTTCATTTCCAATGGTTCTAAATGTCCCATTGAGGTCTTGTATCCATCTGGAACGGGTTTTTGGCGTTTGCTGTAAAATAAGCATTTGCTTTTATTTTATTTATTTAACCATATGGTCCATCCATTGTCCAGCGTCTCTTTTTTCAGTTTTTTTCTAAATTGGCCTGAATTGTAACTTTTCCTCTTTCTTATCTTCACCAGGCAGTATTATTTTTTTTTAGCATTTTTCTTATTTAGTGCAATCAACCCATATGTGGAAGAACTAACACTTGCTCCTTGACTTGCTTATCAGTTGTTCTTGGATCTCAGGCTTTTTTCCTTGGGATCATTTCTTATTCCGCTTCAGGTGTATCTTTTAGAATTTCCTTTAGTACCAATAGGCTGGAATCAAACTTTGGTTTCGGTCTGCCTAAAGGTATTTTCATTTTGTTCTCTCTTTCTCTCTCTCTTTTTTTTATTAATTTCCAAGTGACACATAAAAGTCCTGCCTGTTTATGGAGCACAGTGTGACGACTTGACATGTCTACACAAGGTGCAATGATCAAGGGTAGGCACCACTTGGTGTTGAGAAACTTCTAACTCCACTCTTCTTTGAGAAAGACAATAAATCATTGCAAACTATAATCCCCCCATGGTGCTGGAGAGCTAGAACTCATTCTTCCTACCTAACTGTATTTTGGGACTTGTTATCCAAACTCTCCTTATCTCCCTCGCCTTTTCCCTTCCCAACTCTGCTAACTCTCTTCTACTCTCTATGGCCAAGAGATCAAGTTTTTAGCTTCCACATACACGTAAGAGCATGCATGCAGTATTTGTCTTTTTGTGCCTGATTTATTTCCCTTAACATAACATCCTCCAGTTCTATCCACCGGTGCTACAAATGTCAATTTCATTCTTTTTATGGCCAAGTAATATTCCATTTGGTACAGATCATACTTTCTTTGTCTTTTTCTCTGTTGATGGACATCCCAGTTGATTCCACATCTTGGCTATTTTGAGTATTACAACAGTTAAGGGGTGGGGGAGGTCCACGTATCTCTTTGGCTGGATACCAAGTTGGATAGTGGATCATATGGTAGGTCTGTTTTTTAGTTTTATTGAGGAACTTCTATCCAATTATTCCCAATGGCTGTCCATTCCCACCAGCAATCCCTTTTCTCTGCATTGTCCCTAGCACTTGTAATTGTCGTCTTGATTACAGCCGTTCTTTGTTCTCCTTGCTTGCTGTCGGTATAAGTCTGACAGCTAAACAGGGAACGGTCCGCTCTTCTCCTCTCTTTGGTTGCTACTGAAAAGTGAATTACAGCTGAGGCTTTATCTCTTTGAAGACGGCCTGTGTTACATCTCGGGCTCCTTGGGACGACCATCTCTCTGACTTGGATTTCTGTGGTCTCGCTTTCTACATGAGGATTGAAATCCACTGGGCTTCGATATTGGTGGCTCGTGAGTTTTCATGAATGCTGGGGAATTCGGGGCTTCTCTTTAAATGTTGTCTCTGCCTCATTCTTTCTGGTTTTGCTCTCTGACGCTCTGATGAGACTCTTGTCTGTCTCTCTCTGATATTTAATTTCCGTTGGTCACTTTTAGATACATTTGCCTGATTTCTTCAGACCTGTCTGGCTGCTCACGGATTCTCGTTTGCCCTACATCTCATTTGCTACGAAGGCCATTCGCCCTCCGGGTGTGCAGTTAGCAATGACCTGTGTCTTCCTGTCCCTTGGGAAGGGAGGCTGATTTCTGGTTTACATCTGCTCTAAGGCTGTCGCCCTGGGGGATCTGGTTTATTCTGGGAATTGTTTTCATGTTAGGCTCTCCTGCGAGATGGGTCTTGGCTCTGTCTCTACAAAGGCTGCAAAATCCAAATCTCTGCCTGTGTCGTTGGTCCAGGACACTAAACATCATTTTGCTGGTTTCCAAACCCATTTATGTTTAGGTTGTTAGGTATCTGCTATTTCCTTGCCAGCTTACCAATACATTTTAAAACGGTATATATATATATATATATATTAGTTAAAAATATGGTATTAGAAATTGTTAAGGTTTCCCCAAAAAGGGTTAATCCAAATATTTAATTCCTACTACTACCAAATACCAATTGGTAACTTAATTTTTTTTTTTTTTTTACTAGAGATTAAACTCAAGGGGCACTCAACCACTGCGCCACATCCCCAGCCCTATTTTGCATTTTATTTAGAGACAGGGTCTCACTGAGTTGCTGAGCACCTTGCTTTTGCTGAGGCTGGCTTTGAACTTGCGATCCTCCTGCCTCAGCCTCCTGAGAGGCTGGGATGACAGGCGTGTGCCACCGCGCCTGGCTCACTTAACCTTTCATGAACAGCCACCGCAGACTCTTCTGGCTACCCAGCCGTGCCTTCCTAAGAGTTCTATAGATGCCTTTTGCTGAGGACCCCTGAGCTCTGTGCACGGAGTCGCGCGGTTTGAGGTCAACACACCTGATGTGGGGTTTGGGATTCCCTTTCACTTCACAAGTGAGCTTCACTTTTTTCTCCTCAGAATCCAGAGGGAACATGACGGGGCTTGGCTCTTGAAGGAACACGGGGCCGTGCAGCGCGTAGTCATCTGAAACAAACAGAGGACATGTGTGAAATGAGCGACCTCTTCCCTACAGGTGCAGCCACAGGCCACAGCACCACCACGAATGTAAAATATGCAGAGCAATAATAGTGGGGGTCGGCAGACTCAGCTCCCCCCTGGGTAAGAGTGCCCCCTGAAAGACTAAGCCAGGGTGCATCCTGTTAAAGCAGAAGGGACGCTGCTATTCCACTGATCACTCATATCCCCACCTTTTTCTTTTTGGTACTGGGAACTGAACCCAGGGGCACTCTACCACTGAGTCCCAACCCCATCCCCACTCCTTTTTATTTTCTATTTTGACATAGGATCTCACTAACGTGCTAAAGGCCTCTCTGAATTGCAGAGGCTTGGCCTCAAACCAACAGACCTCCTGTTTCAGCCTCCAGAGTCGCTGAGATTACACGCCCAGGCCGCTGGGCTCCGATGATCACTTTTTAAATTCACAGTTTCCAGCCAGAGTGCCTGCCCCACCCCCACCCATGTCCCCTTCTGCTCACTCTTCCCTCTAGCTGTTGCCCCCTTGGACTCTGTTCCTGTTTTGTGCCTCCAAGGTCCCTTTTCTGATACTGGCGATTTTGGAAGACGGGCTAATGTCACAGTGTTAACATTTTCCAGCTGTGTCATGAAAGAATGGGATTGGAAAAAAAAAAGCTGGCGAATTTTAAAATATGTTGATAATGAGAAATGGCTCTAAATTGCAAACAGATATGCACAGATACATAGGCGTGTGTGTGTGCGTGCGTGTGTGTACGCGTGCATGTGTGTGTGCGCCTGCATGGGTGTGTGTGTACAGCAAAATACAACTCTAGGAACTCTAAGCAGTTGAGCTGACAGGCTGTAGTTTTGCACACTGATACACAGCAGCTCTGCTTACTGACATGTAACCATAGAGGCTTGCAGCAGCTCACAGGGACCTGTAGAAGATACAGTAGCAGAAGCAGGAAACAAAGCTATGTGGACAGACAATCCCCCTTTGCGCTTAATGTAGTACAAGTCCCTAAGCTGCATGAGCTCAGAGTCCCCAGACTGTGGACAAGTTCATACCCATATAAGGGATGTAGAATGCTCCCTGCATAGAATTGCACCAACGCTCTTGCTTTGATGGACCCCAAACTTGCTGATGTATAAAGTAAAAGCCCTGCTGTGCTCTGTCGGGGCTCAGACTTGGGGAATGATCCCTCTGGGCCATGACACCACTGATATATTGTTGCTTCCAGATTGGGTGTCCTGAGCCTCATTTCCCATATTCCTAAAAATAGCTTTGAGAATCATTCAGTCCTGATCCTCAAATGATCCCAAGTGAAGGGCCGGTCTCCTAGTTTTCTCAACCCATTAAGAACCACCTTGTGTGGGTATCCCATGGCTAGCACGGCATGG
This sequence comes from Spermophilus citellus, assembly GCF_964194105.1. Classification (NCBI taxonomy): domain Eukaryota; kingdom Metazoa; phylum Chordata; class Mammalia; order Rodentia; family Sciuridae; genus Spermophilus; species Spermophilus citellus. The sequence goes on along the minus strand of NC_138201.1, from coordinate 9,020,549 downwards.
GACTCGCCAACACCCAAACTGGGCCATGACAGGTCTGATGATTGGAATCCACTGTGGATGTCCTCAGACGATGCATCAGTGGGATATTGCTGTGCATTTCTAAATGCTGTCTCTCAAGAGAAACTAGATGCACGAAACTTATTAGAATGGCAGAATAGCAGCAAAGTTCAAAGGCAGGAATGATTCACGAGCCACACTTTGTGTAGCAGCCCTAACGCACATCCTTCCCGAGTATCCCCATGTACACGTTGCTCAGGACACAACTGACCACTCCTGCCTGTGACAGTTTCAGATTGTATCTTCCCGTGGATGCCTCTTTGTCAAGTGTATTTGAACCTTTCTTTTCTCTTCTTTGGATTTTAACTGCTTGAGAGCTTTACTCGATTGTACCCATTTTTATTTTTTTTAATCTCCTCTGGCACCAAGTTGAGCAGTTTATACATAGAAGACAGTCAGTGAGGATTTGTTCTATTGGAAAGTCACTTTTCCCCCACTTTTTAATTCCTTCAATTAGCTGAGCCAGGCACAACCTGATAGGTTCTGAGAGAGAGGAACCAGGGGCTTAGAAAGCGATGTGGGTTATGACCACACAGCTGATGGACGGTACTCTATTTGCACATGATTATCGTGAAGGGTGTGAATTGCCTCTGATTTTCTGAAAAAACCAGCTTTTGTTGATCCACATCCCCAGACCTGTTATTTTATTTTTTAAATTTTGAAACAGGATCTCACTAAGTTGCTGAGGCTGGCCTCAAACTTGTGATCCTCCTGCCTCAGCCTCCTGAGTTGTTGGGATTACCGGCATGAGCCACCATGCCTGGCTTATTTTCTGGCTTATCTTTAAAATAATGATACACCAGTTACAAATGGGAAAGCAACATTCCTACATTTGCAATGTGCATGCATGTGACATTTGTTTTCGAGGATGTCATGAATTATATTACCACCTGGGTCTTTTCTGTGGACTCCATGTACAAAATTTCAAAACAGTGAAAGACTGGAAGAAAATCAAATTTATCAAAAAAAAAAAAAAAGAAATAAAAAGAAAAAAGACTAAAGCACACAGTAAATGCATAAAAAATGCACCTTAGGGCTAGGGTTGTGGTTCAGTTGGTAGAGCACTTGCCTCACATGCATGGGGCATTGGGTTCCTCACATGCATGGGGCATTAGGTTCTATCCTCAGGACCATATAAATAAATAAAATAAAGGTATTGTGTTCATCTACAACTAAGTATTTAAAAAAAACACATGCATTAAAAAAATTCTTATGGTTTGAAGCCAGATATTTCAGAATCCATATATTTACATATTCAGATTTTCAACAACGACTTGGATATTTTCAAAACAAATTTAGATCGCTGGCCCAAGGTTAACTTATTCCAACTGTGAAGAATCGAGTACGTTTTTGGCACCTCGAGTTCCATGAAAAATGTTCATCATCAGATCACTAACAGAGCACCAAGTTTGGTGGGTTTTCTCCAGCAGAGAAATATTTCCATTGTTGTCCCCAATTCCAAAATTATGTGTGTGTATATATATATAATATCAATCATCTCAATTCATCGGTGCTCCCTGATTTGAATTTTCATGCAGAAATATACAGTCTATTACTAGTAATTCCAAATAAGAATAAAACATAATAATGATTACCCAGGATGCAGCTGAGGGGCTTCGGGCTCACATCTGTTCCATTTCTCAATGTAGTCACGCCATATTTAAATAACAAAAAGGACATTTTTTTCCCCATGTATTTTGTAACAAGGATTGATAATAAGGACGCTTTGCATCCGCTATAAATAACACATCTCATCTAAAGTTTTTATTTTCTCTTGGTTAACCAAGCTCCCTGCCTGGAAATTAACATGACCATAAAAGGAACAGAATTTCAGGTTTTTTTTTTAATTATTATTCTTTTCTCATCTAAGGAGATCCACAGCCTTTTATGTATGAGCTATTTGGTTTCACAAAGATGGAGAAAGAGATTTTACAAAGCATAGACAATCCAGGTGTAGAAAACAGATTATCCTTGTTTTTAAATCTTTAGACCAGGGTTGCCAGATATTTTTAGAAGAACAAAGAAAAGTCTCTTCATTTCACCAAAACCTTAAGGCACCTAGCTCAGTAAAACCAAGAGTCCCAAGAGATGTTCTTCAGAGGTACTGCTGAGTTTGCATCATCTAAGTGTCCTAGATACCTGGTGACATTCAGCTGTCTTGAAGGTACATCAAAAACCTGTGTATGGCATTTGTGGGTGAATGGATAGAGCTGGAGACTATCATGCTAAGCGAAGTAAGCCAATCTCAAGAAACAAAAACAAAAACAAAAAAGGCCAAATATTCTCTCTGATAAGTGGATGCTGATCCATAATGGGGAGAGGGGAGGCATGGGGAAAATGGAGGAACTTTGGGCAAAAGGGATGGAGGGTGGGGAGAGTTCATTGCAGCAGGAAAGATGGTGGAATGAGATGGACATCATCACCCTAGGTACACGTAGGACGGCACGTAGGGTGCGACACCACATCACGTGCAACCTGTGAAATGTAAATTTGTGCTGCCATCGTGTACAATGAATCAAAATGCATTCGGCGGTCACGCATACCTCATTAGAATAAATTAATTAATTTTAAAAACTGTGTATTTGCCAGTTGCATGACTCAGAAGATGAAATTTACCGGTAACTTTATCACAGTTAGGTTCTGTGTAACCAGAAGAATGACTGTGATTTTTTTTTTTTTCAATCCAAAGAGGTAAAAGAACATTTTCAGCAAATGACAGAAGATTTAATAATCCAATATGGCTCTTAAGTTAGACTGTAAATCAGCTGCATTATATGCATGTCATGTTTGTTTTATGAGACCCCCAGACAGACTGGCTGCACCAGAAGAATCTGACCTTCATGAATCTACCATTCAACCTAGCACCCTGCAGTCTGAGAACTCAAAACACAGGCCCTCCTAGCTCTCCATTTTCCAAGCACAGAGGGTTAGCCAACACTGGATTTGGGACCAGTCCTGGATCTTTCCTGTTAGGTCAACCCAACCAACAAATAAATCCATGCTTGATGACATTTAGATAAGTCACCGGGACTCAGAGTTGAGAGGGGAAGCGTCCCAGAAAACTACGAAACAGACCCATTCAAAGAAAATGAATGGCTTTGCCAAGCCCCTGGGACTGAATACATCCCAAGAGCGCTCATGGTTGAGTCTCAGAGGCTAATGTAACAGCTCCCCAAGGGGCAGCATCTCAAGCAGACCTTGAAAGTTCACTGACCTTGAGTTACCATTTATCTTCACTTGATACACACAGGATTCCTGCTATCTCACCAGCACCCTGTGTCCACAAGTAATGCATCTTCTTCTTTAAAGGGCCAGGATGGTAGGACTAATATTTTTACTGTTCAGTTCCCCCCAAAAGGGGGGAAGTCATCCCAGAATCTCAAATGTCTTGGATAAGTGAGGAGAATGAAGTAGTTACTGAGGGTCTCTCCAGCAAAGGGGGAGGCCATGATTTTCCACCTTCTGGGAATTCCCAAAAGTCATGGTGAAGAGGACCAATGGATTTAGTGGAGAGACCAATGTGGGAGTCATTACCTGGGCTGTGCCTTTAATGGCAACCTTTGGCCAAGGTGTTGGGAAACTCACTTCCACCATAGATTCTCCTGGACCCACTTTGGATTCCACTCCATCTTTGTAAAGAGAAGGAAGAAGATCCGGGGGAGGGATGCCTCTTTCTATGCATCCCTTTAGGTGGGGAAACCTTTAAGTCTCCAGCAGACACCAGAGATTTCAGGAACAGAGACTGATGCAAGTCAAAGGTCAGGCTACTAAGGCCTAGACACCAGCCCTTTCCCCCTTCGGATCATGCATTATTGACAATTATTAGAAAATGCTGCTCTTGACCAGAGATGCTCAAATTCCTTTTTCTCTTTGATCCTTTCTTTCTCAAAATCTAGTGGGTTTTTTTTTTTTTAAGGGAAGGCAAAAAAAAAAAAAAAATCAATGTATTTATCAACCAACTTCTTCCTGAGTTCTCAACCAACATCTCAGACATAAAATGTAATATCAGGGCTGCTCTCAATTTTTAGATTATCTAAAGAGATGCAGAGAGTGGCAGAATTTTGGATTCAAAGATATTAATCATATTTTTCCAGGTCACAAGCTAAAAGTGTGTTATCTATAATGGGAACAAAAATGATCTCTCTCTCTCTCTCTCTCTCTCTCTCTCTCTCTCTTTCTCTCTTTCTCCTCTCTCTCTCTCTCTCTCTCTCTCTCTTTCTCTCTCTCTCTCCTCTCTCTCTCTCTCTCTCCCCCTCCCTCCTCTCCCTCTCCTTCTCTCTCTATCTTTTTTACCTTAAAAAAAATAGCCCTCTAAGAAAATAGTAAGAAAGCACCATTCTGCGGCCAGATGCATTCTGCCACATATTTTATTTGCAGTTTGGGAATACTAATGATCGCTATTTTTTTTTCTTTGAATTACTCTGGCTCATTTCTGCACATCCCTGAGCAAATTCTCCCAGGAAACTACATGTAGCCCTTTGGTACTCAAACTGCCCAAAGCTAAACCAAGTGAAGGAACTGGAATGGATGGCGCTGGCCTGAGGATTTCTGGGGCTGAGCAGAGGAAAAATAAGACCAAATCTCAGTCAATGGTTAACTCAAGAAAGCAACACAGAGACCCTACTAGCAAGTCCCACCAACAAGCATAGAGCAAAATCTGGATTCCAGCAAAAGGTCATCAGCAGATACTCTGCATAAAGCACCAAGCTCTAGGATGGTAGAGCTGGGAGCAACCTACAGATGCTCTATGTAGTTCTGCTTTTTTTTTTCCTTTTTGACAGAGCATCTGTGAAACGAAGGTATCAGAGAGATGGAGTCAAACCAGGAAGTGGGTCTGCTCTGAAGACCAACATTGTAGGGAAAGCAACTGAATTAAAAAACAGAGAAGCCAACAGAACTGCGCAGCTATGTCTAAAATAATTATTTCTCCAAGTTTGGTTGAGAAACCTCCTGTATTGACACTACCTGAGTCAAAGTTGCTGGCTGAAAGCAGACTTTGGAACCCTTCCTAGACTCACTGAGTTTTCTGATCAGCGGGCTTACGAAACCATATTTTAGCAGGACTTGTGTTGGTTTTGGTGATGCACCCTTAAGTCTGAAGACTCATACTGAAATCTGTGAATGGATCATGGACAACCTTCAGCCCCAAGCCAGGGAGGAGGTTAAGGAAGAAAAAAGCAACACGGCAGATTTTTGTTCTGTGTGCTGGATCTCTCTGCAGCAATCCCCTTGAGTCAAAGGACCCATCTTTGCAGCATGATCCTTGGGACAGTGCACACCTCTCCGGCCGGAAAGGTCTCCATCCGTTGCAAACTCAGTCGCATCGCTCAACTCTGGTGGCCAAGGACAGTTGTGCAATCCTCTGACTTCATCTTAGGAAACTAAAAGTCCCAGATTTCCTTCTACTTTTAAATGCGGCCAAGTATCCCAGGTGCTGCACCTGAGGCTCGTTTAGGTCCTTACCCCTAATGACAGGTACGAGAAAGAGCTGCCAAAGCCGTGGAGAATCTAGGACTGTGATGGATCCCTCCATCTTCCTACCGCGTCACGTGGGCCGTTTGATCAAACACCTGGTCCTGGGAAGTAAGACTTAAACAGCAACAATCTCCATTGGAAAGTAAATTCTAGGAACCCTAATGGAGGATGCAGGGGCTTCACTAAGCACTGAGAACACCAGTGGGGGGGAAGGCCTCTTGCCTTAGCCGTGGGCGTATCTGGGTCACATCTGGAGGGCACTGTGCGGGGCGGGCAGCATGCTGCTGCAAACCAGGGTGGCTGCCACGCTGTGCCTTTACCCTGCGTCCTGCAGAGCCCACGGGGAACCAGGAGAATAAATGCTCTGTGCAGGGGTAATCAGTAGGGACACGTAGCCTTATTGAAGCGCAGAACAAAGCCATCAAGGACAAGGAAGGGGGCATTCTTCTGCTTTGCTACCTTGATGGGTCCTGGTCATATTTCACTTGGTCTCAATCACCATTTCCATCAAGGAAGAGACCCAGTTGGAAGAATTATTACTCATTCTGCCACCTGGATGTTCTAAGGGGGGCAAGCACTGGGTCCCCCCCCCCCGCCCCCCGTGGCTCTCTGGGTTATAGGACTTCTCTGGTCCTTCTAATGATCATGGGAATTAATTTGGGCTAAAACAAGAAAAATTCTGTGGGCCAGGTGCAGTGGTGGGCACCTGTAATCCCAGAGGATCTCGAGTTCAAAGCCAGCCTCAGCAACAGTGAGGTGCTAAGCAACGCAGTGAGACCCTGTGTCTAAATAAAATACAAAATAGGGCTGGGGATGGGGCTCAGTGGTCAAGTGCCCCTGAGTTCAACCAAAAAAGAAAAAAAAAAAACGTACAGAAAGCAGCTTCTCTGTGGATCTCAATGACTCACAATATGTATGGGCGCGCCCATTAGGAAATGCAGAGACAAATGAAATACTGTAAGGGTGTGAGAATTCCTTTACAACGGAGCCACTGATGGTAGACATGACAGTGACCATTTCCAAATATGACGCAGTGTGAACAGTGTGCATTAAGGAGACAGCAAGGGATGTCCAAGGCCCCCACTCGTGTCCCACCTGGTAACCGAGCCCCTTCACCCTGGATGGTTTTACCGAATGCGCCTTCTGTTGGGTTGTTCAACGGAACAGAGCAGAAGCAGAACCCATATTAGAAGAGACAGAGATGTCTGCTTAAAGGATGAAGCGCCGCTTTCATTTGGCCGAACTTCCACCTTGCTTCTTTCAGCCGCTCCACAAGAGCAAGGAGCAGAGAGGTCCACCAACGGCTTGGCCCATGTCTGAAGGCACCAAACGCAGGGAAATCCAAAAGCAAAGAGAACGCGGCTCAGTCAGTCTCTTTATTCTCTGGTTAACAAAACCAGGAGAACAGAGGCAGCATCAGACCTAAGGAGGCCCTGGATCCTGCTTAACACCAGATCAGAGAAATGGTGTGGGGTCACGGGGAGTGGGAGGGGAGGAAACACGGGCTGCCCTTGGAGAAGAATTCGGCACGGCAGGAGGAGGGCCCCTGGCTGCAGGTCCCTCTCTGGTCTTGACCTCAAACCTTGACACATTCCAGGAACATGGATGCATGACTCTGGCTAGAGGAAGCGGTCAGGTGATTTCTGACTTGGAGCCCCAGGTATGACGTGAAAGGGTCACTCTCACCAAAGGCAAATCCTCTGTAACTCGTTTGGAGGCCCAAACTGATCGGGAGGGATGGAAGGCTACTTATGGTCTTGGCGTGAACATTCATAGACTTGGCCGTAGAACGAGAGAAGCATTTGATCACAGAGTACGGACCCGGGCTCAGGTGGGGATGTTACCTAACCCTGGGCATGGTTTATAGGTTGTCTGTCTTTCCTAAAACCAGAAACACTCTTAGTTTTCAAACATGTCTGAACCAAATAGTTTCAGATCAGAGTTTGGGGGGCTCATGCTTTAGGCTGGTTCCAATATTTTGGGATAGTATGGTGTATTTGTTATAACTGATGAGCCAACAGTGATGCATTATCATGAACTGAAATCCGTTAGGATTCACTAATATCATGTCTCCGCTACGGTGTGGATGTGAGGTCTCCCCCATAAGCTCCTGGGTTTGGGCAGAAATATTCAGAGGTGACATGATTAGATTAGGAGTGCTACAACCTAATCAGTCCCCCCTCATTTAAATGGACAGACACTGGTGACTATAGGGGGGTGGGGCATGGCTACAGGAGGTGGATCACTGGGGGCATGCCCTAGAAGGGTGCATGTTCCCGGGGACCCCTTCCCCCCTTTCTTCCCCCCCCCTTTCTTGACCCTGCCATGAATTGGATTGCTTCCCTCCACTGGGCCCTTCCGCCATGTTGTTCTGCCCCACCTTGGTCCCAGAGCCACGGAGTCAGCCATGCATGGACTGAGCTCTCTGAAACCATGAGCCCCCCAATAAACTTTTCCTCCTTTATGCGCTCCTGTTGGGCAGTTTGGTCACAGTGCCACGTAAACCTGATAAAACAACCTTCCGTGACTTTGGCAAATATATCAGGGCAGGTATCTGCTACTACAACATCACAAAGGCTACTTACTGCCCTAAGGAATCTCTGTGTACCACTGTAGCTCCCCTGATGCATCTTGAGGTGCATTGCTATTTACTCACAAGAACAAAGAAAGGGCAGACACACAAATGTACAGAAGTGACTGGTTTTACCTAAAGAAAAACCTCAATGAGATATCGGGTCATAACGAACCAATGTCATTTCCTAAGTCACCTAGCTATATGGGCATTTCCTAAGTCACATGGCTACGTAATGGGCATCTCTAGCTTGGGCCTCAGTCAATACTGCTCCCCCCTTAAGGAAAGACCATGGTCTCCTTTCATGAGTGAACCAATCTCTCAATTCCCTCAAATGAAGGGGTTTGGATGCTCTCAGACCCTCTGTTAGGATCTGGCTCATTCATGGTTCCTTCGTTCTATTAACTCCCAAGCCCGTGAGCCAGGTCTACACCGTGAGAGGCGCTTGGTAGAAGCAAGCTACTTGCCCAACGAGAACTTCAAAAGACCGTGAAATCAAAACTCAGGAAAAGCACAACCCAAGGATGGGTGCAGACTGAGTGTTGATGACATCTGTGTTTAGGACGAAATGCTGTCCCCGGCCCGCATCATCCTTCAGATCCCCAGAAACGGGAGCCATACGGTGATGAGCTTTTATGGAAGCAAATCTGAGTTGCTCCTCTCAGCTGCCGCTGTGATTGACGTGGGGAAAGGAGCGCCCAGTTCCTTCAGTGGGTGATTCCTCATGTCTCCGATGTTCCTTCTCTTCTCTCGGTTTCCTTCTGACCCGTCTCCAAATGCACTTGAGTGTGGGAATGCACATCAATAGCACTCGTTTTCTGCTCTACGGCAGGCCAAGAAGGGCTTTTCTCCGTGGATCCTTTGTTTATGTCTAGGCCTGGCCGTGGGGTCAACTGGTCTCTTTCAGTCTGCTCCCTGGAACTCTGCCCCTCCTGATATTTCTGAACACATACAGCAAATCCCAGAAAGAAAAATGTGTCTTTTTGATGCCCTCCAGGACCCTAGGGTGCTATTTTTATGTTGGAAAAAAAAATACATAGCATTGGATGTTAACCCCAGTCTAGGGACTGATTCAAGCTCAAATGCATACGCTTGTGAGAAGATTGCAACCTAAAGCTGTGTCCAAGCTTTTAATATGCTCTTGTGCATTCTTCGTACCCCCAAAATAGGGAACCAGTTTAAAATGAAGAATAGAGAAATCCATTCCTCTACCCTAAAAGCCTGATTAGATTAGGGGATGAGGTACGGATAGAAGCATTTGAATCAGGCACCCACAGCATTTAGAGGCAGGGGATCCACAATCATGAGCCACCCTATGTTTTCTTTTTAGGGGCACAGGGCCTTGCCCTGTTTCCTAGGCCTGCTTCAAACTTCTGAAGTTCTCCTCCTGCCTTAGCTTTCCAAGTATCTGGCAATGCAAGGCCCGAGCCACCACACCTGGCTCTTAAATCACCATGTGAGGAGGACAGAGTGTGATCATCTCAACAACATCGGAACCAGGTGGCAGCCAGAACTGGTATCCGAGGCAAGACAGCATTAGTGAAGTTCTTCAATCAAGTGTGAGAAGTGCCTGTCTCTTGTGCCCTGAGCGAGCCAAGTGGCTGCTATTACACAAGCTCACGGGGATGTATGTTTCCATTCAGTGCCAGGTGTAAATGATGCCCAAAGACCTACTTCTACTTCTGAGGCTATCATGTTCTTCTCTGAGCTCTTATCAAGAGTTTTCCAGTTTTCAAGACGGGCGTGATGGTGCATGCTGTCATCCAAGCAGCTTAGGAGGCTGAGGCAGGAGGATCGAGAGTTCAAAGCCAGCCTTAGCAAAAGTGAGGCGCTCAGCAACTCAGTGAGACCCTGTCTCTAAATAAAATACAAAATAGGGCTGGGGATGTGGCTCAGGGGTCGAGTGTCCCTGAGTTCAATCCCTGGTAACCCGCCACCCCCCAAAAAAAGAGACTGTCCAGGTTTCCCTGTGTCCTGGAGAAACCAACCACCGTTTCTCCAAGCCTCCCAGAGTGAAGGCATCCTCCTTCTCAACCCATCAAAAGTACGCCCAAAACGGGGAGGTTGTCTTTTCAACACACACTCCAACTTTCGCAGCTTCTTGGAGACCATCTGTTTCAAGCCCTTCTGGGGTGAAGCGCTTCTGCCCTGAACTCCTCGGTGACACCCTCTGTCTCCCACAGTTTCCCCTGACATTCAAGTCCCCCACACTCCGAATGGCTGCAGGCCGGGCTTCCCGGGGACACACACCAAAGCTCGTCACGTTAATATTCATGAACCTCTGCACCTGTCGCTTTGGCAGCCGGAGCGCCACATTCCTGTCTGTCTTGAAGAAGAGTTTCAGGTTTTTAATTTGGCATCTAGTGGATCCATCGATATAGATACGGGGAAGGATGAGAAGGGGGTGATCGGAGAGCTGTTGGAGCAAAACTCCGATAATACACCTCTACCATGAATGATCTATCCCATCTGCATTTCGTACGTTTTTATTTTTCCACCGTGGCGCTTCATTAATGATTTCGTATACTGTTGTCTGGACGATGGGGGCTGTCATAACATCCGCGGTGAAGATGGGAAAGAGAATATGGCAGATGAGGTCACTGTAGGTGACAGGCTCTGGGGAGGGGTGTCCCTGGAAGTACATTGGCATTTTAGTTAAGATACTAAGGAAACATACACTGAGCTTCTGTTCTGGCACCGAAATTCATTTGGCTGACCCAAATGTCCTGCTAAAAAAAGCATAAAAGCAACTCAGAATCACTCAACACAGGTGGAGATATGTTTGGTTTGGGGAAAAGGACGTTTAGTGTACGACAAATGAACTTGAACTTGCCCTTGTGCAAAAGGGAACTCTGGTGGGGAGCCGAGGAGAGAGTTCAGTTCTGTTCTGAACTGAACATCATTTACTGAGTGCCTAACCAGACCAGTCCTGGTGCTTAGGAGAAATGCTTGCGGGATTCTGTCTTGCAACACCAAGCATGCTCCTCCTCATTTGATGATAAAGAGAGGCCTGGAGACCAGCCAGGCTTAGGAGAGGTGGCCATCCATGAACTGGAACTTGGTTGCTACTAGGATCAGAGCTTGCTGTGGATTCACTGGGTTGCCCCCAAAGTTCCTGGGTTGAAAACTTAATCTCCAAGTTAATGTGCTAATGTGATTTAGAGGCCAGACCTTTGAGTGGTAATTAGGATTAAATGAGGTCATGGGGGTAGGGACCTCAGGATAAGCATTAGGGGTTTTGCAAGAAGAGGAACAGAGCCCTGAGCTTGCTAGCAGGCTGGCTTGCTCTCACAGAGTGAAGCCCTGGATCATATTAGAATACAGCACAGAAACCTCTATCAGATGCTGGTACCATGTTCTTAGACTTCCCAGCCTCCAAAACAGTGAGCTTAAAAAAAAAAAAAATCCCCAGACGCTTTATAAAATGCCCAGTCTGTGATAATTAAGTATAGAAATACAAACTTAGTATTTAGTAGGATCACAATATAGTACGATGTACAAAATGTCCATCCTCTTTGGAGGATGCAATACTGAGGAGCCATCTAGAAAAACACAGAACAACCCTCAGCAGACCCCAAATTTGCCCGCCCCTTGGTTTTGGACTTCCCAGTCTCCAGAAGGATGAGAACGATTTCTTTGCTTTATAAGTGACAGTCTCTGGTATTTTGTTATAGCTGCACAAATGGATCAAGACACCAAGTAGAATTGGTATCATGACGTGGGACTTGAGATTTTTTTTATTTTTAATAGAACCTAACTTTTGAAGTAGTGGTGGCGGGGAGGATTACAGAGATGGACACAAAGTGACACGGGTGCTTCATGATGGAATTCTAACCAGGACCCTCCCTTTCTGATGACTAATTGAACGTTTTCCACATTACCCTAAGTTCTCTTCCTTGGCTTGTTTAGATGTTGGTGGAATTGGTCCAATTTCACCAAGAAACAGTCTCGGGCAGCGGGGGAGAAGGATGACATCATCCTTTAGGAAGGGAGATGGTCTGTTTTGTCAATATTGATGTCTTGAGGCTTGGGTCCAGGAGGAAATAAATGAAAGCCAATTCCCTTTCAATGGAGAGCAAAATGGTTAACTGTGATTCATCATAAGCTACACTTGCTGCTAATTCTTTCAAATTACAAAGTTGCTTTCTTTTGGAAGGACCAGCATACTGATGTGCCAAATGGATATTTTGTCCCGAGGTATCCTCTATAGAAAACCATACAAAAGAGGGGATTCATAACCTTTCAAAATGACAAGCACAACATTAGCATCTAATTATGGGGCATTCTGCGTTTTTCTATGTCATTCTGTCATAAGGTAAAGTGGCACGCCGCACACTGATTTGGGCAAACACAAAAAAGAAAATTCTTTCCGTGAAGGGATTAAATGGCAGCAGAAAAATGCCTTTGACTTGAATTCATAAGGCTTTATCAAAAGAAGGAGAAAATCGTTTCCTTGGCTTTCTTGAGACGAGCTAAAAATGCATGCCCATTAAGTTGTTGGTCCCTTTGAGGAAGTTGTCACCTGTCCTCTTCATTTCACCCTCAAATTACGCTAAAATCCTCTTCCACAGACCTCTCACCTCAGGGCAGAGGGATGACTCTGACCTCGTCTACCATTTTAACAAAAGCGACTGCTGGCCGGAGCCACGGACCACCTGAGACGCAGGTGACATGTGATAATGGATGAACATCTTCTGGAGGGCATTTTGGAGTGTTCGCCATGCACCCAACGACACTCACCGCACTGAGGATAGAATAGAGAGGTAAGGGAACCCAGTGCTCTAGGATCTCACATCATAGACTCTGTGTATAGTATATAGAGTGTGGAGAGGTAGGTGATCAGTGTTAGGAAGTCAAATGTATCAAGAAAGGGTATAGAGAATCCAGGGAGAGTATTGCACATTTAATTAATTATTGCACATTGTATCAGTCTATTTTGGCTGCTATAACAAAACGCCACGGACCGTGCAGCTTATACACAACCGAAATTCACTGCTTACAATTCTGGAAGGTGGATCGTCCAAGATCCAGGTGTCGGCAGATTTGGTGTCTGATTAGGGCTTGCTTTCTGGTTCGTGGACAGCACCTTTTAGCTGTGTTTGCATATGGTGGAAGGAATACAGTAATTCTCTTGTCACCTCTATAACTAATCCCAGTCCTGAACTTCCCACCTCCTGTGTCTATCACCTTGAGGCTAGGATTTCAACACATGAATTGCGGGGGGGGGGGGGGTTGGGGGGGTTCACCATTGAGTTCATAGTTTGCCCTTGACCCCCCCAAATTCATAACCTTGCCAAATGTAACATCCATTCACTATACCTCTATGGTCCCCAAAGACTTAACTTGTTCCAAGACAGCTCAAAATTCCAAAGTACAAGAATCTCATCTAAGAATCATCTAAATAAAACACAGATGGTGTTGGGTCTGATTGATTCTGAGGCAAGTTCACCTGCAGCTCTTACACTGAGAAATCAAACAAGTCATTCCATTGGCTTCTGAAATACCATGGGGGGCAGGCACACAAGATCAGGACAGCGTTTCTTATTTCAAAGGGGGAGAAACATATGATAGGGCCTCAGCAAGTTCAAAGCATAAGGATCAAGAATCATCACCTAAGCCAGGTGTGGTGTGGTGCATGCCCATAATCCCGGCGGCTTGGGAGGCTGAGGCAGGAGGATCTTGAGTTCAAAGCCAGCGTCAGCAAGTTAGTAAAAAAGACTTAAGCACCTCAGTGAGACCCTGTCTCTAAATAAAATACAAAATAGGCCTGGGGCTGGAGCTCAGTGGCTGAGTGTCCCTGAGTTCAATCCCTGGTAACTGTCCCCCTCTCCCCAAAGAAAGCTACCTTTGGCTGGCTGCTGTGTCCTCCAGACACACTTAGGCTTCAGCCATACCTTCTAGACCCACAGGGGCTGAGATCCTGCCCTGGAATCTTTGCTGAGCAGGGTTGGGTCCCCTGAGGTTCCAAACAGCTCTGTACCCACAGTTCTGGTAGGGGAAGCCCCTACCACCTCTATCACAGGTTGCTGTGGCCCTCCTGGACTGGGATGGCATACAGATGACTCTAAACATTCTCAGGCCTCTGGGGATACCCTTGTCCCCAAGATTGATTGGAAATTGCTCTAGCAGAGGCTCCCCAAGGTGGCTGGGTGAATCTGTTGGACATTCTCCAAAGTCTAGGTCAAGGGACCCCATGACCCCGTAGCCTTGCTGGGTGCAGCTCATGCCATCCTGGGGTTAGCAGGGCAGCCCAGAGATAGACAGGCATGGGCAGAGACTTAAAGTGGCAGTTGACATCAAGGGCTGAGGTCCAGCAGGGTCCTGTGGCCTTTTCTTTGAAGTTATTTTGTCCTGTAGACCCTGGCAATATGGGCCTATGGCGGGAGGTGCATCCTCAATGACCTTCACAATGCCCTTGGGGTCATGCTCCCCCTGTGGATGATAGGTCTTGGGTTCCACTGAGACGCTCCACCTCTACTAATTTCCTTATCAAAGTGTCCCTTGACTGCAGGAGTGGTCTTCTCTCCTTATTCTTTACACCATGGATAGGCTGATGATTTACCAAATCTTTATGTTCTGCTTCTTCTTTGATTACAAATTCAGTCTTTCAGTCGGCCCCTCCTCTTGCCTTCTACTATCAGCGCCCAAGCTAACTGACACCTTCAGTGCTCAGCTTAGACATTTCCTCCAACACCCAACTTCATCCCTCACAAGCTCTTCCCACCATATAACACCAGAACACGGGCACCCATGAAGCTCTTTGCCATTTGATAACAAGGATGGTGTTTTAGTTGTCTCTCTGTTGCTATTTCCCAAAATACCAAACAAGAACAACTTAGAGGCGGAGAAAGTATATGTGGGGCTCACGAGTTTCAGAGGTCCAAGTCCATAGACGGCTGAGTCCACTGCCCTGGGCCCAAGATGAGGTACCCATCATGGCGGAAGGGCCCAGGAGTGTGGAACTGTTTAGCTCCTGCTGATCAGAAAGGGAAAGAGCAGGGGTGTCAGGAAAGGGAACCCTGTAGGGATTCTGATCGTGGAAATGTACAGGGAAGCGTTTCCCCTGGTGAGCAAACTACTAGGGTTAACAGGCACCCTGTTTCCCACCCTTAGAGCACCCGCAATCTCTTTTAGGATCTAGTGATATAGCTGATGTATGTGCACTGTCTAGCTGGTAGGCAATGCCCTGAGACGCCTCTGTGCTAGAGCCCCATCAAGCCTCGACCTTGGTTGTAGGTACCTAGCTCCTGGGAATAGTGGAACTTGTTTGCCACACAACTACAATGTTTCATCAAGCTCTGGTGCTCCTGGACCTGCCCACCTAACAGTAACTTCAGACAATGGACTTTCTTGAGAGCTGCACAAAGCTCTTACCATTACATATTGTAACTATGAAATGTAACTGCAGAATAAGCAACCTGACTGATACTTTAAACAATCATGTGGTTATGGTACTAATGACCTAATGGAACCTATGGGTATAAGTAAATGTGGCCACATCAATGTTTATAGCAGCACAATTCCCAATAGCTAAACTGTGGAACCAACCTAAAAGCCCTTCAGTAGATGAATAGATTAAAAATGTGGCGTATCTACACAATGGAATATTACTCAGCAGTAAAAGAGAATAAAATCATGGCATTTGCAGGTAAATGGATGGCGTTGGAGAAGATAATGCTAAGTGAAGTTAGCCAATCCAAAAAAAAACTAAATGCCAAATGTTTTCTCTGATATAAGGAGGCTGACTCATAGTGGGGTAGGGAGGGGGAGCCTGGGAGGATTAGACGGACTCTAGATAGGGCAGAGGGGTAGGAGGGAAAGGGAGGGGGCAGGGGGTTAGCAATGATGGAGGAATGTGATGGACATTATTATCCAAAGTACAGGTATGAAGACACGAATTTTGTGACTATACCTTATATACAGAGATATGAAAAAATGTTCTATATGTGTAATAAGAATTATGATGCATTCCACTGTCATGTATTTTAAAATAAAACCAATTAAAAAAAAAGAGAGATTATCTAAGTTGCCGAGACTGGCCTGGAACTTGTGATCCTCCTGCCTCAGTCTCCCAAGTATCTGAGATTACAGATGTGTGCCACCATGGCCAACTGAACCATGAGGTTTTTTTTTTTTTATATATTTTAGAACTAAGCAGAAATAGATTTTTTAAGTCAATAACATAGATGCCGAGAAATCACCTATGACGTCAACATGACATTGGATCAGTGTTCCTAGGGCTTTACTTATTATGACCCCAAACCTGCCCCTGATGTTCTCTTAGTCAAAGCTATTCCGTTTATAAGGTGAAAAAAAAAAAAAAAGGTAAAATAAATAAATGAATGCAAAAAAAAAAAAAAGTGGCCACATCCCCTGCCTCTGCACCTTATCTCTGGGTCCTTGTTTATTATTATTTCTTTACAGAACCCTTCCAGGGCACCCCCCACCCCCCGCCATGACCCCCTTCTGCAACCACTTAGGTATGAGTCCTGAAGAGGACTGGACCTTCCCCTACGGGGGTCTCCTCTTTTTCTGGAGACCCTCGTCACGATCCTCCTTAACAATCTGCTCATGGTGGCGTGGGCTCTGACCTCCTAGGAAAGTCATAAAGTGAGGCTGACCAATCTGCTCACCCCGTAGCATAGCCCCCTCTCTCTCTTGAAACGGGTCGCGTGGCTGGGTCTGCAATCACCCGGGGGGTGAGTCCCCCCTCAGATGTCTGAACCAGTGACACTCAACACAGAGACTCAGAAAGTTTACAGCATCAAAGGAAGCCACCTCCAGACAGGGCTGGGGAAAAGAAAAAAAAAAATGTGAGTAATGTGAGCCGTGTAGGTGGCAGAGAATAAAAAGACTGTTCAATCCCTTTGATTGGTTTCTGTGTTTGGATGTCACGCCATTTCTACCTCATTGACATTTTTAAAAAAAAAAAGCAAACTGTGATGCAGCAGGAACATAGAGAGTATCTCTATTCCGCACCCCCCCCCCCGCAGGGTCCCAAACATGTCTTCTAATAAGATGCCCTTTCTTCTGCTCCCAAGGCATCCTGCACCCTGTGATAGCTACTCAGCCACCCTATCTTCACAACAGTGTGGAGGTGACATGCACTCGATAGTCAACCCCTCTTTGAATTATGAATCGCCGTCTTTTCCCAGGCGAATGGGATGCCATTAGTGAATTCTTTCAGGATTCTGGGCAGCAGCAGCCATGAGCCACAGCCACCGGTCAGAAATGAGTGACCCTGTCCCCATAGCATCACTATCAAAGCGTAATGAAAATTAGTTCACGGCTTCAAAGATCCTCAGTCTTAGCGGGCTTACAGCCGTGTCCAGCCATAGGGAGCGCCCACATGGTCACCCTCTTTTTTCACTTTCAACCCAGTGTTAAGTGGATTTCATGATATGGACTGACCCCTTCCTGATAGAGCAGGCTTGGCCTTGGATGCATGTGCTCAGCTGCAGGCTGATGCACGTGTTGTGTGAAGCTTGGTCGGTGAGCTCTATGATATTTCCAATTTTCAATGGTCTAACGGGAATGACCCTGTTATGGTTTACACATGAGGTGCCCTCCCCCCCACCAAAGTGCCTGCGTGAGACAATGCAAGAAAGTTCAGAGGCAAAATTATCAGGTAGTGAGCACCTTCACCTAATCAGTGCACTTTCTAGTAGAACAGAATAACTAGGTGGTAACTGCAGGCAGGGGTGTGCGGCTGGAGGAGGGGGGGTCCCTGGGGCCATCCCTTTGGGGTTTATATTTTGTCCCTGGTGAGCAGAGCTTTTCCCGATTCCTGATTGCCATGTCCTGTGCTGCGATACTTCTCCACTCCCTTCCGCCATGATGATCAGCCTGACCTTGGGCTCAGAGCCATGGAATCAGCCGTCTATGAACTGAGACGTCTGAAACTGTGAGCCGCAAATCAACTTTTCCTCAGCTATATTGTTATTGTGGGGTCTTGGGGTCACAGTCACCAAAAGGCTCAATAAAATAAACCCTAGTGTACGTCAAGGGCCATCTGCATTTCACTTAGTATTGCTTGAAAGATCCTAACAGGAGAATGATCTGGTGTGGTCATCTGCTCCAGGTTTTATCATTCTTTCTGCATCTGCGCTGCTGATAGGTGATCCGTTCCTGGTGAACAAAGGGAATGACTTGTCCTCAACTAAAAGTGGGTGAACAACAGCTCACAGCCCAAGCAGGTTCAACACCAGATATCCCAAAGGCTTGAAAAGTTCGATGGACCATAGAACTTGTGGCTTCCAGCATATTTTTGAGAGAAGTCACAGAGGCTGATGCCAAAAGTTTCCACATCTCCTGGGAAAGTTCACTTCCATTCCACTTTGAAAATGGAGCCTGACCTTGAACAGTACTGCGTGGGACAGTAAGTCCTTCTCTAGAAAAATCATTCCTCGTTCATTTAACGAATGCTTTCTGAGCATCTGCCCCATTTCACAAGCTGAGGATGCAGTAGGAGACGAAGACCCACAAGGTCCCTCCCTTTCTCCATCGATCACGTAGTCACTGACCAAGAAGATACTTAGTACTTGAACTAAAAAAAATAAATAAAAATAAATAACAACAACTACAAGTAAAACCAAAAACAAAACACTAAAATAAAAAAAAACCCACCGGATCTCATCAGGTGCATGACATTACCTAGCCCATCTGGGAGTATGATCTGCACACGTGTGTGCATGTTTTCTAAATCCCAAAACAAAATACTTGGCTTACAGCAGAAACTGACCAGCAAGTTTTCCCTGATATAAGGAGGCTGACTCATAGTGGGGTAGGGAGGGGGAGCATGGGAGGAATAGATGAACTCTAGATAGGGCAGAGGGGTGGGAGGGGAAGGGAGGGGGCAGGGGGTTATTAATGATGGTGGAATGTGATGGACATCATTACCCAAAGTACAGGTATGAAGACACGAATTGGTGTGAATCTACTTTATATACAACCAGAGATATGAAAAAATGTGCTCTCTATGTGTAGTAAGAATGGTAATGCATTCTGCTGTCATTTATTTTTTTAAGTCAATAAAAGAAAAGAAAAAGAAACTGTCCAGCAAAAGTGGCTTTGCAGGGTAGTTCAGGGACTTGAGAGGTTACAAAAGTGAAAGAACTTTAAAGTGAAAATGGAAGTAAACAGGGGGCCGTGTGTCCTCTGGTAGGAGCGAAAATAAGAAGAAAATCTATTTCAAGCAACACAGCTACCCTTAACTCTTCCATGTCCTCCCAATATGAGGAAAAACCTCTTTGTTTTCCCATCAGAGGCCAATCTCCCTAAAATCACCAAATTAAACATGGACATCTTTGTCTAATGGCCGCCTTCCAACGAGAAGGAAACCTTCATTACCAAACCTTCGGGATTCTGACCTAAAAGGCATCCTGCTGTCGGATTTGAGCGATTGTTAACATTTTCTCAAAGAGAATTCAGGAGCTGGCAGTAGACAGTTGATAAGTTTCTACTCGAGGCTAAATTTCCAGCCTGCACCAGAAGTATTTACAACCTCTCCCCAGGATAATTTGCTGAAATGTACAGAACACTGCGATGTAGGGAATCCAGGGTGCTACCGACACAGCCAACGTTAAAGGGTCAGAAGGAAAGGACCCAGGAAATAAATAAATGTACATGGAGAGAATATTAAGAAGGCTGGCCTGGGAAAAAGATAATGAGTTAGAAGATATACTGATTAAGCACAATGATGATAGCAAAGCTTTCTGAAGCAATTAAAACGTCACGGGCCATAGAACGGCAGAGAATCTTTGGAAATCATGCACCAGGTAAGAGTCTAGTGTCTACCAAATGCAAAGAACGCTTATAATCCAATTAAGGCAAGACCACCTACATTTTTTTTAAAAAAAATTAAAGGAATAAATATTTCTCCACAAAAGACATACACATGATCCAAAGCACATCAAAAGGCGCTCAGTATTATTAAGACAGTCAAGAAATGCAAATCGATCACCATCTCCGTTCATACCCAATAAGTTGGATATTTAAAAAAAAGAAAGAAAAAAGAAGAACAGCACCAAATTCCAAAACCCAATTCTCCCTCCATCCAAGAAAAAGACAACTGAAAACGAGAGTTGGCAAGAATGTAGAGAAATCATAACCCTCCAATAGGGCTAGTGGGGAGTGTAAAAAGGGGTTAATCACTGTGGAAGACGGTTGTCAGCTGTTCAGAAAGCTAAGCAACCCAGAAATGCTGCTCTTAGGTAGACACCTGTGTCTGGGGTCCCCAGAGCCACCCCCGGGTTGGAGGGTGTATTGGGAGGACTCACAGAACTCACAGGAACTCCTCCTCACAGAGAGGGAAGGCTGCGGGTGGGGGGAGCTAGCTACAGGCTGACAGAGCCCTTCCTCAGGGGCCTTCCACGGAACAGCAGGGTCTCCAAAGGCACTAGAGATGTTGCTTGCCAGCGACACTCATTAGGGATTCTGTGCCTGGGGCTTTTATTAGGGCTGGTTATGTAGGCAGCCTCCACTTGGCACGAAGCACAATTCCAGATCCCCAGAAGGAAGCACGGTATTCACCATAAACCGTAGGGTTTGCCCATGCAGCTTAGGGATAGTGATCACTTCCTATCCGTCAGGTTAGTGGGCACCCAGGGGAAATCTAAATTCCCATGCAGCAGCCAAAGGCCCACTCTTTATGCAGACCAAGGTCTAGCAGCCAAGCCTGCCAAGTTAGTGCTATTTTACATACTGCCCGAGAGAACTAAAAACCGGAGCACATAAAAAAAAGGAATATACAAATATTCACAGAAGCATTATTAATAACAGCCCTATGTGCATTCACAGATGAACGGATAAACACCTATGGTAGGTGCAACCAATGGAATATTATTCAGTTGTATAAAGGACACATGATCTTGGAAAACAGTACGCTCAGTGAGAGAAGCCAGACATCAAAGTCAACAGGCTGCGTGGTTCCATTTGTACGAAATGTTCAGAATAGGCAAATACACAGAGTCAGAAAGACTCGTGGGTGCCAGAGGGTGAGAAGAGGAGGACTTTCACAAGGGTTGATAAGTGGTACCGGGTTTCTTTATGGAAATAATGGAAATATTCTGGAGTCGGACAATACTGATAGATGTATCTGAGCGTACTAACAACCATTGAACTGTACACTTTCAAATTACTAAAACGAGGAGATCTATCTCAATTTAAAAAAAAAAAAACTTCAGAGATGCTTAAGAGAAGACATACCTTTGAGTTAAATTTAAACAAGCATCTATTGGGTGCATTGAATTTAATTGGCATCTTAAAAAAATCTAATAAGGTCTGGTGTGGACAGAGTGGTGGCCTCCTAACAGTCACATGTTGAACCTCTAGTCCCACGTGAGCCTGTATTTGGAATAAGGAAATCATCGAGGTTCAATGAGGTTCTCAGGGTGGGGTTCTGCTCACATGGATTGGTGTCAAGAGAAGACACCCCCAGAGAGCTTGTCTGTTTTTTTCATCATGTGAGGACACTGCGAGAAGGTATCTGTCTGCCAGCCAGGAAAACAGCCTTCACCAGGGGTGGACGGAGGTGGCACCTTGATCTTAAGACTTCTCAGCTTCCAGAACTATGAGACAGTGAATTTCTCTTGTTTGAACTACTCAGTTTAATGTATTTTTTTATGGTCACTCTAGCTGACCAAAGAATTATGCAATGTGTTTTATGTTAAGAACCTCACTTAATCCTTAAAACAATTTTGTAAGATAAATCCTAACACTGCTGCCTTTTTTTTTTTTTTTGCTAAAAGGCGTAAGGAAATGAATCTGCTCAAGTAGCAAGGTACAACTTAAAGTTTGTCTGATTTTAAAATCCACACTCTTAATCATACTCTCCGCTGCCTTACATTATAATGATGCTGGGAAGAAATTTGCAAGGACACAGACTATAAAATCAGCTGAGCCACATCTCCAGCCCTTTTTATTATTATTATTATTTTTGTTGTTGTTGTTTTGAGACATGGTCTTGCTAAGTTGCTTAGGGGTCTCGCTAAGTTGCTGAGGATGGCCTCAAACTTGTGATCCTCCTGTCTCAACCTCCCAATTTCAGCTGGGGGTTATAGACATGTGCCAGGGCACCTGATTCCATTCTTTTTCTGTTGGAATCACCTTAAAAGAACAAGGAGGATGTCACAGGGAAGTACAAACTTTATCATATAGAAAAAAAAGAGACACCTATAACCTTGAAACATAATGTATCACGTATATGCAGCAAAGTGACCGGTGGTGCTACACTGTAATTGAAGTCCATGGAGATGTTGAAAGCACATGAAGATCTCAGATAAAGCCAGTGTATGCCTCTCCAAAGCAAGTGGTGCAGCCTTCTAACTTATTTAGAATTTAAAGAATGGCTCTGTGGATTGAAATCAAGGATACTCTGGAATGGTTTTTTTTTTTTTTTTGTACAAAGTGTCAAAGACATGGAAGGTGAGAATGAACATGAAACCTTGCAGACAACACTCATATGCCCAAAGTTATATTTTATCAGCAAGAAGGACTCTGCATTGTGAATATCGCTATAGCTATTGAACTCCTGGTCAGAGGAAATAAAAACCAAAAACTGACTCATTAAGAAGCCCTGAGTCCTAAGAGCCCTTGCGGTTTGGAATACAGTCCAGGCTTCTTCCAATATTGAGTGATCCAGAAAGAATGTATCCTATGAATAACTGTCAAGGGAGAAAACAAGCACAGGATGTATCGGATGGATTTAAACAGAAAAAGAGCAACGGAAGCTGGGCGCCTTGGTGCACGCCTGTCATCTCAGCGGCTCAGGAGGCTGCGGCAGGAGGATCGTGAGTTCAAAGCCAGCCTCAGCAAAAGGGAGACACTAAGCAACTCAGTGAGACCCTGTCTCTAAATAAAACACAAAACAGGGCCGGGGATGTGGCTCAGGGGTCGAGGTGCCCTTGAGTTCAATCCCCAGTATCCCCCCCACAAATTACAAAGAAAAGCCCGCTCAATTCCTAATTAAAAGAGTCACAAATTGTCATAAACAAAGGGATGGAAAAACGTATCAAAAAAGGTAAATGCCATGAAGAAGTTAAGGTTCACTGTTACAGTGTTAGGTTTTTATTTTATTCATTTATTTGCTTGAAAAATTTCACCTTTATTTTATTATTTTTAAATCTATGTATCCATTTATTTATATTTTTTAATGTGGTGCTGAGTCTCTATTTATTTATATTTATTTTTTGTGGTGCTGAGGATTGAAACCAGGGCCTCACCTGTGCTAGGCAAGCCCTCTACCACTGAGCCACAACCTCAGCCCAGATTCTTTTATTCTTTTTTTATACCAGGGATTTAACCCAGAGGTGCTTTTTACCACTGAGTCACCACATCCCCAGCCATTTTAATTTTAGTTTGAGACAGGGTCTTGCTAAATTGCTCAGGGCCTCACTAAGTTGCTGAGGCTGGCCTTAAACTTGGAATCCTCCAGCCTGAGCCTCCCAAGCCACTGTGATTACAGGTACGCACCATAACTTCTGGCTACTGGTAGTATTAGGTAAGGCAAAAGCCGATGGGGAAAAAAAAGAGAGAGATCTTTATGATGATAAAGTATCCAATCCACAAAGCTATCTAAGAGTTATGACCATGTCGCAACAACACAGCAACACTCACAAAACACTCTGAACAGGAAATACAGGAGATATAGACTCAAATGGCTGTCATTGGGTACTATTCATATGTACTGTATTCTGTAGAGTTCAATGGGAAAAAAATTAAGTACACTGTATTCCTAAATAATATAATTCCAGGCAATATCTGCTTATGCACGCACACCTTCATACCCTGCACAGAGAAGTTAACACCTCTCCATAGGTGCACCTAGCCGTCAGAGTGACTCACCTTATTAGAGAAACAAATTTCTACATGGAAGATTAGAATAATTAGAACCTGGAAATAAGACCCACTTGGAAATTAAAAATGATCAAAGAGGAAATTAGAATAAAAATGACATGATAATTTCTAAATGACAAAAATATCACACCAACAAACCGATGCTCAAGGGAACCTTCCCGACTCAATGTAACAAAATAAGTGTATTGAGAAAAAAAAAAAAAGAAAGGAGACATCCGTAGAATCCAACAAAAAAACAACTCTCTCCCACCTCTCCTGACCCTGGCCAAGGTCACTCTGACATTCTACAAAATTCCACCAGAATAAAATAAAACGACAAAGGAACAAAATACATCCTCTAGGCTCCTCAATTTCAAGGGACCCCCCTGCCCCAAATCCCAGAGTAGAAAAGCAGAGAAAGATTCACTCTGAGTGACAAGCAGGAGTCTAAGTCACGGATAATCTGAGATTCGCCCAGGTGACGCCCTGGAGTGGACCAGGTTCCAGGCTTAAGGGAGGCCCAGGGGCCACCCTGCTGGAGGGGATTCTTCCTACAGCCCTCCCCTTTCCTCCCAGGTCCTCACGATGTGACATGTGACGGTGGTGCAGCCACATTTCCGCTGCCAGGGGTCTCACGATTGACGGGTTTCTGCTGTCTTCCTGTGCACTACTCATTTGGTTGGACCGATCCGACGGACACTTAATAGATCCAAATTGCTCAGGAGTGGAGCAATTTTCCTGGCGACTAAACAATTCACAATTGTCAAGGAAAATGAGAACAGAGGGATTCACTGTGTGCTTTTTGCAATTTCCCTCTTTGTTACACACACACACACACACACACACACACAAAGGTAATTCTGATCCCTGGAGGTGGACGCAGGAGTGCTGGGTTCAGGGTCCTGGGGCAGGATGGACCATGCATGTATAGTAACAAGGAGTCGAGGTAAATACTCCCTGTGGGCTCACTTCTTGCTGATAATTGTAGTGATCTGGGCTCAATTCTTGGTGGTTATTTTTTTTATTTTATTTGAATCTACTGACTTTTTCCTACAGGTCCCAGAAGACTTTAGAAAAACCTATATTTCTCTGTAAGGTTTGTGAACCCCTCCCCTTTTTTTTTGGTACTGGGGATTGAACCCAGGGGCACTTAACCATGGAGCCTCCTCCCCAGCATCTTTTATTTACAAACAGGTTCTCGCAAAGTTGCTTAGAGCCTCGCTAAAATTGCTGAGTCTGGCTTTGAACTTGAGATCCTCCTGCCTCAGCCTCCGGAGCCACTGGGATTACAGGCAGGTGCCACAGTGCCTGGCTTGTGAACAGTCTTAATCACACAATGGGCTGTTGGTGTTGAAGGAGGAACATTGGAGGTTTTGATTTTTATCAGCCATCCCAAAGGTGGGCCTCACTTCTTGGGATGTTGCTGACGCTCAATTTTAAACTGTATCCCCCGAGCGCTTGGGGCAAAGACGTCTACACTCAGGTCCCATATCCACTCCATGTTCCATGTGGCCTTTAGAGTATAGCTTCTCACCATAGAGCGAGTCAATATGGCATTGAGAGTTAACTTTGTGGTTAAAAAAAATGGCACCCTCTCCCCCCCAAAAAATATCATGCTATAGATATTTGAATTTAGGGATTTTTATACCTCTAAAGTCTTCTAAGTCTTCATCAAATACTCTAATTTTAACTTAAGAAACTTTTAAAATGAAAGGTCATAGATTTCCCCAATATTGCATGTTTTCTTTCTGGTCTTACGTATTCCACCTTTTCTCTGTTCTACCCCCAACCCCAACACTGGGGACCGAATACGAGACCCAAGAGACTCCCACTGGCTCTCTCTGACCTTATAGTCTCCCTTTCCTATGGAGAATATAAAAGGGCTTTGTCTCTGGGCTGAATACTCCTTGGACTTGTGTTATCTTTGGACACTGAAGGTTCCTTGGCTTTGCCCCTCTGAGCCCTCTTCCCAGGTGCAGGTTAAAAGATAAAAATCTTCCTTTTTCACTCCTGGGTTGGGTTCTGATTTGGTCTAACATTCAGTGCCCTGACGGTCGCACGAGTGGAGAAACCTCTCTGGCCCCAACCCTTCCCCGCTTGGCCTTTCGTTGATAGGGTCGCATCCTTTCCTGAGGCTGCATGTTGATCTGTCTATGGAACACAGTTTCAGAGTCATAAATGCGTGGGTTTAAGTGCCAGCTCCCGATTCCAGCCATGAGATGTTGGAACAATTCCTCAAGTTCCACGAGTCTCGCTTTCCTTATAAAGAGTAGTAGAATAACACTTATTAATAAGACCTCCTTTTTTTTTAATAGGATTGTTGTGAATCCTAGATGACAATCAGGTGAGGGTCTAGCACTCCACCTGGCTGACAGTGGGCACCTGTTTTGATGAGGAATGCTGGCGGCTGGCACCTTCGGGCAGGTAAGGAAGAAGGTCCACCTCTATTCTGTCACTTCTTAGCATTTCATTTCACGGGGGATACTATTTCTGGGGGTTCAGGACACAGCGCTCCCACAGAGGACACCCTGACCCTTCGGGAAGCAGCAGAAACAGGAAGGTCTCTCTCATCTCCTCCCTCCATTTTCTCCTGGAGCAAACCCTACAAGAACTTGCTGACGGTCTACGCGGATGATAAGACCCTGGATCCTGAGGGGTACCCCTTCGGCCCAGAAGGAAGGAATAGAGACATTGAGACTCCCAAACCGGGCTGAATGGAGAGGCCCTGCGAAACCCCCCAGTTGGCTACCATTAGATCATAACTCTCCTCCAATCCCACCTCCACACACCTGTCCACTCTCCAACTTCAGCACAAAAAGAGAGTCTTCCCTTTTTCTCTGGTTCTTCATTTCCTGAGGCTAGCATGTCACAGAAAACATAAAAATAAATAAAGACACTGTGGGTTCATCTACAACTAATATATATATATATATATATATATATATATATATATATATATATATATATATATATAAACCTACATGAACTAAGTCTGTACGCTTTTCTCTTGTTAATCTGTTTTTATTTTTTCAGGGATCTGAGCTGTGAACCTTGCAATAGGAGAGGTCAAGACACTACCTTTTCTACCCTATACTATCTAAAAGAACTTTGTTATCTCACGTCAACTGGGACATTGCTGAACTTTCAGTAGATGTGAAAATGATATTGTATTCTGAGGGTCATGCATTTTAATTGAAATTTATATATATATATATATATATATATATATATATATATATATATATGAATTTCATATTTACCTATGAATATATAAAAATAGATTTTATACGTGAATATACATATATTATGTATGTAAATATATATTCATATATAAGAATATAGTTTACATATATAAATATATATTTTTTCTATATAGCTATATAACAATTTAGAGGAAAATAATTTTTAAATCACATGCAATTTCACCTCCTTAACAGCTACCCTTAGGATACACCTACCTTCTCCCCCCCACCCTTTATTTTTGCAATCCGACTATAATAACTATTAAACTTTGGCACTGATGATATTCCTGCAGAGTCTACATAAACTGCATTTTTAATGGAGGTGTAATTTAGTCAACGTTGCATGATGATTCATCCGTCCTCAACAGCCAGAGAAGATGAACCACAAAACCCTCTGTTGGACTCTGCCATAAATTACATTATTAAAAAACCTTCATATAATGAAGGAATTGTTGAGAAAAAATGGCGGAGTGTTCTTACGCATCAAAATGTTTGTAGGAAACGCAGTGAACAGATAGACTCTACCTGCCATGAGCTGGTGACGTGAGCAGGTGACTCACAATCTTTGGTTGTCTTTGGACCCTTGGCACCCCTGGGATTTGTGGTCTCTAGAAGGTTCCTACAGGTTTTGTGATTTCTTGGTGCTCACAGCCCAGCTCTGGTCTGAGAGCATCTGGGCAGTGAGACCAGGTCTTTGGCATGTGGAGGGCTGATACCCCGCCTGTGGTCAGTGCGGATGGGAACGCCTTTCTTGGCTTTTGAGGGACCTGGCCATTAACCCAGACTTCCACCATTTCTATGGGGAGTTCTGCCTTGCTCCCTTTTACAGAAAAGTTGGAGCATCTTGACTATAACATGTTGAAAGTCTTTTGCTAAACCTGGCCCCTGGCTCCCTAGGGCATTTCTTTCTCTTTTTTTCTTGTAATTGTAGATGGACATCATTTATTTTTTTGTGGTGCTGAGGATCGAACCCAGTGCCTCCAACATGCAAGGCAGGTGCTCTGCCACTGAGCTACAGCCATGCCCTCTAGTGCATGTTGGGTGTTTGCTTTCCTATCTTTTACATGACTTTCCAGCCTTGAAGAGAAGCATCCAGATGCACCACCTCTTCTAGAACCTCAGGGACTGGGCTGCAGAAACTGACAGTGATTCTGAAAGCCAGTGCTTCAGAGAGCCCATTCAGAAAACATCGGATCTCTTCTGTGGACGGCCTGACCCTCACCAGAATCCAATTCCCACCCCACTGGTTTCCCATCCTGCCATTTTATCGATTTAAGGCGAGATTGTGCCTGCTGCGGAAAAGCCGACTTCTGTGCTTTGAAGCTGGGGGTCAAGTACATTTTCATGCTGTACGTTAAAAAGAAAAAAAGAAGAAGAAGAGACTGGCCTTCAAGAGGGACCACCTTCCAACTGAGCCTCTCAAAAGCCTCTGCCACAAGAAAAGGGTAAAAAGAAAAGTGTTTTTGAAAGTAAACACTCACAAAGCACTTTCCTTTGTAACCAACCCAAGGAAATGATTCATCAGCAGCAAAGAAAAAAAAAAAAAGGTTTTCAATTAGATAAAAGAAACGGAGCATTTAATTAATTTCTGACAAGTCCACGGGTGGTCAGAAAAATAAAATCATATCTAAAATTAGTTGAAGGCAGACCACAAAATGGGGCGCTTTCTCCATCTTATATATATAAAAAAAATGAACGCAATTGACACCTCTTAGCATTTGTCTTTTATCCGTCTAGTGACAGAAAAAAATAATAATTTCCCCAGTCAAATCGGGAAAACAAAAGACCAGGTTACAACTACACAGAGCTTGGAGGAGGAAAAGAAAATCGCGCTAGTTACAGAAACAAGAAATCCTGGGTGCTGCTGTCCCTATTAAAATACAACAAAAGCCAGAATAAAACCGCCCAAACAATGAACAATTAAAATGATTCCTGACTGTTTTTTCTTTCTTTTTTTTTTTTTCCTTTCCAATTACCACTTGCATCTGCACAACTAGAGAAGTCCTCCAATCAGAATCAGGCTCAAGTACTGCACAACCAGAATTCCTCATTTGATTGGGACATCCTGAAACACTATCAGGTCTTTTCTTTTTGGGGGGGTGGAGGTGGTACTAGGGATTGAACTCAGGGGCACTTGACCACTGAGCCACCTCCCCAGCCCTATGTTGTATTTTATTTAGAGACAGGGTCTCCCTGAGTTGCTTAGCACCTCACCGTTGCTGAGGCTGGCTTTGAACTCAAGATCCTCCTGCCTCAGCCTCCTGAGCCGCTGGGATTATAGGTATTTGCCATCGCGCCCGGCACTTACCGGGTGTTTTGATTGGATAGTGCATTGTGTGTTAATGAACTGTGGTCCTAATTATAACACAGGCCAAAGATTATAGCCAGTGCTAGTGATTTACTTCAACAATGACTTGTCCAGAAAAGAGGTCACCCTATCTAGACAGTGATCATGAAAGATGTCAACAAAAGTAGCCTTTTTCCATAAGAAATAATTTGGGGACCATGCGTTGTGCAATAATCAAGTAATACTGAAAAAAATATTTTTAAACAAGTTAAAACTATTCACTTTGCAGAATTGGAAAGAAGGCTGGTCTGGAAATTTAGAACAAGTCTTTGATCTTAGGCGAACTCCATAGGATCGTTGCAACTCTGGGGATGGAGCTTCAGTACTTTCCACCCTCTGTGGCCAGGACAATAACTCGTGGACTTTTACAACCCCTGGTTCACAGGTGGCCCCCTTGCCAAGCAAACCATACCATAAACCACAAGCGGGAGCTACCCATCTGTGTCTTTTAAAGTTCCCCAGGTGATCCTAACGTGCAGCGAAGGTGGAGAATCATACCTACAGGATCTGTACATTTGGGTCCCTTTCAAGATTGAAAAGGAAAAAAAAAAAAGAACTATGGATGAATCCCTTATTCAGCTTTCCCAATACCATTCCTAGTCACCTGTTATGAATGCAATATGCATATTTTTTTTTTTTGCTTTTTTGCCATCCAACATTAAGGCCGTATTTATGATGCTCTGTCTTAAAAACTCAGCCTCTGTGGTATAAGTAAGGATCATGAGCAGGTGGAGAGGGTGGTCTGGAGCTTTTTCCCCCAAGAGATATGCTGCTTTTTGTTCTGAAGCAAGTAGAAACAGTCATTAAAATGTGGACGTGAGCTCTACAATTCCATGTCAGGCAGGACATTTAAGTTATCTCATTAGAGCATTTGATAAGGGAATGAAGAGGTTTTTTTTTGAGATAGATCTATCTGTCCATCCATCCATCCATCCATCCAAACATCATTCATTTACTTTATTATAGCATAGTAATATTTTCAAACTAGGAAATACACTATCCTTTTTCTTCTGAGGTCTGCATGTTTGTAGGTAGGCATATTTGTGCCGTCTTCCTAGGAGGGTAGGACTCTTTCCAAAAGGTGCAGGATTTAAGTGCCCAGATTTAAGCTTTTGAATATTCATGAGGTGGGACTTCAAGCCACAGTACCGGAGCCTTAGGCCAATTCCAGTAGGTTCCTTTATTAAAACTTCACACTTTTGTCACTGAAAGTGATTACTCCTCTCCCAGAGATCCAGCATAGCAGCTGGAAAGGAACCGATTCTCCAAAATCAGGACAATGTCTTCCTTCCAAGAATGGGAAGGGATTCCTACAGGATCCCTTCCTATGTATGACCCCACTCAATCATTATAACCACGTCTTCTTTGGAGCAATATGGGTGACTTTTTTATAACTATTTCTTGTAAGCAATAGGAGTTACCTTTTATGAAGAGTTTCGTGTAAAGGGTGACCCTTTTATTTGGAAGCCCCATTTCCTTTTTAAAAATGACAAGACATCATTAGAAAATGCAGAGGTTTTTTTTTTTTTTGACCACCCTCATTGTTTTAAAGGTGTGTAGTGAAGATCAGAAATATTTCAGGTTCACGTCAACCTCATCTCCAAGCAAATGGAGACCATGAAATTAATGCATTGCACCTTTGAACTACACTATGAGACAATATTGGGGACAAGGAGTTTGATTAGCTTCCAAGACCGAGGGCAAGTTGTTAAATTCAAATTTTTGTTTTCTCAGCACCCAAAAGAACCAAGAGGAGAATGGAGAAACATTGAATAAACAAGTTTTCTTTTTAAAAAAAATTCTGTCGTCTCTTAAAATGACTCTAGAGGAAGTAAAATTAAAATAATCCCACTCAGTAACCTGAATTATAGCTAAGAATGATACTTGCATCCGTTGGAGCTCATGAAATCCGGTCACATTGGTGAAAATTCAAACATTTTAATTTATGGAAAAGCGTCAAACAACGTGAATTAACTAAGTTATGTAGAAAAGGCATAACAACAAAGAAAAACTACTTATTTTCTTCCAGGTCATATCCAAAGGAGAAATTCTTGCATATAATTAATAATAGGGATTTTTTAATTAGAAAATTTAGTGTGTTATCTCATTCCACTCAGAATGGCAATCACCAAGAATACAAACAACAATACAAGTTGGTTGGTGAGGATGTGGGGTGAAAGGCACACTCCTACATTGCTGGTGGGACTGCAAATTGGTGCAGCCAATCTGGAAAGCAGTATGGAGATTCCTCAGAAAACTTGGAATGGAACCATTATTTGACCCAGTTATCCCACTCCTTGGTTTATACCCAAAGGACTTAAAATCAGCATCCTACAGGGACACAGCCACATCAGTGTTTATAGCAGCTCAATTCACAGTAGCCAAGCTGTGGAACCAACCTAGGTGTCCTTCAGCAGATGAATAGATAAAGAACCTGTGGCGTACATACACAATGGAATATTACTCAGCCTTAAAGAAGAATGCAATTATGGCATTTGCCAGTAAGTGGATGGAACTGGAAAATATTACGCTAAGTGAAATAAGCCAATCTCAAAGAATCAAAGGCCAAATGTTTTCTCTGATATGTGGATGCAGGCTAATGAACAATGAGAGTGGGTAAAATAGAGGTATTTTAGACTAGTCAGAGGGGAGTGAAGGGAGGGGAGGGGACATGCGGTTAGGAAAGATAGTAGAATAAATCAGACATTATGACCCTATGTGCATATGTGATCACATGACCTGTGTGATTCTACATCATGCAGAGCCAGAAGAATGAGAAGTTCTACTCCATTTATGCATGATGTGTCAAAATGCATTCTACTGGCATGTATAACTAACTAGAATTTTTTTTTTAAAAAAAAAGGATACAAAATTCAGTGTACAGATCTGGCTCGGATATTAACTGGCTGAGAATCCTTATGCACTTGTCTGAATGGCCACTTTGGAACTAAGAGAATTGAATTAAAGGATCCTGAAGAACTTTTTGAATCTGATTTTCTACAATTCGAAGTAAAAACAAGAACCCTCTCCAGACAGTGGGTGAACTTTCATTTTATAATGGGACACAGTGGCACCACCCGGGGCTTCTCCATGCCGGTTCCTCTTGGGTGCACTTTGATCTTACTGATTCACTTAGATTTCATTTAAAAATGGAACCACTTCAGCCATTTTCCTAGGGTACTATATTAAAACGTCTCACTTCCACCAAAGCCGATGAGAACTTTACACCAAATACTTCATAAAGCATTTTAATATATATGAGTACATACATTCTATATGAACAGATACTTTCTTTAGAATTCAGATGTAATATATGACTGATAAAACACTCCCTGGGCTCTGAAACCATCGTTACTCACACCTTCTTTAGGATGCAACTTGAGATGGTTAAAGAAAAAATATATATTAACGTCCCATTCGGAACCGAGTCTCAAGATTCAAACCTCAACTCATGACCCACACTGGTTTTAATAAAATACATCACACATTAAAGTCTTCTATTCGATCTCTCTCATTTTATTTCTGTCCAAATGTTTCTACCTTGTAAAAAATGTGAAATTGGGAATGCATTTTAAAACTCCACCTGATGATCCATAATCTAAATCCATATTTTAGTCATTTGGACACATACCCTTACTCAATCGAAGGTCCAAATGGTGGACTAGCTGTTTGTGATTTTTCTACAAGTGTATAATGCTCACCTCTACAATCAAGAAAAAAAAAAAAAAAGACTGACACCCTGTGAATAGTAAGAGACCTGGCTCTCTGCCCGTGGGTTGCTGATTAGGGAGCTCCAAGGAGAAAACTCTCTTCATCTAGAGTGGCCATTCCATTAGATTTCTATTGCTGTGACACATTGCCTGACATAAATCAACATAAAGGAGGAAAGGTTTATTTTGGCTCATGGTTTCAAAGGTTCCAGTGCATGGTCACTCGGCCTTGTTGCTTTGTGTCTGGGGCAGCCCAGTATATCCTGGAAGAAATACATCCAGAGAATTAGCTTACCCTCAGAATTTTTCTGTAGCTCTTATTTTCCAATTTTTTTTGGTCTAACGAACACATTTGAAGCTATGATATTTTTCCTCTTCCAATTGCTTTCACATTTTTCTGTTAATGTTGATATTTGTGCTCTTATCGCTCATTTTCTGTTCTCCTCTTTCATTCAACGTTGAACCCCAACAACATAGTCATCCCTTTATCTTTATTTTTAGCTTCTCGTTTTTTTGACCCTGTGCAAATGATGCCTGTTGGGAAACTTCTGAATTTCCAGGTACTAGCATTTACTCAAGATTTCCCTGTTGCATAGCAAGCCATTTAGAATTAAGAACTGTCACCATCATGTCACCATGGGTAAACTACATTTTTTTTTCAGATTTTTAAGTTAGAAAAACAGGAATGATCATGCCCTCCAACTAAACGCATTTGTTGTAGGAATCAACTGAGCTAATGGGTACGAGAGCTAAAAGCAAATTGGAAACGGCAAGCTGGTTTTTCCATTCCATGGAAGTAAGTATATTCAGTAAGGCATAAAATTGCAATATATATATATATAGAGAGAGAGAGAGACACACACACTTTGGTCTTGTAACATGTCCTAATTAACATATCAATGCAATCATTAATTCAGTGTGAGCCGTGGAGCAGGTACTCATATTAGGAACAGACATGATAGAAGGGTGCAGTGTGAGTTCCTGCTCTGGGGGGGGGCCTTCTGTTCAATGAAGAAGACCACCCCGTAAACAGCAGGGTGTTAAGAAAGACATGGGATGATCTCCAACGTTTTACGAGACCTTCTCCGTGCCCTGTTTTCTTCGTCTGGGCGATCAAGATAAGAGGAATAAGTCATCTCAGAGGACCATGATAATTGACCAAGGCAAAACCCCTTGGAATGCTGGTTCCCTTATTCCACTTGTAAACTTAACAAAAATCACGGGTGGAACCTTCCTGAGCATGGTGAGAAGGCCCATTACCATTCCAGGGAAGACAGTTCAGGGTTGGCAGGTGGAATCTATTTTAATATTGTGTGTGTGTGTGTGTGTGTGTGTGTGTGTAGATACAGATACAGGTACAGAGATACACGTTCTAGTTCAGATGTGAGGTGTCCCCCAAAAGCTCACCTGTGAGACGAGGCAAGAAGGTTCAGAGGTGGAATGACTCAGCTGTGAGAGCCTGAACCTACTCAGTGCATTCATCCCCTGACAGGGCTCACCTGGGTGGTAACTGCGGGCAGGTGACCTGTGGCTGCAGGAGCCCGGTCATTGCAGTTTATATTTTGTCCCTGGTGAGCAAAGCTCCGTCTTTGCTTCCTAATTGATGTGTCCTGAGCCGCCTTCCTGCACGATACCCTTCTGCCATGATGCTCTGCCTCATCTCGGGCCGGAGTGACAGTCGGCCATCAATGGACCAAGCTTCCCCCAAATAAAATGTTCTTCCTCTAATTATTCTTATCAGGCTTTTTGGTCCCAGCAATAAAAAAAACCTGACTGAAATAATCTATGATAGATTGAGATGCAGTGTGTTGTTTTATACACACACACACACACTCACATCCTTTTTTTTAAATTTTTTTTTCTGCAAAGGCAGACAGGAAATTGATATATATGGAACAAACTAATGACTATTTTATCCTAAAGTAGTCAGTTTGCACTGGAAAATTCTTTTTTTCTTGTTGTTATTCTTGACCATGCTTCCAACAGTGTATAAGCACACGAAGAATTGTATCACTCAAACACACACACACACACACACACACACACACACACACACACACACTCTATGTGTTTCGCCCCCAGGTGAGATGAATCACACTGTCCTTTCTCAGGAATATTTTCCCCCTGGAAGGAGCTCACCCAAACCATGTTCCGGAACACTCTTCACCCAGAGCTCAATCTTATCCTAACTCCCTCGCCTCCCCTTGAACTGTGTCAAGTTTTGTCTAATGATCTGCATGCCCAAGGGCACCGGGGGGATCCAGGTAGCCACAGCTTCTAGAGATCTGTAGGAGAAGGTCCCCCAGTTTGGCTGAGCATGGAGGAGAGGTTTGTCACGTGGTTCACATCGTGGATCAGACGTGGCTTGATCAGCAGGACGGTGTACTTGCATGGCTGGTGGGTTCTTTGAGTGACAGGTACCTTTATGCCTAGAGTGGACATGCTGTTTCCTGGTTTTCGTTGGGTGGCCTTTCCTCTGTAGTATGGAGTGGTCACAGTGGGGTAGAGATCAACGTGGGCAGCCCTCCCCCAGCGAAGGGTGGGCACTAGAGCATTATTTGAACGATGTCAATCAGACACTATTCTAGGATTCAGATCCTGGACTATAATATCTCACTGCAGTTGTGGGCACCTTTAGACACATCATTCCATTGCCCAAGTGTTCTCTGAGAATACGGTTCCAGCATTGCCTACACCGTCCCTGGCCAGTGGCTTCTGTCCTTTGAGTCGCTCAAGATCTTGGGCACCGTCTTAGAACTCCTGTACCTTCTCAGAAAAATCCCTTTGGGGCTGGAACTATCCAGAATCTGTTGGTGCTGCGTGGATCTGAACAATCGATTGCATCCTCATCCATCAATTCTGAAGATGACCAACGGGGGAGGCTCAGAAGGTGCAGGTGGAAATCGTGGTGTTGGTGCTGTGCAGAGGGAGGCATTGACCTTGCCAAGACCCACTGATGTTTCATCAGCAAAACACAAGGTGGGCCTGGGGACACGCTTGTGCCTCTGTCTGAAGGCACCCCTACCTGCCTGCAGAGTTCTCCCTCAATTAATAGAGAACGCAGAACAGAAGTTGGAGAGGTAGGTTTCCAGAACCTTATGAACTGCGGTTCCAATGCCCTTTCCCCCGTGATATCCTCATCTGGGGGAAGTAAACCCTGCCGTTTCCTTACTCGTGCTCAGGGTTTCACACCGTTACCTTCATATGCACCTTCTCTCTCGCTTCTGCCGTA
Source organism: Spermophilus citellus (assembly GCF_964194105.1). Lineage (NCBI taxonomy): Eukaryota > Metazoa > Chordata > Mammalia > Rodentia > Sciuridae > Spermophilus > Spermophilus citellus. The sequence goes on along the minus strand of NC_138201.1, from coordinate 8,984,080 downwards.
TCTCCTACACTAGACCCTAGGTCACACAGCAGGGCCATCTGCACCAGAGTCATCTCTTGCTGCCAGATCAGCACCGGTGATCATTCTGTGTTCAGTGCAAACCAGAGGAACTTCTCAGGGTCGGTTATTCCTACCTGCGTTGACTTCGGAGATGCTGGGTGCTCACAGCGCCAAGGAAGGCCCCCAGCAAAGGCTACCAAGAAATTTTGTAAATGCTCCAATGAGGATAAGATCAGGAGTATCAGAACTACAGGAAATAATCATGTCCCTTTCATAGAAAAGTGGGTGACTGTACCCCAATATCAGATTTTACATAAGACACCACTGAATTTGTGGTAAAAATGTCCCTATAAAATGTGCCTCAGGCTGGGCCCGGTGGCACAAGCCTGAATTTCAGTGGCTCGGGAGGCTGAGGCAGGAGGATCGAGAGTTCAAAGCCAGCCTCAGCATTGGTGAGGCCCTAAGCAACTCAGTGAGACCCTGTCTCTAAATAAAATACAAAATAGGGCTGGGGAGGTGGCTCAGTGGTCGAGTGCCCATGAGTTCAACCCTGATACCCCTACAAAAAAAAAAAAAACAAAACTGGAATTCTGGCTCAGAAGGTATTTACCTGGCATGTGCAGGGTCTTGGGTTCTATCCCCAGCATTGAAAAGAAAAAGAAATCCCCTCGTGTGTCTGGGAGCAATTCTACCTGATTTCACACTCCAGCCATTTTGAACTTGCTACCAGTTCTGGGCAAAAAAAAAAAAAAAATGTATAAAAGACACACATAAAAGCAAATAAAAACATAAAAACCATACCGAACACATTCATTCAGGTGAGTGGGTGAGAGTCATCTTTATGGCACTGCATTATTAGATTCCTTGATAGAAGTTGTTGGCTAAATGGAAATTCTTTCATTTTCTTCGAAATTTATGGCCAATTTGAGGGGAGGCTTAATTGACTCCTCATGCTGAAAGGAACTACCAACAACTCAAGGAAGCCACGTCCTGGAATTGATTCACACAGATGATAAAACCCGTTTCCTACTTTTTCCCCCCTTCGGCGGGGGGGGGGGGGGGGGGGGGCATTTATTTTAACTCTATCCCAGTGGATCAGAGGACAGGCTGATTTCAAACCAACTTAAAAATGAATATTTATACAAGGACAGAAATCAAACAAGAGTCTTCCCTTCCAGAAATGTCCAGGAAAAAATAATAATAAAAACAATAAGTACAAGAAAGGGTCAAAGAGCCCCTAAGTTTCGACTTTTTCGCATCAACGAAAATTCTCGATTCCCCATTTGCTGGCGATCCAAAGCACTCACTCACCGCCTACTCTCTATTCAAAGGATGATACTCTGACTCTAAGGGACCTGGATCCTTACCCCATTCCTACCACTAACTTACTTAGGAAGGGAACTTAATCCTTTTGGGTGACATTGTTAATTTTTTTCTAGAATGAGAGAACTGGTCAGGACAATTTTTTAAAAAATATTTCTTGGTACTGGGGATTGAATCCTGAGATGGTTTACCACTGAGCTACATTTCTAGCCATTATTATTATTATTTTATTTTATTTTGAGACAGGATCTTGCTAACTTACTTAGGGTCTCGCTAAGTTGCTGAGGCTGGCCTTGAACTCAATATCCTCCTGCCTCAGCCTCCCAAGAGATGGTGGGATTTAAGGTGTGAATCACCATGTCCCATAATTTTATAAGGTTATTCCATCTCTTTTTCTTTAATTAATTTTTTAAATTTATATGTGACAGCAGAATGCATTACAATTCTTATTACACACATAGAGCACGATTTTTCATATCTCTGGTTGTATAGATAGTATATTCACACTATTCGTGTCTTCATACCTGTACTTTGGGTAATGATGTCCATCACATTCCACCATCATTAATAACCCCCTGCCCCCTCCCTTCCCCTGCCACCCCTCTGCCCTATCTAGAGTTCGTCTATTCCTCCCATGCTCCCTTTCCCTACCCCACTATGAGTCAGCCTCCTTATATCAGAGAAAACATTCGGCATTTGTTTTTTTGGGGGGGATTGTCTATCCATTTCTTTTCTTTTTTTGGTACTGGGGATTGAACTCCGGGTACTTAACCACTAAGCCACCTCCCCAGCTCTACTTTGTATTTTATTTAAAGACAGGGTCTCTCTGAGTTGCTTGGGACCTTGCTAAGTTGCTGAGGCTGGCTTTGAACTCTCAATCCTCCAGCCTCAGCCTCCCAAGCCGCTGGGACGACAGGCGTGGGCCACTGTGCCCAGCCGGTAATTCCATTTCTAAAGTTCCTTTGCAAATGCTGATCTTTGGTGACTGGTGGATTCCACACACACAGAGTACATTTCCAGCTCACAAGCTGCACTGGTGAAGGGACCACATTTTCTGCTTGTTGTCTCACCGTTCGGTGGCTCGGCTCCCCTCTTCACCAACGTGGGGTAGATGGGGTAGGCAGAAGGACTGGTTCCTGCCCAGCGACGTCCAGAGTCAAACAGCTTGCTGTTCCATCTGTGAGCTGCGACACTTCGAGAGGAAGCATCGCTTGCTTCGTCAGCACACCCAGCGGCAGAAGCCTGCTTGGTTGCTGCTCTGCATTGGAGCAGAACATCAGCTGCAGAACGTCAGCCATGTCTCCACTGCCAACCATCCATGGGCTCCTGTGGCCAAGAGCCACATCATCTCTAGCATCATAAGGCCATGATCCCCATTCAGAACCCAATTCCTACCCCAAAGTTCACGTCGCTGACATGACTGATTGCACATACTGCTGACGTTCATTTTAAAATGACCCAGCCTCAATAAATAAGAGGGCCTGAGATCCACCCCAAAGCAGACTGCGCCAGCCATTTGGACCCATGGAGCCTCATCCCCCATCACACACACTGCATCTAGAGGGAACGGATTCTGAGGGCAATTGAGTTATTTTCCAAATGTCAGTTCCAAACAAACACCCAGATCCACTAAAAAAAAAAGGCTTAGGTGCAAATCCATTCTCAATTTACACCTGACTTTTTATGGGTTCAAGGGCGACACGCTTGAAAATGTCAGGTGGAATTCTTTTATGAAGTTGCCTGTGACATTCGGGGACACAGACCTCATCCGAAGTAGTATTTGACGATCCGGATCCGGACACCACCTTCAGCAAAGAGCCCGGCGGGGACAGGAGGGCAGAGAGGACAACGCCAGCCATTGCAAAACACACCCAAGAAATGTCTTCCTGCAGACGAACAATGATGGATATTTCCACTCCAAATCCCTCCCAACAAGCCTTGCCCCTTGGAAACCTGAAGGTCTGACCCACTGTGTACACTTTAGGGCTGAGCGGTTACATTTAGTGAGATCTGAAAAGATCCTCACCAACTTCTGAAGAGCACCAAGCCATTCCATCAAATATGAGCTAAAGTCCCTCACAGGTGGCAAATACTTGTCATCCCAGTGGCTCGGGAGGCTGAGACAGGAGGATCTCGAGTTCCAAACCAGCCTCAGCAAAAGCAAGGCACTCAGCAACTCAGTGAGACCCTGTCTCTAAATAAAATACAAAATAGGGCTGGGGAGGTGGCTCAGTGGTTGAGTGCCCCCAAGTTCAATCCCCGGTACCCCCACCAAAAAAAAAAAAATGTAAGCTAAACACTTGGGATAGGTGCACTGAGTTTTACTTGATCACATTTTTGATCAGTTGTCTGTTCGAAAATCAGCCTAGATAAATGTGATGATGAGGGTTTTTGTTTTGTTTTGTTTTTAGATGTGATGATTCACATTTAAGTCAGCCTGGTGAAACAGGTTAACCTTGATCCTGTGGGTGGGTGTCATCTAATCAGTTGAAGGCCTTCAGAGAAAAGACTCAGACTCTCCCCCAAACCCCCCAAAAAGGAAGGGAGTGTCCCTGCAAACAGCTCTTGGAGTTAGGACTATAATATCCACTCTTCCCCGAGGGTCCAGTGTTCCTGGTAGAATCCAGACTTGACAGCTTTCCATAATTATATAAGCCAATTCCTTAGAATACATATCTTTCTCTCCTTCTTTCTTTCTCTCTGTCCTCTGGGTTTGGTGTCTCTGGAGAAGCACGGCTCATACAACAAGTGACACTGAGCTCGATTCAAACCGGCTTATGAAACAAAGGAAAGCAATCACTGTCGGACGTGACCACTGATTTGAAGATTGATTATCCTTTGCTGCCTGGGTTTTTCTGCCACCGCAAACATTGTAACGAGTGGGATCTTCTTTCCACACAGATGCAGCCTGAGCAGAGGGTGGCCATGCTCAGCACTTGTAGAGGGTCAGTAGTCCGTAGATGTGCGCTGAACACATATCTGCCACGGATGTTCTCGCTCCCAAACTGAACTGATATCAAGGCCTTCCCTTACATAAATTCAAAATTGTAGAATTATCTTTTCTTTTCTGCTATGTGTGTAGGACTGGTGATTTACCTAGAAATACTGTATCACTGAAGCTATCACTCCAGCTATTTTTTTAAGTTTCATTTTGAGACAGGACCTTGCTGAATTTCTGAGGCTGGCCTCAACCTTGCAATCCTCCTTCCTCAGCCTCCTGAGTCACTGGGATGAGAGGAATGTGCCACTCACTTCACCCAGTTGGCATTACTTGGTCCAAGTGGATCAGGAGGGGTCAGGTAAAGGGTTGAAGACCAGGAATCCAGACCTGGGCAGTGCTGTGAAGTACAGAAGGGGGACACCAAGATGCCAAGAAAATCTCACATCTGAGGCAAGAGGAAGCGACTTAGGAAGTTTTGAGAAAGTGACACTCTGAAAAGTTGGGGCCCAGAAAGTGGAGAGGACTGGAAATTCCCTTGGGGCTCAGCGGGGGGCTGGAGCATCAGAACCATCTTTCCCACCATTCTTCCTCCCCTGGATAACATTTATTCTGTTTTCTTTCTCCTAGACTGAAGCTCACGTCTCTTCCAAAACCTTCCTTGAAAGCCCAGATGGATGAGCAGACAACGCCGCGGGTCCCCCACATGCTATTATTTAAGACACATTGAAAACCCAAGTGTTCTCTGGCACCTCTATCTTTTTTTTTCCTGCCTGCATCTAACATAGTTCTGGCGTTATTTTTTTTATTGATTTTTTTCAAGGATAATCGATTATTTTAAAGAGGCCCTGACAGGTGTCTAGAAGATTGTTGGCCTTCGACATATAGCAATGCATCTGTGTAGCTGTGTGATCTTGGGCCAGGCGTTTCCCTCTCTGTGACTTGTGCTGCTTCCCAGGGACCCTCAGAGGATCAGAGCAGGGATCTCTTCCCTAGAGGGAGTTGAGGGGCCCCCAGGGACTGGGACCAGCCCATCACCCACCAGTTACATCGAGTGAGCCGTTGGTCACTTGGGATGGGCCTGTTTTACTGGGTACACATTTTAGTTCAGAAGAAAAAAAACATTGTAAGCAAGTTAATAATATGCCATCTAAGTATTTAAGAAGGAATATGTGAGTCCCTGCCGTTTATTTTGAAATGCCTCAAAAATAAAATTCATCTGATGGATCGATAAGGTACCCGGACCCATGGATGTTATGCAGTGTTGCGAAGGTGTACGCTTGCAATCCTAGAGGCTTAGGAGGCTGAGGCAGGAGGATTGTCAGTTTGAGGCCGGCCTCAACAACTTAGTGAGGCCCTAAGCAACTTAGAGAGACCCTGTCCCAAAACAAAAATATATTTTAAAAAGGGAGTGTGTTGGGGGGGGAGCGCTAGGCCCTGTAGGTTTTTATTTCTTTACCCAACTTTCTTAGACTCACAGCTACTCCTTATCAACTGCCCCCGCCCCACTTTTTGCAGGTCAACGAACTGCATCTTCAAATATTTGTGAACAAGCAGACAGAATTGCCGGTTGCCTAGTGAGAAACTTCCTACGTCTCCTGGACCCAGGTTGTCCCACGTAACACTTTCAGAATCTGAGATTGAATTCAGGCAATGCCCTCCCTGAGAACCAACTGGATTGCATACAGTTGTCGCACACTAATAGGGGTGCAGGTTGCTGGCCCCTAGCTCGCAGGACACTCTGCAAAACAATAAGAACAAACGTCATCAGCCCTAGTAGGAAGGTTCCCCCTCACCTAATAGGTGGACGCACACCGGAGTGCTAACCAAGAAAGGTCAAAAAAGATACATTTTGCAAAGGTTAACATCACAGGCTTGAGATCAGCTCAATTAGGAACGAGAGAACAGAAAGCTCTCATAATTGTTTATTTTTGACTTGCATATTTTCGTGGCACCAAGAAAGAACATCTAAGCCTCTTTCCTTATGGGGGGGGGGGCAATTTGTTAGTCAAAATCCGTATGTTTTAACCTAAGCGGGTGCAGAGCGATGGTAATTAATGGATTTCCCCCGAGGCCGTGGCTGCAGGTAAATAGCATAATGAAATATTATCCGGCTGGATTCTCCAATTAATAGCTTCTGTTCCCTTCCAGAAAGATCCGCACTCTCAGGATCACAGCCAAGGGAGTAAGTCAAGCCATGCCCTCCTAAGACCGAGTGAACACTGCTTTCAAATGGGACGTCCATCACAAAGACCACAAGTCCCAAAGTGATTCTTTGTGATGGAGTGTCTTCTCCCACTAGGTCCTCCTTAGACGGTTTTCTCCAGAGTGGGGTCTTTGCAAACTTTTTCGGTAAAAGATAGCAAATATTTTAATTGTTTTTTTTTTTTTTTTTGGAGCAAACTTTTTTGCTACAACCCTTCAACTTTGGAACCGAAATACGAACAGCATTGTGGGCTACACCCAAAGACAACAGGTGGTGTTCCAATAGAATCTCATCCAGGGACCCTGACATGTGAATTCTAGAATCGTCCTGTGTTATAAATAGTGTTTTTCTTGTGATCTTTGTCATCTCACGTCCTTCTTTTCCCTGGGGGAGGGGGGGTCCAGAAACAGGGAACTATCAGGATGTGTCCCTGACAGCATGGTCTATTGTTCTAGGAGTAGCCGCTGAGATAATCGATTGAATCATGGGTGATCAAATGAAGACCTCCTTGGGTAGCAGCTGCAGCCCCCTCTCTCACCAACTGAACATCGATTCCTTACCTAAAGTGTGATGTTAGCATTTTTGCTTTCCTTATGGATGATACAACAAGGAAGGAGAGTTAAATAACCCGTCTCCAAGGTCCCATAACAAGCACACCAGCATGATTTCAAAGATCAGGCGCTATCCATTGTTCTCAAGGTCTTCTCCTAGAAATGATTAACTTGAACCTCCTTATTGGCTGGGCAGGACTGCATGCACCCAAAGGAGAGCAATTTGGTTTCTCATTACCTGTCCCCGAGAATGTAATATAACTGGAATGGCGGTTGCAACAAAAATATCTAGAACTGCCGGCCACTGCACCACCTGCCTGCGATAGAAGGGAGACTTTGGTTTGGAAAGCCTATTGCCCTCACAGCTCACCTAAGGAATTGGAGATTGTAAAGCCAAGAGGAAATTTATTTGCTTGTCTGAACCTCGTAGACGGGTATGACTGCTTTCCTGAGTTTAACGGCTGGATTTTCCCCTGAGCCACAAACATACAAAGTACTGAGGAGATAGGTAATCTTAGTTCTTGGGCACAAGGGAGACACACACACACACACACACACACACACACACACACACACACCCGCTTCTTTCAGAGCATGCCCAGCTTTTCATAAAAAAAGTTCTTACAGTCAATAAGAACTTTTATGTATAGAGTGGAGGTGGAAAAAGAGAGATGGATTGCTTCGAGTTCTTGCAGAAACCCTGAATTCTCATCGTGGTATATGGGAGGGAGGCGGCAAAGGGAATTGGGGGCCAGGTTATTGCATTAAAAATGCAAAATCTTTACATCATGCTCTCTACTGTTCAATCCCAAGTGGATTTCAGAGAGTTCACTGACTTCCTGAACCACTCAGATGCTTACCTCTCTGACCTCCCCTTTGTCCTATAAGGAATTGAAAAGGAGGTGGAAAGCCAATGATTTCTAGCAAGAGGCAGAGAGGGGAAGGGCTGCAGCTCTGGGGGAGGAGGGCTCCTCCATCCTAAGGTTGTTTCCTGCTGTGCCTCACCCCCGCCCAGGTGCTATCCAAGGTCCTGACGCTCTAACTTCAGTAAAAAAAAAAAAAAAAAAAAAAAAAAAATCATTTTCTAGGGAGCTGTTGGATGTCAAGGAACCAGTGGGCATTTCATAGTAAATTGGAGAAGTGTCATTGGCAACCGGAATAGACTGGTTTTCACAGGTCTCCTTCTAGATTTTTCCATGCACCATTTTAGGGGCTGGGTTGGTTCTGGTAAGAATGGAAACACAACTTCTTCACAAACTCTTGACAGGATCTGGATGGAGCTTGGGAGTCAGGATTCCGTTGCTTGGAAGGAGATAGAGACACAAAGTTCTCCACACTCCTCTTCCTTTCTTGGGCCTGCGAGTTCCAGAACTCTCTGTTGCATTGAAATTTCAGCCTCAACTGTGGAGGGTTGGAGTACAGGGACCTCAGGGGCCACCCTGCCCTTCATTCAGCTTCACCCTTAATGATTCCAGCTTTTACAACGATCCTAATGCTTAACCCTGAAACGTGGCTAGGCATCAATGTCCTAAGAACTCATAAAATGGCTTCAGACAGTCCCAGGGGGGTCACAGAGATCCACACAAGAAGAAAAGGTGCCAAATGCTTCATGAGGTCAATGTATGTCTGAAAATCTTCCATCTGGTCACTGGATGGGACTATCATGCCTCCGATATGGTGGAAGGGTTAACTGGCCGTAAGAGCCTGAATAGCAAGCAGCAGCCTTCACTCCTGTGGCATTTTAATACATGTGGGCTCAAGTTAAGGACCCTATTCTTAAAAGCAGGAATCACATATTGCTCCAGAGCAAATTTCCCAGTCCCCTTTCCAACAGTACGGAGCTGTTGTGTGCATATAATATATTTCTCTTTGTGTGCATGCACAACATTGGCAATTATTTTAATTCCATGTATTTGGGGGTGATACAATGCAACTTGGGTAATCAGTAATTGGTTGCTACGGAGCCTGGCAGGGCTCGTACCTTTCACAGGAAAAGATCCCTTTGATTCTTGGGTGGAGGGTATTGTCTATGCAGCTTTTAATTTGGTTGTGTGATGAACGGTGCTGGAAGAAAAAGAAAAAAAAAACACCCCAATGTGGTCCAAAGGAAAATACTGAAGAAATAGTTATTTTTCTCCATAGGTAGAAATAAGTAGATTTTTTTTAAAGGCACTGTTCCAAGCACAAATGAAACGAACAAATTTACAGAAGTAAATTTTATAAGTATTTTCTAATAAACCATATTTATTTTAATTTTGATTCTTTTGCTCTGTTTTTTTTTTTTAAATTCTCATCCAGATACAAGTATCAGCCTTTTGTTTTGCTTTGTTTATCAAGTAAGAGCAAATATGTTCGAATCCAGGTCAACCGCTGAAGTTTCCAAAGTTGAAGAAGACCCAGGTGGTCTGCACTCTGTCCTCGGGCTGTGACATTGACTCTGAGCAAGACACTGTGCCTGTCTGTTTGGGTCTTCGATTTGCTTATCTGTGAAACAGATGGTTGGCTAAATAACTTCCAAGGTTTCCTCTGACTCTGACCTTGTAAGTCATACATATCTCTAATGACCTAAAATGCTCTGAAGAAGGTCGCACTTTTATCTGCCATCTAATTCCATTGCCACTGAGCAGAGGGTGAGAGCTGACTAACGTCTGTCAAATACTGGGAATGGACCTGTCTGCAGACGTCGGATTGGCATATAAATGGGTGAAGCAAGCCAGGAGCCAGGGGTAGGAACTTCAGAGAACCAAAGAGCCCAGGTTCTATCTGTAGGAGGCAGTTTCTAGATTCTTCTCAGTTTGAAGCTACTGCTACCAAGCAGGGACATACTTTGACTGTTTCCATAATCACCAAGAAAATTAAGAAACCCAAACTTTCCTGGCATATTTTTTAATATTTCATGGATATAAACTGCATGGACCCATCATGGCTGGCTAAAGAAAAATCAGCTCTGCTTCTGATCTAGTTCTGTCCCTTGTCTGAGAAAAGGTGGTGCCCACCTGTGGCTTTATGAAGGCCACGAGGCAAAGGATGCCTATGTCTAAATCTCGAGGCCTGGCTCTCATTCCTAAGCCTCAGGCCATATATTGAATCACTTCCTGGGCAACTCCACTCTGGACTTGTCAATGTTTAGTGGCGCCAATTTGTGTACTGTTGGCCTTCTCCCATAGCGCTCAAGGAATTCAATTGTAGGCAGCATCAGAGTGGGCAGGTGCGTCTGTAAACCACAGTTGGCTTATGGAAGTAACAGAAATGCACAGCAAAGAATATGGCAGTTAGAGTTTGCATGCAATTAGAATGCAGGGCATAGAAGTTGTGGCATGGCACCGGCAGTCAGTGTGGTTAAAGCAGCCGCTATGGAGAGACACGGGTGGAGAGATTTGCAGGTATGAACAGAGACACTGGGCATGAATATACCTTGCAGGAGATGACTTGTGGGTTGGAGTTTTGCTCCTTTGGTTCCAAGGAGCAAAAATTTAGTAAAAGGTAAAAAGGAGGTAGATTTGGCTGGATGCAAGGATTAAACCCTGCTAGAGAGGTGTCTCATTATCAGGCTGCAGGCATCAGGCATATCGCGAGCTCATCTGCGTTTTCATGAATGTGCTCTCGAGCGTAAGGGCCTCGTTCAATAACAGGAATCACACACCACTCCAGAGCAAAGAGTCTTGTCCTCTCCCAACAACGAGGGAGCTCATTTTGCATGGAGACTGAAGTTCACTTTAAGGGTACCCACATTCGCAGTTATTTTAATTCCACCTCCTTAAGGATTAAAATGCAGCTTAGGTCACTGGGAATGGGCTGGCGCATCTTTTCCAAACAAAATTCAGCTTAGAGTGGGGCGCAGTGGCGCACGCCTATAATCCCAGCAGTATGGGAGGCTGAGGCAGGAGGATCCTGAGTTCAAAGCCGGCCTCAGCAAAAAGCGAGGCACTAAACAACTCAGTGAGACCCTGTCTCTAAATAAAATACAAAATAGGGCCGGGGAGGTGGCTCAGGGGTCAAGGGGCCCTGAGTTGAATTCCTGGTACCAATAAAAAAAATTAAAAAAAAAAAGCCAGGTTAGTTTGTAGCTTGAGTTTTGTCCTGACCAAAATCACAGCATGATCTTGCTACCTGAGGTTGGAAGCTGGAATAGAACCACAATTGTGAAGAGTCCTTTGGTATAAACCCAAACCACCACCACCACCTGCTTGAAGACTCTTTAACTCCTTTGTGATGAGATTTAAATAACAAAGGGTTCAAATGGAAGGAAAACGAGATTTAGTGAAGGGAAAAAAAAAACAACAACAACAGCTGTTTCGTGCTTCAACCAACCACCAACCAAAGGCGACAAAGACCGATTAAAACTAAAACACAAAAACAACAAATGAGAATCCCCTAACAACAAAGAGAAGTTAGGTTTTCAAGTTTCAATCAGTACCCTCACCCTAGGACGTTGCTTGTGGTTTTGTGCCTTCAAATTGTTTGCATAACTGTCAAAACAGACACATTTTTTTGAAAGAATCCTGTAGTCTTAGCATAAGACCCAGTACTACCCTGCTCCCCGCAAAACAACCAAGTATGCTGTATTGCTTAGGGCAGCTCTACCTCCTGCTATTTAGAGGGATCATAAGTTCTAGGCCAGTCAGGGTAACTTTGCAAGACCCTGTCTCAAAAAGGACTAGGGATACAGCTCATTGGTAGAGTGCTTGCCTGGCATGCACTAAATATAACTCGATGCAAGGATGTGAGACAAGAATCATGCAATTTCCATGGATTTCCTAGGGTCTAGATGTATTCTTGTGTTTTAAGATGACCTCTAACATTTTCATCTCACGTTACCGGGAACGGAAGTGGATCAGGGCACCTGGCCCCTCAAGGTATTCCCTGTGCAGTACTTATCAGATGAGTTGGAGGCTGAGGGTACTTTTGTCTTGAATACTTCCTGAGCTCTGCAGTCAAACTTGCTGGGCCTTTTGATCCCCATCGGTGGACCCCCAGGAGAGATGGCTCATGGAGCAGCTGCCTAGAGACCAGGTGGTACGTGCAGTAGAAGGAACAGTAGAAGGAAGAGGTGGCCGATTAGAATCACCGGTGTTCGTGCATGGATCACGGACCGCTGCTAATGGCCCTAGAAAGCAAGCCCTAATCACTGCACGAGGGTCCCTTTCCTCTCACCGGAGTGCACAGCTAATCGTTCTATTCCACAAGTTCAGACAAGTAAAAATTACCCCACCGATCCCTGAACGGGGCCCTAGCCCGGCTAATTACGATCTTACGTACAGCATATTTTCTCCTCTGTCCCTCCAATTCATCTTGTCCCCGGACTCCAGATTCATCTTTTATCATTTTAATCGGCACAACGATGACAACATATTTATACAGATAATAGAAAAACCACATGAGTAATGAATTTTGGGTTAAGTTATTTTATGGAAGATTATAGAAAACGGGGGGTGAATGTTAAAAATAGCATGATTTAAAAAAAAAGATTTTAGGAGAAATCGTATTCATAAAGAGAAGAGAAAAAAAAATAATTCCTAAAACACAAATGAGCTGGCTGCTATTGTCGGGTTCGATCTTGTGCAGTCTTGTTGGGTTTTGCTGAGTCCACGTCGCATGCAGAGGTCTCTGGAGCATTGTGTCTTAAAAGGTATGGGGACAGAGACAGGTTGGTCGTACTGGCCAAACTGGTCCTTGGAGGCCCCTCTCTAAGATGGTCCATGAACAGATCTGAAACCCATTTATACGATTTGCAGAATTTCTCTTCTTTGTGCCGGCACCTGGGCTGGGAGCCATGATTTCCATACCCCTCTGGCTCTCCAGGACCCCCGGCTGGATTATCCTGCCTGTGCCTTCTCCCTCCTCTGTCCTCAGTGGGATTCATCCATCTCCCTTTACCCCTGGAAGCCTTAGCAGAATGATGGACTTTCAAATCCCTCCTTCGCAGGGAGTGCTAATGGATGTTAATGGCTTCCCCCCAGTATTTCAGTTTTAAATGGAGACTCCAGTAGGTACACTGGAATCCAGAGGAATAAATATTTAATAGTATGAATCGCAGGGAAATTGGTGAAAGATATTTTAGAGCCAATGTTTTTCTTCCCTCTAGAGAGTCCTCATCGTATTAAAATCCCCCTTTAAGGTGGATCCTATGGATGACGTGTAAACCCGAGCTGTTTCAAGGTCTGGTCGGGGCGGAGGCTCTCAAATTTGAGTGTGCCCAGGAATCATCTCGGGGAATTAATTATTAAAAAGACAGCCTTGGAGCTCTTTAGGGACCAATCCCCTGAGACTCCTGTTTAGGAGGTTTAAGGTAGAGTCCAGGAATCTGTTTTAAACAAGTAACACCGGAGATTCTTTTCAGGCATGCTGTCCTGAGAAGGCACTTAAGAAATACCTGCTATCTGAAGGAATATTGGCCCATCTGGTCAAGGATGGAACCCAGAACCCAGTTCAGACATGTACATGCATCTTTCTGTGTGGTTGCTCCAATACCAAAGAGGTTAAAAAGCATCAATCCTTTCCTGAGATCTTGTAAGGAAAAGGTAAGAGGGAGTCTGGGGGCAGGAAAGATGGTGGAATGAGATGGACATCGTTACCCTAGGACGTGTCTGACTGCACATATGGTGTGACGCTACATAGTGTACAACCAGAGAAATGAAAAGTTGGGCTGTAATTGTGGACAACAAATCAAAATGCACTCTGCTGTCATACATACCTCATTAAGATAAATAAGTAAAATTTAAGAAAAGAAAAAGTGAGTTCAGATTGTACCACTCTTACCATCCTCACCAACAACATCAATCACAAAAATAAAGGCAAACCCTTAGAGTGTGTTCACGTGCGTCAGACACTGGCCCAAGGGACTGCAGATACTAAATCACTTTGTTTGCATACATGAAGTCATTTTCATCTTGAACATGTGGACTTGGGCTCAGAAAGACCGACGGAATTAGAGTCAAGAGTAAATATGCGATTACGTTCGTTCCTAGCATCAAAAATTAATATCAGATCATATCAACAAAGCTCTCCATTAAAGTTGCTGAGATGCATTCTGTGCACCGATAAATAAGGATCTGTGAGCTAAAAGCACATGGATTGACTTGGAGAGAGTCCATAGATGGGTTACCTTCAGTTACAACGGGTTGGGCTTGCCAATTTTGGAGGCAAGAAACAGTCATTTTCGTCCACGGATGCAGGAGGGCTCTGACCTACTCACCAGAAAGTTCACAACCACTTCAACCTATATCTTAGAGCATGAGATACCTTTTCCATAAAGATGGTTGGGATCTCCCCAACCCAAGTGAGACAGGACAACAGTTGCAAATGGCGCAGGTCAAAGTCAACGCCTGTACTCATCTGTTTGCTTCAAGGGATCCTCAGTGTCTCCTGGTCAAGGAGAGCATCTTATTTATTCTAGAAATCTCAGTATCTATAGACTTTACAGGGTTATGTTCCTTCACTTGTACCTTATTTGCCTGCAACACTAATCAAGGGCTTTGCACCCAATACAGTAGTCATCAATATTTGCCCAGGGCATAAAAATTCCTATTAAAAGAGCAAACACACACACACACACACACACACAAAATTAAGCAAACATCTAAAAAATTCAAGTTCTGCCTATATTTTGAATTGATTTTGACACTCAAAACTGAGAGACTGATTTGTTCTCTAGGTATCTGGAAAAAAAAATATATTCTTTTTTGTTGTTTTCCAAAATATAAGGCGTTCTCCATGACAACCACGTACATATATTTCACCAGGTAAGTAAGTCAGAAGTGTTTTTAGCAGGTAGCTAATTTGTGAGAACAAAGACTGAGAATCACAAATGCATTTAAATGAGTATTTTAATAAATGATTGTCATGGAAACTTGAGTGATCACTGGAAATGGCACTTTGGTAGACATTGATTATGTATGTGTGTGTGTAGTATATATGCATATATATTGTGTTTGTCGATATACACCTGTACCCATGTAAATGTACACAAAATAGACATACATCTGTGCATATATAGAGGAATGTGTGTATAATTTTGTTCATTATGTCTGGGAGAAGATATCATCTGTTTTTAGACATTTGGTGGGGGGAGGGGGTAATGGAAAGACCTATAATTTATGAATTAAGGCTAGTGGGAAGAATCTACTTGTTTCTAGATATCTCGTTGTATAAATTCTGGGGCCTGTCCAACTCTCCCCCACCCACCTTCCCAGTC
This sequence comes from Spermophilus citellus, assembly GCF_964194105.1. Classification (NCBI taxonomy): domain Eukaryota; kingdom Metazoa; phylum Chordata; class Mammalia; order Rodentia; family Sciuridae; genus Spermophilus; species Spermophilus citellus. Next base: position 8,968,868 of record NC_138201.1, on the reverse strand, counting down.
ACCCCCTGAAAATGCTATTATGCCAAGTGACTATAGTCCATGGGCCCTGCACATCTGGGGAAGCTACATATTCTTCAAGGGACCATGCTATGGCTTAGCTATGAGGTGTCCCCTAAAAGCCCATGTGTGAGGCAATGCAAGGATGTTTAGAGTTATGCGAACCGGACTTTGAAGAAGAGATAAATACATTGGAAACAAAAACTGCAAAAAAAAAAAAGAATAAAGAATAAAAGAATGTTCAGTGTTGAAATGATTAGATGATGAGAACTAGCATCTCATCTGTGGATTAATCCACTCCTATGGAATTAACTGGGTGGTAGCTGTAGGCAGGTAGGTGTGGCTGAAGGAAGTAGGTCACTGGGGGGTGTGCTGTGGGGTTTATGTTTGGTCCCCGGTGAGCAGAGCTCTCTCTCTCTCTCTCTCTCTCTCTCTCTCTCTCTCTCTCTCTGCTTCCTGGTTGTATGTCCTGAGCAGCTTTCCACCATGATGTTCTCCCTCACCTTGGGCCCAAAGCTATGGAGTCGGCCGACATAGGACGGAACCTCCGAAACCATGAGCCAAAATAAAACTTTTCTTCCTTGAAGGTGTTCTTGCCACCTGTCTTGGTCTCAGTGATGAGAATCTCACCACCACAGGCCGTGACAAGTGAGTGACAAAATACAGTTAGAAAAGCTATACAATTCTTCCACAGGCCAATCTCTCCTAGAACTTCTAAGGCTGGCCTCTGACAATTCATTGCCCCTGGCCACATTGTAACTAAAGTAGATGGGGTAGGGAGAGAAGAAGGGAGGGGAGGGGAGGGGGATAGTAGGGGATAGGAAAGGTAGCAGAATACAACAATTACTAATAGGGCATTATGTAAAATTGTGGATGTGTAACCGACGTGATTCTGCAATCTGCATTTGGGGTAAAATTGGGAGTTCATAACCCACTTCAATCTAATGTATGAAGTATGATATGTCAAGAGCTTTGTAATGTTGTGAACAACCAATAAAAAAATAATAATAAAAAAATAAAACTGCTATCTGACCTTGCTATCACACATCCACATTTTGCCTCCTCAGCTAGATTACAAAATCCCTTGATTGGAAGACTGTATCTCGCACTTTCCCCCATTATCCTGAATATTTACTATTACGCTCTGTTCACATGAGCGTCTAGAAACTTTAAGACTGCAGCTTCGTTTTCCAAAAGCACTTCCTTCTACCTTTTATACTTTAGACGTCAGATCCATCCCATTTCTTTTGTAACCTACAAATCTGAAACTGTTTTCCTTAGTATGAATGAAGCCACTGTAGAAAACATAGAAAACACCAAATGAAAGAAACATAGCACATCACTGTAAACCTACTACCCAGAGACAATTAATGTTAGCAAATTGATTGATTGCTGTTATTTAATTTCCCTTTAGATTTAGTCTTTCAAAACCACCATAAAATTTTATATTCAGTTGTTCATTATATCTATATACATTCTGTTTTAAGCTTCACCTCAGGCCATTAAATATCATTCTAAAATGTGATTTTTTTTAATAGATGCATGGTGCTTCATCCCAAAGAAATTCTGTAGTTCATTTAATCACTGGCCTACAATTGTGATTTTAGGTTATTAATATTTGTTAAATTTGCTATGACAAAAAAATCTTGATCAGATAGAACTGTACAAACCTCTGATCATGCATAGATTTCTAGAAGAAGAAATACTGAGACTTCTATATATTCTCATTTAGATATGTTTCCCCACCCCACTCTCTCTTGGTGGTGCTGGGGATTGAACCCAAGGCCTTGTGCATGCAAGGCAAGCACTCTACCAGCTGAGCTATATCCCCAGCCTTAAGTACATTACCCTAAGTACATGTATGAAGACATGAATGGTGTGAATACGCTTTGTATACAACCAGAGATATAAAAAAATTGTGCTCTCTATGTGTAATATGAATTGCAATGAATTCTGCTGTCATAGAAAACAAGTTAGAATAAAAAAATAAATTTAAAAAGATGTGTTCATATCTCTGTTACAACATGTATTACAGTCTGATTTAGTATGATGCTTCCTTGTATGGATTCTTTCCCTGCATTACGAATCTTTAAAGGCAGAGATTATCTTCTGCTCATCCATCTTTTGCTTTAACAGCTTGATAATACAGTGGGTATGGAACCTAATGGACATTTGGGACTTAAAGTAGGTGAGATGATGTACAGTTTCTAAAAAAATAGATTTAACCATTGGATCATCCATTTAAAATTTTCGTGTCTGCTAAGAACCAGTGTCTGCTCTGTGTCAAGGAGTAGTTAAGCAAATGACAAATAAATGATAATCAAACTCAGCAAGGATCTCTGCCCACCCAGATATTTCATCCATTGGGTGAGGTAGACAATGAACCAAGTCAAGTGAACTGAAGTAATAAGGACCAGTGTTGTCAAGAAATGGTTTGTTATCGAGTTGTGAAAGCTTCTCTGAGGAATTAATATTGGAGATGAGATCAGAAGAGAGTGTTCAAGGGCAAAAAAAAAAAAAAAAAATGGAGGAAAATAACCAAGAACTCATGCTTTCCTGTCCCAATATGGCCTCTGGATCTCCCTCTCCTTCAAATGGGTGATGGACTCACGTAATCTCTGACCTTCATATAACCTCCCGGACCCCAAACACAGCCACACAAATTGGCAAATCCATTCTACTAAGTATCCAAGGACTCTTCCACAAGAGCTTTACTTTGGCGGTCCTGTTTCAGGATCGAATTTCATCCATAATCATCACACCTCCTTGCCCCTCAGAGATTTCACAATAATGCAGTGAAGACCAGAGTGTTCATTCACTGTCCTTCATCAACTAAGGAAAAAAAAAATGAAATAATGCTTCCTACCTCTTTGTCTGGTGGATGGGCTGAGTCTCTGTCCTATTCAGTATGAGCTACCACATACCAGACACAAAACAAATCAATATGGCCTACCCCCATCCGTCAAAGGACTCAAGGTATTCCAATAATTAAGCAGCAACGTGCGCTTAGAAAAGGCAATATCCCCAACGATTAGTGTTAAATTTAATTAATTACCTCTAAAATAAAATGACACATAAACTTTGTAATTAAGAATAATTCTTAATTAAGGAACATTTGACAGATAGGCAGGAAAGATGAACGGGATGGAAAATGGCTGATTGAGATGGGGAATTAAGCACCTCATTGAAGACATTAGCCCCGTTGTGTGTTTTATTGAATTTTCATGGCATCCCATGAACTGAAATTCAAAATGGATTCAGAGGGTACTTTAAGACCACAAATGGGCACTTTTGTGGTTTAATGTAAAAGGGGATATTTTTAGCCACAAAGACAGCTGCATTTTTATCATCTTGATCCCTCAACAATAGAAACGGGAGCCAGTTGGTGGGGGAGCTGTGACATCTGTTGGCTTTCTAAGGCACGAGCAAAGCCGTACAGCTCCAAGGACTTCATGAGGGCCTGCCTCATGGTGTATTCCAGACTCTCTCCATGGTAGGCATTTGGTAAAGTTCTGAGTGGTATCTTGAGCTATTCCATGGCCTGCTGATAACCAACCATACAAACCTGGAGAATCTTGGGTAGCAGAAGATAATAGCATAGGAAATAAAATGGAAAACCAATGCAAACATGGTCTTCCTGGGTTAGGAGTATTTCTTGTGATTTTTCTGGCCAATTACTTCATGCAATCAATTCCTCTGTCTACCCCCAGAACCATCTCTTCCACCCTCACAGAGCAGAGCTCGAATACAAATAAAACAGACAACTGAGAGGGGAAAAGAGCCACAGAATTTTGCTTTGGTTTTTACTCAGCAGTTACTTAGTTGAACAATGTGTAATGTTTTTCACTGAAAAGAGAAGTTAAAAAAACAATATTTGGGGGGGCGTACAGCTGCCATCCCAGCAGCTAGGGAGGCTGACGCAGGAGAGTCACAAGTTCAAAGCCAGCCTTAGCAACTCAGTGATATCCCAAAGCAACTTAGTGAGACCCTGTCTCACAGTAAAAAAAAAAATAAAAAGGGTTGGAGATATAGCTCAGTTGTAAAGCACCCTTGGGTTAAATTCTGGTACCAAACATAAACAAACAATATTTTTAAGGACAAGGTGAGAGTAAATGTGACCAAAGCTAAAAATGATTTTTCCCCCCAGCAGGGCTGAATAACAATTTCTTCACAAAAGTGGAAGCATAAATTTTGAAATACTAGAAGAATCTCTATAAAGTACTTTAACAATAAAAAAAAATCACTTCTGGGCTGGGGATGTGGCTCAAGCGGTAGCGTGCTCGCCTGGCATGCGTGCGGCCCGGGTTCGATCCTCAGCACCACATACAAACAAAGATGTTGTGTCCGCCGAGAACAAAAAATAAATATTAAAAATTCTCTCTCTTTCTCTCTCTCTCTATCTCCTCTCTCACTCTCTCTTTAAAAAAAAAAAAATAACTTCTTTCCCCCAAATAGTATTAAAACAATCACTATAGCAAGAATAATACTAAGTATAGTAAAATAATCATCGTTAAACTATGGAATGGGCTACTAGGAAACCATGTACCTCTAATTTTTTTTTTTTAACCTTAAATCACTAATAGAAAAAACACAAGTTTTTTAGAAACAACCCCAGTAAGCTCTGTTGGGGTCACGCCCATTGGTCTGTATTTCTGAGATTATTCTATGCTAAAGAGATTCAGTGACAATTAATATTCAAGTTCTCGGCTAACACAATGATTCAATGCCTCACATTTCCATAACACAAAACACGAATTCCGTGTCTCTGGAAAATGCTAAGGTTTCTCTCATTTTTGCATTTTGCACATAATAAGATGCATTGTGGGGAAACCTGTTATTTTTTTTCTTTCTTTTTTCTTTTCCTAACATCCACTCCTTTCTGTTTCAAGTTTAAGAATCAGCTATTTTAAAAGTTCACTTTGATTTTTTTTTTTTCATTGACGCGGGTGCCTGCCTGCTGCCACTACCATCTGCTGGGAATTTGCAGTCAACTGTTTAAGATGCCTGAAACAAAAACTCAGGGCGCACCCTTACCATTTGAGGATGCGTGACCATCTTCATCAAGATTGCATTGCTTCCCGGACAGAAACCACTTACAAAGTGTGTGTGTGCATAAATGGGCTTGCGATAGTACCACTTGCTTTTCCCACACCATTTCTGCTCGGCTAAGACGGTCTTATGGAGTGAATCAAATCTGGTGTGTTAATTCCTGAACAGTTATCACTTGTTACTGGACTTAAGTTATTTGCTGTGCAGTTTATTCCTTAGACAGACACTTAGTTGAAAAAAAAAAAAACCCAGAATGCTGTATTCTCTAAAGGGCTTATTTGCAGCCAACAGATCGTATTCAGATAAATACTCCCAGCCCACATGCGTCTCTGTTAACTGAGGACAAAACTATGCGCTATTGAACAATGTTGTTCATTTAGGGGCTTCTCTGGATGATCGGTTCTTTAATCATGTTCTTACCTGTCTTTTTTCTTTGTTTCTGAAATTTCCAACAAGGTCAAAAACAACATACAGAGCATCAGGAAGGTTTACTCATCAGAACATTGTCTTCTACACTGTAAAATTTTTAAACCATATCATAAGACTGCCCTGTAGTTTCTTTTCCCTAGACAACCCATCTACTGCCTTACTTACCCATCTTCATTTCCCAGTCTACACCCAGTGAATTTCTGCTCCATGTAGCTTCACCGGTGTCTCCAAATAGCACGGGGAGAATTGATCCACTGAGATCCACTCTCAACGGGGTTATATCTTTGGCTCTATTGAGAAGGTGTTTGGTGCTCAGCATCCAAACCTCATCAAAATATTACTATGTTCCAGGAAGGGGATCAAAATAGCATAAAAATAATCAACGATAATTTATTCGGGCAATCATAGTCCAGCACATTATTTTAAAAAGGAACCCGATGGTGAAAGATCACGAGTTTAAACTTTGAATATTTTGTCTCGCTCGTTTAAATCTTCTAAGGCTCCGTTTAAATAGATATAAAAACCCTTAACGCACGGGCTGGTACAAAGATAGCATTTAAAATGTGATTCTAAGTAGGAAGAATGGTGGGTATTTTTATTATTAGGATTGCCTCCAAACAGGTCCTCCGCTAGCTACTATCGTATTTGGGATTCTGAGCCATTTCTCAGAGAGACAACTTTGCCTCTTCACTCAACGGGCATCTACCAAGCGCATGCCCAACGCCAGACATTGTCCTCTGGCTGCCTGACAAAGCTTTCCTTCTTAGGAGAGCAGGAGGAAAAAAAAATGATAATGGAAATGTCAACAGACACAAGTTAATTGGGGGAAAAAAATAATGAGGATACCTAACTAAGTTTGGGCTGGCTGTGGGTGTGAGGCTATTTTGGGAAGTCTGAGACCTTGGTGACAAAGTGTCATTTAGGTGAGAGCTGATCTGCGAGACAGAATCGGGCGCGTCAAAATCTGGGGGAAAAAAACTCCAAGAAAAGAGAAAGGAAAAAAAAAAAAAACAAACCCTGAAGCCTGAGATGTCTCAGAATGTTCTGGAACATTGTGGTAGGGTGGTGATTAAGAGAGAAGGTGGAAGGTGATTGGGTAGGGAATGGCTGGCAGGGTCAGATCCAGTGGAAAGAACCCTTTTTAAAAATATATGCTAAGCCATTTTGATTCATAAAAATTAAGTTTTAATTTTAAAAAAACATTTTTTTCCTACCCTGAGGCATACGAGGATTTCTCAGAACATGCACGCCTGGGAGGAGTCCAAGGTCACAATCTGTCACCTCTCTCAGGAAGAGGTCTAGTTGGTCGGGGACGAGGGATAATAACAGCAGAGACCTGGATGCAATGTCACACAGCAAAACCAGAAATAGTGTCACATCTACACAAAGGAGAGCTCCATTCTATGCTTGTTTTCCTGCTTCCCAAATAAAGCTTGTAGAGGTCAAATGACTTCCTCGTCATTAAGGCTGGATATCTTAACCTGGGCAATCTGGCCACAGATTGTGCACTTTTAATCAAAATGATCAACCGCTTCTCGTTATATTATATGGAGAGGAGAGGAAAATTAAGACATTGAATGCTTTCCACAATCGAAATACAAAAGTCCTTTGGAAACCAGTATGTCCTGTTTTTCATAACTTTGAAAAACTATGGTGGTCATCAAACTCCATTGAAGTTTCCCTGATGATGTGATTCTCTACCCACTAGATTGAAAGCTCCCTTAGGTCAATGCATCATCTGTGCATCTGCTGTGTCCCCAGGACCTGAAACAGTGGGTGACTGCTTCACAGCAGACTTCACATAACTATTACGGATTTAATGAATTCAAAATGTTGCAAAGCTAATTAAGGGTGTTTTCTGCCTTGGGCAATGGAAAGTTTTATATTTTGAAATTTTTTATTTCTTGTGAGGAAAATTGCCTCAGGGTTTACTTTTTTAGAAGGAAAAATCGAGCACAGATAAAATAAATCAGCCTTGTCTTATTTGGAACAAGTTAAGGGTGATCATAAAAGAGCCGACTATTACACTATGATCTGGAAAGCAAAATGGCAGCTCCCTGGAACAGGTTGTTGTCGATCATGTTCATTTTCTTAATATCTGTCCACAAAAATCAGATCTTACTTATGAAATTCTCCTAGAATCATAAACAACGGCTACAAAGGCTTAAGCTACTCTACAGAAACAAGACTCTACATGTAGGTGAAAACCCCAAGGACGTGAAACCAGTTCCTCTGACACCAAAAATAAGGTTGGTAAATGGAACTGAGAAATCTAAAGAGGAAGAGTATTAATTGGCCTGGGGAAAAGATGATTCATTGCGAATCCTCTTCTAGGAAAAGTTATAAAGTAAGGTCATGAAAATTGATTCTGTTGTTAGCTTGAGTGTGTCCCCAATGCAGGTTATTGATTAGTTGTATACATACCTAAGGGGGTCAGACCTTCTTAATCACAGGCTCTATTCTAACTTGAAAGTATACCCTTCCAGAGGAATACCATTCTTTAAAAACAGATGAAAATTTGAAAAATCAAGGTCATGCTACAATGACATTCATAAGGCAGATTCTGTGGATGCCTCGGGCCATCTTGGTAAGCAGCCATCTTGGTAAGCCTTCTCTGTAGAATGTGGGAAAACATGTGTCCGCCATATGCCTTTTCCTCCCTTATATGGCAGCTGGAGATCAATGTGGGATGGATCCAGAGGTACTTCAGTTCCTCCCAATACATCTACCCTCACAATTCTCTCCTGAGAGGGCCAAGAGCAGCTATCTAATTAAGTCAAAGCTCATACCATATGGATTTCTTCTATCAGAAATAAAAAACTGTGACTCGCAATTTTTTCACCCAGATCCTCCCGAACCATCAGGTACTAACCATTACCAACTTTGATGAAAAAGACTCAGGCTTGCTGCGGAGGTGTCAGCCTCAATTTCTCCACATCAATCTCTAGAAATATGGACTCTGAGTTCCTGTTTGTAGTTTTATTGCTCTCTATGATTGCGTTGATAGTTCAGAGTGGGTTGAGGATAATTCTGTTCAGAATTATCCTGAGCCAGAAAACAAATTTAAATGTTCAGAACACATCAACAGAAGAGACACCCTGTTCTCTAAATGACTGAAGTACAGGAAGCTCTGTACAAATTCTACCTTTCTACCAGCATGGTGGTGGCATATGAAGACCACTCGAAAAGATCTGTTGATATAGTTTCAAACATGCAACTACCATGCTGATAAAATATAAAAAGGAGAACTCGCAGAGAGCTTGGTTACGAACAGGCAACTCACAAGAATGATGCAAGAATTAATATTTGCAACACCAACAGATCAGATTCGTTTCTTTAAATCACCAAGGTCTTTAAGAAAAGTGTCCTACATCATCAGCCCCCTTGAGGAACTGTGGATAAACACAAAATAATTATATCCCCAGAGATGAAATACCACAAGCCGCCCCCCCCCCCCCCGAGAGGGTGCTTGTTTGGATGTTAGAGTGAAGAATGGGTGTTATTGGTATTTCAAAAGGAAATCTCCCTCGGAGCAGACTGCAATAAAAACTGACATACAGATTAAAAAGGCGATTAAATATGAATGAAGCCAAACCCACTTGCAAATCAAATGCTCAGGAAAGGAGACATATCTTTTTTTTTTTTTCCTTCTAAAGAAAAGTTCGTTTCACTCATCAAATTCTATTTCTCTAGAACAACAAATCTGTTTGTGTTATCGCATACTAAGCATGAACTTGACCTTTGCAAAGCAAGCCTTGTTACTAAATAATGCATAACTGTGATATTTCTCCAGTTCCAAGAAAACCTGGAGAATATCATGGATGAGAATTTCAATGTGAAATGACAAATGTTTTCCTCCGATACGTTTGGTTGGAGTTCACTCTGGGTCCCAGGCATGCCTGAGGATGGGACTAATGACTGCCTCAGCTTTGAACACGGTGAGGCAATGTGTTTGCAGCTCACACAAGAGTTTCCAAGATGATTTTGATATGGAGTCTTATGTGAAAAGTTACATTACTAGAAATAAAACTTTGCCAACTTACTTATCATAAAACTTCATGTGGATTCATAGAAAACCCATTAAAAAAAAGAAAATAAAGAAGGAAAAGTTAATGCTGAGGACCTCAATGTACCCCCAAATGGGACCATTGATGACAGGAGAAAAATACAAGTGTTCTCTGCCTAGAAATTTAAATATGATTCTGGACCTGTCCCCCTCAAAAAAATCACCTGACTGGTTGAGAAATCACAGAATTTTGCCTCCAACAGGTTCTTAGAGGACATCTGGTATTTCTTTCATTCAAGACATTGCTGGGCTCATCTTTCTTTCTTTCTCTCTTTTATTTTCCTCAAATGATATCTCTATTGAGATATAAATCCCAAACCATGCAATTTACCTAATGAAGTCAAATTTCAATGGTTTGCACTGTTTTTGCAGTTATGCAATTATCACCAAAATTGATTTTAGAACATTTTTTTCTTTCTTCCAAGATACCTTGCAGTATGTTTTTGAGGTTCATCCATACCGCACATGTATCAGAGTTTCATTCCTTCTTATGGCTAAATAATATTATTTTATCAATATACCCCGTGTCTTCATGCATTATCAATCGATGGATATTTGGGCTGTTTCCTACCTTTTTTTCTGAGAATTCTATCTTTTCTTAATTCTCCTTGTTACTAAATCAGGCTCTTCATGAAAAGACTCTTCTCTTAGTTCTTTAAATTCTGCTTTTAGATTTGTTACAAGCCCCTGTGGTTCTCCTATTTATTATCATTCCCATCCAAATCTCTTGTTCTTAATAAATCAGCCCAGGATCTAACTAGTCAGACATCCTCAGGAGATCTTGATTCTTCCTTCTTCTCCCTCACTTGGACCTCTAGGATCCCCAAACCATGTATAACCTGCCTACTGAGAGGTCTCAACTCCATCCCTAATCCATGTCATCTATTACCCCTCAATTCAACACCAATGACTCACTTTTTGGATTCTAGGTTAATTTATTTTAGATTATTGAATAATTCACTACATGGAAAAACAAAATCCAACCTCCTCAGCAGAGTACAAAATGGCCCCATGATCTTGGCTCTTCATTTCTCTAGCCTAACCTCCCACCACGCTTCCACAGGGGCCCTCTCCACCAGCCATTTTAGGGTGTTTTTGTAGGTTGTCTACAGTGCTGTGATCTCCCTCCCCTTATATCACTGGATGGGGTATTCCCACGAACTGGATAGTATCCACCTTTTATTGTCTAAATTCAAATTGTCTGTTGAGGCAGAGACTAGTGACATGCGTAACAATATTGAGCCTCAGAACTGAGCATTAAACCCAAGGCTGCTGTCAACGATACTCTTAACAATCAGGTGATCTTCATTTCTAACTCTGTAGACTCCACTTTTATGCATCGCACCACTCACCACCTTGTACTGTAATTGTGGTTTTCAAACTTATCTCTTTCACCAGCTTGTGAGCTCCATGAAGTTTTGGGAATTGGGTCTTTAATCTTTATAAGCCACCAACTACCATAACAATCCAGCCTACTTGACAAATATTAAAATATTAAAATATTTTAAGGAATTCAAGGTACCCTCACACATCTCTCCCCACATCTATTTCACTGGAATATCAACACAAGTTTTTTTTTTTTTTTTAAAGGTGGTAGTGATAGTAGGGGTGTGGTACCTTTGTTTATCTAAATTTGCAAAAAAGCTGGGTTAAACAAAGCATCGTGTTTCTTTATTATGGGTATGTTCTGAACTTCCACATGATAATGAGCATCATCAAGATGATATAGTTTTTTTTCCCCAAAATATTTGGTCACAGGCTTCTTTTATTTTTTTTTCTTCTCACAGAACATCTCAAAAGAATGAATCACAGAGCATATTTGGAAAAAGCTGACCTTGACTAATATAAATATTTCAAAATCTTACATGGATATCCAGAAATGTTGTTATTTCCATCCTAAATATATAAATCAGAGCGTCAACTGAAATATTCAGGGTTTGATCAATTTCTAGAATCACTACACCAGAGTGCCCCTTCTTGAGGGATGCCTAGCGTCGGGTTATTTTTCTGCCATGAGTAATAACATACAGAAAGGGACTTGATGATAAAATCTAGCGTGCTTTATACATTGCTCTTGTTGTCTTTCTGGGGTTCAGAATGAGCCAGAATGACTACAGCTATTATCTCAGCTAGAAAGAGCGTCTGGAAGTCAGTAAGGATAGAGTAGAAACTGGTTTAGCTCAACCTGGACCTTAGTGTTGGAGATGAGGTGTCCCCCCCTTGCATTGGGTTAATGCAAGAATATTCAGAGGTGACACGATTGGACTGTGAGAGTGACTTAATCAGTCCATCCTAATGGGAATGCCCTTCCTAGGTGGTGACTATAGGCAGGTGGCATGTGGGTGGAGGAGGTGGGTCACTGTGGGTGTGCCCTGGAATGGTGCATCTCCCCTTCAACCCTTTGCCCCTGATCTATCTGCTTTGTGGCCACCGTGCCCTTCTGCCAGAGGCTCCTCCTCAACCTGGGCCCAGAACGATGGAGTCGGCCAGCCATGGACCGAACCTCTGAGACTGTGAGCCAATATGAACTCTTGCTCCTACACGTTGTTCTCATTGGGTGTTTTGGTCACAGTGATGAAAAGCAAACTCAGTGTCCTCAACGATAAGATCGAAACATGGGAAGAGTTTGAAGGAGAACTTGATGCAGGCAAGAGTCCAATGTTGTCTACCATCACTAGTAACTGAGCGTTGAAGGGGAAGCCCGTGGTAATGACCTTAAACAAGTCACATGTACTGCTCTGTGCTTGGGTTCTTCCTGTCAAAATAGGGTGGGATTCCATTGCCTCCGACTCCTAGCTCTGCCCTGTCCTGTTGGGATTCACTCTGTTTCATCTTCAGTCCCCCATCTGTCATTCTGGCCATTGGAAAATTGCATTCTTACTCCCCCCCCCCATTTTGAAGATGCAAGGAGTTAGCAATCAAATCTAGATTTTCACCACTGGTGGGGACACACAGAGGTAGGGGTAATTCCCCAGAGATGATAATTCAATGTCATTTCAATCTGACCTTGGAATTTCCAGTGACTTTCAGGTTTTAAATTCACCTTCTTAATTTGCTCGATTCCATAATTCTAATTGCCTGGACATACGCCAGTTAATAGCAGGGTTAAGATGGGCCTGAAGCAGACCAAACACAGAATCTGTCTAACAGACAATACTGTCTTGAATTCTTAGAAGCAGAGCAAATTCACCCAGAGTAAAATGTCCCGGCTATCTAAGGTGAACATATGCTGTTTATTCTGCCTAGTTTGCAGCTTTATCTCTGCACACATGAAATACCTATTTGATGTCACAGTGTGACTGACTCTACCACCCCCCAATATTAGCACATCTTTCTTAAATAAAGTCCCTCTATTTCTTTCTTTCTTTCTATCTTTTTTTAATGCTTGGAGTGTGCTGCTATAGTTTTGTTATCACTTATAAATCATCTCTTCGACCTCAGAAAATCTGCCAGGGCTGTGGCTTGACAGTTTTGAAGATGTCGGATGTTTTTAACCAAAGCGAGGTCTACCCTCCACAGGTTGTTCACAGCCAGAGAGGTCCGGGGAGGAATGTAAAATCCTTGTGACCACAAAGGAAAACAGAGATTGGCAAAAAGCCCCGTGACTTTGCATCAAATTGTCATGCTATTTTAAAAGCCCTGAAATGACAACTGGAAATGGGATTTCTGAGGACCAGGTAGAGCTGAGAAAATAAAGCTCTTCAAACAATCCTCAATCAGCTTCCCAGGTTGAGGAATCTGAACAAGAGCAACCTTTTCAGAAATTCACATGTTGCCATATTTAATACAACATGTTTCCAAAAGATTATGTGTATTGAGGGTGAATTCACAGACCACCAGATCAAAGGAGGCTACTAAATAAATACGTGTGCATATCAAATATATACTGGATACAATGAGAAAACCACAGAGGATTAATACACACACACACACACACACACACACACACACACACACAGAAATATATATACATATAAATGGCTGCTGGGTAATCATCTTGTATTTAGGAAGCCAAGTAAAATGAGTGAAATGTCAAATAATAATAACTAAGGAACAACTTGAAAATTAACGTAAAAGATATCACAACTCAATCACTGTAAGAGTAAGAGAAAAGCAACCTCACTGCAGACTAGTAGCCTAGGGATTTGCCTTCTACTCTGTCTCCTCCTTCCCTCTTCCTCTCTCCCCCCACCTCTCTTCTACTAGGGATTGAACCCAGGGATGCTCTACCACTAACCTAAAGCCCCAGCCCTTTTTGATTTTTTTTTGTTTTAATTTTGAGATAGAGTCTTGCTAAGTTGCTTAGGACCTCGCTGAGTTGCTGAGACTAACCTCGGATATAATGGTCCTCCTGCCTCAGCCTCCCTGGAAGCTGGGATTATAGGTAATCATCTCCATTCCTACCACTTTGCTTCTGTTTCTAAGACGTTTATTATAAAATTTGACTCTTCAATAAAAAAAGACTACCAGCTTTGTCTTGCATGACACATTTTTTTATTATTTTTTAACATGTTCTCTCGGATATTAATGTATTTTGAAAGCAAATACAATTAATGAGACCTGAAATAATTAATAGCTCTGTGTGAACCTCCACATTAAATTTTGTTTTCAAGCAGTGTTGACTCCCACGGATTCATGACTCACATAAACTCGAATTCATGAAGGCGTACAGCTAATCCCCTCCGTGACTAAATTCTAGAACCCTGAATGGGCTCTAGTTGAGACAGTGTTGGGTCTCTGGTGGAAAATGATTAAAATTAAGAGCCAGTGAAGCCATTCTGTCATTGCACCTAAGTCTCAGTTCCTTCAGATAAAATCTGAAGAAGGCCACTCACTTCCCCAACGATGAGTTAAGATCCAATAAAAGAGAGACCCCAGGGCAGATGTCTAGAGGGGATCCAGGGTGAGACCCATAGTCATGGTAAAAAGGATTTTGCACTGTAAATGTCTATTAGAAATAAAGGATGGAACCCATGATATTCATGATCCAGCATTTATGAAAATGGCAAAGAGGATCCTATTCAGATATGAAGTCAGATCATGGAATAACAATACGTCCAGATATAGGAAATAGATTTTCAGATTCAATAAATCACTTTACTTCTCCGAGGTCTTACCTTTCCTCCCCCCGTAAGCAGAAGTGTCAATAGATTTGCCTTCATATTTATGCCATTTAATCCTAGAATTGAATGAGGCAACGCACAGATCACTTAGCATAATATCTATTATTGCTATGGGGGTCCTTCCTAGGGGAACCGGGGACACCTGATGCGTCGTACTTGAGCATCATCAAAAGTTAGAATAATTGGACGATGCTATGTGCCTTGAGTGGAGAGTGTGACTAGATGGACGGGAACACTTTCACTTCACCGGTCCTGTAGAATGAATGCAGTGCCTGGTTCAAAAGAGGTTCTGAATTGGTTTCACACACACACACACAAAAATATCTTTTCTTTTCTTCCTCTAGAACTTTTTTTTCATGAGAAACCAGCCACTGCAGAATGCCAGTTTGAATGTCTCTCTGTCCCCAGACCACTGCACCTTAACCACCCACCTCGGGTGCGTGAAGCAGTGCACGCACCACCCAGCCTCAGTGAATATGTAGGTTTACAGAGTGCATATTTAGGAAAAAAAAAAAAACTAATTTACTTCTGTACTCCCGGTAGACCCATCTTGTTTTCATGCAGTTGATCCAAACTTCCAATTCACAAAAGCAAAACCTCCTTAGAACCAAAATAAATACTAATCTTAAATTCAATGTACCCTGACAGCAAATAAGTTTGCTGTGCTTACTTTGGCATGAATAAAAAGCCCACAAGGAGACTCCTTCCATAACAGCATGTTTACAAGTTCCATTACCCACTGGAGAGATTGATGTAATAAACCCATAATAAAAAGCCTCATGTTATAGATTTCTCTAATGTTTCTTATCAAAAAGCCTATATTATCTTGGCTTGGTGTATTCGATTTAAAGTAGGTTTTCCATAAGTACCTCAAAGGTAGAGGTCATTTTCCCTTAGTTTTCTATACACGCGAGAACGTTTACAGATACCTTCTGGCCCTCGAATCGGAAAAGTATGCTTGTCGGGTCAAGTGGTTCATGGTCTTAACCTGTGAATTTATTTTCAGCCTTTTACAGTTTTCCAAACTGTAATAGTTGGTTATCCCCATTCCACAGTTTATTTTTATTGTTAACCATGAGTGGGTGAACTGCTCCAGATCACATCAAACCACTCCTAAAATCTTTTTTTTTTTTTAAATATTGGGGATTGAACTCAGGGGCACTCAACCACTGAGCCATATCTCCAGCCCTATTTTGTATTTTATTTAGAGACAGGGTCTCACTGAGTTGCTTAGCGCCTCCCTTTTGCTGAGGCTGGCTTTGAACTTGGGATCCTCCTGCCTCAGCCTCCAGAGCCACTGGGATGACAGGTGTGCACCTCCACCACTGGCCACTCCTGCAACCTGAAAGTATTTTGCATTACAAATAGGTTTTTCCAGAGAGACTGCTCATTTGAATTTGGAAGTACCCTACCAGAACGCCCAAAGAGCTATTCATCTGAACTCTATAGCCAATCACTTAGATGACATGGTTAATCCTCACACCCCAGGAAAATGAGGGCGATTGATAAGGTCTGAGAAACATACTTGAATGGGAGGGTACCCAGACTTGTGAATATCTATCTTCACTGAGTTCCAGGGGCTGCTCCGCTATCCACATCTACAGAAAAGGCTTTTGCAAAGCAAGCTGTTTTTGCACACACTCTTAAAACATTAATTAGCCCAGTCCTCCTTTTGGAGACTTGACCTCTCAATAATTTATTGCCACGTTAAATTGCCCAAAAGCACTCAGGCGTTCATCGGTTCAAATGTTCAGCTAGTTCATATTGGGTTCCAGGCACTGTGTTAGAATTGGAGATTTAAATGGAGAACAGAGAGTCACAGTTGCTTTTCGTAAGATACAGTGCTCTGAGAGGGGAAAAAATGCACATTAATCAGTCACAAAAACAAATCTCTGATTACAACTAGCGAAACAGGCTCTAAAGACAGAACCTCACAAAATGCTTCTGGGCAGTTTCTTCTGGCACTAGGCCAAAATTCTTTTTCCACCGGCAAAAGTAGTTAGGATTCTTCCGTTGAGATATATATTTTGGTTTGAGTTTATCCTGACTTTCTTGGGCTTTACATCAATTTTTTTTTCTCTCTTGAAATACTATATACATCGTCATCAACAGTTGTAAAGTAAAATCTCGTCACTTGATTTCTACTCTAATTGCTTCTAAAATTCCATAGAACGCACGGTCCAATCGCCACATTATTTTTGGCTAAATATGGTCTCAATTCTAATTCCCCCTAGACAATAAAAATTGCTCTTGTTTCTTCCATTCCAGAAAGTCCATTCTACTTTTGAGATATCTCTGATAATCAGAAAGCCAATCTTAAACGTGAGCTAGAATGTTCCCCCAGTTTTTTTTTTTTCAAGTTCTGGGGCCACTACCAATAAGTCAAATCCCTTCTCCATGTGATGGGCCTTGAAATCTTTGAAAGCTGACAACCCAGCGGGGGAACCTTCTGAGACCCAGAGTGAAAAGAACCTTGGTAATGTGACAACATTTTGTATATTTTGTTTCATGACCATCTTTCTGGTCAAGAGGCCTTACTGTACTACATGTTGAAATATTCACGTTCCGTCATTTCAAATAACTCTGGTAAAGTCCAACCCTGTGGCTAAGTTCTTAAGACTCTTTTTTTTTTTTTTTTCTACATTACAGAGATGTCAGGTATCTCAGTATGATATTATCCTTCCGGCAGAATCCATGACTTACTCTGGGACTAGCCTCTATTTTGCCTGGCCAATCCCCGGGGAATGGCCGTGCATGCTAGAATATGAGGATGGGGGACAGATCCAGAGAGGAGACCACTAGATAAGTGGGAGATGAGGCTGTAGGGCCTTAAACCAACATGGAGACCCTTGATTCCACTGTCATGAGAACAGCAGAGAAACTTTCACTAGCAATCTCATCCTGGGAAAGGTGAAGGGCACACCGAACCCAGGAGACAGCTTATCATTAAAAATGCTATAAATAGAAAGACGGACGTGTGCACGCTTGGTGACCTAAGAGTGCACGCACCGACGAGATCTCTCTTTTCCAGTCCCAGCCCTAAATCTTCCAAGTGGAACATCCCCGAGATTTCTGCAGAATTCCTGATTCAAAAGGCAACTAACTTCTCATGAAGATTCTCCTTCTGGGGAGAGGAGGAGTCAAACAAGAAGGTTTATCTAAATTCTTTGAAAATCAGCATTAGGATCCCTCCTTGAGTGTGACTTCTACGAGAGAAAGGGAACACGTGGGACTTTCTACCTTGGGTACACTCCAAAACAATGGCTCAGGGAATGAGTTTCTTAAAAAGCCATTGGATTTCAGAGTGAGAGACTGACCACCTTATTGACAAGGTCCTACAGCTTCCAGAATGTTTGGCTGCCTGTATCATGTCCACAGGTCCAGTTCCTTCTTAGCTGGGTATAATATCTGTCATATGCAGTAGACAGTAAAGTGAATGAGCTTCCAAGAAGACCTTCAGAGTCCTGTTTGCTTTTATAAAATTCTATCCAGCTTGCTAAGGGTGAGGAGAAAAAGAATAAAAGATTCAAAGGGTACAGCACATATCATTCACCCCACTCTCTCCCCAAATAGTCTTTTTCTTTCCTAAAGAAATATATATTCTTCCAATCCATGCTGCAGGTCAGGACTAAATGCTTATAACTAACCCAGTTTTGAGAAATAATAACCCTGGGTTGGCTCATTCTCAGAATTGACACCCTTGGACTGGCCTCTTTAAGTCTTTGAGAAAAAGGAGATCCAGGTTATAAAAAGCATGGGGGCGGGGGAGATGGAATCTATCTCGTGGTTCTGAAGTATATAATTAAGCCCCAATTTTTAGGCTATTTCGACATGCATGATTGCAAACAGTATAATTTTGAAAGCAGCGTGATAATTAAAGTGGTAAGATTTCCTTGTGGGGCCTTCGATCTGAATAGTTCAAAGGGCTTCCCACTAGAGGGGGGTGGTTTGGACTCTCAACAATCAACCAAGAGTCCGGCCGAGCTACCAACTGGGCCACGGATAAAGAATGCTTTTGGCAATGGTGATCCAGATGCCACTGAATTCCTGCAGCTCAGCTCTGGAGCACAGGAGGTCAAACTCGTTCCCTGAGACACATCGACGGTTTTGGAGACAGAAAGCAAGGCACTAGGGTAACTGGGCCAAAGCAAGTTGTATCATCATGGTGGTCTCATGTACCGAGAGCAACAACAAAACAAAACAAAACAGAATTAACAACAGCATCGAAACAACCACCAGAACCCTTTTACGCTTCCCTAGAAAGGCCTATATTCCCAAACTGACTGTTTTCCAGATGCTTTTTGGCCCTCTGGAACCACTGACAACTCAAAAACCCACGAATCAAAAAAAAAACACACACCCTGGATTTGGTACAGACGATACGGTCACTTGGTCCTTATTAAAGACAAAGCTTCCAAACGATTAGGAGCTCCCACAACTCAGGCCCATTGGCTGCTCTTGTAAACTTATATATTTCTTTTTCTCCTTTCTGAGCTTTCTTTTCCTCCCTTGACAAGTCTCCTAAGATATTTTCCTAGGAACCACAGTCTGAATATAGAACAGAGCTCTATCTACAGATTCACTGGTAGACACCACACCAAAGGAACAGTTATTAAAGAAGCAGCTAGTGGTTAGATAATTTAAAGTATATGTAGTGAGTCTTTCTTTTTTTTTTTTTTCTTTTGGTACTGGAGATTGAACTCAGGGGCCCTTAACCACGGAGCCACATCCCCAGCCCTTTTTATATTTTATTTAGAGACAGTGTCTCACTGAGTTGCTCAGGGCCTTGCAAAGTTGCTGAAACTGGCTTTGAACTCACGATCCTCTTGCCTCAGCCTCCCGAGCCACTGGGATGACAGGTGTGTGCCACCATGCTCAGCATATTGAGGCTGAAAGCAGTGTGTTGAAATATAATCGATGCTTTCAAATAGTTGTTAAGGAGCCAGGCACAGGGGCTCAAGGGGCTGAGGCAGGAGTGTCCAGAGACACTCCAATTTCACCTACTGTAACTCACAAGGGAGACCCTCCCACTGAAGATCTCACACTTACTTCCTGTGTCTCATGCATCTCATGTAAAACCTGGGAATGGCCCCAAATGGCCCATGTATAATGAACATTATGGGCAAGACCCAGGAATCTGTCAATCACCCTTCACTTAGCAAAAAGCCCATCAAAGGCAAAGAACTCAAAAGCACATATTAACCCACACCCCATTTGAGTTCCTCGGCAGATGTCTCTCTCATGTTCTTGCTGCACACTCACCGTCGAATTTCTTCCCCCTCCCCCCCCAAAAAAAAAAAAACCTCTTTTCTCTGCTCCTCTGTGTCTTGATGAATCTCATTGCCATGTACCGACCATCACCCAAGTTCCATGAAAATGGAGTCTTGACTTCTGTGGACCGATGTACCACCTTCCGCTTTCCCGTGTGTTAAAAAACTCTTCTTTGAAAACATGATCTGGAGCTGATTGAGTATCACCTTCATTAATTTATAGTCACCATTCATTTTGGATGAAAAAACCGGGAAGGCCCAGTGTGAGCACCAGGGTTTTCCTGTGACTTGGCTCTGAACAGGTTTCCAAAAGTAGGAAGCTTCGCTGTTGCCCAAAAAAATGAAATCCAACTTCAAAGGACAGGGTTTACCAGCAACTTAAAATACTCAGAGGGAGAAAGCGTAAGTCATAAAGAAAATTCCAGAGAAGACGACGCAGAAATGTTGAAAATAATAGTCAAAGTATGAAGGAAAGTGCAGAGTTTGGGAAGTGTTTGTGGATGAAGCACCCAGGGGAGATCCAGTCTGCACCACCAAAAAATGACCTCTCATCCTGAGGCATCAATCCCACCAAGACCTGTGCCACGCTCTCCTGCTGGTGTCCTTGGACAAGTCCCAGTATCCTTTGGGACCTTGCAGGGTTTCCTGTTCATTGCTTTGCGTCTAGACACACTAGCATATCCCCTCTCTCTCATGGAGGAGGATGTGTCTATTGAGATGAGCAGGTCCCCGAGGGCAGAAACCGGCCGGTGGGCCGCATTCTCAGGAACCAGCTCAGGCGTCCTGACATATTCGTTTTGTGAATGGACACGTGATAAGATGAAGCCCCCCTCTCTCTCTTCTGCTCTAGACTCTCTCTCAGAGAGTCCATTCTTGGAGATGTGAAAAAGGGTGCATGTCTCGGAGGTCCCACGTGAGTGTCATAGGGACTGACAACATACCCAGGTGGCCCTAGTGAAGAAGTCACATGGAGGGAGGAGAAGGGCACAGAGCTATTAAGGAGACCCACAGATAGAAGAAGCACAGGGATCAGACAGGGACTTAAGGGAAGGTTTCTTTCTTTTTTTGCTTAGATCCTCTTTCTAAGAGACAAGGATGATTTTAAAAGGCCTTCCCAACCTTGTATTCAAATACATGACTCTACATCATGCACAACCACAAGAATGGGATCCTCACGAGAATAAGGGATATTCCATGTATGCTGACAAAGCATATTCTACTGTCATTTATGTTGAAAAAGAGCAAATAAAAGATTTTTGAAAAAAGAAAGAAAGGATAATTAAACAAGGATGGTAATGCCCATTTCACAATGTTGTTGGGGTTATTAATTGAATGAAACTATGAATTGGTAATGCTGAGCACATACAGAGGTTATTCTAAATATTTATTTGATGAATATGCCTTGCATTGAATGCAAGAGAATTATATACGATTAATGTTTGCTTCTTTTAGCTTTTAAATAAATGTGTTTCAGTTTACCAAAATATAGATCCATATCTATATCTCGGTCTAGATATAGATATGGATGCATAGATATGGATATAGATATAGATATAGATGATATAGATAGATAGATATAGATATAGATATGGATGGATGATACATGGAGCCGTTATAGATACAGTGGTCACTCTTGAGTATTAACTCAAGAGGGCTCTCCGTGTCTTGATGAATGTTATCAAGGAAAACGTCTTAAATGGTCTTCCTTGATCTGCGAATGTGGTCAGTTCCGTATCTGTTAATAAAAGATATTAGTACCAGAGCTGGGGTCATGCGTGGCTCAGTGGTAGAGCGCTCGCCCAGCAAAGGTGAGACACTGGGTTTGATCCTCAGCGCTGCATACAAAAATAATTTAAATAAGGATATTGTGTCCAACTACAAGTAAAACAAATATATATATAAATACTAGTCCCATTTGTTTTCAAAGCACAGCCTAGACAATTCTACACTTCCCTAACTGTATCATTTCTCAACTTGAAAGGAGGAAGAAGATTGGATAGTTTTTATCAAGTGTCTGTAGTCTATTGGAGAGTTACACACAGGATATCAGCAATCCAAACAGACAGAGTGACACTACTGTGGTGTTTTAAGGGGTTATTCCCAAGGGGAAGTGGCACTTTGACAGAGGGAGGAAAAATAAAATAAAAGGCACGATCTCCAGGGCACCTGCTTTGTATTTGTTATACACACTCAACGAGGGCTGGGCACTGCCAAAGTGTCTGCTGCAGATTACAGTTTCCTTAAAGTCTGCAAAGAATCCAGTGTCTAATTTTAAACGTGCTACTTTAGTAAAGAGTTCTGTGCCTTTTCTAAAGTGACCACTGAAACCATTTGATATTGATAATTGTAAACTAACCGTGATCATAAAATAGAAAGCAGGATCGAGATCGAGATGGCCTTATTTTTATTTTATTTTATTTATTTTTATTTTTTTGGTAAGCAGAGACGGCTGGGATTTTACAGCAATTTGGAATTTACTCAATTCCGTCCCCTGTCCTGTCTCAGCTCACATCGGTTTGTGAGGATGCCTGTCCCTGTTCCCAGGTAAGTACAAGGAGGAGTCACAGGGTGAAATAACTTGTCCGAGTTGAGTGTGTGCCTGTCGGTATAACTAACTAGCCATCCCGAGATGAGAGCCTAGGTCTCTGGACCACAAATCTTAGGAGAATTCTACTCCCTGGGTCGGAACCCCTGGTTAAAATTGGGAGAGGAGAAAACCAGACCACGGCTTTGAAATAATGGCTGTGGTCACAGAAAGCAGGCAGAGGTTTAGAAATAAGGCAGAGATGACCTATGCTTTCTAAATCCTTTGAGAAGAGGGGACGTGTCCATGCTGGTGGTACTTGTCAAGGCACAGTGTCGGGGGGGTGTGAGCTGATCCCTGCCCCCTCCAGGTTCACATCCTAACACCCTGATCCCCCTATCCTCAGAGTGGGTACAAATACAGTTACTTGAAGACAGGTCCTTGAAAAACATGGTTAAGATAAAATGAGGCCAGAGGAGGGTGAGTCCTAATCCCACCTGGCATCTGGTAAGAGGAGGAAATCTGAATGCATTCAGAGGAAAGTCCACGTGCACCCAGGCTGGGCAGGTGGCCATAGGGAGAGGCCTCAGGAAAAACCGGATTTCCCACACCTTGATCTTGAGACTCCCCAGCCTCCAGAGCTACGAGGAATTCAATTTCTGCTGTTAAACACACCCAGTCTGTGGTAGCCCCAGAAGGCAGGCTTGGTAATAGATAACGAGAAAGAAACTGAAGTGGGCATATGTCATTGTAAGATGGTAACAGGAATATTCATAGTGGACATTTATTGACCACTTATGATATCCCCAGAAATAATTCTAAGGGTTTAACCTGTTCGAACACTTTCAATGGTGACCGCAGTACTGGGAACCAAGTATTGTTATTGCTATTTACAGATGGAGAAATTGAGGCCCAGAGGGATTCAGTAACTTGAACAAACTGCTCGGCCCATGTTTAAGTCCAGGATCTAGCCCAGAAACTATAAATATTCATCAGTAAATATTCACTGACCTAAATACGGACTCCCATGAACTGAATAGTCATTTCCACAGTCTTCCTGAACCTTTCGTGCCAATCGAAGACAATTGCTGTCGATCTTGTGCCGTGAGCTCCCTCTAGGACCCAGTGACCCCTCCGTATGTGACCATGCGACAGTCCCTTATATACGATCAGGTAGCATTCGCCTAGGATCCATGCACTTGAAACAAAGTCACTTCTAGATGCCTTCCAATACCTAGTACAATGTAGATGCTAAAGGAATAGTTTTAGGAAATAATCACACACACACAACACCACACACACACACACACACACACAAACACACACACACACACACACACACACACAGTCTGCACATGCTCCGTTCCTACATTTTGTTTTTTCGAATATTTTTCATCCATGAGCGGTTGGGTCTGCAGATGTGGAAACCAAGGATACCAACACATGCACAATAATACTTTCATTTGCATCGTAGTAATTCTAAGTGGTACCTCTTATTCTCCCCCATTTCAACAGAAGAGGCCACTGATCCACAGAATCCATGACAGAAATGATCCATCTGGAGTCCTCTGCTCTGGAATCTCAAAGGCCCATACCTTCCTTCTCTACCTACACGTCTATGGAGATAAACCACAAGAGTTGGCGGGATACAACTGAGAATAAATATAGATATGTAGAAAGAGATGTGATTTCTGCACACACCTGTGTCTGTGTTTTTGCAGATTCTGAAATGTAAAAAGAGTCAGAGGTTGCAAACATGGAACCTAGCTTTTCTTTCTTCCTAAGAATATTGTGTAAAAAGTGCCTCATAGTTTCCACAACCCCATGATCACGCATTAAAAAAGGTAAACCTCAATGTTGTGGGTTTGGGCTAAGGGTGCTTTTTAAGAAAAAAAAAAATTTTTGCCTATTCCCCATAGGTGTAGAAAAAGGATACTGGGGACCAATTTTTAAATGGAACATCTTGAACAAATTGCGGCAAAGGAAAATTTGAGGCCTTGATAATTTAAGTGTTATTTTTACTACTAATGTGAATTCAACCCTAGCAAATTAAAACAGGAAGAATTAATTGGATATGCAAATGAGATTATTCAGTATATAAATCTAATTACATACCAATTTGCTTTAACAGCATGAAAAAAAGAATAAATTGTTCTATGTAAATTGATTGTCTTAAATAACCACCTGTAGCCCAACCCAAAAAGACTGTCTTGGAAAAGCTACACTGTAAAGGGCCGACGTCCAAGTCGATAACATCACGTTCCTCACGGATCTTGTCATGAGAACCTCTTTACAATGAAATTTGCTTATACTCTTGATGCACAATAAGGTGTTATCAGGTTTCTAGCATATAAGGGAATAATGTCCCCCGTCGCATTTCTTCCCCCCACACCAGAGCACAATGGATTGATAGGGCATGTTGGTTTTCTGGAATGCTCAATGCTATCCCACTCCCTAGACGGGAAGTGTGAGCAAATTTTCGTGTCTGAAAAGAATCAGGAGGAGAAATGGATCAAGAGTTCAGTCTCTCTTCATTTGGTGGTGGCTCTCCAATCTCTTCAAAAAACTGCTTTCAGTACAACCCCCTTCTCCCACCCATCTTGAAGATTCGTTTTTCTTGGCCACAGAGTTTGGGACACCTTCACTGGGACGGGAGGAATTCATTCCCAAGGCCTGCGTTTTGGAAACAGGGTCATAAGCAGAGCCATAGTAAGACACGAGATGAGAGATTCATGGGTTTTCTGGACATCAGGTAGAGCCACCGTGTTTGCCTGTAGCTGAGCGCTACTAGCATGGCACGAGACAGGAGCATTGACGGAGGGCACTCAGGGTTGGTACCCTAAGACTGGGTCCATCTTCAATAACGGGAGGCCAGAAAACTCAAATGTCTGACGTTTCTGTGATCCTCCTAAAGACAGATCCTACAGGACGTGTTGAGTCACATCCATGGAATCTTTTAAAAAATACAAATTCCACCACAGGCTTGCCAACTCAGATTTAATCCAGTGATGTTTTGGAGGATGGAGAAGATAGCATGTATCTGAACCGAGTGACAGACAGACAGACAGACAGACAGACCAGGCAAGCCCAGCAAGAAGGATGTAATCGCCCTTTGCTCTTGGCATTCAGTTTTGGCTCTGAGACTCAGGAGAGGTTCTGAAATGCACTGTGGAAAGTACCAGAAACCTAGACCTACTCAGTGCAATGACCCTCCTATTTGACTGTGAGAACAAGGGGCTGTCATGCAGCGGCTCAGCCTTTACAGGGACCCTCAGCCCTGACAGCTGACATGGATGTTGGGAGCATCATGAAGTTCTGTGCCTTTGGGGACATCATTAGAATTTTCCTTTAGGGGTTTGTTTCTCTGTGCTTCTTCCGTCCCCAGCAAGAGGAACACAAAGTGGGAAGGAGAGCCCAAGAGCTGATGCGAGTCTGTTATGGTTTGGATGTGGGGTGTCCCCCCAGAAGCTCACAAGTGACCTAATGCAGGAAACTTCATAGAAACAGAAAAAAAAAAATGATTGGGTTGGGATAGGGATTCACTGAGTGGTAATTGAAGAGGTGGGTGTGGCTGGAGGAGGTGGGCTCTGGGGGCATGGCTTTGGGGTATATATTTGTAGCTGGCCAGTGGAGTCTCTCTCTGCTTCCTGATCACCATGGGAGCTGCTTCCCTCTGCCAGTCTCCTCCACCATGAAGTTCAGCCTGACCTTGAGCCCCGAGGAGGCATGGAGCCTGCTGTCTGTGGTCTGAGACCTCTGAAACTGTGAGCACCCCCAAATAAACTCTTCCTCCTCTCCAACTATTCTGGTCGGTCCTTTTCGTCACCGCAGTGAGAAATTGACTCAAACAATGTCCAAGGGCAGACGCAGGGCCCCCGTGCTTAGCTCCCGGGCTAAGGCGAAAGGAATCGGCAGGGAGTATCGATGTTGGTGACAGTGTCTTGGGCTGAACCCGCCATCCACACCAGACACCTTTCATCGGAATAGAACAGGAATAATCCAAATGGGGTGATCAGATACAAGGGAGTTGAAGTCTGATGACAGTACGTGGATTTGAAGGAGACTCTAACAGACAGCGGTGGTAGCTTCCTAAGGCACTGCTGGGGATCTGACCCAGGAGATGAGGACACCTTTGAAAGACAGCCAAGAAGTAGTTTACTCTTTGGAGCATACCTTCCAACCTCCAGACCCAAATGCAGACGTTTAAGTGGAACCTCTTGAACAGATTGCAGCAAAGCAAAATTTGAGGTCTTGGTCATTGAAGTGTGATTTTTGCGACCAGATCACCTCTTCCGTTTCTGTCAAAGCTCTTAATCTCTACCTGAAATTTTGCCATCTATATAATTATTTGGTATCGTCTTCTCCAGCGGAAAGGCGCGCAGGGGTATCTTGTCTGTCATTTAACTGTTGTTTCCCACTCCGGGCACTGGGGAAACCCTCTCAGTGGGGCAGGCACACTACAGAACATGGCTCCATTAGAGTTTCCTGACACCAAAGCCTTATGAGGTGGCCTGAGGGGAAGAGATGAACCTGGATGAGACCGTTTGACTCGCATAGTCGAAGCCCTTCCTACACGACAGGTCTCCTGTGCAAGGCTTTAAAGGGATTACTTCAATGCAACCTCACACCCGCCCCATGAAGTATATACTCTCCCACCATCTCCACTGTCTAGAAGACGACACGGACGTTCAGAGTGCTTAGGCTGCATCACTAAATCACACAGCCTCTCTGTTGGTGGACTGCACACAGAGACCCGAGGAATCAATGTCTATCGGATCTTAAAGCGCAAGGAGAATTTCAGTAAATGGAGATAAGGAAGCAATAACAGTCACAAACCCAGAAACACAGAAATATATAAGGTTTATACCTTTCACGGGCAGGAATAAATATTTGTGTGATCACTGAGCAAGACAAGAGTAGTTGAGGACAGGAAGCATGAAAGACAGAAAAGCCATGCATTTTAGACTTGGCCATAATATAAACAGACACAGAAAATGTACATACATATCTGCATCTAGGTATATGCAAAAAATCTGCTAAGGCTGGAAGACATTGGCCCTCAACAGCAGCAATGAACTTTCTATAATTTAAGTGATTTATTTGAGAAATGAGAGTATCTCTTTTTTTTTTTTTTTTACAAAGTTGTTCTGAAATAGTTTGAGCTCCACCAAAGTTAAGGTGTGAGAGAAATACAGATATAATGAAATATATTATTCGACATCGTGCACATACAGCTTGCAATCTGACTGGCTTTAAAAATGCCATCTGTCGATTCAGGCTATGACAGAATTCTAGAAATGTTCCTTGCTGGCTCCACGTAAGCTCTGGCAGACCAGCCAGGAACACGTTTTTTTTTTTTTTTTTTTTACAAATCCACCTCCAGGATACCCAAGGGTGTTGCCATTCATTGGGCTGCAAAGGTCTTGCTCCAGTTTGGGAGTGGGCCACCCAGAGGAACCATCTACAACCAGGAATAAGACTGGGGGCTTCCTCTGCAAACATAGCAATGGAAAGGGAAATGAGAACCAGGTTTTAAGGGTAAGACTGAAAACATTGGGAGTGGAGGAACTAAAGTTGATGCATCTGTCATTCTCCGCTGGAAAATTTATTTGCACTTATTTGACAAATGTGCAGATTGTTTTAATGAGAGAGTTCCTGCAGTCGGCAGGAATAAAACAAACTGGATGTTTAAATGCAAAGGCTGATTTCGGGATGATTTTAATGTTTCCTGCTTTCGTGTCTCTGTGAAAAAATGAAAATAAAGTGATCTCCCCGAAAGCATTCAGGAAAGACATGCAAGACATTTGATATCGACGTATCGATGAAGTCAATGGAGTTTTAAATATGTGCCACAGTGAAAATACCTATCATAATTAATAGAATGATCTGGCAACTGTCAAGCACGTGACAGCATTTAATTTCACCCATCACTAAAACCTGATGCATGTGGTGCATTTTGAACAAACACAGACTTACAGTGGTGCGGTGCATTAATTTCGTGGGTATTAATGAATGCATTGAGATTTAACGAGCAATCCGGCAGGATTCTTCCAGCCGTGGGCCAAGGCAGAATGGAGAAATCAAGGAACATTTTCCGGCCCACCGTCCGATTGTTCTCTCTCTCTTTGTTAATCATCCTTATTTTTGTCTTCTCTTATCCTCTGTCCAGCTCTCTGAAGTTACCTCCCATCAGAGAGAAAAGTGACCTGATAAACGTGACACCTTTCCAAAGAGCCATTGATGAGAACGTAGGGTCCTAGACACAGCTGCATTGTGAGAAGGGCCCCTGCTTCCAGAGTCAATCAGCTAAAAGGCTCTGGCAGTCAGGGGAGGAACGTTTGATAATGAGGACGGAACGAGGGTCTTTGTATTTTTCATGAAGGACTTTTGCTTGTGTTCTCCACATATACACCTGCAACATATGTGAGCGTGTGATGTGTGATGGGTATACGCGTGCATGTATAGGTGTTTATATATGCACATGTGATAGATGTACACATGCACATGTATGTATTAATATACACATATGTGATAGCTATGTGCATGTACATGTGTTATATACACACTTGCAATAGGTATTTGTGCATACACATGTGTTTATGCGTGCACATGTGATTGGTGTGCATGTATATGCATTAAAACCTACATATACATATACATTAATACATACATGTGATTGCTGTGTGCTAACATAAATAATTATATATACATGTGATAAGTATGTGTGCATATGTGTTTGTAGATATGCATGTGAGAGGTATGCATGTGTATATGCATGTATTTATACGTATAATAGGTAGATGTGCAAATGTGTTTCTATATGTACACATGATTGGCATGTGTTTGTATGTGTTTATATATGGATGTGTGATAGGCATGTGTGTGCATGTTATGCATGGATATACACACATATCCATCAGTGGGTGTGATAGGTCTGTGTGCATGTGTGTAAGTATTTGCACAGACACATGTAGAAGCCATCCTAGGACCTTACATAACTGTCTCTGTGTCTAGTTACTTTATACCACAGCTGCTGTGTATTTTGGGAGAGCTCTTGGGGACTATCTACCATTGCTCCAACTTCCTTTCCTAAAGGACCACATCGGGTTCACCACAGGCTCCTGACCACATACCCCAGCTCCCTTGACATCCCATCTGCTCCACCAACCCACCATCTCCTGATGGCACCATCCTGCCAGACACACTTCCCTACAAAAAGTTTCTCCTTTGTGGGGGGAAGACCTCATTCCATCCATGCTTATGGGCAAAGGCCTACAGGATCTCTGCCAACAGGCCATGCCAAGTCCTATGAACGCCTGTGCTGTTAGAGTGCAGCGTTCGATCTGTTGTTTCGACAGCAGTTTTCACGTACAATGGGCCTGCGTTTGCTTTTGCTGTTCAATGTAAGCTCCAGATTGTCCCATTCTACCATCATGGAACAAATTTCCCAACGCTGCTCTTCAGTGTGCAGAAAGCTCACGTGCAAAGAAGAGCTGCGTCAGACGATGCTGGTTCTCGTTTGTAATCTTTAGCCCCCAGCTACATCCCCTTCAAGCCAGACAAAAACAGATTTTGTTTTACATATAAATGTTGATGATTTTCACTGAGTGTTTTTGCTTCATTGAATTCAATTAACTAAATTCTTTAAAAACCAAGTGTGTATTATATGCCTTTTTGAAAACTCTTTCTCTGGCAAAGGGTGAGGGGGTGGGAGCCAGAGAGCTTCCTTTCTCCTTAAGCTATTATTAAAAAAAAGAAAAAAAAAATGTCGAAACAACCAGTCAGTTCAGTTAAGCATTCAATCATTTGGCTTCATCTGCACAAAGCCAGCTAACCAGTGAAACTTTTCTTTTCCTTTTTGGCATTTCAACTTTATATAGAAATAGCAGTAGAAAGAAAAAAAAAACACTTTCGTAAAACATAAATGTATTAGACATTTCCCAAGTGATTGGGTTATTTCAGGAAAGGTGAAATTGGTTAATTTTTCATTCATTCATTCATTCATTCATTCATTCATTCCTTGATGAATGTACTGTGCCACTCTTAGACCAAATGAAGACACCTGTCCTTGAAGATCTTGGAAGCAAATACAATGTATGGAGTGTTCTAAGCTTATCAAATCACAGGAAAAAGAAGAAGCAGGAGAGGGGGGGGGAGGTTCATGAATAAGGAGGGAGGTGGGTCAGGTGCAGGAGAAAATCCAGTTTTTAGGACTGGCCCCCATAAAGAAGGGGAGATCTCAGCAGAACTTTGAGGAGGGCTTGGAAGTAGCCAAACACTGATCTCAAGGAAGATGAGATCATGGCGGATGATGGGAGAGTGGTTCCAAGGCCCCGGAGGTGGATAGAGCCTTGATTTCATTTGGCGCAAGGACAGAGTGGAACAGAATCAGGGGGACAGGCACTCGCTAGAGGGCAGGCCACACAGCAGACTCTAGAAGGACTTTGGCTTTGGTCTCTCCGTAAAATGCAGAGTGCAGGCAAATGTTCTAATAGAGGAAAGGCCTGCTGTAGCTGACTTTTTCAAAACCACTGCCCTGATGGTTGTGTTGAGAATAGATTGTAGGGAGCCAAGAGGAGACCAATTCAGAGGGTGTGTTGCTACACCAGGAGAGAGACACCGGCTGGTGACTCGGGTCAGGATGGTGGCAGGAACGGCCGTGAGAGCTAGCAGGATTCTGGAGATATTTGAAACATGACAGGAAGGAAAGAATGGCAGAGGAATCAAAGGTTTTTATCTAAGAAGAAGTCACTATCAAGTGAGATGGAAAAAAAAAACCCGGGGCAGGTGAACCAGAGAAATTGAGGAGGTGGGGCGAACCCACTGAGTCTGACCTGAGAGTATTGCACCTCGCAGTGTATGGCTGAGTAAATAATTTCAAAAACTATCCATTTTTTTTATGCACAAAAATTCACTCTGATATGCTGCTAGGGTTGCAATTAGAATGAAAATAATAAGTCTTAGGACTATCATAGGACCCAGCCATCTCTCTTCTGCACACCACACACACACACACACACAGCAACGAAATGAAAATACTAGTTTGAAAACACATCTGCATTCCCACGATCATTGCATTGTTATCTGCATCTTCCAAGATATGGAAACAATCTAAGCATCCATCAATGGATGAATGACTCAGGAAAGAACATGTACGATGAAATATCATTCATCCCTACCAAAGACATGAGACTGTGCCTTTTATCGGAGCATGTGTGTGCCTGGTGGACCCTATGCTATGTCAAATAGTTTAGATACAGGGGGAAAAATTGCATGATATCATTTATACATGGAATTAAAAGAAAATCAAATATCCAGAGGCAGAGAACAAAAGAGTGCCCACCAGGAATGGGCAGTAGGGAGAAACAGGGAGATGCTGGTCATAGAAAGCAAAGTAACAGATACATAGGATGCATAAGTCTAGGGACCTAAGGTTTAGCAGGACTGTTGGTAATCAAGTGGTACTGATGTGGGACCCATGCTAAATGAGGTGATTTTAGCTGCTCTCACCACCGAAACAACAACAACAAAATAAAATGAAATAAAATAAAGCAAAACGTGGTTAATTACGTGAGATGATGGATATGTTAATTTGCTTCACTACAGGAACCTATCTATCTGTACCCTATAACATCATTTTGCATAACTTAAATATGCACAATAAAATTTATTGTAAATTATTTATTGATTTCTAATACCTTTTTTCTATACCAAAAGAAAAAAAAAAACCAACACACATTAGGGCCATGTCTGAATTTATGGTCGAAAGTGAAAAATATCACAACAGACACCTTTAGATTGTGTATCTTGTCTTTTTTGATCAAGTCAGACTCTCTCCTAAATTTGAAGGGCTTAGAGATGTTTAAGGCATACCCAAATATTGCTGAAACAAAACACCCTTTACTGTGATAGCCCTGCTGGAGGGAGATGTCCAGCCTTGAATCACCCAGAATCAGAAGTTTAAAGGTCAAAACAAGGACAAGAGAGAGAAAAAAAGTGATTCAAGGACCCAGGGACCCCTGGAAGACTTCAAGGAGAGACTTATGAATCTGCAGGCAAATGAGGTTGGTACCGAGGTGGGAAGTAATGGAGAAAATTTTCCAGTAAGGTGAAGTCCAAGTCGATCAAGAAAAAAAAAAATAGCTACTATTTGTGGGTGTTGAACGGAGTTTGGAAGTTCCTACATGTAGCTCACTGAAGACTGGCCACTTCTCTACCTGTCTTGTAGAGGCAGAGTTTATTCGAAGAAGGGATCAGCCATGGTCCAAGGTCATGTAGATTAACAGTGCAAGGGGTCAGATTCTAGGCATGACTCCTACATGCAGTTCAAGTCAGATGAGCAGTGAGAGGAAGAATCACTAGGAGTCGCTTTTGTGACTGGGGACTAGAGATTTTTGGAAAGGCACTTAGATAGTGACAGGCAGGAGCAGGACATGGCAGGTCTAGAGGGACCTTGGAGGTTGGGCAGATACCCCGGGTCATATTCCTGGGGACAGCTGTAGTTCAAGAACACAAGCTACTGGCCAAGAATCGAGGATGCCCGGGAGTTGAATAAGCAGAATGGAAATTAACAGGGGGAGGGATACAAATCCCAAGAGGGATGTTCCAAAGCTTAGTGATATTTCCTCTTGATGCGAGGACCATCCTGGATGACCTATCTGGGCTCCTGCACTACACAAGCTGAAGAAAAATCGCTAAAATGTGTGCCCTTTATTTTAGAAATCAGTCAAAGGAAACATGAGCTTATTAAAATTGTTATTTTTTTTAAAGAGAGAATGAGAGAGGAGAGAGAGAGAGAGAGAATTTTTAATATTTATTTTTAGTTCTCGGCAGACACAACATCTTTGTTGGTATGTGGTGCTGAGGATCGAACCCGGGCCGCACGCATGCCAGGCCAGCGCGCTACTGCTTGAGCCACATCCCCAGCCCCTAAAATTGTTATTTTTTTAAAAAAAAACTCTGCATGTATAGAAAGAGGAAATTATATACCACATTTACAAATAACTAAAAACAGATACAGAAAAATACAGAGGGCTGTGTTGTCCATTCTAAAGCAAGTGCATTTGAGATGGGTAATGCCATTCTGTTCCTTAGCAGCAAATGTCTTTGAATAAAACAGAAAGAGTCTTCATAAAGTCTGACACCTTAAAACTCCCCTGCTTAGGATTCGGTTAGGATTTGATAGCACCGTTTGGGTTTCATGCTGGATACGAGGAGGAGAGTACTTACAAAGTCATCAACAGGTGTAAAGTCAGACCAGGGAGCTTGGATCTCGCCCGATAATAAAATGCCCTGAGAAGAATTTTCTATTTGTTTTCTAAGCCATTTCATTTCCAGGTGAGCTCAGGTAGGGGAGAGCAGAGATGGTGTCTGGTCTGCATCCTGCGTGAGGTGTCTCTTAACAGGTTGCAGGTCTCACACTTCTCCTGTCAAGTGACGGCATGGTCCCTACAGGCGGTGAGCGTTCACCGTCCACGTCTAATTGAACCAGACACATTTCCTGCTGCTCAGCAGGAAGGCAGGAGACAGAGAGGAGAGGGGATGTGTGTATGCCCATGGCGGGCGATAGGGAGGAGGTCCTGAGAGTAAGTGGGCTTGGCTGAATTGTCATCCCTCTCCTGATGGCCCGTGGCAGCTCCTATCAAGATCAAAGACTCTTGCAAGCTCTGAACAGGACCAGAAAAAGTCAGAACAGGAAAAGAACAGGGCAGGTGTTGGGGGTGCCTCCCAACTAACAAATCATTCTGTGGGCCCCTTTGAACATCGTTCAAGAGAAAAAAAATGGAGGACCAAGGGCAGAGATCACTGGATCCAGTTATTTCACCATGAAGGAGCCAACAGACATATGGAAAATAGATTATGCAGGTGCATGAAGGCGTACATAGATACACAGGGGCCATAGACCTTTTTATTGTTGCTCATAATATCTTCATTTTCAAATTCTATTTTAGCAGGGAATAGGGCTTGGCTAAAATTATTCACAGAGGAAAAAAAAGGAGTGGGAGTTAGAAAAGTCAAGAGAAAAAAATTTTGATATCAAATGAAAGTTTGGGAAGCCAGGCACGGTGGCACATGCTTGTAACCCCAGCGGCTCAGGAGGCTGAGGCAAGGAGGATCTCAAGATCCTAGCCAGCCTCAGCAACTTAGCGAGGCCCTGAGTAACTTAGCGAGACCCTGTCACACCGTCTATTTTGGGCTACTATAACAGAAAACCACAGACTGGCTAATTTATAAGGAACAGAGATGTACTTCTTACAGTTCTAGAGGCTGGGATGCCCCGGGTCTGGGGCCTATATTCTTCCTGCCATCTTTTTGTGTCGCCCCCTGGTGGAAAGTACAGGGAAAAGAGCTGGCAATACACAGACCTGTGAGTGCTGGGAAAGTGGGAGGGGCAAGGCAGGGGTCTCCTCCTGTTGCCATCAGGAAACTAATCTTGTCGTAACTAAGTCATTCCTATGGTAACGACATTCTGAACTTTGGAAGACACATGCAAACTTTGAGGTCAAGAGCAGAGACCAACTGACTTTTGGAGATGGTCACATTGATCCAACAAATTTTTCAAAAAAAGATGTAGACAGAAATTAATTTTTTTTTTGAAAATTGTTTTTAGTTATACATACACAGAATTTTGTTTATTTATTTTGGTGTGGTGCTGAGGATCGAATCCAGTGCCTCCTGTATGTGAGCCACAGCCCCCAACCCAAGAAATTTGAACAGTTAGCCAGAATGAAAGAATTGAGCAGGTAAGGAGAGGTTTCAGTTTAAATGTCATCCAGCCACATCGTTCAAGAGAAAATAAATATTCCGTAAAAACCTGAAAATTCCTCTGGAGGTTCAGAGAAGGATGCTGATCTACATTTGGATATTACTCCAAAAGTCATCCTTGGGCTGGGGTTGTGGCTCGGCGGTAGAGCGCTTACCTAACATGTGTGAGGCCCTGGGTTCTATCCTCAGCACCACATATAAATAAATAAAATCAAGGTATTGTGTCCACCTACAACTAAAAAATAAAACAAAATAAAATAAAAAGTCATCCTTTGGATAACTGATTCATGCTATGTCTGAACTTGAAGAAAATCATCTTCATCCTAATTCTGGGTTAAAAAGAAATTGCCTGTCATATGTTTAATGAGTCTAATTATTTGTAGATGTTGTTAAAAATAAGATCCTTCCCTAGAATCCTCTACAACTAGCACCGAAGAGTCTCTGAAACAGCAGTTTCCCCAGGAAGCAAAGCTTATTTGTTGTAATAAACAAGTACAACTACAGGCGCCGGCCAATTTTTTTTTTTTTTTTTTTTTTTTTTGCTACTTAAGAGAATTTTTTTTTAAAGTCTAATTCTCTAGTATTGAGTCTTTACAGACTAGTTCAAGTGGAGCAACGTCTAAGAAAAATGCCACAGAGTGAATGTTAATGTACTTATACATCAGGCTAATACATTTTTCATTTAAGGACAGAATGGATGCTAATACATTTGTGTAGGGAAACTAATACATTTTTCATTACCTGAAACGCAGAGTAGACGGTTTCCCCGAGTTACTAATGAATTTACATGAGATCCCCCAAAGAACTTGGAAACCATTTAAATGGGTTTCCCAACTACTGTGCTCGCCTGCTCACGAGACCACAAGGTGGTAAAGGACAGCCCAGGATCTGTAGAGAGTAGGCGGGCCTTTCTTTATCTACCGACCCTCTCAACAATATCAAAAGGAAATGGAAATGAAAATAGAAAAAATGGGAGGTTTCCACTCTATTACGTTCCTCTGAGTATCCCATTTCTTCCATTCATTTCCTGACCTGGGACAAAAGGAAATGGTCCCTCCCACCGCCCCCCTTCCCCTTCCTACAGGGCAAGTAGACTTTGAGGTCAAGAGCAGAGACCAACTGACTTTTGAAATTAACCTCATGCCAGCAAGCTTATGAATGCGATGCTTCTGCTTTCTTGGGGACTCTGACAGTTTGAAGATGAGTGTGACCACTTAGAAGATACTTTGGATCCAGCTGTTTTTATGATTGCATTGTTATTACTAATGAAACAGACATGCTGGATACTTTTGGAAAAATCTCCACCCAATCAAAAGATATGCTGCCTGTCTCCAGTCAGGGGAAGCTCAAAATCAAGGCTGGGTGGGTTTCTATATGAAGATGAGAAGCCAATGGACTGATGGACACCCCCCAGGCCACCAAACAGAAGCTCTCACAACTTAAAAGTTGGACCATGTAAGCAGGGTGTGGTGGTGTACACCTGTAATCCCAGCAGCTCAGGAGGCTGAGGCAGGAGGATTGCGAGTTCAAAGCCAGCCTCAGCAACTTAGCAAGGTGCTAAGCAACTCAGTGAGACCCTGTCTCTAAATAATATACAAAATAGGGCTGGGGAGGTGGCTCAGTTATTGAGTGCTCCTGAGTTCAATCCCGGTACCCGCCCAACCCCCCCAATAAAAAGTTGGATCATGTGTTGACGTCTTTGTGCATTAAATATAGACAGGAGCAGGCTTTGGAGGCAAAGTCCTGAATGTACCTAGTGTGTCCTAGAAGGTCATCCATTCAGCAAAACTTCTGGATGAATCCGACGTCTAGCAGGCAGGACAGGCACAGATCCACTGCCTCTAGGGGGCGCTACCTGCCCTGTGAACAGCTCCAGGGCTGTGCGCTGGATAGGGGACCTTGGTGAACTACAGCTGATGTTCAAAGGACTGGATTCCTTACACCGAGATGGCTAAATGATTTCAATGAACCAATAACTATACAGAAGAATATTTTTTTTAATAAAGCAACTTGAGGCCAGAGCCAGATACCGTACAGTCTTAAATACATCTGTTGTTACTTGTAATGTTTCAATTATCCATGGTTTGGGTACTTAAGACCGTGTGGATGGATGGCAAACAGGGTGTGCGTAGTGTTTAGATTCTGATCTGGGTACTCATTCGCAGAGGGACCTCGAGTAACTTAATCAGCTTTTCTGCCCTTTGATTTCATGCCCCCCAAACAAACACAACACTGATAATACACATCTTGGGCAGAGTCAAGAGAATTAAGGGCAGATTTCAGGTTAGGTGGCTGGCACACAGTTGCTCTGAAGAACCATGAGATACTTCCATCCCTGCCAAATGGTGCGATGCTTTGGGATCCTTGGTAAATGTAAGTTCCACAGGTGGAATTCCCACTAAGAGCCCTTGGACGGTCCCCTGCAGAATGCTTCATGACACTGTGGACAGAGGTGCAAACCTGAAGCTTGCTGAGTGGATCTGGATGGCCTCATGATTCTCGGAGCCTGTGGAGCATGCATCTGGGGCCTGGAGGGACATATTCTACCTAGAACATACCCCAGAGGAAAGAAGAGCACAACCGATTTGTTCTAGCATTCTGGGGAAATTCACAAGTGTTCGATTTACTGAAAGGCAACCAGTCCGTCTGGAACGTGATACAGGAAGTCCTCCATGCAGTGCCTGGGTCACATGATCACATCTATCATTATAGGAGATGGAAATTGGGCTATGAATGCCCCTGGGGGGGTCAACTGGGGGGTCGCTTGTAGTACATGGTAATGCTTAGTTAGGGGTCTTGTTGTCCTGGGATTATGGGATGTATTTAACATCAAATTCACTTCCCTTTTATGGTGCATAGGAACATCCGGCTAATCCCAGGGGGGGTTACTAAAACATTTGTGAGGCTCACTAACAGACACATTCCACTAACTGCACATGGCTATACATAATAAATGAACTCTTTCAAAACTCAGTGTTCACCACCGTAATCTATCACGCCGCATGGATTTTAACCTCAGCTCCACCGCTTGCCTTTATTCTGCCTCCTGCTCATTTCTTGACCTAGGAGCCTGAGTTCCCAAGTGGCAAATACAGAGAAAAAGCATCAAGCATGACATCCGAGTCCCTCCTTTTTGGAAAACATCAAGGAGGCTTCATTTTCTGGAGAAATTATGCCTTGAACTATTTCTACTCACACAATTGGCCCATAAGGACGAGACCTGATGGGAACACAAAGAAAACCTTTTCTTACTGAGGTCAGTCCATACTAAATGGAAGTAAACTATGTCATCTTTGAGGAAACTCAGATGGGCTTGATCAAGTACAGCGAGTGACTTGCTTTCGCCCAGGTAAATCTTTGACGAAAGCTAATAAGACTCCTGAATTCTACTTACATGATTTTAAATTTTATATATTTTTAAAAAGGGAAGCTCCTCAATTATTGCTAGCGTTCCTAAGATTTATTCAATGCATAATATACACACATGTACCTACACACATACACAAACACACTCCCATGATAAGATACAGATGCATCACAGGCATTTCTCTGAAATTTTACTGTAATTTAAGAGAGAAATTAACAATATTAAGTTATCGATTGTTTTTGAGCATGACTTATGACTTACATACTAATAAGGGAGGACAGTAGGTTGGAGCTATCATGCAAACTAAAGGATTCAGTAATAGGGATACAAAGACTGTAAATATTTTAGTCTCACATGTCCCTTTGTGTTGTATTGCAATATCTGAATCCTGACATGGTAGCCTAACAGTGGTTACAGAGACCATGCAAACCAATGGTTGTGTGTCAAAACTTTATTGACAAAGTAAGTGGAGGGCCAGATGTGGTTGGAGAGCCAATTTTGGCTTGAGGCCCTCGTTTGTTGGCCCCCTAGGTAAAGAGACAAGGTAACTTAGCAAAGTATACACATTTTCTCACAGAGAAATATAGAAGAAAGCTTCAAGTTGAGTTTCTGAGGCAGGATGGGCAGGAGAATGATCATCGATTGATATTTGCAGGATAAGGTATCCCAGAGCATCATGCCATTTCTAATAATTCATGTTTCCCTTTTAGAAAATAACAACAACAAAACAAAGAAGAACAACACCTAGCATCAGGTCAAAGAGGTATCACATATTATACCGTCAAACAATTTGCGGCATGACAGAAGTAGAGTATATTTCGGGAATTGTAGAGGCCCAAAGAGGACCCATGAATTATGTCAGACTAAGTGGGCTCATGCTAAAACCTAGGCCGCCGCCGCCGGCTTCTTCTTCTTCTTCTTCTTCTTCTTCTTCTTCTTCTTCTTCTTCTTCTTCTTCTTCTTCTTCTTCTTTTTTTTTTTTGCTTTTATCAAGTTTACAAAGTTATGTTACCAGCCTTCAAGACTGGTATATCATCCCTGGAGAGGATCAGCAGTCTGACCATCAACGTGGCATGGGACAGACCAGGGACACACATTTTCATCAGAAATTAGAGACATTAATCCAGAAGTTGAGCAAAAAGAAATTAGTAATAATCAGCTATTTGGGGGAAACAACAAAAAAGGTGGTTGTTCAATTAGATGCTCTGTTAACCTACTCTGGTGGCCAAACAGAATTTTAGGCAGCTTAGACAACAGAGACTCTCCCCCTCACTTTTCTGGAGGCTGAAACTCGAAGATCAAGTGGTTGGCAGGGTTGGGTCCGGTGACGGCTCCTCTTGGGCTCCTAGGTGACCACCTTCTCTTTATGTCTGCACAGGGCCTTATCTCTGCATGCATCCCTGCTGACCCTCCCTCTATCATCAGGACACACTCATGTGAGATTAGTGATATCCTCCTGCGACCATAGTTAACCTCAATTACCTCCTCCAACTCCCTTTCTGCAAACAGAGTCACATCTGGAGTCAGAGCTTCATTTAGGAGGAAACACACAGTTCAGTCCATAATACATGTCCATTTCAGATAATTTTCCATAGACCACAATTTCAGATAATTGACCAAATTAAACTATTCTGAGGATCCACAGTAGCAGCACTCTGATGTTTTAGCCACACAATTGGAGAAGCTTTTCTCAGGGAAAAAAAAAAAAAAAAAAAAAAAAAGGAAAATTATCTCTCTCTCTCTCTCTCTCTCTCTCTCTTTTTTTAACTTTTTTGGTTATGTCTCATTCCTAATTTTTTCCAGCCCAGGAAAAAAATCATTGGGTGATTAAAAAACAAAACAAAAACAAAACACTTTTCTTGGTCATGCCCCCCTTCCAAATGATCACAAGATTAGGTTTCTTTCAATAAGGCAGTTGAAAGGTCTACAAATCAGACATAAAACTACAGGCTGCAGGATGTTCCACTGATTTTTGAAGATTCCAATGTGATTTTTTTTTTCCAATTTGGGGCCACTGAGAGGTTTATGCTCATTTCACTGAGACTGATAAAGGCGATCATGGGGAAGAAATTCCACTTCATCATTGCCTACTGATGGTAATCAGAGAAATTTGGAAATCTTCTCTCAATCGTCTCTTAGATTGGCACAAAACTACATCAGATATCCATTGCGTTTTTATCTAGAGTGGGAAATAGTCTCATGAATCAAATCTTTTGAAGACATTTCCCCCCTCCAAGGTCAGAGCCTTGTGGAAGAGCGAAGTTGGTCTCTGCAGCCATTTCTGTTACGGTGTCCTGCTCTGGGTCCCTAATGTACTGCTGCAGCCTGACCTCCCTGTTACCAGGGTTCCTCGATGACTACCTCCCCCCCAACATCAAATTTCCCCTCATCTAAGAGGTTACTTTGGAAAGAAGCCTGATAAACTGATAAAAGAACAGAGACTAAACCTGTTCGGACACACTGAGCCTCCTGCCTCCTGTAAGTCTGCTTTAGCAGAGTCACCTGGAGGGAATAATGGTTCAGCCAGCCCACCGACGGGATGACAGAGATGAAATTTCACAGTCACCAGGCCAAAGGAAGAGACCGTTCAAGCCACCAAAGCCATGTCAGCCACCTTGTACCTCACACTAAGATGCAAACCCTATTTGATACACAGACATGCACCTCTGGGAGGATCCAACAATGGCAGGAAACTCAATAACGACAACTTTCAAAATCCTGAGAGATGCCTGTTGACAGAAGGAAACCTGAATCACATTCCCCCAAATCTGTAAAAAAAAAAAAAATCTGTTCATTAATCTTAAAATTCATAATACATTTATCTTAACTAGGGAACAGTGACCTATTTATTTGTGAAAACAGAAACATATGACAGCTCCCGGCAATGTCATTTCTAAAGATGACAGAACTCCTTAGAACTCCTTGGTCAACCAAGTCTCTTGCCACCCTAAGATCAGCCGATTGAAATGATTAAATATAGTTGAGACCTGAGAGTTTCATGAGATTATATGCTAGAAAATAAATGTAGCAGGCAAGAAAGACGTATGAAGATCCACGTCAGAATTGTGAGAAATAAAAATCCTAGAGGGTCTATTTTTAGAACATTCAGCCTTGATCAGATCCACCCTTCCCGTTTGCCCGCCCTAATTCTAAAATTAGCCAATCACATAGAGAGTGATCCTGACCTCCTCCAGAGTGAAGGGTGGAGCTGACGTGGGGTTAGAAATATAAGCAGGTACACCTGCAGCCCAGGTGCTTGCTAGCCAGACCCTGGTACCAAAGTTCAGGTGTGCCTCGCCAATTTCGAAGCATACGTTTGATTTCTTGCAGCACTTCATTATTTCTGACAGAATGCATGCTTTCCAACTCCATGAAGGACATACTTTTAAACCACTAAGTGTCATAACTCTGAAAAGAGTGGCACCTCATACAAAAAACGCAACACACAGAGTCCTCGGCTTCAAAGGAGGGGGACCACTGTGTCCCAGCTACACGGGGCTTGGGTTTTTAGCACTGAACGTTCTGCACCTCAGGAAACTCCCCAATGCCAGCCAATGGAGGGTGGGTGGGAGATAAGGTCCTAACCAAATCAGATAAGCAGATGAGCAGAGTGAGGATCAGAAACCAAGTGCAGAGGGAGCATAGACACATTAAATGCTAGGGTTTTAATATGAATAGAGCCTGGCGCAGTGGTGCAAGCCTGTAATTCCAGTGGCTCTGGAGGCTGAGGCAGGAGGATTGCAGGTTCAAAGCCAGCCTCAGCAAGAGTGAGGCACTAAGCAACTCAGTGAGACCCTGTCTCTAAATAAAATACGAAATAGGGCTGGGGATTTGGCTCAGTGGTTGAGAGCCCCTGAGTTCAATCCCCAGTACCCCACACTATGCAAAAAAAAAAAGACATAAATACAGATTTACTTCTATGTATCACCCTTGAATCCCATCCCTGAGTCACAGAGAAGGTGGGAAATGCTAACCCTGTGAGAAGCCCAGACATGCTGTTTCTGCCTTCTTTAGATTTTGTATTTCTGGCGTCTAGTACATCTGAGTCAACAAACAAACAAATTGACCTAGCCTCTTGTATTAGAGACAAACACCATGGGGGACATTAAATTTTTATTAGCTCAAGTAATTACAAGCAATTTTCTGTCTGTTTGTTTTTTTTAGCTAGAGTGTAGCCATGGATTAAACATGCAAAAACAACCACTTCCAAATCCACACTAGGCTTTCTGCTTGCATCATGACTTCTTTTTCCCTCCTAGCTGATATAAAGGGGTCGTATGAGATCCACCTTAATTCTAGGAAAACTAGACCGTGATATTTTTTTTTTTTTAATAAGACACAAACCACCATCCTAAGAAAATAGCTTAACAGGCTCATCCACGTTCAAAAGAGCTCCAATATGAGTGAAAGGGTCCAGAAACTGGGAGAAGATATGTGCAACCTACAGAATTAGAAAATGTCAGTGTCTGGATTATTCAGAACTTCTCCACAATGAAGGAGAAGACAGGCAATTCCCTGAAGAGAAATGAAGGAGCAATAAAATGAAGTCAAAAATCAAAATTATATATGGAGATGCCACTTCCAACCCAACAGGTTTTTTCAAACATGCCGAAATCTGATAATTACAAGTGTCGGCAAGAACGTGAGGGACACTGAGACTCTGTTAGTAGAAATATAAATTGGACCAACCCTTTGAAAAACAATTTAGCATCACAGAGGGAAGGCAGTGATGGGATTTTAGCTTCTTGATTTAATGGTTCTGTTTCTCTGTCAGGTCCAACAGGAGAGGTAGAATAATATTCATAGCAGCACTTAGTGGTAATAGCTCTAAAAAAGAGGCTATCAATTAAAAAACGGATAATAAATTGTGGTATATTCATTAAAAGAAGAGTTGACTGAAAAACAAAAGTAAAATAAATGTTTTAAAGCAAGTTGTAACCACACGGATCCATCTCAGCAACTTGAGTGCCAAAAGCAAGACAAGGTTCCAAATTCTCTCCGTTCACACCCCGTATTTAGAAACACATGTGGTAAAGCTATTAAAGCAAGCAGTGGGAAAATATGCCCCAAATTCAAGTTGGTCGTTATATCTGAGGAGAGGAAAGAGAGCAGGATTCCCAAAGAACATTCTGGAAATTTCCGAGTTAATGGCATTGATTCTTTTCTTGCTTACAGTGCCCTAAGATGGCATGAGATATGGTTGCTCTTTGTGTCTTTCACATACTTCATGAATATTTTTTTTGTATATTGAGCCAATGTTTATTAAAAATAATTTTAAAATAGAAGATAGCATCATTGTACACTTCGTATCATACGAGGTGGGTTCTGGGGTGCTCTGGGCCACCCAAGTCTGCTCACTTGGCTTCTCAGGGGAGGTGCAGAGGATTTGGTAGGTAGGAACGTAGAATAGGTAGTACTCCCATTTTTAGAGCATGAAGCTGAGGTTTAAAAAGTTAAAATAATGCACCCAGTGTCACACACTGAGAATTTAGCCGCACATTAAAATCAAAATCCAGGCATTCCAATTCCAGAGCGAGGTCTCTCAATCCCAGCGGGTCCTCTACCTACATAGCACAAGCAGAGGGAAGTGGAAGTGGAATTCACCCCCAGCAGTCTGAAAATCACAACCTGTTCTACAATGGCCTCCTTCTTGCCATTCACATTCCCAAGTTTGACCAAGAAAAGGAAAATTTTAAATTCATGGTGAATACCGACTAGTAGCATCAGGTACCGAACACATATAAATAAAAGCAGAACTTTTTTTTTTCTCCTCAAGCAATTTTTAAAAAAGAATTGAACCCTTAACATGCTGATTTTACCTACCATTGACATCTACTGTAAGAGTCGATGGCATTTTTAGTTTTGTGTGTTGTCCCCTTGAAAATTTTAGATCTCTGCGAAACCCAGAGGTGCTTTCTCAGAATCATATTTCTTAGTGCACAAAGTAACATACGTAATGATGTATACAGAAGTATGATTTCAAAAATATTTACAGTTTTGTAATAAAATACGTGCTTGGGGGCCGAGGGCGTAGCTCAACGGTAGAGCACTTACCTAGTGCCAGGCTCTGAATTTGATTCCCAGTGCTGCAAAAAAATGTGTGTCTGTGTGTAGTGATTAGTGTAATACCTCCTAAAATTTCAGAACAGTAAAAAAAAAAAAAAATTAAACAGGATTTTATTAATAAGAACTATATAGCTCAGAGGCTGGGGTTGTGGCTCAGTGGTAGAGCGCTTGCCTA
Organism: Spermophilus citellus; assembly: GCF_964194105.1. Lineage (NCBI taxonomy): Eukaryota > Metazoa > Chordata > Mammalia > Rodentia > Sciuridae > Spermophilus > Spermophilus citellus. The sequence goes on along the minus strand of NC_138201.1, from coordinate 8,924,037 downwards.
GCATGTGTGAGGCCCTGGGTTTGATCCTCAGCACCGCACAAAATAAAATAAAATAAAATAAAAAAGGCATTGTGTTCATTTGTAACTAAAAATAAAAAAGAAAAAAAATTCAAAAACTTAAAAAAAAAAGAAATATAGTACGTGAATAAATCAGGTTTATTTACCACCAGGTAAAAGCCACTGTGAACTGATCATAATTTCCTGATTATGCACTTACTCTTAACCCAAAGAACTCCTAACTTTCAGTGGATATAGAACCGAGGGTTTGCTCTTTTTCTACCTGTGAGCTCTGGCCCAGGCACCCCGATGTCCTGCATCTTAACCTGCTTTCCCAAGCTCACCTCCCGGGACTGATCTGGTCTTTCCCTGCAGGGGACACCTGCTCCCTTTTTTTCCTGCTGACTCCCGTCCACTCTAGGTACTTGATGGTTTTCCCCCTGCGCATTCCCAAGCCCTGTGATGAATCCAGGCTCCTGGGTGACTGCCGTCTTTTGCATGCCTGGTCCTGCACCAGGGAGCTGGCCGTTGGGTGATTCATCATTTACGCCACACAGCCCTCTCTCCCAATATATAAGTTTGACAAAAGGCAGAGCAGTTTGGGAACTAGCAATCATCATGCTTGTTTGCACAAACCTGATTTATGTTTGCCTATCCCCTGACCTCCCCCCCCCCCCCGCCGCTGTCCACAATTGCAGTAGCAAGCTCCGCAGGAACAGCTAAATATCATCTCAAAGCCTTGGTAAAGCTGCCATGTGGTCCAAGAAGGATTAATAGCACACCACCAGAATATCTGTGCAGCGATCCATAAAACTCAGAAATGATTGCCGAGCTTCAGGACGAGAAGCTCAAAATGACAAAAATATATGGACCGTGAATGGGTACCGGGAGCGGGGCGGGAAATCAGGAAGGGAAACACATGAGAGCAAAAAAATGTAAATAAAAGAGAATGAGTCTCCATCCAGGATCCTTCAGGAAGCTCATGCTTAGTGTTTCCAGGCCCCGTACAAGATCCCCCTCAAGGAAGGTGGAGATGGAGGGATTCTGTCATGTCTGCCTGAGCCAGAGAGCCGTTGTCTATAATGCTCTGCACCATTAACCAAGGTGGAAGCCAGTCTACCCTCCAGGACGCAGTGTGGATCTCCAACTCCACCTCTTGGTTTGCAGCGGACTCCTTGACCGATACAGGACAATGACTTTTACTCTGTATAAAGGCAGCATTGACATTGGGTAACAGAGAAAAGTAGCTCTGTGCCCCCATCATTATCATTTGACTTACTTTCACACAAGGAGACTGCATCCTTAAGGGGTGTTTGAATCAGAGCGCTCTGGTCTCCAATGGCAGCTTGTCTACACCCGCTGTACCGATGTGGGGTGAGAGTTAAACATCTCTGAGTTGCTGATTTTAACTCATCAGTAAATGGATATATCAATGTTATAATTTGGAAATGAGGTAGCCCCCCGACAAGCCACTATTAATGCACAAATATTCAGAGGTGAAATGATTAGATTATGAGAGCTGCAATCTAACCCGTCGATCCTAGATTAAATAGACTGACTGGGTGGTACCTGTGAGCAGGTGAGGTATGGGTGGAGGAGGTGGGTCACTGGGGGTGTGTCCTGGAAGGGTGCATCTTCCCGGGGGTGGGGGCTCTTTCCCCACCCATCTCTCTGCTTCCTGATTGCTATGTCCTGACCTTCTTTCCGCCTTCAATTCCTTCCGCCATGATGTTCTGCCTCACCTTGGACAGGAGCCATGGATTTGGCCCTGTATGGACTGAGACCTCTGAAATGTTGAGCTCCAAATACACTTTCCTTCCTCTAGGCTGCTCTTGTTGGGTATTGGGGTCACAGTGATAAGAAGCTAATGAAAACAACTCACACTCAGCCTTACATGATGGCTTTGGAATAGGCTAAAATAATGTCTATGAGGGTCTTCTCCAAAGGTCTGGCCCACTATTAAAACATGCAATAAGTAGTTATTCTTGGTAGGCCAACCCCACCCTCTGGCCCCCCACCAAGCAAGGATTGAGCTCAGGGGGAGCCCCCACCACAGATTAACCAGGCTGGGGAGCCCTTGACGTGAACTCCCTGCATCCTAAGGTGAAGCAAGGTCACGATCCCACATAGTGCACCGGCAATCCAGAAGTCAAGAAGCAAGATGACAGCCCAGCACAGCCTGTGGCATGCCACGCGGGGAACATAAAAGAAGCCAGAGAAGACGTCCATCTTCGGAGAAGTTAAATCAGAAGCGATTTTGATTCCTTGGCGAGACACGCTCAAGATTTCTGCAAACTATTTTGGGAAGGGGGAAATTAATATCAGCCTCTGGGAAAAAAATGTCACTTCATAGTTAAACATGTTAAATACATGTACATTGTCATCGATTCCCATTCCACGGAGTTAAGTCATTCTCTTCCTGTCATCCAAGTGTTGGGTGAAATAGAGGCGCAGACCTGTCCAGGTGATTGTTACAGGTATTGAGATGGGCAATGAAAACCAGAGTCAAAATTCTGGTGAAGATTAAAAGCAACTGATAGAAGAGCAGAGGCATCCCTTCTAGAAAAATCTATCAATTCTGTGAACCTCATGTTTTTATTTTACAGTAGCCATGAGGAGAGGAAGAGGAAGAGGAGGAGAACATTGGAATGTCAGCCTTTATTGAGAAATGCATGTGTCCAACAACCTACCAGGATTTTTGCAGGACTTTTCTCTTTTTAATCATCCAAATGACCTTTTAAGACCGGCATGGATTTAATTTTAGAAAGTAGGAAATTAAGATTTGGTAAAGCACATTTAACTCATTTGTGCTCAAATAGGTACTTCTGAGGGCCAAATTTCAAGTGGTTTTCATTTCATGCTTACGTTGGTTTCTCTTCAAACATAGAATTTCCTTCTGTTCGATATCTAACCAAGGGGCCCACAAGGAAAAGTCGTGGGTCACCAAACTTGATGCCTAACAGAGGCCTTCTGGGATTAGAGTGCTTTGTTTCAGAGGAAGGATAACGTTCGGTGCAGGGAGGGCTACTTTGGAGTCTAGCAATGTACATCCTTCTGTGCAAATGAGGTTTCCCAGTTTTCTGAAATCCTACTTATTCCACGCACGAGGACTTCCTTGTGGAAACAGGGTCTTCGCTGAAATCCAAGCAATTATAAAAGATTAAAAGCAACTGATAGCAATATTTACTTTACAAAGCCGAATCTTTTATGCATGGAATAAAGGTATGCGGGGGGGGGGGGGGGGAGGGGGGGGCTGCCGGTTTATCTCCCCGTTTATCTTACCACTCAGAACTCCCTAAACCCTTCGTCAACTCTGTGAGTAGCTCAGATGCCATGATCCTGAGAAGGGAAATATGATTTGATGGGGTATGGCATTGCTCTGATTTCAATGACTCCACCCTTTATGACCACCTGTATGGCAGGCTTACTGCTAATTGTCATAGCTCCACAAGGGATTGAGTGTCCCTGCGTGGTACATGTCTGGAGAGAGACTCTAATGCCCTCCGCTAAGGGCAGGGAGATGCACTGGGTACTGAAACGAAGAGCAGAGAGCGTGTGTCTTAGGAACAAGAGAGTCCAAAGTGGGAAGAGTTAGAGCCATACGCTCTCACAACTGCAGATAAAAAGAAAGGTGCATGGAATCCACAGCGAAGCTCTGTGGACAGAGGAGAACGCAAGCCGCTGTACCCAAGGTAGTCCATGCTGTGTTATTAACGTGCCTAATCAATACAAAAAAAACATTTTAAGGAGAAAAGTGCTTGTTCCTTCACATTTTTTTTTTAAATCAGGCAAATAAAACGTCTTCTCCCCAATTCATAGGCTGCTTAGATAACCCTGGGAACCAGAGGTGACTAAATTTGCCCATTTCCCCATAACTTAACTGCACGGTTCTGCTGTCAATCATCGTCCAGCTGTGACGTAATAGCCATTCATTCTCTGATAAACAGTTTTGAGAGACTTTAAGACATAATGGGCTGTAGCGGGGTGCTGGGGCTCAGTGGTGAAGCGCTTGCCTAGCATGTGTGAGGCACTGGGTTCGATTCCCAGCACCACATATAGATAAATGTATAAAATGAAAGATCCATTAACAAGTTAAAAAAATTAAAAGAAGAAAAGAAAAAATGGGTTGTGTAATTCTAGAAGTTCGGGAGGCTGAGGCAGGAGGATCTCAGGTTCAAAGCCAGCCTCAGCAACTTAGTGAAGCCCTAAGCAACGTGGCAAGACCCCGTCTGAAAAGAAAGAAAGAAATAAAAATGGCTGGGGATGTGGCTCAGTGGTTAAACACCCATGGGTCCAATCCTCAGTACCAAAAAAAAAAAAAAAAAGAAAAGAAAAAAGGAACACAAAATAAAGGTGTTAGAGAGGCTACAAATGTTTTCCCCATAGATGACTGTTGGGATATTTTGACTCTATTCCTCAAGCAGCTGGTTTGAAAATATTTACTGCCCAGGTGATTTTTCTGTTGTGTACGTGTCTTTTTTTTTTTTTAAGTTGTAGATGGACATGATATCGTTATTTATTTTTTTATGTGGTGCTGAGGATCGAACCCTGTGTCTCACACATGCTAGGCAAGCGCTCCACCACGGAGCCACTGTCCGTGTGCCTGAATGCATCTATATCCCTACTAGATGGAGCCTCACTGGTATTTCAGTCATAGTGTGGCTGGTAGCAAGAGACCCAGAACAGGGTTTTCCTTATCACATCTGATCTCGATGATAAGTCTTTTGGGAAACTCAGTATCACCCCCCCTTCCTCCGGTTTCATGGGTACCCATATTTAACACATGCTTCTGAGATACCAGGGAGAATTCTACATGATGCTGAGGATGCAAAGATAAAAACATGCTCTGCCCTTGAAGAGCTTACAGTCAATGGAAAGATCACAGAAAGTCCATGAGGTAACATTACTGCTACCATCTTGGTATTATGAAGGGGCAGAAGAGAGGCCCCCAGGCCAGTCACTGATACTCTCTGTGCTTTATAGATGATCAGTTCAACGAGACAAAGTAATTTCCTGAGTTTCTGCAATTACCTGCTACAAGAACTCTCACTCTAACCCAAGTCTCCACAGTCTCTATTTATCATCCTCTGAGCAACACCAGGTTGCCAACGTGTCTGAAAATATCTAACACTATGAAAAGAAGTCTCTCTGAGCCATTCTGGTTTCTTCTCTATTTTTTATTTTTTTTAGACTGGGACGCTACCTGAAACTTCTTTAGGGTTCACCGATGGTAAACAACAGAAGCTGTGTGATGTGAATAATGTTCAGGATCAACATCTCTGGCAGGAGAAGATTGATTCGGTAAGATCAAAAGGGCTTGAGACTCTTACCCTGGGGACATCTTGAACAGACTGACATCTCTGGGCCTCAGTTTCTGTTTGTAGAATGGGCAGACTCCATGAAGGCTTTGCAAAAATTAAACGAGTGTGTCTGTACACCTGTATAGTCTGTACGCGTGTGTATTCTGTACACACCTACGCCCATATACACATACATTCATACATATATATATTCTAAGTACTGTATTCAGAGTTCTAAGTACTCTATACATTTGTGTATATATACACACCTATACATACATACATGTGTATGTGTACATTGTGTGTGCGCGCGTGTGTGTGTGTGTGCATACATGCCTAGATCCATTTCTGGCCCACAGGAAGCATGAGCACCACTAGGTATATTATTACTACTTCTATGCAACAACTTGCTTCTATCTTCTGAAAATTTCCAATAGTTTCTTATAATGTGTTCAATAGATCACTTTTTTGTTATTTGGTACTGGGGATTGAACTCAGGGGCACTCAATCACTAAGCCACACTCCCTGCCCTATTGTGTATTTTATTTAGAGACAGGGTCTCACTGAGTTGCTTAGCACCTCACTTTTGCTGAGGCTGGCTTTGAACTCACGATCCTCCTGCCTCAGCCTCCGGAGCCCCTGGGATTACAGGCGCGCACCACCACGCCTGGGTCAGACAAATATTTTTATGTGCATGCTTATCTAGATCTCAAATGTAAACATTTGGCCATTTCCGAAGCAACTTTTTGAAAATGACGCCTGCTTACACAGAGATCATAACTAAGAAGAAACAGCACTGTATTTGGGAACCATCCTCTGTATTCTTTGGCTTAACTGTGAGAGAGCTACCTCCGAAAAGAAATCAGGGCATCTCCAGCAACAAGGAGTCTTAATTTTTTTTTTTTTTTTTTTTTTTTTTTGCCAAATAAAGTAATTAGAGAGGAATTTGTGGTACTTAAATGTTATTTAAGGAAGAGATCAATCTTAATCCTTGCTTCATCCGTTCTAGAATCCTGTTTTTGATGGGAACATTGGCAGATGCAAAATAAATAAATAAAATAAATAACACACAACACACACACACACACACACACACACACACACACACACACCCTTAGGACCAGAAGAAAAGTCAAACCAGATCCTTTTATAGGTCATTCCTAAAGACCAGGTATATCTCGGCTTCCCTTACAAACACCTTTTTGTCTAACGAGTAAATCTGTCCAAACTTTAAAATTTCACTTATAATAATTACAGTGGAGTGATCATTGTACAGTTCCAGATATAAACGAAAAATCATTAAATGTCACGCTTACGGTATGTAAATAACACTCGAGCTTATTTGGGATGAAAGGGTTCTGGGAGACTTCACTCCATTGTCTTAATCCAAAGAGATCTCCATGATTCGGTTAAGACGGGGGCTTCTGAAGATGCAAAGTGCTTTTAAGACACCCGAATCCCCTTACCTACCTCGAAATGGGGACTTTAAACTTGTACAGATGTTCAGATGATCAGGGGGAATTTAGGCACAAACAGATGAAAGATTCTTTCATATTAGCTCCTGACACCTGCAAAGTTTAATTAAGCTGAAAGTCACCAACTTCTGCACAAAATGCTGACAGGTGGCTCTTTAATTAGTCACTTTTCCCATCCATGAGCAACTTGTGCAATCCCCTGTTATACATCGGCTGGGATGCTAGCCTTGTGGCGGGGCTTAATTAATATGATATAGACTATTTAACAATGGTGTCCTTGTTTGATTTAGGAAGCCAGAGCAGAGAGTTTTATGGCTGAACCCAAACAAACAACAATGGGCAAAAAAAAAACCCCAAAACACCAAAAACCCAGTTTTCAAAGCCAGGCAAAGCTGATCTCAGCAAACTTTCTTAGTCTTTCAGGGAAACTTTGATGAAATGAGCCGTTGCTGGCTGTCATGAGCCATCAATTATTTCTCCGCCGACTTGCTGTCAACCAATTTTCAAGACAAACGTTTCAATAAATAAGTGCTCATCAAATTTTTTTTTTTTGTTGTTATCCAAATTATACTTTAGGAGGCGCCGAGGAATTAATTAAAAGAATGGTGTGGGCCCTTCTCTGTTTTATTTTTCTCACAGGCAAGTGAATTCCCAGGATCTTCCAGGAGTTCCTGACTGATGCAGCCCAATGTTTACCCGGCGTCTCTCCAAGGATGTCCCACATGCATCTCAACCTAAATGGGACCCAACAGGACCCTCACAGTGCTCCCTCCTCTCCCAAACATCCCTGCTCCTCCCGTGTGGGGCTCTCGATCTGTGCTTTCTTCTTGAGGGGGGAAACGGGGGGGGGGGTATCAGGGATTGAACCCAGAGGTCCTCCACCTCTGAGACACCTCCCCGGCCCTGTTTTGTATTTTATTTAGAGACAGGGTCTCACTGTGTGGCTGAGCACCTCCCTGTTGCCGAGGCTGGCTTTGAACTGGAGATCCTCCTGCCTCAGCCTCCTGAGCTGCTGGGATGGCAGGCTTCCCAGTCCCTATCTTGATGGGGAGCTTTGCAATGGCTTCCCACTCTACTTTGAATCAATGCCCATTCTTTAACCTTGGATAACGGAAACCCCACACCATCTAGCCCTGGTACACTTCTCTGACCTCCTCTCCCTCTCTCCAGTTGGCTGGATACAGACCCTGCTAATTCCTACCACAGGGTCTTTGCACCAGCCATTCCAAGCTGAGAAAGTGGTTCCCTGGATGTTACCTTTCGGGTCCTGGATGCCGACTTTTTCTTCTTTTAGTTGTAGATGGACACACTATCTTTTATTTGTTTATTTTTATGTGGTGCTGAGGATCGAACGAACCCGGTGCCTCACCCGTGCAAGGCAAGCGCTCTACCAGGAGCCCCAGCCCCAGCCCTCTTTGATGTCTTTGTGAAAATCATTTTGATTTTAGCTTCAACTCCATTTCCTCAGAGAGAGGATGTCCCTGACTATTTACAGTAGCCACTCACTGGCTTGCTGTTGAGGGCACGTTGTCTCACTTTGTACTGCTTTTGAGGTTGACTTACATTAGGGTTTGGATGTGAGGTGTCCCCCAAAACACCATGATGTTCACCCTCACCTCGAGCCCAGAGGAAGGGGGCCCACTGTCTGTCTATTCAGACCTCTGAAAGACCCCGAAGAAACCTTTCTTTCTGTATGATTGTTCTCATTGGGTTTTTCAATCACAGCAGCGAAAAAGCCAATTAAAACAACGTTATCAGGTCATTTATTTTTTCTTTCTACAATACAATAGAAGCTCTATCAGAGCAGGTACCTTTCCTGCCTTGTTCATGGGTTGGTTCACAGGGATGAGAACAGGGGCAGACACTGAGATGGCTCTCCTCACTTTGGGCATGGCTATCGGCACATCGGGAGAGATCTACCGAGGCTTATTCCAGATGAAAGCAGAAAGAAGCTCTGAGCTGATTTCCTTCAAAACAACGAACATTTGAATTGTCATCGGATTTTTATATCAGTCAGCCAGATACGACTCTCTGCTCACTTAAAATTAATGCGGTACGGCTGGTGGGTAGCTGAAGAAGAGTAGCCTAGCATGCATGAGTTCTTACATTCCAACAGAACAACTGTGTGCACACAGATCCACTAACAATAAGTGGTGAACTGTTGGTATGAGAGGTATCTGGTCTTGTGCATGCACTAGAAGGTAGCTTCAATCCTAACACGAAAATTATAACCCCAATTAGTCCCACTAAAATCTCTAAGGTACTGTAAACGAAGGTGATATATATAATACGCAGGGCTTTGTGTTTAGCATCTTATAAGGTGATAGAAGCAAACACATATAAAATGCAGACAGAGCTCTAAGTATACTAATGAGCACACACAGATTGCAGACCCTGTCTGGCCAGTATTTTATTTCATTGCGTTCAAAATTTCCCCATGAAATTTCAACCCCAGTGTTCTTGGGGTTAAAGTGAGAGACACGGCTCATTTCGACGGTGCTGCATCTCCCCCTTTCATTTTAAATGTACAGAGTCGGACCCGAGTACACGAAACCCCTATGCGTTGGTCTGTCAAGTCTGTAAAAAAAGAGACATCATAAAGCAGGGGATGATTTCTTGCAAGAGTCAGATGCAAGAAATGGAGCACTACAGCTTATCACATGAAACCCCTCATTCCAATAGTCAAAATGTCTTTTTATCGACCTGGTCTGCCTCCCTGAAAGCAATATCTTCTCCACTGAATTTCCTTCGCCATCACACACCCCTTGCCTTGTGAAAAAACAATTATTAATGTAAGATGTGTCTTCACTTCAAAATGGTGGCAAAAGCATCTGTGTGTGCACCGTATCTATATAATTGGTTACGTTCAGTTGAATAGGTTTGCACTGAAAGCGGGTGATAGAGTTTTAAGCCATTAAAATGGTATCCACTGGGAACATTTAATAAGCATCTTCATAGACAGGGCATTATAATATTCCATCCTCTGTGTAACCTGAATAAAACTGGGAAACCCAATCGTTTGTTTCACTGTAGGCTTACGGCGCTCAGAAGAAATGTTCATCTGGTATTAACAGAGGTTATTAAATTTTTATAACCATTTGTGAAAGAGATCTCCTAGGGACAATGCATCCCATGAAAGAGAGACAAAGCCTCTCAGCTAGGTTCCTCACCAACTGCTCTTTCTTCTCTCAATGTTCAAGAGAGCCTCTTAAAAGTTTCTTGTTCTTTTTCCTCTTGTGGTAGTCAGCTTTGAGTCACTATGACACAATACCAGAGAAAATCAACTTATAGGTAAAAAAAAAAGGTTCATTTTGTCATGGTGTTAGAGGTCTCAGTCTGTAGTCACCTAGCCCCATCACTGTGGGCTCAGGGTGAGGCAGAACATCATGGAGAGGCGGGTAGAGCCAAGTAAAGCTGCTCACTTAATGGTAGCAAGGAAGTAGAGCAGCAGAGAAAGAGCCCGGGACAAGGCATAGCCAGGGCATGCTCCTCAGTGGCCTACTTCCTGGAACCGAGACCCACCTTCTAGATTTCCCACTAACTTCTAATGAACCATAGGATAACAAACCCATCAGGGAATTCACCCATTGAGGAGATCAGAGCCCACATGATCCACTCACTTCCCCAAATCCCAACCTCTGCACATTCCAGATCTAAACCATAATATCTCTGTTCTTGGTCCCCAAAACCCCCAACCACTCTTCCCTTGGGTACCTAGACTCCTTCTTTCATGTGTATCTTTCTGCCTTTTGAAAAAAAATCTAATGGATCTTTCTCGGTTCCTTTCCTTCTCTATTCCCCCCTTCCCTAGGTATCAAAAAACAAAGTCCAAGCCAGATGGGTACCAGGCGTCTCAGGGAACAAAGAAGGGAGATGACGGAGTATGAACACAGAGAGCTCACCCTCACTTTGGGAGCTCACAGAGTGAACACATTTCCCTAGCCTATCCCCCACTCTCCAGAAGAGGAAACCCAGAGAAGCAACTTCTGAGAATACCTAACCAGATACATTCATGACCCCGCTTGAAATCCTTTCACTGCCTTCAAATCCATGGATACTAAGAATCTGTTATGATCTTCCTTTCTCTAAAGTCAAAGTGGCAATTGTCAAGAATACAAGTAACAGTAAATGTGGGCAAGGAGGTGCGGGGAAAAATTATGAGTGTATACTTATAATTTGCTGCTAGGACTCCAGATTGGCGCAACCATGATGGAAGGTGGTATGGAGAGTCTTCAGAAAGCATGAAATGAAACCATCATTTGACCCAGCTGTCCCACTCCTCAGTTTATACCCAAGGGACTTAAAATCAGCATACTGCAGTGACGTGGCCACATCAATGTTTATAGCAGTCCGATTCACAATAGCTAAGCTATGGAACCAACCTAGATGACCTTCAACAAATGGATGGATAAAGGAAATTTGGTGTATATAGATAATGGAATATTACTTAGCCTTAAACAATAATGAAAATATGGCATTTGCTGGTAAATGGTTGGAGCTGGGGAATATCATGCCAAGAGAAATAAGTCAATCCTGCAGAATCAAAGGCAGAATGTTTTCTCTGATATGCGGATGCTAATTCACAATGCGGGTGGGTCAGGGAAGAATCCAGTTAGTTTGGATTAGGCAGAAGGGAGAAGGGAGGGGAGGGGACGCGGGGTAGGAAGGATAGTAGAAGGAATCAGACACTGTGACCCCGTGTGCATATATGATCACAGGACCTGTGTGATTCTACATCATGTAGAACCAGAAGGATGAGAAATTTTACTCCATCTATATATAATATATCAAAGTGCATTCTACTGTCACCTGTAACTCATCAGAACTAATTTAAAAGATAAAATAAAACAAAAAGAATCTGTCAGGAACCTCAGTTGCTACTGGAATTGGGAAAAATCAAGCCCATCTTTGTCTCTATAAATAGCAACAGTTTCTAGGTCAACAACCAGGCTACTGTCTCTTCTCTTTAGACCTGGAATTTGGGCTGGGGACATACTAATTTTGTCATTGGCTGGCCACCTTGGCCTGCCCCTTCCCTTGGTTGTCACCTGTCACGGAGGAGTCTTATCACGAATGGAGGCATTTTTATTAGGTCTAGAATTTTTGGTCCCCCCCAAAAAAAAAAGACTTTTGGGAAGACCCTAGATCTTCAGGGTCTTCATGAGTTCAAGGTCGCACGTGTTACGTGAAAACTCGAAACACAGTAGAGGTGAGGAGTTTGAGGTCTGTCGCTGTCCAACACCGCGATGTCCCCACACGTCTACCCACATGGCTCACAGCATCTATAAAATGGATATAGCATCAACACCTGTTGGAAAGACTCAGGATGGTCACTGAGAGAGTTAATACACGCAGACGTATTGCGACGGATGTGGAATGTGTTGTTGTAAGATTCACGTGAAAATAACTCGGGTGGACAAAAAGACGCATTATTGGTGCAGGCATCTTAACACTTAATCAACTGCAAACTGAAGCACCCATTTCAGGTCTAATAACTTTACGTCATGTACTAGAACGAGCAGATATCAGTGGGATGCAAGGGAGCTCGCTCTATTTCCAGTCAAGGAGCGCCGAGAATATTCACAGTGGCTGTTTTCCTGCTTGACGGTGCGTTTCTATCTTTTAAACCTTCTCAGATCAGTCACTGGAGAAACCTATTCATGTTTTTGTTGTTGTTGTTGTTGTTTTTTTCCCCAGAGAAATTCAGACTAACAAAATTAAAAGAAAACGTTGTCCTGGAATCCTCTCGACCTGGGATTTGTACATTTACGGACCCTTCGCCCACCCGGTGGTGCACACTTGTGATCCCAGCAGCTGGGGAGGCTGAGGTAGGAGGATCTCGAGTTCAAAGCCAGCCTCAGCCACAGCGAGGTGCTGAGCAACTCAGTGAGACCCTGTCTCTAAATAAAATGCAAAATAGGTCTGGGGATGTGCTCAGTGGTCAAGTGCCCCTGAGTTCAATCCCTGGTACCAAAAAAAAGAAAGAAAGAAAAGAAAAAGATGAGGATAGTGGTCAAATCATCTAAAGACGCGCCCACCCGTCAGACACACTCTGACACACACCTTCTTGGGTTCCCCTTTAGTAACAGAAGGTCACAATTTTAGCAATGAATGTGGGAAAACTTCCCCAGACTATAGACCGACACATTAAAAAAAAAAATCAGATTTCCCTCAAGTCCAATGGAATAAAAATGTCCTACCCTCCATCTGCAGACAGGAATACAGGGGGTGATTCTGGAACATTCTTCTAGGAGACGCTTAGAAGGCCCAGGTCCACATTGAAACCCTGCCAGAAGAAAATTTAAAGAGGATCCCTGTTCCTGGCCCTTTGCTAAGCAATCTGCTTCTTTGTGATTGAAAACCCATATTCATTCCTTGATTAAAAAGTATCGAGCACTTCATGTGGGACAGGCAATATTCTGGATGGGTAGAGGGGTGTAGGTGACTAGTCTAGGTCTTCTTGGGATGTACGTTTTATGTAAGACAATAAAAAAATAAGTAAATCCATAGCATAACAGACACTAGTAAGTACTATGGTTAAAAGAAAAAAAACCTATAATGCACTAACAGACAATATTCTATTCTACATTGACTCCTCATATACAGACTGTCACCAGTCAATAGACACTTCCTACCTAAATATGTGCAGCTCACTAGTAGGCACAGAGACCTCTACAAGACACCTTCCTCTATTTCAAAGGGACAATAACAAAGAGATCACAGGTATTGTGTATGGGGGGTGGATAAATTCAAGATGAAGGTGTGTTTGAAATCAGCGATAACATGAATGCAATGAAACAGAAGGATACCGCCTATAAGGTTACGCCAACATAAAAGTACCACTTCACCGGATGCAAGGGGGAGAATTTATCTGAAAAAACCATACAATAGAGATTTCTATAAAAAGGAAAAATATATCCTTCTAGTTTTTAGGTGATGGTTCAGATAGTATGATGTTTTTATATGTTAATCGTTCAAGTCCCAAAGACATATTTTCTTTAAAAAAAAAATACAAATAAAAGGAACCAGAATGCATGTGTAATTCATAATGTTAATTCACTTTTTAGAAGTTGGAGAGCTATTTTACCGAACAGACTGCTTTTGAGAAACACCTATAGTCTGTAAGTACACATTAGCTGTTTCATTGTTTAGAAACCTTTATTAAATTTTAGCCCATTGCTGCTGCTGTAACAAAACACCTGAGGCGGACTACATTATAAATAACATTGGGTTGGTCACTTACATTCACGGAGGTTGGGAAGTCCAAGAGGAAAATACCCTCCGGTTTGGGGGTGTCTGGGAAGGACTCTTTTCTTCTAAACAGTCCCTTGAACAGCTTGTGCTCCCATAGTACAAGGCAAAAGGACGAAAGGTGCAGAAGGACCTCCGCTAGATCCCTGCATTCTTTTTACAGGACATCCATGCGGTCTCCTGACTTACCACTTTACAAAAGGTCCCTTTCAATACCTCCACAACGGGGATTAAATTTCAGCACAAAGTTTGGAGAGGACATACTGGAGCCACAACAATAGTGACCAGCACGTGAAAAATTTGTATTTGATCTCTGAAAAAGGCCAGTAGTAATCCAGTCTACGTGTCCTCAGAATGGCTCACTGCGACTTGGCTAAAGGATTGGGGGGTTCGTCAACTTCTGCTGTTGACTACCTCAGGAGATGTGGAAAGGAGAGTAAACGTAGCTTGTATATTGGCTACAGGTACCAACAGGAGTCCCCGTCGCTGGGGAATATATTGCATAGAAAAGATTTCTATGAAATCTCCTAAGGGTGGAAAAATCAGGGGGGTCAGAGAGGTGGCCACCAACTCCCTTCCTAACTATTGCACTCAATGCATCTTTTTCAAAGACACAGGTATTAATAGCATTGAGTGCCACAGTCAAAAAATGTGTTTCTCTGTCTTTGCTCCCTCCCACTGACTCCCAGTGCAAAATGCTTATGAGATGTTGGCTGAAGCCCTGAATCATGTCCTGTGGTCAGTAAATAAGGAGGGTCAAACAAGGCTTCAGATTTCGCCAGAGTCAAATTATTTCAGTTCCTTGGCTAGATTTCACAGTCGTCTGATTTTACTGAACGGTCAACTTAAACATTCTCAGGGAAGCCTCGCGTCTGAAAATGATTCAGCCATTCTTGAGATAAAAAAAATAAATAATATTCTATTATGTGTTGATATGGTATGGAACAAGCTAAGTCCCCCAAAATGATGGAGACGTGGCTTGTGGGCAAAATACAATGGAAATGATTATTTTGTTTTAAATATATTGAACATTTAAAATCATCAGATACTTCTAGCACACAGAAAAGTTCATAAATTATTATGATACCCCGGGTACTCAAAATCCGATTTTATAGAGAACATTTTATAGTTGGTTGAAGATAGGTCTATCTCCCCTCTTTAGCACAGCATTTTGAAAAAGGAGAGATTCAGTACAAATATGTAATAATAAATCCCACTGTTAGGTATAATTATAATGCATCCATAAAAAAATATATATATAGTAACATTAAAAAAAAGGATAGATTCTGCTAGGGGCTTCTCCATACCTCCTGCTGTTTTTTTAATCAGCTTTCTGAATCTGGTATGTGTCGCACATTTTCATACTCTTCTTAACAGTGCACCGACACAGGTGCACATGAGCCTGGGTGCACACACGGTCACGTGCCACACAATAATGTTCCAGCCGGTCACCGACTACACGCTGGGTGTTGGTCCTCAAAGTTACCATGCAACCAAAAGAATCCCACCATCTGGTGACATTGCAGCCACTGGTAGGTCATACAGCCGTGCTTTGCTCACCTGCTGGTGGTGATGTTGGTGTAAAGAGACCCACCGTGGGACCTGTCACTCAAAGAGGGTTGAAGCTGGGGAAAGCATGAGATACTTGACCATGATAATAAAGGACCGTGTTCCTGGCTTATGCATTGACTATACTATGCTTTAAATTAGTATTTTAGGCTACATAAACCCACTTATTTAAAAAAAATGAAAAGTTCTCCGTCAGACAGCCTTTTTGTATCCTTTTGAAGTTCTCTAACTTAACATTACATTTTTGTAGCTATTTCCCTTGATACCTGTGACTTTCATTCAGCTACTTTATTAGACAGTACTCCATGATATGAATACGCTGATTATTCATTCACTCCCCTTTTAGTGGACACGTAGGTTGCTCCTACCATGTTGCTATTACAAAATTGCTTCGGTAACCATCCTCGTATGGGTCTTCTAAAATATATGCACATATTTGTCTAGGGAATATATACAGAATATCATTGCTGGGCTGTAGGTGACACACAGTCAGCTAAAGTGCAATGTTCCAACTGCTCTAGAGTAGGACTGCAGCAATTTATAGTGTTTCCTTGCTCAGATGACATTTTCCAGGAAAAAAAAAAAATCAAACCAACCAACCAACCAGCAAAGATCCCAAGCAGATATAGTTTGAACCAGACACCAAAGAAAAGGGTTTTGAAGGACAGGTTAGTTGGAAAGTCCACACGATTTCTATAGTAAGGGAGGCTCTGGGTCAATTTGAGAGAAGCTTAAAAGCTTTGAAAACCTGGAGATGGGAGATTGGGAAAGGAACGCACGGTGACATCACGGTCAGGACCCAGGGGGGAAGGACAGGGCCCACCACCCTAATCCAGGGGTCTGGAGGCTTGAATTTCTGAGGTCCTCACTTCTAACCAATTTTGGCAAAAACAGGCAGAGGGCCCAGGAAAAGGGTGGGGCTTCCCCACAATCCTGAATTTAAAATGGTAAGTGTGGGCTCAACCTCCACAAAATGTTTATGAGCGTGCACCAAGTGTCTCTGAAGATACCCATCTTACAGGGGGACGCCCTGGCTCCTCTGTGAGTCTTCTTCCAGGGGGCATCTGCCCCCTGCCACACACTGAATGTTTTCTCTGCTATAAGGAGGCTGACTCATAGTGGGGTAGGGAGGGGGAGCATGGGAGGAATAGATGAACTCTAGATGGGGCAGAGGGGTGGGAGGGGAAGGGAGGGGGCAGGGGGTTAGCAAGGATGGTGGAATGGGATGGACATCATTATCCAAAGTACAGGTATGGAGACATGAATTGGGTGTCCACCTACTTTATATACAAACAGAGACATGAAAATTTGTGCTCTATATGGGTAATAAGAATTGCAATGCATTCTGCTGTTTTGTATTTTTTAAAAAATCAATAAAACTAAAGAAAAAAATGTGGAATTAGTTACAGCTAAGTGCTTGTATTGTCAAAGTCCTCTTAAAGTCCATTCTTGACCCTCCCCCCACAACGGAACATGTTTCTCTTTTGCCCTGTTCTGTTTTATAAGATAAATCAGGTCATGGTTTTCTGTGCTTGAAACCCTACAATGGCTTCTTCTTGTAAAAGAAGATAATGTAAAATTCTTCCCTGGCCTCCAAGGGGTGTGATCTGGCCCCTGCTGACCCTGCATGAGGGACATATTTTGTCCCGTTTCCTTGTTAGGCCTTTGGATCTCTGCAGCAGTCTCTGAGCGCTGCCCAGAGCCCTGTCCCCAACCTAACAATCCTTCTCCGGCTCTTCTCCCAGGCCTGTGTTCCTGGGGTCTGGCCTGGTCTCCTTGTCCAAAGTGGCCATTTCCTTCACCCAAGTCTCCATGTTTAATTCTCCTCCTAGCAGTCGCTACAGCCCATCTTCTCTTGAGGATGACTTTTCGAATGATTCATCATTCGTCTCCTTGAAACTAGAATGAAATCCCACCAGGATCCAACCATTGAGACCACCCCCCCCATCCGGCAACAGCTGATAGGGTATATCGGTTTTGCAGTCCCAGATGAGCAACTCTAAGCAGAAAATACCAAAATCGGAGACATTCCGAGTGCTGACATATCGAGTTAAAAATTCCACTGCACGAAACCCTGGTTTCATGCAGAAAATTATTTTAAAAATACCGCATAAAATGATCTTCAAGGCTGTGTGGATCAGGACTATAGGAAACGTGAATGAGTTTCCTGCTGAGACTTGGGACCCTGCCCCCCCCCATAGATCTCAACGGAAAAAAGAAAAATCTAAAACAGTTCTGATCCTAAGCAGTTCAGATACTGGATATCCAACCATAGGGGGGAAAAATGGAATTAATATAGGAACAGTGACTGTAGTAAGTTGGCAATCATGAGCAAAATCTGGGAGTTCAATTCTTCCCCTAAAATGACCATCATTCTTAACTCTGACTCTACCACTCTGGCCCCACTCTGGCCCCAACCCTCATTATCTCCCAGGGGTAACTAACTGCAAGAGGTTGCTATGGGGCTTCCTGTTTGCCTCATTGCTGATCTACAGATGATTCTCCAAGGACCAGAGGAAATGGAAATGACATCACACCATGACAGGCCTTTGTCTGAAACACTGAAATTCTTCACAACTCGCTCAGAAAAAAAAAATAATAATAATGATAATGATAATAGTAATAATCTTAACAACATACGGCACGGGATCAACAAGACTGTGTGGCTGCCTTAAATTTTTGCTAAAAGGGGAAATCTGATGTCAAGAGCCCTTACTGCAAAAAGAAAACAAAACAATAACAATAACGACAACAAGAACCTAGAAGGGAATTTTGGGGGGGGTGATGGATAGGTTTATGGACTGAGGCTGGTGATGGTTTTTGGGGTGCATGGGTGTCTCCCAACAGATCCAGTGATATGCTTGATATATGAACAGCTTTTTATATGTCAATCATACCTCAATAAAATCACATGTATTTTTTTTTTTTAATCTAGCAGAATCCTGCCCCAGAGCTTGGCATTTTCTATTCTTTGTGCTCTAGAGCTGCAACCAGGGATAGTCCCATATTTTGGTTTCCCTTTGTATTTACTCTTATTACAGAAACCACCCTTGAAAAGTCCTCCCTCTCTTTCCTCTTCGCAGCCCTTTCTATCACCTGAAGGAGCACATAGTGTCGACCACATTAAAATGCAAGATCCATGGTGCCAGGGATGCTACCTGTGTCTTTCAGCAAATGTTTCCAAAGTCTCTCCTCAGTACCTCCTCATACATAGGAGCTCAAAGATTATTTGTTGAATGAATGAGAGGGAAAAAAAAAAAACCTCTTTAGTCTTCATGATACACAATAATTCAGGGGACGGTCATGGGAAGTCAGGAAGATTCTATTTCTTTTTAAAACAGATTGGAATACTGAAGCTCAGAGAGGCACGAGATTGACACCGAGTCGCACAGCGTGGAAGTCACTGGAGACCTCTTTCCCGGGCATGTGGGAGAATTCTACTTTCTTGTTCTTTAACCATAAGACTTACTCTAGCTTATAAAATAAGCCAGAAATTAATTATAGGTGGCTTCTTGGTAGGAATGTAGAGAGCTTGTGTGACCTACCCCAATGTGGACAGCATTTGGGACAGAGGCGAAGGGGAAGAAACTCTGGCCAGCCTAGATCTCTGAGTGACCCATGAACACAGGGGCTCTCCCGGCTGAATCCCTTTGGAGGATGCGGTGTTAGTGAAAAGCACATCTCCAGCTGTGCCCCTGGAATTTGAGCGTGGGTTTTTATGATAGCACAATTGGAGACCTGCTGTGTGCCCTGTGTGTCTTCAGAGCAATTGCATGGAAACAGAAGGACCCAAATTCACGCTTGGCTGGGTGTCACAAGAGACACAAGTAGGCTCCAGAAGGAATATATGAGCCTAGGCTGGGTGGCCTTTATTCCAGTGTACCTCTCCTATGCAATTCATTTTGTTTTCAAGGATAGGTAATAAGGAAAAATTAAAAAAAAAAAAATCTCTAAGCCATAGGACACGAAATGCAAGTCATGAATCAAAAGTTTCCAGGTTTGTTATGTAGAAACCACTATTTTTTTTTTCTACTCGGAGTGTCATTCTTTTTATTTACCTAATCCTTTTTATTCAGACACTGAAATCACCAGATGACCAGAATTCTCCTCTGTGGTACTTTGTTTCTGTAAAGATTTGATGATCTGCCTTCTTGAGCCAACTAAAAATCTCTGTAAGACGGGCACTTGCCCAAGTGCAAGAGAAAATGGCGACTTCTCATGACTTGCCTGCGGTAGAAAATTCTAGACTGCTTTCTGAATGAAACATAGAATTTCATGTGTGCTGTGGTGTAGATACAGGGTGCTCCAAACCCTGGGTGTGAGAAGGTGCTAGAGTGTTCAGGGGGGTGGAATGATTAGACTCAAGGAGCTGTGACCTCATCAGTGAATTAATCCACTGAAATGGATTAACAAGGGGGTAACTGTAGGTAGGGGGTGTGGCTGAAGGAAGTAGGTCACTGAGGGCATGCCCTTGGGGTTTATATTCTGTCCTTAGTGAGTTCTTGTTCTCCCCCTCTCTCTCCCCTCCCTCTCCCTCTCCCCCTCTCCCAATCCCTCCTGGTTGCTATGTCTGGGGCTGCTCTCCTCCTCCACACCTGTCCACCATGAAGTTCTGTCTCAGGTGCAGAGACATGGAATCAGCTGACTCATTCTGATGATTAGAATCTCTAAAATCATAACCCAAACCCAACTTTACCTCCCCTAAATGGTCCTTAGCTGGTCGTTTGGTCACCGTGACATTAAAGCTATCTCAAAGAATGTTCTTCTTTTTCAATATTAAGTTTCGTTTTAATATTGTGAGTTTTCTGTGTTTCGCATGTGGGGGGAAATCAGTTATTACTTAAACCCCAATATCATGCCTGAAGCTCACTACAGATGAATAAAACTGATTCCTTCCTTAAATGAAAGCAAAATTACTATTTTTTTTTAATTTATTTTTGTGTAGTTGTAGATGGACACAATGCCTTTATTTTTATTTATTTATATGTGGTGCTGAGGATCAAACCCACGGTCTCCCACATGCTAGGCAAGTACTTTACCACTGAGCCACAGCCCTGGGCCTAGTATTTATTTATTTGGCAGAAAATTGAGAGGCACAGAAAAATTGGAAGAGATTCAGGAATCCCAGAATAGACCCCAATAATAAACTCTAGTCCCTTAAATGTAGAAAAAAAAATTATTCCCAGGTTAATATTTGCTAATCCATGCAAGCCCCTCTGTGAGCTAAACTTTCAAAGAGTTCCTTTGGTTGCCTATGCATGGTAAGAAATATTCTCATACGTGTTCACTAAAATGCTTTTGACTCAAATCTCGCTCAAGACATTTGAAGAAGGTAGCTTGTCCCGTATTTTTCTCTGCGGTTCCATGGATTCTTAGCATCCAGCCTGCATAACCCTTGGATTGACTAGGCTATCTCTTCATAAGTATCCCAAAAACTGACACAGGGTTGGGGTACCAGCGCAGGATCAAGCTTCTACGTTTTTATCACCTAAGATTAGAGAACTACAAATCTCAATTTAAAAAAAAAGATATTTATTTTACACTCTTGCTAATAACTCACTCAAAGCTCCAGGCGGTGTAGAACCTCATTCAATTCATACCTAGTGCTACTCCCTTCATTCGATCCCCCTGGGAGCTTGCATCTCTGCCAGGGAATTGACAAAAATACACTCTCTCATGCAATAAGGAATAATGCTGATGTAATCTCCTCCACAGAATGATTTTCTTTGACAGACTGTTTATCTGTGGCTTCCCTGGTGTTGCAAACTTTGAACCAAGAGCAGGTTTGCTGATCGGAATGAATCTCTGGGTGTGGTGGTGCACACCTGTAATCCCAGCTGCTCGGGAGGCTGAGGCAGGGGGATCCCAAGTTCAAGACCAGCCTGGGCAATGTAGAGAGACACGGGTCACAAAAAAAATAAAATAACAAGAGATGTAGCTTCGTCGGAAAGCCTGCCTTGGTTCAATCCCTAGTTCTGCAAATGATAACTATGTCATTATTATAATTGCAATTTTGAGATATGAAAAAGCCAAGGTACAGACACGGATAGAAACACAACTTTCAGTAGCTGGATGGGTCATCCGGGTGTGTTCTGACCCTCTACAATAAGGAAGAAGAAAAGAAGAAAAAACTTGGGTGCAATGGAAAATTCATTCTGATCTAGAGAAGCAAGAGGCATGGGGTTCCAAAGCTCCTACCTGCATTCTGCTTTTTGAATTTTTTCTCCACCATCTAATGACTCTGTGATCTTCAGAAACCGAGTAAACTCTCTGAGCCTCAGTTTCATCGCTCTTAAAACTGCAACAGAATAGAATCTAAAGTTCGTCACATGGCCAAGGAGCATCGCAGGAGGGCTTTAGACAAACGTCCTACTAATCTCTCCATGGCCCCTGCAGGTAGATGCCCCTCACCTTTGAAGTGGGTGGGAACTTCAGGGTTAGGTACAGCATGACTTATGGCAGCTTTAGGAACCACTGCAGTGGTGACTGATAACATACACATAGAGTAAAAGCACTTCTTACGATGGCTTCAACTCAAGGCTGGCCTCTGAGTCCACTTCAAAACCAGATTATCACCAAGTACTTTGTGCATAGGATTTCTGGGGCCCATACTGACTGATCTTTTCTGAAGATTAAAATGGGATATTTTACACAAATTATTCCACATAAGGCTGGGTACCCAGTAAATCATCAATAAATACTAGGGATATATAGAGATCTTATTATATGCAGGCAAATCTCTGTCTCAGATCAGAACTGATTTTCAAAGCCGGAAAACAAACAGCAGTCTTCTCTGTCCCATTTGAAAGTGGCCTTAGAATAGGAAAATGTATTACCATGAGCAACAGCTGGAGGGAATTTGTTCAGCTATAGAATCAAGGAAGTGGATCTTTATTCCCACATTCATGGATCCAAATGTCATGGTTTTCCATGCGCAAATAAACACATCAACTAGTTGAACTGATTTATGGGGACTTGGTTGCCGGCAGCTACTTATTTACCTTCAGTTTGTAACTTCACTGAATTTCTATTAAAGATACATGGGTTTGTCTAATATTTCTCCATCACAGAAAATCAAGGTGGTCTACACATAAAATCAAAGAAGAGCGCTCGCTTCATCATGGTTCAAATATCACGTGAAAGATACATAGGGGGGCCAGGGTTGTGGCTCAGTAGTAGAGCGCTTGCCTAGCACGTGGGAGGCACGGGAAATAAGTAAATAAAAGGAGGCAGTTTTGATTTGCATTTCTCAAAACTACTCTAAGATTTCGTCTCACCCCAGTGCAAATGGCAATTATCAAGAATACAAGCAACAATAAGTGTTGATGAGGATGCAGGGAAAAAGGCACACTCCTACATTGCTGGTGGGAATGCAAATTGGTGCAGCCAATATGGAAAACAGTATGGAGATTCCTCAGAAAACTTGGAATGGAACTACCACTTGACCCAGCTATCCCACTCCTCAGTTTATACCCAAAGGACTTAAAATCAGCATACTACAGGGACACAGCCACATCAATGTTATAGCAGTTCAACTCAAAATAGCTAAACTATGGAACCAACCTAGATGCCCTTCATCAGATGAATGGATAAAGACACTGTGGTATATATACACAATGGAATATTACTCAGCCTTAAAGAAGAATAAAATGGTGACATTTGCTGGTAAATGGATGAAGTTGGAGAATATCATGCTAAGTGAAATAAGCCAAACCCCCCAAACCAAAGGCTGAATGTTTTCTATGATATGTGGATGCTGATTCACAATGTGGGCAGGGCGGGGAGGGAAGAATAGAGGTATTTTGGACTAGGCAGAGGGGAGTCAAGGGAGGGGAGGGGTTATGGGGATAACTATAACTTATCCATATGTTATGGGGATAAAAAGGATAGTAGAATGAATCAGACATCATCACCCTATGTATGTATATAACTCTACAACCGGTGGGATTCTACATCATGTACAACCAGAAGAATGAGAAATTATACACCATCTATGTACGATGTCTCAAAGTGCATTTGACAGTCATGTGTAACTAATTAGAACAACAACCACAAAAATACTAAATAAGGGGGGAAAAAGAATGTGAATTTGCTCAGTGACAGTGAACTATACACTTAGAAATTATAAAAGTGTTCAATCTTGTGCCACATGTATTTTACCACAATTAAAATTTGTAACGTGCATGTCAAAGAAAAAAAAAAGAATGCTTTAACTTCAAAAAAAATCAAGGTATCATGTCTATCTACAACTAAATATCTCTTGGTATGTGCATATATGAATAGGTGTACACATACACAGAGTCTCTCAATCCAATTCTAAAGAGAGACATCAGATTGAAATTGGTTCCCGAAGACTCCATCGCCTGGTGGTTAGACGATTGAGAGGCAAACAGAATTTGCTGTGATTTTCTTTCCCCAAATTCTCTCTGAAGCATTTTCCCCTTCCCCTCCCTTAAAATAAAGCCAGAGAGTTCTTGTGCTGTGGAGTCTGGCAATTGTACTTGCTAATACCACCTCGGCTCACAGAGTGTGGAAGTACCCAGGCCTCCTGTCGTCCCCAGCTGGGCTCAGCAATCGGACTAACGAGGCTGTTTGGTGACACAGCAGGTAAAAATTAAAATCGGAGGAGCAATCTTGTCGGATCCTGGGAGTCACGGAAAGGAAACCGGAACAGGCAATAAGATGCTGTGAGCCTTGAAGCACCTGCTAAATTCAGACTGGGCTGCTGCTTCAAAAAGACCCTGGGAAGGGAAGGCTGTAAAGAGACTTTCAAAAAAAAAAAAATCGATTCTGGAGGGAATCAAAGCCTGAATAAGAATTGCTACGGCTGCCTGGTTAGAAACTGATGGATGCAAAAAAAAAAAAAAAAAAAAAAAAAAAAAAAACAGCAAAAAAAATAAATTTCATTAGAAAGAGGGAGAGGAGAAGACAGATCCTGACAAGGGTTAACATCTCCTTCCTCCTAAGTGGAGGCTGCTCAGCATGTTTGCTTTCAGAAGGGCTTTTCTTATGCATTCAGGGCACCGGCTAGGATGGCAATAAACAGGCTTTCTCAAGGGGCTGGGAAGTGCTGCTGTCAAGTCATCCTTCCACCCAGCCTGCTGGATGAAGCTGGGCTTCTGCCTTCCTGGCCCCTGGGTCTACAGGCATCTTAACTCCGGGGTCTGCTTCTGCAGAAACCTGCCATGGTGAATGGCCCCTCCCTGGTTCACAGCCACCCTTCTCAGGTGCATCTCCTGTGCCTGCAGGCGGCTCTAGTTCTCTTTTGCACCTTTTCTGGGGAACAGCTGGGCTGCAGTCGCCAGATGCATCACGCTGCGAGAACTTCCTGCTGCAGCCAACCAGAGCTATGACTCAGGAGCCCTCCTCCAGGGCAAGGGTGTCTTTGCATTTTTATCAACTTTCTGTGAAGCCTTGTGTCTCATCGTCCTGTTTATAGAACACGTATAAAAATAAAAAATACAGAGCAACAAATATACCACGCAAGGTCATTTTCAAAGAAAGGCTAGGTTTTCAGAGTTGTATTCTTTTGGTAAATACAGGCGACTGATGAGAGCAGCTGATAACCTAGGTATTGAAAACTATGTATTCGAGATAACTATGGATATTTCATATATATGACTATATCTATGACTATCTATGATATTTCATATATATTAACAATATATGAAATATATAAATATAATGTAATATATGTGAATACATTTGTGCCGCAGTCCGGCTGCAGCAAAATAACCGGGGGGTGACGAACGAGCAACTTGTGTAGATTGATACAGCAGGAGTGGGAGCCGTTTATTGTAGGACAGGAGGGGTATATATACATTCCACACAGCTTATCTTCATTAACATAAACTAGATACAGCAGTCAACCAATAAGGAATCTCCAGGTGAAAAATATATAAAAGATATGTAAGCTCTGGATTATAAATTGGGCTATGAAGGTGTATTAAGAATGGCAATACAAAAAAAATTATGAATGTAAGGCACTCCTCTATTGTGATGTATGTAAGAAATAATACAAATGAATAAATAAATTTTAAAAAAAGTACCCATGTCCGTCTCATTAACATTTTTGCCGAATTGAGAACTTCAGACCTAGTGGGTTCAGTGTCTCTCACCGAGGTGCCACCTGGCAAAGACTCTTATTAAAAAAAAAAAGTCCTCAGACTTCATATGAAATGTCATGCTGCACCTAGAAGCACGTTGCAAATTCAGGAGAGGCACTGACCCTTCCTGTTCGGGCAACGTGTTAGACCTTAGTAAGTGGCTAACAAAGTGGTGACCTCTCCGTGATTTTTAGGGTGGCCTCTGAAATCCTGGTTATGGAGTTGGCTGAGTAACAGGAGCTGCCCACAGACCTAGGGTGCCCTGTAAATGCCGTGGGTGGGGACGGGGGGGGGTATGTGGCCAACAAGATATTTCCAAACTAAGTTTAAGTGACTGGTCCTCTATCCTCCTCCCAATTCAAAGCTCAGCATCTTTTGTCCAGTGAGATCCCCAAATAAACACATTCTGAGTTGATATAAGTGTTATGTTTGGAAACCAGAGAAACTCAAATAATACACTATGATCAGAGATGTTTTTACTTATCATGTAACAGTGGCCTGGGCACAATACCTAAGCAGATGTGGTTGGTCCTAAGATACGTAGCCATTTCACAGCAGATTTGAAATTCAGTGCTTCACGCACAATCAGAACCTCCCATTTATCATATGAACATCACACCTATACTGTAGCTGTACAATTTAAACTATCCGCAGTATTGCATAGTAAAGGAGAACGTGGATTTTGAAAGTGAAATTGCTTAAATTTTAATCCTGCTTCCATTACCAGAACGGTTGGGTCAAATTATGGAACTTCCCCAATTCTCAGTGTATCTTAAACACTTTACTACCAAAAGAATGAACCACAACCAAGTGATATTTCTCTTTTTTTTTTAGATATATAGATAAACATATTGAGTTTTTCAAATTTATATATGACAGCGGAATGCATTACAATTCTTATTACACATATAGAGCACAATTTTTCATATCTCTGGTTGTACACATAGTATATTTACACCAATTCGTGTCTTCTTACATGTACTTTGGATAATAATGACCATCACATTCCACCATCCTTGCTAACCCCCTGCCCCCTCCCTTTCCCTCCCACCCCTCTGCCCTTTCTAGAGTTCATCTATTCCTCCCATGCTCCCCTTCCCTACCCACTATGAATCAGCTTCCTTATATCAGAGAAAACATTCAGCATTTGGTTTGAGGGGATTGACTAACTTCACTTAGCATTATCTTCTCCAATGCCATCCATTTACCTGCAAATGCCATGATTTTATTCTCTTTTATTGCTGAGTAATATTTCATTGTGTAGATATGCCACATTTTTTTATCCATTCATCTATTGAAGGGTATCTGGGTTGGTTCCACAGTTTAGCTATTGTGAATTGTGCTGCTATAAACACTGATGTGGCTGTGTCACTACAGTATGCTGTGCTGACCACATAATCATCTTTATCTCAATGAAGACAAAGAAAGAAATCTGGAGGACATTTCCTGATGTCCATTTCCTCAGGTTCAAATTAAATACACATGCTCAATATATAGACTATCATTTAGTGAGCAAAGTAATTTGTATATTAATCAATGTTTGTATGAACCAGCCTTAATCCAAGATGCTTCTCTCACCTGCTTCTCTCCAAGGAAATATGTACATCGAGATCATTATAAGTCCTATTTTTAACATGGAATCCGCTCCCCATGCAGGCTGCAGGGTCCACAAAAATGTCACTAATGAGCCCCTCTATTGATTCTCTGTGCGCCTTGGTGTAAAGGCACATACTGTACTGCTGTTTTTTTTTTTATTCACAAAGGGCAGGCTTTGAGAATGATGTCATCTCACAAACTCCCAGAAGTGAAAAACCATGGCCACTTCATTTGTTTTATGCAGTATTCGTGCAACGCCACCCACACCCCAGGGATGATGATAAATAACTCTGGGGGCGAATTTCAGAGACTCCTCCACAACATGATGGCCAGCTTTGTGAAAATGTTATCGCTGTCAGCCTGGTGGTAGTTTCACTGAGCAGAATCATCTGAAAATAACCACGGGGGCCACTCTGTGTGAGATGCATGGCGTGACAAAGAGGATGGGGTCTCTCCTGTCTTCTCCCGGGAGTGGGCTTTGCACCCACGCTCGGCTTATCACGCAACCTCCTCCAGGGACGGGATCCTCTAACCTTGCGCAGGGCTTGGAGGTCTCCAGGTACTAAGAGCCAGTACCCACCTGCAGTCAAGCCCTCCGCTTGGACAAGAGCAGACCGAGGATCCATTAACGGGAACACAGATCCCACTCTGCAAGGTCAAGGCGGTAAGAATCTGCCACACCCTAAGTTGGGCAGGACAGGATGACAGGACCTCTGGCTTCTCTTCGGTGTGTTAAATCTTGACCTTTTGGGAGTCTCAAATAAAATCTCTTCTCTGGTCCACAATCTGTGACATTGTCAAATGGGTCCTGAAATCCATGGGAGATCCATAGAGACTCAGGTGGGACCTATGTGGCATGGTGGCTATGAGACATATCATCTTTCAAAAGCCAAAACCAAATCACCACGGCACCAAGAGAGTTTCTTAGCATTTGAGAGGACACAGAGGATGCATCCGAAATCACACAGTCAATTGTGTGACCCTGGCCGGTATTCAGAGGGAGCTAATAAAAAGAGTCCCCTGAAATGTTATGACATTGAAAGAGGGTACTGCCATAATCAAAGGAGACACTAGTGCCCCGAATGCCCAGTGCTGACCACACCTGAGGGTCTGCAGTCCACCTGGCTGCAGGGTGGTCACATACTCCACACTGAGAGCCAGCTGTAATGGATGGGACGGATGTCACTTTTTATAAAAGGCTGTGACATTTCCAATCATGCTCCCAACTCAGCTGCTTCTGCTAGTAGACTGGCTACAAGAGGGAGACATGTGCAAAATGTATCACATTGTTCTTTGAAAATGAATGAGAAAGAATATCCTAAATATAAAAATTTATAAATATGCAATTACCCAGAGGTATGTGTACACACACACACACACACCACACACTCACACTTCTGATATAATATAAAACAAACAAACAAACAAACAAAAACCTTTCAAAATCCATTATATCTTGGTTAACCAGTTTCTCCAGGGCAAATAATCCTCTACCAGAGTATCTAACTACAAAAAAAAAAAAAAAAGAAAAAAAGAATTTGGAGGCTGAGGCAGGAGGATCATGAGTTCAAAGGCAGCCTCAGCAAAAAGCGAAGTGTTAAACAATTCAGTGAGACCTGTCTCTAATAAAATACAAGACAGGGCTGGGGAATGTGGCTTCGTGGTCAAGTGCCCCTGAGTTCAATCCCCGGTATGAAAATCAAACAAGAAAACACAAAAATCAAATCACAAAGAATTTTAGATTGTCATGGAACCAATGGATAAGTATGTGCCTTAGGCATAGAACTGGTCTCAAGGGATCTTAATCAGGAACATTTCAGATTGTCAAAAGAAAATAGTTTCCCAGGAATTCTGTTCAATGTTACTCCAAGAAAACCCAGCTCTCCAACAAAATAACAGACCAAGAGCCCCAAACTGGGAAGTAGAGAGATGTATTATGTCCTCCAAGGAGTCTCTTCTGCCTGTTAAATTTATCTTCAATCTTCAGGAAGCCCAGTTTGCATGCCATTCCCAAATAAGTCAAAGCCTTCAAGGTGCTATATTTTTGAAACACACAACCATGGAGGCTGTCTGAAAATGATTATTTATGCAAAAGTAATGCCATTCTTGCAAGACTGCAATATTTATCGAAGTATGTGACTTCATAGAAACACAAGTAGGACTTTTGGAACTGGCTGGACCATCATGGGGAAGGAACTACATATGACTGCTTCAGGATGGGGATAACAAGGACATGATTCCGACTTCTCATCACACGATGAACTCATCACACGATGAAGGCAAAACTGGCTTCAATCCTTCGATACAGAAGCAAATGAAACCATCCACCCAGATGTGCCGCCACACTCTAGGGGACCTAAATCTGTATATCCAAATGAGATCCGTCCTTCTCTGCCCTCTACACCCCATCTGTACATCAACACCAAGCCAAAGTTTATCATCCCGTGGACTTGATGACTTGTCATTTCAAAGGTCAGACACCCAGGTTTCAATGACAGTTCTGTCACTCATAAGTAGTACGCCCAGTGGCAACTTCTACCTGGCCCTCGGTTTTCTGTTCAACAAGGGTCATCTCAAAGCGTCTGTCAAGGTCGTGGAGAATAATGGAAGCAGATGCATTAACAGAGGTCTCATCATAGAGTGGGTACAAAATGAATCAGCAAGTATTACTGTGACTGAGTACCTGAGGGTACTTCACTGTTATGCCATTTACAGATGAGCTGTCCTTCTCTTGCTATTAGATAACCACCATCAAAGCTGAAATAAATCAAGAGTTGGGCCAGATACTGAGCGTGCGTGGTCCATAAAATAGATGTTTTCATAGTTTTAGAATGATGTAGATCAAATACCTGTTCCCCCTTTAATCCGTTTCTTTAAAATTGTGTAGGTAAATATGTAATGTGAATTTAAAGAAAGGTGACGCTGGACCTCGTTCAGTACGATTCTATTAGTGCTGGGAGGAGAGAAATGTGCTTAGAGATATCCAACTCACTTTCAGGGTCCTCACGCTGATACGGTATCTCCCATCCATAGGGTAACCTGATGACCCTCCCTCAATACGACTTATTAAACAGAAAGTGCCTGTGCACAAAGCACCTATTGCGTTACATGCCAAATGCATTTACCAATATCTATTACAGAATTTCTAAAAAAATTTTCTTAAAAAAAGAAAGAAAGAAAGCAAAACCTTTACAATGCTATTTCTTTACTTTGCTACCAACCCATGAATGGACCACTCCAAAGAACGGTTAGAGCAATCCTCTTTACTTTTTTGAAATTTCAAAACAATACAATATACTCTCTCTGTATCTTCCTACCTTCTCTTCTTGCTTAGAAATGATCTAGATCAGCCAGGCACAGTGGTGCACGCCTATAATATCAGTGACTCTGGAGGTTGAGGCGGGAGGATCACAAGTTGGAGGCCAACCTGGAAAACTTTAGCAAGGCCCTAAGCAACTTAGGGAGACCCTGTCTTAAAAATTTAAAATAAATAATCATCATAAAAAGGGTTGGGGATATGGCTCAGTGATCAAGTGCCCCTGGATTCAACCCTTGGTACCATAAAAAAAAAAAAAGAAATTATATAATTATGTAAATCCTGCAAAGACAGATGAAGTAAATACTTGTAGGGTATCCTTATCCATCAGTGTCATGTTAATCATATGGATGGACAGCCAAGAGTCAGGACTGGGATGGCAACTCTCGGTGACCCACTCTTATTAGGCCACCCTGAGATAAAGATCAGATTGCAACACCACCTGACATTCAGTAGTCACTCTTGGCCACCTCCTTTACATGACAGCCCAAGGGAGACCCTTTATGCCTTGGGAATGTACACCTGGTTCTCCCAGCTCAGGCCCAGGAGGCTCTATTGGCAAGTCACAGCTGTCCCCTGTCCTGGACGGGCAGACACCCCTTCACATAAATCCCTGCCACGCCCGTTGTCTTTAAGTACGAGAACCCTTAACCTGGATCTCTTTAAGCCCTTAAAGAGATTGGGCTGAGAGGGGCGGTGTGATCAGCCTTTCTCAGCTGACAATACAGTCAGCTGTTCATTTATTCACAACAATTATTGCACATCTGCAAGATGGCAGGAGATGGGATCCTCCAGAGCACCTTGAACCTGACAGACACATTCCTCCTCCACACGCAGAGCTCCTGTCTAGGTGGCAGGACCCACAGATGAGCGACAACAGACCAAGATGAGAGCCGTGAGCACTTATATTAGTGGTACCGAACGGTCAAGGTGAGGCTTTCAATTAAAAAAAAAAATAATGGAGGACATTTTTCAAATTAATGTTTTTTAAATGGACAGTCTCCTATGTGGGAAGCTGGAGCCAAGTAAGGAAAAAGGGGGGTCAGATCATAAAGACAGAGGGATGGTCAGGAGAGTAGAGGGAGGAGATGGGGGGAGGGAGAGGGAAGGAGAAAGGGGAGGAAATGCCGAATGAAATTGACAAAAGTTTGCTCTGTGCATGCATAAACATAGCACAGTGCATTCCACCCTCATGTCTATCCACCAAGCACCAACTAAAAATGAATAAATAACAAAATAAACACACGGAAGGTAGGACGCAGAGCCCAGGAAGGGGAACAGGCGGAGGAAGGAGGAGAAGGAAAGAGGACATTCTGGGGACTGAAATGGAGAGAGTTAAATCCCATGCATGTAAGACTGTGTCAAAAGGAACCCAGCTTTTATGTACAGCTATAATGAAGCAATAAAAGGAAAACGTAACTGATACAGTTGCCTGTACTCACCCACTCTAATGCAACATTTTAAACTATATATGCATTGCAAAATGGTTAAATCTAGCAGGTTAATACCTGCCCAACCTTGCAATTATTTCTGTAGGGAGAACACTTGATAATCACTCTCTGGGTGTTTTTCAAGAATGCAATAAATCATCATTAATTGTGGTCTCCATGGTCTGGTCACTAGAGGCTAGAGAGGTTGGGGAGATGCTTTTCTAGAAGAACAATGAGAAAATTTGGGAAGTGGGTACCATGTCTGTTATTTTGATTGCACGGATGATTTCCTCGTTATATCCACCTGTCGATATTTAGAATTATCCTCATAAAGTGCACAGTCTAATGAGTACATTTATTGTATGTCAGTTATACTTCAATAAAGCACTGTTTAGGTAGGGAGCTATCTCAGTTTTATATGGAAAAATTTGTCTAAAGGCATTATTGTTATTATTATTATTATTATTATTATTATTATTATTATTATTATTATTATTAATTTGTGGTGCTGGGGATTGAACCCAGGGCCTTGTGCATGCAAGGCAAGCACTCTACCAGCTCAGCTATACCCCAGCCCTCTAAAGGCATTTAAAGTAGAAATCTACAGAGACAGAAAGCCAAGAGGCAGAGGAAAGACCACTCAAGCCAGAGCAAATAGCACGTTCAAAGGTCCTGAGTCAGGAAGAGACAGGCGCATTTCAACAATGGAAAGAACACCAGAATTCCTAGTGCCCCAGGGATGGAGCTGCTAGAGATGAGGTTGGAAAAGAAGGTCGGGACCCAGTGACGTTGGACATCACAAGCCAGGAGAATGCCTTTGAACCTCATGCCACAGGTAATCATAAGCCACGTGAAGAAAAGTAATAATGACAGGTCGATACTTTTTAAGGATTGTTTGAGATGCTCCCTGAGGAGCGTGGGTGAGAATTAGAGGAGTGGGAGAGAGTGAGGGCAGAAAGACCAGGCCAACTCTTCCTTAATAAGAATGTGATCTAGTAGGGACACTAAGGAGAGAAAGGGACATGGTGGTTTTAAATCATCTCCAAAACTTCTCTGTCACCAACCCCGTTCTAAAAAATGGAGCATATTTAAGTCCGCTTTTGTTGCTGTCACCTGTCAACAACAATTAGAGGAGGAAAAGTTTATTTGGGGCTCATGGTTTCAGAGGTCTCAGTCCATAGGTGGCCAGCTCCATTCCTGGGGATCAAGGGGAGGCTGAGCGTCCGTCATGGTGGAAGAGTGTGGAAGAGGAAAAGAGATGGGGGACAGGGACTAGAGAGAGGGGGCTCACACAACTTAGTGAGACCCTGTCTCTAAATAACATACAAAATAGGGCTGGGGATGAGGCTCAGTGGTCGAGTGCCCCTGAGTTCAATCCCCAGTACAAAATAAATAAATAAATAAAAAGACTCAGGCAGCTAGAGGGATGAGACTTTGTGCTCCATTTGTACACAATGTGTTAAAAATGCATCCTACTGTCATGTGTAACTAATGAGAACACATGAAAAAATGTAAAAAAGAAAAGAAAGACTCGACCATGCCACCATGTCTTTAGAAATCCTTGTAACTCTTCACAGTCCAATTTCTGTGCAGAAATGGCAGGGTTCTGGATCAGTCTCTGGAGGACAGGCTAAGCTGTAATATATATATTTTTTTCTATCGTGTTTATATTTATGGTCACTTTTTAAATTTATAGCAACGGATACTACTGTGATCTACTCTTTTTTTAAAAAAAAAAAAGATGATGGAGTTCATTAAAAATTGAAGCGAATGATAATGCAAGGGAGTTCACCGATGGCACAGAAATAGATGATGATCAAATCTGGGGAAACACAGACCGAGAAAGATCCCTTGGGCCCAGTGCCAGGGTTTTCTATACTCAGAATCTGAAACTCTAAGGGGTAGAGTGATTGGCTGAAGGTTATAAAGCCGGAAGGGAGCAAAGGCAGCCCCAGAGAGAACAGACACCCCCCAGAAGAATAACTAGAAACAACCAACAAATACGCGAGAAAATGTCCGACATCTCTAGCAAATAGAGAAATGCAAATCAAAACTACTTGGAGATTCCATGTCACTCCAGTCAGAAAGGCAGTTACCAAGAATACAAGTAACAATCAATATTGGTGAGGATGTGGGGGAAAAGGTTCACTCACACATTGCTGGTGGGACTGCAAATTGGTGCAGCCAATCTGGAAAGCAGTATGGAGATTCCTCGGAAAACTGGGAATGGAACCACCATTGGACCCAGCTATCCCTCTCCTCGGTCTATACCCAAGGGACTTAAAGTCAGCATCCTACAGGGACACAGCCACATCCATGTTTATAGCAGCACAATTCACAATAGCTAAGTTATGGAGCCAACCTAGGTGCCCTTCAACAGATGAGTGGATAAAGAAAATATGGTGTATATACACAATGGAATATTACTCAGTGTTAAAGAAGAATGCAATTATGACATTTGCCAGTAAATGGAAGGAACTGGAGAATATCATGCTAAGTGAAATAAACCAATCCCAAAGAAGCAAAGGCCAAATATTTTCTCTGATATGCAGATGCTAATTCACAACAAAGGGAGAGGGGAGAACCAAGGTATTTTGGACTAGACAGAGGGGAGTGACGGGAGGGAACGGGGCACAGGGGTAGAAATATTTGTAAAACCATTGGACATTATTACCCTATGTGCATATATGATTATAAGACCTGTGTAACTCTACATCATGTACAACCAGAAGAATGAGGCATTATACTCCATTTATGTATGCTGTGTCAGAATGCATTCTACTGTGATGTATAACTAATTGGAACAAATTTTAAAAAGTCTATAACAAAATACAATTTCAGAATCATTGGGTTTCTGTTACAATGACATTAAAGAAAAAGGTAAAGACCAAAATTCAATAGGGATTTCTCATTACTGAACAAAACTTACATTAGCTTATTTATTTTTGCTACCCTTTTACAGAACTGGAGATCAGATTTTTTAAAAACTACGAGACCCATGCACAATTATGAAGTGCCATTGGCAATCTCCTTTCTCTACTCTCTTCTTAAACATAACTGAACAGAGAACGTAGCTGGACCCATAAGCGGACTCAAGAAACCTAGAGCATCAGCTTCGAATTTGGTTGTATCTAGTTAGGTAAATATTACATTAAGACCAAAGTTTATGTGCAAATACCACAGCACCAGGGAGAAGAAAGTTCTCCAAGGGGAAGTCTAAGAATAGAGCAGAAGAAGGTAAAGATAGAGGATAAGGGGGTTTATTTTCACTGGACAATTTCTATTTCACAAAGACCACCTGTGTGCAAATCATATTCACCTGCCTTTATCAGTATTTCATATAACTTCTCAGCAAAATCCTACAGAGAATATCAACACCAGGTTTCTAGCAAAAAACAGTTGGCCCAGGCGGATATTGCTGAATTTTCATTATTTACTCTTTTGCTTGGAGAAGATATGAATTTATTTTGGATGTGCTTTTGAATGATTGCCATTCCCTTCCCACGAGCAAGAGGAGATGCAGTCTTTTTTTTTTTTATTTTTATTTATTTATTTTTCCCCCTGTAAGTGGGAACATTTCACTCTGTCCCTTAAAGAAGCACAGAAGAGAGTGAGGATGAAGTCCAGGCCACACGTGAAGACAGGAGTCTGGTGAATGTCAAACTAATACATTAGAACTTTAGTCATTGTCACGGTTTAGATGTAAGGTGTCCGCCCAAAGCTCATGTGTGAGACACTGCAAGGAGATTTAGAGGTGAAATGATTGGGTTATGAGAACCTGAACTCATCAGTGCATGAATCCACTGATCTGGATTAACGGAGTGGTCACTGTAGGTGGGTGGGGTGTCCCTTTGGGGTTTATATTTTGTCACTATTATGGAGTCTCTCTCTGCTTCCTGATCATCACATTCCTCCACCATACCCTTCCGCCATGATGTTCTGCCTCCCCTTGGGCCATGGGGAATGGAGTCAGCCATCTATGGACTGAGACCTCTGAAACCAGGAGTCCTTTTCCTCCTTAAAAACTGTTCTCGGGCTGGGGATGTGGCTCAAGCGGTAGCGCGCTCGCCTGGCATGCGTGCGGCCTGGGTTCGATCTTCCAGCACCACATACCAACAAAGATGTTGTGTCTGCCAATAACTAATAAATAAATAAATATTAAAAAAAAAAACTGTTCTCATCAGGTCTTCTGGTCACAGCCGCGAAAAGCTGATTAAAATACTCATTTCAACTCGTGAGGGGGGGGGGGCGAACAGTTGGAGTTGGAAGGTGTGGGTGAAGACAATCCCATTAGCTCAGAAATCTGTGTTCTAAGCCAAGATATAATTAGACTGAGACAGCAAAGGGGGGAAAGGAGGAGGTCAGAGGGAGAGATAATGAACGTGGCCACAGGAGGTGGACAGAAGAGCAAGGTTCCAGTTCAATGTGGTTTCTTCCACAGCAAGAGGAGGCTGATGGAGGGGTAGGCGGAACCAGACAGGGGCACAAAGGCTGGGTTTGGGCACAAGAGACCATGAAAGTCAAGACAGTTGTGCTCTAAAGGGAGCATGGTCCCCGGAGAGGCAGGCCCAGGTGACAGGAGGGAGAGATGACCTGTACTGGGGACGCCATGCACACTGTGTGACCTTCTGCCACTCCCCTAACCTGGTTTGGTTGCCCCAACTCTAATACAGAGGGGGCCAGATTCCCCAGAGTGGGGCTGCTTTGAGCCCAGTATGAATTCTGTACTGTACTTAAAGTCTCCAGTGGAGAGAAAGGACCAAAACGATGTGACTGTCACAGTGAAGCCAGATTTAAAGTTAGGTAGTCAGTGTAGTTAGGTAAATCGGGTCTAATACCGAGTGAAATCTAAAATGGAGGCCATGCTGGGAATGACTCAGGGAAAACACAGGACAATTCATGGAATGATGACGAAGTCCCGAAAAGGCCCTAGGCCAAAGTCCACCTCAAAGAAGAGTTAATGAACAGCCCCCAGCAAACTTAAAGATAGCCCATCACAAAGAAGTGTCCCACCCCTCGGGCCTTTCAACCTACATTCCATCACCAAAACTATAAAAAGGGGAGACAACAGCCCTTCCTCGGATTCCACCTCTTGGGTCCCCTTCTTCCTCCGGGAGAAGTCTTTTCTGCTGTCCTTTAATAAACTTCTAATTTCTACTCTGACCTTGCCTCGGCGTGCTTCTTTGGTGTTATTCTTCAACATCGGGGAAGCAAGGACTCGTCACCGGTCAACAGCGGTATCAACAGCTATCATAATTATCATCACGGGTAATGGCCGAGTTGTCCAAGGGCTCTCTATCATGTTTTTTTTTTTTTTTTTTTTGGGGGGGGGGCAGTAGGGATTGAACCACTGAGCCACATCCTCATCCTTTTTTATTTTTATTTTGAGACAGGGTCTCACTCAATTTCTTAGGGCCTGGCTAAGTTGATGGGGCTGGGTTTTTTTTTTTTTCCTTTTGTACCAGGGATTGAACTCAGGGGCACTTGAACACTGAGCCCCATCCCCAGCCCTATTTTGTATTTTATTGAGAGACAGGGTCTCACTGAGTTGCTTAGCCCTTTGATTTTGCTGAGGCTGGCTTTGAACTCACGATGCTCCTGCCTCAGCCTGCTGAGCTGCCGTGCGCCACCATACCCGGCTCTGAATCATATTGTAATACTGAGAAATGTGAAAAACTAGGTTAAAAAAAAAAAGTAGAGTTAATGATGAAATATTAGATGGGTTACACAGCATTTTCCAACATTTTAAAAATCCTGATTCAAAGATTAGCAGACTGCCCAAAAGATGGCATAAAATATACAGAAAAATGTTTCTATTCCATTATGTGTCATGTGTACGTATATAATGGCTGTATATGTACCTATATATGGGTATAAAGAGAACAAGAGGCACCTTTATCATGATAATTTTTTTTTTCTTTTTTAAGGCTGAGGGTTGAACCCAGAGCCTCATTCCTGCTAAGCAGATGCTCCATCGCCCCAAGACCTGACAACAATATAATCAGGTCACAGAAATAGCCGTCAATCTTGTTTTTGAACTTCTTCTCTGGAAAGATGAACCCTTATATGAGAGCCAAGAAGCTCCCCTTTCTACCAACATCACAACAAAAAAACCACACAACCACACTGACCTTCCTGCCTGGTTTTAGCTGGAAAAGTTAAAAAAAAAAAAAAAAAGCTAAAAAAAAAAGATGCACTTTCTATTTTGATGAATATCTGTTTTATTTTGCGATTCATTCATTTTATGTTAGATAGTAGTAGATAATTTATAGACTCCGGACGATCCTACATTTATAATAAAATGAATCACTAAATATTTTAATAAAATATTTTATGTGTTTAATATAGGTATTATTAAATTTTAATGTTCATATACAATGAAATATATTACAGAACGTATCATATTTTTTTTTGTTATAGAACATTATTCTCATTTTCAGTAAGAAATGATTGTAAGGGACATTATTAGGCTCTGACTGTGGGTCAGTCCTTGTGCTAAACGGATCTGCTTTCTTAAGGATTTAGGCATCCTCCCGAAGCTCATGCACTTAACCATATTTAGTGGTAGGTTTTGAATCTAGATTTGTCTCAGCCCCAGGACCTCCGTCTTATCCGTCAGAAGCTGTTCCAAGGCAGTAGCTTCCAGCATCAGAACGCTGTGGGTTAGTGACAGGGACACTACATCACGCCTCAAGTTCTCACTTAAATCTGGAAGAATGTGAATCAGGGGTAAAAAAAAATGCCCCCCAAGAGTATAAAGTGCTTAAGTCCCTGAATTAGGCAAGCAGCCTGAGTGAGCAGACAGGAACAATGAAGGGGGACTGGCAGCCACAGGGAGCCTCGTGTCACTGGCCGGCAGCACCTGGAAGAGCCGGTCTGGTGTGTTAGCCCTGGCCCCAGAGTCACATCCCAGTAAGAAAAACTGCTGCTTTAAGATCGAGCCCCACCTACCAGGTGGCCTGGACCTTCTTTATCACTGTCCCAACCCCCAATCACCCTGGCAATCCAGGACCCAGAGACCCTCACAAAGAAAGCTGGCTGAGGGCTATTCAAAGGGTAATGAACCAAATGAAGGGGCAGGAGATTGAGGCCCAAACTGGAGGATTCAATTTCCTTCCAATTTCAGCTCCCCCTGCAGTGCCTAGGCTGTCAATCAAAGGATCAGAGGTAGACCTGAGCAGGACTTTCTGGAAATGTCTCTGGGATTCCCAATAAATCTGGAGGGCGGGGGGGGGGGGGGTGCACCATCCCTCTCTTCCCATGAGAGTGTCCCCTAGTCCCCTTTCCTATTATCCCTTCTGATAAATTCATCTCTACTGTTCTGAGCAAGAGGACTCAAATCTCCCTGCTGTAATCAGGGTGAGAGAGAAGGTTTCCTAAGCTCAGCTCAGCAGCAGACCTGGGTCCTGTAACACGTGGACGAAATTGCAAAGATCCTAGTCTGCCCATGGTCTATCAGTGCACGGATTATACTAAATGCTCATCAAAAAATAAATTGTTAAAGGATGGCGATGAATTGGCAAACGATGATGCTGAGTGTTCAAAATAAGCAGGAGTTGTAAATTCAAGAAAGGAATCTCTCCTTCAAATATCACTTGTCACCGCATCAAAAGACTCTGGAGAATTATTGGCTAAGTTTCCTAATGCCACACCATCTGAAAAGGGTTCACAGAAGCAATCACAAACTCTTGACGAAAACACCCTGAATAATACAATGCCTATCAGTCATGTTCTGATGTAACAGGAAAGCAATTATCAAGTCCCAGTGTGGAAACATGATTGCCACTTGGATAAAAGCAACTTCAACATTCCCAATGTTTGATCCTCACTCTGAAAGTCCTTAGTCATGATGGGAACTTTGGGCAGATGAGTTAATCTTTTTGTTCTTTTTTTTTTTTAAGCTTCCCACAGGGAGGTCTGCTCTGAATGACAGGACAGCTTTGACAACCTGCAAATCTCTGACTGCTGAAGTTCACATTTTGGGTTGTTATGCTAACCACGGGGCAGATCCTCAAAGCCTCTTGGAGAGTCCAGTGGACTTTCTTCTGTATCTCAAGCTTGACATTTGTTTCCACTTCCACAAAAGGAATGCATTTCTGGTTGCGCTCAATACTTTTGGCTATCGATGGCACCTACGTGGAAGCCATGTGGCTGAAGACAGGGACTTGACACACGGGTTTTTATTCCGTTTTATGTTAAACAGTTCCGGCAACTGCATGCACACCGTCTAAAGTGTATCTGACATCAAGCTTTCTGCAGCGACTCTTTCCTCCATGAATCTGCCTTTCCCTTTCGTATGGAACATATTTTGAAACGTTGCTCTGTGGCACCCCTATCAGGTGGGAACACAGAGAGGTGAGTGGTGGGAATACAAGATTAAGAGAATAATTCTATAAAATGGACCCAGGTGCTGATTCTCACAGGCTTTCTTTTCCAAGACGCAATTTACCTGCATCTCTGTCTGGCCTTAAGTGGGGAGGATATGTCCCCTTCCTCAGCGAATTACCTGTTAACTACAGGAGGAAGGCAGGCTGAGATACTGTTGATGAGAGGAACCCAGGAGACATTAGTGACCAGATCCTGAAACTCAGGGAGATAAGGATAAGTCCTCCTGACCATAAAATCGGTAAGAATGTATGCTTAAGAATCCAATGGAAGCCAGGCGTGATGGTGCACACCTCAAATCCCAGCGGCTCGGGAGGCTGAGGCAGGAGGATCAGGAGTTGAAAGCCAGCCTCAGCCATTTAGTGAGGCCCTAAGCAATTCAGTGAGACCCTGTCTTTAAATAAAATACAGAATAAGGCTGCTCAGGATCACACTTGCGTTCTCTCCGCACTTTCGAGAAGCCTCCCCTCTTTCCCCTCTCAGAGTGGACCCTACATCACCCCTCAGGAGAACCAGTTCAGGGTTGACTCCCCAAGAGAATCTGCGCTTCCTTCTTTTCCTCTTATTAATAAGCTGCACTTTGGGGTGGGCTCGAGTCAGGTGGACCACCAAACCGACCATGGGGGATCTCCACCACAGAGCCCTGGAGGTGTGGTTGGGACTGGAATTTGGGAAACTTGGATTCCCATAATAATTGCGGGTGTGACTTTGCACCAAACGGTGAAGTTGTCTATAAAAGGAGGCAGCAGAGATCAGCCACCAGTTCTGTAATCCTGCTGAGAACATGGGAGGGACCTTGGTCCTAACAAGAGAGTACTCCTGTTGGTTGTTTTCCTAACAAGTTTTAATGTTTTTTTTTTTAATTGAGGTTTCATGCACGCACTGTGCCATTCAACTTTTTAAAAGTTTTTTTATTATGTTCACAGGATTTGCCATCTTGACCATGACCTAATTCCAGAATCTTTGCATCACTCTAAAAAGAAAAGGACCACACACTGATGGTCATCTCCTATCCTGTCTTAGCCCCTTCTAAAGGCAAATACTAATCTATTTTCTGCCTCTATGGATTTTACTACACATACATATAAATGGAAAAAAAAAAAAAACGTGTGGCCTTTGTGTTTGACTTCACTCTATGAGCACCTCCCTCTTTTCATAGCTGAATAATATTCTACATTATGCGTCTAACACATTTTGTTTACTCATTAACCAACTGATGGGCATTTGGGTTATTCCTACTACTTGGCTATTATGAATAATAAATGCTGTGAACATTTGTATACAAATTACTTTTGCTTTGTTCAGTGCAAATTGCAGGTTCTCTGGGAAAAGGTATGTATATTTTAAGTGCCTTGGACTTTGCTGTTACACTGTTGATGTTTTTTTTTTTTTTCCTTCTCTAAATTGATTACTTTATTTTACTTGTTCTCTTAAGTTACACATGACAGTAGAGTATGTTTTGGCATATCATACATATATGGAGTATAGCTTATTCTAATTAGGATTCTATTCTTATGGTCATACATGTTGTGGAGTTACCCTGGTCATGTATTCAAGGACAAGGAAACGAAATTTACGTTTCATTAATTCTTCTGAACTTTCTATTCCCCTCCCCCTCATTTCCCTTTATCTAATCCAATGGATTTCTATTCTACCCCTTCCCACCCTGTCTTGTTGTGGGTTAGCATTCACATATCAGAGAGAATTTAGCATTTGGTTTTGGGGGATTGGCTTATTTCACTTAGCATGAGAGTCTCCAGTTCCATCCATTTACTGGCAAATTCTATTCTCTTTCATGGCTGAGTAATATTCCATTGTGTATATACACCACATTTCCTTTATCCATTCTAGGGCACCTAGGCTGGTTCCATAGCTTCACTACTATTATAGTAGAGGTGCTATAAACCTTGATGTGGCTGTGTCACTGTAGTATCTGATTTTATTGCTTAGGGTACAGACTGGGGAGTGGGATGCTGAATGGTTACACTGTTTTTTTGCTGAAAGCATTCCTTCGGTTACGGAGGCACCTTATAAGTCGTGATAAAGGACAACATTTTCTCCACATTTTTGAGTCAACACCTCCAGATTTACATATAATACCCCTCTCCTCTCGACACCTTCCCCCTCATTAACCTTACAGGAAAAGTCAAGGCTACCAGCCTGGAGTCTACCCTCTCTGAACACTAGAGAAGGAGGGCATTATTTTGTAGCTATGGTTAC
This sequence comes from Spermophilus citellus, assembly GCF_964194105.1. Classification (NCBI taxonomy): domain Eukaryota; kingdom Metazoa; phylum Chordata; class Mammalia; order Rodentia; family Sciuridae; genus Spermophilus; species Spermophilus citellus. The sequence goes on along the minus strand of NC_138201.1, from coordinate 8,881,392 downwards.
ACACTGGGTCCCTGAAGTTTAGCTCCTTTGTCTTTTAATCCAGTGTCCTTCACTAGGAGCATAATGCAAAGCACCTGAAATCTGCTACCACACACATTAACAACAACAACAACAACAACAACAAAAAAGTAAAAAGAAAGGGGCAAAATTACTCTGATGTTATATAGGGACCTTCTAGGGGGACATTTCCCAAACTGCTTTGAAAAGGCAAACCTTGGACATCAGCTTAATTCCGCTCTGAAGAGGTGAGCCTTCTCTGTTAGAAACGTTTTTTTTTTTTTTTCAAACAAAATAATATTGTGTTCCCTCAGGGAAAAGCGTTCTTGATTATTCTGAAAAGACACAAAGCAATCCACCAGGGATTTTTGCGAAATATGAAAACTTATTTCTTTCACTTCTGTAAGCACGAATCCACATTTAATGACATGTATGGTATTGTTTACCAAGGTGATAAGTTACTGTACTTTATGGGTAGGCTCAGGGGACATTTTCCTTTTATTTTTTCCATCATCCAAATATTCTGCCATATATTTCTACTTATCCTTATTTTAGTAAGTAACATCTTTCCTACACGTATTATTTCATCATAAAGTTGATACAGGGCACAGGTCGATATCACAGCTTTGGGCGGCTCATGGTCAATGAAATGAGGCTTCTCAGAAGAGTGGAATTATAAGAATACTTAGGACACTCTTAACTGAAAGAACCCGTCTTTTCTACATCACCTTGTATTCAGTAAGATGCTCTCAAAGCCAGGCTGATCTGGGTAAAAATGGAAACATATCTATCAATAGAAAAAGCAAACCAACAGATTAGGATTCAAAAAGCCGACATCCTATTTTTTACCATGGATGCCGGCCACATAACCTGGTGCAAGTGGCTTGATCCTCACATGCTCAGATGGGAAAATGGGATAAACACAATTTCTGCAGCATACAGTGTGATTCTCCACCTTTCATGAGCACCAGCATCCCCTGCAGTGCTGGTTAAAACATGGAAGATGCCCCCTGTCGGTTTGGGTTGGTATTGGAGAATGTTCCGCTCTCCTGAGTTACAAGGGATACTGGTCCGTGGTCTACTTTATGAGATACACTGGTTCATAATTTATCAGGTGGCGAACTCTTCAGAGGCAGGTACAGAATTTCAATAGACATCATAGCCTTACAATTAGGAGCCCAGGATTGGGAGCTAGAGAGATTCAAGTTCACATACGAACTTGGACTAATCTCACGTCTAGTTTCTTAGGCAGATCATTCAAACTCTCATTTATACAATGAAAGTACCAATCGGGGAAGCGCATTGTGAAATGTGGTACTGATCTGGCATAGAAATGCCAGGTGGAGTCTTATTATCATTGTCCTAACCACCAATGGCCATCTTAACAAAACCCATGACCAAACACTTTCTAGACTAACAAGCACTCAGCCAATTAAGGGCAAGGTCCAGAAAGGATGGAGATAGATCTCACCTAATACAATTCTTCTTACAGGTGAAGTAGCTGGTTAAAAAAAAAAAAAATTCACCAAGAAGTTTCACAGAGGAGAAAAATAGAAGTTTAGGAGACTCAAAAGGATCCAGCCTCTTCCATCAAAGAAACACTAGGGGCTTCTAGGAGCTCCTATATTTATAATTTTTTAATATAAAATGCATTTTCCAATCTTTTCATCATTTTGAAATTTCCCCCATCATCTTGATGGAACTCCCATCCTCCTGAACCCTGAGGAATTTCTGGAAGCCTGTCACGTCTGCTTCCCTGGGTCTTTGCTACTGCCAGGCCCCCAGATGGATGTCTATAATTGGTACCTGTCCTACAAGGCTTGCCGCCAGAGGCAGATCTTCAATGTCCTGTCACCTCCTTGAAAATATACGATGCCACTGGTTTACTGTTGCGGCTGCTAATGATGAAGGTATCGCAGCAGCAGATACCTGGACCACATGCTAAGATCGATACCTTCCTGAGCGCGCGCGTGCACACACGCACACACGCCAATCTAGCTATTGATTATTCATAGGTATTTATGATTATTATGTCCCCATTAGACAGAGAAGGTTGCTCTGGAAAAAAGTGACCAAGGTAATAGACATGCTGAGACTCTGTTATACAACCTTCGACCGATGAAGAAGGAGTGGAAACCATGAGTTATAAGAAAAGGGTACTGTGGCCAGCTGTATCTCCATTACCATCATCACCATCATCATTATCATCTCATCAACATCATCACCCGGTTAGGAACGATGCTTCATTAGGAACCAAGCTACATTCTTAGGGGTTGGCGTCGGCAGGTCCTCAAATATATGTTGAATGACTCAGTGAACAATACTGAGCTCACGCGGGTGTTGGCGAAATATCAGATTCCTTTCCAAGAGCAAGGGACATGCGCGTGATCTTGTGACTCTCAGCAGTTGCTCAAAGGAAGCCAAATGCCCTTGATTTGTTCATTTTGGCGGACGACAGAAAGGAACCCAGGACTTAGGTGAGGTGCTCATCACACATTAGGAAACAGCACCCTTGTCTTAGGAACTGCGAAGCTCACATGCTGAACTGTTAGCTCTGCTACATCTCCGGGGGGCATCTTGGGCATGAGACGAAACACCACAGGCTACTTCTGTGTCCACCCTTCTCAAGCTTTGAGGCCACATCATGGACACCACATTTCAAGGAGAATTATCCAAGAGCTGATATGAAGAACATACATTGTTGGGGCTGGGGATACAGCTCAGTTGGTAGAGTGCTTGCCTTGCATGCACAAGGCCCTGGGTTCAATCCCCAGCACAAAAAAAAAAAAAAAAAAAAAAAGAATATATATTGTTCAGATTCTATGTCACTATTTCATCTTCTCTTCCATTCTGAGTTCTAGCATTTTATTCTATATACAGTAAATTCGAGCTTCTATTTGTAGTCTTATGCTGTCTATAATGCAGGTCTGCAGCTTGGCTGAGCATATCTAATGAAGCCATTAACGATTCTGCTTTAGGAGAAGCGTGAAAGGGAATATTTCTGGTAACATTCTGTTTGTATGCCTGCTCCTAGGTCTCCATGCTTATGAGGGATGTCAAATCACCGCCAGCTTCTCTATTTACCGCTATGTCCTACGACTGATGAATATTTTCCCACCGTGAAAATATTTAAATACCTAACTGAATATTGAAAAGGAGTTTCCCATTCGTTATTTATTATGTTCTTGACATACTGGGCTCCATTCTTTCCCCGAGCTTTACGTCACCAAAGCCGTTGCTTATTTGATCTAGTTATTAGCTGGCTTCTTGGCGAGATCTTTCTACCACTTGGGCTCCATTTCATGGCCCTGGTACCAGGGAGCACAGAGGAAATGGGAAATTCATGCTTTGGCTTCCGTCAGCATGATTGCAAATTCCCTCGCAAGCCAGTCTCTTAGGAAGAGAAACAATAAAATAAGAGGTCACTGCAGGATCTCCTCTGCGGTCACTCAGTGCAGACTGACACCTACCTGACTCCGTTTTCAGCTTAATTAAATATTACTTTTGCAAGAACAAAGGTAGCTCTAGGTTTAATATAGATTTAGAACTGTGAGTTATTTGAACATTGCCTGATTTTCTTGCTTATTCAGGGGACATGAATGTCTTAGAAACTGAAACGGGACACTTGGCTGATCAGTGAAGTCAAATCTTAAAACTAACTTCTCTGAAATGTCCATCAGGAAGAAAGGAGGGTGTTTTTTGGGGGGGGGTCTTGAGCTTTGCGGAAACATTTTGATTCAGTAGAAATGTTGTGCTCATCAGATTCTATCATTTTCACCCACCAAGACTGCGGCATGTGACTCTGCCTGTGTACTCTGAGAATCAAGAATGAGCTACTACCATCGACAGCCTGCTTCGGTGTGAGCGATGAAGGCTTTCGAATCCTCAAACACCTTCTGAGGACCACTAAGCATTCTTCCCATGTGCTCTGATTCGCAGGTCTGGCCTCGATTTGCATTTCCTACATCAGAGATTCCAGCTACCTGCCTGTGATTGACTATTCAATCCGGGACTCCTCCGTGCTCTCATTTTTTTGTGAACACACACCAATTTCGGGATATATCTCCCATGAATTATACAGGACCCTTTTCCTCCTGCTTACCTCCCGTGAGATGCAGCTGTGAACGGCAGCATGGATTTTGCGAGCAAATCAACAGAATGCTCGCCTTGGAGAGGAGGCACTTTCTCAAAAGGAAGTAATTGCTGAAGTTGGTAAATGGCACTACAGAGAAGGAAATAAATTTAGCTTCCCTGAAACCAAGATCAACTAGGAACACATCAAGCAAACATTTTTTTGCACTCATTCACAGAGGGGTTTTAAATGTCTTCATGCCTCTTGCTCCACATGAGCATATGGACCAGCCAGTTTGATTTCTTTCTCGTAAATTCTGCCAATCAGTAGCACATGGCAGAGCGTATGACTGATGGGAAATTTCACATTTGTTCAGTAGAATTTCAGACTTTGCTCTAATCCTATCAGCACACATAGATGTCTGGATAGAACGCTGGAAATTTTTAGAGTACAAGGAGACTTTAGAAGTCACCTGTTCCACCCCCGTCACTGTACAGAGTGGTCAACTGAATATGTTGTGGGATTCTTGCACAGAGAGACAGGAAGCACCTTCTATTAGCAGCAGAACTGGTCCAGTGGATTCCTATCTGAAGGTTGAGCCCCAAATGCAGGGAGGAACTGCCTCATAAACTCATTGCTAGTTCTTCTTTGATTGACCAACTCTTAATACACATTCTGATTGGGCATTCTGTTTCTATACAATAGAGTTATAACAATGTTGCCACAGAATTGTGGAATGTGCACATTGCTACTCACCAGACCAAACCCTAGATAGGCAAAATGAGTTGCCCAGCAGCTGAACAATAATAACATTAGTGTAAAAAGAGAGTAGAATTTACCTGGTTGCAAGCTCTAGAGACATAACCACAGACATAACCATGTAGGGGTATGTAACCACAATTACCTAGAGACATGCACACGTACACAACATCTATGCATACATAAACAGAGCCAACTCTTCAGCAGTCTCTATCAAAACTGCATTTCCTGTCGGGTTTCTTCCTGATCACACTAGGCAGCTATTCATTGGTATATGCACGTTTTTGGGGTTTGATCCTCTCAATAACAGCCTGAGAGAATGACTAGAGCAATTCATTCATCTGGGGAGCCAATACCAGGAAACAGAGGTAAAGAAAAAAACAAAAGTAGAAGTAGTTGCCATGGGCATTGGGGACTTAATCCTGTTGTTGGGGGGTCTCTAAGGAACAGCACAAAATGTGCTTAAGAATTGACTTCTCAAATGAGAGAGGAGACAGAAGCATTTATTTACTGATTTATCATACCTCCTAGGCTGAGTACTGCCCCCTAGCAGGATGCAAAAGTCTCATAGTGCTCTGAGCTTGTGAGTTGCAGAAAGACCTGAGGCAGAGACATATAGAAGGGAAAATTCCAGCCCAGCTGAGTTGGAAGTTGGAAATGGGCCAGGAGTGTACCAGCGTGATCTGCTGTAGAGCTCCATGCATACCAGCCAATTTTAATACTTTCCATACTCCAATATAAATGTAAAAAAAAAAAAAGAAAAAAAATTAAAACTTATATGGATTGGCCTCACAGGGGGTTCATTCACTGAAGGATTGAGGCCAGAATACCTTGTGTCCACAGGACAGCTCCAACATCAGAGGTCTGCTCTCTTGATTGGCAAGCATGGAGTGTTCATTCGTTCAATACGTATCTGTTGAACAGCACTATGTACCAGGTATTTCTCAGATGCCGTGGATACAGCAGTGAACAAAGAAAGACAGACAGTCAGGCCCAGGGTGCAGACCTGTAATCCCAACAGCTAGGGAGGCTGAGGCAGGAGGATCACAAGTTCAAAGCCAGCCTCATCAACTTAGTGAGGCCCTGAGAAACTTAGATTCTGTCTCAAAATACAAAATAAAATGGGCTGGGCATGTGGTTCAGTGGTTAAGTACCCCCAGGATCAATCCCTGGTAACACAGACAGACACACACACACACACACACACACACACACACACACACGGCAGAAGTACCCGCTATAATAAAATGCATAATCTAGTGAGGAAAGATATCTTATATACAAGCCAACAAAAAAGACTGTTATTAAAGTATTGATATGAGTTCTGCAAGAAAGTTAAGCAATAGGAAGTGTAGAAGATACGGAATCGGTTGTCAGGAAAAGGCTAATATATATATATATAGCCTTCATCTCTTTCCAAAGAATCTTGGTTTGACATTAACATATAAATGTACAAATCTTGGTTTGACATTAACATATAAATGTACAAATGGCACAATCGAGACTACAAAGTAAATTTCCTTTTCTGCTATTGTGGTGGTGCTGAGGATTGAACCCAGGGCCTTAGGCATGCAAGGCAAGCGCTCTACCCACTGAGCTAGATCCCCAGCCCCTAGCATGGTACACTTTTACTTCTTTAAAACATGTTTGCTCATTTGCTAGTTTCTTTGCTCTTTTGAGTAGTGGTGTATTGTGATTATTGGTTTGAATGACATATAGGGGAAATGAATATAATCAATTGTTTCAGCGGCTGGATGTTTATACCATGGGCGGCAGTAGGCTCTTTTTGTTTGTTCTGTTGTCTTGGTTTGTTTTTAAACTACAGCCAGAGACTGAGTCTTGCATGGGGTTAAAGAAAAAAAAATATGACCACTGTTCCAAAAATGATTTGTTCATCCATGCCCTCCAATAATTAAATAACTATAAGTTGCCACTCCTTGCAGGATTAGCCCCTTGACATATTTTGATCCTCTCTTCTTTGGGGAATGACCAGGAAAAGGCATGTTTGAGATTTTACTAATGGTGGTAAACAAAACAGGTGTAAATATGTTCTTTGCCAAACTCACCAAGAAATGTGAGACTGAGCAAGTATAGAAAAATTATGGATGATACACAGAAAAGAAAAGAGTGAACAGATACAAAAATCTGTTCCAAATGCAGAGTGTCAAGTGCTATGCAAATTAATGAAATCAAGACGAATAGGGAGAAAACAAAAACATTAATTAGAGGTTGACTTTACCTCCATGGAAGGAGGCATATGGTGAGGGAATATTAATGTCATGTAAAACAGTTCACAAGAAAAGCTCACAAAAACAATCAATATACTGATTGCCGACAACTAGCTAAGTGGGGGAAAAAAAGATACAGGTAAGATTTCCAAGTTTTTCCAAAGACAAGTGAACGGCTTTCTTGATTTTCAGCCCTTTCATTTTTTATATCTACTGAAGCAGACTGGTTGAATGAACACATTGTCTTAGTCAAATCTTGAGAAACTGATTCACTATTTACAGCTTAAAAAAATATGAATATTGTTGCTAGGTGGGGTGGCACACATGTGTAATCCCAGTGGCTCAGGAGGCTGAGGCAGGAGGATCCTAAGTTCACAGCCTGCCTGAGCAACTCGGCAAGACCCTGTCTTAAAATAAAAAAATAAAAAGTGTTGAGGATGTGACTCAGTTGCTAAGCACCCCTGGATTCAATCTCTGGTACCAAAAAAAAAAAAAAAAAAAGATTATAATGGAATCATCATCAGAAGTTCAAGCTGAGGGTCTCAGTAGACCCCTTGTGGAGAGTTGGGTGCCAGAGGCATGGAGCCTGGGACATATTGCTGGGATTATGGGACATTTAGGTTCTGGACAGATGAGGGAGATAAAGAATATCTCTAAAAGAGATGTAAGATGTTCACAATCATGGAAGAGGGAGGGTGTTGTGTACTCAGCTGTGGTAAGAAGTAAGTCTGGAGTGCTTTAGAAGATTTACAAACGCACAAGAATTTACATTTAGAAGAACATAAACTTTCAAGAGTAAATCTGCAACCCTGAATGGGCCAAGTGGACAGGTCCAAAGAATGTTGAGAATAATTGAAGGTCAAGACCTCAGCATGATTCAATTTGAGTCTCTGGTCTCCCACCTGCAGGCTTTGTGACCTTGACTGAGTTCCTGAATACTCTGTTGATGCTTCTGTAATCATATTAATAATGAAGAGAGTAAAAACAGACGGTAAATATTTACCTCCCAGGTGTCACTGGAGAGTGACACGAGATTAAGGATACCAAGTGCTCAGCAAAGTGACTGACTTGGAGCAAAGTGATTCGTGTCAGGACTATCATCGCTAACTTTGGTTTTATAATAATTGCAAACGTTGGCTATAACGAGGTGTCAGGAGCTAGAGATCCAAGCTCACATGGATTTAACAGAGCAACCGCTTGTCTGTCTCGCTCGGGGTTAAGTTCCCAGATCACAGTACAGGGCTGTCTCAAGGCAAGGGACTCACCGATATTTAAATGAAAGCAAGCATCCAGATACTGGGGGATCCCAAAGTCGCTTTGTTTTAAAAAAAAAATGTCTCTAGGTGTCTTTCTTGGATTTGACATTTTGCAAAAACAAAGTAGATCAACTGTGTTCGTTAGACTTAACTAAGAAGATGCAATCTATCCCAATATGGAGACAGAGACCCAGGGCGGGCTGGGCTTGAACGAGGGGATGTCAACGGCCAGGGCTCCATCTTCCGATAATCTGGAAAAGCCATGAACAGCACCTTTGAAGTGTTATAAGCCCTTTTCCCATAGTCGGCCATGGGTGTTTGGTTAAAAACCGCCTGCCTAATTACTCTTTCGAGACCACAGGTGCATGGACATAAAAGGAGTCAGTGTCAAAAGATGGAGTGACATCGGCAAGGACATTGAAAGAGCCACCCAGGTAAACGTCCATCCACTGACATCAAAAGAGGCCACACTCCAGACTATATATTATTGGTTTTAAGGCCCAATCTCTCCAAGCAACTGAGCAGCAGCATGAAGCAAAATCACAACTTTCAGGCTGAATAGTGGCTCCAATGACTCTCAGAGGACCAGACAGAGAGCTGGACCCTCCATGTCCGTCTCTGAAAAGAAGACGCTGAAAAGAGCCACCTCAATCCCATCAGGAAGGGGCCCTGGACCGTGTCAGCCAATGCCATTCAGAGGAGCGTAAGCGCCCGTGATTGGACCATCGCCACCCCGAGCGAAGGCCCGCTTTGGAATTAGTGTGACATACAGTGGCATTTTTGTTTTCTTTTTTAAATAAAATTTTTTAAAAAAAGTTTTGAAACGACACTCTACCTGCAAGGCACGACACGAAGGACTGCAGGACCAGCAGTTCCCATGGCAACCTCATGTTCAGCTTCTGAGGTCAGAGGAGTCTCAAGCCCAGGAACCAGGGAAGGGGATCACTGCTTCTTTTTAAGTTCGGTGCAACCTTTAATCTGTGGAAGACGAGAGAGGAGAGAGAGAGAGACGCTGCGATGAGATTTGGGACTCCCTCTCCCTGTGGTCCCCGCACACGGGTCTCCACGGGAATATAAATAAAAATCATTCTGTGGAAAAGTGTGACTGAAGGTGAAAGGAAAAAAAAAAAAAACACTTTTGATTATGGCTAGGAAGCATAATATGGCTTTCTTGCAAATAACAAGTGGCCAGGCCTTGCACCGGCTGGCCTGTCTCTGTGGTCATTGAGGGAAGATAAGACATGTTCCCTACTTCCTACTGGGACAGTGGAAGGTCTTTCTCCACCACTTAGTGGTCAGCCCTCGTTGTTATTTATTTTCCAAGCCATCACAGGCCTCCCCCCCACCAAAAAAAAAAAAACAAAACAAAACAAAAAAACCAGATTCAGAAAAGTCACCACCGCAGAACAAGAATAGACAGGGTTAATTTGGGTGGACTTCAAGGTCATCCTCCCAGTTTTGTTAGAATGGAAATATGCATGGGGACTGTGATGTTACTATTGATTCGAACGTATTTTGCCCTGTGTTCTGTGTTTTGTTGTTAAAATGTGCCATGGTTTGGATAGGGTCACAGGGTCTTCTCCCGAAGCTTTAGGTATATTGGAAGCTTGGCCGTCACTCTGGTGATGTGGGAGGTAGTGGGCCCTTTAAGAGGTGGGGCTTGGTGGGAGGTGACTAGGTCATTGGGGTGGGTGGGGGGCTGCCCTCCGAAGGGAGGGTGGTGTCTCTCTTGGGACTCCCGAGTTCTTGTGACAGGATAGTCGTTCTGAGAGCAAGCCCTACTCCTGAGTTAGTCTCTGGCCTTTGTTAATATTTTTCTTTTCTTTTTAAAAAAATTTTTGGGGGGTTACCGGGGATTGAACTTAGGGGCACTTGACCACTGAGCCCCATCCCCAGCCCTCTTTTGTATTTTATTTAGAGACAGGGTCTCACTGAGTTGCTTAGTGCCTGGCTTTTGCTGAGGCTGGCTTTGAACTCGCCATCCTCCTGCCTCAGCCTCCCAAGCTACTGGCATTACAGGTGTGCGCCACTGCACCCAGACTTTTTGACTATTGATGGGATTGCCATCTCTCCTACGCACCCTTCGTACCCACTCTAGGGCCCTGGGCAGAGCCTGTACCATGCTGTCTGCACCTTCAATCTCTGGGAGTATAAGATATATATATCCTTTTCTTCCTAAGTAGCCTGCCTCAGGTATTTCATTCTAGCAAGGAAAAGCGAACTAATACAAAACGCACTAGAAAACACACAGCTCCATGGCCCAATGACAGAACTCCTACCAGGTCCGAGCAATTGTCTACGAAATTCATTTGGAGAAACCCAGAGCATGAATAAAACAGCACTTCTCCCATTAGCCAGGGATCTTACAACAGAATTCTGAAGTAAAGAGAGGTGACCCTTTCTGGTGTACTAAAAGCTACAAAGCACACAACCCTGTCCATGAGGAAGGCAGACTGAGCCCCCCTAGCCTTCTGGAGGGCACAGGTACGTCCTGGGTAGATGGAACAGATGCTGCTCGGTTCAAGCAGATGGCAAGAATATGGGAGCGGGGGTGGGGGGGGGTGCAGATCCAGGATGGCAGGAGCCCCCACATCTTTCCAAAGAAAAGCTGAAAATAGTATTGTGCTTTGCAAGTGCAAACACTGGACATCAGATTAAACATTTTCGTTCAACATCGTGTCGTTCAAACAAGGCCAGATCGCTATCTGTTGCTGAAGGTCCACAATCTGACCCTCGGAAAACAGAGCTTTGCTTTCTCTCACCCACCCGCCTTCTCCTGTCTTGCCCACAGCCAGCCGCGCACAGACGCACAGATGGAGCGCCTTCTGCTAGCCAGACAGACGCCCCAATGAGGAAGAGGCCCTCTCCACCCTCCAGTGAGAAGAGCGACCCACAACTTCACATCATTGCAATGCAATACGACGTGATCCAGGAAGAGAGTTTTTTGGCCTGAGAGTCTCCATCCACAGATGTACTCCCAGGGGGGTCAGAAAGAGGAGCCTTTTTATTAGTTAGCAAGATCAGGAGATTGGTATTCTCTTTTACACCTCTTTTTTTTTTTCTTTCTTTGTTTCTTTTTTGGTAACACAGATTGAACCCAGAGGCACTTAACCACTGAGCCACAGCTGCGGCTTTTCTGTTTTTTTTTTTTTTTTTTTTTCTGAGACAGGGTCTTGCTAAGTTGCTTAGGGCCTAAGTGGTTGAGGCTGGCCTTGAACTTGCAATCCTCCTGCCTCAGCCTCCTGAGTTGCTGGGATTACAGGTGTGCACCACTGTGTTTTTGGGTACTGGGATTGAACTCAGGGACAGTCGACCACTGAGCCCCCCCATCCCCAGCCCTATTTTGTATTTTATTTAGAGACAGGGTCTCACTGAGCTGCTTAGCACCTTACTTTTGCTGAGGCTGGCTTTGAACTCGTGACCCTCCTGCCTCGGTCTCCTGAGCCGTTTCGATCACAGTCAAGGGCCACCGTACCAGGCCCAGCTTTCTATTCACAACACTTGCAGTAACTAATTATGAGATCCTGGGTTTGCAATCCTGCCCCATCCCTCTCTAAGTCATTTTGAGGGAAACTTCCTAATTCAGTGAATAAAACTTCTTTGAAAACCACACAGCAACATATATTTCCAGACAGTATCATTCCTTCACTCTCAGTATTTTTTAGTTGTTAAAAAAAAAACAATTAATAATAGTTAAGAAATTAACAAAAATTGTAAGTATTTCTGGTGTATATATTTGATATGTACTGATTGTGAAAGCCCTGATGTTTTATTGTTTTAAGATCATACCTAGGCACGGTGGTGCACACCTGTCATCCTAGCAGCTCAGGAGGCTGAGGCAGGAAGATGGTGAGTTCAAAGGCAGCCTCAGCAAAAGTAAGGTACTAAGCAACTCTGTGAGACCCTGTCGCTAAATAAAATACAAAATAGAGACGGGGAAGTGGCTCAGTGTCTAGGGCTTCTCATCTCACTCTCACTGATGTGATAAACACTGAGCAAACACAGGCTTAAACAGAAACGTGGACCAGCACACACTAGTTGATCAAGGGCTCTTGGCAATAATTTATACCACGTGGTCACTGGAAAGCATCTGTGGTTACCAGGAAACCAAGAGAAAGTGAAGTATCATCCTTAAAGAATGGGCCCTGTTTTGTGCCCTTAAATAGCTCGGTTCTCCAACATTAGACCTAACAGAAGGGACCCTTGACCTCTGATCCGCTGACGTGACTGAAAGCCAGGGGTGTCTCGGATCAGATTTGTTCAGATGGCCTTCTGCCATTCACGGTGATCAGTCCATTTCAGATAAACAGGATGTGCTGATCAATGAAAACTATTAATGTCTTAAGCCAGTGATCGGGGTATAAATAATTAATCTTGCGAGGGAAATACCATCTTGAATCTTGGGGGATGGATTGATCGACCACGTTAAGCAGTTTCTCAAAACAGTTAAAATTACCTTCGGAAGTGTATCCAGTTACAGGACAGAGATTTAATTCACGACAGGAGACGGTTTTGCAGTGTGTGTTTTGTTCAAAAGCTGTAGATTTTTTTCAAGGACGGGATGGGGGTGCAATTCAAGAATCCTAGCCACATTTACTGACATTCAGGTATGGGAGATTGGGCCCTCATTGGTCAGAAATAACAGGATCCTTGACAGACATTCGTCTAGCGGGCATCATAACCAAAGCACCGGGTTTTCTGAAGGGAGTTTGAAGATTCATGCATCTCAGGTGGGGATGTGGTGCATGGTGCAAAGTTTCATCATTTCAGTTTTCCTGCCAGAGCCAGAAAGAAAGGTACAGGTTGAGGGGAGAGTTATGGTAGCCATAGATCTCCCCGCAGCTCTGAGCTCTCTCTGGTTTATTGGAAGGTGTCTGTAACAAACTAACTTTTGAGATCTTGCCCAAGACTGAGACTCATAAATCCTGGGTAAGAAGCCAAAGGATGAAACAGACCTTGGTTGCTTTCTCGAACCTAGCCTTGTCTTCTGAGCCAGAAGGAGATGATTCACTGAATTCTACGTGTGTGTGTCTCTGTGTGTGTGTGTGTGTGTGTTCCCACACGGCAAAATTTTTTGCCACCCTTCCAACACCCCTGACACTAATAGTCACACCGAAGATCTCAGTTTTATGAAGGACCGGGAACAAAAGCATAATTTCCTTTTCCATCAAGAGCCTCAGTCTGTGGGAATCCGCACCTACAGCCTGGTGGTATGTCTACGTACACTTTTCTAAATTAAAATTGTGCTGGTATCCAGAAAGCACTAACTTGGGTGCAACAGAGAAGAGTGTTTATCATGTGGCATGAAGAAGAGTGCCAGGTTTTGCGGGGATGGAGACCAGAGAGGCTGGGCCTTGTCTTTGAAGAGCTCACACTTGACTTCTTCAGAGGCAAATCAAACCCGTGGCTGTGGTTCCGTGCAAAGTGCGTAAAAAAACCTCTCCAAAAGGGCCGCGTGAACTGAGTCTTCCAGGATACATCAGAGGGACAAAAATGCATTCAAAGGCAAGTGACAGGGACATCACACAGGCAAGAAGCCTGGAGCTTAGTGCTTAAGTTACAATCATGCAGGACAGTGAGAAGCCTCATTCTCCAGCTGAGTCCTGCATCTGTAAAATGACCGCGATGGTGATACCTGTCTCCCATTCTTATGGCAAGGATGAGTGACAAGGTATCCCCCCCTTGAGAAACGCAGCACCACAGGGCCTGCCGTCAGGAGTCAGGGTCTGGAAGCTGAATCATAACCTGCGCCCCTTCCCCCCCCCTCAGCCTGGGTTGTGCATTAAAGACGTTGGGCTTGATTCTGAAAGTCAGAGGCAAGACAGGTATGACTCTCCCTCCACAGCCAAAAGACCCCAACCCATTTGAGATCCCTGCATGCTTCACGAGCAATCCCCAGAAGCACGGAATATCCATTTTTCTCTCTCTGCTTTTTCTCCTCTGGTCAACAGTTCATTAAATCACATCTCTCATGGCTAAGTAGGCGTTCAATACAGAGCACCTTTTTTTTTTTTTTTTTTCAAGGTCTCCTACCGGGAAGACAAAGTGGGAAAACACTGGGTTTGGAATTAAGCACACTGAGTTCTTTATTCCTGTATTTTTTTTTTTTCCTGCCGATGATGTGGCTTTGGAAAAGCTAGCTCATCTCTGTGAACATGTCTGCTTGTCTCTGTGCTGGGGATTGTTCCGGAAGGCCTCATCTTCCTCTCAAGTCTGATGTAAAGGGCAACAGATGCATTTTTGTAAATGAATCATTATTACTATAGTTTATACTCATATTCAAATTCAGCTCCTGTCCCGTGCCCACCAGAAAGATTTTTTAATGTTATAAAAGTAGGGATCTTGGGCTTGGGGTTGTGGCTCAGCTGTAGAGCCCTCGCCTAGCATGTGTGAGGCCCTAGGTTCGATCCTCAGCACCACATAAAAATAAACAAGTAAAATAAAAGTATGTGTCCAACTACAACTGAAAATTAAATATATTAAAAAAAAGAAAGTAGGAATCTCTGTTTTCCCTCTTGCTATGTAAGACACACCTAGCAGAACAAATGGTCAGTAGAGTAGACCGTTCACAAAGAGGTGGTGTACAAATGAGGGAATAAAAGGACCTAACTATCTTTTGTGGATCTGCTCTGTGCATTTTTACATGCGTTTCATAATGACCCTGGGGTCAGACATCACCGTGTTCTCTAAAGCCACAGTGTAGGAAATTAGAATATGGGAGCTCATGGAAGTTGCCCAGGGTTAAACACCCAGAAATCAATAAAGCCAGTCCTTCAATCCACCCCTTCCTACTTCAAGTACTGAACATTTTTTTTTTTTTGCTAAGAGCCACGAACTTGGCTGAAACCAGCGGTCTCTTAAAGAGTAATGTGTGACAACCTTATGGTTGCTTTTCACACTCTCCTCCTCCAGATGTACAACGGGGTGCCACTCAGTCAAAGCACAGAATCTGTGTAGGATTCACAAGATGAATTCGAGCCGGGGTTGGGGTTTCAGAGCAGTTCCCAGTTGTGGAGTTGAGCATTTCCTAACTCTGCAATTCTGCAATTAGCTAATGAGGGGTGCAGTCAATCACCACGATAGAGAAGCAAAGAACCCAGCAGAGAGCAAGAGATCAAACAAGCCTCCTCCGAAAGCAACGTGCCAATCATTTCAGAGGAAAATGGCAGACAGTCAAATATGAAGGCTCCATCCGTCAAGGGAGACTTACTGAGTGCCCATGATTCAAATAGTGAAATGCAGAATTCCAAGTTGCAGGTTAAGGACACTGGGCACGGAGATAACTATAAATTCACACCTGTGTAGAAAAGATGATTTGACTGTACAAGTGAGCTTAGAAATCAAATGAGCAGTACAGATCGCCTGTACTTCCTGTGGTTATGGTAGCTGGCCTACAGGTTCTTCTTGGATACTAAAAATTCAAATTACATCAGGCAATTAAATTAGCTGACTGGATTGCTCCTTGTACCCGCTTTGCATACTATGAAAAACAAGAGAAATATTTCCAGTCCTATATTGCAATAAGTAGTCTGCCAGAAATGGTGAGAAAATGAACGTTTCTTGGTTCGTCTCACTGGATGGCTTGTGCTAAGCAGGTGAAGATCATAAAAGAAAAAAGAGAGAAGATATAGCTAGGTGTATGGGTGCACTCTGGTAGTCCCAGTGGCTCAGGTGGCTGAGGCAGGAGGACAGCAATTTCAAAGCTAGCCTCAGCAACTTGGCAAGGCCAAAGGCAACTCAGCAAGACCCTGTCTCTAAATAAAATATAAAAAGAGCTGGGGGTGTTGCTCAGTGGTTATGTGTCCCTGGGTTCAATCCCTAGTACTAAAAGAAAAAGATGACATAAAGGACTGTGTAATGTTTGGGAAGCCACTGTGTTAATTAAGAGGTAGACATGGGTAAGATGGTATCCTTCCCTAGATCCTACCCAATGGGCTATTTCTATCAAGATCACATTGTAGAAACCTTGATGAACGATGGAAAGTCAACTAAGATGGGCTTCCCCTCCCCATTTGTAAAGTTTTTTCTAGGTAAAATGGTGTCTTCTATTTATGATGACTCCAAATAGAAATATGATCATTTTTGCTGGGTACAATGATGCACATCTGTAATCCCAGCGGTTCGGGAGGCTGAGGCAGGAGGATCACAAGTTCAAAGGTAGCCTCAGTAAAAGCAAGGCGCTAAACAACTCAGTGAGACCCTGTCTCTAAATAAAATACAAAACAGGGCTGGGGAGGTAGCTCAGTGGTTGAGTGTCCCTGAGTTCAATCCCTGGTACCTCCCCTGACCCCCCAAAATAGAAAAGAAATCTGATGACTTTATTAGGCAGAAACACACTGAAATAAAAGACAGGTAGCCAATACTTCATCATTTCAATTCTGCAAGGATCTCTCTCTCTCTCTCTCTCTCTCTCTTTTTAATTGTAGACAGACACAATACCTTTATTTTATTTTACTTATTTATTTACTTATTTTTAATGTGGCGCTAAAGATCACACATGCAAGGCAAACACTCTACCAACTGAGCTACAGCCCCAGCCCGAGGATCTCTTTTAGACAGTATGAAAGTCCACAGAGGATTGTACAGAGTTAATCTGAAAACGATTATATCAAAGTTTTTTCAAGTACATACCCACTACCCACTTCTAAATACCCTCCCTCCTCATGAAACGTTCATTGACTGTGCTGTTTGGAACTTTGCTACCAAAAAAAGTCCACCTTTCAAATGCAAAGTAATCCTCAAAATGACAGTGTTCAAAAGATCACTGGATTAAGATTCAGCGTAGCTGGGTTCTGGGCTCAGTGGTCCAATTTACTTTCTGGGTAAATTTCCTCGTCCATCAGAGGAGGCCAGAGTGTTGGTGAGCGTTCCGGAAACTCTGAACTGCGTTGGTCTAGGAGAGGATGTACGTTCAAAATGCATTTAATTGGTGAAATGAAGAGTGGCCACCACAGCTTGGTCATTACCAGAGCCATCAGTTTCCCATGCACCAGGGCTGTTTGAGATACATGGCTTTGAAATTCCACGTAGGATACTGTTACAGGAAGCTTAATCCCAAGCCGCAAATACATATCCACTACCTATAGCTCCATGAAGTAATCAGTGTTACCGCCTTTCACATTTTTATTTAATTTTTACTTGTATTAAAAGAACACATGGACATAGTCCCCTCTCTCTCTCCCACGAAGGAATTACTTCTGCAGAGTCAATGAGCTGTGTTTCTGAATAGTGACACATTTATAAAAAAAAATAAAAAGTTTATGCTACTATTGATTGACTATTTTGCTCTTCTGTATGATTATTTTGTGGATGATAATTCGCCTCTTTAGCATAATTACTGCCAAGGATGGACACACACACACACCTTGCTTTACTGTTCCCCAAATACAGTTATATCATATAATTTGTTTAGTAATTTTTTAGGCTGAGCCCCAGAGTACACTGCTTGTAATTCTGTTTTTTTTTTTATTGGTTGTTCACAACATTACAAAGCTCTTGACATATCATATTTCATACATTAGATTGAAGTGGGTTATGAACCCCCAATTTTACCCCAAATGCAGATTGCAGAATCACTTCGGTTACACATTCACAATTTTACATAATGCCCTATTAGTAATTGTTGTATTCTGCTACCTTTCCTATCCCCTAATGTAATTCTGTTTAGGTAGTCATTTTTTCCCCCCTTGTAGATAATACTTTTGTCTTTATGTGCTCAGGTTTCTAAGTATATATCAAAAGTTCAAAATTAGATGTGCTACTAGACTGACTGCTGCCCAGATGACCAAACAGAACTTGTTGTCTGTATCTTTTAATACATGTTACTTATTGGGGACATATAGATATTGAGTAGGTTTCATAGTCCATCTGCAAACCAGATATGTGTCTCAAGCCTTGTCACACTGCTTGGTAGGAAACCGAAAAGCCATTATATTCTAAGCTGCGATTCTCTAAACAACTATCCATATATATGAATTCATCCTGTATGGGGAGTATCCGTTACAACCGAGTTAGTAAAGGCACAGAATTAAGAGACAAGTGGCCACAATTTTAAATAATGTTGGAGGCAACATAAGGACAGAACACAATGCAGAATGACCTGGCCAAATGATGAAAAGCAGAGGTCACTCATAGAGCAGTTACTATGTCGTGGCCATCTCCGCATGGTGTCTGAACTCAAATCGTCTTTAAAACAGCACTTTAAAAGAGACAACAAGATTATTATTATCCATCTTACAGGTTAAGTAAAATTTCCCCTAGTGAGGCTCATAAGTAGTGGAGGCAAGACTAACTCTGAACTTCCCCCCCCCCCCCCGGTATTTATTGAGTTCTATTTTACGTATTGATATGTACCCATTTTATACACTGTTATGGTTTAGATGTGGTGTCCCCCAAAAGCTCAAGTGTGAGATAATGCAAGAAGGTCTGGAGGAGAAATGATTGGGGTATAACCTTCAACTAGTCAGTGAATGAATCTCTGGTGGGATTAACTGAGTGGTAGCTAGAGGCAGGTGGGGTGTGGTGGGAGGGAGTGATTCATTGGGGCTGGGCCTTTAGGGTATATATTTTATATCTGGAGAGTAGAATCTCTCTCTCTGCTTCCTGATCACCAGGTGAGCTGCTTCCCTCCGCCACCCTCTTCCTCCATGATGTTCAGCTTCACCTTGGGCCCTGAGGAATGGAGCCTGCTCTCCATGGACTGAGATCTCTAAACCCGTGAGCCCCAAGTAAACTTGTCCCACCTCTACGATGGTTTGGGTCAGGTCCTTTAGCCACAGCAGCAAACTATGCTGACCAGAGCATACATCGATATGGGTCCATCAATATGCAGTTGGACGAGATTTCCTAATAGTCATCTAAGAATTGCTACCAGCAAAATGCTGAATATATCCATCACCCTGCAGTAAATCCTAAGGTTCCACTTCAGAGCATGAACATTGCGCCAGCCTGTTGGAATTCCCCCAAATAATAGTCACATGACAATTTATTATCAGAAGAGCAAGCAACTGCAATATATAAAAATATATATAATATATAGTTATATATAAAAATATATCACACACGTTTGTCTCTCTAGGCTGTACTGCATCTTTGTTTAGTGGAGTGTTCCTACAGCGCTAATTGATTATGGTACTCTCTCCCGCTTAGCCCAAGGGCAAGCCCCAGAATCTTCTCACCGTGGCATTTCAAGTAGACCCGACACACATCAATACGGGTGGCAGGTAAAATACAAATCCCTTGGGCGGCTGAGCTCCCTGGCTGTCGAATCGCACAAGCCAGGTTGAAGCCCCAGCTCTGCCATTGAGCTGTTGACCTTGGGCAAGTTATTTAGCCTCCGCTGCCTTCCCTGTCCACCTTGGCCAAGCGATGGGGCAGTGGAGATGTTCTTGAAGACAACAGGGGGAGGAAGAATCTTTAGAATTGGATTCTGCTAGAAGGGAAAGGTGGGGCCGAGAGGAGGCAAACTGGTTGGGAGATGGAATAGCTTGCCCTGGGAGGTGACCGAGGGTGCCAAGGGGCAGATCTTTGGACTTCCTCCTGGGCATTAGAGGAGAATGGAGGTGGAGGGATTTAGATCAAGGGGGGTGGAGGGCTTCAGATCAAGGGCAGAGCCAGTGAGGACTTCCCAGCTATACGGGAACCCAACTTTGCAAACTCTCTTGCGGGTTCCTACAGCCGGAGGAGGAAAGAAGGATTTTTTTTTTTTTTTTTTTTTAGCAATTATCTCACGTTTATTTTTTCTTCTGCCCACCCGTGTGCTGCAGAGCACCAATTCTGCTAAACTCGCCAATAAATTACTGTTAATGAAGCATGTTCCACCTACAGACAGACAGCAACAGGCGTTTTTTTTTTTAATCACCTCGACTAAAGAAGAGTTAAAGGTAAGCGCGAAACACACTAGTTCCCAATCCGTTAGGTGTCATGCTGACCGAGGCAGGAGCCCTGTGACTTGGGGGGGGGGGTTCTCCTGGAAGGCAGCTGGCTCCCGGGGAAGTGAGGCTGGCTAGTCTATTCATCATTACCCACGGCTGGCCGATTGCTCCGACAGCCACATCAGACGCCCGGCCGCCTCCACCGGAGCCTGTTCCTATTTAATCAGAAGCAGAAGTAAGACTTCAGACTGAAACTCACAACATGATGATAGTCTGTACCAAGGGACCGGGTTAAACCAACTCTGCAATTCCCCAGGCTTTACGAGCAGATGATCCACTGGCTCCTAGACACTGGTGTGTGGTAGGATGGTTCAAAAAAATGAGACAGGTCCTGCCTCTTCCAGATTACTTAATTCCACTGCGGGAACAACTAATAGAGTACTATAAAGGAGCTCAAACTGTGGACAATGAATTCAATTAGCATATATACAGTCTTTAGAGATAGACCTAAGTTCAATTTTTTATGTTTCCTTTTATTTATTTTTTTTTGTACTGAGGATTGAATCCAGTTTGTTCTACCATTAAGCCACATTCCTAGCCCATTCTTCTTCTTCTTTTTTAAAATTTTGAGACAAGGTCTTACTAAGTTGCAGAAGCTGGCCTCCAATTTATGATCCTCCTGCCTCGGCCTCCTGAGTTGACAGGTACGTGTGCACCTCCATGCCTGGTTTGAATCTTCATTTTCTTTTTAAACTACTATAGGTATGTTTTAGATAAGATATTTTTGATCTTTGTCTATAAAATGAAGACATGGCCACCGACTTCTAAAGTCTCTAGAGAAATAAACAGAATGACCCATGTAGAAGGATGTAGTGACAGACTGCACACACAGCAGAGTCTTAATATTGGCACCATCTTACCTGGGGCAAACTCAGAAGTCACCTCCTCATCATAAGTAGAGTCTGGGGACATACGGCTCAGACTCTTACTGAAGCCATAATACGAGCTGTGCATGTGTAGCTTTCTCGGGTAATGGCAAACACATCCTGCATTCCACATCCTGAGCAATTCGTGACAAAACTAAATATTGTACTAGAAAATTCCTCTAAAAATACCTGTGGAATACCTGCACTCTGTCAGGCACCAGGAGAAGGACTGGGTACGACACCAAAGTCAGCCAAGCCTTTTCCTCAGGGAGCTGGTCTTCATGTGCAATTCAAAGGGTTATTTGCCCTTGAATCCATTTTTTTTTTAATTTCTAACTTTTCTTTTTGAAAACCAGGGTAACTTTGGTAGTGACACCCCCTACTCCACAGAAAATTTTCATTAAGATTCTCCAGGAATCTTCACCATAAATTGATTTTAGGACTACCCGCAAAAGAGTCTCTACAAAAGAGCTCAAGGTAGGTAAACTTCCTATTATCCTGTTGCTCTATTTCACTTGGCCGCTGGCCTGGAAAAAATCGCCACTCCAGGTGCTGGATGCCCCCTTTACCAGTTTTTCACAAACATGTATCCAGTATAGTAGTTTGTAGAAGTGTGTCTGCAAATGCAAAATGAGATTTAAAAAAAATCCTTTAACAAGCCCTCTGGCCTTGCACTGGGGCCTCACAGAGATGTCTACATTCCCAAAAGTTACCAGCTGGTCTCCATGGTAACAGCTGGCAGGGGGAGGAAAGAAAGGGGAGAAGAAGCTCCCCCCTTCTCAGGTATTATCCTTGAAGGGTTATTTCCCAAAACAGTGGGAAAAAAAAAAAGCTACTTTTATGTGAACTTCTGCAGACTGTGAACTTCTCGGCCCCTCCCCTTACACGCTGGGTATAAAGTCCTGAAAAGACCTGAACTCGGGGTTCAGCGGATTGATTGATTACAGCGAAAGCTGTGCCCTCTGAACCTGGCTGCAGCCAAATAAAATCTGCTTCCTGTTCCTCTTTGGGGTGTTGCCTCGTTTGTCCCCTGCAACACTTTCTCTGAAGCACATCTCGGTATTATTGCTCTCTAGTCCAGGGCTACATGCCAAAGTTCGGTTCTTTCCATATCATTGGATGCATCTCTCAAATTCTTATTTGTTAGAGTTTTCCAACGGCTTTTTGCAAACTCAAAAGAACGATCTAGGTGAGCCCTTGCCTCTCTATTCACTTGTCTTTTGCAGGGAAATCTGAATCGGAGGCATGGCATAAGCCACAGTGATTAAAAACAAGAAGCTCTTCTTTGCTGGTGCCAGTTACTGCTCAGGGGTTTCCCACAGATTATCAACAGCTCACAGTAACCTGGGCGGGTAGGTCTGTGATTATTGCCAGTTATCAAGGAGAAAAGGTATTGGAGGGGTATTCGAGCCTCTTATTTCTTCTAGGTAACTCCCCCTAGTTACTTCTAACCTGGTAAGTGGCCAATTTCTTCTGATGGGATTGCATTAGAGCAGGTAGCACTCGCATTCAAAAGGAAAACAGTACAAAGCCCGTCAACCTCTCTGTGTGAGGGTTGCCTTTCTCTGCAGAGGTAAACTAATGACCCCGAGTTGTAGCATCTGGTTGCAAAATTGTGAGCATGTCCAGGGACCCTCCCCCTCAATTATACAAATAGCAGAAATTAAGCATGTGACAGTTATTGGAGTTATTTATTGCCCATATCCATGGGTGGTTTATCCATCTACTTAGTTTAATAGCCAAAATAGGTAGCAAGTAATCAAAGCGTTCTTTGGTGAATCCGACTGACTTAGGTCAAATTGGGCAAACACCGGCTGGTTCCCAGACAACAAGATTTCAGGCCTCAACTCTCACATATAGAACAGATGTCCCTATAGCTCGGGGTGTGAAATAAGCCCATGCCGCCAATCTACTTTTAACTTTTCTATTTATGTTCTTATTTAAAATGCCATCGAGCGATCCCTTCCACTGCTAAAGTGACTTTTTCTCCAAGCATCTCTAAAGGACAGTGAATTAATTCTTACCACCATGGTTGAGAAGAGGGTTTTAGGTTCTAGCACACTAATTGTTTAGTAAGAAAACTGAGTTATAAAGGATAGAGTGTCCACGTAGTATTGAGTACATCAAGAAATGGACGTGTCTTTGTTTAAAGGTCGTATTGGGACAGAATACTAAATTTTGCAGCGGGAAAAGTTGGCAGATGCCATGTGAACCAGGGCGAAGGGCCTTTGGGAACTCTGTACCATTTTTTTTGGCATGTTTAGAATTATTTCAAAATAATACTAATGATGCATACATAACGCCGTAGCCTGAAAACCAGCTTTTTCATCTCTTTGCTATAGCTAATTTTATGAAAGTAAAGCTATCCTGCTTGAAAGAAATACACATACATTATATCATCATGGATGCTATGTTTTTGTGGTTTGTAGCATTATTTCCAGAAAAAAATCCAAGGATCCCACTGAAAATAAGATGGTTACCAGCAGAATGATATGCAATGACCAACATCTGGATTTTCAAGATGGAATCATTATTGACAGTGTTTTTACTTCATTGCAATTTAATTAAAAATAGACTGCTGGATAGTCCAACAAAGGTATGGAAAGAACAGAGCTTACCTTGCCTATTGTCATGAATTAAAAAAAAATACATTAAACCAAAATCCTGTCCTTGCATGCTAAAAACACAGCACACAGATTTCTCCTAGATTTCTCACTGACTAGCGTTCCTAAATTTCCCCTTTCTCTGATTGCAAGGCAATGTGAGACCCATGTCAAGAAGGATAACAATATGAAAATGGAAACAGCTGTCATGATTCCACTTTCTTTGTAACATCATCGAAATTCATCCTTAGATTCGCAGCCTGGGAATGGTGTGGGTGAAAGGAACTTGAGTCCTTTGAGGTAACAACAGAAACTAAGAAATACTGAATCCATGTATGAAAACATTTTTTTTTTTTTTTGAGAATGGGATTGTCATTTATGGTAATGTAGATTCTGAAAACGGAGGCTATTTCAGAGATCTGGCAGAAGAGAGAAGAAGAAAAAAAAATCTCAACAGTTGAAGTCATAGGAGGCATTCAGTTCTCTAATTGCTTTGAGAGGCACCCAGGTACCCATCGTTCAAATTCTGACTTGGTGATGGACGAGACCCTCAGCAGATCTGGGATGCAAGTTTTGAGGCTAGTCGTTTCAGGCGTAGGAGAAACAAAACTTATGGTAGAGAATGTCCATTGGGTGCCTGTGTTGATCTAACTGTGAGTAGACACAGGCTCTGACTTTCCTAGCTTCTCATTTCAGCCTCAGACTGTTTCCCCAGGCTTCCGGACAGGACCTCTCTGGGGGGCAAAATCAACAAATCTCTTGGGCAAGAGGAACCTTGGTAAAGGGAGAAAAAAAATAATAAAACTGCGTAAACACAATGAAATAGTCTTCCAAGAGTCTAGAGCCCCGTGACAAGACGACACATTTTTTTTTTTCCCCCAGACAAGAAAAGATGTTTCTGTAAGGATTCTCTCTGTGTTCTCCACTCCTAGTAAATGCTCTGTTGGCAGTGGCGGAGGAAAGCCATCAGATTGCAATGACAGACTGTGTCACTTGCAAACTCTGGCAACCATTCCTCCCGAGAGAGATTCTCCCTTCTCCCAAACTCACACAATGGAGGGTCTGGGAGTTGTGCTGAGCGTGTTCCTCCAAACCAGGGAAAGAATTCTAGGAGAAATGCATGACTTCTGTGTGTTGAGGAGGCTGACGTGGAGTCCAGGGAAGCATCTGTTTCATCCCAATCCCCAAGACTGACTAGGGCTTTGTCCTATCTCCTGTGGAACTCCCAATCCCCTAGCACAACCGACACTCGCTAATTCAGAACTCCACGTACCCTTACGTCTGGGTCTCACAAGTTGCAGTGTTGAATAGATATTCCTCATTCAGCCAGAATACAGGCCGATTACAGAAATCACATTATGTCTCCTTTGAAATTCCCTACAAAATGCAAAAGCATTGGGATACTCACCACCCAATCCCCATTTCTAAACGCTTCCTATATTATCTATAGTCTATTTTACAGGCAGATAGATGCACACAATTACATTGTATGCATTAAGTTCAGGCATGGAGGCAAATTGGTGTGTCGGAAATTTCCCTTGTTAAGACAGTCTAATTTGTTCTGCAGAAGAAAAACATTTTGAATAAAACCTTTGCATCTTTTGAGACTCAGTGTGCTAGACTGCAGAAGGTGGACATATTTCGTACACCACTACTGAATGAATCCACCATTATGCTGCACTCTAATTGAGGATAGCTTCCAGAAATATCTCATGCATTTGAAAGTAAACAGTACAGGTACCCAAGGACAGGCAGGCTGTATAATTAGACGTGTGTGTATATTTATATGCCCACCAGCTCTGCAGTCTTCAAACAGACCTAAGGCGAGGCTCTTATAGGTTAATTGCTGTTGCCAAGGATCACTCCCAGGTCTGCCTGCGTGCTCCATCATCTCCCTTCACATGTACCAACGAGGGTGGCCCCCTGGTGCCAATTGCTGTCAAACTCTAAATACATAATAAAACCTCCTTTGAATTAAAAAAATAAAATTTAAAAAAACACAGGTTTTTATTATTCACTCTTTATGATGTTTCCAATACCCTCAAATGAAAAGGCAGTTTCATGTTGATGAGAGCCAGCAGATGGTTCTGGGGAAAACATATTACCTGGCTCTTGATTTCTTATCATCACCTAAGAGGCTTCCCACCTGTCTGAGGTAGGAACCTGGAGCCACCCACGTTAGAATTCCTGGCAAGAGTGCTCAAGCAGAGGCCCTGATCGGAAGCACCCGGCTCCATCCTCCATACTCTAGGCACAGTGACTGCAGTATGAATCTCACCATCACCCTGTCCTCATTTCAACCTTCTTGACATACTTTTACAAAGGCAGGAAAGTCCCTCCTTCCGCACCTCGCACCCATCTCTGGAGCGCAAGTCTAACTCATAGCCGTACTTTGTGTCGCTGGTTATACCTGCTCATCCTGTGTCCTTAACTCTCTGTTCCTGATGCTCACCTGTCTCTTCCCCTCTGTGGCCAGCCCCGAACGCGGTGCATAGACGAACATCTGGGGGAAGCACTCTGGAACCTTCTACGAACGTGTAGTAGTTCTCAAATAGGCTTTGACAGCCTCCCGATTTCCTTTATTAGAGCACTCATCCTACGGTATTGCAACTTGCATCTTTCCTCCCTTTACTATTACAAATACTCTGCAGGGATAGACAAAGTAGTTCTCATTCATCAGGATGTTGGAAAGTAGGCACCGTTAATATACATGGAACTACTCTAAACCCGGATGCATTAATTATTGAGGAAAAAGCAGAATATGTCCTGCAGCTCAAACTGACAGCTGAAACTCATACGGTTAGGATGTAAGAAAGCACCGGAGATGTTCAGAACCATGTGGGAAGAGGAGTGTTTTCCCTTGGTGGCTACCCTTGTGGACAAGAGTTTGTGAGCTGATTCGGGAATCTAAACTAGTTTCACTAAAGGTCTACATAAGATCATCTATACTAATATCCAACGTATCGGTTTGGAATGTTGTTTCCCTAAATCACAGATATCTAAATATGTTGCAGCATGAATATGATAAGAATATTATCAAGGTTACACCTTTTGGGGGAAAACCGTCCATCTAGATAGACAGATTACCTTCCTGCAAGACTCTCAAAGCCTTTTACTAACATACACTTTCAATACCTAAGAGGAGGGGCGCTCTGTAAGATATTTTCCAGATTTACTTGACAAGAAAGTTCATTTTCATCCATGAGGATCTTCTAGGGCAAAAGATCCTCAGAATTCACTTTGGGGTCATGTCTTGTGCCACTTATGACAAAGATTATGAAGTATGGGCTAAGGACCAAATCCCTTATAATGAGATTTGGACAAATTCCTTACAAATAACAGGTGAAATACCACAGCCTGCAGCCGCTCAGGAGGCTGAGGCAGGAGGATCCCAAGTTCAAAACAAGGATCGGCAAAAGCAAGGTACTAAGTAACTCAGTATTTAGTAAAAGCAAGGTACTAAGTAATTTTATTTAGAGACAGGGTCTGTAAATAAAGATCAAAATAGGGCTGGGGATGTGGCTTAGTGGTCTAGTAGTCCAGTGCCCTTGAGCAACAAAACAAAACAAAACCCCAAACCACTGCCTAACACTATGTCTGCTTATTTAGGCATCATGCATGACTTCTTTTGTGATACAAAGGGAGAGGTGAAGGGTGGGACCAAGACCATGTGGCCTGTCAAGTAAAACAATGATTGACTACCTAGCCATTGGCAGAAAAAGTTTGCTGATCCCTAACTTATAATAATATTTTGTTCTTTAATTTTTAAAAGTCCCTTCTTGGTGTGGTAAGTGTGTATCTAATATCAGCTGAACACACTGCTCAGGTGTCAGGGTGAAATGATGTCTGAAACTTTCACACTTTTACACACCCAGGTGGCCAGGGGTATTTCCCAAACCGAAATGTGCACTAAACAAAATATGTTGAGATTTCTCCTGCTTTAAATCTCAATTAGAAACTAATTATATATATATATATATATATATATATATATATATATATATGCTCAGCTAAAAGGTGCACCTCAGAAATATAAACCCATTTACTGTAGAGGAGGCTGAAATTAATACCCCCAAATACCTTCAGGATAGACACTTCATTCAGACGCCAATCATTCTGGAAATGTTAGTGAACCTTCATTTGATCATTTGGAAGAATTCACGCAGGCATCGAGTAACATCCCTAAAGTGTTTGGACTTAAAGATTCATTTTGATCACATGGGAATAGAGCCGAAGAGGGTCTGGGATGCAGATTGCGCTAAATGAGACATCAATTCAGGACCGAGGGATGGAATATTCCGATGATCTGATGTTGTGCTCCGGTTTGATAGCTGAGGAAAACACACAGCTTTAATTCCCAGTCGAAATGAGGGGTTTTCCTCCTTGCATCTCCACATGATAATCCATTCAATTAAATTAACTCCGATGCCTGCTTTGATCCAGGACACATTCAAGATTACTTTCTAGATGGCTGGAATCAATGTCCGGTCATCAGTGTAATAGAAAACGGGGAAGTGGTAAGAACCATCTCAGCTAATGGTCACTTCCAGGGATGTGGATCTGCAGAAGGAAGGGCGTTCTCTAGATCTCTAATTCAGCACCTTCTTTTTCAAATGTATTCCTCTCCCTCCTCCCTGTGAGCATGCATCTCCCCCAAACATCCAACAAATCCCACTACTGCATCTTGTCTGTGTGCTCTTCTTCTCTGAGTACTGGCCACCATCTGATTTGACAGCTATTGCCCTGGGAAGAACATATTAAAGGCCTTTAGGTTCCTTTTAGAAGCCAAAGTTGATGTTTGGCTTCTCCTAGTTATTTATAGACGGGAGGGGGGCACCCTGGGACTAGAGTTTTAAAATAAAGAACATTGGTTTCCATGTTCTTGTTCTTGGAATCAATGTCCAAAACACATCAAAAATACTAACGTAGATGAATTCAACCACCTGTGTGGTGAAAAAGAAGAAACGCAAGTGAAATCAGAGAACAAGTGTGAGCTGGGATATGCACACCCACTCCCATGAGATGTGTCCTGTTTCTGTTTATCCTTCCAACACGAGTCTTTCTAAAGGGGGTGTGGGATTCTTCTCTTCAGACACACAAGAGTTTCTATAAAATATGGTTCCTAAACTCAAGCCAGCTATTTGAGCCCAGTTTTCAGCCACAGCATTGGGAGATCTCAACCAAACCAGGAAGAGAAACTTGATCTACGGAGTCACAGCAAGATGCCACACTGGTCTCCCAGTGGGTACCATCGATTTGCAGGTGAGAAGTGTATATCAAAAGAGGTCAAGGGTGGAGTAATACTCCATTGTGTGTATATGTACCACAGTTTCTCTATCCATTCATCCATTGAAGGGCATCTGGGTTGGTTCCACAGTTTAGCTATTGGGAATTGAGCTGCTCTAAACATTGATATGGATGGAGCTGGAGAATATCATGCTAAGTGAAGTAAGCCAATCCCCCCAAAACCAAAGGGTGAATGTTCTCTTTGATAACTGGATACTGATTCATAATGGGGGGGGGGGCATGGGAAAATTGGAGGAATTTTGATTGGGCAAAGGGGAGGGAGGATTGGAGAGGGGGAATGGGGGCAGGAAAGATGGTGGAATGAGATGGACATCACCACCCTAGGTACATGTATTGCATCTATGCATGTTTTCACTTCCTCTTTGATGTGTTACTATTTCTCTAAGATGATGGTAATATGTAAGTTGCAAATGAGGGATTCTGTTAATAACTAAAGCAAACAAACAAACAAACAAACAAAACACCCCAAAACCCCAAACCTTGATTCCTGAGAATTATGAAGGCACTGGCTATGTTGATGACAGTAGTTAACTCTTACTGCATTCTTACTGGGTTCATGCAATATCAGTTATTCTTTACTAAACCTTCCACGATAAATTTAAGGCACGGCTGTGGAAGAACACGGTCACAGATTGGCTGGAAGAGGCAAGACATGTAGGAAATGAGAAAGATGTTAGCAAAAAATCCATGATTACTCCAGGTCCGCTGAGTTTTTTGATGACTGGTAAAATTCTATTCAACTTTTCTGGTAGCATCAAAGTCATATGAAATAAATATAGATGCTGAATTGGCCACAGCCCACTTCTGACTGCATAAAAATAAGCATCCTTTCCATCTTCTCCAAGAGGAATAAGGCACGGAGGAAGGTGTCCCCAGTATTTACCAACACACTCAGCCTTGGCTCATGAATAATTGTAAAAACTGGGGATGTCAACTGGGTGCGGTGGCACACGCCTGTAATCCCAGTGATTCAGGAAGCTGAGGCAGGAGGATCGTGAGTTTAAAGCCAGGCTCAGCAAAATCAAGGTGCTAAGCAACTCACTGTGACCGTGTCATTAAATAAAAAAAATACAAAATAGGGCTAGGGATGTGGCTCTGAAGCCAGATTTAAAGTTAGGTAGTCAGTGTAGTTAGGTAAATCGGGTCTAATACCAAGTGAAATCTAAAATGGAGGCCATGCTGGGAATGACTCAGGGAAAACACAGGACAACTCATGGAATGTTAATGAACAGCCCCCAGCAAACTTAAAGATAGCCCATCACAAAGAAGTGTCCCACCCCTCGGGCCTTTCAACCTACATTCTATCCCCAAAACTATAAGAAGGAGAAACAACCGCACTTCCACGGATTCCACCTCTTGGGTCCCCTTCTTCCTCCGGGAGAAGTCTTTTCTGCTGTCCTTTAATAAACTTCTAATTTCTACTCTGACCTTGCCTCGCCGTGCTTCTTTGGTGTTATTCTTCAACATCGGGGAAGCAAGGACTCGTCACCGGTCAACAGCGGTATCAGCTCCGTGGTTGAGTGTCTCTCAGTTCAATCCCCGGTACCTCCCTCCCCAAATGGGGGCACAGGTAGCAGTTATGGGATAACCAGGGTTATGACTTAGATAGGAGGTGTCCACCCAAACTCCATGTGTGAGACAATGCAAGAAAGTTCAGAGGTGAAATGATTGGGTTGTGAGAGCTTTAACCTGATCAGTGCATAAATCCACTGATATGGCATAATTAGGTGGTCAACGTAGAAGGCAAGGTGTGGCTGGATGAAGGATGTCACTGGAGGCATGCCTTTGGGATTTGTATTTTGTCCTTGGTGAGTGAAGCTCTCTCTGCTTCTTGGTTACCAGGTCCAAAGCTACTTTCCTCTACCATGCCCTTCCACCAAGATACTCTGCCCACCTTGGACCCAGAGCTGGGGAGTCAGCCATTTATGGATTGAACCTCTGAAACCATCAGCCCAAATTAACGTTGTCTCCTCTAATTGCTCTACCAGCTTTTTTGGTCACTGTGACGAAAAAGCTGACTAAAATAATCGTGAATATTGGCGAATGGGGGCGTTCTGAGAAAGAGTCCATTTATCAGGATTGATACCAGGTTCTTCATAGCTGAGGATAAATTTGTGAAAGACATATAATTATTGTATCAAGAAAAGTTTTTAGATCAAAAATTACTAATAAGGGTTGTTTGGGTGTCCTTAGAGGAAAAAAGAATGTGAGAGACAGGTAGTAGGTAGATAGATATACATAGATACAACTCCATTATATGCAAAGTTAAATGCTAACAGAGAGAAGTTCGTCTCTTATCTAACTCCACACAAGCCAGCTCATGACTGAAACAAATGGCCACTCTGCAGAAACCAACAAGATATTTCTGAATGTCTGCAGGCAGAACGACACTTAACTCAACTTTTAGCATATTCGATGCACATGGGCAGAGGATGCATTAACTAAGAGGAAGCATACCATTCTGATCGACGCAGTCTTGGGTCACTGGCGAACATGGCAAAGGAATTTCTGATTCTGTCTGCCCAGGAACTCCCTGCCCCTCCTAATCTCATAGCGAGGAAAGAGAAATGGGGTAGCAAGTGATGAGAGCAAGGTTAACTGTCTTGCCCGGGCTTCCTGCCACGCCTTCTGAGGGGGTGACATTGGAGAGCTCCAGTTGGCCCCTGGAGGGGAATACATAGCAAAGTCTAGAGCTCAGCCTTCATTCACTGTTACCTGCTCTCAGCCTCCAAACCCCAGGTGAGCCAGGCTCCTCTGAATGGAACACAGAACCAAGATGGAAACACTTGATTATACTGGAAACCCACCACAGTCTCCCCAGCACACTTTATCCTTGGTTTATCAAATGGTTTACTTCTGGGTTTAATTTTCAAACGTGGCTTCTTTCAGTGGATGGTTCTGTCTTCACCCAGCCCCATCTTCAAATAAAACGTGCTTAGCTCTTTATTACCGTGACAAGACCATTAGAATTCTCTTCCTTTCAGCTCAAAAAAATACATTCTCCTTTATTTTTTTTTCTTCAAACTAATGGGAGCCAGAAACTAATCTTTTGCCACTGACCAAAAAAAAAAAAAAAAAAAAAAAAAAGGGTTTCCAAAAGCAAATGGGGATTCAAACAAAGGGTCAGCATTTATCTTGGTGCCTGCATCCTTCAGCATGTCCTTATATGCAGTGTGACCGGGACCCTGCATCCAATTAACCTGTGATCCTGCGGAGGATGTCTCTGGTGCTCTCCTCGTGCATGCTCACGGGACAGGTAACAGAATGGGTGGAAATGTTTGTTAACAGGACCATGAGGCAAACAGCAGGAGCACATTCAGGTGTTTTCTAATCTATAAGTCTCAAAGGGAACGCTGAATGCCCTTCCTGAATCCGGACCCGTTCCCCTGCCCTGGGAAACATACCATTTACTCCCCAGGACATGGAACACAACAGCATCCCGTTTTTTTTTTTTTTTTTCCATTTGCTTCAAGAGGCAATTTTGCCACTTCATTTAGGAGAGAAGAAAAAAGTGCCACGAAGCATCTTTGGAATGACAGGGGCCTCGTGCTGCGAGTTGATCTTGCCACCCTGAAACTAATCTGGAAATATTTTGTACCTTAATCTCCTGCCGAAATAAACCTTCTGGAGCTCGCAATCTGACATTCAGCGAAATTTGTACTAACGTTCGCTGCTGCTCTGCTAACCGCACTGCGGAGAGCAGAAAAAAAAAAAAAAAGAAAATGCAAAAGATTAAGTTGTGTGTGTGTGGGGGGGAGATAATTTCTTATTTGCAGTCTCTCTTTGCAGATGACTTTTTTTTTTTTTTTTTTTTTTTTTGATGCTAGAGGATGCCTGAGCATCTTGCGTACTCGTCCCTGTTTGCTTGGTTTCTCAAATTTGTCTTCTTTTGGTTTCTTAAATCACACCTCGCAATCAAACCTTGGAATCTGGGTCCTTTTTGCTCATCTCACTCTTAGACATTCTCAAAATATAATTGCAAAACTCTTATTTGCCCAGCAATGGGGCGAGGGGCTGGCTGAGGGGTTAGGAGCCTGGAGTTATTTCACACTGAGTGCTACCCCAAACCTCCTTCCCGATCTTATCAAGAAGTAGCCTTTCCCACCTAATTTAATCTGCAGCTCTGTTCGGGCTAAAATTAAAGATGGCATTGTTAAAGGGCCTTTAGATGGCTAGGGGCACTGGGCTACTGACCCACAGATAGATGGATACCTGCCGAGAGTGTGTCCTTGTGGGTGAAGCCCAAGGAACTCTACCCAGGGCACTCGCCCACATGATAATGCCCTGTTTGCTGCCACCAGGGTTTCTTTCCTCTACCTGAAATCTCAGAGCCACCCCTGACCTCTGCTTGGACAGTCACCTTGGATTGGGGGCTCACTTTGAGCCCTCTGGTAAATGGTACCTCTCTGCCCTGATGTACCCTTTCCTTAGATGGATCTGTCTCCTGGTTTTATTTCTAATTTGAGATCCATGGCAGAGAATTATGGAAATCTCAAGTCACAGATTTCTGTCCTTACTCCCATCTGCAGAATCTGAACCTTGTCCTGCTCTGACACTCTGCCCAGAAACCAGAAACCCAGTGGTCTGCAAGTCGGCTTTCTTAGCCCCTGATCTTCTCTGAGCCATCACAGCTGGTAGTTAAGTTTTAATGACCTATATGCTGTCTCCACTTGGCTGAGTTAAAATACTTGGAAATATACCTGCAGGGCTTTTGGGTTTCACAACTCATTTCTATGGAGGTAAATATCAGAGTTGCCAAGGTCAGTGGTCCTGCCTCATGGTACCTGGACACACAGTTCAAGATGGCAGCTCCTCTGCTTATTGTAAGATCATTAGGAGGTGATGGGCGGCCTCAGACACAGGGTATCAGCATAGCCTCCCTCAGCACATATTTTTGCCCTTGGTGGTCTGAGAACAATCTGACATGTACTCCTGGACATGCCGGGTGCTGGCTTCAGAAAATTTAAGCGACTCCCCCTTTTGCCACTGACTGCCAATTAATTTTAAACCAAATGTCTTGGAGAGGCTGTATCAGGTTTCCTGAGAAAATTAAACGTGATACATGGGGGAGAAACAGTGTCACACAGCATGAGGAGTCTTCAAATTCCAAAGTTCACCTTCTGTCCTGCCTAGTTTAGTGAGAAGGATGTGAGGTTAAGTGCTGTGGGAATTCTGCATGAACCCTGTTTGTTCTGCCCAACTTCTTAAATGGGGGAAAGAAAAAAGTGTTATTCTTTGGATTTTTTTTTCTTTTCTTTTTTTTTTTTCTTTCTTTGCAAAACAAGGTTAGTAAACATATACTGAGAAGTGGGGCGGGCACAGGATGAATACATAAATGACTCTGGCATGTGGCTTAATATTATTTATTTATTACACCCTTAGCTTGCTCTAGAGAAAAGGAAGAGTAAGGGAAATACTCAACTCCAAAGTTCATTCCCCAAACATCCCAAACTGGTTCTGACTCCCAGATCACTACAGAAAGCCAAGACATGCCGGGTGGTGCTTGCTTCAGCAAATTTAAGTGACTCTACCCTTTGCCACTGATTGCCAATTAATTTTTCTCTCAGGTAGGTATAATGGGAAGGAAACCCAGAGAGCAGAAGCCCAAATTCAAGTTCCACCCCAAATGCCTCTGTTTCCTCATCTGCAAAACAGATGTTTTCTCATCCAATTTACTATTTCAGTACTTCTGTACCCTTCAATGCGTCACGTAGGGTACAGTTATTAATGGACAAGATTGGTTATTGGTTATTCTTCCTGGTTTCTTCCTCTCTCCCCTTTGTTAGAGAGAAGGTAAACAGAAACTAAGCACAGAAAATCTGCTATTTTAATAAAATGCTCCAGGGCACTTTTCTTAGATTTTTCTCCCTTAGCAGGAGGGGAGGCTATCATAAATAAATAATACCCATCCATACTGTCACTTGTATATCGAACACTTTTCTGGGCTAGTGAAATTTCTCAGTGTACTATTTTTATTAACCCTGCTTTACAAAGAAATCAAGAGGAAAAAAACAAAACACTCCCCCGCCCTCCATCTAAAGGAATGAACAAGTAAGGTTGGTTTAGAATTTCCAAAACCCTTAGCATCTCCTCCTTTTCTCTCAGGTAGGTATCATGGAAGGTAAACTTTGGGTTAAAAACCAATGAAATACATAAACGTCATTACACAAACATTTGTTAAAAACTTTTTACCTGGATATTTTCTCTTCCGCGATTACTTATTAAACTACGTTAGTGAAATTTACTATGAATGATACTTCTACATGGTGTCTGAAAATTGTCCATATGCAGAATTTCTGTAGTTCAAGGACAAATACTGAAATATCTGACTATCTATCTATCTATCTATCTATCTATCTATCTATCTATCTATCTTTGTAGTTGTTCTTGTGTTGGACACAATATCTATATTTTATTTATTTTTATGTGGTTCTGAGGATCGAACCCAGTGTCTGGCACATGGTAGGTGAGCGCTCTACCGCTGAGTCACATCTCCATCCCATTTCCATTTTTTTTTTCCAAGAAATTATCTATACAGCAGGAGCCATCATCTTAGCACATCCAGTACTTGAAGTGGAAGCAGAATGAATTCTACCTTACCCTGTTCTCTCCTGTCTGCTGTACAGCTACACCTCGTATCTCTCAATGGACCACTTTTGTCGCAAGACAAATGAATACTCAGGAGCCCACACTCGCTGTCTGGAGACTAAACCAATTAGTGCCAACCAATGTGCTGCAACTTCGTGCAATCACAAGGTGACTGGGTGCACTTGAACATCACCCACAACCACCTTCAAGTTCCCTGCTGGTCAGAGAAAGAAACACACCCCCAGAAGGAGACAAAGAAATCATACAACAGAGGCGGGCGTAGTGGTACACGCTTATAATCCCAGCGGCTCAGGAGGCTGAGGCAGGAGGATCGAGAGTTCAAAGCCAGCCTCAGCAACTTAGCAAGGTTCTAAGCAACTCAGTGAGACCCTATCTTTAGATAAGATACAAAATAGGGCTGGGGATGAGGCTCAGTGGTAGAGTGCCCCTGAGTTCAATTCCCAGTACCAAAAAAAAAAAAAAAAAAATTGTGTACAATGGATCACATATGTTCACATAATTCTTAAAATTCCCAATCTTTCTAACCATCTATTACTTGGCTCACAATACACCTGCTGATACATAAACTGTTGATGCAGATGAAGGTACGTTTGCTTCCTCTGTCCCTTTCATTTTAGTAGATGGTCTTTATTTATTTAAAGGCATTCTGTATCACTATGGAGTCTGCAAGGAAAATGAAAGGTAACTAACTAGTTTCCTCCTGAAAGCTGCAAGCGCTGAGTGATCAGCTGCCACTTATAGTGCAGGCTGAGTACTAATCCAAATCCCCAAACCCCAAATCTGAAATGCTTCAAAATTTAAAACTTCCTGCTCCCCAGCATGACGCCGCAAGTGGAAAATTCCGCACATGACCTCCTGTGTCAGGTCACAGTTTAATGCAGAGGAGGCATTAAAAATACTAAATTGAAAATGAACTTCAAGCTATGTGTATAAGCTGTACGCCAGACGTAAATGAATTTCATGTTTAGACTTGAATCCTCGTCCCCAGGATATCTCATTATGCATATGCAAATAATCCAGAATCTAAACCAACCCAAGATCTGCAACTCTCCATCAGGGATACACCACTGTATGAAAAAAAAAAATAGCATTTGTTGATCCAAACTGTTTCCCATATTGGAATAGTAATTGTCAGAAGAAATAATAATAATAATAATAATAATGCTTTCATAGCCTTTGAAGCATGTAGCTGTTCAGCATCAAGGGGTAAAGCTTGGGAATCTGTTCACTTGTAACATTAATTTCATATGGCTTCCTTTATCGTGAGAAGATAAAAAGAAAGCATGTTCATGAAACTAGAAATGCCTTAATTGATTTCTGCATCAGGTCTATCTCATCAAGGAAAAAAAGCCATAGTTTGTTTTCTAAGTTTAAATAATGTAGACTCCATAGATTGAATCTCTTTGGGGATTATACCTACGGCGTTTCCAAGTAGTGTTTTTTTCCCTCAAGATTATTATCTTAGCTGAAAATTAAGGGGGAAAATACTGAGGATGATACACTAAGAAAAATCTACTTTTTTCCCCCCAAGAAATGTGACTAAAAAGAAGTTAATGTCCATGAAGAGAGGGATTGCAAAGGCAGAGATTTATATTGCAGGTATGTGGCCAGCTGATGTTCATGGGGACGTGACGTTCACTTGATACAGCACGCAATATTCAGAACCTCAGAATTCCGAATCCTAAAATTCAGCACAAGAACCAGGTGCAGTGAGTCACACCTGTAATCCCAGTGGCGTTGGAGGCTGAGGAAGGAGGATCACAAGTTCAAAGCCAGCCTCAGCAACTTATCGATGCCCTAAGCAACTTAGTGTGAGACCTTGTCTCTAAAGAAAACATAAAAAGGGCCGAAGATGTAGCTCAGTGTTTAAGCACCCCTGGATTCAATCCCTGTTAGCTTCCCCCCTCAAAAAAAAAAAAAAAAGAAAAGAAAAAAAATTCAGCACCTGAATTGGATCTTATCCCTACATTATTGGTTTTCTTTCTTTTCTTTTTTTTTCTTCATTATTGGTTTTCAAACTACTGAATTAGACTAATTTCAAGAATAAATTGTCATCCTAAATTAGTCACTTTCACTATTGTCTTGCTTATGAGTAATCCTTATGAAAATAATTACTGAAAAAAAAAACAACAAAATCCATAACTTTTGACGGATACATCTTATGGTTAGAATATTCATAGGTATTTGAGCAAATTCCAAATGCAGAAAGAAATATGAAAAAATAAAGTTTCAATAATGGGAAGTACTTATATTAATAAAATTTGGGGTATATAATTTGGACAATATATTGTTTACTAATTCAAAATATTTTATAAAGGCAATACAAAAGAGAATATGTTTGTAAACATATCGAATAATAAATCAGATGTTCAGAACAATACATGTATCTCTGTATGTATATGTGTATTAGAACTGTGTAAAATACATAGAGCCAAAAACTAGGTGAAAATATACAAAAAAGAGAAATAACTCTTCACATATTTAATTTTTTTTCACTCATTCCTATTTCGAAAAAAAAAATAGCCCAAATTAAAGACTTACATATAAAATAAGTACATAAAGCAGAAGTTATGTAAATTAGCAAGTACTTCAAAGTACAGTTTCAAATCAAAGTAGATTATAACACCAATCTGTAGAATTTAAAACTATCTTATTAAAGAGAAGTGAGCATACTAATGCATATTTTGTGAACAGA
Source organism: Spermophilus citellus (assembly GCF_964194105.1). Lineage (NCBI taxonomy): Eukaryota > Metazoa > Chordata > Mammalia > Rodentia > Sciuridae > Spermophilus > Spermophilus citellus. The sequence continues at coordinate 8,843,067 of NC_138201.1, read as the reverse complement.
GAAATGTCATTTAATATTTGAGGAATTACTACCTACGGAAACTGTTAGGAATAATCTAGAGACAGAGATATAATGACACAGAGATACAGCCAATCTGTGTTGTGGAGGAGACAGAGAATGGTCTTACGCCGGGTGGAGGAGACATAATTTCCCTATGGCTTTTTACATTAGGTTGCTAGGGCTGTCAGAATCCAGCAGCACAAGCTGAGGGCTATAAGCAAGAGAAATGTACTGTGTCAAAATTCAGGAGGCTACAGGTCTCAGATCAAGGTGTCAGGAACTTAATAGGTCTCAAGGGGCCACAGAAAGATTTGTTTCAACCTAGCTTCTTTTAAAAAAAAATTCTAAGCTTGTTCTTTTTTAGCTATACATGACAGTAGAGAGTGATTTGATGTATCATACATATATGGAGCATAACTTATTCTAATTAGGATCCCATTCTTGTGGCTGTACATGATGTGGAGTTCAATCTAGCTTCCGGTGCACTTCCTTGACTTGTGACAAACCCCAACTTTCTCCCTAACTTGTGGCCAGATTTCCTCTTTTCATAAGGACATGAGTCATAGTAGAGTTGGGGGCTACCCTAACCTTATATGATGTCCTCTTAACCATGACATCTATAGGGGCTCTATTTCCAAAAAAGAGCCTATTTTTTTCCGAGGGTGGGTAACTAGGAATTGAACTCAGGGACATTGGACCACTGAGCCACCTCCCCAGCCCTTTATTGTACTTTATTTAGAGACAGGGTCTCAATGATTTGCTTAGTGCCTTGTTATTGATGAGGCTGGCTTTGAACTTTGGATCCTCCTGCCTCAGCCTCTGGAGCTGCTGGGATTACAGGCGTGCATCACCACACCCGGCTAAATAATGGACTATTCTGATGGACAGGAGAATTGTCCTTCCAACATAAATTTGCAAGAGGACACAATTCAACTTACAAACATTCACTTATGGAGAAAGAAATGGGGGAAGGAAGGGATTTTCGTTCCACTTCCAGGAGTGTTATTGAAGATGCCCTTCTCTTTCTTTCTGCTTAGCTTGCTCACACCTTCAGGAGGAGCAGAAACTGAGTTGGAGAGACGGACTAACTGGCATGGTGGACAATTATAAGCCAAGATACTTTCCAATCTTCAGGAGGTAGCTAGTGGGAAGTAGGTTTCAGATTTGCTAGATCCTCTAGTGTCAAAGTTGCCTAGAAGTGACTTAGTCAAACAGATGCTCATGATAAATAATGTGTTGACACTTTCCATCAAATATAAGCAACATTGTTACCTCCAGAGAGAAATAGGAGGCAAGATGTGAGTGAACAATTGAATGTGAATAGCTGCAATTCAAAAGTAGATTATAACAAAGATAACTGCATCAAGTTACCCTGCTGATCACAGGATACACTATAGGCAGAGCTCATGCAAAACTAAAGGAACCTGATTACTGCGCAGCCTTAAATCCTGGGATCTGCATCATGATGTTTCCCTCTAGACTTCCAGGGCACTGTCTCAGAACTATCAACTGTGGTCTATAACTTTTCTCCTAATGGCTTTCCTGGGATCTCTGTGACTTGAGCATTTATCTGTCATTGGAGACAGGATTCCAACTAATGATGTCCTTTTGATACCAGGACTAATAAAGTATATGGAAACAAGCAGTTCATGATTTTCTAAATTTCCCCTATAGCATGCACCACGTGCATAAAAAACAAATACAATCTTCCCAGAATTTAGAAATCCACCATATCATCACATATACCAGAGTGGCAGGCTCTAGTTGGCTAAGAAGAATTAATTCTGTATTACTCCTTCAATAGGCATAAAAACCCCATGTTGCAGATAACTACGCTCCACCTCATTTATATAGAAGAGAAAAATAAGGTTAGCAAATCTGAGTAACTTTTTTTTCAAGGTCACACTGGTTTAGCTCTGAAGCCAAGATCTCAACTGTAGAGTAGTATTTTCAAGTCTGGGCTCCTCACCATATTCTCCTTCATTAACCTGATATAAAATGTTACACTCCTGGAATAGATAAAGAAGAGAGCTATTTTTTTGCTGACCTAAAAACACTGATAGGCTCTGATGTCTTAAAATATTTTTATTTTTATTATTCGAGGGCTCAAACTGAGCGTGCGTCTTTGATGTGACCTCCCCTCCAAGGAGTCAACCATTTCTATGTAGGTCTTTGAGAACGCTAATTTCATCTTTTCAGCATAGGACATTGGCTTTCAGGTCAATCTCTTTAAGAAACACTGAGTTACATTTTTAAAAAATCATGTCTCAGCTTAAGAAACCAAATATCACCCATAGTCCTTGGGGAAGTCCAATAATGATTTTTAGTTTCTGTCAATCTGAGTTGCCTAGCAGCAAGAGGCTTAGGCTTAGAAAAGAGAAGTTGGAGTAAACTTTCCTCCCAGCTGAACTTTGTAGAGTTGGAATTTACTCATAGATCTAGGTGATTTTTAAAAGGTTCCCTGATATATAAATGTCGTCTTTGAGTTATGGGATGGGAGATTCGGATCTGAACTTCTTCACCCTTAAATCCCTGCCTCGAGATTCTCTAGATGGTTCTCTAAAGAAAATGAGGCTTCCCATGCAAGATGGTGGAACTGAGGTCCTACGACTCCTGCGTCTTCTAGGGATACAGAAAATCCACTCATTGATGTTGGCCCCACTCATAGCAACATGGTGGGCTTGATGTTTGCAGCTTTCAAAAACCCAGCTTCAAGAGAGTGGCAGATTTCTGCAGGCTACCACCATGTCAGGGTTCTTACTTAAAATCAATCCCAACAATTCTGAAGGTGTGCTAATGAAAGAGAGATTTTTGACGCCAGGTATATTGAGAGGATTTCCACGGTGCTCAGACAAACAAAGGTTCTCTCCTGTCACTCAAATGTTTAAAATGTTCCCCCCAAAACACTGGAAAGAATCACTTCAAAATAGAAAACAATTAAAGTCTTATAGAATTCCTGTCCAGGTCTAACATCAAGAATCCAGGGCTCCTGGGCTGGGGTTGTAGCTCAGTGGTGGAGCGCTGGCCTGGCCACATGTGAGGCGCTGGGTTTGATCCTCAGCACCACGAAAAAATAAATAAAAATAAAGGTATTGTGTTTATGGATAACTAAAAAATTAAAAAAAAAAAAGAGAACCCAGGGCTCCTTTTGATAACAGCATTCAGAATGCATCAGGAGTCTGCCATGTAAACAGGTAGTCCACCCGACATGAACGTGGACATGAGCTCAGTACTAAGTATGATGGTCAGAAAGGAGGCAATTGTCTGCAGAGAGAAAGGTGGACCTTGACTTCTACCCAGCTCCGATAAGAGCTTGGGAGGTAAAATGTACACCCGAAAGTACCTTGGTTGTTTTAGAAAAGGCAGGAGAGAAAAGCCCAAGAAGAAAGAAAATTCAAAACTGCAACTCAGCAGTGAGAGGCAATACCAGGAAGAGACATATATTTGCAAACAGAAAAAGCAAGAAAGACCTAGCTCTGGAAAGGCCTGTGGGGAGACTTAAACTGGGGATCCGAAGTATTCAGCAGGAGAAAAAGATAGACTCTCATAAACACCCATCGACTCACAAACCAAGTCAGGAGGAATAGCGTATTCATCCCTTCCAATAGGCATCTTTTCTTGGATGAGACACTTTCAAACTCCACTCAGCTAGTTATTTAGCACCTTGCTCACATTCTTTGGAAATTCAACATGGAAAGGTATCCTTTGGGCAACTAACTAGCTCTTGGAAGACACACTGACACAACTATCTTTAAAAAAATAAACTGTAATTTTTTTTTCAATCCTCAAGAAAAATATGGGAAGGGAGGGACAGGAGCAATATTCAGACCCAATCTGTATCATAGGTAGATAAGGTGTTCTATAGACGAGATAAGGTTTCAGAATTCACATCACTTGCACAGACAGAATAAGTAGTAGCAAGATCCTGTCTCTCCCCAATACCATCTGTCATTTAAGATACGGAATTTCTTTTTTTGTGGATGGGGGGAGGTACCAGGGATTGAACTCAGAGGCACTCGGCCACTGAGCCACCTCTCCATCCCTATTTTGTATTTTATTTAAAGACAGGGTCTCACTGAGTTGCTTAAGGGCCTCAATTTTGCTGAGGATGGCTTTGAACTTGTGATCCTCCTGCCTCAGCCTCCTGAGCCACTGGGATGACAGGCGTGCACCACCTACCGAGCAAGATACCTAATCTTTTAAAGACATTTCCCACCCAGACTCCTAAACTCACCATCCTCAGTTTCTAAACATATTTCCTAGAGAGACAACAACCACAGTAAAAGATTTTCCTTCCTTTAGTACCAGAGCTCAAGAGTAAAGCTGAGATTTTTTTCGACCCTGACTTCTAAGGTTGCAGAACAGGAAGACAGAAGAATCATTTAAAACTTCAGAAGACATCTAGATTAAAAAAAAAAAAAATTGAAACAGGGCCAAGGCTCCTGGGTCACAGTCCCCAGCTGCAGAATAGTGCCAGGTGACCCGTGATGGCCAGAAGGAATCTACGGATCACACCACGATGCACAGAAAGAAGACTGTCCCAAAGAGTCCTGCAGAGGACAGAGACCCCTAGTTCCTCAGGACAGCTGAGAACAGCCTCATCACTAAGGAATGCAGAATGGGAGATGAACCTTTGTAGGTCTCAACCCGTCTTCCACAGTTTCTCAGCAAGAAGCCGTGATCTGGAGAAGTTCAAGTCCCACGTCTGAGTTCACAGAGAAGGTCCACAGTAGAGACAGGATTCAAACCTAGTGACGCCGGGGGTGGTGGGGCACACCTGTAATCCCAGTAGCTGGGGAGGCTGAGGCAGGAGGATGGCGAGTTCAAAGCCAGCCTCCGCAATTTAGAGAGGCCCTAAGCAACTCAGAGAGACCCTGTCTCAAAATAAAAAGGGCTGGGGAGGTGGCTCAGCGGTCAAGTGCCCTGAGTTCAATCCTTGGTACTAAAATATAAATAAATAAACCCTAGTGATGTGTGCCATGACTACAGGAACCCATTATGAAGATGGTAACTCGTGTCACATGTAGTGCTCTGCCAATACCTTCCGTGAATTGTGAGACCCAGAGTCCTACCTTTCATTGAGAAAAAACAGACTCTCCTTTCCCAGTTCTCTATACCACAGATAAATATATATCTATTTAATTATTAATGGAAATAACCCCGGGAGGATATGCATTTTCTTTATTGAGATGTAAAGATCCATGTATTACGAATGTTAACAGGAAGATTATGAACCATGTTATGGTTACCTTCTTAAGAAACTAAACTATTTTTCTGTAATTAAAATGTATCAAATTTTTCACTTACATTTGGGAAATTAAGTTTTTTAGAAGTGGCATGTTTATTCACATATTCCTTTTCTTCTCATTACCTATGTTTAAAGAATAGACAAAAATGTGTTGCTTTTTATAGAACTGTATTTCCTTCCGTAGTTAATTACTTCTATAATGTAGTTTCTTCTTTTTTTGTTGTTGCTTTTGGTACCAAGGATTGAACCCAGGGGTGTTTAACCACTGAGCCACATCCCCAGCCCCCTTTCGTATATTTTATTTTGAGACAGGTTCTTGCTGAGTTGCTCTTGCTAAGGCTACCTTTGTACTCAGGATCCTCCTGCCTCAGCCTCCTTAGCTGCTGGGATCACTGTCATGCCTGGCACAACTCCGTTTTTTAAAAGTATCGATTTTTTAGTGATGGCTCATATTTTGATTTTTTTTTTCATCCTAGTATGAACATGGTGGTCAAAAGAACGGTCCCTTTAATGTACAGTAAAATCTAGGAGACAGCATCTGAGAAAATGAAAAGAAAAAATAGTAGCTTCTTTTACTTGTGTTAACTCGAAGCATAGGATCCTGCAGGAATATGATCTCTGAGCAGGAGATTTACATGTATCCATAAGTAAATCAGCCACAAGAATAGAAGATGCTGAAACTGAAAACGTAAAAGGCACAGTGTGAGTTAACAGGTCCATGCCTTGCAAAATATGGCTCTTGGCACATTTAAAAACAGAGTAACAGGAAGCCGTCTCCTTCCTAACCCTGTAACGTAGCCCAGTTTTGATTCTCTCACACGGGGTTGCCACTGTCTCTTGCGAGATCAAGCGTGGGAGCTAACACTGCCGAAGGTTATTTGTGCTGGGCGGCAGGGATAGCACATGCCTTCTCATAATGAACAGCAAGACAGATTTTTTACTTGAGTCTGGATTTGTTAAATTGTAGGCATGAGGTTCTCTGGGGGCACTTGTGATCATTCCTATGGGGGAGATCACTCCACTCATCAGATATACTCTTCTCGATGAAGAGGATCACAAAAGGTCAGAAACCTCATTGCAAGAGTCAGAAGAGCGTCGCTGGTCTCTGTGTAGTGGACCCAGAGAGTCACAGGTGGGAAAAATAAAATGGACATCCATCCGACAGTGAATCAGGACAGAACCCCCCCATCTGCCGTCCAGAAGAGTCTACAGACTGCGACATTTTTTCTTGGTAGTGGAGACATTACGTGAAGACAAGTCACAGTCCTAGCTTGGATCCCTAAGAACTCACAGCTTCAGGGATAAAGGGAGACAGAGACGGAGGATTAGGGATTTCTGACTATCTCAGAGCAAACCTGAGCAAAGCTTGCTTCCTTCCCCCCAGGCTCACCAACCCATGCTCACCACCTCCCCATCTTTGTCTGTCCTGGATGGTGGACAGGGGGACACCCTCAAGGCAATACTGGGCTTCTTTTTATTTATTTATTTAATTTTTGGTCTAATAAAGAAGAGGCAGGATGTCAAGTTCGGCTCTTGTGGAGCGTGTACTCCAAGGTCATCAAACATGTTTTCTCGGAAGATTCTTTTCCTAGACTCTGCAGCCCTTTTTCTGTGTTCTAGTCACTTTTGGTAACAGAGATCATCTGCTTCCTGAGGAGACATCTAGGAAGATGTCACAATGTTTTAAACTGCCATATGAATACAATTCAAAAAAAAAAAAAAAAAAAAAACTTGGAAGACCAGGGATGCTTGAACACTTAGTTGAAAGCCTAACTATGGTTTCCTTGCTTTTATTTCTAAATTTTAAAGAGAACTGTTCTCACATTATTTCCCATGATGAAGTCTGAAGTCACTCTTTGGCTAAACCCCAATCCTTGAGGGATCACATGATATGTTCCTTGAAGAATTTTTTTTTTCCCCCAAGGAAAACAAAACCTGTCTTCCAACTTTTCTTTCTTTCTTCCTCCCCCAACCCCCCTGCACTGGGGATCAAACCCATGGCCTCCTGCTTGCTAGGCAAGGGCTCTACCACTGAGCTATATCTTCAGCCTCAAGGAGGAAAAAAATATAGCTAAATAAATTTTCTCCAAATAACAAAAGGAAAAAATACAAATGGCATCAACAGACCTGTGCTCATATATAAAAATCAGAGAAGTGTGAAGGTTGAGTCCCAATCTTGTGGCTCTAAGGAGGAAAGAGATGGAGAAGTGAGATAAAGAAGCATGTTGGCAGCTGGTGCGATGGCGCACACCTGTCATCCCAGCAGCTCAGGAGGCTGAGGCAGGAGGATCGCTGTTCAAAGGCAGCCTCGGCAACTGAGTGAGGCCCTAAGCAACTGAGCAAGATCCTGACTCTAAATAATACAGAAAAAGGGCTGGGGATGTGGCTCAGTGGGTAAGGGCCCCCCGGGTTCAATCCCCAGTACCAAAGACCAAAGAGAAGCATATTGGCATGTTCTGCACTTGGCAGGCAGGGTTTTATTTATTTTTTTCTGGATGGATCCCAAGCCAATGCATACTGTGATGGGAATGTCAGAGAGTCCTGGATGAACTTGGAATGAGAAGTTCTCGCTGCTTTTCATCTAACTTCAAGGGGAAGGATTTCGCTGTAGGAAGGATTTCACTGCAAGAACACAGCCCAGGTGTCCCTGGAGGGCACCTCGCAGCATAGCATCTCTGTCTCCTAGCCAGTGTGAGCGGCTGTTCTGCTGCCTTAGGGCCCAAGACAGAGCACCCCCATTGTCATTGGAGGTGCTGCTCTATAGAGACAGGAGAGTCCAGTGGCATAGGTTGCCGGTGACATCTTCATCCTGCTGCCTGTCCACATCTTAATCTGATCCTCTGGTGGTCGGTCACCCTCCCCTGGCTATCTGAGAGTCCAGACAGCAGAGCCGGCCCAGGAGTAGGAAAAGTCACCTGCGTGTGTGACCACCTGCTGGACTCCAGAAGGTCCCCACCCTTGCAACTAACACCGTTTCCTCTCCTGGGACTGAAAGCTCGGTCCTTGTCCCCAGTGCCAAGGCAATGGTTTTGAGAAAAAGGATAAAGAAGTTCTCTTGCTTTGCTAGCCAAGGAGAAGCACGGGGGACTCCTGTCCCAGAGGCTGAGATTCTCCCCATTAGCGGGGGGGGGGGACGGGGGACAGTGGGGGGGTTAAAGAGATGAATCAAAGGGCGACATTCCAGGTGTTCCTGGTCTGGATTCCCAATTCACCTGTTAATGTGGGAGACAGTCATTTGTCATACCTGCTGCACCCCCGAGTCTGAGTTCACCTCCTTCCTGCGTTGGGTGGGTGCCGAAGGACACATACCTCCGATAACTCTGCCTAGGATGGGGAAGAAAGGTAATCCTGTCTCCTGAGATCAGGGAGGATGGCAGACCAGCAGGAGACCACTGTCACCCTCCTAGTGGTCTCTTGACAAGCAGGTTATGTTACTTGACAGGATTCAGCATTTGTGTACAATAGGAAATGCGTCTATTCTATTGTAATATAGATAGTAGCTGGGTGTGGTGGTGCACATCTGACATCCCAGCAGGAGGATCCCAAGTTCAAAGCCAGCCTCAGCAATAGCAAGGCACTCAGCAGCTCAGGGAGACCCTGTCTCTAAATAAAATACAAAATAGGGCTGGGGAGGTGGCTCAGTGGTTCAGTGTCCAGGGGTTCCATCCCTGGTACCCACCTCTCACCCCCCAAAAAAGAAAAAAAAAAGTAACACATGTTTTATAAAATTTCTACTTTATGTAAATACCAAAGTCACTGAGTAGCAATGATTGCTTCAGGTGGGAACAAATGATTATATCTTGCTTCTATGAAGTATCACAGTTAATTTTTTTAAAGGTTGATACTGAAATAAATCTTGTTTTTGAATTCAGAGAGGTGACAAGACGTCCCCCAAATAACACATGCCCAGGTCGTTAACAGTCATGTAATCCACCATACGATCTTTCTCATTAAAGGGTTTTGAGAAATTTTTCTTATTTATTTATTTAGGTGCTGGGGATGGAACCCAGGGGCGCTTCACCAGGGAGCCACATCTCCAGCCAAAACTTTATTATTATTTTTTTTAAAGATAGAGGTTTACTAAATTGCTTAGGGCCTCACCAAGTTGCTGAAGTTGGCTTTGAACTCACATGCCTCCTACCCCAGCCTCCAGAGCCCCTGAGATTGCAGGCTGGTGTCAGTGCACCCAGCAGAAATCTTATTGGGTGAAATGGCTCATTAAGGAGGTACTACCATCTCAGACAAATCCATTTTGGTTTTACTAAACATGATAGCATGGTTTGACTTACATCAGTGGTATTTAGGGTTTACTTAAATAGGAGTAACTTGATCTCTAGTGTGTTATATTCCCTCCATAGGTCAAGATTCTGGGTGGCCTTCCTGGGAGCCTAAGGTGGCTAGGAATCTTACTTTTCAGGCATATGCAAACAGCATGCTCCTGACACCCAATTCTAATAAAAGAGTGCTAATGACTTGACATCAAAGCATCCTGTCTGATAGGTTTCCTTTTGGAAAGAAGCAGGGCTCCTCCTTACACAATTTAGGAGCTGAGAAGGGACAGGCAGGATGCAGGATAACTGAGCCCTGTGAACAAGACCCGCGCCTGGGCTTCCTGGCTCAGACAAGAGTTCAGGGGAAATCAGACAGAAACTCAAAAGCCCAGTGATTGTTTTGGAATGAGCACAGAACAAACCACTGATCAAATGAAACAGAATACAAAACGGAACCAGGTAGGGGCAGGAGAGCCCGGAAAAGACATCTCATTGGGAACAAAAGAAAAACAGAAAGAGAAAGCTTCCCCCAAACCCCAGGGCGGGTTGAAAAGGGGAGGAGGGAGCCGCAGCCAACGGTGAGAAGAATGTGTCCCCCCAAGGACAGTCCACTCCAGCTCTTGCTGAAGTTCAAGGTGGGCAGGCATCTTTTTGGGCAAGCCACTCTCAGAAGACACACCAACAAACTTATCATTTAAAATACTCAGTGGGTGATCTGGTTTAGCAATCCTCCAAGAAAAAGAGTGGGAAGGGACATCAAGGATTCTTATTATGCAGATAAGATGTTTTACATTGGAGGCCAGGCTTTCAAGTTTGCTTAGGAAGACAGAAAAAAAAAAAAAAAAAAAAAAAAAAAAAAAAAAAAAAAAAACCTTTGCAAGCAGAAGGAATGAGCCTTGGCTTATTCTGTCTCCCCACAAACCATTTCTCCTTTCAGATACTGAACCTCTTTAAAGACTTTTCCTGCAAAGCCACCTAAACGCACCATCTTCAAGTTCTAAACAAATTTTCTACAAGGAGACAGCAAGAAGAAAATGATGATTTTTTTTTCTCCGTATTTAGTATCGCTCTTCAAGAGTAAAATGGGTGGCTTTTGAACAAGACTTCTGCAGTCACAGTCCCCAGCTACAGAGGCAGTGCCAGGTGACCTGTGGTGGCCAGAAGGATTCCGAGATCACACCAGGATGCATAGCTACTAACTCTGCCCCGAAGACTCCTAGTGCCCAACCACAAGTAGAGCAGCCTCATCCCTAAGGAATGTGGAAAGGGAGAGGAGTTTTAACCTGAGCCAACCATCTTCCACGTGGTCTGGAAAAGTTCAAGTCCCATGTCTGAGTTCACACACAAGGTCCACCGTGGAGACAGGATTCAAAACCTAGTGATTCCTGCCACAGGCACACAAACCCATTATCAAGAGGGTCACTCATGTCACATGCTCTGCTCTGTTAGTGAGCTTGTGAGACCCAGAGTCCCACCTTTCCCAGTTCCCGACAATAGAGGTGATATTTAGTCACTTATCATTTGCATATTACCTTTTAGGATTCAGGTCCTAAAGTGGAATAATTTTTTTTTAAAGTATCTTAATAACTTTATTTGTTCCTCGCAGAGAATTAACATGTTTACATCCTATGACATCCTGTTTATTTAAATATTAAGGAGAATGACTCTGGAAGGGTATGCATTTTGTCAATGGTACCAGAATTGGTCATGGTGGCCTGAACCTATAGTCCCAGTTACATAGCCTAAGGCAGAACTGATTGGGCCCAGGAGTTCAAGGCCAACCCAGCCAATGTAGCAAGAATCCATGTTAAAAAAGGAAAAGAAACTATATACACTCCGGGCGCAGTGGTGCACGCCTGTAATCCCAGTGGCTCAGGAGGCTGAGGCAGGAGGATTTGGAGTTCAAACTAGCCTCAGCAAAAAGCAAGATGTCAAGCACCTCAGTGAGACCCTGCCTCTAAATAAAATACAAAATAGGACCGGGGAGGTGGCTCAGTGGTTGAGTGCCCCTGAGTTCAATCCCAGTGCAAAAAAAAAAAAAAAAAAAAAAAAAAACCCACAAAACTGAAATTGGATTAGCACTGGGGTTGGGACATAGTGTTCATTTCCTTCACCAGGTGATACTGTGGGTCCCTGTGTCTGTGTTTCTGTATCACACTGCAAACAGAGCTGAATAATGTTCCACCAACAGTTTCCTTCCTTAATTCATTTGCCACATTTTTCAACCGGCTGAGAAGCCAGCATTTGATAGCAATTGTATTCCACATCACACACTTGTTGGTAATAACGCTTATTAAATAGAAAACCTTGATCTCTCGGAATTGAAAAATCAAAAGAAAGCGGTGGCAAGGAGATTCTGCAAAATGTAAACCGCTGTATTTTTGTGCTTGATCCTCCACGACATTACCATAATGCGAAATGAACAACAAAGGGGTGTCAATAACTTGCATTTAAGTAACATACAGCTTGTTTGATTTTTGCAGCACATTAAATGAAACATCGATGCCATTCACACACATATCAAAATTGAAAAACGCCTTCCATGCACTCAAAAGGTACTGACAATAGAGATGATATTTAGTCAGTGGGTATTTTCCTACCACCTTTTAGGATTCAGGTCAAGTGGAATGATTTTTTTTTTTAAATATCTTAATATCTTTATTTGTTCCTCACAGAGAATGAACATGTTTACATCCTTCCTCTAACCTATTTGCAATTGGAAAAAAAAAAACTGGCACTCCCCACAGAATACTTAACAAAACAACAAATACACAAGGGAGCTCATCACCTTCAGTCCACACAGACTTCCCAGCCTGAATACACTGCTGCCCTGGTGCACAGATGCAGGCCCCGCCCACTCGGTGTTCTGATCCAAGTCATCACACTTAATGCTACCCAATAAAGATCTAATTCCAAAATCGGGATGCACTAAATTGTATCGTGTCAACCTGCACATTGAAGAATGATAAAATGCAAACTTAACTCTTTTGTATCTGCAACCTGCAGATTTTGCAGAATCCTCGACAAAGCTTACCTACAAATTCCTGTCCTCCGTACATGTGTTTTAAGCCCCCAAAAGGTTGAGCAGGGATGAAATTAGATATCTCTCCTGTTGTGCTCACTAAACTAGTTTGTAAGTGCTTCCTCATGCATCGCCTGTATCTTTCTCTTAATAAATGGAAGAAGGGACACGTACTTTGTTTCACCTTTCATGTAACAAACAAGGTAGCTCTCTGCCTGGTGTTCCTATTCCAAATCCTCAGAGGGGTGCCTCACTATGGAAATTGATGAGGGACTAAAACTTTAGGGAACAAGTCACCACGTAGAAACCGAGGACACAGACTCTTGGTTCAGATGTGCCCAAGTATTTACTGAGAAGCATCTTCTCTTGCAGCTTTAAAAAAAATATTCTTGTAAGAAAGATACTGTTTCAGGATTGCTGAAATTTAAATCATATATATATATATATATATATATATATATATATATATATATATATATATATATTGATTAAACATCTTTGGTTCAGAACCAATAATTCTACTCCCCAGAATATAACTTCATAAAAAACCTGTGTAATAATATTTAGAGGAGCAATATTAATAAAAGACACAAAAAGTTTTAAACAACTCTAACACCCATCACATGAAGAATAGATAATAAAATGTGGCATTTTCAAAACATTGGAGTATTATTGGGTCTTAAAAAGTAATGAAGCAGCCAGGCATACTGGCACATGCCTGTAATCTCAGCCAACGACTAAGGAGGCTGAGGCAGGAGGATTGCAAGTTTGAGGCCAGCCTCAGCAATATAGTGAGGCACTAAGCAACTTAGTGAGACCCTGTCTCAAAATAAAATATAAAAGGATTAGGGATGTGATTCAGGGGTTAATCACCCCTGGGTTCAATTCCTGTTATCAAAAACAAACAAACAAACAAACAAAAAACCACTTGTACATACTACAGCACCAGTATGGATGAATGAATGCACTGTGAAAACAGGAAGCTATGTAACAAAAAAGCCAGTCACCAAAAAACACATATTATACGATTTGCAGTATCCCAAATAGGCAAATCCAAAGAGATAGGAAGTCGATAAATGTTTGCCAAGGGCTGGAAAGGGTTTTTTTTTTTTTGGGGGGGGGGATGCTGAATATATTTTAAAATTGATTGTGATAATAATCGCACAACTCTGTGAACATACTAAAAACAGTGAATTGCATATTGCATGTGCTACTCCTAAGGCATAAAAATGATAACTCAAAAAAAGCTGTTCATAAAAATATTTTCTTTTCCATAATTTGTCTTTTTTAAAAAAATTCATTTTTAGGTGATGCATGAAAACATAGAAATCCTACAAATGGATAGGGGAACCATGTGATGTTTTAATACGTGCAAATATTGCATGGTTAATACATGTAAATATTGCATGGTGTTCACATCAGATGACACAATAATTTCAAGTATTGGCCTTTTGGATGTGGTGGCAACTTTCAAAATCCTTTCTTCTAGGTGTTTTTTTTTTTTTTGTAGAAGGATTGAACTCAGGGTGCTTCACCACTGAGCCCCATCCCCAGCCCTATTATGTATTTTATTATGAGACAGGGTCTTACTGAGTTGCTTAGGGCCTCAATAAGTTGCTGAGGCTGGCTTTGAACTGGCGATCCTCCTGCCTCAGCCTCCCGAGCTGCTGGGGTTACAGGCATGAGCCACGGTGCCCGGCTTCTTCTAGATTCTGACGTGCCTAGTGCATCATTGTTATCTGCCCTGCCCCTCCTGGGCCATCCTCACCAGAACTTCTTGCTCCTAACCAATGTGTTAACTCAGCACCCATTAATCCACAAGTTCCCACCCCACCTCCTGCCTGCTCCGCATGGTCATGGTAGTTAGGCACACATTCACAGCAGGTTGTGCAAGAGAAATTTCAAATACCCTGACCTGGGTTTTTGTGTGCATTGAGAACACAAAGGTCATTTTTTTGAAAATTAAAAAAAAAATTAGCCATTCAATCATTTTCATGTCTAAATACCCCAGGGGCTGCCTTGACCCTGTTATCAGGGGGATTCTGGGTAAAATAAAGCTGGAGAGACCTCGGCTGGTGGTGCTATTTACACTTTCCAGAGAACTCCTGAGTGGTTGTTGACTCTCAATTGCTTTGCTTATCTGAAAACCTCTTCCTCCCGACTCTGGATTTTATTACAGGGAGGAACCTTTTGTAAGTTCAAAGCCAAGGTCAGGGCTCTTCAGCTGCAATCCAGACTGGAGGCATAAATCTTTTCAAAACAGATCCTTCCACGCTTGCATCACCAGAGACTCCGACAAGAGTCACAATGTCACAATGAAGCAACTTTCATTAAGTCGCAACATGGAATGTACCTTCATTTGACGGACTCTGAAAAATTGCTCTATCTTTCTCTATTCCCACGGCCGCTGTCACCATGTCACAAACGGAGAAAAGTTTAAAAGAGAGAAAAAAAAAAAAAAAGAAATGCTTTTCCAAGAGTTGTCACCACCGGCAGCCACATAATATGTGACGCTACTAAGAAAAAATCGACAGAATGCGGGAACCCAGAGAGGGCATTTATTAGAAAGGTCGACATCTCACTTTCATAAACCACAAGGTTTTATGAAAAAAACAAGAGTGTCTTCCCTAAGCTTCTAGAACATTCCATGTGCAGCGGATTCTCTTTGTCTTCAGTTCCCAGGACTCTGCAGAAAACATCTAATCCGGCTACAGCATTCAACATCCTTTACTTCACATGACTTGAAATAAATAACCAAAAAAAAAAAAAAAAAACCAAAAAAACAAAAACAAAAACAAACAAAACAAAAAGATAAGAAATAACTAACCACAGACTGGGACCAAGCGTTAGCAGGTCAGTTTTGGACAGAAAGAAAAAGTTAAAGGCATAATCCCAGTTGAAAACTAAGTGAGATGCAAACTTCTTCCCTGACAGGTTGATAGAACGGTTAGTCTAGTTCATTTACTTCTGATTTCAAATAAAAATACAGTTAAAAGAAAAAAAAAAGAGGTTCAAGAAGACCCACGAGGAAGAATTTCTTCATTATCAAATTCACTGTGGGCTACATAAGGGATTTCAATGCATCTGTACCCTTGTTACCCAATTGCCATCTGCTTGCCACCACCGAGACTGACGTCAAAGGAGAGCTAATTGCCAATTCAGCATCTGAAGCCCGACCTCTTCCTACCACTGAATCAGAATCTGCACTGTCCTCCGCTCCTGTCTGACAAGCACTGTCCCCAACCCTTTGCTACCAGCGTCACTGTCTACTGCTTGGAATAGTGGGTACATGAAATGATAAATTTCTTATAACTAATGCCGATTGCATCAAATGAACACAAGAAAAGAAACGTAAAGACAAGAGAAAGAGAGACCGAATTGCTGAATTGCTTCCAATGCAGGGCGCAAAACATGAGATTTTTCAAATGAGAGTGATGCTGAGGCCCGCTAAGTCGATCTTTAAGCCTGCACCTTTTCCAGGGTGTGGTGGCACCTGCCTGTAATCCCAGCCGCTCAGGAGGCTGAGGTAGGGGGATTCCAAGTTCAAAGCCAGCCTCAGCAAATGCGAGGCTGCTAAGCAACTCAGAGAGACCCTGTCTCTAAATAAAATACAAAATAGGGATGGGGAGGTGGCTTAGTGGTTGAGTGCCCCTGAGTTCAATCCCTGGCACCAAATAAATAAATAAATAAATAAAAGATTATGCTTTTTCTCAGAATCTCTGTAGAAAATGCAACCAGCTGGTTGATACTGAGTGTAGATCTTTAACTTTAAAATGCTAGATCGTTTTGAAGCATGCTACTAATTTGCACAAGAAGGCAAGGTTTCTAGACTAGGAAAACTACTGAGTCTGTAGGTGATGGAGCACACACCATACTAGCAAGGGTCCTGGTGTGGGGGCGGGGTGGACAGGTAGGAATATGGAGTTCCTTATGGGCATCAATATGAAGACTTTGGTAGAGGTCTCCTATGAGAAATCTGACATGTTCAACATCAGCAATAAAGCATGCAGTGTTCCACATTACTTCTCTTGTGTGAATTTGACTAAATACCCGTTAGTTGTAAAAAATATATAGGATATATAGAAAGAATATATATATATATAATATATGCATTATGGATTATATAGAATATTATTTATCAAACAATAACATATAACCCAAATATTATAATATATAATTATATATTCTATTGCTATATGTTAAGTGTAAAATGTCATAGCTATCATATATTCTCTTTTTCCCATACAAAGGCATATGTATATACACACACACACACAGCATCATGCACAATCTAACAATGTTTCAGTCATTGATGGAGCACATAGATGACAACAGTCTCATCAAACCTTACTGCCTGGCAGAGCATGGTAGCACACACCTGTAATCCCAGTGACTCGGGAGGCTGGGACAGAAGGATTGCAAGTTCAAAGCCAGCCTCAGCAATGGCGAGGTGCTAAGCAACTCAGTGAGGCCCTGTCTCTAAATAAGATACAAAATAGGGCTGGGGATGGGGTTCAGTGGTCTAGTGCCCAGAGTTCAATCCCTAATACACCCCCACCCTCCCCAAAAAATCATATTGCCTAGTGAAATCAAAACCTTCTCAGTTTGGATAAGGATAGTCCATAATGTTTGCCTAATGAAGAATTGATACATGATATATATCAAAACATGTATTCCCTCCATTAAGTTACAAATGAATATATATATATGTGTGTGTGTGTGTGTGTGTGTGTATGCATGCATACACATTCAATTCACATAGAATAGCTAATATACACATTTCTGTCTGTATATATACACACAAAAATTCATGTGTGCCTATGATAGCTAACATACATATTTCTGTGCATTTCTGTGTGTACAATAACTGCTCAGGCAGGCCATAGGCTTACCAAATCCAAAGCCGGCAGTAGATGATCTGCCCAGTCACTAGTGATGGATACACACCC
Source organism: Spermophilus citellus (assembly GCF_964194105.1). Taxonomy (NCBI): domain Eukaryota; kingdom Metazoa; phylum Chordata; class Mammalia; order Rodentia; family Sciuridae; genus Spermophilus; species Spermophilus citellus. The sequence goes on along the minus strand of NC_138201.1, from coordinate 8,825,577 downwards.
CTGAGTGCTGTGTTCAATTAAGGGAGCTAAGTTGGGAGACCACTGCTCCTGTAGGCTCTGGGCAGTAACTCCCAGTTCCTCTCCTGGCCTCCACTTTGTGCTTCTGAAAACATGACATCAGACACCCACGCAATTCATCACTGCACAGTGCTCAGTCTTCACCCATCCAAAAAAAAAAAAAAAAAAAAAAAAGACAAAGCTGTCATCTACCCAGTATGTCCCTCTAACTGACTACTTCAAAACTTAGGTAAGCACCTGAGTTACAAGAGGGATGTCCAGAGGAACAGGAAAGCCAAGGGATGCCGGGGAAAGATATTACAAAGCTGACAGATGCTGTGTGTTTTAGTACCAATTTTCTTTTTAGACATTGAAATGGAAACGGTGCGCTAAAAGCTCCTCTGCGCTTCGTCCCCGTACTATTTACTTCTAAATGATTATCTTTAATAGAAACAGCACTTTGCAGTTATAAAACACCTTGTTTTCCACAAGCTCAACATGTTTCCCCACGTATTAATCCAACCGTACCCAGGAACGTAGCCTAGCTAGCTCTGGCTGCCCCGTCCTCGTTACAAATGGGTTCCAAAACAGGGTCCCTTTGGTCAACTTGATCCTTGGAGTCCTGGGGAGAGGGATCCCCAGGGGCTGAGCTTGGTTTATTGCAGCAGAACAAGCAGAGGACTGCTGTGGTGACTCCGTGGCTTAATGACCAAAAAAAAAAAACCTACCCTCGAATTCAGAGGTGGCTTCAATGAATGAGCTCGGTTAGGCCCACATCATTTGGGGTTCACAGCAATATCTTGGGAATGGCTTTGTCCTTCCATCTTATATGGCCTCTAACAAAGGCCCTTGGATACCACAGAAGTATTCCCAATTGGAGGAAAGAGACCAAGAAAAATAGGGAGAAGGGAGAAAACCAATCACGTAACCAAGATCCCCATCACTGTGTTTCCTCTCCCCCTCAGGGGTATATCTGATTAGATGGCACATACTTTGATAAGGAAAATGATATTACGTTTATTTGTTTGTTTTGTTAAGATTAAATCCTTGTGCCCCCAAATAAAGACTAAAAATTTAATAAAAGATGGTGAAAATAAACGAATGAATATAGGACAGCCATGCTGGGGACGGGCCACCTGTTGATTCCATCCACTGCACAGGTACCCAGGGGAAAAAAAATGACTGCACTCAAACACCAAACTACCCTATTCCCTGTCCCTTTATCATGTAAAACTCCGAAAACGTCTAGTGGAAGACTAAATGGAATTGAGGTTGTGTCTTGTGGACCAAACCCAGTTTCCTTTGTCCCTGAAACGTGATAGAATCAGGGATAAGACTTCCTCTATTTGCTTCACCCAACAGTGCATGGTGATATAAAGTTTTAAGAAGAGAAAAAGAATTACCAACTCTTCCTTTTTGGAAACAGTGGTGTATTCACAACTAGAGGCTTTAAGCCTTAAGATAAAGATATTAAATATGTTAGTAAAACCAGTGACCACAATGGTATTTTATTAAACCCACCCAGTTGGGCATGGAAAAATATGGGTATTTATTGAATCCTGCATCCTCAGCTTCACACTAGCATTTGTGCAACGTGAGTTTTTCAATGTGACGATTGCAAAGTGCCAATTAATGACACATAGGAGGATCTAAAATATCCCTGTGGGAATACTAGCCTCTGTGAGGTTTGTTTTTTTTTTTTTCCTGAATGTACACAAAATAGACTGTTAAAGTACTTTTCCTCTTTCAGGTAGGGGACAAGTCACACATGCTGCAACCCCACATTTTCTAGTTCTCCATAAGAGACCCCTCAAATCCGTTTTCAACAGAGGTCAAAAACTGGATGTCTAAGGATTTTGGGCAGATGTGTTTAGCTTTCAAATATTTAAAAAAAATAAACAGTAATAATATGTGAAATGTGTGAGATGTGGCAACCCAGGGCCCTCACTCTTACGTGACAGTGACATCCACTACAGACATTACAGTCTTTGGTGGACCCTGCAGACTCACTAAGTGTGACAACTGGTCTACCTCCCTGGTGCATGTTCTCGGCCTGATCTTTACTTTGGGCTTCTCTGGCTCTCAGCAGAGACCGAGCTTCATGACAAATAGAGAGAATCTGAAGAGAAATGAAAGACACATTCTCTTGCCAGGGAAAGAGTGTCCAGGGCTCTGGAAATCCTGGCTTCCACTCCCAGACACGTGACAGGGTGGTCTTTCGATTGTGGCTAACCCTCCGGACCTATCAGAAGAGGATCAGGCCTGTCCCTTCCAACCAGATCTAAAATGCAATCATTCCACATCACTATGGACCCCATGGATCAGGCGTCGTCCTTGGACGTATAGGAATTGATCTGTGTATGGCAGGGTCATATGCTAGGGGTGGCGGAATTTGCCATAGGACGATATGGCGCTTTGCAGGAGGATCTCAAGTTCAAGACCAGCCTCAGCAATGCAGTGAGATCCTTAGTAACTTAGGAAACTCTGTCTCAAAATCAGAAGGGCCCGGGGGTATAGCTCAGTGGTCAGCATCCCCTGAAAATACCACTTTGGCTTCTTAAAGGGAAGCTATGGGATGCCATTATTTTTGGACTGAGCTGTGGCTCTAGGACCCAAGAGACCAGGCCAAACAAAATAAAGTCACGGGTGCTAAAGGTCTAGGGTCAAACTGAAGCCTCCAGGAAAGAGATCCCTACACAAACCAGGTGGTCCCCCCATCAGGAGACTCTAGTCTACCTGGGTCATGAAACAAGCAAGCCCCTTACAAAGAAGTGAAGCTGATGTTGCCCAATCGTGCGCGTGTGTGTGTGTGCGTGCGTGTGTGTGTGTGTGTGTGTGTGTGTGTGTGTGTGATTCTTTGTTCCCATGGCACCAAATCCAATGCTTCAACCTTTCCGGGGAGAAGCCCTCAATTCTATTTTGCAGAATGAAACCGGGCCCATTCATGGGTCACAAATAGAAGCCGATTAGGTCTCTAACTAAACGTGTGGTCGTCGTTGTGTCTTCTGACAAATATAATGTTATTTATTTATTTTTAGCGGAGGGATGGGGCGGGGGGGGGGGGGACCAGAAAAAGAAGAGATTGCGACAAGGATCCCCAGACCTTCCTTTTCCTTTGGAGAAGCTCACAAAGCTCCCCGGTGAAAGACACCTTCCCTAAACCAGGAGCAAGTGGCCTTTTAATCGCCCGAGCTGAGACCTGGGGAGCCCTGTAAGAGACCCGTCAAAATGACTCTTCTCCTCGTCTCCACATATATTGCAGTCACTTTTCCACAATGGCCTCCCTTGGTTCAACCTCAGACACAAACAGTTTAGCTTCTGTCATTTCATCTTCATGTAGAGGGGGTGCCCATGCATGCGTAAAAAAAAAAAAAATCTCTATGCTTTCTCCCGTTCGTTCATCTGTTTCATGTTCCTTTAATTCCCAGGCCCAACCAGGGACCACAAGAAGGTCAGGTTTCACCTCCTCTGCACCTGCCGTCGGTCACAGCTGCAAGCTCTGCTGCTTCCAAGGAATCACTTCTAAAGTTGCTTATCCAAAAACAATTTTTAAAAAGTTTACCCACTTAGCATTGTGTGCAGCAATCATATCTGGCAGTTATGTTTTTCTCTTTAACATAGTTATTGGAATGCCTATTTGGATACTGACTAAAGTTATCAAATATCCCTCCGGAGGAATCTGCTGCAAATTTGGGAGACTGTATGAAGCCCCAAATTTATCAAAACAGTCAGTTTTGAGGAATGTTTAGGGCCTTGGGCCAACTTTCAAACTTGTCCCTCCTTGCGATTTGCAGATTATTTTGGGATCGGAGACTTGCAATACACAAAACCAAGAATGTTTCTCCAAGGGAAATGTTTCAGTCTATCACTTCACATGAGCATCTCGAAAAGCTTTTGCATGTTTTGGAAAATATTTTTTGGGAAAAAAATAATTCCCATGGCAAGGGATGGGACATTGATTCATGCACGGTCCTGGAGGAACACAAGAGATCTGTACCAATCTTAGGTCACCCTGCGCACCTGTGAGCTTAAAGAACTCGTTTCCTCCTGATCATTCATGAGTAAAGACATTTTTTAAAGCGTTCGTACCTCTTAAATGTACTTACATGCCACAAAAAGGTGCTTTCAACAAGAAATGTAATACTACCGGAGATGTTAAGAACAGCAATCAACTCCATATCTCTGTGGGCTCAAAAGGGAGAGGAGGGGGCCCTGCAGAGAAGGAGCCTGTCAGTCTAAATCTGTGGTGTGCCTCATCTTCTCTCTGACAGCTGGACGGGTGTCAGAGTCACACACTTTAAATTACGAGATTCACACTGAACACACAGGTCCTGAAAGTGCCACAGACTGCGTTGGAACACATGATTTGTTCTGTTCAGGGAGATGGTGGTTGTCTTCACCCCTGACATCGGGTGTGATGCTGGTGCCTGAGCAGCGTGGCCAGTCTGCAAGGCACGAGATCTGCAGTGAATTCTCACCAGCTCGGGGGCCACCTTCTTGCACACGACCATGTCTAATCAGTGACACGACTCATCCACCGGTTCATATCCCTTGGGCAGGGTTCTGTATGCAAGTGCTCAGGGACATCTGCACCATCTTCGTCTGGACATGATGCTGGGTGGTCGAGACACAAAGCTAAGGGCAAGCAGTTCATCAGGATGGTGGTACCTTACACTCACCAGGACGACGAACTTCAGATTCCCTTCCCCAGCAGTGAGTGTGATTTAATAAAAGCCACCTCCTTGGTATCAGTCTTTCTACCCCATCTGCAAGGAGGACCTGGGGTCATACAGATAAGAAGAGGGTGACGTGGTGGATCAGAAGCCCAAGAACTGGAGAAGAAAGAACCGAGGAGATTTCCCAGCAACCTGTGTAAATCGCTAAGAATTTCCACCGATCCTTGTTTACCAACATCCACCAAAGGAGACGGGAGATCCCCATGTGCTCCTTCAGAAATTCTCATTAAAATGAAGCAATCTCACTCTTGAGCCATGAAACCCACTTCATTTAAGATGATTATATTTTTAAACCTTGTCAGCCAGTACCGTCAAGTGCCAAAAGCATTCTCTGCACCCCCCCAACCACCCCGCCCCATCTCTTCATCGATCCAAATTTCTTAATCATTAGCACTGCAGCTCAGCAGTGCCTAAGCCAGCTCCTTTGGAATGACTCCCAGCGCCCTTACCTTGGGTATTTTCACTTCCCCACCACCATTTCACAGAGCAGCATGAAACCACAGCTCTCTCCACCGTAACAGACCCATTCATTCCTCCACATCCTTATTTACATGGTTTATTTTTATTGTGATTCATTTATTTATTTTTGCTTGCAGGGCAAAGTGCTCTCAGGTTTCTGTCTGGTAACCCTGAAATCGGACGCCTGGCCCAGTCAGCTTCTCGAAATTCCATCCCGTCTTCAAAATGTGAAGCTCTGCGTTTTATAACATGCCGTGAGAAACACTCTATTCCTCCGCCGTTTCTTCTGATGGGCTGCTTTCAATATTAAATCATCGCCTTCCTCTCTTGGAAACAACAGAGAGGCTTCATGCGAAGATTCACAAGGTCTTGCACGTGCCTTCTTGCGAATAAAGGCCAAGAAAGGAGAAGCTGTGCATAAAACCCGAAGCCCCAGCTAAGTCTGATCTACAACTTTACCTTTCTCACTACACAATAAAAAACAGCCTGATAAACCAATTGTTGGAGCTATTAACTAAGTGATATGGAACTAGACATCTCAAATCATCGGATGTCCTGGTTTGAAGTACCTGAAGCCACCTGCTAAACTTTATAGTCGACAATTTGAGAGCCACAGATAATCACACGTTCCCTGGGACCATTATAAATACACATTTTGCACCGAAACAGTCTTCAGTACAAAAGTCATTTGGGTTCTGGGAAGATGCCAGTCTATCAAAAAGAGAAATTATCTCACAAGACTCATTCTACTTAACAAAAGGCTAGTAGCCTCCAAAAGCCGGGGTAGCTACCCACCCCCCCCCACCCCCCGGCTTTATGAGATTTGAAAAATTAATTTTATACTCTGCATGGATCACATCAAATACGGTCTACAAGTTCAATAAGGAATGACATTAATATTCATACTTCAGCATAGTAAGCCACATAGAGTTTTCCAAACGGCAAAAAATAAAAAACGGAGAGGGAAATGAATATTCCAACTTATATTTAAAAAGCTGTCATAACACCACTCTTATCTGGAGGAAGATGAATCCATCAAAGCTATTACTGTTTTCAAATGGCCACTTAACATCCATCCCAGAATATGCTCCATGCTAAAGAAGTATTTATATATCAGCATGTATATCGTCAACTGTTAAGCTGGATATTTTGTGCCACTCCCAATGTGTATTTTATTTCATCAAATAGTGAAAGAAATAATAATAATAAAAAAAACACTACTGTGTTTGTTGTGCAACTATAAATTCGGGAACTAATTTAGCTTCTTTCAACATCTGCAAGGAAGATGGTCAAATGAAGTCTATTCACAATTTGGTTCAAGTAACCCCAGAATCATTTAGCTGATGGTTTTAGGAATTTGGGGGCTGCATCTCTTTTTAACTAAGAGATTGATCTAGCAGCAATCCATAGTTCAGCGATGACCAGAAATCATCATAGCAAAAATTGCCCATGAAATAATTTTCTTATCTTAAATTCCCAAAACATGGCTCACTTAACCAGGCTGCCACAGACAGACTTATTTCTTCATGAAATAACGTATGACTTTTATTTATCGTTTAATAAGACAATAATATCTTAAGGGAAAAACAAGGTTCTTTGATGCACTTTTCTTTTTTCCTAAAATAAAACTTATTCCCTGCTCTGCTGAAATGGACTCTCACTGGTTTTTTTTTTTTAATTGGTTATTTTTAAATTGACTGTTGTTAGTTTAACACATTATTTTTTTTTTAAGAGAGAGTGAGAGAGAGAGAGAGAATTTTTTTTTAATATTTATTTTTTAGTTCTCGGCGGACACAACATCTTTGTTGGTATGTGGTGCTGAGGATCAAACCCTGGGCCGCACGCATGCCAGGCGAGCCCGCTACCGCTTGAGCCACATCCCCAGCCCCAGTTTAACACATTAGAGTGAAATTTGTCTGATCAACCTCAACACAGAATGTAGGAGAATTATTTCACTTTAAAAACGGACCTGGTAGCCAAGTAGGGTAGGCACATGCCTAGAATCTTCGCCACTTGGGAGGCTGAGGCAGGAGGATCACAAGTTTGAGGCCAGACTCAGCCACTCAGTGAGACCCTCCATTTCAAAATAAAACCCAAAGGGCTGATGTAGCTCAGAGGGAAATTGCCCCTGAAAACAACAGGAAAGAGGGAGGAGGAGGGCGCAGGAAACACAGGAGCAAGCGAAGGAAAATCTGGAAGAGATGGAGAGAGGAAATGAGGGAGAAAGGGAAGAAGAGATGGAGGATGAAAGAAAATGCCCTAGCAATGTTTCACGGGAGTGACAACATCACACTTCTCCAAGTTCCCAGGGGTATCCCCAATATATCCTAGGAGTGAGCATCTCTGAAATCATACTTCATTTTACAGGGGGGATGCTGAGGCACAGAGAGGTGATGCAGCTTGCCTGAGGCTGCACAGCAACTTAAAGGAGACTAACTCAAGCTTTAGCCGTCACAGGGGTGTGCAGTGTGCACTTTAACAGTAAGTACAGAAGGGATTGCTGGTGTTTGCAATCATCCAATTGAGTAGGATGACGGTATGTAGAGAAGACCTGCTAATGTTTTCCATCATCCAACTCATCAAATTCATTATTTTTCATTTGACCCTAACTTCACTTTTTCATCCTACTTTGCAGGCAGTTTCTAGAACTTCGTTTCTCGCCTCCCACCTGTGAAGGAGAGCTGGGGGGGGGGGGGTGCAATTTGTGCAGACAGGACCTGCTTATGAATGCGGCCGAGGATGCTATTGAGTCCTCCTTGGGTCTCCCCCAGAGCTGTGGGACACAGGAAACCATCTGTCGAGAGCTGGAAGCTCCCAATACCAGGGACTCTGCTCTGTGTTCCTGTGCCCTCTTCACAGGACTTTTTTGGGAGTGTTCAACAGAAGCATCATCTCGGAGCTCAGCAGGTGCTGTTCTTGGGGCAGCGCAGATACCGTGTACAAGTTGGCTGGGGGGATTTGCACACGTGCAAACACAGACACGCCATTTATGAGGCCGCAGGGCTTCTCCGTTTCTCTCTTTTATGGCCCTTTGAACTAATTTTGAAGACCGATCCAATCCGCTGGTTTTAAAAGGGTGTCTGTGAAACCCATCTGGCTGCCCCATCTGTCAGGCCAGCGGACCCTAAACCCACCCCTGGAGCGTTCAATCCCCTTTCCCACAGATTAAACACCACCAGGGAGGTGAGGCCCCCATTTTTTTTAATGACCCAAAACATTTCTAGAGTCACAAGGACACACCACAAGCCTTGCAGATATACCTTCCTGAGCGCGGGGGTCACCAGCCACACAAACGCGTGACATCCTTAAGACCTGAGTTGAAATTTAAAAATCGGTGAGTGGTCCATAAAGGTCCAATTTAACTATTCCAAGAATATAGTCCTCTACAGAAAGTAAAATTTCCTGCAGATCCCCTCCACCCCCCCCCCCAAAAAAAAAGCAAATAAAAGAAGATTCAGTCGTTTAGCCAAAAAAAAAAAAGAGTAAAACTCAAAATAATAACGCAGCATTGACTAAATGACATAGATAGAAGTTAAACATTCGTAAAACACGCAGACACAGGAGGACACCGACTCACTCTATTTCTGTTATCATCTTAAAACGTGACCACATCCTACATGAGATCATGTGTCCGCACTAGTCAGAAACAAAAACCAAACAACAACAGGAACAACAACAATAAACTCGCCGATCGTTATTTTAAAATATAGCTAAGACTTCTGATCACTGATCAAAGTCAGCTCTGGATTGGAAGAAGGCAAGAGGCTATTCTTTTTTGGAGAAGATAATAGGACCACCCCAACTACTGGCCATTATATCTGATTTCAGTATCAAACCCTTAAAGACACTTACCTTTTTTTTGCCAAAGGAACAGACTTTTGAGCCAGGGCAGCCCCAGGACTGTGTGGACCCCAAGGAATGCCCCCCCATTCTAGCTTTCCTCCATCTCTCCAGATGTTCAAAACCTTCCTGATGAGTTATTTCTTTTCCCCTCCAAACCTCAAGCTTTGAGCGTACCTGCGCCCAAGCCGACGGGCATCTATTTTGAGCCCTCTCTCTCTAGCATTATTCTTCTCAACCCGATCTAATGACGGCAGCTTCTTTGGAGACGCTTGGCAGCCTGTGTGTATTCTCTGCCTGGAGACGTACTATCCTGTCTGCTCAGGGAAACTGGATTTCCACTCTGGAAACCGTGGGATCCTCTGGCCCCAGGTGTCAAGCTCCAAGGCGGGGGTCTGACGCTGCCTTTCAGGTATGAATGATTTCAAGTTCCCTTTGGTCGACGTCAGCTCTGGCCATGGGCATGGGTTCCCGAGTTCTAAGACTTTTATTCCAATCCTATTTTTTTTTTTTTTTTTTTGCAACAGCTCCGTTGTTCTACTTTCAACCCAGAAAGAGGAGAGTGTGATTTATATTTAGGTTAGGGAAATCCTCCGGACAGAAAAATCCCACAAATCCCTTCCAGGTTGGTAAAAAACAACTTTTCATTTCAGGAAGGCATTGATCATTGGTCAGATATGCTTTGCAAATCTTATTAACGAGGATATTACATTCTGATAGTATTTTCATGATCGGGTCCGATGCATGAATAAGAATATGGGTTTGATAGATTGCATTGGGGGGCACGTAAGCGATGGATGAATCTAGATAGGAAGTGATGTTCACCCTCTTTTAATGATATCACCTCTTAAAGAGGGAATTTTCAAAAGCAGCACTGTGCTGACAGCTCCTTGTGTTTAGATGCTGTCCCATAGAATACAAAAGGAGATGGACAGTTTATATGAACAAATATTCCTAATAGTCCCTGTTCCCCCGGCTGCAAAGTTTCCAAACAGCTTCTGAGTGAAAAACAAGAGAAACTGTTTCTTTTTGTGCATTTCTTAGTGGCACCAGAGAGCAGCAAAATAAACCAAATGCTGGAAATTCTGACACATGCTTCTGTTATACAGATGTGCATGCAAAACCACCTCCTTACATTTATACATCCATCTGACATTTTTTTTTCTTGGAATGGCCAGAGGTACAGGAAAAAAAAAAAAGAAATAAAAGATAAATATCTGCTCTAAGCATCCTGGACACCTCCAGATCATTTAACCATGCATCTGAATTAAAAACCGAGCCAGACAATTTCTCGACTTCTGCAAGAGCCTTCCGAAAGGTCCCTTGTTTGCTTGTATGAATCAATTATATAAGAGATCTGACAGAAACAGCAAGCTCTAAACAGATTACCCTCTGTCTCACCAGCTTGGTTCCACAAAGTGCAATGGAACAGAAAATCAAAGGCTGTTCGCGAAGTCACATTTACAGGGAGCTACAGGGAGAAAAAGAGGGAGGTGGTGATGGTGGGGGGAAATCCACCCTGGTACTTACAGACGGTAAAGTACAAGGTCCCAGTTTCGCCGTGCATGTGAGAGCAAATCAAACCGACCAGTTTTCTGCTCCTACCACACGGATCAGCCACGCAGAACAGGCCCTTATGGATGGCTTAGGCAGCTGGAGAGATAATGGGACCATATTCTCAGCTGGGACTAGAGATGCCGAACGGCTTGCTCCTCTCTCCGCTGTGCATGGCGCTTCGCCAGCATTAATCAAGGAAGACCCAGCTTCGAGGCTGTGTTCCCCAAAGGATCGACGTAATTAGCCCATGAATCAAAGATGTACCCTGGGAGCCCCGCATCCATCTCTGACTGGCTCTCCTCCTCACATCCAGCCTGATTAGGAAGTTGGTTCTGCGATCGAATGTATTCAACCTTTCAAAACTGCACCGCGACTTGCCCAGCTGTTTTTGATAGATTTTCAGGGAAGGGTTTTGCAGAGGAGGGCTCCACTTCCCAACGGGCAATTTTATGTAATTCCTCAACTACAGAAGATGATCAGACTGGTGGTTGGGTGCCTATGGGGAGGTCTCCCCTACGATCTGCTCTCCCTGGTTCGGGTTTCTCAGCCCTTTCCCAGGGCAGATGCAGGCTGCAGCCCCAGTCATCTCCCCTGTGGATGGGATGCAATGTGGACACGGATTTTGTTTTCAAGTTCAGTCTCTGGGGAGGCTGGATGATGCACTAAAGCCGGTCTCTATGGGGGCATTTTATATCCTTAAAGATGTGCTTCTATCCTGATTAGCAGAAACCCAAGACAAAGCAGAGGGTCTAGCCTAGTGCTTGGGTCCCCCGTATCCTAAAAGTAACTTGTGATGAGTATTCGGGTAGTATAACATTAAAAAAAAATACACATCTTTCTTTACTGCGTCTGTGTGGTACTGCACTCAGAGATTCAAAACTGGCAGCCTGTCGCCAGGCATGGTCGGGCAAGAGACAGACTTTGTAATTTGCAAGGGAATATTTTTAAACGGGGGTGGGGGGTGGGGTGGGGGCGTGTGCGCTGCACTTTAGCAAAATGGTACCCACTCTTGACTTTGCCCAGGCACGCTACCTTTGGGCCCCTGAAGACATTTGTTTATGTAAATTTGACCTTCATTGAGCAAGTCTGGGTTAGAGATGCAAAACATTCTGTTTCCAAAAAAAAAAAAGAGGGAGAATCGGCTCACTTGTCAATCATTAAAAAGTGGAAAGAGGCACTCAGGTGATGCTTTCAGGGTCGGCCCCATGCCCAATAGCTGGATGTTAAAGAGTCAAAGGGACAAGGAGCAAACACATTTAAGGAGTCAGGAATCTGAGTTCTAGTGGACCCTGAGAACTCTGGGGACATGACATTCTATCACTGTTGGAGGAGCTTTGAAGCTAGACCTCCATTGCTAGGGTTTGTATACCTCTTACCAGCACCAGAGTACCAAGCATGGTGTATGCATTTTTGATCGGCCCAAATGTAAGAGTGGGGAGTCTCTGCTACCTTTGGGGGTCCCATGATCCAGTGGATATGAAGTGGCATTTTGGAAAAATTGAGGCACTGTCATTAGAAAGCCTGAATACATTATGTGTTTTGTACATTTATTTTCTGCGAGTAAAAGTGGGGAAGAAAACATATGGGCAGAAATTGTACACAGACTGTGTCTACCTAAAAGACGCATTTCAGCCGTGTCTACCTGGATGGATGGATGGATGAAGAGTGAAGTTTTTGCTTCTTGGTAGAAGCAAAGAGCACAGATATTATGAGCAGAGTCGGTATTTTTTTTGTAAACCCAGGGGTGCTTCACCACTGAGCCACATCCCCAGCCCTTTTTAACTTAGAGACAGGGTCTCGCTAAGTTGCTTAGGGCTTCGCTACGTTGCTAAGGCTGGCTTTGAACTTGAGATCCTCCTGCCTCAGCTTTGGTGTGTCGGGGGTTATAGGCATGGATCACCAAGCTTGACTGGGCAGAATCCTTTTATATTTAACTTGGATTGTGCCTTCTTACTTTCTTACAGTCTTTCTATCCAACGATAGAGAAAAGTGTCACGGGCTCATTTTTTTTTTTTTTTTTTTTTTTTGTGGACATATGTATATATATCATCAATGTCAAGATCACCCAAACTGTCTCAGGATTCTGATGCTAATCTTGAGGAAGTCAAAGGAAACTGGATCACAACCCTTTTGCCATGATTCTTCAACAAGCAGAGAAGCAGTTCTCCCGAAAGATACCATGATTTAGGACAAGATAGATACAGCCAAACCCTTTGGTGACCTTCTCAACTCAAGTCTTTCAAGACAGATACGACAGCGAATAGTGACAATACACAATACGGGGAACGAGGAAACCGTCCCATTAAATTCTTCTACAACTTTATTGAACTTTGGGGTGCTTCTGTGTCGGTGCCACACGTCTTTGGGAGTATTCTTAATTCCGTTTTGGCAGATGACACATTTCTTAGTCTCACCGGGGTCCTGTTGCAATTTGGCGTTAAGTTAGGAGACAACGGGCACAAATGTCACGTTTGTTATCTTTACCTGGCTCGTCATCGTTGGGACTTTAGACACTGACTTTGCGCAGCCCGTGTAAGGCGCTCGCAAAAATAGGTTAATTAAATAGCAATCGTGCCTCTCCGTCATATTAGCAAACACACTGCCGAAGCAAATGAAAAGAGGAGCAAATTAAAATACTAAAGTGTTGATTCAGTGGTACAGTGGAAAATAAATGGTTTAATTGGTTTTAAGTTCTATTCAATCCCTGTTTGCCTGGTAATTACTTTGATTCATCTCTGATTATGGTATGTGAGAGATTCACTTTGACATCGTGGGATTTACGCCGGTTCCTAATGGTAGGTGACAATCACCAAATAGACATTTCTAACTTAGGTTCATTCTTTATACGCCCCCTGCCCTGATGTACCATTTAAAATACAAAGTCATTGATAATAAAAACCTAAACCTGGGAAGTGATTTTCTTACAAAGTCATTTATAATAAAAACCTAAACCTGGGAAGTGATTTTTTTTAAGGTGATAAGCAACATTAATGTCAAAATAAAAATACCAAGAAGAGGTGGGGTAAAGATCCACATGATTAGTAACTAGAAATAAAAGAAATTATCTCTGCGAAAACAAGTACTTGTTGTGTGGCTCCAGATGATGTATCAGAAGCCTAACTGCACACAGAGATGGTTTTTAGACTTTGCACTGAAATTGCAAGACACTGTTTCTCTTTGGGACGGTGAGGAGTCTGCAGTTTTAACACTGCTTGTCAAGGCTAATAAGTACTTGGGGAACGGGGCTCCGGAGGTCTCTTTCTGACCATAATACAAGAATCAGCAAGTTAAATAAAGCTCAGAGCCTCAGCAAATCTAGGGGCAAAAAAACGATAGTTATGGCAACCATTTCCCAACAGGTTGAGGCTTAATCAATATTTTTCAGTGCTTTGGAATCTACAGCCGGATGTTGCCAGATGTGCATACAATTGCTCCTTCTAGAAACTGGTGACATTTTCCTATTCCTCACATCGCTCACTGAGAGTCAGAGTCAAAAAGCTGAGACGACTGTGACATTTCTCCAGCTGGGAACAAAATTTCAAAAGAAGGCAGTGGTTAAGAAATCGCTACTCAGGGCACCCACCAGAATGACAATCTCTGCAGCCATGACTCGACTTTCTTTCCTAACCCAAAGCAAGGGAGCCGATAATGAAATAATCAAGAAGCGAAATATGGGGCCATACTGACTTCTAAGAGATGATCAGATCCCTAGAGCAAGACCCGCAGAGACCTAGCTCACAAACAGAAAACCGCCTTCATTGAAGAACAAGTCAAAATGACATCAGGTTGACCCACGAGCTCGAAAAACACCTCAATATGTCTCCATATTTATCTACCACCAACCACTCAGAAATTTGGAGTTATTAGTTAAACAGGTCGACTGATTTTAGGTGAGTGAGTGTGTGTGGGTAGAGAAAGAGGGGTAATGTTTAGGAGTAGAATTTCCCATTTAATTTTTTTGGGGGAAGGGGAGGATCAGGGTTTGAATTCAGGGACCCTCAACCACTGAGCCACCTCCCCAGCCCTATTTTGTATTTCACTTAGAGACAGGGTCTCAGTGATCTGCTTAATGCCTCGCTTTTGTGGAGGCTGGCTTTGAACTTGCCATCCTCCTGCCTCAGCCTCCCCAGTTGCAGGGATTATAGGCATGTTCCACTGTGCCTGGCCCCCCCCATTTGCTTTTTCAATGTAGAACTGACTGATTATGATGGTTAAAGGACTAAGTAAGTCAATTTTCTTATTCAAGAAGAGAATCAAAACACTCTTCCTCAGAAGATTCTGTTCTTCTGTTCCAATTATACCACAACTGGGAGTGGGGAGCTATTGGCCACCAACATTCTACAGTGTGTGGGGTGGTCCCTGAGCACAGAGAGTCACCTGGTCCGCTATGTCCACAGGACCATGTTTAAGAAACCCCAACCCAGGAGGAGCATGGGGAGGTGTTGATAGCTGGAATTCCTAATCCGGGTCAGCAGAGATGTAAAAAACACACCACCTATAAACAGGGCTGCTCTTAGATACAGCTTCAGCAGCTGCTTTAAACTCTTTGCCTTGGGATGGACTTTAGACTTTGTGGTGTTCTTTTATAAAAATCACCATGCATTCAGCACAACGTGCTAGTTCAAAAGCCAAGAATGGACTCTAGTCTCAAGTCCATCCACGGGCATGCATACGTGATCCGCGGCATGACCCATGAACATCAATCAGATCAATGGAGGGACCCAATAGGGCCCTCGCTCGCTGGAAGAGGGCCTCCCCCAAACTAAATAGAACAGCAATAGCGAGGTAATGTCCTGCCGGCCTCTGTGGTGACCCCTCCTGCTTCTGATCATCCCAAGGAACACATCCTGCAGGCAAACTGAGCTCCGTAAAATTCCAAACCAGGATTTTCTGTCTCTGGGTTAGCATTTCCCATGTTCCCTACTGGGATTCTCATCTTCCTCTTCCAATGCAGTTTCAAGGGATTCATGGATTTTCATCAGGAGATCAGTCCTTAGGATGCTTTTATTGACACATCCGAAAAGGACTTACTGAGCACCTACTAAGTTCCTTGTCGTTGAAATGACAAGAGAGAGAGAGAGAAACCTCATCTCTGCACATCTGCTTCCTTTACGCACTTCGTGCATTTCTTTTGTAGCCCCTCCATCATTCTGTCTCTGGCTCAGAGAAAGATGACTGCATTTCTCATCATGCACTAGGGTCATTATTATTTATCATCGGCTCTTTCCGCTAATGTAGTACTCCTCCGGCTCCGCGGCTCTGCTGGTTGGGCGCTTTGCTTGGCTCCAGGGAGCAGGGGCGTTGGGTGGATGGCGGGGGGCTCTTCCTTTTAGACTTGGCAACTCTTGCACCAACTACTAAAAAAGCCTTGTTCAGGCTTTTACGGGAGGGGGGTCACGGCTAATTTAAAGGGAAAGCGCCTACCATGCTCTCTCTCTGTGGCAGAGAGAAGGAGAAAAGAGAGAGTTATTTCCTAGGGAAAATAAGTAGGGGCAGCTCTAAAGAGTTTGTTCCCTAAGATGACCAGAGTGCGCCACCCAGAAAAAAGGGAGAGTTCATTAGAATAGGCAAAGCCTCCCGTCGCAGGAAGGGAAATGAGAAAGATACCCTCTTTTCTTCCTATATGCCTTGGAAAAAAAATAGGCTTACCTATTTTTCCCCCTTCAATGCATACAGAGATGCAGAAGACGAGCCTTAACTCCAGAATGCATTCCCAGCCGAGGTGCAGGCAGACGTCAAGTTGCTCTCCAAGTGGAAACTCTCAGGGAGACCCCTGGGTCAATTCCAACCCTCGTGTTCTCTCTCCTTCGCCTGGATGATGTGGGGACATCATCAGATGCCCACAATAGGGAAATCACCCTCCACCTAGGGATCTGAAATCCACACGATGCATGCAGTACAGCTCCATCACCAGGTGTGACTCGAAAGCCTGTGTCCACCCTGTGCCAGGGGATGGATTATCCTGGGTCTTTGCAATTTTAAAACAGTTTGCAAATTTACAGTCTTGTATAGAATAAAGCACATGTATCGACCTTTAAAATTGTTGGGGCAGGACTGACCTAAAATAATAATATAAAAAAATGTAATGATTTGGATAAGGCTACAGAGAATTCAGTGTCAATTTATCATCCAGATTGTCCTCAATTATTTATTTTTATTGATTGATGGATTGGTACCAGGGATGAACCCAGGGGTGCTTAACCGCTGATCCATATCCGCAGCTCTTTTTATTATTATTATTATTTTTGTTTCGAGACAGGGTCTTCCTAAGCTGCTTAGGGCTGGGCTAAGCTGCTGAGGCTGGCTTTGAACTTGCAATCCTCCTGTCTCAGCCTCCTCAGCTGCTGGGACTACGGGCATGAGCCACTGTGCCTGGCCCATTTATTTTTATTATTTTTTTTGAAGTTCCAACTTACAGAAAAGTTGAGAAAATGGTACCCTGGACACTGAAATTCTTCTGATGTAGAACCAGTGTGCACACATGGTCTACTTTCCGTTTTTATTTCATGCCCCATCTTTCTTTCTATAACTCATTTTTTTCTGAATTATTTGAGAGTAAGCAGCAGATAATCATAACATCCTACCTGCAAATGATAATTCTAAGGATCTACCAAATATTTCCCTAAAGAAGAATAATATTCTCATATATGACCACCCGACAACTAGCCTATCCAGCCACTTGAACACTGATACAGAACAGTCATTTAATATAGAAACTAGAGTCAGATTTTCCCAATTGAGCCAAAAATACCCTTTCCAACTGGAACCATTTTTATCTGTCTTTTTCTGTTGCTCTGATCCAATATCCAATTACGTATCAGACAGGGATTTTTATCTTGGTCATGCCATTTTTGTATAGAAAAGAATTTCTCTGTCCTGTGTAGCATTTTAGGATACTGACGTTTACCAAGAGTCTAGACCCGTCATTTACTTAACTTATTCATTTGGTGGGTACTGGCGATGGAATCTGGTGTTCTCTACCTCTGGTTTAAAGCCCCAGCCCTTTTTTATTCTATATTTGAGACAGGTTCTCGCCATGTGGTTGAGGCTGGCCTCGAACATGGGATCCTCCTGCCTCAGCCTCCTGTGTTGCTGGGAGTCGCCAGAATTACAGGTGTGTTCCACTGCCTCTGGTGTGATGCCATTCAATGTGAACTCTTTCTCATCATTTCTTCATTATGAATTCAAGAATGTTGTCAGAGAAACAATGGGTGGGTGATATTTCATGCTCAGTGCACTATGGTGAGACAGGAAAGTCCTGACAATTGTCTAGGGTTGGTGATACTGAGTTTGATCACCTGTGTCTCTGTGAGGATGGGAAGGTCAGTTGTTAATATCTGGGGTATGCTTTGGGACTCTAGAAATACAATTCTTTCTTACAATCTTTCAGCAATTGGTTCTAGAAGACACTGATGAGCCTTCATGGAATCATTCTTTTATGATAGTTATAAAAAAAATCTAGATATACTTAATGAACCCCAGTAATCCATATCACTAATGCACCTCTCTCTCAGTGTCTTTTCTCAAAGGATCCCAATCTGTCTGTGGACCCTTTTCCACGACCCGAGAAGGTCCCTAAGGGATGTTATTCAGGAAATACTAAATTTGTGAAGTTTTCTCAAAAACAGAGACCCATGACGACAGTTCAAGCTATTCGGAGTAGTTAAATGACCCAGAAAAGATGCAGATAAGGGGAAAATCTAATTCTTCTTATTTCTTTTTTTGAAGGAGGAGAGATAGAAATGTTCAGGATAAACTTGGAGATAAGTGTTCCTGTTAAAAATGTTAAATTAAATGTCTCATTAGCCATCCCTCTTTTTTTATTTGTGAATGCTAAAAATAATACACTTTAATCAGACTAGGGTCACTTTCAACTTCTGCAGAATGCATTATGAATATATATATATATTCTCTCTATATGCATGTATATATGTGTATATATACACTATTCTATATATTCATGTATATGTGTGTGTGTGTGTGTATTTTTTTTTGTGGCAGTACTAGAATTTGAATGCATGGGTATTATGCCACTGAGCTACATCCCCAGACTTTTTTTTTTTTTTCTAATTTTGAGACAAGGTTTCATTCAGTTGCTGAGGCTGGCCTTGAACTTGTGATCCTCCTGCCTCAGTCTCTCGAGTCCCTGGGATGAGAGGTCTGTATCACCAACATCAGGCTCAGGATGCCCTTAATATGAAGCAGTCAGAGTCCCCCCCCCCCCACATTTTAACTTGTGTTAGTCATCTTTTTGTTGTTGTTGTTGTTGTTGCCGTGACAACCTGAGAAAAACAACTGGAGGAGGAAAGATCTATTCTGGCTCCTGGTTTCCGGGCGTTCCGTCCCCCAGGGCCTGGGCCCACTGCTTTGGGGAGACAGAGCATCCTGGCCGGAGGGCGCGGCAGGGCACAGCTGCTGGTCCCGTGGCAGCCAGGACGCAGCGACAACAGAAGGGGCAGGGGACAAGGAGTGTTCCCCAAGTGCCTGCCCCCAGCACCCTCTGTCCTCCCATGTCCCTCATCTCCCAGTAACACTCTTAGCTACGGGTCCCCAGTGGGTCCATTTATGAGGGCAGAGCCCCGAGTTCCACACACTTCCAAAGATCCACCGTCTCCCGACAATACAGCTTTGGTGGCCCGCCTTCCATACGTGAGCCTTTGGGGACATTTCGGACCCAGACCCTAACAACCATTCCTTGATCTCCGTTCTGTTCTGTGGTAGCATGGGGTTACAGCTGTGAGCATCATGCTTACCCCTCTTTACGAGGCGGGGATCCTTCTCATCTTTTAGGGGCAACAAGTTGCTGTCCTCCTCTGTGCCTGACCTTCCATAACCCGGGGATCATGAGATGGTGAGAGCTCAATCAGGTAAAGTTCTTAGAAATGCCCAGCCCACTGAGCACTCAATGGATGATCAATGATCCTAAAATGCATATGATTCCTTAGAAGACACAGACACTGACTTCCGTAATCACAGTTATCTCATACTAGACAAAGGCGCTGAAAACATATATTGGAGAAAAGATAACCTCTTCAACAAATGGTGCTGGGAAAACTGGAAATCCATAGGCAGCAAAATGAAACTAAGCCCCTCTCTCTCTCACCATGCACAAAACTCAACTCAAAGTGGATCAAAGACCTAGGAATGAGACCAGAGACCCTGAGCCTAATAAAAGAAAAAGTAGGCCCAAATCTTCACCATGTCAGATTAGGTCCCTACTTCTTTAACAAGACTCCTAAAGCACAAGAAATAAAATCCAGAATCAATAAATGGGATGGGTTCAAACTAAAAAGCTCCTTCTCAGCAAAAGAAACAATCAATAAGGTGAAAAGAGAGAGCCTACATTCTAGGAGTAAATTTTTGTCACACACACGTCAGGTAGAGCACTCATCTCCAGGATGTATAAAGAACTCACAACAACTTAACACCAAAAACAAACAAAAACAAACAAACAACCCAATCAATAAATGGACTAAGGAACTGAACAGACACTTCTCAGAAGAGGATATACAATCGATCAACAAATATATGAAAAAATGTTCATCATCTCTAGCAATTAGAGAAATGCAAATCAAAACTACTCTAAGATTTCATCTCACTCCAGTCAGAATGGTTGCTATTAAGAATGCAAACAACAATAAGTGTTGGCAAGGGTGTGGAGGGAAAAGGCACACTCACACATTGTTGGTGGGACTGCAAATTGGTACAACCACGCTGGAAAGCAGTACGGAGATTCCTTGGAAAACCTGGAATGGAACCATCATTTGACCCAGCTATCCCCCTCTCCTCGGTCTATACCCAAAGGACTTAGAAACAGCATACTACAGGGACACAGCCACATCAATGTTTATAGCAGCACAATTCACAATAGCTAAACTGTAGAACCAACCTAGATGCCCTTCAGTAGATGAA
Source organism: Spermophilus citellus (assembly GCF_964194105.1). Classification (NCBI taxonomy): domain Eukaryota; kingdom Metazoa; phylum Chordata; class Mammalia; order Rodentia; family Sciuridae; genus Spermophilus; species Spermophilus citellus. The sequence continues at coordinate 8,805,076 of NC_138201.1, read as the reverse complement.
TAGATAAAGAAACTGTGGTACATATACACAATGGAATATTACTCAGCATTAAAAGAGAATAAAATCATGGCATTTGCAGGTAAATGGGTGGAGTTGGAGAACATCAAGCTAAGCAAAGTAATTCAATCAAAAAAACCAAAGACCAAAAGTTCTCCCTGATAAGTGGATGCTGATCCATAATGGGGGCGGGGAGGCATGGGGAAAATGGAGGAACTGTGATTGGGTAAAGGGGAGAGAGGGTAGGGATGGTGCATGAGGGCAGAAAAGATGGTGGAATGAGACGGACATCATCACCCTAGGTACATGTATGACTGCACATATGGTGTGACGCTACATGGTGTACAACCAGAGAAATGAAAAGTTGTGGTGCAGTTGTGCACAATGAATCAAAATGCCTGCTGCTGTCATTTATACCTGATTAAAATAAATTAATTAATAAAAAAGAAAATGGAAAAAATGCATATGATTCTAGCCAAACTTTTATTATAAAAATTTCAAATGCACAAAAGGGTGGAAAGACACAGCAAACAGGCAAGGGACTCCTACCTGGAGTGTACAATTCGCATTTGTACAATTCACTTTGTCCCATAGCTAGCCACCCACACATCTCTCTTTCCTAGCCATCCATCAATCCCATCACGACTTGATTTTAAGATGCAGCATTCCTAAATCCATACCCTCTGGCCACCCTCGTTCCACTCTCCAAGACAGTTCAGCTACGTCCCCTTTGGACTCTCAGGAGACCCAGGTACATTGCACTGTAATTATATGCACTCACTTCTTCAATCAGACCATGACCTCCTGAAGACAGCAATTCTGTCAGGATTGTAGTCCTACCATCTAGCTCAGCGACAGAGCTTCACAAATGTCTAAAGAATTAATGAGATGTCCTAGTGCAGTGGTGCACACCTATAATCCCGGCAGCTTGGGAGGCTGAGGCAGGAGGATCTTGAGTTCAAAGCCAGCCTCATCAAAAGTGAGATGCTAAGCAACTCAGTGAGACCCTGTCTCTAAATAAAATACAAAATAGGGCTGGGGAGGTGGCTCAGCGGTCGAGTGCCCCTGAGCTCAATCCCTGGTACCACCCCCCACCAAAAAAAAAAAAAAAAAATTAACGGGTGCTTTGTGTGTGTGTGTGTTGAAATTACACAGCCACTAAACAAAACAGATTTCATACAGATTTCATCCAGTTTTTCTGTAATTTAGAATTTCAGTCATAAGGTTTAGTGGTGACAGGATAACAATAATAAAAGCATTCGCTATTAAGATTGACGAAAGAGCTTTTATCTTAGACTGGAGACACCACATTTCTAGCCCAGATTTGTTCATTTGTTGATCAAGGGTCCTCACCGGAGGCAGGGAGTTTATCTGGGAATCCTGTTCTTCATCTGCAAAATCAAGGTGCGGTTCCAGGAATGGGCGAGACTGACCTCCTCATTTTATAGTCACAAAAATGCAGGTTAAAAAGAAGCCAAAACTAAAGCAACCTGGATGTTCAGAGATGTAGGCTGAGCATGGAGAAATGAAGGTCCAGGCCAGAGCATACCCTTTTTAAAATCTATATATTTGTATGGGAAAAGCCCCTGTGTGAACATCATACCTATCAAAAAATAAATAAACAAATAAACACACGCATATGCAAAAAACTCCCCAAGCTGTGCATTTAATGTCTTCTGTGCATTTTACTGTATATAAATTATATTTAAGCTGGGCGCAGTGGTGTATGCCTGTAATCACAATTTCAAAGGAACTAGAACACACATGTATCATGAAGCAGGTAGGGGACCTATTTACCCCAAATCACCACATTCTGATAAAAAAAAGTGCAAGTAAAACTCAAATAAATGGAGAAGAAATACACCATGTTCATGTACTGGAATACTCAAGTAGGGGGAAAAAATGCAAATTCTCCCCAAATTAATCTACGGCCTTAATAAAATTCCTATCAAATGGCCCACAAGTTTTCCAGTAGACATTTAAAAGCTTATTTTAAAATGCATATAGAAAGGCACGAGCCCCTGTAATAGCTAAAACAATCTAGACAAAGGAATAGTGTGGGAGGGATCATTTTATCCTATAATAAGGTTGAACCACATACCTACATTAATCACGGACAGCGTGGTATTGGCAGAGACACAGACCCACAGATCGATGGATCCCAACAGAGAATTCATAAGCAGACCAAATGTGCCCAACCGCTTTTCTTTTTTCTTTTTTTGGTAATGGTTCTATTAATATATAATTCACATACCATGAACTTAACTTCTTGAAAGTGGATAATTTAATGTATTTTAGTATATTCAGAGTTGAGTCACTATCATCGTTTTCTGATGCAGAATAATTGTATCCCTCTGAAAGAAACTATGCATCTATTAGCAGCTGTTCTGATTTTTGAGAAAAGGACCAACGCGACTGAATAGCAGAGGGATGACTTCTTCAACAGAAGGTGCGGAGCCATTGAATATCTATGGGAAATGGACACTCACCTGAACTTTGCACCTGAACGTTGAGAATCAGCTCTGAATGCATTGTGAGCTTAAATATAAAATAGAAAGCCAAAAATACATTTTAGAAAAAAAAAAAAAACCTAACAGAAGATCTTCAGGAGACAGGGTTAGACCAGGAGCCTGAAAATTCTTGGTCTTCATACCAAAAATATGACACATAAAAGAAAAACATTGAAAAACTTGGACTTATCAAATTAAAACCTTTTGCTCTGAGAAATACCCTGTTGCCCAGATGAAAAGACTAACTAAAGCTTAGGAGAAAATATTTGGAAATCAATATATTCAGCAAAGGATTATTATCTGTAATATAAAAATAACTCTAAAATAAGATTTTTTTTTAAAAAAGGTAGAAAATTGATTTTAAAAAAAGACACAGAAAAATGAATGGATATTTCAACATCGTACACCATGATTGAGGGATTTTCATTCCAGTGATAAAGGTTGGCTCAACATATATAAATCAATAAATGCAATTCACCCCATTAATAGAATTAAGGACAAGAACCAAATGATCATCTTAATAGGTAGATGCCAGGGGCCATACCGACTCAGCTGTGGGTCTCAGCAGGTAGAGAACAAGACTTTGACAAAATTTAGCACCCATGCATGTTAAAAATGCAGGAGAAATTAGGGATAGACATCCTTGTCTTGTTCCTGATTTTAGGGGTAATGCTTTCCATTTTTCTCTGTTTAGTAGGATGTTAGGCTTTCTCTGTTAGTATGATGTTCCCCTAAAAATCAGGAGCAAGACAAGGATGTCCACTCTCACCACTCTTATTCAACCATAGTTCTTGAAATGCTAGTCAGAGCAATCAGACAAGAAAAAGAAATAAAAAGGATGCAAACAGGAAAAGAAGAAGTCAAATCATCTGTTTGCATATGACACGATCCTTTTTCTAGAAACAACTCCACCTGAAGATTTCTAGATCTGATTAAAATAAAATTTTTTTTCAGCAAAGTAGCAGGATACAAAATCAAGATCAATAAATAGATTTCTTATACTACAATAATGCATCTACTAAGAAAGGAAACAGGAAAACTTTCCTATTCACAATAAAAAGAAAGAAAGATGGAAAGAGAAAGAAAAGAAGAAAATCTGATGAAGGAGCTAAAAGACTTCAGTGAAAACTGTAGAACACTAAAGAAAGAAATTGAGGAAGACATTAGAAGATGGAAAGAATGAATATCATTCAAATGGCCATACTACTGAAAATGCTATACAGATTCAAGGCAATCCGCACCAAAATATGGATGATAGTTTCATTTTCATTTTAGGATGTCCTAAAATGCATTTGGGAGAATAAAAATTCCAGCTAGCCGAAGCAATCCTGAGCAAGCAGAATGATACAGGAGGTGTCATAATACCCGATTTCAGATTATACTGTAGAGCTATAATAACCAAACAGCATGCCATTGGCACCAACCAGACATGGGACTAAGGGAACTGAATCCAAGACACAGATAGCAACCCACATAGACACAGTCATCTGATGCTCAACAAAGGTACCAGAAACATATGTCGGGGAAAAGAGAGTCTTTTCAACAAATGGAGCTGGGAAAACTGAAGAACTATATGTAGTACAATAAAACTAGGTCTCTATCTTTCACCAACTACAAAAGTCTCAACTAAGTGGATCAAAGACCTAGGAATCAGACCAAAAACTTTTCAGAATCTAGAAGAAGACATAGGATCGACACACCACCATAAAGCCTGCCAGAATTACATTATGTCTATATAGGAACAGACACAGAGAATTCTACCTTTATGTATATTTATAAAGGGCCAAAAAAAATTATATATAATTAGAAGACCCATAGAGTTGCAGAAGGGGACCAGAGGAGGGAGAGAAGAAATATCGGGGATTAAAATGGAGAAAATTATATTCCATGCATATTTGATTAGTTAAAATGAACCTTGCTAATATGCAGAATTATAATGTGCTAATAAAACAGTTAAAAAAAAAACCACATTGTGAATCAATACACACCCACCAGAATAGCTACAATAAAAACAGGAGCAAGCCAGGCGCGGTGACGCACGCCTGTCATCCCAGAGGCTCAGGAGGCTGAAGCAGGAGGATCGCAGGTTCAAAGCCAGTCTCAGCAAAAGTGAGGTGCTAAGCAACTCGGTGAAACCCTGTCTCTAAATAAAATACAAAATAGGGCTGGGGAGGTGGCTCAGTTTTGAGTACCTCTGAGTTCAATTCCGGTACCAAAAATAAAATAAAATAGTCAATTCTAGGCAGGATGTGCTGAAACTGGATCATTCCTATACTATTGGTAGGAACGTAAGTGGTACAGTCACCCTGGAAATCATCTGGCATTTTCCAGAACGGACTAAGCTGATATTACCATAAATACAGCTATTTTACACATCTATGAGGCTTCGGTTACTCAAGCACACATCACCATATGTAAAATCAATATTTATTAAGCGCCTATAAAATTCCACAGTGCAAGAACTCACGTACATTTGCACTAACCTATGAAAATGATGATCAAATAGAAAAAGCCCACAAATTAGCCACATATTAGCATATTGGGACACAAGAATTTTTTTTTCCCACTAACATGGGCTGACTAAATTTCAATGGCTTATGTGAGATTTTAACCTGTTTCTAATTCAATGAATCATTGAATCTGAATAATGGAGGGAGCTGAGACACGAGTAAGAAAATGAGCGAAACGATTCTTCCAACGCCTGGTCATTATCTGGTTGGTGCCAATCACCAGGGCGAAGAGCTCCAAAAACAGTTGGCAACAGTTCTGGGATTTGTAGCCTGGGAGTGGAACAGATCAGGAATCGGGAAGGAAGTTCAATGACTGCAGATTCCGTCAAGTCCTCTTGAAGGAATCAAGTCACAAGGTTAGAGAGTGACACATTCTGGCTCTTCTTTATTCAACAGGTGGTAAGAAGGTATTTCTGGGGGTGTCTCGGACCATGTTTCTGGAAGACACCAGCATCTGAATCGACAGACTGAACAGAGACATGCACCTTCACCCGCGAGGTCGGGTCTCATCGATTCGCTTCAGAAATCAGCGGCTTAGGAGGATCTGGGTGCTCTCCTCCGAAGTTTCAAGCTGTCTCCTACTGTCCTTGGACCTCAGAGCTGCAGGTTTAGACTCTGGGGTCACAGCATCCCTCCACTGCTATTCCTAGGTCTGTGGCCTCCATGACCTCGCGACTCAATTCTCATAATGGATCCCGTGCGCATCATGTGGATGCACAAACCTCATTTGTTCTGGTTCTCTGGAGAAACCTGGCTCATGTACGGGGAAGAATTACTACCCACATCTCTTGCTCTCATTTGGAGGGAACCGAATCTCTTGGCCTTTCCTTAGTGAATGTGGAGGAAGGAACTTCACGAAGGTGTCTCAACTCCTTTTTTTTTTTTTCTCCTGGAACCTCACCCCCTTCCCCATCTTCTAAAGGGATGCCCTAGCTCTGTTCTCCAAACTTTAGTCCTTTCTTCGCAGAGGGATGCAGGAGGCTAAAGTGGTTTAATTGCACAAATAACCCAGTAGGTTAATTTGTTCAGTTTAGGGGTGAAATGTTAGCACTCTACCTGATCATGAGTCTGTGCCACAGTTCTCACTCTATCAGTAACAGAGAGGCATTTGGTAATTGTTATGGTACGAGGGATTGAACTCAGGGGCACTTGACCACTGAGCCCCATCCCCAGCCCTATTTTGTGTTTTATTTAGAGACAGGGTCTCACCGAGGTGCTTAGGGCCTCCCTTTTGCTGAGGCTGGCTTTGAACTCGTGATCCTCCTGCCTCAGCCTCCTGAGCTGCTGGGATGACAGGCATGTGCCACTGCACCCAGCTCGTCTTCTAAAATCCCCATGTTTTAATGGGCTCTCTATCGAGGTCCTATGCCCCATTAAAAATGGAATATTAAAACGGAATGTGCTCATTAGACCACCACCGAGTAGAAATAACCCCACAGGAACCACGTACATCAAATGTCATTGAGCATAAATGGCTTTACGTCGGGTTCAGTTTTACAATGCCTTCTGGATGGCGCGACACATTTAGGTTTCTGTCTGAAGGAAGCATTTGATTAACTTTCCTTTATTTCATAACGACTACACAGAGTAGAGTGTGCTAAAGGCTAGCATCTCCCAGGGGAGAAAACAGTATCTTTTTAAATCTAAGTTTTCTGAGAAAGCCCATGTCCACATCTAATTGCTCTTGTCATCAGGACGTTTAGGGACAGGAGATAAGTGACAAGCTGTGCCTTTCAGCCATGCACTGCGGATCCTCATTCTGCTGCACCTCTGTGCACGTTCCAGAGGCTGAGCTCGGGATCCAATGTGGAGCCCTTCACACTCAATTACTTCTGAGGCTTGGCATCGGTTGGTCATGTTTTTTTTTTTAGACCCAAACCAGAGCTATATAAAAAGGACCAGACCTTGAGTCCTAAAGGAAGCAATTGTTTTTAAGAAGGCATCCGGCCAACAAACAATTATTGAATAAGTCCTATGTGCGAGGGGTCAGGGATTGAACACACACCGAGGTCTCACACCTGCTTTCAAGGGACGTGAAGTCCAGTGGAGAACTAAGAATCCCATAGATACATATTTTAAGAGACAATTGAATAGACCTCCCGGAATTTAGGGAAAAAAAGAGGAAAGATGATTTCCCTCCTTGCACTTTGAAGCATGTTTTCCGCGAGGGAAAGGTGTTTGAAACGAGAACTTGAAGGACCTGTGGATTTTGGACACGTAGGCATGGCTGTTACATGTTGACCATCACGCTGAAGGGCGAATGGTAAATGATCTCTGTCGCGGCTCTGCAAAGCCATGGAGCCCTTTCTCCTGATAAATATCATCTCTCCACTATGGAAACGGTCTTGAATATCTAAATTTTGCTGATGGCTTCGTCGACCTTCCTCCTAGGAATGAAGATTGTAGCTCCCCATAAAATTTTCATAAATCCTCAAGGAGTTCATGAATGTTGGGCAGAGAGCTCTGCTTCAGACCACGAGAATGTTATTCATGGGAAATGTACCTCAGGTAAGCAGATCTCACCCTTTTCTAAGAATTTCTACATGGTCTCCATGTGATAAGTAGTCTGGGTATTTCTGTCTTTCAAAATTAGTAAAATACAGAAAAATTAAATGACTCTCTCGATTTTATGAATTTCTGAAATTTACTGGGGATTATGTCCAGGGTTTAGTTCAATGTGTTTGTAATCTTCTGGAACTTTAATTCTCATGGAACTTTATCAGAATTGGTTCAAACTAGATGTAATAATGATAATAATAATAATAACTCAAATAAAAGAGAAGTTCATTGCTGACTCAAGGGAGAAAAAATATCCTAGTAAATGGTCCATGGTTAGTATAGTATTTCCACAATCATCTCTTAAGGACCTGTGATTCTTCCACTAACTTTCTTCACTATGGTAACATATTACTTTCATCTTCAAGATCACCACTTGGTCCAAGATAGCTAACAGAGGTCCAGTCATCACATCTGCATTCCAGGTAGCAAAAAAAGTGAAAGGGATGTGGAGGACCATATACAACAGTCACCAGCTGAATCATCTCCCTTTAAAGACACTTCTCAAGAGTCGCTACCCCACCACCACCACAGATTTCTACTCACGTTTCTCAAGACAGAACATAGACGTACGATCACATTAGTTGGGCATGTGCCAGCCATGGTAGTACCTCGCCTGGGTACACTGGAAACGGTTGTTCTGTTATTAAAGAACAAAGGGAGGAGGGCTATTGGCGGGAAGCTGCCACTGCTTCCTTCCATCAGCAGTTAGTTAACACTAAATATTCAAACCAGCAATAAAAGTACAGCGGCAGAAACCAGTGAATGGGGATTCCAGTTGCTGAGAAGCGACCAACGAGCTGTGCGGGTTCTGTCCTGTAAATGTCTCCCAGATATTCTACATGGGACCCCACCACCTTAAGTCCCAAGGATGTCATCTTCTAATATGTAAATGATCCCACCATTTAGCAATAATGCGGTTTAGACCTGTCAGGATATTGGGGTGGCCCCCACTCACTTAATTATTTTAGAGCAGATACTCAGTATTTTTATTTATTTATTTATTTATTTTTCCAAAGAGAGAGAGAGAGAGAGAGAGAGAGAGAGAGAGAGAGGGAGAGAGAGAATTTTTTAATATTTATTTTTTAGTTTTTGGCGGAAACAACACCTTTGTTTGTATGTGGTGCTATGGATCGAACCCGGGCCAGGTGAGTGCGCTACCGCTTGAGACGTATCCCCAGCCCTCAGTGTTTTTATTTTTTATTTATTTTTTGGTTTTTAAAATAAGAGTAGAACTTAATCTATTTAGGATCCCACTCTTGTGGTTGTCCATGATGCACAGTTTCCCTGATTGTGTCTTCAAATGCAGAGCGAGGGGACTTAGGTCTGATTAACTACTGTCTTTCCTATTCCCCTCCCCCTCCATTCCCTTCAGTCCCCTTTGTCTAATCCAGTGGATTTCTATTTCCTCCCCTCTCCACCCTCCCTTGTTTGGAGTCAGCATCCACATATCAGAGAGAACATTTGGACTTTGGTTTTTCAGGACAGGCTTATTTCACTTAGCATGAGAGTCTCCAGCTCCATCCATCTACCTGTAAATGCCATGATTTCATTCTTCTTTAAGGCTGAGTAATATTCCATTGTGTGTATCTGTACCACATTTTCTTTACCCATTCATCCATTGAAGGGCACCTAGGTTGGTTTCATAGTTTAGCTATTGAGTTGAGCTGCTATAAACATCGATGTGGCTGTGTCCCTGTAGTACGCTAATATTAACTGCTTTGTGTTATATGCCAAGGAGTGGAATAACTGGGTCAAATAGCGGTTCCATTCCAAGTTTTCTCAGGGATCTCCATACTGCTTTCCTTATTTCCACCAATTTGCAGCCCCACCAGCAACGTGTGAGTGAACCTTTCCCCCCACATCCTCTCCAACATTGATTGTTGCTCGTATTCTTGGTAATTGCCATTTTAAATGGAGTGAGATGGGATCTGAGTGTAGTTTTGATTTGCTTTTCTCTAATTGCTAGAGATGTTGAACCCTTTCTTTTCATATTTTTTTGACCATTCGTATGTTTCTTCTGCGAAGTGTCTGTTCAGTTCCTTTGCCCATCGATTGAGTGGGTTTCTTATTTTTTTTTTTTTTTTTGGTGTTAAGTTTGTTGAGTTCCTTGTGTATCCTGGAGATTAGTGCTCTGTCTGAGGTACAGGGGTAAGGATTTTCTCCCACTCTGCAGGCTCTCTCCATGCTCTTAATGGTCTCCTTTCCTGGGAAGAAGCTTTTTCTGTCATCCTAGAACCCTGAAGGAGGGCCCTCGTTCCCATCCGGAGGTGACCCCTCAGTTCCAGTGCCTTCAGAGAGCTTCAGCAGATCTGAGACAAACCTCCGGGACAAAGCCACCCAGCCATCGGACCCGCTAGGGAGACCTACATTTCAGACACTTCAAAGGAAGAATTCCTGATGCTCTAAAGTAGGTGCAGAAAACATCGTCAACGCATCAGAGCCACCCCTCATCTGGAATCCAAACCGTATTCACTGAGCGCCTACTGCACGCAAGGCGCGGTGCTAAGGCTCCAGAAGGTAGCCTTTCCCCATCTTCCAGGAGATTTCAGTCCATCTTTACTGAATAAACTTCCAGGGGTGCACAGGCACATTGCCAATGTCGACCACAACGGCAACAACACGGCGTGGCCGTAACTGCCACGTTTTCTGGTTTACAGGCAGAGAGAGATACTGGGAGCTGCGAGTGAATCATGGCTTGGAACTATGTCGCCCTAGACGGTGACAGGCCTCTCCTGAGGATCCTTCCATGCCAGAGGGCCAAGGGCTCGTTCGCAGGCGACTCCTGTTGACAGGGAGAATTCTGGGCTGGTCATGGAAGTCAATGGATGGAGTTGGGGAACTTCAAGCTCAGTGAATTAAGCCGGTCCTCCCGCAAAACCAAAGGCTGAATGTTCTCGCTGATAAGTGGATGCTGATCCATAGTGTGGTGGTGGTGGTGGGGGTAGATATGGGAGAAATGGAGGAATTTTGGGAAAAGGGGAGGGAAGGATGAGGAGGGGGCAGGGAGCAGGAATGAGACGGACGTCATCACCCTAGGTGGATGCGTGACTGCACATAGGGTGGGACGCTACACTGCGTACAACCAGAGAAATGAAAAGTTGTGCTACCATGGTGTACCATGAGTCCAAATGCATTCTGCTGTCATAGAGACCTCATTAGAATAAATGATAAATAATAAATGAAGGGGAAAAAGAGCCTCGAATTCAAATCCCAGCTCCCCAGAGGCAGAAGAGATGGGTGCAAACTGAGAAGCCCCCACCAAGCTGTTTTGCTCACAAACTTCCTCCTGTTTACCTCTAGGAAGTTTTTGCACAGTGAATCCCTTTTAAAAGCTATAAAATAAACACTCTGGAGCTCTGCTCCTTGTTAGGTGGAGTCAGACCCCAGCAGGGATGATTGACCCACCAAGTCCTGCTTCATCTATTTCTCCTCCTGGGTCTTTATTTCCCATATTTCTTCTATTTCTGATCCAACTCACCACCCTTTCTGGGGAATGGTTCAACAGTCGTGGAGGTTCGTGATAGAGACAGTTATGAAGGACTCAGAGCAAATCTGTGAAAAGTTTGCAGTCTATGTTGGAGGGACCGAATAAAAGCTCGTGAAAGGAGACACACACACACACACACACACACACACACACACACACACACAGAGAGAGAATCAGGGCAGATAGCACCGCAAAGCCCCAGAGGACTCTGAAACCAGGGTGGGCAGTCTGCTACATGGCGGAAGAGCTCCCTTCCTGATCCTCAGGAGGAAGGATACTTCCTGAGAAAGGATTTTAAATAAGGGACTGGCTAAATGCCCCTGGGTTTGATCCCTGGTACCAAAAAAGAAGAGATAGAAAAAAAAAACTTCATTGGTAATAGTGAATCGGCCCATGTGGGTAGGTGTGTTAACACCACGATGAGCTGATTTCTGCAGACCGTTTCTGAGTGTCTTCTATGCATTAAGAGGCACGGCAGGGGGTAAAAGAAATATATCAAACATAATCTCTCAACTGCTTTTTCCTGCTTGGCAGGTCCACTTAGGTGTTGAAGTCTATTTCTTACTTTCAGATGGACAATCTGCCCTCACAGAAGCCTGGGTTTTATTTCCCCCCTATTTTTGCTTTCACTGGAAACCTGGATACCCAGGGAAAGAGCATCTTAGCGTCTTCTACATCCATGATCTGAATACCGAGGGTGTCCTCAACTGGGGACCACGTCTCAGCAGGACACTTGTCCTATAAACGGCATCGAAGCCTCTGTACGAGGTGAGGCATCGGAAAGATATCTTCATGATATGCCACAGTTTGGGGGGATCGCCCCCCGAAATCCACGCAGTTCCACCACCAGAATGTTCACAAAGACAGTTCTCTGTGCCACCCTTGGAGATGATGTCGGGGAACCTTGATCGGCAGACTGCTCAGGTGCTACTTAAAGAGACACAGAAAAGCCCAGAAGCAAGAGCAAGACGGCTTGGCTTGCTGTGGCTCTAGGGTCACCAGGAGGAGGTGCAGACAGCCAAGGCTGAACGCTCTGCTCAGATGACAAGGTGCCCTGAAACCCTTGGTGCAGAGGCTCGATTTTCTGATTTTTTCTTATGTGTAAATAGAGTTGGACACGCTCTGGTCTCTGCAGCTGTTCACTGAGGGCTCCGACTTCCCCTTGGGAACATCATCCCAACCCTGTTATCTCAGCCACCTCCAGGAAGAAGATCCCAGGACCTAATATGACTTCCAAATTCCGTACTGGAGGGTGCCGGTGTGGACAGACACACAGTGCAGGGATCCGGCTGAGTGACATCCTACCTCCAACCCACGCATTCCCCTAGGGATCGCAAAGGTCAACTAGGAAAGATGGGCTGGATCCTGCCCCATCTTCCTTAAATCAAAACAAGAACAGATACGTGGGAGATGGGAGAGGGGGAATGTAGAAAGAGAGCAAAGAGAGATATCAGATGAAAATTTATCACGTTCCTCCAGTAAATGTACTGTGAGTCCAAGTGTGAGGACCTCAATAAATAAACATCTTTTAGACTCAACAAGATGGAGACGAGGGAGTCCTGTGAGTGGCTGATATTGGCTTTGATCGGCCCTGCTTTGGAACGGAGAAACTGTGAAACAGAGCACACTAAATCCAAGGGAGTTACCCTTGAAGTTCACTGACTCCTCACAATTGTACTTGGAAACCAAGAAACGATTTCCCTGTTTCTGGGCAAAGCAGTTGTGGTTTCCCATTTCACCTTCCAGAGAGAAAGGGCCCAGCCAAAGATAGACCTTTTTTTTTTCTTTTTTGGGGGGCAGTGAGGGGTGCCAGGGATTGAACTCAGGGGCACTGGATCACTGAGCCACCTCCCCAGCCCTATTTTGTATTTTATTGTGAGACAGGGTCTCACTGAGTTGCTTAGTGCCTGGGTATGCAGAGGTTAGCCTTGAACTCGAGATCCTCCTGCCTCAGCCTCCTGAGCCGCTGGGATGACAGGCGTGCGCCATCACACCCGGCTAATACATATATATATATATTTTATATATATATATATATATATTTTTTTTTTTTACAAAATTTCTTATCCTCTCCAGATTGGCAAACACTTCCCAGTAAGCCTTTAAACTGATGTTTCAGTATTTCACCCAAAACTGAAATGCATTCAGACCTAGGAAAGTAGAAAATACTTCCACAGGAAAACTCATAGGAAAAAAAGATGTCATTTTGCCATAAATAAATAAATAAGCAAAGCCCAGCCGGATGCTGGGTGATTTTCCCATGGAAGCCAAGGTCTCTGCAGAGCGACGGGGAAGGAGGATGGTTTGGGTTCTCTTGTATTATTTATCAATCCTTTTTATCTAGGATTTCAGACCATCCATTATTAAACACGGAGCCTACGATCCATTTAAATAACATGATGGTAGTTCCTTCTCTCACTTGCAAGCCTATTTGTTTTCCATTGAAGGGAATTTCAGTGTCTCCACGCACAGAGGTTGAATGGCGCCACCACGCAAGCTCCCACGGTTCAAATTCTTGTTCATTTTTCTTAGAAAACATGAACTCAGACTGTGGATTGTTTCGCTTCCATATCCAAACAGTGGAGATACTAAACAAGACTTGTTTGGGAAGGTGAAGGGACTCTAAAAGGGGCGCTTTTACCCATGTCCCAAGGAAGTTAACCTGCGCCACGAATAATCAGAAATAGTCCAACTGCCTTGAAGGGGTTAATTGGCCCATTAAAAAAAGGGAAGAGAGAGAGAAAAATCAGGAGCCTGTTCTTCTGGGCAGACCCACACAATCGCCACGCATGCTATTTTCCGTCTTAAAATCCACTGAGTCATCGTTGCACTGTCTAAATTTATTTTCACAGACAAATAAAACTTACTGGTATGTGTCATTTGTTGAGGCAAAAATTAATTCGCTACCGAAGGCAGAAATGGATTGTTTCCAACACCATGTAGATAGCAAATACCACGGTAGATTGGAAAAAATGAAAGGGTGGTATAAAACGACCGTTTCTCACATATTCCTGAAATTGCAAAAGCCCAGGAAGAGAGAGATCAATATTGGTGCAACATCAAGACAAAGGCTTTTCAAGTTGCCTCAAGTCACAGAATCTGTTAGATGAAAAAGAAAAGTGTCTGGGGTGGGTAGGTGGGGTGGTGCTTTACAGGTGCTACCATATTTTTTAAGTGTTTATATGAATTTGGATCATAAATGTACGCAGGTGTACATACATTTTTTTTTTTTTTTAAGAGAGAGTGAGAGAGGGGAGAGAGAGAATTTTTTTATTTTTTAGTTCTCGGCGGACACAACATCTTTGTTGGTATGTGGTGCTGAGGATCGAACCCGGGTCGCACGCATGCCAGGCGAGCGCGCTACCGCTTGAGCCACATCCCCAGCCCTACATTTTTGTTTTGGTATGAAAGAAATGAGTGTTTGAAAGCCCTGGTAATAAGATTCACTGTGACCTTCATGGAAGACAAGGAATATATATTTTTATCTCTAAATCTACCGGCAATAAATAATCTACAAGGTCAGATGGATGGTTTGTTGGTTGGTAAGTTGGTTGGATGGTAGGAAGCAAGAAGTTTGGTTGCCACCCAAAAAAGTAGCTTTTCTTCTTTGCTTTCTCTTAAGAAAGGACTTAACATCAGCATACTACAGGGACGCAGCCACATCCATGTTTATAGCAGCTCAACTCACAATAGCTAAGCTATGGAACCAACCTAGATGCCCTTCACCAGATGAGTGGAAAAAGAAAATGTGGTGTATATATACAATGGAATATTATTCAGCCATATACATCATGGAATATTACTCGGCCATAAAGAAGAATGAAATTATGGCAATTGCTGGTAAATGGATGGAACTGGAGACTATCATGCTAAGTGAAATAAGCCAATCCTCAAAAAACAAAGGCTGAATATTCTCTCTGATACATGGGTGCTAACACACAATAAGAGGGATTAGACAAAGGGGAATGCAGGGAAGTGAGGAGGATGGGAATAGGAAAGACAGTGGAATGAATCAGACAGAACTTTCCCATGTTCATACGTGAAGACACAACCAGTGTAGCTCCACATCATGGACAACCACAAGAATGGGATCCTGATTAGAATAAGTGATACTCCATGTATGTATAATATATCACAATACAGTCTACTGTCATGAACATATAAAAAGAATTTTAAAAAGAGTTTAAACCATTAACCTCAGAGCACACTGCATAATCTACTAAGCAGAGAAAGGCGTGCAGCTCCGATGCGAGCTGCTTCTGCAAACTGGAATTATTCTCACGTTGGAAATTTCACCACTAACCTGCTCGCCATTATCAAACCACAGTGGCAGAACCCCCAAAATCCCATAGAGAAGTGTTTTTATAAACCATCTGCCGCAGTCCGGCTGCAGCAAAATAATGGGGGGGGGGGTGACGAGCAACTTGTGTAGATTGATACAGCAGGAGTGGGAGCCGTTTATTGTAGGACAGGAGGGGTATGTATACATCCCACACAGCTTATCTAATTAACATAAACTAGATACATCAGTCAACCCATAAGAAATCTCCACACTTAATGGCTCGCTGGCCTTACTTCACAAACCACTCCCTGTGGCAAAATGCCAGGCGCCATCCTGACTTGTTTACAGACCCTAACAAGGATCCTCTGTGTCTTCCTAGGGACGCTTCAAATGCTGCTAGAGAAATACCATCCGGAAGAAGGCAGCAGGTATTTTGAAATCCGTCGTTTGAACCAGACTGCAAATTTTATCTGATTGACATGAAGAAATGGTCTCATAAGTTAATTTGAATTTAAAAAAAACAAACAACTTCAAAATGTTATTTTGTACCATCTTGGAGTTTCATGAAAACCACTTTGAAGAAAATTTTAAGTATAGTTCCAAATGGTCACATTATTCCCCCCATTCAGAAAAATGGTCAACCTGCCCAGTTTTCCCCAGTTCCACATCAGGGCTGATCCACTCCTGCACAGTTCTATTGAAAGGATTGTGTTGCTTGGGAAGGTAACTCAGATGCATGGGGAAAATATATTCAAACTGGTATTCAGAAAAAAAAAAAGAATTTTGACAGGGCAGGGGCTGCGGCTCAGTGGGTAGAGCGCTTGCCTAGTGGATGAGGCACTGGGTCCGAACCTCAGCACCACATAAAAACAAATAAGTAAAAATAAGAGCATTGTGTCCACCTTCAACTAAAAAAACTTTAAAAAATGGATATTGACAGATATAAACATTCCCTTTCAAGTTGGACTTTTGGTGATCTATAAATTTTAAAAAATGTGTCCAACTTTAACTTGGGAGAGAAAAACTATAGATCTAAATATATATATATATATATATATATATATATATATATCCATGATTATATATAAATCCATCGTTTGAACCAGACTGCAAATTTTATCTGATTGACATGAAGAAATTAAAAAAAAACTAAATTCAAAATGTTATTTTGCACCATCTACGAGTTTCATGAAAACCACTTTGAAATATATATATATATATATATATTTATTTATAAATATACATATTTATTAATAAGTACATATTTATTTATAAATATATATATTTAGTACCAGGGGTTGAACGCAGGGGCACTTGACCACTGACTGAGCCCCATCCCCAGCCCTGTTTTCTATTTTCTTTAGAGACAGGGTCTCACTGAGTTGCTTAGCACCTCGCTAAGTTGCTGAGGCTGGCTTTGAACTTGTGATCCTCCTGCCTCAGCCTCCGGAGCCGCTGGGATTATAGGCGTGCGCCCCCAATGCCCAGCAATAAATATTTTAATTGTCCCCCCAAAATGGCATTAGATTCCTGTTCAGGGCGTTCGAGGTCATGAAGAAATCAGCAGGTGCACAATTGCTTTGTTGCCCTAGTACCTTATCCAAAATCCCAAAGTCTCACTAGCTGGACTGTCAGGTTCTGGGGAGATGCTGCATGATTCCACTAAACGTCACCCTCCAGAGACTCTCCGACGCAACCTCTGACATCAAGGAACACAGGAAAATGTAGTTTGGGAACACAGCAGCAGTTCCCCTCTGGGGATGGCTTTGAAGGCGTCTGCAGGACTTTCCGGGAAAGCCATCGGCTCCCTTGGGGACAGTTCAAGGTCAAACGGACAAGAAGTGGCTTAAAAGCTTCATGTCCCACAGGAGCCAACATCTCCTATAACAACTCCACAGCCACAGCTTCCCAGGTGCCCACGAGGGACATGCGATTCTGGGAGTCACTGCAGCCCCAGGAAGCCCAAGGCAGAGCGACCCAGTCCAGCATTTCCCGGCCACTGAGTCTCTCTCCAGGCAGATAGGATCCACTCACCACAAGCCATTTTTTTTCTTTTTTTCCAAAGCGATGCTGCTAGCAACAGGATCAGCCTCACCGTCTGCTCCGGTGTTCTCTGAGGTTTGTGTGTTAAATGCCTGATCCCCGGGGTGGTACCAGAGTGTGCGGCAGGACCCTTAGGAGGTGGTGCCGACTTTGGTCACTGGAGTCATGCCCTTTGAGAGGTATAGGGGGGCCCCCTGGCTCTTTCCTTCGTTGCTTTTGCACTGCTATGTGGTCAACTATTTCTTCCCTCAGCACCCCATCCATTGTGTGTTCCCAAAAGGGACTGTGGGACTGCCCCTTCCTCTTCCTTTTCGCTTCCTGTGCATGAGATAAGCCGTTCCTTTCAACCATGCTCCCTGCCATAGCCACCTGTCACCTCCATCAGGGGCTTAAAAACAATAATAGGTCCACCTGATGGACTGGAACCTCTAAAATAAAAAACTGAAACAAAACTTTTTTTTTTCTTCTTAATTTAATTATCTCAGGTATTTTGTTACAGCAATGGAAAGCTAACACACTGTCTTATTAGGTTAGAAGGTGAACAGAACTGGAGGGATTGAAAGTGAAGTTTGTTTTCACAAGTGAAAGGTTTTTGTTAAACTTTTACCTTAAGATAGGTATTCTTACAGCAGATACTTCAAGTACATTCTTTGATAGCATAAGGATTTAGAGGCAGTACTGTTGAGAGTTACCGCCATCAGATATCAGGTAACTGACAGCAGATTGGTCAAAATTTAATTTCCCTATTATATCACTATCCGTTAGACCTCAAGAAAACTTGGATCCCAACCCAAATAGCAAAACCATTAGGGGACAGATTGTGCAGAATAAGTGACGAGGTGCCTGTTACATAGGAAGTTGTAAACACGCTGCTCTTTCCTTCATGACTTTCTACAAGCACATGACGTAAGTGAAAATCTTGTGTGCGAGCATACATGGAGCTTTACCTAGAATGAGCAGCTGTTAACACACTCTAACCAAACTCATTTAAAATTTTTTAAAATTCATTTTTAAATTTTTCCTCATCCTCACAGCTCCACCCCTCCCCTCTGTACAATTCAAAGTTCCTTCATTCTTCTCTACCTCCCCATTATGGATCAGCATCCGCTTATCAGAGAAAACATTTGGCCCTTGTTTTTTGGGATTGGCTTATTTCACGTAGCATGATATTTTCCAACTCCATCCATTTACCTGCAAATACCATCATTCCATTCTTGTTTAAAGCTGAGTAATATTCCCTTGCGTGTATCTGTACCACATTTTCTTTATCCATTCATCCATTGAAGGACACCGAGGTTGGTTCCACAGTTTAGTTGTTGCAAATTGAGCTGCTGTAAGCATGGATGTGGCTGTGTCCCTGTAGGATGCTGATTTTAAGTCCTTTGGGTATAGACCAAGGAGAGGGATAGCTGGTTTAAAGGGTGGTCCCGTTTCCAGTTTTCTAAGGAATCGCCATACTGCTTTCTGGATTGGTCACACCAATGTATAGTCCCAAGTTTCAGGGGCACCACAAAATGGACAAAAAAGGTCCTGAGATTCCCTAAGGCCACCTTGACCACATACATGGCCTTCCCGAGTACATCCCTGACCAGGGTGGTACGTTTGTTACAAATGAAGAACCCGCACTGATGCTCCATCCGGACCTGGAGTCCAGCGTCCGTGACGAACACCAGAATTCACTCTGGGTGATGTGGGTTCCATGGGTTTGACAAAGGTATAATGACGTGCATCCGCCATGACAGTATCAAGCAGAGGGCTTTCCAATGTCCTAAAAATCCTCTGTGGTCCTTTCTTTCCTCCTTCCCCACAACCCCTGATCTCACCATCTCCTCTGTTCTGCCTTTTCTAGAATGTTCTATCGTTGGAATCGTACGGCGCGGTAGCCTTTCCAGGGGTCTCTGTCTAGTCTTTGACAAATGCCGCTCTGTCTTCTGTTCCTGACTTGAAGCTGACTAAGGGACACTCCTCTGAGTTTTTTTTTTTTTTTTCTCCTCCTTTGATACAGAACTGAAGACCTGGGTCCCGTAAACTTCAGACTCAGTCTCCCCATATCCACAAGATAACTTTCTGGCCTTCCAATTGGGATCTGCACCCACTTTAGGATCGAGTGTGCGGACAGTGACATGTTGGCCATGCTGCCTTCGTGTCCATGAACATGGCACGCCTTTCCACAGATGTCGCTCTATGACTCATGGAATGAGGTTCGTACTTTTCTCATCCACATCTTTTTCCGTACTTTGTTCGATGTAGACCTACATAGATCATTTTTTTTTTGGGGGGGGGGTACAAATGAAAAGAGCATTGCATTTTTCTTTTCAAATTCCATTGGGTCATTGTGAACACGTAGAAAATTGACTTCCGGGTCCCTGTGAATTTACCAACCCGGGACCCTACTATAACTGCTGCCTGTGGGTCTCGGAAGGTTTGATGGTCACTATTTTGGATTTCCTCCACTGATGGTCGTGGTCTATGCACGTGCATTTTTTTTCTCCTTTTTTTTTTTTTTTTAATTTTGTTGTGTGTCCTCCAGGATCACACTGAAAAGAAATAGGGAGAGGGGACCTCTTTGTTTTGCTCCTGGTCTTTCGGGAAAGCTACGATTTCTCACTGCTAAGTGTGACGTGTGCCGTGGAGATTTTGCAGACCTTCTTCATCCAGGGAGGGGGTCTCCTTTGTGCCTACTGAGGATTGGTATCATGAACAAGTGTCGGATCCTCTCAGAAGCTTTTCTGCATCTGTTGATAGGACATGAAATTTTTTTTTTTTTTGTCTTTGCCTGAGGATGTAATGGTTTCACTAACTGATCTTTCCGTGTTAAACCAACCTTCCATAACTCGGATTAATCGCACTTGGTCACGGCTCCTAATTATTTTTTAGATGTTGCTGGATTTAATTTGCTCAGACTTTTTTTTTTGAGGATTCTCGTCTCCCCATTCGAGAGAGAGAGAGAGAGAGAGAGAGAGGAGACGGATTAGTCCATTCCTCTTAAAGGGTTCATCTAGTTTGGGTGGTAGACCAAGTTCAAACTTGAAAAGTGTTCCATTTTAAATGGGAAAGTTCTAAGAGTGACTTATTTCCTGGGTCAAAAAAAAATTAAAAGGCCAAGGAAATAACAATCAT
The DNA here is from genome assembly GCF_964194105.1 of Spermophilus citellus. Lineage (NCBI taxonomy): Eukaryota > Metazoa > Chordata > Mammalia > Rodentia > Sciuridae > Spermophilus > Spermophilus citellus. The sequence continues at coordinate 8,784,568 of NC_138201.1, read as the reverse complement.
AGGTAACATTAATTGTGTATGAGCTGAAGAATATTCATTAGCTTTTGCATTCTCTAAAAGGAAAAGAGAAAATCTGGCATTAAAAAAAAGAAATTATTACCACGACCATGGGGGCTTTGGAGTCACGGAGAGTTGCCAAAGTTGTGAGAAAATAGAGGAAAATAAGCGAGATCCAAACTTCTTTGGGGGAGAGAAAAGACAAATACAGACGCTGGACTTTGGTTAATGTGGCGATCAGGATTTTATGTGGTTGAAAATAAAATATCTAATTGCATGAAGAGCAATAAGAACACACACCCGAAGAAGAGGGAAATCGCATTTTTTTTACTCATTATTAAAAACAAATTAATTCGGGAGCTGTTTTTTGGAATAGGCATCTACAGGATAAAAGAACTGCAAGGTGAATTTCTAAGCCCTCGCTCATTGGGTCCACCCTGCATCCGACTGACTCAGATCCGGACGGGATGCTCGCTCACCAACCAGAGAAAGTTCACTGTGGACTTTTCTGACTTTGCACGAGAGAGACATTGTTAGAATGAAAGCATTTCAGGCCGAGGCTCCATCCCTTCCATTTCTTGTGCACAGGTGGTGGCCTGACCTTTCCTTGTCTTCAGATGACTGAATGCAAAACCAAAAACCTCCCGACGGATCCTGGAGGCTGGGACATGTACCTTGTATAAAACTCCTGACGGCTGATGAGCCTCTTCAGGACCAGGGCCTGAGTGATGGCTTCAGAGCACTTTCAAGACAGACGCTGTCCAGGGTCCAGCAGCATCTCCGGTTGGCTTGCTGCCCTCCCGAGAGCCTTTGATGAAGCAGCTGTTCCCTGACTCTCTGCCTGACGGCTCCAATGGCCACAGGCCTGGACAGCTCAGCATTTTCACACAGCTCATTAAATGGAGCGCAGGGTAGGACGCAGTGATGGAGATTCATCCCTCCCCAAGGATCAGAGCCAAAATCAGCCCGGCCCGGCTTTTGGAAACATCACCGGCACCACCCCTACCTTCCCACAGCTGTGTGGACACTTGGCTTGTTTTTTTTTTTTTTTTTTTTTTTTTTTTTTTTTTTTTTTTTTTTTTTGCATTTCGACTTTGCTAAAGCTCAGGAGCATGGGTCTCTTCTTAAGGCATTTTAAAGGTAGACCATGGAGTCTCCCTGTCCCCAAGGGAGGTCTGTATTCCAAACTAACCGTTGCCAAACGAGGTCCACGACGCGTCAGCTGTTTGGACGAGATTCAGCAATTTGAGTAAGATTCGGCCGAACTCAGTTCTGCATGAGCAAAGCGGGGTGCACATGTCTCTGTGGGGAGGGTTGTCCTAAATGCTAAAGTAGATGATGCACATAAAATACCTACCTCCGAGACGGTGAGATTGAAGGCCTCGAATCTTCTCCTTCTTCATGTTATTATATAAACCCAAAGCTTGGACTCTCCCATTGAATACGCCTCCAGCACCTACCAAGACCGTAAGGCACCCTCTATAGCGGAAGCCTCAGTTTGGGCCTGGGTCCTCTCTCTTCTAGAATTTTCTGGGAGGCCCAGATTCATTAGGCTGTCAAAAAAACATCCCAGAACTAGTTTGGGGGGGCGGGGAGCTCTCTTGTATCCGTTATCCCTTCCAGCTGTGCCATTCTGCAATCTGAAAGCGTGTCTTCATGCAAAAACTGATCAGTGTGGGGTCACCGGGCACAGAGTCTCTCATCCTGAGCCCCACGGGTGATACAGACCCAGCTGCACAGGTGACGAAGACCAGCCAAACTATCAGGAGAAGACCCGGACACTCACTGGCTCTGTGGAATGTTCTCAGGCTTCTTCTCTATTTGAGTGTTTCTTGAAATATAATTTACACAGTATAAAATGCATCTGTTGTGAGTGTAGAGTTCCGTGAATTTTAGTATATTTACAGAATCGACGAGGCGTGACCACGATCCCATTTCAGAACAGTTCCATCTCTCCCAAGAGACCCCTCAGGCCCATTTCCAGTCCGAGACAACCGCCCATCTTCTTTCTCTATATTTTGGCCTTTTCTTGACAAATCATATACAGGAGACCATGCCCTGCATCTGGGTACTTTCACTTAGCTTATTTTATTTTTTTCCCCCTTTTAAGTTATACATGACAGTATGGTGCATTTGGACATACCCCACAGACATGGAGCGGAACTTCCCTTTCTTGTGGTTGGACGCAATGTGTTCACGCTGCTGTGAACACGTCTCATTCATTCCACCATCTTTCCAACTTTGATCCCTCCTCCCTTCCCTTCATTCCCCTCTGTCTAATCCTAAGTACTTCTATTCTTCCTCCTGCTTACCCTCCCTTTGGTGTGTGTCAGCATCCACCAATCAGAGAGAACAGTCAGTTTTTGGTTTTCTTGGATTGGCTTATTTCTCTTAGCCTGATATTCTCCAGTTCCACCCATTGATGGGTAAATGCTATGATTTCAGTCTTCTTCATGGCTGAGTAATATTCCACGGTGTATATAGACCCCATTTTCTTATGCGTTCCTCTGTTGTAGCTTAAGGTTTCTGAGGTTCATCCATGCTGGAAGCCAAGAAATTTACTCAAAAGACTGCAGTGGAAAAATCTGAACCGGAACTAACTGGCTTTGCTCTGATGGACTCAATCTACTCTGCTTCTGTTTCAAGAGCGCTGTCTAGCATTTGAGAAAGCACAGGCTCCCGACATCAGCAGCATATTGCACAAGGAGACCCTGAAGCTGGTGGCCCCACAGCCTGGGGAATACCAGCTGAGGTCCCACAGGAGATCCTGGTCCACCCGTCACGAGCCTCTAGGCAGATGGATTCCTGTGACTGATCTGGAGTCCATTCAGACTGGTTCTCAGACCATTTTCCTATCCAGTGGCCCTTCCCAAACTTAGATTTTTGTGAGGATTTGGCAAAACATCCTAAAGCTGACCTGACACAGTAGGGCTTCAGGAACCCCTTCGGTACATTTTGTAGTCACTGTTCCAGAATTCCACCAGTTCACTACCCGCAATATCAAAATCATAAACCTCTCGATCCGTTGGGTATGATCCAAAAGTTAAGAGGAGCAAATGACAAGCCTGAGACTGTGAGGCCAAAGGACAGGGCGGTTTTAGACCTGTGACCTCTGCCATTTGTGACTCCATTTTCTCACGTTCGAAATGGGGACAAAAATGAGAAAATACCACCAGAGCGTTGTTGGAGGAATCAATCGATTGATTCTCGTAGAGTGTTTACTTGTCCTAAGCATTTCCGGCAATACCCAGGGTCCAACACTCAATGCGAAGAGTTAGGGTGACAGCGACTACCATCTTTTTGCAATATCACTGCGATGATCAGGCAGGTCAGTGTAACCTCTCCTGCCGAGAGCTTTAACCATGGCTGTTAGACAAGAGATAAAACAGATATCAGAACACTAAGGGAATGGAAATCCAAACCCTAATGAGATGCCACCATACTCTAGGGAACCACAGCGCTTATCAAAGAGGAAAAAAGAAATATATGCGGTCCGGGTTTTCAGGAAAGAGGAACTCTCAAACACTCACTATGAATGAATGGTTAAAGTTTACCGTGAGGGGTAAGCCAGTTACCCTAAATGGATCGATACCCAATGCAACTATGAATCACAACATCACAGTGCACCTCATAAACAGGAACAAATACTAGGCACCTGTAAAAACTGTTTTAATGATAAAAATCAATCAAAAAAAAAAAAGAAATCTGGAGGAAGTAAAGCCCGTGTGCATAGGAACAGACTGATACTAGGGAGAGATGGAATGATGGAATGTTCCTGGGAGGACATGAACATGCACCCTCTACTATTTGTCCTGTTTGGGAATACAACACAAGAGAAAGCATCTCCGGAGCCAGAGATGAGCAAGCTATTGCTTTTGTCAAAGCTGAGACTTAAAATGCATGCTGCACCCATGGACCCTCAGATGCTGGGCCACACCAGATGTGACTCTAAAATACCAAATATTTTTCCATGCCTGATCTTGCTGAATGGGAACACCTAGGGACTCACCGAGGGGCTGTTAACCTTGGCCGAGAAGAGCTTAGCAATGTCATTCAGAATTCAGAAAAACAAATGGCGCTCTCTGCTCCTTCGAACTCACTTCTTTTCCAAAACAACAGAGGTCACACGTAAAGTGTTTTGATACATAAAATTTCCTACCGCAAACTCAACTTGCAAATCCATCTGTACATTCTGTACCTGCTCAATCAAAATAATGCAAAGACAGGACAAGATCCACCATGGTGGGTATGGGAAAATATATGGTAAAATATCTCCCCTACCAGTATGGTGTAGATTTTTTATAATTAAGCAATTTGGCAGAGGGCAAATTAAATCCCTCTTGATCATAAAAAATTCATATGTGAAAATACTCCACGCATTATTCCTTAAAAAACACAAAGCGCTGGAAAGAAGCAAACTGTCCAAAGAGTAATAGGAGGGATCTCTAAGTAAATTACGCTGTGGTAACAGGGCAGAATACGGTGTCGCCATTTAAAATAATTATACTGTTCATGTTGGGATACCTATGATGAAATATTAATGCTGAAACTAAGAATAGAAGCTGAGCCACGGAGGCAACGGTGAAATTATGTATTCATGTATTCAAGGGTTAGAAGGCAAAATAGAAAAATGAAAACAGTTGGTTTGTTCTAATTATATTCAATAATGGGCTTCTCACGTGACTCGGTACAGAACCAGATTGTCCTAAATGCAGTTTTCTCCATAATTGGATAGGAGACCGGCTTATTTTTTTTCCATTATTCTTATAACCACCATCATCATTGTCCTTGTGTGACCGTATGACCGGGGTCAATGTTGTTCATATAAACAGGCATTGCCAACAGGAAATTCAACGTATGAAGACATTCCATTATTAACAGAAGTCAGAATCTTAAAGACAACTGAAATTCAAAGAAAATGACCAGTGTATTTATTGTTTTAGGGTCTGCGTGCTGGTTTCAAACAAAATAAATGTTTTAATTGATCCATTAATTAACTTAGAGTTTATTGAGTGCTCAATGAAACCTAAGATGGAGAAGAAATACCACACTCCCTTAGCGGAAGGAGTAGACTCAGTTAGCTCATGTTAGGATGGAGTTAGAGAAGATAATGCTACGGGAAGTTAGACCATCCTGGCTTGTGAGTAGGACCCAAGCTGAAGGACAGCACACATGTTGGAAGCATCACCGCCCAAAGTGAATTTTATCTGCAATGATAGGCACAGTCATGGACGCGTCCTAAAATCTCTGCTCTGCAGGGTATCGTGACTTTGGAACTTGGATTTTCATTTCATTCAACTCTAGTTAACTGAAATGATAGTAAGGCCAGGTGGCTACGTGATTGGAAAGTCTCACTTTTTTTTTTGTTTTAGGTATCTTTTTTATTATTTACATACGACAGCGGAATGCATTACAATTCTTATCACAAATATAGAGCACAATTTATAGATATTATATTCACACCAATTCCTGTCTTCATACCTGTACTTTGGATGATAATGACCATCACATTCCAGCATCATTAATAACCCCATGCCCCTTCCCTTTCCCTCCCACCCCTCTGCCCTATCTAGAGTTCATCTATTCCTCCCATGCTCCCCCTCCCTATCCCACTATGAATCAGCCTCCTTATATCAGAGAAAACATTTGGGAATTTGTTTTTTTGGGATTGGCTAACTTCACTTAGCATTATCTCCTCCAATTGCATCCATTTACCTGCTATTGCCATGATTTTATTGTCTTTTAATGCTGAGTAATATTCCATTGTGTATATATACCTTTGTTTCTTTATCTATCCATCTGAAGGGCATCTAGGTTGGCTCCACAGTTTAGCTGTTGTGAATTGTGCTGCTATAAACATGGATGTGGCTGTGTCCCTGCAGTGTGCTGTTTCTAAGTCCTTTGGGTATAGACCAAGGAGAGGGATAGCTGGGTCAAATGATGGTTCCATTCCAGGTTTTCCAAGGATTCTCCATACTGCTTTCCAGAGTGGCTGCACCAATTTGCAGTCCCACCAACAATGTGTGAGTGTGCCTTTTTCCCCACATCCTCTCCAACACTTATTGTTGTTTGACTTCATAATAGCTGCCATTCTGACTGGAGTGAGGTGAAATCTTACAGTAGTTTTGATTTGCATTTCTCTAATTGCTACAGATGATGAACATTTTTGTTGACCGATTATATAGCATCTTCTGAGAAGTGTCTGTTCAGGTCCTTGGCCCATTTATTGATTCGGTTATTTGGGGTTTTTTTTTTTGGTGCTTAGCTTTTTAAGTTCTTTACATACCCTGGAAAGTATCACTTTGGGGCATCTAAATTAAGTTCATGATGGCTTCAGCCAGGGGGATGGGGTTGTAGAGGAGGAGAGATTTGGTAGAGTACAGCCATCATGGGAGAAGTTATGAGCCCCGTGATGGAACGGTTTCCAAGAGTAACACTGTCATTTCATGATCAGATGTGCATTTTAGGGGAAAAAAAAAAGAAAAATCTGTTAAAAATGGAGCTGGGAAGTCAGATTGCAGGCAGGGAGACTAAGTAGGATCCTATCGCACCACAGCAGCAGAGAAATCCAGGAGAATTTTAAAGAGGGAGCCATCGGTAAAGGATGAACCCAGAAGCTGCAGCCAAGAATTTGCTAGAAGATATACAAGGCTTGGGGACCGAAAGCCTGGGGGTCCTGAAGGAGAGCTCAGGGTGAAATCTGACTTGACCAGAGAGGACAGTTGTCCCCATCAGTGGGGGTGGAGAACGTGGGAAACGCATCAGATTTGGGAAAGCGATCATTCCATCCCGAGGGGACCCAGATGCTGCTACGTGGCAGGGAGTGACTTTGGTCACTTAACATCTCAGTTCTTCTTCCCGACATGGAGTATGGCGGAGACCATCGCTGAAATCTGTTCCTTCCAGTTTTAGGCGTTAAACGACATTTCCAAGGATATTCGTTCGTATTACCAAGCACGTGTGTCAAAGATGACTTGTTTTGCGAAAACATGTGTCACTGAAAAAAAATAATATCGTGTGCCAGGTCTCTTCCCTCCATCTCAATTTTGACGGTGAATGGGGTTATACGATTCTATTTGCTGACACAGGGACGTGCTGTTTGCACACGTGTGCGCACACACATGCACACCTCCCTAGTCCCAGAGTACATTCTTAGGTGTGGAAATACATAACATCCTGTTTCACATAAATCATACACACGTGAGAAATGAGAAATCCTAAAGCACCTCTTCCTGCCAACCCCCTGTCTTGGTAACGTTCTTGGACAAACTAGGCATTTCTACATTTTTTTTTTCCTTAAGCAGCAGTCATAGCGCTGACTTGGATTAAGATACATTTCAAATCAAAGCCGTATTGTCCCAAATAAAATGTCCACGCAGATTGTGGTGAGTCCAAGAGAGGGGATTGCTGCTTCAAGATTCCATCTGAGCCACATTTTTCACCCTTATCTTGAGAGAACCAGTTTTGAGAAGGGAGAGGTTGGGGAAATACACACACACACACACACACACACACACAGACACACACACACACACAGACACACACACAGGCTGTCAAGATCTGCCCTTCAAGCCAGGTAGATAAGGATGGCTTTCGGGTGTGATTGCTACTTTTTTTTTTTTTAAGTTAGAAGCTCTCTACCTTGATCTCACAATCCCTGAAATTCTTTACTGAAGAAATTCAGAATGGAGCCTTCCAGAAAAAGATAAGACAACAATAAATGAATCCCGTGCCTTTTTCTCCTTCCACAAGAAAAACCTCAAGCCGGGTGTCTGTATAAAACCAGGAAGATATGGAATGTCACGTCACTGTCAACAGCAGTGACCGAGAATGCAGCCTCCCTGGGTTTGAGTTTCCAGCTCACCACGGACTAAAAGTGGTTCTTGAACCGATGGCTCATGCCCCTCATCAGTACAATGAAAATAAGCAGAATCCGTGGTTCAGGTTATTGGGAACTGGTTTTCCCTGCTCTGCATGAAAGAGGAGACTTTATTGCATATCTAATATTTTAAAACCATTTGCACACATTTAAAAAAAATTTTGTAGCTGTAGATGGACACAATGCCTTTATTTTACTTGTTTATTTTTATGTGGTGCTGAGGATGGAACCCAGTGACTTATACGTGTGAGGCAAGCGCTCTGCCACTGAGCTACAGCCCCAGCCCTGCAGACATTATGCTTAGTGATGCTCACATGGTCCCACTGTAGGTGAGTGTCCCTATTCAACCATCTCTGTGTCCTGTTGCCAGGTCCCCTATCTCTTTGACAGCTTCCTAGATTTCTGGGGCAGGATGGCCTGACTTGATTGGTACATTTTCTAGAAGTCCAAAAATATTTGTTTGCCTTGTTCACCAAAATATTTCCCATTTTAAAAAAAAAAGTTCTCGATAGACATTTCTTGAATTAATAAACTAAAGGAACTTAACCCAATGTCCAAGAAAACTTATAGATGATGATTGGCCACCCGTTGTCAGGTGGGTTTCCCCAAGAACTAGACTATAAAATTCTTTGAATTCCATGGAATCATTTATTAGGGATCTAACTCATTTCTTTCTTCCCAGCACCAGTGTTTATCTGCTGTGAAGGATGGAAATACCCTGTTAACTTGTGTAAATTATAGGATGAGCACAGGAGGAAAAGGAAAAGATCAGAATGGGTCATTTTGTACTTGGGCTTCACCCCCCAGAATTCTACAATCCATCCTACATATTCTTTATACAGGAACTGGAGGATGCTCACGTCATGCGTTTCTGGGGGTAACGCTGTATTTCCTCTGCAAGTGGAGTTCCTCAAAAGAATATAAGGGGGAGAAATAAATTACAGGGGCACACGTGTCTATTGGCCTCTCGTGGTTACTGAATAAGATGTCTGAAAAAAAACGTACCCTATTAAGAGAAGGTGAGAAATGAGACTTAGATGTGAAGTTCAAGGAGTATCTACAACCCAGCTCTGGCTTGCACGGGAGTTTGGAGATAAGAAAGCAAAACAAACAAACAAACAAACAAAACCAGGAACAAGCGGCACTATTTTATCAATAGAGAAAGTACACTTGAAAATCGGGGAAAACGACCCAATCATCATGTTTTATAAAAAAAAATAAGCCAGACACCTTATCCTGAAAGCAATTCTAAAAGGACTTTGAAAGGCAAAACCACTCCCATGATATATGCATTTATACCAGGGAATAAATGCATAAAAGCCTTTCTTTCAAAGATTTTCAGTGAACAACCTCATCCCACGTGTAAACATGAATACAATCTTGTGCCTCTTCCCTGCAAGGGTTGCTAAGCAGACTTCAGAGGAGTGGGAAGCTGCTCAATTTTTTTTTTTTTTTCACAGAGACGTTAGGGAGTTAGATTCTTAACACGTGTCAGGAATTCGAACGTCAGATGCTTCTACTGGGCCCATCACAAATGAGTTCCTTAACTGATCCAGCGTTAGAAATATCCTGCTAACTATGCAGTAGACTTCCCCAAGCAAAGACGAGGTGAGAATGATCTAGTGTGCTTTTCCTGTTTAAAGCTCTCCTAAAATATTCAGGCTGCAGCAGGACTCCAAGTCCACAGAAGCGGGTATGGGTTAAAGGAGAAGGTATCACGTTCACCCACAGCCACTTGCTAGAAATTTGAAGGATCGGTGTCAGGTATTACCTGACTCCGTCACTGACCGAAATCACTCACTGTTTTCTTTATCGGAATACTTCCAACTTTAAAAAGTAGACTATTAGAAGTGATTGCCCTATTGAAGAGGCAAAGAACTAAGTAACTGGCTCTTACTCAACTCGCTGGGATATTTCAGGAATGACAAGGTGTTTCGCAATTTAGCAGAAGGAGTAAGACTGAAATTATCTGCATTCGTGGGGGATTGTCACAGGAAAGAGAGACAGGAGTGGTGGGTTAATGCCAATCTCCCCTCCAACAAGAGAACACGGAGCAAGGAGTTCGGCCACGGGGATGAGTGATGATCAGCCTGGGTCAGTTAGAACAATGTCAGTTCTCCTGGCCAGCTCTTCAAGCTAGGAAGAATCCTGAGAGGTGGTTTTGGCCAATGAGCCTTAAAAAAAAAAAAAAAAAAAAAAAAAAAAAAAAAAGTCTCACATGGGAGGGATAACTCTGGGAAATTTCCCCTCCTTTAGAAAATGACAGGAATAAGAAAGAGCCCAAATGGGTGCCATCTTTTGCCCCACTTTTTTTTTCCCTATGATCCACTCTGATGTAAATCCTGGAGCAAGGGCCGCCATCTTGAAATGGTACCCTGTGAGGCATGGGGATTAGAGCCAGGATACCAAGGAGGGCAGAGGCCCATGAACCCCAGAGAGAGTCCTAGTGCCACTTTACCTACAGTGTTCCCAACTCAGAAAGCCTCATCTAAAACCAGAAATAAATCTATAGACAGATTCTTACTGAGTCCTTTCCACAGATCCCAGTCCGAAGAACTCACCCTGAAAGTCTCCATTTCTTAAATGAAATATCTCCCATGCCTTCAATAACAACCAGGACTCTGATCTAACCATGTGCCTATCTCATGTGCTTGGGGACATTCTTTTCTGTTTCTACTTTTCTAGAAAAGTTGTCACAGGATCAATATCTGATCTGCACTCTGCCCTGGATACACATGGATAACATACAACCTGCAATCTCAAGGAGTTCAGACAACTGTCTGCAAACCAGCTATCCACTCCCCATTTGTCTTCATAACCAGCTCAAATATAAGAATACTGGGTTAGAATGCTCCCCCCCCCCTTTATTCTTAATTCTTTTCTTTCGGCTAATCTCATTAATGATAATAATTTAAAAAAATCAAAGTGCCCAAATTGTCTGAAAGGGTAAATGTCAAATTCAGTCTAATTTACATAATTCTTTGTGCTTTGGTTTTCTTACAAAAAAAAAAAATGGAGGTGGGGAGTCTGTTAAGAGCAGCAGGGTTTGGGGGAGATACCTCTGGACCAGGAGCCAGGAAGGACTGGCTCTGAGCATGACTTTGTCTCCATTTGCTGAGCGATCTAAGTCACCTTGGGCTTTGAGTTGCCCATAAAATATAGATAATAGTACCTACTTCATCAAACTCTTTTGAAAAGTCTAATGAGGGAATGTGGGGGTGGGGAGACAAATGAAAGGTCAAGTTCGAATTCATGGGCACAGTCTCTACACAGGAAAAGACCAGACCCCTCAAGGTCAAATTCAGATCCGTCTCTGTTACATCAGGACTAGATTTGAAAACATGGTTGTTTTTTGCATGAATCTCCACTTGTATATAGGAGGCCCATTTATTTCTTAAGTAGTTACTGATATTAAATAATAATAGAGGTGTTCCACTAACCTTTCTTTACCCGGCATTCTTACTAGGACCTTAATCTATATAATTTTGCATTATAAATTGGAAAGCAGATATTACCCTCTGTATTGAGAAAACAGAGGCTCAGAGACATTAAGTCCATCACATATCACAAGCGCACACAAGGACACAGGTAGAAAAGTTGGCATGTGGATGCAAGTCTATCCTACAAGGGAAACCATCTTATTGCTATTAGGCTTACGTGGGCCTGAAACATATGATTCAATTCTGCTATGACCTACCTAAAAAAAAAAAAATATGTTGAGGATGGTTGGAAAGCAGAGTTCCTACTATCCAAGGGCAAACATCATTAACCTTCACAGTTTCCCAGTCCTTGGGCCTACATGTGGGCCAAGCCACCAAAAGAACTAATGGGGACGCTAGCTGAAAGCTAAATTTAGAATCCAGAAATTAAGTGTATTCGAAATACTGCACCAATTGAGAACTCTTATCAATATTCATATTCTTGGTATCTTGGGTAGCCAGGGCTTGACCAGGATTTCTCACCACCACCCCTCCCTCCTTGCGAAAAAATAAAATAACTTTAGCACATCATCCAATGGGGAAAATATGTATTAGTGATACTGTAAGATTTTTTTTTTTAAATAAGACTGGCATTTCCTCCATATGTGAAGGCTAAAATTAGATCAGTGACTGAGTGCTTTGGCAGCTGGAAATGGGGGAAAAAATTAAAGCAAGAAATGGAAATGAAGGACCTGTTTCCAAGAGCGAGAGACGGAGAAAGAGAAGAAATTCTCAATTGCTCACGTGCTAAACCTCACAGATGAGAGGGGAAACAGTGGGCCCTTCTAATTATTAAAACAATTAATGTGTAAGTGCTATTTTGTTCACTTGTTGATGTTCATTTTGGGGTAGGATTTTTGCCTTTGCTAATCCGACTTTAAAAGGAATATATATGTTCAGTACCTTCTAGCTGTGCCTGTCCAAATGCATAAACGTGTCCAGTTATAGCTAGGACAGACCACACCAAACACACAGCTCAGAGATACCATAGCAACTAGCTTCTCTCTGTTAACACCAGCACACACAGTCACAAGTAGAAAGAATGACTCATTTCAGTCTTTTTTTTTTTTAATACTTTAAAAAAAAATTCTGGGCCTCCCTTCTTTTCCACACACATCTCCTTCCTTCTGAGTTCACAGTTTTGTTATGTAATGGGCTTCCCAACCTCTCACTCCACGCAACTGCTCTGGATGGAGGGAGAAGATAGAGATCCGAGAGGAGAACACCAACAGACCCTTGTTTGGTTCCACCTGTACATCCATTGCTCCAAAATAACCAGTCTTAACGATTCAGGATGTGCAGCGTAGGTCAGTGGGACAAGCATTTCAACTTTTCATATCAACTCCTAAAGTGACCCTCTTATAATCCTATCAGTCTTATTATGTCAACAGAATAACACATCCCCATATGAATGCCCATTTTAAATGATCAGGATACACCTGTGGCAATGGATGCAGGGAGATTGGGGAGCCCTACTGGGCTCCGGTGGCTTCCTTCTGAGGTGTTGGTTTAGGTGCACAGAAGTGCACCTAGCAGATTGAATTGCCTGGTGTCTTCGACAGACAGCCAAAGACAAACTACTCACATGCCTGAGGTTGTTGACCTTGCCCATGATTTACAGTCTGAAAGAATGTCTCAAGTCACTTTCAAATATCCACAATGAAACCTTCCCCCCCACTCCGCCCAAACTTCCCAATTAGGAATGGCACACGCTCCCATGTTAGGGGGGGATATGCTGTATCAAAATGTCACCGAGGTTTTTTCAGCAAACTGCACACCTATAGAACTTCATGTCAGAAAAGCATTCAGACACCCCGAGATCCAACCCAGCAGCTGGGAGATTTCAGGCTTGAAGAAATGATAGAGAACGTTCAAGTTTAACACCTGCATGGCTCTTTTCTTATTTTGTACTTAAGGGACCAAAGTAAGCATTACTCACATTTTTTTTTCAGATCTTTGCTAAAACCAAAACACAAGAAAATAAATAGCAAAACGTCACTTTAAAAGAAAAATTGAAAAGAATTCCATCGTCAAGATTCATCACTAAAATCATCTCAACGCCAAATTGTTATTTGATCACATGAATGCTATATATGCATGTGCAATGTTAGAATATAGACCACAGGGCTGGGGTTGTGGCTCAGTGGTAGAGTGCTTGCCTGGCATGTGTGAGGCCCTGGGTTGGATCCTCAGCACCCCATTAAAAAAATTAAATAAAATAAAGGGAGGGCTGGGGGTTATAGCTCAGTGGTAGAATGCTTGCCTAGCATGTGTGAGGCCCTGGGTTCTATCCCCAGCACCTCATAAAGATAAATAAATAAAGGTATTTTGTCCGTCTACAACTAAAAAATATTTTTTAAAAGTATAAAGGGATTGTGTCCATATACAATTTTAAAAATTTAATAATAGATATAGGGGCTGGGGTTGTGGCTCAGTGGTAGGGTACTCACCTAGCATGCATGAGGCACTGGGTTTGATCCTAAGCACAACATATATCTATAAAATAAAGATTTTGTGTGTAACCTAAAACTAAGAAATAAATATTTTTTAAAAATACTATATATATATATATATATATATATATATATATATATATATATATATATAAATCCACAAAAATACATGTACTGCATATTCTATAGGATAAAACACCAAACTATTTACTATTTAGTTTATAATTCAGTGGCATTAACTGCCCATACATCACTACCATCCATCTTCAGGACTTTTTAATCATCCTGAACAGAAACCCTGGGCCTCATTATGCAGTTGATAAACTTTAAGGAACGTTAAGAAAAATGTATTTTTTTTTTCCTTCCTTGTCTCATCTTGCCCACAATCTAAATTAGAAGGCCTATGAGGGTATTTCCGTCCATTTTCCGTTGCTCTCAAGAAACACTGGAGATGGGGTGGGTGTTCATAAAGATCAGAGGGTGATGGAGCTCGCGGTTTGGGAGGCTCAAATGCAAACTCCGGAGAGGACCTTATGGAGGAGATGGTGAAACAGGAGACAACCTGTGGTGTTCCAGAGAGAGAAACGGGTCTTAAGAGAAGGATATTAATCCCTTCTAAAGGCTTCACCCCCATGACCTATTGGCCTCCCACTTGACCCTACTTTGTGAAGGTTCATCACCTATATATTTTTTTTGGGGGGTGGGGTACTGGGATGCTTAACCACTGAGCCACCTCCCAAGCCCTTTTTTAATTTTTAATTTAGAGACAGGGTCTTCCTATGTTGATAGGGCCTCACTAAGTTGCTGAGGCTGGCTTTGAACTTATGATCCTCCTGCCTCAGCCTCCAAGCCGCCGGGAATACAGGTGTGCACCACCGTGCCTGACTCTGTCACCTCTTAACATCATCACACTCAGGACCTTCCCTTTGGGGGATACACTATATCTAAAGCATACCAAAGGTTACCAAAGCCTTCATAGGGAACTTTTCTGGGAGTATATATCAGGACAGAGATTCGATCCATGTGACTGTCACAAAATAACTTCAATCCTCAAACGATCCCCTGCCTTGAGAAAGAATAAAAAAAAAATGGAGTTTAGGACACCTGCGTGTTCTCTAGAATAGAGCTTGCCTTTCATAGTGAGCCAGGTTTTTCAGAGTGACCCACAGTGCTTGGTAATAAATGCAGTTTCCCAGTTCCACCTGAGACTCAGTGCAAAAAAAAAACTCTCTTTGGGATGGACGTAGGGATACAGGAACAGGTTACTGTCATTGCTTTGTAGGTTGATCTCAACCCACAGCGAGTTGACGGGCACCGTTTGAATATGTGCAGTTTTCTCTTTCGTCTCTCTTCTCCCATCCTTCCCATAAATCACCCCTCCCATGCACGAGACCTTGATGTCTTCATTTCCTGAACGTTCCTTTGAGCCACCGAGCTGATGAGAGAGGCAAATGACTCCAGCCAGGGGAGTTATAAGATTTTCGTTTCATGGAAAACCCAAAAGACTGCTTCAGAGTAACATTTGGAAATGATTGGCCAAAGAGAGAACTCACTGTGAATTCTTTCGCTTGCCAAGTTGGCCAAATTAAAGTAAAATAAAATACAATAAAATAATAAGGTGCATGGACGGAAGGCTTTTCTTCAGTGGTGAGCTAGGTTTGGCACAATTCACACAGAACTGAACACTTGAAGGGGCACCAACAAGCAAAGAGTTTTGGATGCCTGAATATCTCACGTAGTGAACTTGGAAATGACCCGAGTGGAGAACTTAATGATTTAAGTCATATTTTTGCCCACGATCTGTGGGTTGAAAAACCGTAGGGCATTCGGTGGGAAATATATGTCCAGCGTATTGGAACATCCCAGAGACGCTTTACATTCCCAATCATCATCTCCCTTTTGGTGATCCGAGACCTATTTTTAAGACCCAGCAATTATACTTTATCTTCCTTTTTTAGACTATGAGCCATTAGAAGCACAAGGGCCACAGAGTTTTCGTAGCTCATGGGCAAAAATATACATGATGATGGAGGGAGAAAAACACTAAGGTCGAAGACAAGAAAAACCAGATCACAAAAATCCTTCTTGTCTTAAATGGCACTTGAGTCCCTAACTTGAACCTTAAATAACCAACTGAGTCACAAGACGAAAAGAGGCAGAAACCTCAGGCACCAAATGACTGCTGCTAGCAGCTCTGCTCAATTCCAAACTTCATGTCCCCAAGTATGAAGTAGACTGACCTACTGCAAATAGCTTATTTCTAAATGCCCCTCCCTACCATTTTATTTACTTTTCTTTTTTTTTTTAATTTTCTTTTTTGGTGCTAGAGATTGAACCCATGGACACTTAACCACTGAGCCACATCTCCATCCCTTTTTATTTTTTATTTTGAGTCAGGGTCTTGCTAAGTTGATTAGGGTCTCTCTAAGTTGCTGAGGCTGGGTTTGAACTTGCAATCCTCCTGCCTCAGCCTCTGGAGTCATGAGGAGTGCATGCACCACTGCACCCAGCTTGCTTTTACATTTGATAGAATTCTAGGTTGACCTCGATTACAGTTCATATCTTTCAAATGATGCTGGTTGCCTGCTGTCAAAGTTTAGGGAAGAAGAAGAGATAACAATACCGTGAAAAATAATTGCTTAAAATGCAAATCAATAAGATTTCATCTCATGCCAGTCAGAATGACAGCTATCAAAAATACAGACAATAATAAATGTTGGCAAGGATGTGGGGGAAAAGGCACACTCCTACGTTGCTGGTGGGACTGCAAATTGGTGCAGCCAATCTGGAAAGCAGTATGGAGATTCCTTAGAAAACTGGGAATGGAACCACCATTTGACCCAGCTCACTCGGTCTATACCCAAAGGACTTAAAAACAGTATACTACAGGGACACAGCCACATCAATGTTGATAGCAGCACAATTCACAATAGCTAAATTGTGGAGCCAACCTAGATGCCCTTCAATAGATGAATGGATAAAGAAAATGTGGTATATATACATAATGGAATATTACTCAGCAATAAAAGAGAATAAAATCATGGCATTTGCAGGTAAATGGATGGAGTTGGAGAATATAATGCTAAGTGAAGTTAGCCAATCCCCAAAACCAAACGCCAAATGTTCTCTGATAAATGGATGCTGATCCATAACAGGGAAGGGGGAGGCATGGGGAAAAAATGGAGGAACTTTGGTTGGGCAAAGGGGAGGGAGGTTGGGGAGGGTGCATGGGTGCAGGAAAGATGGTGGAATGAGATGGACATCATTACCCAGGTACATGTGTGACTGTACATATGGTGTGATGCTACATCATGTACAACCATAAAGTTGTGCTGCAACTGTGAACAATGAATCGAAATGCATTCTGTTGCCATATATACCTAATTAAAATAAATTGATTAATTAAAAAACTAAAAATCTAGTCAGGCACACGGTGGATGCCCAAATTCCAGGGGCTCTGGAGGCTGAGGCAGTAGGATCGCAAGTTCAAAGCCAGCCTCAGGAACAGCAAGGCACTAAGCAGTTCAGTGAGACCCTGTCTCTAAATAAAATAGTAAAAAGGGTCTGGGATGTGGCTCAGTGATCAAGTGCCTTTGAGTTCATTCCCCAGTACCTGCCTGGGGGGGAAAAAAACAACTAAAAATCTATTACAATAAAATGAAAAACTCATTAGAATTTAAAGTTCACAGATCTTATTTTTGTATACTTGGCCATTCCTTCGGCATTACCTTGGATTATTAATCGTATACAGAAGAAATTCATTGGTGTCTACATTTAAATCATAGTAAAAAATAGAATATGAAAATAAAAGAACAAAAATATGTAAAAAAAAATCTATGTGTAAGATAAGGAGTCCCAATTCCAACAGGACTTTATGCAGTTAAAAAATCGTCGAAGTTAATAACGCTCAACAAAACATACAGCACGGTGCCTCCTTTGAATTTTGACCTTCACTGAGGATCTATAATTTTCCTCCTCACATTAGACAAGTTCCTTAATTATAGAAGCTATTTCAGGAATAATTAAGAACTCCCCTTTCAGGAGCAGCGAAGTAGTTTATGTGGTCATCTGGAGCAGGTTATAACTTGAATGTATTATTTCTTGGATGGTTAACCTTTTGGGTAAGTGAGAAAAGAAAACGATGTCATCCATTTCATTTATGACTATTTCAACAGTAAGTACCCTGTATTTATTAAACGGCACTAGCCGTTCTAGAACAAAGCCCCAAATATAATGCACACGATTCGGAAACTTATTTCTCAGGTATCAGCCGGAGCTTGGGTGCTGCATTTCATGTTTAGTATTAGTAACTTGATGGGGTAGTCTTTCCAAAACAGAAATACTGCTAATTATAACATTGAAATTCGGAGTGGTTAAGATGTGAGGTGTCCCTCCCAAAACCTCATGTGGGAAAGAATGCAAGAAAGTTCAGAGATAGAACAATTGGGTCATGAGAGCCTTAAACTAATCAGTGCATTAATCCACTGATATGGATTCACTGGAGTGTAGCCCTAGGCAGGTAGGGTATGGCTGGAAGAGGTGGGTCACTCAGGCATGAGCCTTTGGGTTTATATTTTGTCCCTAGTGAGCTGAGTTCTCTTTGCTTCCTGAAGGTCATGTCCTGGGCTTCTTTTCCTATGCTGTGCCTGTCCGCCATGATGCTCTGAATCACCTTGGGCCCAGAGCTATGGAATAGACCAAGCAAAGACTGGGACCTTCTCAAACTGTGAACCAAAATACACCTTTCCTTTTCTAATTGTTCTTGTCAGATCTTTGGGTCACAGAGACAAAAAAAAAAATTTCTTACTAAAACAAAATTCCAAACTAAAATTAAACAGATGTAGCAGGATGCTGGTCTTCCGCTCGGCGTGTGGGGCACAGGGTACAAGGGAAGTTGTCTTCAGTGGTTCTATATAAGCAAAGGACACAGAAATCACATTTGGTGTAATGACCTAAAGACTACAGAACTACTGCCTGTAGTAGTTGGAGGCCCGGGGGTTTTCAACGAAGAGGAGAGTGAATGGTTGGAGACATTCCATTTTTAGGCTCCGAGAGTGAAGACTGACATACAAGTCTTGTTTCCACATCAAAAGAATCAGCTTCACATATAAAGAGAACGTGTTCTTCTCTTCGACCAAGGCCCATGGCATATCATCCATGCCCTTGTATCAGACACACAGAAGTGGAGTTAAATAGAGAATAATTCTTGTTTTTAAAATACCACTCAAATAAATGAATTTTTTTTTTTTTTTTTTTTTGCTACTGGGAATTCGACCCAGGGGTGCTTAACCACTGAGCCACATCCCCAGCCCGATTTTGTATTTTATTAGAGACAGGGTCTCACTGAGCTGCTTAGTGCCTCGCTTCTGTTGAGGCTGGCTTTGAACTCACGATCCTCCTCTCTCAGCCTCCAGAGCCCCTGGGATTATAGGCATATAATTCTTCTTTTCTTTTTTTGCAGTGGTAGGAGTTGAACCCAGGACCTCATGCATGCTAGGCAAGTACAATACCAATAAACCACATCCCTGTTCCTTAATCTAACAAAATACTTTTATATAAAATGTTCCTTATGCCAATTATTTTTTTTTCCTGTGCCCTAAGGATGACTTACGTTCATTTGACTTTTGTAATATGAACTGGTTGGTCCTCACATAAGCTTTTTATTTTGGCCCGAGGCACAGAGCGGGTGCGTTTTCCTTTTATTTTGTATGAGGTGGGTTTTTTTTTTTTTATTTCAAAAGCAAAGGCTTTCTTTAAAGTTTTATCTGTAGACTTAAAAAGTGGTTGTACCCAGGAAAACAAAAATGAGCCTTCTCCTCCTTCTCCAGTTATAACTCTGTCTTTTGCATTTGAATTTGGACGGGGTGCTTTTTTGGTCCTGATTATCTGACACACAAGGGTAGCAAGGTTTGTCCCTTCACAGCACAGACTAAGAGAATAGTTCTACATACAGTTAGTCTCAGAAATACCTCATGGTTAGGCAAAACCAAGGTATGATGTGAGCGCAAAGTATATATCAAGTTTCAAAGGAAATAAGAAAAACAATATAAAAATAGTTCCTGAATAATTTTACGTATCTTAATTTATTTATAAATGGATACAGAAAAACCTAAAAAAAATTGTACCTGCTCATGGGTACAAAATGTGATATTTCAGTATATATATGTAATACACCGTGTGATATTTAAATCGGGTTAAATAGATCTATCCCTTCAAACATCTATCATTTCTTAATGGTGACAACTTTCCAAATCTTCTCTTCTGGCTTTTGGAAAGGCACAGTTCACCTGCCATCTGCAGCACACTGGAATCCCTTTCTTCTCCTGAACCATGACCAATCGACCTCCCACTGATCAACCTTCCCCAATCCCTCCTCCTTCCCCCAATCTAGTCCCGACTACTATAAAGTCAACGTTTTTGGGTTCCCCCTGTGAGTGGAATCATCCTGTGCTTGTCTTTCTGTCCCTAGATAATCGCACTTGACATGATGATCTCCAGGTCCATCCAAGGGGTCTCAATGGGCAGGATTTTATTTATTTTTTTTTAATAATTTTCTATTGACTCCAGGTTGCATTTTGAAAATACAGGGTTAAATAAAATAGATTATTAAAATGAATGCCACTTATAGACTTTTTTTAAACTGTCATTACCAAAAATCTTTAAATTGAATCTTTAAATGTGGCTGGCGGCATCGTAATTCCATAACACAGCCACAAAGAGTACAGCCCCTGTGAGAGGCACTGGGTGTGGCTATGCAGAGATAAATATGCAGACTCCCCTGAGAAACTGCACAGGAATTTGACGTGGACTTTCAGGTGCGAGGGAAACAGCAGCAGGAACATTAGCTGATACCTAAGCGTGCTGAGCACTTTATGGGAATTCTCCCATTGGATCATCAGAACCAGTCGATTAAACTCAATTCTGCAAATGAGAAAGCCGAGAAGTAAAATATTCTCAAAGTCACACAATTTGGATGTGGTAAAATTAGGGTTCACGTGCACAAGAGCCTTCTTCCCAGAACCCTGCTCTTCTTGCCCATGGAAGAGGATCTGGGTCAAACCTACCCTCCCACCCTAGAACCCACCTGTATTCTACCGTATCATTCTCCCTTCTTGCTCTCTAATCTTTTATCTCCAGTGGTTTTAGCTCACCCGACTACATTTTTGAAACTGCTAGGTCGTACCGCACTCCTATATCAGACCACTATGAAACTGCTCTTTCGTACCCCAAAATCTGGGTTCCCAGATCTGTAGGTGTGTGAGGTCCGTGAATTCTCTCTGTCCGTTGGGTTTATGAAGGCAAAGTGCCTCTCACAAAAGCTAGCACATTGCCAGACAGAGCAATATGATTATTAAAAGAAATCCCAGGAACAGGAGAGGCCGGGGAGGCAGGTGGTCTTATATGGGATTCCCTGGGTGATCAGGAGCCACACAAAACCTCAGGAGGAGGACTGTGGAAATCTCCTTTCCAAAGCCGGTTCCCCCTTTCCTTATGTAACATATACACTGGACTTCGGCCCAATCCTGATTAGCCAGAAACCCAGTGCAGAATTCACACAGTTGAAGATTTCTTTGGATGATATTCATGGAAAATTACACTTAGAAATCTTGTGAGAAATATACAAGGTAGTGATAAAAATATTTTTATTCCTCTTTTTTTAAATTTTTGTCCAAACTGGCTGCCCAAACTGTAATTGAGCTGATGATAAAAGGCATGCTAAATCTGCAAAATAGGTTTGTTTGAAAGAAAAGAAAAATACCCGGGGGAAAAAAATCCATTTCTTTTTTTTTCCTCCCCAAATAACATTTTTTTTTGAATAACAATATGGCTGCTTTTCCTTACTGAAACCCAAATCATCCCTAGTCATCAAAGTACCACTTTTATCATCTTCTCCAACTAGGTGGCTATTCTTTCATCCTAAATCTAAATACAGCAATTTTGTACTTCCATTGTCATAATGGATGCACCCCCATAGGTTCTCCCAGGGGGCACAATGCTAGTTTTTATAACCACGAGGTACAGACTGAACAATGATTTTCCAAGCCTGAACTGTACTCATGATTAAAACACACACACACACACACACACACACACAGCATTAAATTAAGCATGTGCACAGGACACTATGCTTTGCTAATTTGGGAGGAGAGAACTGGTGGCATAGACTTAGCATTGTGGCTAGAATGCTGTGCACATTCTGGGGGCAGCTAATTCTAATTCTCTGCTGTAGGGGGCTGTCCTAGACACTGTAAGATGTTCCGTGGCATCCTTGGTCTCTGCCCACCAGATGCCACAAATGCCACCCTTCACGCCCACCAGTGAAGACCCCCAAAATGTCTCTAAGCATGGCACAGCCCCTGGAGCAGGAGGGAAAAGCCTGTCTGCTTTCAGAGATGGAGCACAAACTTGCACCCGCCTGGCTGAGTTGGAACT
Organism: Spermophilus citellus; assembly: GCF_964194105.1. Lineage (NCBI taxonomy): Eukaryota > Metazoa > Chordata > Mammalia > Rodentia > Sciuridae > Spermophilus > Spermophilus citellus. The sequence goes on along the minus strand of NC_138201.1, from coordinate 8,762,327 downwards.
GGACCCCCTCAGGCCTGCGGTGCTGTGATGTGAAGCCGCTTCATCTTAACATCCTCTGGTTGATGAGACAATAAGAGAACACGCTTCTAAATAGCACAAATGAACCCACAGAAAGAGACGCATCAGGAGAGAGCGTCTGGCATGGACTTGGTACCATTAAAAAATGACACTTTTGTTATTATTGAATACTGTATTAAGATGAACACATGAGATTTAATCTCTAGTTGGTACCTAAGGAGTATATCAAATGGGCGAATCACTTAACAGCTTGGGTTTACGTTTTCTCATTCATAGAGAGCAGACCAAATGTTTGCTAGTGATTCAGCTTCACAGAGTGGTTAAGAGGTCAGGTTCTAGGCCAGCTGTGGTGGTACACACTTGTAATCCCAGCGGATCGGGAGGCTGAGGCAGGAGGATCTTGAGTTCGAAGCCAGCCTCAGCAAAAGCGAGGTGCTAAGCAGCTCAGTGAGACCCTGTCTCTAAATAAAATACAAAATAGGGCTGGGGAGGTGGCTCAGTGGTGGAGTGCCCCTGAGTTCAATCCCTTGTACCCCACCCCCCAAAAAATTTTTTTAAAAAAGTTTAGATTCTAGAATCAGCCACCCAAGTGGAAGTCCCAATGTCTAGCTGTCTGGTCTTGGACAGATCATTGAACTTGCCTAAGTCTTTTTTTTCCCCCTGAATCTCATAAGAGAATTAATTGAGATGATGTGAATTCTTACCAGAGTTCTAGGAAATAGTCTAATAGTCAATATATGGTAGCTTTTGCAATCACTGTCAACTTTTTGAGGACTTAAAATTCACATCTCCATAAAAGCAAAGGGAATTAATTCATTTAGGAGTGGAGAATGTCCAAAGAGGACGCACTCACACGTCTTTGATGTGGAGACAGACGAGGATCCAGGATTAGAAGAACAGACTCCATAAGTCACCGGGACCAAGAGGGCTAGCCTACCGTCACGGGCCAGGCTCAGCTCAGAAACTGAAGTCAACTCATAAAAAAAATCACGTCATCTTTTTACAGCCAAATGTTGACATTATAGAGCCAAAAAGGACAGGACCCCTTTATCCTGCTAATATGGGCGGCACCGTGGTCCAAGAGTGGCTTAAACACTTGTTAGAGCTTGGAACTGGTTGGTATGCTTTCCTTTTTCTCCCCTCTTACCCCTTGACAACAGGCATTGCAAAGTAAATCCAACAGGAAAGGCCAAGAGGAGGAGCATCAACGGCCCCCTCACGAGAGGAGTTCTGCACCCAGCAAGTTGAAAATGGCTTAGATAATTGGTTTGGAATATAGTTCCCTTTGGATAAGACTGGCATCTCCAAGTGACTCCCGCCGCCTGCGTCTTTCCCTTCTTTCTACTGTCTTAAGAGACTTCATGGTGTGTGTCGATGTGTGAATGATTCTACATCATCAGTGCTTGCTTTTTAAAAAAAAAAAAAAAAAGATGGAGATGACTCATAAAATCAGGCGAGGGATAGAAGAAAGCATGAAAATGTGCAGCCGCCCGTTGGGATCTGGCCCAGAGTCATCCTCACCTGGAATCTTTCTGAGGAAAGATGTCAGCGATTTGCTAACCTCACTTTTCTATCAACCCCAGGGTACGACCTCATTTGGGAGTTTGCTGAGACTTGCAAGACTCGGGTATCAGGAGTGTGTGTAATCTCCATAACCACGGGGGGTCCATTTATGGGATCTGAAACGTGTAGGTGGAATCTGATGCTGACACTTTTCTGAGCTTCAGCTGAAGAAGAATGTCCCCCTACCCCCCCACCCACCCACCCACACACACACACACACACAGTGGATGCAGGATATACTGGGCGTAAAGGAAGACACACCATCTGACCTATGAATGAAGGATACAACCTTGTGTTAAGTCACTAACATAAAGAAGACGTGCTTGTGGAGATTTGATAGCAACCTGAATACCCTGCATTTATCATCGCCAGGCTAGATAGACACTTGGGGACATAGCTGTGACTTTATTTGCATTCTTTGCCTATCACAAAATCCATTTAAAAAAAGAGCCAAGAAGAGTCGATCCTTACTATAAAACCAGCTTCCTTTTCAAAGGCCACCATTTGGTTTGTATTCATGCCTCAGAAAAGAAACCACAAACATTCACGGGTACGGAATTGGTGGGAAAAAAACCAAAAAATTCATTTTGGACAAGTTAAAAAAAATGCATAGCTTTTTATTTTGTTGTTGTTGTTGTTTGTTTTGATTTGTTTCTCGGGTTCTGCTGATCAAACCTAGAGCCTTGCATTCATCAGGCAATTGTGCCATAGCGTTGAGCAAAACCCCCTCCTCTAGTTTTGTTTTTTTGCTAAGGCTGTCCTTGAACTTGGGATCCTCAGACCTCAAGCCTCCAAGTAATTAGGATTATAGCTATGAGGTGACAGCCCCTGCCTCAATTTCACAGCCTTAACAACTGTGTCCACCCTCAAATGACCACTATCAATATCCCCTACAGGGAATAAACAGATGACGTCTAATTAATATCTTTCCACTGCAAAAGCACTTCAAAACTCCATTATAAACACCACGTAACTGGGGATTTCCATTCCAACATGAAGAGTTTATTGAAAAAGCTTGACTTATTGTTGTAAAGGACTGTGATAATACAAGGAAGATCTGTTATCTCCGGGTTAGTAAAACACTTCAATTTATAAATGCATTTCCTATTATGGGTCAACATCAACTTATATTGGTATAAAATGGTGGAATCACTTACAGGATACAATGCTAACAACTTGGTTCAATCCATAGCCACAGATTAAAACATGGTCCAATACAATACCTGCAGGCACAGCTCTCTGATAAATCAAACTGAACAAGGAGCTGCACCACTCAATACTCAAACTGAGGATGGCATGAAAACCTGGACTTGTAAATGCCATCGTTGAGCTTGGAGAAAGTCCCCGGAGCCCTTCATCTCAACCTATAAATATGAAGCCCTGGTTCTACAACTCCAATCCTGTCACTTGGAAAATGGCAGCAGGCAGATGTTGGGTCTGAGCAGGAATCTTTCATAGACCCTTTTCAGTGAAGCTTAACTATGGTCAAAAATCGTCTCCCAGCTGATAATGGAAACTATAAATCCTCCGCAGGGCCAAGGGGTAGAATTTCTTCCACTTTCCCAACTGAAAAAAGATAGTTAATAGACTGCCTATCAGATTTGGAACGGAAGCTTATCTTGGGAGAACAGCACTGATCTAAAAACGCGCCCAGCGAATTCAGAGGGGTATGGGAAGTTCTGCATGTAGGCGAAGAAAATCAGCCATGCAAACTCAGCCTGGCATCGTGCCTGGAGCTAGAGACCTGGGGTCTTAGTCCACCACAAACTCGGGGGCCACCTCTTAGTTACGCACTTGCTAAGTGAGCTAAAACAGAGCCTGGAGGAAATAAACGAGATTGCACACAAGTGTTGTCAGACCCACCTGGAACAGATCCTTGGGGATATTAACAATTTATTTTTAAAAAAAGTCATAAAAAGAACAGTAAATACAGTAGATATTCCTTTACCATTTAGATTTCTTTTTTTTTGGGGGGGGGGGGGTTGTGTCCTAGGGATTGAACTCAGGGACACTGAGCTACATCCCCAGCCCTATTTTGTATTTTATTTAGAGACAAGGTCTCACTGAGCTGCTCAGCCTTTTGCTGAGGCTGGCTTTGAACTCAGGATCCTCCTGTCTCAGCCTCTACAGCCACTGGGATGACAGGCATGCGCCACCGGGTCCGGCTGGATTTTTCTTTTTTACCCTTGACAAGGTACTATGTCTTTATATTTATATAGGCACAGAGATCATGCCATAAAACTCCAGGCTGTGAAGCTTGGGACCTATGTTTTTTTTAATCATATAATTTTTATCATTACAGGACAAAACACTTTAAAAACTCATACCAGAGTACTTTTCCAAGGGACATAAAACATGGGTACATGAACCTGGCCTGTGTGGGTGTGAGACTCAGCACCAACAGTGCCTGGCCCTTCGCCCAAGGGAGTGGACCTCTCTAGGCACTAGTGTCTACCTCCTGGAAAGAGGGATAATAGTCGTATTGATGTCAAAGGATTCTGAGAATGGACAGAGTGTCTGCATAGAAAGCACTTAATTCACCGACTCGCGTAAATGTGCTCAAAACGAGGAAGCTCCCAAAAACACTTAAAAGAAAGAGAACGTTCGTAGGCGCACCATTGACAATACTCCAAAGGTGGAGAGAAGCCAAGCGTCTGCAGATGGGTGAGTGAGTGCTCCAACAAAATCGGGCATGGGACCCAACAGCATGCTTAGTACTCATTCATAAAAAAGGAACAAGGCGCTGTATACGTTCTACCATGTGCATGGACCTCAGTCACACACTGTGCGAAGTGAAAGAAGCCAGACACGGAGGTTCAACATTACACGACTCTCTTTATGTGAGAGAACCAGGGTGGGTCCATCCAAAGACACAGAGAGCAGATGGGTGGCCGCAGAGGTTGGAGGTAAGCCGGAGCAGAAGAGACGGTCAGGGATTGCTTCCTGAGTCGGGGGTTTTATTTTGAGGTGATGAAAATGTTTTAGGAAGAGAAAGAGGTGGTAGATGTCCAGCATTGTGAACATACTGCATGGCACGGAATTGCTGATTTTAAAATGGCTAATTCTGTCTTATGTGGATTTCACCCCCATCAGAAGCACATGAGCCACATGCAGTGGTGCACGCCTGTAATCCCAGCAGTTTGGGAGGCTGAGGCACGAGGATTGCGAGTTCAAAACCAGCCTCAGCAACTTATCGAGGCTCTAAGCAACTTAGCAAGACCCTGTCTCAAAATTAAAAGAATAAAAAGGGCTGAGGATGTGGCTCAGTGGTTAAGTGCCCCTGGATTCAATCCCTGGTACCAAAAAAAAAAAAAAAAAAAAAAAAAATGAATTCATGAACAGATTTTTCAGAATCATGATAAACAGGCATCTAATGTTGTGTTATTAAAAAACTATTTTTCTCCTCCTCCTCAATCTTCTCTCCTTCACCACTGTGGGCTGGAGAGCCCAGTCTCTCGGGAGTGAGCAGATTTTGTACAAGTGAAACAGTGTAAAGTAGACTTGTAGGGAGACCATTTCCAAGTTTTTATATGCTTTTCGCTGCAAAGAGTTGTGATACAATCTATGTTCACCACTGAAAATGTACAGATACTTATCCGCCAAGCTCTGTGTGGACTACATTGTGCCGAGAAAAATATTCGGCACATACTAAGTGCTTATCAGCAATAGATATAATCTGAACTTAATACCAATCAGGGTTGACCCTAATGATTATCATTTTTAAAAAATTCTTTTCCTTGTGGTAGGGGTTGAAGCCAAGAGAGCTTTAAATCTTTTTTATTTTTTTGAGTCGGGGTCTTGGTAAATTGGTGAGGGCCTCACCAAGTTGCTGAGGCTGGCCTTGAACGTGTGACCCTCCTGCCTCAGCCTCCTGAGTGGCTGGGATGACAGGTATGCACCACCATGCCTGGCTCACCCTGATTTTTGAAGGGATTGGAGGAAAGAAAAAGAAGGGCCAAGTTTAAATGACTAGTCGCTAAGTGTGTTGCTATCAATTGAACCGTTAATGCCACTGACCTGTGCACCCATCACCACCTCTGGATCTATTTCTCCCTAGGGAGCCGCATATCAATGTCATCCCTGCCAAAAGACACCCTTCAAGAAGGGATCCTTGGAGAAGTAAGAGACGCAGACCTCCCTGGCTGCATACACAATGAAACACAGAATTGAATCTCCCATACTCTTGGAAGGTCCCCTTGGTCCATCATGGAGGAAAGACTAAAACTTCACCAGTGGAAATATCCTCCTGGTCCTCACTCACTCCTAGAGCCGTTGGAATAGGCTTCTGGAGATTTCTGGGAATAAAAACTAAAGCCCAGAAGCAAAGAGGTGTGTCCCACCCTGGACAGGAAGGGGCAATGACTCACTCTCCTCCCCACTTCCCCTCTTCCCACCGCAGTGTCCACTCCTGGAGGGGGTACGCCGCCCTGGCTGGAATGATCATTGGGAGGGCTGGCCTTCAACCCAGAGTGGCCGCAACAGCTCGTTACCTGTGTAGTCCTAGCCGTTAGAGCGATCAATAGCGCCAAATGAAGAGTAATGGTCAGGATGGAGCTGAGCGCGGGCTGACGATCCTTCCTCACTCAGTGGTCAATCTGCCTGGTGCTTCCTGCCTAGGTGTCTGCTCCTGTCCTTGTTCAGTTCAGCCACAGCCTTTTCCCACCGTCACCTTAATGCCCACCTCATGGTCTCACCTGAGCCATCCAGAGGGGATGAGTGGCTTCCACACCAAATTTACTGGCTTTATTTTTGTCTCAAGTGCTACTGGCACATGAAGTGGGCCTGACATTTAATGATTTTGCTCTGCTTTTAGTTACTGATGATTGAAATCCCTTTCCTTCACCCACACTTGACTTCTAATGGTCCCTCTTACTCACTCCTCACCCTCCCAAATCTAACACCTGCATATTCATCTCCCTCCAGGATCAATGTGATCAAAAACACCTCTTTAAAGATGATCAACCAGCTGGGTACCACGACACATGTCTGTCATCCCAGTAGCTCGGGAGGCTGAGGCAGGAGGATGTCGAGTTCTAAGCCAGCCTCAGCAAAAGTGAGGTGCTAAGCAACTCCGTGAGACCTTGTCTCTAAATAAAATCCAAACTAGGGCTGGGGATGGGGCTCAATGGTTAAGCAACTCTGAGTTTAAGTCCCAAGACAAAGAAACCAACAAAAGTTGTTCGACTGCTCAGGTGCTCAGCCACTCAGTCATGAAATACAAACTGAGCATCATGTTGTTATGAAAGGTACCACGGAGTAGAGTTAGGATCACTGAATAGAGAACAAGCCCACAGATTTTTAGATTCAGAAAGACCTGGACTTCATTTTGAGTCATTTTCTTGATACGTGACAATATAGAAGCTGAGTCTTTGGTTGTGACATGGGATTGATTATACCCACCTTCTCAGATCATTACAAGAGTCAGAGGATACAGTCAGATTAATGCATGTGCATTGATCATTTTTTTTTATACTAACTTCATGAAACTGTCATTTCCTTCTCCAAACAACTTCTGGATTTTAATTAGAATTTTATAAGGATTGTTTCGTGTCACTTTGTGGTTTCAAGTCCGATCATCCAAATGACGTTGCCTATGAACCCAACTAGTATTCACCCTATTTATGATACCTTGGGCTATTCTGAAATACTAACTTATGGCTCAGATAGGAGACGACCCTCAGAAGCTCATGTGTGAGACAATGCAAGAAAATTCAAGGTGAAATCATTGGGGTTAGGACAGCCTTGACCTAATCAGTGCATTAATCCACGGATGGGGATTAACTGGGTGGTCACTGGGTGACAGGGTGTGGCTAGAGGAGGTGGATCACTGGTAGCCTGACTTTGGGGTTTATTTTTATTTTTATTTTTTGTCCCTGGTGAGCAGAATTCTCTCTCTGCTTCTTTCTCTGAAACCAGGAGCCCCCAAATATACTTTTCTTCCTTTAAAAATCGTTCTTTTTAGGTCTTTTGGCCGCAGCAATTAAAAAGCTGACTAAACCGCTCACCCTCCAGTTAGACATATGTATTTCTTTCATGTATTTTGAATGAAGCCTTCATTTTAATCTCCACGACATAGTTCATAATCAAATGGGCTGAAAACCTTTCAGAACCCACACCCCTTAGATTTTATTTTTTTTCCTTTTTATCTTCTTTTGGCATCGTTAAAAAAGGAATGGAAGGCTACAGCATCTTTCAGAGTTCCACCTCTGGAAAATCCATGTGGATCACAGACATGCCACTTAGCCACTTAGTCCCACCAAGTGACAGACGGTTTCTCGTCTGTTGCTTCCCCTGCCCTGCCACCCCATTCTTTTGGTAGTGGGGATTAAACCCAGAGGTACTTCACCACTGAGCCACATCCCGAGGCCTTTTTATTTTTAATTAATTAATTAATTAATAACTTGCTGAGATTGGCCTTCAACTTGCAATCCTCCTGCCCTGAGCCTCCTTAGCCACTGGAATTACTGGTGGGCTCTACCATATCCACCCAGTTTCCTCATCGTTACGAAGGATGTATTTTGCCTTCTTCCTTCATCATCTCTTTTTAGAAGAGATTATGAGATCAAATGGAGTTGCTTTATAAACACTATTTTTAAAAAAAGCAGCTATCATTCTTTTTGGAGATTTTGATTCTTTTCCTTTATGATCTCTGCAATTGTAGCACCTGAGACTCTTTCTCCTAAAAAAAAAAAAATGTTTAACAATATTTATATCTGAAATTCACATGAAAGTTCACTCTGGATTAAAAAAATATATATGCCGAAGAGTCGCAGATACTTTTCGACTCTGGAGCTTGATGATTCTGACTTGATTGACTTCTTTTTTTTTTTTTTTTTTTGCCTTCTTGAGTTAATCACATAATTACAAACCAGGAGATTATTTTATGCACGAAAAATCGTTCCACAAATTAGGTCACTGTCATTTATCATTACTATTTCCTTTCAAAACATATCAAACCTTACAATCTGTTAACACTCGCCTCAGCGTATATCATTTTATTTCACTCAGATGAACATGATGGATAATTGCAAAGACCTAATCAGGAGAGATAATTAAAAATTCATTGTAATGTACAGCCACACATATCTGCAGCCATCAAATATAACAAAAAAGGGTCATTTTATCTTTTTTTTTTTTTTTTACAGATGCTGCAGGAGGGGTACTTTGTTTTACTTGAGGTCATAGCTATGTAACAAGGTGGGTCTTCATTTTACCTTTACCTGGATTTTTATCTCGACCTGCCTCTTTAACTTACATTGGTTTGATCTGATCTTCATGCTTGGATGGGGAGAGAGGGGGCGTTGATTAAGGATTGTTTCTTAGCTACTCCTGTCTTCTCCAGTCCCTCTACCGGTCCAACCCTATCAAGGGCAGAGACAGAGATGATCGGCGCTGGAGGAATGGGCACCTGATGATCATTAAAGCCGAACACCAAAATTCAGTGGAAAATGCAGGGCTGAGAGTACAGATGCATTAGCTTCAGAACTCTTACCCCAGCTCCTGCAACCGTGTTATAAACCAGGGGGAATGAATAAAAAGCTTGCACTCTAATTATAGATGAGGAGCAATTGGTGTTTTGGTAATTACGAGGCTCTAATCTTGCCAGACTAAGTCCCGACACAAGCAGAATCCCTCTGCAAAGCCACCAGAAGGCATTTAAGGACACAGGATGACTATGCAGGATGGCCACACAGAGCCTGGGTGAATTCACAGGGATGCACATCCAGACGGGGAGCACCAACTCTGAGCTCTGAGAACCGCTAGAGCTCAACAGAGCCCCGGGAACATCCTTCCCAACCCCCCGGTTTTGCAGAAAAGCAAATGTCCATGCCTACGTTTGTTTCCGGTTCCTGTTCCCATGCCATCTGCCCTCTGTACAATGCTGACGCTTCAAGTTCATGTGCTATGTGGGGCTGCCCGGCGATTCTTTCCCAGTCTCTATAAATGTCATCTCATCAGAGACCCAAAGGGTAGGCTCCCCCAAATGAAGAGTTTTAAAAACAAAACCAGAGAGAATGCTTCTGAGGATCCATAGGATCTCTGCCCTTGCATAAGCTTGCCATGTATAAAATAGAGATTTCATTCCCTCCCTCAATTTATTATTTTTGGTCAATATGCAAAAAAAAAAAAAAAAAAAGCTAGATTTTAAGACTTACAAACCTATCCAGTGCATTACTGTGGTGAATCTGAAAAGTGGTGAACAAAATTCTCTATTATGGTAAAAGGGTTTACTGGAGCCGGGAAGGAATATTGAATATATATAATCAGGGTATAGTAATTAAAGGATATTGAAAGTGGGACATTTAATCAGAACAAAAAAAATCCACCAAAATATACACATTAAAAAAAAACAACAACTTGCATCAAAATGATCATTTTAAAACCACTGTAAGGATACATACATTGATGAGGTTAGCACCGACTCATAATTATGAAAAAAAGCAACCTTAATAAAACTAAGAACGAACAGGTAAGTCAGTCCCTGTTGTTAGTTAATAAATGTATGTAAGACAGATACAAAAATATATATAAGCTGTCTAGCACACTCACAAAAAAAAAGTACTTATTTCCACCGTTTGGGAGTTAATTTCTTTAAAAAGACCCCCAAATCAAAACTGTTCTCATATACCAAATAAATCATTCCGGCTTATTTCAAATCATAATAGAAATAAAATGCATGGAGCTTGCTGGAGATGTCCTAGATTGCATAATCCTACAACAGACATTAACGGAGCTCTGAAAATCTAATTAAATTTTAGACGGCTAGTAATGTCGCCATAAGGCCCCATGTAAGCTATTATCTACATTAATAAGAATTAAATTCGGACGATTCCCATATCTGGATAATACCATACCTGGTTTCAAGGTCATTCCTATTTTCTTACTTAATGATAGTTCGTCTCTAGCCTCATAAATAAAATTGAGGCATCTCAAAGGGGAAAGTCAAACCCTTTCTCTCCCACATCTGTGTCTCTTCCTCCAGACCCTGGAAAAGGGATGGACAGAACCAAATCCCCGCTGAGCCCAGCCCCTCTCCATCCTTCCACACTGGCTTCTTGTAGGAAACGAGGGTCCCCGCTAATTTCTGTCCTGCCTTTTCTTTCTTGACAGTTTGAGAGGTGGGCTCCATCTGGTTCTGAGCCTCCACAGGGTGGGCAGAGAGGCCACAGTCTGCCTTCCACAGGGACCACTGGTTCTTTTTAAAATGTTTAAATTATTTTTTAAAAAATTCATTCTCATGCGTTATACGTGACAGCCGAATGCATTTTGAGACATTGTACACAAATGGAGCACAACTTCTCCGTCCTCTGGCTGAACATGGTGCAGAGTCACTCCAGTAGAGGAATCATACATTTACATAGAGTAATAACGTCTGTCTCATCCCCACAATCCCTCCCCTACCCTCACTGCCTACTGCCCAATCAAGTTCGTTCATTGTCCCCTACTCTCCCCCCATGATGGACAGCATCCGCTTATCAGAGAAAACATTCAGCCTCTGATTTTGGGGGGACTGGTTTATTTCACTTAGCATGATATTCTTCAGATCCATCCATTTACCTACAAACACCATCATTTCTTCTTTAAGGCTGAGTAATACTCCATTGTGTATGTAGAGCATATTTTCTTTATTCATTCATCTGATGAAAGGCATCGAGGTTGGTTTCCCTGGTTTAGCTATTGTGAGTTGAGCTGCTATAAACATTGATGGGACTGTGTCACTATAGTTTGCTGATTTTAAGTCCTTTGGGTATAGACTGAGAAGTGGAATAGCTGGGTCAAGTGATGGTTTCATTCCATGTTTTCTAAGGAATCTCCATACTGGTTTCCATATGGTTGCACCAATTTGCACTCTCACCAGCAGCAATATATGAATGTGCCTTTTTCTCTGTTAGTTCACACATTTTTACAAGCAGCTAGTTTGACTGAGTCAGGTTGATACTCCCAGGAGACAGGTTATCTTCAATTCAAAGCGGGGGGCCTTGGTTTCCAGCCAAGTTCACTAACTCTGCTTATTAGGGAGCCTGAACTTTGGAAACAGTCTGGTCTCCTTTAATAGAACTCTGAGTGGCCTTTGGCTCCTGGGATCCCTTTTCCAAATGCCAGGAACCTAGACAGGAGGAAAAATGGGACTGAACAGACCCTTACCCCTCCAAGGAATCCCACTGCCAAACACCCACACCCACTCGGTGGGCAAACTCCTATTCTAAAGAGTCCCATATCAAGAGTCAACTTTGGAGGCTGAGGTAGGAGGATCGTGAGTTCAAAGCCAGCCTCAGCAAAAGCGAGGCCCTAAGCAACTCAGCGAGACCCTGTCTCTAAATAAAATACAAAACTGGGCTGGGGATGGGGCTCAGGGGTCGAGTGCCCCTGGGTTCAATCCCTGGTGACACCCTCAAAAAAAATAGAGTCAACTTCTCCTCTCTTCTCCCAGTTCCCTTCCACACACCTGCCTGCCTGGTATCTTGACATGAAGAAAATAAATGGAATCACAGAGAAAATGCCTAGAGGCAAAACTTTTTTTTTTCTTAAGTCAGTCTTTAAGAATTTTGGTGTTTTTTTTTTTTCTCTCCTAGTTTCTACTTTCCACTATAATCGGACTTATATTAGGACATATTTCTTGGATTTTAGCTGGGATTTTATTTTCCCCTGTCTGCATTCCTCCGAACTCTTCTCTGCAGGCTCATTCCATATATTACATAGAGGTTCATTTCCCTGGTCCTTGTTTTAGGCAGTTTTATTGCGGCACCTGTATACAAAGCACGGCACCTGTCCAGGTATCCAATGGGATGACTTTGGAGACGTGCGCACACCTGTGAGAACATCACATGAGCAAGGTGATAGACCTGTCCCTCGCCTCCAAAATTTTCCTTATGGCTCTCACTTATGTATTCATTCATTTATTTTCACTTTCTTTCATGGGTATAGTTGGCATGAGTTCCAACCTCTTAACTCATTAAAGGGCCCAATGCAGTTGACTAGGGTTGACCATGGGGGCCAGGTTAGCAGATCTCCGGAACTGTCTCACCTTGCACGGTTGAAAATCTACACTCAATGAACGCTGAATCCCCATTTCTGCTCCCTGCCATGCGGGGCCCCTGCCATCCCACCCTCTCCTTCTGTGGGTTTGGTTGTCATGGCTACCCCATGTGAGTGAAAGCACCCTCCATGGGTCTCCGTGAGTCTGCCTGAGCTCCTGTAGCATACCGTCCTCCATGTTGACCCAGGCTGTCCCAAACAGGAGGAAACTTCCGTCCCAAGGCTGCATAATATTCCATTTTACAAATATACCACAAAAGTAAAAACGGAACCATCCATAAGAACCGGCAGTCCTCCTTCTGGTTATAGGACCCACAAGAACTGAAATCAAGATCTTGGACAACTATGTGCATTTCTATGTTTGTTGCAACAACTTTTCATAATGACCCAAATATGGAAACAACTCAGAGAGCCCTCCATGAATCATGGTCTAACCCAGTCTTGCTTGATGAAGTTATCTTTCAAGTAATGATTCTGAAAACCACAGTGTTTTCTATTATTTTTTTTTAACTGAGATGCCCCCCTCCAACATCCACCTAATTTGGGAAAATGTACAAAATTAGAGGTTTTCCTTCCCCTCCAGTATCTCCCTTTTAATCAAAGACTTCCAGAGGTAACATGTGTTCTCTCTCAAAACTGTGAACTTTTGGTTGGGAAGTGAAAATTAAAGTGATTGAAAAATAGCAACAGAGGCTGAGTTGCAAATTTAGAGTAGAAACATCTGGAGATAGAACGCGCGCCTCTCGGGGGCTTCATCCTGGGGATGAAATAGCACCTCGTATTTATACATACTTCATCCTTCAAAGGGCGATTTCCCACACACTCTGACTCCATCTGCGTACCAAACAACAAATTAGGCTTGATCACTCTCAGTGAACAGAGGAGGACAGACATCTGGGCTGCCGGACAGGCAGAGCAGACTTCACCGAGGAGGTAGTATATTCTTTATCTTGTCAAAGTTGGTGCTCAGTGACATGTGTTAAGTGGATAATCATGATACACTCGCCCCAACAATGGCAAATAGAAAATTGGGCTCTTGGCTCCATAATCCATCCAGGGAACCACCAACCCCAGGTCCGTGGATGGACCTGTAAGAGAATGAGCTTGCTAGAGGGCGGTGACCCTTGCCTGTAATTCCAGCAGCTCAGGAGGCTGAGGCAGGAGGATTGCAAGTTCCAAGCCAGCCTCAGCAACTCAGTGAGGCGCTAAGCAACTCAGTGAGACCCTGTCTCTAAATGAAATATTAAAAAGGGCTGGGGGTGCGGCTCAGTGGTTAAGCATCCCTGGGTCCAATCCTGGTGAGAAAGGGCTGTCTATTAAGATATTTGAAATGGGACTCAGAGATCTTTCTGGTGTTGATTTGGTTTCTATGTACAAAGAGGATCCTTCTCAAGTTCGTCTGAGTTGAGTGTGACCTGCAATGAGAAGCCCTGCCGTTACACACACACGTCCCTAGTATTCCAACAGTTGACAAAGGTGTTCCAATGACCTGGCTTATCTCCTGTTACCCCTGTATGCTCACTTCCTTTGCCCTTACTGGGAGATGGTTATATTTATTCACTTGAATGCAATTCTCGGCCTCTTATGCCATATCTGCAATACGGTTCTCTGTCCACTCAGATTCCGGTTACTTCTGAATGACCGCTGCATGATGTGCCCCAGATTTGAGACCGACTCCTCTTACATGCCCCGAAACTCCAGCTCACCATGACCCTCTGCCACCTGTGCTGAGCTCGTTTGTGGACTTAGTAATTGTAGGGACAGACAATAAAGAAACATACAAAAATAGAGAACTTAAACGTATAAAAATTTGCTAAAACATTAGAAGTTAGTTTTGAGCACTGACTTTACAGGCTATTCGAGGAATTACTACCTTGATAGGGACCTTCATGATAAATAGAAAAATGATCACTATGTCTTTATGGCAACACTGATTCTTAAAGACACTCGATAATTGCAATGCATCACGATTTATGGTCGGTGAGAAACATTTCAGCACACCCGACGGGCAACGAGAATTTACCGTATTCAGGGGCATTGTGGATTGGCCTCCCTTGACGTGGGGAAGGCAGGCGGGTGGCTACAAAATATACCTTTGCACAGCTAACACGGAAATAAATGCTCAGTAGAGATTCACGTCATGTGTCCACTGGGGATAAAGAGAAAGAATTATTATTACAGAAGGCAGTGTCGTGAAGGAAAGATGAGAATCAGATACCTTCATAACTCTCTTGAGCTGGAAAGTAAATTATGACATGTTTTGTGCCAACATAAGCAAAGGTAAAAAAAAAAAAAAAATCTGGTCTTCGTTTTGCACCCAAGGAAGAGTCATGGACAAAATTCAGCCCATGATAGAAACATCGGCATTCTGCAAATGAACTTTAGGAGCAAGAGATTCAGGCTAGAGAGAAAAACTAAGAATAACTGGTCTAGTAGGTGTACAGAAAAAGAGATCAAAGGTGTGTGTGTGCGTGCATGTGTGTGTGTGTGTGTGTGTGTTGCAAACTTTTTTCCTAGGGCTTACCGAATTTTCAACAACTTAAAGTGGCTTCACTTTTTAAAAAAAAATGCTCCATCACTGTAATATTTTGAGATACAGAAGAGCACAGAGCAATTATATGGAAAGGCGTGAGTGTGTAACTCCCTTCCATTGATGTAGTCCTCAAAAGCTAAGTTAAGGCACAAGGAATGGGCTCAGAACGTGTCCCCAGATTATAGGGAACAGGTCTAAATCTCAAATGGACCTTTGACTACTATGCAGCCCTGGTTTAGCCCATGGACTTCTCTGAATTTCACAAATGTAGTTTTTAACAGCAGAGGCCCCAGCACTGGACCGCAGGGTCCTGTATTTGTTAGTCATTTGGGTCTCGGACTGGTCGCAGCTTCCCAAGGATCCCGGATTTATATAAGGGATGTTAGTGTCAGCTACCTGAGGCGGGTTGTGATGATGTTGAGTGAACCCACGTCGACAAATACCCTTCGATCATCTGTCACCGGCGCACAGAAGACACCCAGATGGATGTCAGAGTGGATGGAATTAAAGGGCATCTTTTCCTGACCTGGAATTTTGACATTGGCCCCTCCAAATTAAAATCAGCAGGAAGACATGCCTGCTTTCTAATCAGAGTGCTAGATCATTCCTGAAGGACTTACCCAGGGGCAACCCCAAAACAAACAGGATCTGGCACTAGTAGCAAAATGTCTGAGAGTGGCTTTGGTGGGGGTGGAAGGTCCTCACTGAGAGTCGTCAAGAAGTTCTGCCTTCATGGTCTCTCTCACCCTGGTTCCTAAACCATGGGTAGAGAGAGAATGTACCCTGCCTCAGATCAGAGACTCCAACGGCTTAAGGTCTAGACTCAGAATCTGCAAACTTGGATTCAAGTTGCAAAACGATCACAGTTTTTAGTGGGGGGCGGTGGTGCATGCCTGTTATCCTAGTGGGTCGGGAGGCTGAGGCAGGAGGACCGTGAGTTCAAAGCCAGCCTCAGCAACTTGCGGAGGCCCCGAGCCACTCGGTGAGACCCTGTCTCTACATAAAATACAAAATAGGGCTGGGGAGGTGGTTCAGTGGTCGAGTGCCCCCCCCCAAGTTCAATCCCTAGTACCCCCCCTACCCCCCCAAAAAAAAACTATCACATTTTTGCCTTTTAACATCTGTCTCTATAACAAGGGGCAAAATATTCACTTCTGAGCTTAGGTGTTCATCTGCTAAACAGTTTAAATAAAAGCGTTTTGCTACTGGTTTGATTTCCCCCTAATGCTTCCCTTGCTATCCATCTACCCCAGTTTTGCAATGCACGCCCCTTGGCCAATAAGAGAACTTGGAGGGGGAGGGGGAGAGCCAAGGAAGCGCCCAGGAAGACTTTCTCTTGGCTTCGGCTAGAGAAGAGCTTCCTCAACCTGCCTTCACCCTTCCACGCAGATTTAGTGAGTGCTGTCATCTCCAGACAGGGGGGCGGGGGGATAAAAGGAGGAGGACTCAACCCACCAGATGCTGAGAACGCGAAGTGCACCCCACCCTGCAAAGACCTCAGACCTGAGGAAGGCGGTGGGTTTATTTATGGCAGGAGGCGTTTCCCCCATAGAGAGACAAGCTCCCCTACCAGAGTCTGCACTCGGGATTCAGGAGTGAGGGGGAAGGTCTGGAGAATCCCCCAGATGATGCCCTAGAGGAGGAGACTAGACTGAATCAGGGTGAAAGGGGTCAGGGAGAGAATGGGAGAGTAATTGTCATCAGACAGCCCTTTAAGAAAGATGCCAGCTCAGTGGGACGGCGACACCCTGGTCTGACACTCCCTCCCGAGGCTCTGGGAGAGGATGACAGATTCTGCCTTCAAGTCACATTTCCATCACGTCGGTTTCTCTTTGCACCAGGGTGGCCAGGCTCTTGGTGACCTGGGTATTGCAGTCTAATGGGGAGAGTAAGAAAAACAGGACCCTGTCACAGCAAGGGTGAAGGACCCTCTGTCGAAGAGGAGAAAATACACAGGAAAAAGGACTTACACGGAAAGAAGGTCACCCTGGACCTCAGCGGGTGCTCCCCGTCAGTAAGGTCTCCCCAAGGTCACGGGGCATGGTGAGAGTCATCTGACTCAGCAGAGTGGACGGATTAGGGAATTAAGGATTTAAGAACCCAACCAAAATGAGAACAGGAAATAACATTTTCATCCATTAGCTGGATGCTGTAGTGCCTGCCCTGTAAGGCCAGGGACTCTGGAGGTTGAGGCAGGAGGATCCGAAGTTTTGAGGCCAGCCTTAGCAACTTAAGGAGACCCTATCTCAAATTAAGATAAAATAAAATAAAAAGGGCTGGGGTATAGCTCAGTGGTAAAGGACCATGGGGTTCAATCCCTGATATTATTATTATTATTATTATTATTATTATTATTATTATTATTATTTTGAGACAAGGTCTAAGTTGTTGAGTGCCTTGCTAAATTGCTGAGGCTGGCTTTGAACTTGCGATCCTCCTGCCTCAGCCTCCAGAGTTGCTGGGATGAAAGGCATGTGTCTCTCTCCTTTTTTTTTTTTAATTCATTCATTTATCCATCCAATCATGGGACAGAGAACTTTTTTTCTGGGTGCTACAGGAAACAGAAAAGGGGGAGGATCCATCCCTTGCCCTCAAGGATGATTTCAACTCAGACGAAGGAGACACACGCCAATATCACAGGCCACTCCAACTTTTGTACACAGTCTTCAACTGTTATTAAGAGTGTCAGAAGAAGAGGAGGAAGTGAGAAAAAGATGGCTTTTGAAGTTTCAATCAAATAGGCTACCCCCCACCAAAAACAGCATAGCATGAAACAGGTGCTGATTTGGGTACAAACAAGATCAAGGAACAGAAATGACATGCTGTAAAAGAAATGTGTTCCTTGAGGTCTTTATATGACCATTTTTCTGATGACTCTAGGTCCTCCTGAATATTTAGGCTGTCCTGCATTGTTTGTACTCCTTTTCTTCCTTGCTTCCAATTTGGAAAGCAGTTTGGAGATTCCTGGGAAAGCTGGGAATGGAACCACCATTTGACCCTGCTATTGCCCTTCTCGGACTATTCCCTGAAGACCTTAAAAGAGCATGCTACAGGGATACTGCCACATCGATGTTCATAGCAGCACAATTCACAATAGCTAGACTGTGGAACCAACCCAGATGCCCTTCAATAGATGAATGGATAAAACAAATGTGGCATCTATACACTATGGAGTACTATGCAGCAATAAAAAATGACAAAATCATAGAATTTGCAGGGAAATGGATGGCACTAGAGCAGATTATGATTAGTGAAGCTAGCCAATCCCTAAAAAACAAATACCAAATGTCTTCTTTGATATAATGAGAGCAACTATGAACAGAGCAGGGAGGAAGAGCAGGAAGAAAAGATTAACATTAAACAGAGACATGAGATGGGAGGGAAAGGGAGAGAAAAGGGAAATTGCATGGAAATGAAGGGAGACCCTCATTGCTATACAAAATTACATATAAGAGGTTGTGAGGGGAATGGGAAAATAAACAAGGAGAGAAATGAATTACAGTAGATGGGGTAGAGAGAGAAGTTGGGAGGGGAGGGGAGGGGGGATAGTAGGGGATAGGAAAGGTAGCAGAATACAACAGTTACTATTAGGGCATTATGTAAAATTGTGGATGTGTAACCGACGTGATTCTGCAATCTGAATTTGGGGTAAAATTGGGGGTTCATAACCCACTTCAATCTAATGTATGAAATATGATATGTCAAGAGCTTTGTAATGTTGTGAACAACCAATAAAAAAAAAAAGAAATGTGAACGAGGATTATTCAATCATTATGAGGATGCATTAAAAAAAAAACCAAAAAACTAGTAGCCCCATCTGAGTTTACTTTCGCTTATTCTAAAAAAAAAAAAAAAAAAAAATCTATGGTGACTTTTCGAGATAAGAAAATTACAAAACCACAAGAAAACACCTCCCACTTCATTTTTATGTAAAAGGAAATCTTGGGCAGCACAACATTGATTTCTTTGGACAAAAAGAGTCCAGGGATTTAAATCTCACCTTCCAAAGAGGATCAGCAAGTTAACATCTAGGTTGTGCCATCCAGTGCTACGGGAGCCTGCACGTCACCTCTGAGTTCCAGATGTGTCAGCAATGGCAAAGAGTGGGCATCTGCACAGGCACACCCCTTAGCGGAGAGGAAACCCCCCAGGACACCCCGGTAGCCCTCTGACCCAAACCACGGCCATGCGTACATCCTGAGTGCACCGTGACTCTCCAGGCAGATTCCCAGTCATGTTAGTTCTGTTTCTGCCATGCATCATTTTAGGAGAGCTGATATCTGTGCCTCTGCCCCCCTGTGCTGGGGAATCGGCTTAGCATGATCCTTCAGGATGAACAATCAGATGGAGAGACTCAGCAGCTTCGGAGCACAATCACCTTCAAGCCGTCGAGCCAATCAGACTTTTTTTCCCCCCCTAACCTAGCACAGGGTGAGACTCTCGCCTAACCTAGCACCCCGCAAGTCCTGTGCCCCTTCTTGATTCTCCATGCCTCCTCAGAGAAGCCTTTTCTAACCAACCATGACCTGGTGACTTTGCCTCCTAGATGCTGGGGAAGGATCCCTGTCCTTGAGCTAGATATGTCCGCTACCACTGAGCCACACCCACGGACCTCCCTTTCTCTTTGGATCCGTGCCCCATATTATCTTCATAGTCTTTTCTATCACCTGACACGATAATGCACATCATTCATATTTTGTCTCTGCGAGAATATGATCTTTGTGAGGTAGGGGTTTTTATCCATTTTATTCACAGGATTTCACCAAAGGCATGGGAGGAAGTCTAACTGCGTGCTTGAAAAAATACTTAGGAAAACTTAAAAGGAACATGTGACTATACACAAAATGCTATGACAACCAAGGAAAGATGAATCATCTATAGGATTATAAAATATAAAGGGGTTGCAACTCTTTTAGAAGACACTAAAACAGGTTTTCCTGAGAAAATGGTAATTGGAACTTAATTGCACTTATTGGTTTATCACTATGTAAATCAATTTAGTTCTCCCTCGTGTACAGAAATAACAAAGAATAATTTGAAACAAAAAAAAAAACAACAATAAATTAACTTAAACACAAATTCAGCTGGTTAGTAAAATTCAAATTGTTTAACTAACTGGGCACAGTGGCTCGCACCTGTCATCCCAGCGGCTCCGGAGGCTGAGGCAGGAGGATTGCAAGCTCAAAGCCAGCCTCAGCAACTTAGGGAGGCTTCTAAGCAACTTAGCAAGATTCTGTCTCTAAATAAAAATAAATAAAAAGGGCTGGGGACGTGGCTCAGTGTTTAAGTACCCCTGGGTTCCATCCCCAGTAAGGAAAGAAAAAAAAACTGTTTAACTCAACGAACAGAAAAAGAGAAATAGAGCCTGTGTGCAGGATGTGCGGTCAGTGCTCCCCACCCCTTTCACCGATGGACTGGCCTAGGCTTCAGACAGGTCCACCCGCAGTTCAGGGACACCCTGGGTGAAAAGGTTAGGTGGACCTGGAAATGCAGATTTAAAAGCTGAGCTCCCTCCTTCCAGGCTGAAGGGCTCTAACAAAATCTCTAAGTCCTATTCTTCCTTCTTATGGCCCAGGTGGGATTTTCCATGACTGGAACTCTTTGGTATAAAAAGCCAAATGGATGGTGAGTCACAGAACAGAGTGGGAAGAAAGATATCTGTCCTGCCAGGGACCAGAGGTCCTGCCTGGGGAAGGAGACCACGGTCTCCATTCCCTGCTCTGTACTGGGCGGGCCACCAGGAACCGGAATGGAGCCAGTCCATCCATTCTACAGCAGGGACAGGTTATTTCCTGCCCACTCTTCTAGGGTCTCCCTCTCAGTCCTCTGTTACAAAAGCCTCCTAAGCAAATTATTTTTCCGAAATAAGTTATGAATGTTATGTAGATCACTTCTCCTAAGTAAATTATCAAGAAGGATTCAAAGGGGCTTTTCCCCCTTTAACACACCTGGTCAGAGATAAAGGGCGGACCTCCAGATGGGAATACAACTTCAAGAAACTGCACCCTCCTTTACCAGTTCAGAGTGCTTGCTAACTGCGGCTTCTCATCAGCTGCATCCGACATCGGCTAGAAGTCAGTCACACCCAGGCACTCGCCCGTCACAGAAATAGTAGCCGAGCATCTATTTCCATTTGGATGTCGCTGTTTAAAGGATCCGAGAAGTTGAAGGTCCATGTCACGGAGTGACACTCACCGAGTGAAAGAGTCCCAAGGTCGTAAATCATAATGTGTTCCCTTTCTCAGAAAAATTCACAAAGCTCCTCATAGAAACCTTTTTATGGAAGAGGAAAAAGTAAATGATAAGATGACAATCATTCAGTACTTAAGTCGTGAATGATGAGAGAAAGAACACAAAGGGTCGGGTAATTGTGCTTCTGTGTGAAGAAATCTAGAAATCCAGAAAGATGCTTTGTACACAGATAATCCTCAGTATTAGCTAAAAACTGGATTCTTCTCGTCTCAAACTTACACAACCTAATTCATCTCTTGTGTCAGGTCAGCTTCAAACTTCAGGGTCCTCGAACAATTTATTTATTTATTTATTTATTTGGGTTATTTTCTTGCCATCTTACACCATTATGAAAAGCCAATTATTGGAGTAATCCTCTTCTTGATTCCACATTGGATTTAATGAAGGTATAATAAGACAGGAGGGGAAAAAAGTGATTAAAAGTGACAGGGTTGGTGGCACACCTGCAAACCTAATGAGGAGGCTGAGGCAGGAGGATCACTAGTTGGAGGCCAGCTTGGGCCACTCGGTGAGACCCTGTCTCCAAATAAAACATAAAAAGGGCTGGGATGAAGCTCAGTGGCTGAACACAGCTGGGTTCCACCCCCCAGTTCTGTGGAAGGAAGGAAGAAAGAGTGCAGGAAAAAAGGGAGAAAGACTCATTGAGGAACTGTACCTTTTCACAAGCAGTTGTGACTTCAGTTTATATTACACTCCTAAGTGATGGCACGCATTCCAACATGCATTTTAATTCTAATCAGATTTTGTTTCATACCTTGATAGATTTCCTCATAGCTCTTTAAACAGCATGGACATATTTGTCCTAGAATATCAGTTCTTGAAAAAAAGGACCACAGCAAGAGGAAAGTATACGCTGGTGAAGAGCCCAGTTCACAGGAATGTCAATCAGAGAAGAAGAGAAAGACTGTAAATCGTGTTTCTCTAAAGTTTGCATTTCAACAAAATCTCCCCTCATACCATGCTTTTCTTTAAGCCTCATGTCTCCCTCTTTTGCACACTTGCTGGTGATTTCTCCAGGGTGGCAATGTTCCCTGCCCCCCCCCCCACCCCCCAATAGTTCACAAATTTCCCCCATTTTCTCCAGGACCCTGAAGAAAGTCTCATGGAGAAGATGTGGCCAGAGGGCTCCCAAGCCCCTTCTTAGGGACCATTAGGACCAATTAGCCGCACGGCAGGGCTAAGTAATTCTCCCTTCCTGCACCTGCAGGAATCTACAGCTGAATCCAATGCAGGAATCAAAATTAAATTGGAACTGAAAATCTAGTCTAATACCTTGTTTATTACCTGCCACTCTCCAGAAGAGGATACGTTGAAAAAAGAGGCCCCCAAAGGTTATGCTTTATCACCAGTTTGTTAGACTATTTCTTCGGTGAACGAAGAGTCCCTTTGGGGGAAAGATAATATTGGGAAATATAGTTTTATTTCTCTTGGGTCCTACTGCAAGCAGAGCTGATTCAATCAGATCTCATGAACTGGAGAGGCTTAAATAAGAAGATTCCTTTCTTGAAAATGTTAGTTTTGGGAAATACACACACACACACACACACACATATTTTCACATTAGCACATATTAAATCCGTGCCTAATGGGATTCTTGGGATCCACGCTGAATTTATCCAAATGATCTTCCTTCTTTGACTTAGTAATTACAAAGTGTCTTCATTTCCAGTAACATTTGATAAACGAATTGAAGATGATCCAAGTGCGATGCATACTGACAGCCTATATCATAAGGGGCAGTTCAGGTCCCAAACCAATTATTAGCCAAGCACAGTCCCTTCACCTCCTTTCATATCTATTGAGCGAATAGTTGGATGATAGCAACATAAAAACAGGACATTTGCATCGGAGGTGGGCCGTCACCCCATCCTTTGGACCCACGTCTGTATTCTGCAATCCGCTCAGGTAGATGCATAAGGTGGGACCCTCACCCCAACCTGCGCAGACTTTAACTTAAACACGTCCAAAGTGAACTGAGCGACGGGAACACTGGAGAATCAGGAAGAGCTCCCAGATTTCCTGCTCACGGTATGTGTATAATGAAGACCCACCAGGGGACTCCATCTCACGCCACCAGAATTCCAAGGCGGGATGTCATTTTCAGGTACCATCCTTCAATTGTTCGGAAGTCTGTGTCAGTCCATCCCCTACTAAGTACCTTTGGCAACAGGAAACTGAAAGGGGTCTAACTGAATGCCAGGGACATCTCGGCCAATGTCATGTTCAGGGAAAGTCCAGAAAACCGCTTTTCAGGTTTGTAAAACCATCGTGCAATTGTTGTGGCTTCCTTGAGCTCACTATTCCTTATTCTGTGATCACGGCTTTTGACACTCTTAACGCTAAACCTAAGGGGGGTGGGGATTACTTCTAAAGATTTTTTTTTTTTTTTGAAGAAACATTCAGTAGCCCTGGTCAAGCCTGAGACTCTCCACGTCGAAGGAATGATCAGATGATGTGGCTATTTCTGGTGTAGAGTCCACCTTTCAGAACCCTAATGTCCTAAGAGCCCAATCAGTGGTTCCCTCGATTGACTGAAATTTCCTAGTAACAGGATGCACAGCAGATTTCCACTCTGTTCCCGGAAATTTTAAGCAAGCCTTCAAGATATACGCTGCTGTAAGAAACACCTCGAGTCAATCACAGATGGTGCTCTAGGGACCGTGTGACCCTTGTGACAGTTTCCCCTGTACGGTCCCCTTGCTGGCTCAGTGTCCCATCTGGGCTAGTGGCTTCTCTCTAGAAGGTGGGACTGAAGATACTACTCTGTCCTCTCCGTGAACTTGAGAAACACCTGCTGCAGGAGCTCATCAAATCAGCCCGTCACAACTGTCTGCATTTTGTCATTTGAACACCCTCCCCGGCTGAGGACAGGACTGCAGACCTGGGTCTGCAGTCTCAGCCAGCCAGGGCTGAACTTGCGCTGAGCATCATCTGAAATACATGTTATTTACTGTATGGAGTTCTTATTTTCTGCCCATTATTCCTCATCCAGCAAAAAATGAAAGAAAAGGGTTTGTACCCTGCCACCAAATTCATAAACATACAAATACACAGACAAGAGCATAAACGAATAAATGATATTTTAAGATAAAAAGAATATCTTGACCATTTTGCCTCTCCAGACACCTTTAAATAAATGGTGAAAGAAATACAGGGAGAGAGAGAGAGAGCAGCTAAGAGAGGGGAGAAAGTGTTTGACCTTGTGAAGGTCAACATACAAAGAACTGCAAAGAAGAAGAATTCGTAAATAGAATATAGAGGAGGCAAAAAAAAAAATGCTGGGGTGAGGCAAATTAGCTGAAGCTGAAAATATTAAAAAAGTGCCTATTCTGACGCTGGAAATTGATCTATTCACACTCAGAGACTAAGGCAGAAAAAAACACACCAGTAGATCATGCCTGCCATTACCTCCAGACAGAGACCGACCCCAGCCCACCAGGTGTCTTCCAATACAAACCACATGAATCGGCAATGATGCTGATGATTACACTTTATGTGTCAAAGGTTCTCCAAGTATGTACTAGAAACCACCACCTGGATCTAATCTAAAAGATTATGATTTCCATTTTTAAAAAGCCTTCAGATCCAAGACCATAGATTTTTCTGTTTTTCTTTTGGTACCTGGTATTGGACCCAGGGGTGCTTAACCACGGAGCCACGTCCCCAGCCCCCTTTTTATATTTTTATTTAGAGACAGGGTCTCACTGAGTTGCTGAAAGATGATATATCATGAGCTCTGTAATGTTTTGAACAATCAATAATAAAAAAAAAGTTGCTGAGGCTGGCTTTGAACTCGAGATCCTCCTGCCTCAGCCTCCCAAGTAGTGTGGAGAGGGCCCAGATAACCACACATTTTAATCAGTACAGGGATGATCCTTATGCATAGGAAAAAAAATTTCAAAACCTTTCCTGTTAATCTTTTATTTATTTTTTTCTTTTTATAAATTGCATTTAAGTGGCCAGCCCTCTGGAACAAAATATATGGAGTCAGAAATCGGAGATTTGACTATTCGCAATGATATGCTTTAATTTCATAATCTGAGGAGCTTTACATAAAATGCCCAGTTACGGCAGTAAAAATATGTCAATCCTCATACTATGAAAAAAGGAGTTAGAATAACTGGGTCTTTTAATAGGCATTATTTTATGATACAATATTTTATTTTAAGGCACATTAATGGAGTAGATTCTTTTTTGTGGATTTTTTAATAGAATTTTTTTTCTTCTAAGACATATAGTTCTTGATATGTACCTCATTTTTCTTTTGCTCAAATGATTTTTAAGAGGGGGGAGAAACCATGAAATTGTCAATTAGACTGAACTCTCAGTGTCTCCCTCCCACCCCACCAGCCCCCCAGAACTGAGACTGAGGAATAATTCACAGTTCTGAAATGTGTCTGAGCACTTTGGCAATGAATAAGTTCCAATGGCTGGAAAAACAGGCAGAAAGCAGAGTTTGTAAAGCTCAAGATGCTGACCATCTAACATCACCAATCTGTCTCAAATGCTGTGTACCAGAAGCAAACGCTTTACTGTGCCCTGCTGGGGCATCTGCATAGATAACCTTCCTTCATTTAAAAGAGAAAGAGGGTGTCAATGGATATCGCTAACATTCTGTACTACTACAGAATTAAAAAAAGCACAGTTTAAGCCCAGCACGAGGATTGCAAATTTGAGAACAG
The DNA here is from genome assembly GCF_964194105.1 of Spermophilus citellus. Lineage (NCBI taxonomy): Eukaryota > Metazoa > Chordata > Mammalia > Rodentia > Sciuridae > Spermophilus > Spermophilus citellus. Next base: position 8,736,242 of record NC_138201.1, on the reverse strand, counting down.
CCTCACAACTAAGGCTCTAAGCAATCTATCAAGTTCCTGTCTCAATATAAAAAGTAAAAATAATGATAATAATAAAAGATCTGGGGGTGTGGCTTAGTGGTTAATTGCCCTGGGTTCAATCTCAAGTACAAAAAGAGAAAAAAAAGTCAATTTAACACGTTCTAGTTCACCACCCCACACTTCAACAAAGATCTCAAAAATTGTTCAGGCAATTCCGAAAGGAAGGGAAGGGTAGATCTAAGAAATATTCTCCATTTACGATTTTACTAGTTTATAATCATATTTACAAAGGGGAAAATATATGTAGATTAAAATCAAACACACCTGAGACATTTAATTAAAGACAGAGATTTTAGATGACTGTGAGAGGAGTGGGGGTATAGCTCAGTTGGTAGAGTGCCTGCCTTGCATACCCAAGGTCCTGGGTTCAATCCCCAGCACCACACCTACATATATCTTCACACAAATGACCTTGAGAGTGAATATATACATGTGTTCTATTATGTATATACAATGCTTATATATATATATAAAATTATATTTTGCAGTTAATATCCTCAACAAGTTCTGAGATCCTGAAGAATTCCTTTCTAATCCCCCTTGTCCAAAAAATCATACCACTGACCAATGGGCAGTTATTCTAGAAGGATTCAATAAGATAATACACAACTTCAAAAAACGCTAAGAGAAAATACCGTAACATCCTTCCCCTGAACAGGAATGATATTTCCTGTCTCACCTGAACAACAAGGTCCTACCTTAGGAGTCTAATAATTAGAGTCATCTTCTCGTCCTCCTATCCCACTCACCACCAGGTAGGGGGAAGAGGAGTACCCCAGGAGCTGATGTGTGAGATGATGGGAGAACTTTCCGAGGTGGAAGGGTTACCATTATGAGAGCCTTGGACCTCATCCTTGTATCAACCAACTGACACTCATACTGACTGGTTGGTCACTGTGGGTCGGGAGGGTGTGGTAGAAGGACATAGGTGGGGTTTGTTTTGTCCCTCTAAAGGGAGTTCTCTCTGCTTGCTGGTGACCATGTCCTGAGCTGCCCTTCTACCATGATGTTCTACTCACCTTGGACCCAGAGCTATGGAGTGGGCCAACCACGGACTGAACCTCGGAAGCTCTTTACCCAGATAAACCTTGCCTTCTCTAATCACTCTCTTCAGGTTTTCGGGTCACAGCAACCCAGCTGACCCAAACACCACCTTTGCCATCTTGTTCCGTTATCCCTGGGAGAGATTCCTGTGTACCTCTTGCTTAGGTACTTCCTGTGTCTCCAGCAAAGATGGACTTGGAAACCATGTTTTATGGAATCTGTGACTTCATCATCCTGAACTGAGCTTCCGCCTGCCTCGTAACGGGCGTGCACTCAATCAAATGCTGGTTGAATGAATAATTGTTGAGATATTCAGCTGCACATACTGGCCAAAGGAAGCCGTCATCATCGGCTGCCCCTCCCTACAGCTCTTTCTCGAAGACATTCAATTCCATTCAATTCAAACTAATTCAATTCAACCTGACTCAATAGACATGAACTAAGGGGCTAGCCTTTGCCTGAAATAGAGATATAAACGGCTTTTTGACCTGCATAGTCTCTTCAATGGCTTTAACTCTTTACTTTGTCAATAAAAGGCATAGCTTAGGTTGGCCAGCAAAATTAATTACAAGGCAGAGGAAATCAGAGTTGCATTCCAGCTTTGGTGAGAAGAAAATAAGAGACAATAGGTATAGTTTTCCCCAGAATTTCTTAGAGATTAAATATAAGCGTATATTTATGTGGTTTTTTAAATATAACCTTTATTCTTAAGCTCTACGAAGAGGGATTTCAGATGTACCTCACGGGCAATCTTTTTTCTCATCTCCATCTATAATAGGTACAGTATAGCCTCAGGGTTCCTGGGGAGAGCTGACGTCACTCTTGTTGGGGGGAAGAGGACCCCTATTGGAGACAGGCTGCCAGTAACACTATTCCTGATTCTATGTCGCTGTATATTTATTTGCATGTAAGTTTTTCAGCATCCGTCTTGCTGAACTGGAAACTGATTGATGGGACACCCGGTCATGGAGGATATTCAGGAAGTCCCCTTTTGTGTTAAGCTCTTTGACTTACATGATTTGCCGAACTGGCTCAATTCTCACTTCACAGCTGTTGGAAAGGCAGACGAACCGATTTCATTGGGGATGGTGGGAGAAAAGCTCTACCCTGAGGTTCTAGAGAGAGTTAGTCTCCCCTGCCTTAGGGTTTCAGGGAGCGCCATATAAAATATGGGCTGGCTTTAAATACTTCCCACTGCCAAGATTTCTTGAGTGTCAAGAGGAATTTCATTTAGAACACGGCGGGCATGAACTAGAAGCTTACATGGGGGAGAAGAAGAGTGGTCCCCCCAAATAGATTCAGGTCGGCTTTGTGGGGAAAATGGATAATAGGCCTTCGGGTCCTTTGGAAAAACCAATCTCCAGTGGAAAACAAAGACCAACAACCAACAACTACGACTAGTGACACAGAATTCAGCTTCCACTTCAGTCCCCCCCCACCCCAAGAAGTGCAGGGCAGGAGGGGAGATGGTTTCATTAGATGTCCTTTAGGGTTTCTTCCACCCCTGTGATTCCATAATCCCAAGATAGATGGCCAGCAATAGAAATCACAAAGCAGACTCATCTTTCAGTGTCTCATGAAGGACTGTGCCTTCCATAGGTCCCCAAGTCCCCAAAGGGCTGCCCCACCTGGGGACAAAGATCCTGGTTCTATTGAAATTCTTCTCCCACCACAGGCACCTTGTTGAAGTCCTGTGATACTCCAAGATCTTTCCTAAATCAAGATTTCTGCACCACGTGGGCTTCTTTCTCAATTTCTGGCTTTTTGACATGCTGAAGGCTCAACTCAGAGAAACCTTCTCCGAACAGAGCAACTCAGGGAGACCCCTCTTCTCTATCTGAGCATCCCAGCCACCTGGATCACATGTAACGCAGGTTCAGGTGAAGTCTGGGTACAGCCCCCGCAAAAGCACCTGCTCCGTGACCCAAACCATGCCAGTAATGGCGATTTCAAGTTCAACTGGGCTGGGTCTGTGTCCATGAATCAGAAATGAACCAACGAAGAAATAATGCAGTCAAAAGTAGTTGGCTCATTGCTCCTGCAGTGAGAAGTACAGAAACCCATCCTCCTGGAGGGTTTGAGATTTGCAAAGCATTACAGATTATCTGTAGCCAATCCGATGCAGAAGATAATACAGTCTATCTGTTCAGATTTCCACTAAACTCACACCTACACAGACATAGACATTTTCAGTAATGTCTATGTCTCTGAGCTCAGGGTCAGGATGATTCTTTGCTCTCTGTTGCATTCCCAGTGACAAATGCTGAGCCTGACACACAGTTATATGTTCAATAAATACATGACGATTGGCTTAAGGACGATTGCTTCTGCCAGGTACCTGGCTTTGTTTCTTAAAGTCAGTTGCATATATCACACAACATCATTTCAATGAATCATCTGTAAAGTGTCGAAACGTGGAGATGTTCATATCAAAAATCCCCTTTTCTGTCTGGCACATTTTCCATTCTCTATAGAGGAAGAAATCCCTTCCCCAAACTTATTCTCTGCATTTCTATGCATACAAATATATATGAAGAATGCATGTTTTTTGGATATACTAAATATAAAGTGTCACAATATGCATTATTGTTCTACGTATTCCTTTTCTTGTGAGCACATACATCCATTTATATCCAATGTACCAGGTTGCCTCATCATTTTTATTGAGTTCCTAATATTCCATTGCAAGTTTGGACCCTAAGTTTCAGAAGCACCCCTCTATTGAAACTTAGATTTTTCATGATTTTCTTCCGTGACCAACAAAGCTGCAATGAGTATCACTGAGCCTATTTAATTTATACACATACTTAATGCTTCCAAAGGAAACAAACATGCCAAGCAAATTTTTTTTTTCTAAAGTTTGTACTGTAAGGTTGCACTGTATTCTGAATACACTGCTCAAATGATTTAAAAGATGAGCAAGTCCACATCAAGGTGATAAATTTAACATTATGATTTAACTTTTTTTTTTTTTTTTTTTTTGGTATTAGGGATTGGACCCAGGGCCACTTCACCGATGAGCCACATCCCCAGCCCTTTTTATCTTCTACTTTGAGAAAGGGTCTCACTAAGTTGCTGAGGCTGGCCTCGAACTTGTGATCCTCCTGCCCCAGCCTCTTGAGTTTTGGGATTACAGGCATGTGCCACTAAGCCCAGCTCCATTCCAATTATCATCAGGAAGTTGGAAAACCCACAAGCTCTTTAGACGAATCTGTAGTATAATTTGAGCACATCTGTCTCTGCAGCTTTTCTCTGTCCCATGAAACCTCAATCAAAAGAAATAAAAATGAAACATCAACACATGTAGGATAATGCAAATGTACTCGGCTTTTCCCAAAATCTGATTAGACTCTTCTCCCAGCACCACCGTTATGAGTAAACCATTACTAGACTTAATGCACCTCTAGTGGGCCAAGCTAATGGAACGAGTTCTGTTTTGTTTTTTAATTGGCTTGGAAAAAAACAAGAGAGCAGACAAACAAACAAAAATATACATTAATTTAAAAAATGGCTTTTTTTTTCGATTATGAGAAGCCTAGCAATTTCTTTTGCGAAAATTTTGACAGCATGCAAAAACCAAATGTTAAAAGACAAAAAGCATTCTTCTCAGGATCACGGAGAACAGTGTATCTGGCACTAATTGATAAGCATGCTCAACAGGCATTGTGAATGGCCTGAGTCCCCAGTAGGGGGTTTTATAATTGAAAGGACGTTTTTAAAAAGCCAAAAATGATTTGGGAGGAACCGGAAAAGCTGCTATATTTCAAATATCCTCATAACAATCTAATAATTATCTAAGTAATTAAAACTATTGCTTTGAGCCTGGGAGAATTTGGGGTACAGTGTGTGCTTGGTATGCATGCCCTCTTGGAACCAAAGCAAACATAAACAAAAAACGTAAATAAACAACAAAAAACCCCACTTTATACTTTAAATAGACAAATACTGGCTTTACAAGAGGGACCCAAAACACCATGTTAATTAACATGTATTAACACTAAATTAACATATTTTGGGGGGTCATGAATTGCAACGTGGTGCAACCCTAAAACTAATCCTGTTTATTAATCAACTAATTTATTTATTTATTAATCAACTAATCTATTTATCTATAAATAAAAATTTTTAATATTTAAATTAATTTATTTTTAAATATTTATATTTTTAAATAAAAATTTTATTTTTAAATATTTTTAAATAAAAAATTATTTTTAAATAAATAAATTTATTGATTTGTTTATTTCAAATTTATTTTTAAAAATAAATTTAAAATTTTATTTTAAAAATTTATTTATTTTTAATCAACTATTTTATTTATTCATTTTTAAATAAATAAAATTGTTTATTTTTATTAGTTATAGATGGACACGGTATCTTTATTTTATTTATTTATTTTTAAATCTTTATTTCATTTTTTTAATATTTATTTTTTAGGTATAGATGGACACAACACAATGCCTTTATTTTTTTTTTATGTGGTGCTGAGAATCGAACCCGGGTCCCGCCCATGCTAGGCGAGCGCTCTACCACTGAGTCACAACCCCAGCCCCTTTATTTGTTTATTCATATTTTTTTTCAAAAAAGATTACTTTTTTAGTTGTAGATAGACATGTATCTATTTTTTTTTTTCCTGTGATGCTGAAAATTGAACCCAGGGCCTCACACCTGCAAGGTGAGTGTTCTACCATGGAGCCCCGGCCCCAACTCTGTTAATTAATTTTGATGCAAAAAAAAAATAAATATTGCAAAGAGACATCATTTGCTAATAATAATAATAATAATAATAATAATAATAATAAAGAAAGAAAACAGGCTGGGATGTGGCTCAGTGGTGGAATGCCCCTGAGTTCAGTACCCAGTACCAAAAATAAGGACCAAAAAAAATAAATAAATAAAGTTTCCACTCTGTCATTCAGAAACCACTGACTTCTCGTCTCCGGCACCAAGAAACGCTCTGGATGAACACGATCAATGTTCGTGATGTGCGCTGAACTGACAGGTACCCAGAGTGGCAGCACAGGTTTGTGCATCTGAGCTTCCTATAATGAATAAATGGAGCGTGGGGTCCCCAGGCCGCTGCACCAGCCATAACTTTGCATTTGACACTTGACTGCTCTTAGGAGTCTTGTTGTCAAAACGCGTCCATTTGGAAAAAAACAAAAATTAGCGATAATGATAATAAAAAGGCAAAAACTTGGGAGGCTTTCCAGAGAGCAGGTCGACAAAAGCCTTCTCAGGAAACACCACGGACCGGGACTCCGATGCTTCGGAGGGGAATCAATTATTCATTCTAGGGCTGATGGCAGTTCGTGGCTGTGGGAGTGCATTCAAAGTTCACCCTGCTGAAGACAGGGGCATCTCCTGATAGGCTCAAGCACAAACCTGATGTGGGAAAAGAGAGAGCCTAGGATGCCAATCCTGCTTTGGCAGCTTGGTATGGAAATTGAGATTCGGCACTAGAAACCCAGGACGGGGTGGTAAAGAGGGATAAAAGAACAACAGAGCACTAACTCATTTCCAGGAACCGTTCTGCTCCAGGACCTGGGGGTCCCCCCACCCACCAGCATCCCACAGCAGAGTATCCTGGGAAACCATGTCACTCTGAGCCATGAGGATATGGAGAGGGCACATCGAGGTTCAGGAAGATGCTAAGATGCATTCCTGTGTCCCATGCAGATCAGAAATACCAACCAGCTACAGAGTTGGGAAACACCCAAGGAGCAACAGCTTCGAGAAAAGCAGCTCTAGGTACAAACACTTGATCCGATCCTTTGCTGAGGATCCTGACACAGGCTGTCAGGAATCCAAACAGACCCACAACGGCCAGTTGTTGATAGAAGATCAGTGGAAGGTGGCTTTGTTTTTCAGGGGCCATAAAAATGTCAGCATGTGTTTGCAGCTGGAGGCAGCTCTGGGTAAGGGATCTGATCCCTTACCAAGGGTGCCCTGAACTTTCACTGTTTCTAACTGGAAGTCATTTACAAAGTTCATCATGGCACTGGTATTAGAACCCAGGTGTGGAAAGAGAAGCAGCACACACGGGACTTCAAAATTAATTTGCATTCCCCCCAGGACCCTGCCCTGGGCGTGGCTACAACCCTTCCCAGATTTGGTTTAAGAGCCACCCAATGACATCTTGTGCTGCCATTTTTATTGGGTGGTGGGTGGGGGATACTGGGGATTGAACTCAGGGACACTCCATGGCTGAGCCACCTCCCCAGCCCTATTTTGTATTTTATTGAGAGACAGGGTCTCCCTGAGTGGCTGAGTGCCTCGCTTTTGCGGAGGCTGGCTTTGAACTGGTGATCCTCCTGCCTCAGCCTCCCGAGCCACTGGGAGGACAGGCGTGCGCTGCCTTTTTATTCGAATTTTAATTTCAGAGGATCAGAAAGTGGTCTGTAAAAGCTACGCAGTGGAAAATAAAATGCAGCACACCACGTTCAGATCTCACATTTTACAGCAGTATCCAAAAGGAAGGGAGGAGCCCAGGGCTCCCGGGCTCTGCCTTGCCTGCAGGCTGTTGAGGGCAGAACCTAAACACTGCCTGACTCAAGTCTTCCACGGGGGAAAATGGCAATCATAGTGGCACTTCAAAAGGTGGCCCTGAGTCGGTCAGAGAGAGGTGGCACAGCACTAATAGGATGATGAGTCCTCAGTAGCAAGAGGACCTGCAGTCTCAGTGTGGAGTCTATCCTTGATGCAGGGAGGTCGGCTTTGGAGGGCACCAAAGCCATTCGTAGGAATGCCCGCTGGGAGAGCAGGCGCGGCTCACCAGGCCATCCCAGGGGAGGGGAGAGGGCGGGGCTGCTCTACAATGTGAGCCAAGCACCTGGGCTGAGCTCTGCAAACTGCTCAGGACAGCTTTAACCCTGCCACCGAGTCAGGGGCATGTCTTAGTTTGAATTTTCCCAGGGCGGGGGGTGGAAAGAAACACGTGCACATTGAAAATAGGGTGCACACCTAGACCATTTAAAATGCGCCTGCCGAGTAGCGAACATTCAACTTCCTAAACCCCTAATAGTTCTTTGATCTTATACTCCTGGTCATCTTTTTTTTTTTTTTTTTTTTTTTTTTTTTAAATAAATGACAGTGGAATGCATTACAATTCTTACTACACGTATAGAGCACAGTTTTTCACATCTCTGTTTGTATATAAAGTATGTTGACACCAATTTGTGTCTTCATACCTGTACTTTGGATAATGATGTCCATCACATTCCACCATCCTTGCTAACCCCCTGCCCCCTCCCTGCCCCTCCCACCCCTCTGCCCTGTCTAGAGTTCATCTATTGCTCCCATGCTCCCCCTCCCTACCCCACTATGAGTCAGCCTCCTTATGTCGGAGAAAACATTTGGCATTTATGTTTTGGGAGATTGGCTCACTTCACTTAGCATTATCTTCTCTAACTCCAACCATTTACCTGCAAATGCCATGATTTTATTCTCTTTTATTGCTGAGTAATATTCCATTGTGTAGATATGCCACATTTTTTTTTATCCATTCATCCACTGAAGGGCATCTAGGTTGGCTCCACAGTTTAGCTATTGTGAATTGTGCTGCTATAAACATTGATGTGGCTGTGTCTCTGTAGTGTGCTGTTTTTAAGTCCTTTGGGTATAGACCGGGGAGTGGGATAGCTGGGTCAAATGGTGGTTCCATTCCCAGTTTTCCAAGGAATCTCCATACTGCTTTCCATATTGACTACACCCATCTGCAGTCCCACCAGCAACGTATGAGTGTGCCTTTTCCCCACATCCTCGCCAACACTTACTGTTGTTTGTCTTCATAATAGCTTCCTGGCTGTCTTTTGTTGAGGAAGATGGTCCTTTCCATTTTACTGAGGAGAAATCTCAGTCACAGAAGCGGACCTGAGATGCAGCTCATCCCAGTATCATAGGCAACACCACAGAAGTGAGGGGAGGATACAGTGGAGGGGAGGCTTAGGTCTGTAGAGGCCTGGGGCTCTTACAGAAAGAAGACCATGCCTGACTGATGAGTAGCTCTCTGGCTTGCGATTTCACCACTCTCTTCCAAGTCAGCTTTTGCCATTGTGATTCCACCCATCATGAGGCCCTCGCCGGGCCATGCAGAAGCAGGTGGCCTACTCTTAGACCTCCAGAACTCTGAGCTACCAAAACCTTTTTTTTTTCTTTATAAATTACCCGGCCTCATGCATTTTAGTACAGCAATGCAACGTGGATTAATGCAACATCCATTACAGAACATCTGAAATATTCAAGTGGCCACTCTAGCAGGCAATCCTGCAGAGAAAACTGTGAAGTACAGGGTTATCCTACACAGCAGGCAAGAGAGTGGGGTGTTTATACATTGCTTGAGAGTTACTAGTTAAGGACGACTCCCAGAGGATGTCAGTTCTCTTCATTTGAAGCTCAACTTACACAAAGAAGTACTTCAAGGGAGGAGTCCTGAGGACCAGATCTTTAGGGAGGAGGAGTGAGTCATCTTCAAAAACACCATGAATGATCTGAGCAGACAGGCAGGGTACTGAGCACCAGCTAGAGGGGTCCAGACCTTGTCTGGTACTCTTCTTTTTTTTTGAGGGGGTGGGTACCAGGGATTGAACTCAGGGGCACTCGACCACTGAGCCACCTCCCCAGCCCTATTTTGTATTTTATTTAAAGACAGGCTCTCACTGAGGTGCTTAAGGCCTCGCTAAATTGCAGAGGCTGGCTTTGACCTCGAGATCCTCCTGCCTCAGCCTCCAGAGCCTCTGAGATTACAGGCGTGAGCCACTGTGCCCGGTCCTGCTGGTACTCTTATAGTGCACGAGGAACAAATTCCAGCAATCTCCCTACAACTCACCTCTAAGGCCACACTGTCTTTCAGAGGCCATGTGACCAGTGGTCCCGACTTCTGGTAGAATCCACAGCGGGGAACTATTCAACTTGTAACTAACAAAATGACATTCAGCAAGTACAGTCATCATGAAAATTCAGTGATCTGAAGCCACAGGGAAATAAATGTCTGAGCGGATGTGTGTGCGTATCTTTGGCTGCATGGGGGAGGAAGAAATAAATGGGCCCCCCAAACCTGTTTAGCTGCATGAGACTGCTTGTCTCAAGATGGGCTGGATTCATTGGGTCCAAGCAGACACTCGGTTATCTAAGTGCTTCCTCTACAGCATTTGCCTCCCCCTCATCCTCTGCCTGACACCGTATTATATGTGTTAGTGGAAGTTTTAAAAATCGGTCCAAAATCGCAGTTTGGATTTCTGCACAGAATGCTATTTGACACGTAAGTGCTTTATCTTTTCGTAGCAGACTTCTCTCTTTGCCGTGTTATATTATGTCATCCGTATGACATTTCATTGGAATGCCAGCAAAATTTTTTTTTTTAAATCGTTGAGGGACTTAAAGAGATCAGCGTATTCTGTCCCCTGCCTAGGAGCCAATAAATGTTCCATTCGGCTCCTGAGGATCTCCTGAGGTCCATCTCTACACCCCTGACCCCCGACTTTGTAGCCTATTTCAAATTCTTTTTATTAACTCTATTTATTCCCCAAGACTCTGAAATCTTAACGAACACCCAGAGAGCTCTGTTCCAGTGGAATCGAGATGGTATCTATTCAAGCTTTCCCCCTGTGAAATGTTCGGTACATGATTCACGTCAGGAGATTCTCTGTGGCAGGACTGATTATGTGCAATCATGGAACAATCGCTAGGGTTCAAAGCAGTTTATATCTCCTATGATGGGGGTGGGGTATCTGATTTCCAGAAATTATTTTTCAAAACGTGAACCACGTAAAATCATTTCACTTATCTGTCTGTTCATCTCCACCTGAACCCTGCAGCCAAACTGAGATCTATTGCCCCGTTGAGAACTTTTGGAACTTCTTTATCTTTGGGGGGGGGGCCTAGTGCCCTCATCTTGGTGGAAGATTCAAAGATCTCTCACTTCCTGGGACTTTGTAAACACTGTCCTACAAACATCAGGAGCTTTAAATCACGCCTCTTCTCCACAAAGCCAGCCAATGCCGGTTTAAAATGTTATTGATCACTCTTGTTGATGCAACGTCCCATCCATCATTTTGTGTGCTATTTCTTCTTTTTTTTTATTGTTGGTCGTTCAAAACATTACATAGTTCTTAATATATCATATTTCACAGTTTGATTCAAGTGGGCTATTTCTTCTTAATATAGTCCTTCCTGACTTTTAAATGTAAGAAACGCTGAATGATTTCCTTTTGCACTAAAAGCTAGAGGTGCTGTACAAAGGCGATCTCTTTTTACTGATTCTTATTTTAGCTTTATCAACAGTTAATAAAGACACAAATGCAATGGCCAAGTTACAGCCTCATGCTGACACTGGACTCTATCAACCAGGATATAGCAGGCCAGCAACGGAATATTGGCTAAAGGGCTCAATTCTACTGGAGCTCCTGGTTTTATACTCCTTTCAGTACCCGGGCTGTAAGCAGTTTTGCTTTGTAAACCAGTTTTAGCATTTATAAAGATCATTTTACAGAGGCAATTTAGCCTCTTTTTTTATGTAGGATGACTTTTTTTTTTCTTTCTAAAGAGACATTATCTCAGAGAGCTGTAGGTTCACAGTAATAGTGAGAAGATACAAGTATTTCCTGGGGACCCTCTGCTCCCAGAAAAGAATGCACTCTCCCATTATCAAATGCCCCACAGGCGGCTCATTGGTTAAAATCTGTGAATGCACGCTAATAGACCACTATTACCTAAAGTGCACAGTTTATAGTAGTGTTCCCTCCTGGTAGTGTCCACCACACGGGTGTAGACTAATGCATGATGACATGTACCTACCCCTATAATATCACCCAGTATTTTACTGCCCTGAAAATCCTCTGTGATGCCCCGTGTTGATCCCTCTGCCCTTCCCTGAAACATGTAGTAATCACTGACTTTTTACTGTGTCCATAGTTTTTCCTTTTCTGGAATTTCATGTCATTGGAATCTTACAGTATAAAGCCAGCCTTTACAAGTTAACTTCTTAGCAATATGCATATCAGTTCTCTCTGCATCTTTTCTTATGTGGAGAGCTCATTTCTTTTTTAACCACCAAATAATATTCCACTATCTGGGTGTACCACAGTATATTTACCCAACACCCATTAAAGAACATCTTTGTTGCTTTCAAGTTTGGACGACTATATACGAATGAAGCTGCTGTAATCATTTATGTGTGGATTTCTGTGCAAACATACTTTTCCTCTTCTCTGGATGAATACCAAAGAGCATATAATGGATGGATTATATGGTAAACTGATGTTTAGTTTTGCAAGCTCTTTTGTAGTTTTTTTTTTTTTTTTTTTTTTTACAACTTCTTCCAAGAGTCTGTGGGCAGGTTATAGGAACAGCCAGACCCTAGGGTGAAGGAAATTAAAAAAAAAAAAAAAGGCTCAATGCCAACTCAGTATCTCTGAATCCACAGGTTGATGGGGACAATGGGATGCCGGTTAGTTTCAGAAACCACGTCGATGTCATGAATGGTTGGTTTGCAACAGAGAGCGGGGTGCAGGAGATTGAACTGGACTCTTCCTCAATACGCCACCACCTGCTACCTGATACAGGTCAGTTACTGTTGGAAAGCCTCCACATTTTTAAACTTGAATGCTGGTAAGAAGGAGGAGGGGCAGAAATGGGAGCGTGTGGATTAGAAAAAGCCCCTGTGCTTCCTTCTGCAGGTACGTACCTGCAGGGAGGGGAAGGTGAGTCCGGAGGTGAACTTCACAAAGCTCTTATTTGCAATCCACCCCCAGCCTTCAAATTGGGGAGGTTACTTACCAGCTCTGAGGCACCTGAAGGAAGCAAACCTTGTGCAGGTAAAAGCCCCTCGATTTTCCTTAGACAACAAATCACACGGGTTTTCACAAGCAAGAGGGGCAACCAGAATTTAGATATGAAGCACAAAGGTTTGGCCAATGTCATTCCCTCTCAGGGAGAATCACAGTCCAGCCGGGGGGCAGTCTCTACCTTGCTGGGTCCATTTGCTGACCTCAAACTGGTAGCATCATCTACCAGTTGGTATTTCTGTATATTCAAAATCACATTTTTATATGTCGTATAAGGCAGATATGTGCATCCGCTCCAATTTAAATATGAATAACTGATGGCATAGATCAATTAAGTAAATTTCCCAAGTTCCCCAAAGTTATTGGGAAAAAAAATGTAATCAGGCTTAAAAACATAAAGTGGCACCATCTACAAACCCTCAAATTTCATTATTCTGCTCTTTTTGGAGGGAGAGGTGTTCCATGAGACTGTAAGGTCATTGTGAGAGCATCGGCCATAGCTGATCAAAAGTTTTCCTTCATTGCAGAAAACCATGCTTCAGAATTAGAATTTCCAACACCAAAGTCTAATGTGAGCGTAGGTTTAATCACTTTCTATTTTGGGAACTCAAGAACACCACTAATATATATTTCTGTTTAATATGTATTTTTGCCTAATATATATTTATGCTTTTCTGCTTATGAATAGGACACAACCTCTCAGATATCATATATGACTCCTGCAAACCCCAAAGCATGCAATCTATGGCTTTTCAATGGTTAAATGATTGACTAAATATTTCTCAGGCCACTTATCTTATATGGGAATCAACCAAGTAGTTACTGATAGGTGAACAACAATTTTAACTCCACATATGGTGTTTCAAGGGCTTATCCTGTAGGACAAGAGGACCCTGTAACCTCGAACTCTAATGAGAGAGTGCCAACCTAAATTAAAAACCAAATTTCAAAGAGGAAGTGAGAATAAATAAGGCCCATAACATTGGCACAGAAACGGACAGTCTTGGTGCTCAAAAAGTTTATAAACCCATACCAATCATTTTATTAATAAAGGGAGAAAGGAACAAAATTGAATTAAGGAGGAAAAGGCGAGAGAAATCCGCAGACCATCAAAGCCAAGCCCTGGGTCACAAAGACGTGTTTACCAAGCAAAAAGCACGTCTCTTCTCAAACTCACCATGCAACCAAAAAATAATGAGATCTGCTTCACCTATTTTCATTTTTCTTATCAAACAACCCCTCACATGCCTGTCCTTGAACCCGTTATGACTTTGTAAAGGCCCCCCGATCATTTCCCACACCTGGTTAAGTCTCAAGGAACTGTGTGCACTGTTAGGAAGCTGATCCATGAACTGCGATTCTAGAACATTCCTATAGAGGAGGCGGCTCTGGCTCTGGCTATAATGGTCTTCTTACACACAAAGTGCAGGTTGGACGGAGGTAAAGCATGATGAGATCTTCAGGGAACCAGCACAATCAATCCCTTCACAAAACACAGTGGCTCTTGTAAAGAATATTCATGCTGAGAAGGTGGTGGACAGGGGCCAGGCAACCCAGAGGTGGCTTAGCCGTAATGCCACACAGAGGTGCACAGTCCACCGATGATGGATCAGTACATGGTATTCCTGGAAGGCCCTGAGAAATCAGGAACACCTGGTCACAGGAAAAAATATATATAGTGGTGTTCCTGAGTTCCCCAAATAGCAAGTGATTAAACCTACGATTGCATTAGACTCCAGGGTTGGAAATTCTAATCAGGCCAAGAGGAAACCGCTTCTCAATTCTGAAATATCGAAAGAGTTTCCAACAAAGTTCATTCCATTTTTATCATTGTCCCTTACCTATGTGCCTTTCTTTTCATGCAAAATCATCTGCTGGTTTAATTTAGGATTCCTGAACCTACATTCATGACCATAGTTGATCTGAAATGTTCCTTTGGGTGCGATTATGGGTAGATCTTTGGATTGATATAACCATGGCTTGAAGATTTCCTTCTCTTTCCATACTCTAAAAAAAAAAATTTAAATAAAAAAAAATTCTTCTTTGAAGGTCTAGCTGTGATAATTCTGGAGAAAGCGTCTTTGAAAATGCTATTGATTTGTCCTGCAGTTAATAGTTTGTTTAGGGTTTCCGATGAGTTGCTTGTAAGCATATTCTTTTATTTCCGATGACACCAATAGTTCATGATGACTATAGAAATTCAGTGATTACACACAAAAGTAAATTTGATCCCTTGAATTCTCAGCCAAAATTAATCATCACTGAATTCTTAAAAATGATGTTATATGCATATATAAATATACCAAAAGGAAATTCCCCTTTATGGTTTAAGTAAAAAAATAAATAAATAAAATATAAATAAGCAGCAGAAGGAAATCTACCAGACTAGAGATAGGAGAAGGGGCGGGGGTGGGTGGATGGGAGGGAAATGGGGGATCATGAACTGAAACTGATTCCCATGCATGTCTGAGCTTGTCAGGATGAACCCAACTTCTGTGTAGAACCATAAAGCTCTGATAAGAATAAAAGAGATTTTAGCGAGAACCGTTTTATATATTTCTTAAATGCACGGATGTGCATTTGCTTTTGTTCATATTCTTATAAAATATTCTTTTTTTAGGGGTTGTTGCTACAGTTCAATGGTAGAGTGTTTGCCTAGCAAGAGAGGACCCAAGGTGGATCCCAGCAACACCAGAAATTAAAAATAGCCATTTGATTTCATGGCCTTCTTAGGCTAGTAGGCTCATTTAATTTTTTGAGACATATTTACAGACAGAGGACCTACTAACTGCAGGGCATCATGCTAGGTGGTTTAGAAGAAGCAAAGTAAAAACTAAATTGTGCCTTCCCCTGCCCCCACCAAAGGTAGGTTGAAAGACCTACGTAAATAATTCAAGGAACAATTCTGGTATATAGAAGGGGGGACCTTTGGCAACCACCAGCCACCTGACGTTGTTAGAAGACACTGGAATCCCTCAGGTCAGAAAGAATCAGGTCCCAGCCATATCTCACACCATTCATCACTCATACGCTATAGGAACTGTGCCTAATGGTTACGCGGAGAGAGAAACTGAAGTCTGTAACATTCTTAGTATCCAACTAATGGCATCGATACAGACGCTGGATGCTAATACAGAGACTTTGCTAAACACTTACTTGTTAGCAACAGACACGAAACGTGTACGTGGAAAAGAAATCCACTCTCTCATAGCCATCCATGTTAGAGAAAAATAATTTTAACTTATTATTTTACAGTCAGCGCTTTATATGGAAATCTTTTCAGAATGAGAAAATAGTAAGGCAATTTTAATTTTCAAATTTGAATAATTTGGGATGATGCATCTACGTGTCCGACAATTAGATGATTATCTTTTTCTTTTCACTCTCAATGTACTCTCCTGGTATCCAAAGGTTTAGTGTTTACAAAGGAAGATTTGAGTTTTCTTTTGTTATTTTTAGATACGATATCTGAATTCTGAAAAATAGGTGTTGAGGACGATTCCATCAAGAACAATGTAATGTGTACTAGAGCATCTCATTATTTACAGTCAAGAAGCAATCTCTTGCTGGGCACGGTGGTGCACACCTGTAATCTCGGCAGCTTGGGAGGCTGAGACAGGAGGATTGTGAGTTCAAAGCCAGCCTCAGCAAAAAGTGAGGACCTAAGCAACTCAGTGAGACCCTGTCTCTAAATAAAATACAAAATAGGGCTGGGGATGGGACTCAGTGGTTGAGTGACCCTGAGTTCAATCCCTGGTACCCCTTTCCCCCCAAAAAAGAAGCAATCTCTAATTGACATAGTGCATCTTTAATAGCTATCATATGTGTGATCACATAGAATTGCAAACTTTTTTTGAATAAAAATGACTTGCAAATTTTCAACAGCTAAAATTTATGGATCGCTTACTAACTACTCTAAGGTAGAGTCCATTGGCAAAACCCCGACTGGAAGTAAGTTCTCATATCATCTTTTTTATAAATGATTTTATAAACGAACAAAGACACACCCAGAGAATTTAAGTAAATTGCTTCACGTTGCACAATATAGAGTATCTTTAACTTCAGACAATCTGATCAGAACTTTTTATCCTAACTAGTGTGCACTACTACTCTGCATGTTCAATGACAAAGGTGCATACATGTGGTACACAAAACACACTGAAGAGCCAGTTACCAAGGCATCATAAGTTATTTAATAGTGAATATACTTGTGCTAAATGTTGCTGTACAGTGATGAGCACGCAGAAGGTCCATGACTCAGACATCAAACTCTCTTTTCTGGACACGGGTATCAGTTGCATAAGCGCCGACTTCATAATACAACATGAAAATTGCAAACACGTGTAAGTATGCCGGGTACAATCATCTAAACCTGGGACTTGAAAATGTTCTATATTAATATCCTACCTTCTCCACAGCAAATGAATGGATTAGGATTTTCTTAATTAGATTACAGTTACTTTGATGGGTTGTATTCATAGCTCAGTATTTTTGAAGAATGCTAGCGTGGCGGCATGTGCCTGAAATCCCAGCAACTCAGGAGGCTGAAGCAGGAGGATCGCGAGTTCAAAGCCAGCCTCAGCAATTTAGTGAGGTCCTCAGCAACTTAGCAAGACCCTGTCTCAAAATTAAAAATAAAAATGATTGGGGATGGAGCTCAGGGGTAAAATACTCCTGGGTTCAATCCTTAGTGCTATATATATCTGTGTGTATACATATATACACATATGCATGTTTATATTCACATATATATGCATAATTTTTTTTTCCTGAAGGAATAAATATGCTTCATGCATATCAGTTGGTAAGATGATTAAATAACAACTACTGAAGAGACTGACTATTGTTTGAGCAGAGATTGTTTTCTATGTACGCCCAGTTGAAATACAGACCTTGCATTTCTCGTATACTGATGCTCACTGTTCACTCTGAACACACAAAGTTGCAAGCCACTAGAAAACTAACAAAGAGCCCTAAGAAGAGTACTGACACTTTCATATAAAAATCAGTGAAAGTAACATTAGTTTCGCTTGATCAGGGATCCACAGTCGGGAAGGTGCATTGTGACCCTTTTGAATATGAAAATAGAAAGAGGTCATCTCTCCCCGATTCACAAGAATGAGTGGTTCTAGCCTTGGCTTTTGATATCTCAGTAAAGGACACACATTCTAAGCTAATAATGTCGCAAACGAGTCTGAGATTTGTTTTCCGTGTTGGTAGGCTCTTGAGAACCCTGGGAACCCAGCCACAATCCTCTATGGAGTATGATTTTGACCCTCAGCAATGAAAATGGGCTATATCATATACGAGGGTATGAATAGGAACAGAATAGGAAACTCACACTCTAAAAGACTTATCTTCAAATATCCTTTGAGAGGATAAAAAAAAAGGAGGATTGCCATTTTACAAGTGTCAAGAGAAGGGATTAATTTTATATCATTTTCTATCATTTCCTCTGCTGGATGTAGTGAAATTGGATGAATAGAAGGTCATTGTCTTTATTAATTTCAAGAGATTGTTAGAAGATGGGAATCTTTTGAACGGTTATGCCTCTGTAACAATCTTTATCTAAAAGCTGTAACTTCGGTAGAACACTCTGTTCTCCTCCAACTGTAAATGTTCTCAGAAGAATGAAGGAGAGACGGTGTATTATCCGATACCCAGTCCTTCAGGGTCTGGCCCCAAGGTTCAGAGAGGGTCTTTTGTCTCCTTATATTGGCAAAACTGCACTTAGTATAACATATTTGGAGACTTTATGAGCACCACTTCTTTTAAGTGCACATAATAGATATCATGACACAGGCTGGATTATGTGTTTGAGATTCATATTGAATTACAACCTCACCATTCTTGTCAAAATGAAATAAAAAAAAAGATTGAAACAGAATCCAAAAATATCGACCACCAAGTTACGAATTTATAGTG
This sequence comes from Spermophilus citellus, assembly GCF_964194105.1. NCBI lineage: Eukaryota > Metazoa > Chordata > Mammalia > Rodentia > Sciuridae > Spermophilus > Spermophilus citellus. The sequence continues at coordinate 8,717,433 of NC_138201.1, read as the reverse complement.
AAGCATTCATTCCTTACGTCTTTGAAATTTTTATATGCAACAATTACAGCAGGTTTTTTTTTTTTTTTAGAAGTGATCTGGAAATGAATCAGAACTTTAAAAAGCAATCGATTTTTTTTATTAAATGAAACCTGCAAGATAAGGATAGTTTCGTCATTCCCTTGGATTCATAGTGTTTTATAAGATGATTTCCAAAGCTCTTATTTGTTCCTCTTAAATTCTAGGTGTCTAAAAACAGCGACTACTCATCTTCCTATAATAAAATTTTAAGTTTGAAACATAATCTGAAGACAGGCAGGCAAATCTGACCTCCAAAGAGTCAGATTCTACCTTAGCTGAGGAGCAGATCTCTACCCGGAAAAAACTACCATTTCTGTGCAAAAATAAATTTTGCTTTTCTCTCTCTCTCTCTCTTTTTTTTTTCTTCTTTAATGGTCAATCTTGCTTCACTAAAAACACATGGTTATAAAGCTCTTTGCATTTTCTTTTCCTCCCTACATCCTGAACCAGCACAAATATAATGTGTACTGCTCAGAAAAGTGTCTTGATCATTCCATTTCCAAATGACAGTACTTCATTATGACTTGCAACAAAAAAAAGATGTCTACAACGTGTTTTATTTACTACCTGTACTTTGAACTTGCTTTGTGCACTTCTAAACAAGGAGAATGACTAGATGTTCCCAATAAGTTTGCCTCCTGTGTATGCAATACTGCTGAGTAAATAATGCCCGGGTAACAATGGCTGTCCCTGATAGTGTCATCTGAGTGGGGCTTTCCTTTATTTCATCCATTTCTTTCTGTCTGTCTCACGTGCATCAGTCAGATGTGATGTTGCAATATCACTTCCAAAGGCCCTTTTCAGATGACTGCCTGCTTATGAATTTTAATACAAAGTGTACAAAATGTTTCAGTTCACTACCTCCACTTTTATTATGCATTTTTAACCTCTTTCCTATCTAGAAACTAGAGATGATACAATTAGGACTCCTGATGGACAAGGTGGTGCACACCGGTAAACCCAGAGCCTCCTCCGGAGGCTGAGGCAGGAGGATGGTGAGTTCAAAGCCAGCCTCAGCAAAAGCGAGGCACTAAGCAACTCAGTGAGACCCTGTCTCTAAATAAAATACAAAATAGGGCTGGGGAGGTGGCTCAGTGGTTGAGTGCCCCTGAGTTCAATCCTTAGTAACCACCACCCCCTTCCAAAAAAAAAAAAAAAATTAGGACACCTTTGTCCAGTATATGCCCAGCATGCCCAGCATGGCAAATTTAAATAAAACCCAGGAAGCATCCAGGGTACTGGTAAGCTGATGTTTCTAGAACATTCTAACCAAACACCTTTTGCGACTTCTTTCCTCCTCCTCCTTCAACACAAGGAACAAGGATACTTTGTATTCAGAGGTGGGTTCATGTTCTAAGCACAATATTTCTCATTGGTTTTTAAAAGCTATTTACTTAGATTAGGCAGAGGGGAATGAAGAGAAGAGAAGGGGTAAGGGGATAAGAAGGACAGTAGAATGAATCGGACATTATTACCCTCTGGGCATATATGACTATGTGACCTGTGGGATTCTACATCATGTACAACCACAAAAACGAGAAGTCATACTCCATCTATGTATGATGTGTCAAAGTGCATTCTGCCGCCATGTATAGCTAATTAAAGCAAATGTTTAAAAATAGGCTAATTACAGAAAGTGTGCAAAAATACATTTTGAAGTGAACTTGGTAAAATAAACTCTGAAACTTCATATTTCAAACGTTATCAGACCTCAGGACATTCAGAAAACTGAGGCCTGGCCTCAGATTGACCCTAAGACACATATTTGGAGTCAGCTTGGGCAATTGAGTGAGATTGCTCCAAAAAGCTTCTAAAATCACTTCTAGCTCAAACCCACCATGACAGTGTCATCCGCCTACATTAAGTTTGACCGGATGGTGAAACTGTTTTTATTTAGTGCCAAGGGACTATATCTTTCTCACAGGGAGGAATTAGATGACATATATCCGTCAGTTATCAGGTCTGTTATTATGTCCCAAGTTTCCAAGGGGGTCACTGAAGGAAAATTCGGAAATGTCTGTCTTCACCATTGACGGAAATGAACCACATACAAAGGTAAAAGACTCTGAAGATGTCTTCATCTATGCTTCTCTTTATGTCATTAACCATGACTCTGTGGGTCCACGGGCAACTCCTTCCTGATGGCCCTCCATTATTAATCCACTGGCATGGATTTCCCCCAGAAGAGAATTATAAATTCTACCGCTTGCTACTTTTTTTTTTCCTAAAGTACATTTTCCTAATATTTAATTTATAAACCTTTCCCCAGATGCATTAGTAGTAACTGGCTGAAGGCGGCAGACAGATTTGCACCAGGAAAACCTCATGCCTACTGCTTACGGAGCGGCCTCATTAAAAAGGCGTCAAGAGAAAGAAAATAAAAACCAACCTTGGGAACCTTTTGTAAATTGGTCTCCAGGGATATGTAAGTCTCAAGATATCAATATAGAAATAACCCGCATCCAAACACCCTCTGGAACTGTTCACAAAATATCTACTTGGTGAAAGGCTGTTTGTAACTTAAGATCTTTGATACTTAAGACCAAAAAAAAAAAAAAGAGAGAGAGAAAATAAAATCATAAGAGCTACTTTATTTCAGCTCTTCTCTCCCTAAAACAGTATTTCTTGCAAAATCATCACTAACACCCTTTTGAACTACCAATCTGCTCAGAAATGTCATCATCGTAAATAGCTATGTCACAAATATTTATCACGCACATAGAAGGACAGAGTCATGCATTTGTGTTCTAGCGAGGGCAAAGTAGCCAACCGTGTTCATGTATGGCCACAGGAAGAATTTCATAAACTAAAGACGCATTTGACATTGTGACTGATCTTCTAATTTACTGATTTTTGAACTATCAGATTCTCGTAGAAAGTGAGATATTCCCTTCGAGAGAGGTGAGGTAATTTTCATGATTGCATCCGACATCAAATATGACATGTTGACTGATTTGCATAATGAATTTTCACAGAGGATACCATCTCTGCCTGTCCAAGAATCCAAAGTAGACTAACATACCCAATGACAGATAAGGGTGCAATTCCAAAAAAAAACCTTGGTTGAGCTGTGCAGAAGGGTTTGCAAACATACCCATTTATGTCAGTTTCTGAACAATGACACAAAAACTTTCTTTTATGCTCTGCTATAGGATACAACCTTGAATAAAAGTCACTCAACACAGTATATGTTAGAAAGACGAAAAAACATTTTACATATTTAAATTCTAGCATTTGCTTCATGCACAACCAAAAAATCCATGAACACTATCAGAGGCCCGGAGCTTTGGACTCAAATTAGTATTTCCTTATTCTTAGTTCACCTCCTGATATGAATTCATGTTTCCACCCACAAGTAACATGTATACAAATAAGACTCAGGTGGAAGTTTGGGCTTTATACCTCAGATATAGTTATACAAATATGTATATATGTGCATATTGGTCAGTTGACTCCATATAAATTTCTTATTGTTTTTAAACATTTCTCTTAGGAAAACATTCATGTTTAATGTAGTAAGTTTGTAAAATAAAAACAGAAAACAAATTTCACTTGCTATTCTATGTAGAAACCATCAGGCAGCATTTTCTAGTAACTTCTTGATTATTCACCTAATGACACATTAATAACATTCCAATGAAGATATCAGTGATCTTCTCAAAATCACTAGATATTAAATTATATTGTTAAATAATATTTGCATTTGCTACTTTGGAACATTATGTTGACAAAATATTTTCTTGATCATCTAAGTTGGGCAAGCACAGGCAATATTGCCTAAGAGCAGGTGATAATAAACTGAGATTCAAACAAACACTTGTATTAAACAGAAACAAAGGACCAACAGTATTTGATTCTAACTTAAATAAAACATCAAGAATAAGAAAATTCATAGAGACAGAGAGCAGATCAGAGGAGCTGGGGAGATCAGAGTTTATACTAATGAATGGTTCCAGAATTTCTGTCTGAGGGTGACAAGAACAAGTTGTGGACATACATAGAGACTCTGATGGCTGTCCAAACATAGTGAACATCACAAATACTGCTGAACTGTACACTGAAAATGGTTAAATGACAAATTTTATGCTATATATATATATATATATATATATATATATATATATACATATAAACATATATGTGTGTATGTATTTATATAAATATATATTTATTTTATCACAATTTTTAAAAGATGCATTAGCTGGACATGGGGTTGCACAAACTAACTGTAGACTCAAATATGCATTAGGTAGAGGTAGGAGCACCCCCCTGAGACAGATATTTGTAACCAACTTGGGGAATATAGCAAGAACCTGACCCTTAAAACATAAATAATCAAATGGAACAAAATTGATACATCGCATCGAAGCCAGGACCTAATTGAGACCTACTAATTCAATGAGAATTACATACACACACACACACACACACACACACACACACATATACATGTAAAATAAGATCAAGTTCATGAGTATGTATTCTACCAAAGCATCTAAAAAGGGTTTATTGCTATATCATATTGAAAATTCAGAGTAAGCCTGTAGCTACCAAGAATTAAAGAACCGGGGCTCCATAAAGTTAGGCAAACTTTTTTTTTATTACTCAAGGGCAGAATCACATCACTTCAAACTCATTGTTTCCGAATCTCTATTTCTAGGCTACTCTATAGGTAAATAAAAATAAGGCTTAGTAAGGTGAGGTGAGTTGTCCAATATTACAAAGCTCAATAGCGAGGGAATCAGAATTTCAAAAAAAAAATAGATTTCAAAATATACTGAAAAATAGTAAAGAGAATTCCCATATAATATGTTCTTCATCCAGCTCCCCTAAGGGTAACATCTTACATAACCAAAGTGCAATTATCAGAGCAAACTACACACTTTATTTGGATTTTACCAGGTCTTTTTACCAATGTGATTTCCCTGTTCCATGTTAAAAACATGAAGGTGACTGGTAAAATTTTAGAGCATCCTTCCGTTTTGGGTTTTGGCTGAGGTCATGCCATCTGGGGATGGGATGAAGGTTAAGTATTTTTCACTAGAATATCAGAGAACAGATGCCCTCTTCCAAGTGTATCATTAGATGGCAGATCTAAATTGACAATGTCAATATCTCCTCACTGGTGATATCAACCATCATGGTCCCTTGGTATCTTGTGGGCTTTCCAATATAAGTTAAAATTTCCCCATTAACAATGAATAAGTATTGGAAGAGAAAATAACTTTGAGAGTAAGAAAAGTTCATTTTTGTCCTCAAAAATGCCATCCACGACTTTTAGCACCCCCAACCTTGTCTGCAGTTATTATTACCATAGTTTTCTGATGATATTCTACTTCCTTTATTCTTTCTATATTAACTAATTATAATTTTTTCACGAGGAGTAGCTGTCCCTTCTCCCCCTGAGCCTATGCGTCTCTGTTTCTATCTAAATCTCCACCTGTCTATCTCTACCTATCTTTATCTCATGGTGGGCTTATGGATATTTCATTTTATATAATAAATACTGAATCAATTCCTTGCACATGTCTTTTAGTGTGTGTGTGTGTGTGTGTGTACCAGGGATTAAACTCAGGGGCACTGGACCACTGAGTCCCATCCCCAGCCCTATTTTGTATTTTATTGAGAGACAGGGTCTCACTGAGTTGCTCAGCACCTCACCTTTGCTGAGGCTGACTTTGAACTCATCATCCTCCTGCCTCAGCCTCCCAAGCCACTGGGATTAAAGGCGTGGGCCACCACACCTGGCAATGCACATGTCAAAAGACAAGTCCCCTTCCTTTGCCAACATACTTTTTGGTGTCAAAGATAACCCAAGTTCATTTCCTAATTTCTGTACTCCAGCCCTAGACTCAAAGAACATTTGGAGAATGGTATTTAGACACCAAGATGTGGGCACCTCGTGTGCTCAATGCTGACTGAGTGTCATCAATCATTAAGCCCCATGACAAACGAAATTTGTACGAAACTGACCAAGGGCCAGGCATCTGACCCAGATGTTGGCCCTTCCCTAAAGAAGTTCTTCCTGGGACCCCAAACCACTGGGATATGAAAGGGTGCACAAGACAGGAGGAAACGGAGGAAGAAAAAGTCCATTATATCAATAACTTAAACAGAAGACGGAATAAAATAAATGCTGATCATCTTTTATTAGGGTGAGGACTAGAAGATGTTCGTTAAGAGGAACACTGGGTGTATTGTAAATGACCTTTCTTGAGTATCTCAGAAAACCTTTCTCAGTGCCTCTGTTTCCTCCCCTGTAGAATAGGAAGGGTTATTTCCATTCCATAAGAATGCCCTGAGAGTCACCTAACTAACGTGAAAGCACTTTGTCAATTCTAAAATTCATGAGTCTCGGGTTAGAGGGCAGATCTAAAAATGTGCACAGCCACAAGATGCATGGCAGATTCCCGAAGCTGTCTCCTGCAGATTCCCATGCCCTGCCCGCTCCATCAAACTCCAGTCTAGAAGCTTCTGTGAGTGACTGAGCTGATGGGATGAAGGCTATTAATCAGATGAATTTAAAACAGAGAGATTGTTCTGGAGATGATCCGGTCAGCCCAATATAATCACATAAGCCCCTGAGAAGGAGAAGAGCTCTTTCCAGGTAGGTGGGGAACAAGGTGAAGTAGGAAAGAGGACAGAGTCATGGAGACCAGAGAGAAGTGTGGGGGGTGTGCTCACCAGGCACCCTTTCTGACCCTGAAGAAGGTCAGGAGTCAGGAAATGCTGCCCTCTAGCAGTTGAGGCTGACCTCCAGCTAACATGCAGCCAGACCTCCCCCCTACAGTCCTAGGGAGCTGAATGTCATCAACAGATCAATGACCCTGAAAATAGATTGTCCCCTGTGGTTCCTGGAGGAAAAAAAAAAATGCCTTCCACGGATTTTGCTTTGGGTTTGGTGAGCTGTCAGGCAGAGATCCATGCTGCGCTCACACTCCTACCCACGAAAATGGGGAGTTCATAAATGGGTGGGGTTTCAGTCCTCTGTGCTTTGGGTGAGTCATTCGATGTGCAATATAAAAGGGAAACTGGAGCCAGGTGCAGTGGCGCATGTCTGTAATCCCAGCAGCTCAGGAGGCTGAGGCGGGAGGATCACGAGTTCAAAGCCAGCCTCACCAAAAGCAAGGCGCTAAGCAACTCCGTGAGACCCTGTCTCTAAATAAAATACAAAACAGGGCTGGGGATGGGGCTCAGTGGTCAAGTGCCCCTGAAATCAATCCCTGGTAACCACCTCCCCCCAACAAAAAATGAAAACTGGAGGTGTCTGTACAATTACCATGATGTTGAGAAATGAAACATTTCTTTTTATGCTATGCATGTCAAGATATTGCCTTGTGAAGACTGGGGATATAGCTCAGCTTGTAGTGTGCTTGCCTTGCATGCATAAGGCCCTGGGTTCAAAAAATAAAATAAAATAATGGCTTGTTCTCAGTGACTATTGGGGACAGCAAAAATCAGAAGCATTCGATGTGAGAAAACAGAGAGAGTATGATATAGATAATCTGCTCTTAAAGAACCAACCATCTAATTCCATGGGTCTCTAATAGAGGTCCAACACCCACCCGGCCCCATTTCTTAAATAGCAGCATGATGACACAGGAGAAAAATTCTGGATTTAAAATTGAAAAGTTTTATGAAATCAGATCCAAGTAGCTATGATTTACCCACCAAGTAACCTTTATCATTTTAATACTTCTATGTCTGAATTTTCACACCTTTGAGTTTAAGCATTAGCTTATGTTGGTTTAAGCGAGTTGTTGTAAATGAAAGTTTTGTATGAATCAAAAACACATAAACAATGATCAGGCTGGGTTTCATTATTTGATGATTCTTAGAAACCAACTCCAATCATGGCTGGTCATCAGATAAGCCCCGACTGCTAATTTACCAGGACTGACCCCTGATTATTCAATGTTTGTCTTTTTCTCTGTTCTGCTACTTTGAGATTAACAGGAATACATTATGATGTGGTTTGAGGTTTAGAAGATGAGCAAGGACCGAGGAACAGAAAGATCCAGAATCACGGTCCAACATTCTCAATGTATCACAGCAGTAATGAGGAACTAAGGGGAAATATAAAAAAAGGGGGGCGGGAAAGATCATGACTATTGTCTGGAAATAGGGTCAATGCAGGTATAAATAGTTAATTTGAACTCGAACTTGAGCAGGGGAGCGCCCAACCTAGTGTGATTTATTAATGCCTTTTTATTGGGAGGGGGTTGAATTCAGGGGTACTTGAACCCTGAGCCACACCCCCAGCCCTATTTTGTATTTTATTTAGAGACAGGGTCTCATGGAGTTGCTTAGGGCCTGGCTCTTGCCGAGGCTGGCTCTGGATTCGCAGTCCTCCTGCCTCAGCCTCCCGAGCTGCTGGGAGGACAGGCGTGCACCATGGTGCAGAGCTTGATTTATGCCTTTTAAGAAGGGCAGATGACCCAGGAAGAGTGCCACCTGAAGGTATAAGCAGAGATCAGGGGGACAGATACCAAGGGACACCAGAGACCACCCGGAAAGCACCAGTAGTTCAGAGGAAAGCAAGACGCAGATTGTCCCACCACAGAAGCCCCAAAGCCTCCTGGGATCTCAGGTTTCTACCTTCCAGAAAGACCAAACAATAAATTCCTAGTCTATAAGTCACTGAGGATTCGAAGACCCCAGCACAGCATTCCCCTCCCCCACTCACAGGACAAGACCTGCAGGGAGCTGTGCCTTTGGGGACAACTTACCCTGCACAGGCTGTGACGGGCTTATCGATCTTTCCAAAATCCCAAAGGTGGCAGGGGTGTGGAAGGGGTCCTCTGTACCATATAAAAGAAGATCGTAGTTGCCATTGCTATATTTTATTTAAAAAAATAAAACAACTAGTGGGTATAAGGAATATTGAAGTCTTACTAAAAAAAAAAAAAATCAGAGGTGGAGGAAGAAAGATTTGAATCAGAAATTGCTAATTTTAACCTGTTTTCTTCTTTCCGGGAGCCAACCAGGTCAATTTTGGTTTGGCCCAGGGACCACATATTTATCGCTAAGCTCCTTTGGAAGAATCTGTCAAGCGGAAAATGGAAGGGCTTGTGTGTTGGGGACGTGATAAGAGGCCATTACATTTAGTTGGAAGGAAAATCTGGGGACAGAACCCTGAAAGAAGAACACAGTTATGATAGCCGCTTCCCTAAGCAGAATCCATTTGGTTTTCTTGATCAATCTGTCAAAGCAAACCTGCTTAAGCTTACTCACGGAAGGTTCCAGAAGGGCATATGTTACAGATCTCATCTCTGTTTTACTTGATGACAGTCCAGTAAATGTTCTCCGCCCCGAGGAGGAGATCCCTAACACATTTAAAAGGCCAGCCAACAGTCCACCCATGTGGCCAAAGTTGTGACCACCATCAAGTTTTGCAGACTCTTGGAAGAACCAACTGTTAGGAGTCCTAGAAACCGCAGATTTGGATTCTCCCGAGGACCACATCGAAGCTACAGGCATTGTTCACTCTGAATAAGAATTAAAGAATTCTTCTTCTTTTTTTTTTTTTTTGCTTGCCTCCTGTGTCCCTTGAATCACTCAGATTGTTCTCATCCATCAAGCCACTGGAGAAAGCTGGGAAAACCCAAATATCAGAAACCCACCATTATTTTACCCAAAGGGAAAAAAAAAAAATGTTTGAAGTTGCAAAATAATCAGCACGCACACAAAAGCAGGTTAAGGCAAAAACTCTCTTTGGTCATCTTAACTTCTGGGGTGATGCTCCAAAGTAGCCACGATAGTACATCATCTTGGATATCGGAGGGATTTCTGAATGTCAGCAGGGAGGACTTTATTGATTTGACTCCGAGGATATACGGCGTACTAAAAAAGGATATTATACAAGAAGTCAAGACACCTGGTTTCTGTCTCTGGATCCACATGGGGCTCCATGACCTTGAGAAGCCGTAAGGTGCACAACTCTCCACCAGTTTTTTTTTTTGTTGTTGTTTTTAAATAAAATATAGCAATGGCAACTGCTATCTTTTTTATATGAACAAAATTATCTCCAAGATCCATTTGCAACCTAGAAATCTGAGATCTGAAGCTTGTAATTAAGATACTCTGCAAAAATCGACTAAGAACTATTTATTGATGGTGGTTTTCGTCCAATTTGGAGAATAACCTAATTCTGCTGTGGGCAGATGGAAGTGAGATCCTTCCATTTCAGTATCTGGCATAGAAATCTGAAATGTAGAAAGAAGCACCAAATGAATTAAAATGGACTGCTTATTTATGATATGAAAAAAAAATATGTCCTACGATAATTTTTTGAAATATTCATACCTGTCCTGTAGAATCGTAATACAGAACCATAATTAAAATGAAATGCATAGTTTGATGCTTCCCCAAAGAGATTAATTCCACATGGAAGAGCCTCTGGTGGAAGGAGTTTGTATAGTCCCTTAGAAATTGAAAGCTGCAGGGGATGGGGGTGGAGTTTTTTTCTATTATACCCAGAAAAAGTTTCAATAACTTCCAGTTAGTCATTGGGAAACCTGAAATGAAAGCTACTGTAAAGTTAGCTTTTCTTTGCCTATAGACACAAAACCTCATAAAACATTTCATTTTCAAAACCACAGTGGCCAGGATTTTTTGCACCAACACCAAGAGCCACATAGAAAATATTAATATTTCTATTAATTCAGATTTCTATGAATCCTTTGGAAAGGAACATTACCTATAACTATGTCCACATTGTACCCTTGATTATTTTTTTTGAACTAGCTCTTAAAAACTTTGCTATCATATTTACTTCCTTTCCTAACTTCCATATAGAAATACACACCATCTGGTGGGATTGCCACACGTATATAATCCCAGCAAATCAGGAGGCTGAGGCAGGAGGGTCGTGAGTTCAAGCCCAGCCTCAGCAACTTTGCTAGACACTAAGCAACTTAGTGAGACCCTTTGTCTCTCAATAAAAATTTAAAAGGGAGGGGGAAGTGGCTCAGTGGTAAAGTACCCCTGGATTCAATCTCTAGTACTAAAAAAAGAAAAAAAAAAAAGAAAAGAAAAGAAATACAAACTTAAATACCAGGTGGCCAGGGAAATGGGTAAGTACCTGATACCAAAATGCTATAATAATAATGAAATTTAAGAAGAAAAGGCACACACAATACATAACAGAAGAAATTTTCAGAATAATACAGGAGTAAGTTTTTTGTTCAAAGTAGAAAAATATCATTTCTTGTTGGAGATCATCAGGAAAGTTACATAAAGAAGTTAAATATTAAAAGTGAAAAAGGGTTATATCACAAAAGGGAACATCTAAATGTTTGCATGGCTGATTTTTAACCTATAGAAGTCAGTTTTATAAATATTTCCTGGGGAAATCTGACCCCATAATTAGTCTCAGTTTGCCTGCCCACATTAAATTATATTACCTGATGCACACGATTACATTTCCCCCTGAAATAGTTCATAACTAATGAAATCACTCACATCGATTGATTCACCTGAAGAAAAATGAGGAGGTTACTTTTTTGCAAATCTATTTCCACCGCAGCACGATTATGTGGTGAGCAAGTCTGGAGGGAGACGATTTGCTTTTTACTCTTTATTGAAATGAAGATACCTTTAAATAGGATTCATGGTTCCTCTATTGAGAATCCATGTAACACACCAAGCCCGTTATCACTCCAATTTAGAATTAATTGATGCCATTTTCTTTTTTTTTTGGAAAAAGTATGAGCCCTTCAGGTACAATCAGTGAGTTGGGGTAATAGATTTATTGAGCGTTTACTATGTGGAAAGGCAAGTTCTAAATTTTTCATCTGCAATGTCTCACTCAGTTCTCATAATAATCTGGTGAGACAGGTAATATCAACCCATCTTCATATACAAATAGGGAGGAAACACAGGCTCCAAGAACGTAGATAACTAGTAGCAGTTAGAAGATGGCTTATTTTCAAAACTGCCTCTTTCCCACATGGGTCGAAAGGACATCATGGACCCTAAGATATCCCACATGAGAAAAAAATCGTAGAGTCCACGAGCAGAATTTGGGTTATGGCCATGAAAATTACAATGGTTCAGACTTAGGCGAAAGGAAGTGAGAGAAGACTCTAGATGGAACAGAAAGAAAGAAGATTGACATATTCCACCAGGGTTTCACGCAGTCAGTACTCAGAGGACCAACCCAGGGCACAGCAAGCCAAGGAAGAGACCCTGGAAAACCAACTTCCTTTTGATTCTTCATTTTTACCCCCAGTTCAATAGGTCCATCGTAGACGGATGTTCAAATGAGACTTAAGGATGCTTCCTGTATTTTGCCTTGTTCCGAAATGCCTGTAATCTATATGTGAATTTTTAACTCGTCATCTTTGGGCCAGCTGAAAACTTCAGATTCCTCAAATGCATCAACAACTGCCAAGGTCTAAGCCCCCCAATTCTCTATATGCATTGCAAATCCAAATACATCCTCTGAATCTCTGGTAGAGCTGAAGACAGAGGGTCACTCTGGGTTAGCAAAACCTCAGCAATGACAATGAGCCCATTTTGGGGGGATCGAGGGCAGATAAAAGCTCACGTCCAAGTGTTTGAGAGAAGAGTCAAAATACACTCCACATGGATAGCTCAGAAAGTGCACTTTGGAGATGTTTTAGTTATTTATAAAAAAAAAAAAAAAGTTCTTTTCTTAATATTAAACAAATACATAATTTTGGGCACAGTTAAGTTTCAGGTCCAAACCTGCACTTTATCTCATGAGTAGGCTATTTAACAAATTATTCCCAAACCTGTCCATAATAAACCTACTTCTGTCTACTTTTTCCTCCTTAATAACAATATCATGAATCAATCTTTCATAATGAAAGTCAGAAAAATATTACGTTTTTAAGGAAAGCTGTTGGCTAATCCTATCAATGGGCCTTAAGTAGAACCACATTAAACAGCAAAACAATTTCAAATAAAGACAATGATGATACATAGATGCCCCTCATTTTGCATATACAGAAGATTTAAGTAAAATAAGAAATGAAGGGTTTCACCCTAAAGATGTAAATTTATCTTTTTTTGTCGTTGTTTTAATGAGTCACATACTTACAGGGGATTGTCTCTTTCCCCCCAAAAACGTTTGAAAAGCATACTTAAAGTTTTCATGACTTTCAGTGCTTTGTGGTGCCTTTGAACGTCACAGCTTCACGTCTCTTCCAACGAAGTGAAAAATAAACATCTCTACTTTAACCACTTTACAGACTCGAAGCAAAATTTTAACTCATCAGTCTCTTTAAAACTGACTACACAGAGCACTTCCAAACTATTTTTATCTCGCAGGTAATTTTCATATATAACCATTTCGGTAGACTGCATTTACTCTAATCTCCTGCACCAAATTCAAACCCATAAAATTATTTAAGTCAAAGTGCACGAGGATTGCCGTGATGAGCTCCAAGTAACAGAGCTACTGAAATTTCCACTAATAATATGAAAGTGTGCAGAGATTTAGCAAATTAATTGTTTTCAAATAATCTCTTGGAATGATTCAGCTGGTGAAACTGAGCACCTTTCGTTGAGCATAGCTCACCACAAGGTAGTTTTCTACTTTCTTAGAATTTCTACTCACAAAAGCAACCCATTCGAAATCATCGCACAGATCAGAACTTTGGTGTTATTTCCCTCTCTCCAAGGCAACAGGGAGCCGCCTCACATTTGCAAAATTAAGAGTTCTGTTTTTTTTTTTTTTTTATTGGTTGTTCACAACATTACAAAGCTCTTGACATATCATATTTCATACATTAGAATCAAGTGGGTTATGAACCCCCATTTTTACCCCAAATACAGATTGCAGAATCACATCGGTTACACATCACATTTTTACATACTGCCATATTAGTGACTGTTGTATTCTGCTACCTTTCCTATCCTCTACTATCCCCCCCTCCCCTCCCATCTTCTCTCTCTACCCCATCTACTGTAATTCATTTCCCTCCATGTTTGTTATCCCATTCCCCTCATAACCTCTTATATGTAATTTTGTATAACAATGAGGGTCTCCCTCCATTTCCATGTGATTTCCCTTTTTTTCTCCCTTTCCCTCCCACCTCATGTCTCTGTTTAATGTTAATCTTTTCTTCCTGCTCTTCCTCCCTGTTCTGTTCTTAGTTGCTCTCATTATATCAAAGAAGAGTTCTGTCGTCTGCATTTGATAATCCAATGGATGTCTACCTACACAGCACACCTCTGAAATATGCAGAAATTGTTAAAAAAAAAATACCCGGAGACATCAAATGAGACTGATCTTGTGTTCACCAAAGGGAAAAAAAAAATATAAGCTCATATATTTTTCTGCAGAAGAGTTTTAAGATAAAACGGCATTACATATTAAACAGAGATGTAAAGAGGGCTGAGAGGCTTCATCAAGTATTAAAGCTGAGGGAGGACCCCAGGAACCACACAAAAAGGATCACACATTCTTGTTCATTCTTGCTTTGAAAAATACTGGGACTAAAATTCGTATATGAAAAATAAGGTACTTACTCTATCAGATGTCTGTTTTCAACATACCTCGAACTTATCTTTTGTGCATCTTCAATGTTGGGTGCATGATTTATTTGTCCCTTGAGAGCAGAGAGGGAGGGTAGGCTATTTCTATGCCCTATAACTTGCTCCAGTGTCTACAAAGCAACCCCATTCTTCCCAGCCATCAAAACCTTGGAAGTGATCCACCTCTGCCTCCTGACTCTCAATCTTCAATCTAATGACAGGCACACAAAATCCCCCTCCACTCTTTTGGTTTCAGAAACTTGAGCAAGTTGGATATCCCAAGTCCCTCCAACACACCGCAGAGCCTCTAAATGGTAAGGTTGACCTGACCGCAGCTCCTCAGGTGATAAATGATCAGGTGAGGTTTTTACATTTATATGGATTTCTTGGGAGCTGATGCCATCGCAGTCTGATAATTAATAATTCATGGAAGCAAATTGCAGCCTTAGAAGGAAACAGCCACTTTTGACTAGTTCTTTCATAATCCTCTGATTTATGTATGACAGCCCAGAAGAGTTCTAGGAGAGGTTAATAATAATAAAAAAAAAAAATCACAGACATAACACTTGAGTTTTAAAATTAGTACTGCCTTAGTACAGACTGGGTTTGTTGGAGCAGCCTGGGAATTCTAAGGCTCTGAGCCTTCGATTCAAAAAGATTCATTTAAAATGCACATCAGGCGACTGAGGCTGTCCAGAGCGAGGGGACGAATACAGGATGTGGGGGGACGGGGCGGAGGGGGGGAGGAGAGGTCAGGAAAGCCAATTTTAGGGGCACTTTGGACCAAAATAAGGGAGTTGGGATTTCTTCTATACCATTTCTAAAATGTAGCCTTCCACCTCCGTTCTGAGACTATATTTCAGGTCAGAAACTACCCTACATCTCATTACCCTTCATACTTAGTAACAGTACTGTGGGGGAACTTACTACTGTGTTACTGTGTGTCTGAGCTCATTTTCTACACAACTCTGATCACAACTCTGTTCATAGCCGACAGAAGACCTTCTTCAAGGCATGCAGGTCTTGCCATCTGTAAGGCTTCATGATTTTAAAGACTTTTTTTATTTTTAAATATTTTTTAGTTGTCAATGGATCTTATTTTATTTATTTATATGTGGTCCTGAGAATCGAACCCAGTGCCTCACACATGCTAGGCAAGCGCCCTACCACTGAACCGTAACCCCAACCCCTAAAGACTCTTTTTTTTTTTTTTTTTTTTACTGAGAAATCATTTACATACAGTAAATTGCAAGGAAATCAAGGGTATAGTTTCAGCCACAATCCTATCAAGATACAGAACTTTTACATCACCCCAGATAATTCCTTCTTATGACTCTCCCATCATTCTCCTGGCCACAAAAAAACAGCACAGCTAATTTCTTGCATTTTATTAATGACACTGCTTATCCTACTCTTCGATGTAAACCGAATCACATAGTATGCATTTCTTTGGGGATTGGTATTTTTTTCAGCCCCTTGTTTTCGGAGATTCATTCCTATTCTTTTTTTACTGCTGAGTAGTATTCCACGGTATGATCCAATGGTCCTTCATCCATCCCTCTGTTGATGGACACCTGTGGCTGTGCTTATTTTTTGGCTCTTTTGAATAAAGCTATTCACTTCCTAATGCAAAACTCATGGAGACAGGTTTTCATTTCTGTTGGAACACTTTCTTTGAAGATCTAAACATAATGGCTGAGCCATTGGATTGATAGATTTTAACATTTTATACATTCGTTGAATTGTTCTCCAAAGTAGTTCCACCTGCCATACAGGAGTTCTGAAAGCTGCTGTCCATGGGCTTTGGCTGAAAGTAGACTGGCGTTTTAGCACGCCTGGACAGCCCTGACCCACACTCAGGTCACACTGTTCTCATGAGTAAAACAAGTATGACAGTCACTCTCAGGGTTGTTACGAGGATTAAGACAGACATGTGGACCCACCAAGAGTGGGGCCAAGGATGGAGGGGTAGCAATGGTGGCCCCCGTCTTCCCGTCTACACATGGTGGTGACCGTTCACACTGAGAGACTGAACAAGAGTGGATTTTTGGAGGCTCTTTCAGGCCAGTTACTTGACCTGTTCATAGCTTCAATGAGGAGGAGGATGACACTTAGGAACCCACTATGTCTATATGAGCAAGGATGAAAAAGAGCCGGTGACATAATTTAAAAGACTCAATGTTATTGCACCCTAATCACACACACTAAGTTAATTTCATGTGTGTGTGTGTGTGTGTGTGTGTGTGTGTGTATTTAAAGGATTTAACCTTTATTCATTTGCTTTTTTTTTTTTTTTTTTGTGGTGCTGAGGATTGAACCCAATGCCTCACATGTGGTAACTAAAGCGCTCTACCGCTGAGACACAACCCCAGGCTCCATATATGGGTTTTTATTAAGTATCTAACTGCCCACTCATCATATATATTGAGTGTGTGTGTGTGTGTGTGTGTATGAGATAGAATAAACAGAAAGAAATTCAATCCATACGCATCTAAGAGAAACAGAATTATACCAAAAAAGAAAGATGGATTAATACCTTCTGTATACTATGACCAGGGAATATGATGCCAATTACGGATTGAACTATGTCCGCCATCATTCGCACAATGAAGTTCAAATAGTCCATACTGCAGAATGTGACTGTTCTTTTGAAAATCTTTTTTTTTTTTTTTTTTTGTAGATGTAGGGAATGAAGTTGAGTAGGGTGGGTGCTAGTCCAATATGCCTAGATGTCTCATAAACAGGGAGAATTTGCAGACCTATCTATGCACTTGGGAGGAACACCTTGCACAATGAAGGCCAAGATCCGCAGACTTAAAAAAGGGACTTAAAAAGATTCAAGCGAAGCACTAGAGGATGTAGCAGTGTGCGACTGGAAAGAGTCACTCACCGCCTTCAGAATTTGCCAGCCTTGGTCACACCATTTGGACTTCTGGCATCCAGAACTGTAAGGCAATACACTCCTGGTGTTTAAGGCGCTGGGTTTGTGCCAATCTGACAGGAGTATAGAAAACCAATATAGGAGTTCCGGAAAGACTGGTTCAGGAGAATCCCCCTCCCGTCTCCAGGAAGATGCATCTGTGTACATACTACGCATTTGATGAAAACACAGCTCAACAAATACCAACTCAACCAGAGAACCTCGTGCCCAGGACTTGGCAGATATGAGGATGGAGAGTAGAGGTCCCAAAGAAAGTTCCGGAGGTCCTACCAGGGAGTGGGAAGCTCAGTGTCTATCAGATCATCCCATCTCTAGCAGAAGAGAGCAGATTACAGGCTTCAGGAAGAGAAACTCCCACAGGAGAGAAACGTAAGGGCTGTTTTTATTTTTCTCCATAACTCACGTGCCCTTACACGTGGTATTCAACTGGATCTCGGAAGGCGGAGGGAGGCACCAGCAGGTGGAAGTGGATATCTCGGTTCTCGTTTGGGGTCATGCACTTATCTGACAGAGCATTGATAGCAGAGCATCCTCAGAAGAACGCTCAGCTGCATTCAGAGGTAAGGAGCAACAAGAGGAATGAAAATTCAACCAAGTACTTGACGCCGCTGTCCCCGATTGACCGGTCTAACTGGCAAACAGGGAGTCTCCATCGGAGCGGGTTCACCCCTCTCATTTGAAAAGTCCTGGGTCAGGAGAACCCTTTCAATCAGCTTTTTGGGGGTCATGATGTCATCTCAAAGGCTCTTTACTCAAGTTCTGTATTTTCTTTTTTTCTCCCTGATCCAAAGGGGTCTTTGATTCTCAGCCATTTATGGGGGTTGCTCTTCTCAGCTCAAAATCCTTGCTGGGGTCATGCCCAGGTCCAATGCATGATTTTTTTTTAACTAGACCTTTTTTTTTTTTAATCTACATTGTGAGTAATTCAACATAATCCTCCTTAATGAATTACATGACTCCACAACATCAGGCTCAATTCATTCTGATTTCCTTTGTTTTTTGGTACCAAGGATTGAACCCGGGGGCACTTCACTACTGAGCCACATCCCCAGCCCTTTTTTTTATATATATATATTTTTAGAGACAGGGTCTTGCTGAGTTGCACAGGGCCTTGCTAAGTTGCTGAGGCTGGCTTTGAACTCGTGATCCTCCTGCCTCAGCCTCCTGAGTGGCTGGGATTATAGGTGTGCACCACCACGCCCTGCTCACTCTGATTTTCTCTGATGGCAAGTGGACTTAGGAAGTATGATGCAGGCATTGGAAAGTGAAATCGGTGCATCCACAGTGGATCTCCTCTGGGTCCATGGCTTGGGCAGGTATTGCATTGCCTTCTTCCTATAACACAAGAGCTTCTCCGTTTTCCTGCGCCTTTGCTGGGGGCTTGTATATTTGCCTTTGATAATGACCCTCAGCCATGTAGAGCTGAGATCATACAACGGTAAAAAAAAAAATAGTCATAAATGGGGATAGCAAGGATTTAATCAGGAAACAAGGAGTCCAATGAGCTCAAAATAAGCACATCCCGACTGACAAGAACACACTCTTATTATGCACTCTGTTTTACTTCTCTGCTTCAGTGGCTTTTGATGGGACACTACTGATGATTATATCTGAAGATATGGCAAGTGTCCAACCCCATAAACAAAGGTGCCTCTAGGACTGTAGCCGTTGGATCAGGTCAGTACGATGTCCGCAGGTGGTGTGTCAGGGAGGTCAATATTAAGTCCATTATGGACTGACTCTGGCTCCCTCTTACAGTCCAGCTATTGAGACTTTGTAGAGAGCACCTGTTATGAGAATTGTAAGCCAGATAATAACCATTATAAATTCGGCTTTGCACTTCTTATTTTATGACCTAAAAAAAAAAAAAATACTCGAAGAACAATCTATCTTCCAGGAGAAAGAAATACCTTGCAGAGGTCAGGCTATTGAAAAGGTGTTCAATTCAAGGCTTGGATTTGGCTAGCTTCCCCAGGGCAGGTGATAAGGAGACATCATTATTTAGGAATCACAGGGGTGAAGTCTCTGTTCCATGTTTAGCATTATTATTCCTTGTGTAAAAACCACTCGATTTCTGCAACCATTACTTCATGTCAAAATAATTTAGATGGGGGGGAACCCCAAGTCGTGTTTAGGGAACTCATCGATCCCCCACTGTATGGAAAATGTTCAACTCATACCTTAATCACAAAAAAACAGAAACCATCGGCGCTCTCACTTAAAATGATCGCAAAACCTCTGTTCTATGACCCTCAGGAGGCATGGAACTCTTTGATTCTCACATTAATTTAGCTTAAAGAAATGGAACATGAATATGATTCCATGTGTTGTAAGCATATTTCAAGAACTATCAGTATTTGAAATTGCTTCTTTGGGGGAAAATTTTCCCCTCTGATTATACGGATAGAAACTTTGAGTCAATGTATTTTTTTTTCTTCTTAGAGATAATTTCACACTGAATAAATGCATTTTCTTAACTTTTAATTTGGATAATTTCAGACTATAAATTGCAATAATAGAACGAGGAACTACTGTATGCTCAAATTCCCTGATAGTGCTGATGTTTTAGCATTTTATACTTCCTTTAGCTTCTCTGTTCTCTCTCCTCTGGACACACACAAATTTTCTCCCTGAACCTTTTGACAGTAACTTTCAGATAGGGCGTTTATTTAACCCTAAATAATATCCTGTATATTTTTTTAAGAAACATTCTCTTATGTAATCGCAGTTAAAACTCTTAAAAATCTAGATATAAACATTTACACAGTACTATGATCTAAATCTTATTCATATTTTCTTAACGGTCCCAATAATTTCCTTAAGAGAAAAGCAAATAGGAGATATTCCATATAATTCACACATTTCTTTAGTCTCAATATATCTTTTTTTTTTTTTTCCTTTTCATACTAGGGATTGAACTCATGGGTGTTCTACTACTGAGATACATCCCCAGCCCTTTTTATATTTTAATTTGAGATAGGGTTTTGCTAAATCACTTAGGCTGGCCTCATTTTTTTTGGCGGGGGGGGGGGTACTGAGGATTGAAGTCAGGAGTTCTTAAACACTGAGCTACATCCCTGGCTCTTTTTTTAATATTTTATTTAGAGACCGGGTCTCACTGATTTGCTAAGTTGTTGAGGCTGGCTTTGAACTCATGATTCTCCTGCCTCAGGCTCCTGAGCCACTCAGTGGCCTCAAATTTTTGGTCCTCCTACCTCAGCCTCCTGAGACGCTAGATTAGAGGATGGGTTACCAGGCCTAGCTAGTCTCATATCTTTGGCAATTCCTCACATTTCTTTTCTCTTTCACATCTGGTTCAGTTCTAAATATCACAGAATACTTATTTTATAGAGTGTGGTTTTTTTTTTTCCTGATATTTCCTCATGATGAGATTTTTTTAAATGAATTTTTAAAAGATGTTTAGTGCCATCTACCAACAGGCACCTGGTGTGAATCTGTTCTATTACTGGCCAAAGCCACGTTGGTCATTTGACCCAGGTGCTATCTATCTGCCAGGGTTACCTACTTCTTCTCCACTTCTCCACTTTCCAGGTAATGGGGATATACCAATGAAGGAGGCCAACCAGGTTCATTAGCTCATGGAAGACACATTTTTTTTTTCTCAAAGGAGGTAGATCATAATAAGAGGCCACAGGAGGAGAGGGAGAGAGGACCAGGGGGAAAAGAACAATGAAAGAAAAGACGAGAAAAACAAACACACAATTAATATTAGCAGGAGGAGCAGGTGCTTTTGGAAAAATGAAACAAGGCTGTCGGTAGTAGAACAGAGATAGTTTTTTTTTTCAAGAATGGTGGGGCAAGAAGACCTCCTTGAGGAATTCAATATTTCTCTAAGAACAAAGTAGTGAGAAGGCTCCACCCATGTCCAGATGCATCATTAAAATGATTCACGTTGATGAATAAAGGAAGGAAAGAGTGAGAAGAATTCAGAGATTGGTTAGTCAGGCTTCTGATTATGTCGAGATTATGAGGGAGGTTTGCAATTTGAAGGTCAGCCTCTAGGCAACTGAGTGAGGTCTTGAGCAACTTAGCAAAATCTGATCTCAAAATTAAAAAATAAATAAAAATAAAAAGGGCTGCAGAGTTGGCTCAGTGTTTGTAAAGCACCCCTGGGTTCAATCTCTGGCCAAAAAGAAAAATGAGGAGATTTCATTCTGACACCTAGCAAAGGTGCAACATAATCTATTTTCTCCTTGGATCATGAATTGTAAGGTGTACAAAGGTGTAGGTAGTTAAAGAGAGGAGAAGGATGGGATCAGGGATTTGAACATTGCATTTTAAATCCCAGCCTTTCATCTACTGGAAAGGTTACTTTACTCGTTCTGAGAAAAAAAAAAAAAAAAGAGCTTCGGTGTGCTTATTTCAATGCATTTCTGTGTTCTGGATATTAAATTATGAGACAGATTATCCGAGTGTACATAGTGGATTATGGCAATAAGAATACCTGAAATTTTTTAACCAGACCCATCTTCAACTCATCAGAGATATTTTAGATGACCTCTCTCCACCTGTACCTATCCACCACAGTAAGTACCTTCTGCAGAGAGAAAATTTAAAAAAATGTTTTCAAAACACAAACTGTTTAATTTCCAATTTTTCTAATTGAGCTCTACTGATTAAATTTAGACTAAAAGCCTTCCCCCCCAAACCATAAAGCCACAGTGCCTGCAGACTAACACAATAGGTCTTAAATAATATTTTAACCGTGTTTCCAGAGAAGCTGACTGTAACCTTCTAGAACCTCACAGATAGCACGGCACCGTGCAATTTTAAAATCAATTTGAATCACACTTTGTTCTTGGGAAGACCAGCTCTTTGTTTTCCTGTCTTCTGATGATACGCACAGTTCAGGTATAATGGGCGGAACACAAGAAATAATGAAGAATAATGGAAGTGCATCCCCCTCAAAAAACTAATATCACAATTCTAGCTTGGAAAGAAAACAGCCAAACAAAACAAGAAAGCCCCTTTTGAAAAATTGGCTTTTGGGGAAAAAGAGCTTAGAAATAAAAATCAAAGTGAATTGGATCCAGATATACCTACCCCTAGGTTGATGTTCATTAAACGGATTATAACTAAGTTTTACGGTTTTTCAGAAATTCCCATTATTAAACTCCTTCTCTCATCCATGAAATAGTCAAATGATGATTTAACCGAATTTGGGAGTCAATAAGAATCCAAAATGGAAGAGGGTGCCCTGTCATGTGACTACTAAGTCAAAACAATGTGGAAATTCTGCATCCTTTAATAAAAAGTAAATTCATGATAATTCAAAATATTGTGCGCCTGCTTTATTTTTAAAATGTGATTACAAGAGAGATAAATATTAAAATATTTCCTTCATTTAAGGCATCCTTTCCATAATCAAAATTTTCTTTAAGAGTACAGGAAGTAACTCCTCTGGTCCTTGGGTTTAATATGTGACAATGCATTTGGAAACTTCTCTGTAAAGATATTGCTTCCATGAACTAGGAAAGACAGACACCTTGGATCACCAAAAGCATTTTTTGTTTGTTTGTTTGTTTGTTTTGAGAAAAAAGGAAAAAGAAGTTTTATTGCTTTGCTAGCAAAGGAGGGAATGCAGGGGACTTTGGTCCCTGAGGCTGTGATACTGCCCATCAGGAGGAACAGGGAGATTGTAAAGGAGTTATGCAAAGGCTACATTCCAGGTGCACCCTGTTGGTGGTCCCAGGGCACCCCAATGGTGTGTTAGGATTCACATGTTAATTTGGGAGGTATTCACTTTCTAGATCCTCTGGCAGACATTTCCTTCCTGTGAAGGATAAAAAAAAATGTGGCATATATACACAATGGAATATTACTCAGCAATAAAAGAGAATAAAATCGTGGCATTTGCAGGTAAATGGATGGAGCTCCAGAAGATAATGCAAAGTGAAGTTAGCCAATCCCAAAAAAACAAATGCCAAATGTTTTCTCTGATATAAGGAGGCTGACTCATAGTGGGATAGGGAGAGGGAGCATGGGAGGAATAGATGAACTCTAGATAGGACAGAAGGGTGGGAGGGGAAGGGAGGGGGCAGGGGGTTATTAATGATGGTGGAATGTGATGGACATCATTATCCAAAGTCCAGGTATGAAGACACAAATAGGTGTGAATACACTGTGTATACAACCAGAGATATGAAAAATTGTGCTGTATTTGTGTAATAAGAATTGTAATGCATTCCTGTTGTGTGTGTGTGTGTGTGTGTGTGTGTGTGTGTGTGTGAAATAGACTGTATCTGCCTGCACGGTGGCACACACCTGTCATTCCAGCAGCTCGGGAGGCTGAGGCAGGAGGATCTCGAGTTCAAAGCCAGCCTCAGCAAAAGCAAGGTGCTATGCAACTCAGTGAGACCCTGTCTCTAAATAAAATACAAAATAAGGGCTGGGGAGGTGGCTCGGTGGTTAAGTGCCCCTGAGTTCAATCCCTGGTAACACACACACACACACACACACACACACACACACAAAAATGTGTAACATCCAAGTGATTCTAATTATAACTAGAGAGATCCTTAAAATATTTCCTTCATTGAACGTAAAGTGTATTTACTATCCGAACTTTTTTAAGAATTTGAATTCAAGATGGTCCACAACATGCACGTTCATCTCTTTCTGTAGCAGGCTATCATGAGTGATACTGCAAGTCCCTTTGTATCTTAAGGTTAGGAAGTTCAAAGCCCTAAATTTGATTTTTCTACCCCCTTATGGACTCTTCCTGAAATAAAGAGGCACAGACAGGAACTGGAGAGAAGGAAATGGAGATTCATGGGCTGGCTACGTAGATGACTACTATAAATTCTTCTCTTCCTTCTCCCTTGCCAACCAACTGCAAAGAGACAATCTGTAAATCCAATGCTCAATTGCAGCTGCAACTTATCTTAAATGGCTGCAGTAATTATCTCTTAGGCTCCATGTAATTTTTGCATCTTCAATTTATCCCTGACTCTCCCCTTGATGTGTTCTTGCAAGACCCCTACCTCCAAAGATTTTAGAAAAGGGGCCACCTAATATTTAATAAATAGTCTGTTGAAATCAAATTCCCTTTTGTTTCTGAAGAGGAAACCGTGCCCTTAACCATTCATTTTTTTTTTTTTTTAGTTAAAAGCTGTGAACAGAAACGGATTTGCCATTTTCATTTTCAGAAGCCTCTGAGATGTTTACGGTTCTGTCTTTCAGCAGCTTCTGCAAAAGAAACCTCCCTTCAAAATGAAAACATTGCTTCCAACAAATATTTTCAAGATGACTCAAACACATGTTGCCTACGATGGATGATTTTCCCTTGCCAGAGGTCTGTTGTTGAAGGTCTAACCTCTGGTCCCCTATGAATGTGGCCTCATTTGGGCAGGGATGGGATCCAGTGAAGACAAGGTCATTCCATTGGGACATCATCCAACACGTCTGAGGTCCTCACCAGAAGAGGAACGTGGAGGGCTGGGGTTGGGGCTCGGGGGCAGAGCACTTGCCTAGTGTGTGTAAAGCACTGGGTCCAATTCTCAGTACTGCATATAAATAAATAAACAAAGGTCCATCGACAACTAAAAACAAAATATTAAAATAAAAAGAAGAGGAACATGTAGACATTTATGGATACGCAGATATACCATGAGGAGAGGGAGGTATCTCCCAGATACTGCAAATCAAATGGGGCCACCAGAAGCTGAAGAGACCAGGCATGATCCTCCCTTGGACATTTCAGAGGGAGCATGGCCCAGCCAACACCTGATTTCAAACTTCTGGATTCCAGAATTCAGAGAGAATACATTTCTGTGGTTTTAAGCCATCTTGTGCATCCTAGTTGTTACAGCAGCCAAACACAAACACATACCAGCCACTGGACGCCATGAGCACTGGCCAGATAGCAGGGGTGAGAGAACAAAGACTAGATCTACCCTCCAGATGCTCACAGGTTGTTCTGTGCAATGAGAATGATGTGAACAGAAGAGCAAATTATGGACTGCTGTTGTTGGTTGGGGGAGATGTGAGTAATTAGATATTAGTATAGAAAAAGATGAGGTGTTGAAGGCTGGAGCATTAAGCAGAGGCCAGATGATTTTTTTTTTTTTAAGAGAGAAAGAAGAAGAAAAAAATAAGAGCCAGGAATGGAGCTTAGTGGCAGAGGGATTACCCAGAGTGCACACGCACAAGGTCCTGGGTTCCATTCCCAGAACCATTTTAAAAAAAGAGTTCAAGATTATTTCTGTTGCTTGGTGAGGAGTTTTGCATTAGAATGAGGAAAAATGATGGCATGTTTATATTCAAATAGGGAACTCTGATAGCAGCCAGATCATCCACCACGTAGCCTTGGAAATACAGGAGGGGAACCAGTGTGCAAGCCCCAGTAAGAGATGTAACAGGGAGGGCCCAGGAGGACCACAGTGTAGACACCTGGCCCAATGTGGCTTCCCACCCAGACAATTTCAAATGCACGCCCTCAGAAGTTACCAGGCACCAGTATTATCTTCTTTCTGAGAGCCTTGTTTCAGATGATATGCTACTAAAAAGAAAAACCCTACAAATGGGTTAAAAGATACGCAAGAATGCATAAAACTCCTGTTTTGATACATTTTATTTGATTTTATTCTACTCTTCTATGGTACTAGGGATTGGACCCAGGAGCACTTTACCCACGGAACCACACCCCCCAGCCCTTTTTATTTTTTGACAGGGCCTCACTCATTTGCTCAGGGTCTCCTAAAGTTACCAAGGCTGGCTTTCACCTTGTGATCCTCCTGCCTCAGCCTCCCAAGTCACTGGGATGATAGGCATAGGCGTGCACCGCCGTGCCTGGCTGTCCTGTTTTGAACCCACAGATGCCATCCCAAGTTGACATCAGCACAAATACAAATGTCATAAAGGTCATGAACATCTGGAGTTGTGCCGGAGACCGCTTTGCTCTTGGAAGCTGTGAGATGCCAGACTATGGTCACAGTCTGTGGGAGTCCCCTTTGGATCTCACAACAGAAAGAGGGACTTCCACAAAGGGATTGTTTTTATTCTTTTTTCGTAGCTGAGGGCCTTTGCAGTTGACCGTGACTGAAGATTGGTTTCTGACAAACTTATGATTTCCCAATCTACTGTGTTCAAAAAGCCATTACAATAAGCATAATAAATATGTCCCTTCCTGACATTCTCAGATAGTAAATCTAAACCACAAGGAAATTTGCCTTGCTTTTCCCTTCCAAATTAATCTAATAGATGGATTTATGAGCCCTGAGTAATTATGTCACTGGACGAGGCCAGATGAGAACTTGGATGTGCACACGCCACTACTTAACCAGACCAACTTTCTTTGGGATGGAGCCCTTGCTCTGTGATTGCCAAGAATCAGTGGATTTATGCAGGTGAGTTAATACACCAAGGCCTATTTTAGATTTGTTTTCCTCCACATTGTATTAATAATCATGCTAATTATTATTATTATTAATGTATTGATTATAATGGTAATTACAATATCAGAATATATATAATGAGGATTTATTATGTGCCAGCCTCTGCTGCAAGCTCAATACGTTAGCTGATTTGATCTGTACCATGATGCTCTTAAACAGGCCCTAATCTGATACTCATATGTTTTTTTGTGAGTGTGGGGTGATACTGGGGATTAAACTTAGGGGTGCTCGACCTCTGAGCCACACCCACAGCCCTAGTTTGAATTTTTATTGAGAGACAGGGTCTCACTGAGTTGCTTAGCACCTCACTTTTGCTGAGGCTGGCTTTGAACTCGAAATCCTCCTGCCTCAGCCTCCCGAGCTGCTAGGATTACAGGCATGTGCCACCGTGCCTGGCTGATACTCATGTTTTAAATGATAAGCAACTACTTTTTAGAAGATAGACAGCCTTTTCAACAGGTGAATTAGACATTTGAATATATTCTTAATTGTTGAGCTCTTATATAGAGTCACTCATGGGTATCAAATGGCTCTAGTGCGTATGGATAGAGAATGAGAATAAATATAATGTGGCTACCTGCAGGGGGCTCTTGACAACATTCTGTAGGATCAAGTTCCAGATCTATCCATGTCTGGGTTGAGTTATATGGGTCCTTTTTTGACTCCCCCCCCCCGCCACCAATCCCCAGTTTTCTCAATCGTGAAATGGGGGAAAACAAATAGAATCTACTTCGTCAGGAGAGCATGATTCATATACTAAAATGATAAAATCCCTATTGGACTCCTTTCCCCTACTGTCCATCTCTGTAATAGATTCCTCATGACGGCAGAAATTCAAACAAAGTTTGGACAGATATGAGGTCCAGTTATTACAGACAGGATCCACAGGCACAGATAGGGAATTGGATGAGATTATCATCATCCTGGTAAGATAGAATCTGTGTGCATATAAATCGGGGAAAGGCTATATAATGTAGATCTTCCTTGGATTTTCAAAATTAATGTCAGGTGCATTAAGAGTGCCCATGGCCAGCACAGCTGTTTATTTTAGTGCAGGATCTTACAGCTCTATTAACTCTTCCTGTATTTTATACTTGGGTTTAACTCCGAGCATCAATGCTAGTTAACAGATACTGTAGCTATGCTTCATCTTTTTTTAAAATTTAATTGATTTTATTTTTTTAAATACATGACAGTGGAATGCATTACAATTCTTATTACACATACAGAGCACTATTTTTCATATATTTGTATATAAAGTATGTTCTCGCCAATTCATGTCTTTATACATTACTTTGTTTTGTTTTGCATTACAATTCTTAATACACATATATACCACAATTTTTCACATCTCTGTTTGTATATAAAGTATTTGACACCCAATTCAAGTCTTCATACCTGTACTTTGGATAATGATGTCCATCACATTCCACCATCCTTGCTAATCCCCTGCCCCCTCTCTTCCCCTCGCACCCCTCTGCCCTGTCTAGAGTTCGTCTATTCTTCCCATGCTCCCCCTCCCTACCCCACTAAGAGTCAGCCTCCTTAGGACAGAGAAAACATTTGGCATTTAGTTATTTGGGATTGACTAACTTCACTTAGCATTATAATCTCCAACTCCATCCATTTACCTGCAAATGCCATGATTTTATTCTCTTTTAATGATAAGTAAAATTACATTGTGTAGATATGCCACATTTTTTAAATCTATTCATCTGGTACCATTTCTTATTTTCATTCCTAATCCACCCGTGACTCAAAATCCAATAGCCAATCATTTAAATAAGCAGAACAGAAGTGGAAGGTAAGCCTTTGAGGGACCCGTGAGCATTTCTTAAGAAGTGCTCCTGTTACACTGATTATAGGTTTTGATGGGGGGTGGAGCCTGTGGTGAGAAACTTCACTTCAGACTAACAAAACACTGCAGGACGAAAGTTTAAGAAAAAGGAGGAGTTTACAGTTTACTTTGTTTTTTTTGTTTTTTTCCAAAGTTGTAGAGTGGTCCTAGTTAAACAGACACCTAGCTGGTATCAAAGAACAGTGTCTCTTAGATTCACAAGCAAATTAAAATTCTTTTCTGAGTGTAAGCAAATGCTTTATCTCCTTGTTTCTGTTGTCAAACAGCACAAGATTTGGGGATTCTTTTGTTTCTTGTCAATTTTTAATTTTTATTTTTTTAATTTTACAAAGCTTTAAGGAGATAAGATGGTCTCAGAACCTGTCCCCATTGTAAGAAACATTTCCAAGTAGTGGCAAAAGATATTGAAGTATATGGTGTTTTGTCAATATGCTCCAAGGGCTGAATACATTTTTTTTTTTCAAAAATATGCACTATTTTGTAAAAAACACAGGTTTTTCTTAATTGATGAAATCAAGACAGTAGCCGAGGGCTAGGGTTGGGCTCAGTGAGAGAGCTTGCTTTGCTTATGGGAGGCCCTGGGTTCCTTCCTCAGCACCACATAAAAATAAACAAACAAAATAAAGATGATTGGGTCCATGGATAACTAAAAAAGTATTTTTTTAAAAAAGACACTATCAGAGGCATACCGTTTGTTAAAGGGTGGAGACGATTTATAAATGGTTTTAAAAATACTTATTTCTAACTGGGAGAAAAATCAGTCTTAAAATTTCCATCTTAATCCACGGATGAAGGCAGAATCTGCCCCGTCTCATATGCCAGAAATTCTCCTAAGCTTCTTGTCATTTTGTGTGTGTGTGTGTGTGTGTGTGTGTGTGTGTTTTCTGTGATTTCCACCCTGGCTCTGAGATCTCAGGTTACTACCACATTGTAGAAGGAAAAAAAAAAAAAAAAACAGGATCCCTTTGGACCCCAAGATGAGCCAGCTGGTGAGATCCTACAGGTGGGAATGGAGAGGGTCCATCTTGATCTGGGATCCCACATCTAGTTTTCTGTAAGCTGTTCTGGGGAGAGATACAGGACCACCCTCAAGGGGGGGCCCAGCTCTTTCCTGAAAAGATAAAGCAAGGTAAAGATTTAAAATGCTGAAATGAGTGGTCCATAGTGTTAGGGAACAGACAGATGGGAATGGTGGGCATATGAGGTGAAGGGGAGAATTCTATCAAATGGGCCCACGGTGCTAACCCTCCACAGGGTTTCTTTTACAAGAAGCAATTCACCTGCAGCCCTGCCTGACCTTATGTGATAGACGATATCACATTCCTCAGTGAATTACCTGTTCAACTGCAGGAGAAATGCAGGCCCCAAATGATGTTGATAAGAGGAACCCCGAGTTATTACCCAGAAGGGGGAGACTTTTGTGACCAGATCCTGAATCTCTGGAGATAAACATAGTCCCTCCTGACCATAAAATCTGTAAGAACGAACGGTTAAGAAGCCAATTGGAACAGGTCAGCATGGGACATGATGACCGAGAGTTGCCATGACACTGAAGACTTAAAAGTCTGATGTCAACCTGCTGTCGGTTGAATGTCAAGAGATGGACCCACGTGGGGCTCTCTGGAAACTTCTCCAGTAAAACTGGGGAACAGGAGAAACACATTGACTCCGTCTCTCTCCCTTTCCCTTTTTCTCTCCCTTCAATAATCTCATTCCTGTTCTGAAATCTTTCTGACTTAATCCAAGAACCAGGGTTTGAAGACGGGTCCTGGATGGGGCTTCAGCTTCTCAGATCCACAACAAGACAGCAGAAAATTTAGTGTTCAGCGCAGACGAGCAAAAAAACACAGACACTACACACAGAGAACTGGCGGATCATAGATCAATTAATCCAGGAGTCAAGAAATAGCGTCTTTGAAGATTAAAAACAAATATCTGCTCTATCCTTCTCAAGTTGGGCATCCCACTTGGCAGATAAGACTACTAAACTCCAGAGAAGATAAGTTATTCAGCCTTTTTTTTTAAAATTAACATTTTTAAAAAAATAATGTTTGTTTCATTATTTCCTTTTGATGGTACATAATATCAGGATTCATTTTGATGTAATTATACAAGCATGGAATATAATTTGTTCCAATTCAGTCCCTGGTTTGCTCCCTTAGAGAACAGGGAGAGAGAGAAGGGGAAGGGAAATTATTCAATCTTATGTCAAAAAGCATAAAAATAGAGGGGAAAAAAAACCAAAGAGGCATCATCAGGAAGTCCAAGCAATATACTTAATTTCTGGATTGTCAATCCAGCAAATGAGTTCAGGGATCATTTGTTGGGATCGCCTCAGTCGTAGAGCGAGAGTGTTTTACTTCACTCACAGAAGTAGTATTCAGATAAGTCAATTAAAGTTTGTAAAATGTCCTGAAAACCCAAGGTGCTGCAAGTGTGGGAAGCCCCATTACTATTCAAATTAATACCAAATCTCACCTGTTCCACACAGCTATATAAATGTAAAATAGACTGATTTCATTTTCTCCAACCATTTCCTGCTTCTAATCTACAGCATCTGATCTCAGTGCGCTTTAATATTTTATCCTAATGACTTAAAGAATCAAAAGAGAAAGACAGACACCTGGGGTGACACAGACAGATGCAAACCCTAATGTCACCCTTTGGACAGAGGTACATGGGCAATACCTACATTTACCTAAGAAGGAGAGATTGCTTTGGGAAAAAAAAAAAAAAACAAAAAAACATTTTTCCCTAGTTTTTGGAAAAAAAAAAAAAAACCAAGGGACCAAGCAAAGACAACCTATTTTTTTTTTGTCTCAGATGATCAACATTTCTTAGCTTAGAGAAAGACATATATAGTATCTAATTTGTCACCAAAACCCTGTGATGCCCATTCTCTTAGAAGTCACAGCTTTATAAGCTAATCAGGAAACAGTAGCTTTGAAACCTTATATAATTGCCATGATCATGTAGCCAATTGGTGATGGCAGATACAAATTCTTGCAGTCTGATTTCAAAAATAAGATTTTAATAATCTTATAGGTACCCCCAGCATATTCTATAAACATCCATCTTTTCCTCTTTAGCAATATTTATAATAACAGAAGAGTTAGGTTAAAAAAAAAAAACGTTGGAGGCAACAGTGTCCCTTTTTAGATCAGGCTTCTAAAGGTAACCACATTCATAAAAGTAACTATTCCAAGGGCAACGGGAAGTCAGGAGTGAGCGTAGGAACAGAAGGACCCAGAATTCATAACTTAGGATTTCTTCCACTTGTCATAAGCAGGGGTGCGTGCTACTTCTTCAAGAATGTTACCCATGTTGATGATGATCTACAGAGGCATAGTTTAAAATAAAGAAAACAAGGGAGAAAAGAAGAAAATGAACAAAAAAAGGTTGGTATGGCCGGGCACAATGGCGCACACCTGTCATTCCAGCAGCTCTGGAGGCTGAGGCAGGAGGATCGCAAGTTCCAGACCAGCCTCAGCAAAAGCCAGGCACTAAGCCACTTAAAATAAAAAATAAGAAGGGCTGGGGATGGGGCTCAGTGGTTGTGCACCCTTGGAAAGGCAAAGAGGCAAGAAAGAAAGGAAAAATGAAGAAAAACCCAAAGAAACCAGGACCTCATGATGTGGTTATTGGAACAAGTGTCTCAGTCCCTTGATTCCACTTGGGTTGGTATTCCAGGATTCTGTCTAAATGATCCAATGTCACATGTCTATGGAAAAAGGAAATATGCTAGGCAATGAAAGAGAGAGGCAAAAACTGCCAGCTCTGGGCCTGTCCTTGTTTAACCTACAGTGCAATGAAAAGAATTGCTAATGTCTGCATGGGGACTAAATAAAATACCGGGCGTCTCGGGGCTTATGCAATGATGCTCTCAGCTTTCCACTGTTCTACTCCATAAATAAAGGATGCACTCCAATAAAACATGAACAACAAATTTTCCTGCGTTGCAGTTTATAGAGAGGGGAAAAAATAAGATCGCTACCAGATTATCATCCTTCTCTTTTTAAAGAGGGTGGTGGGGGGGGGGGAGCTGATCCTGAAATCTAACATCCACTATATGTTTTAGCTAAATCTTTAGACACGTTTGTCTCATGCAAGACAAATGGGAAGAGCTGAGGAAGGAAAAAACCCAGCATCAGTAGCAATGCTCAGCACATAGCTTGCTGCTGCCTAACCCATGCTGCGGAACAGAGGGGGTGAGGAGAGCAGACGTGGCTACCTGTCCATCAAGATCCATGTTTTCCCTTTTGCAGGACATGGGGCTAGATGAGATCTCCCTGTCTCCCTTGGAAGACCAAGAAAGGCCATGCTACTCAAGTCTACGCAGGGTGAGTGAAGGTAAGGTTGTGGCACCCAGAAGTGTCCTGTAAAACCACATAAAAAGCCAGCCGTGGTGGCACACGCCTGTCATCCCAGTGGCTTGGG
This sequence comes from Spermophilus citellus, assembly GCF_964194105.1. Lineage (NCBI taxonomy): Eukaryota > Metazoa > Chordata > Mammalia > Rodentia > Sciuridae > Spermophilus > Spermophilus citellus. The sequence continues at coordinate 8,684,216 of NC_138201.1, read as the reverse complement.
AGGCTGAGACAGGAGGATCTCCAAAGCCAGCCGCAGCAAAAGTGAGGTGCTCAGCAACTCCGTGAGACCCTGTCTCTAAATAAAATACAAAATAGGACTGGGGATGGGGCTCAGTGGTCGAGTGCCCCTGAGTTCAATCCCGGGTACCCAAATAAACAAACAAAAACAACACACATCAGCTTCACCAGGTTCTCCTCCTTATCCTACAGAGGGAGAAGATGACATTCAGTAGAGTCCATGTTGATGAGGCGGAACCCTCCTCTGTTTGGATAACTAGATCTGATGACCGTCTCCCTCTCCCATTCCTGTACACCCACCTAGGATGCTTATGAATTTGAGAAATCACGTTCTGTTTCATTGACCTATTTTATTAGTACCCTTTGGGGTCCACCGGCTCTCTTTACCCAAAACAAATGGCATGGATATTCACAGGATTCAAGCCCCAGATCATACGGTGGCACCTAAATTTTACACGACATCTTTCCACCTCATGAAAGAGCCAGTGACCATTCCATTTCATGCACAGCGATAACAAACAAACAAAAACAAAACAAAACAAACAAAAAAAAAAAACAGGAATTGTGGTGGAGGTGAAGTTCAACGGGAGAGAGCTTACCTAGTAGGCACAAGGCCCTGGGCTTGATCCCGAGCTTCCCTAAACAAGAAAAGTTACGCTGCGATGACAACCATCAATTGGAACTTCCCTTTCTTCTCATGCATTCTTTAGGAAAATAGACAAGTGAACGCTGGCCTTCCGTTTGCTCGTTGGAAGTATTTCATGCCACCATCAATAAATACTGTAGGCAGCTTGGGTTTCGATGACCTTCCTGGCGAAAAGCTGTTTCCCCTTTTTAAAAGAAGCTCGCATCCAAAATCAGCACGTGGATGTTTAAAAACCACGCAACCTGTCTGACCTCTCTTGTGAGAGACAAGCCCTGCTCAGGTACAGAGGGGACGCATCCCTTGGTGACTTCGGGAAGAGGCAGGAAGGATTGTGGCCAGCAGCTACGACCAGCCAGTGTGTTAGGAGGCTGTCCCCTGAATCCAGGCTGGAATTGGAAGTCGAATTAGAGGGAGGGTACTGTGGGACACAAGGCTGTCCTGTCAAGAAGTGGAGCTCTTTGGAGACACTCAGAATGACCTCCGTGGGGGAAGAATCACAGCAAACAGAGACAGGATCTGGAAACGTGGAGAGAGAAGAACCCTGGGTCGGTCGTGTTCCTTCTGTGTTCATGCAACTGATGCTCAATACTCCATCCGACCTGCCTGGGGGTGCAGAGTGAGTCCTGTGTCAGCACACAGCCAAGATAGAAGGATCCAGCGGATTCCCAAGGTGGAAACAGCCCCACGTAAGCACGGACCCAATAATTTTTAGATACAGATGCCTCCTCGGCAAAACATGGCGGTCAAGAAATGGGAATCCCCAAGATGGAAAGATCTCAAACATGGGGCCTGGTATGGATGGTACTCTGTGCCTCCAAAACACTTATTTTTTTTAACCTCAAAGATCACCTGGCGATCTACAAATATTTCAAAGGCCACTTGAAACATCACGTCCTCTACGAAGTTGTTCCTTCCCTCAAAGGGGAGGTGGGGCACCTGCTGGACTCCCAGAAGTCTTGGTTCTTACCATAAAAATAAAAATTAAAAAATAAGTCCTTAACATCCTCCGCCTCACCACCACCCATATTTCCTGAAGCTCATGAGGAACATGGAAGAAATAAACATTTTGATCTGGAATAGGGAATCAATCACATGTCTATCCCAATCTATTTTAGTGAAACAATCCCATGAGAATCCTTGAAGGGAAAGTCAGCTCAGTAATTCATGTTTTGCTTGATGCATGGATTACTGATGTCTCCCAATCAATAGTCCCGTGTCCCAGTCCTGGGAGTCGAGGACTCCTATCAGCCATTAGCACACTATGGTTCTGCCATAGCGGAGTGGTAGGTGTCTATCTCATACGTCTTTCCTCCACGGTAGGAAAGAGCCTTCCGGCCAGGTAGGGTGCGTTCTATACTTTGATGAATGGCAGAAGAAGAGAGAGAAAAAAAAGGAAAAGACACCAAATATAAGTTGAAAACGAACAGCAGAGGTTTTGTAGGACCAGCTGTCTGTCCCATTCCCTCCCTTTCTTTCTCTTGGTTTCTTCTAACCGATGCACATCAGGCTGCAGTAACTGGGCCCAAACGCAGGCTTTTAACATTTCCCAACAATTCCGAGGCCTGGGTGATGGATGGTGCTATTCTTAGATTTTTATCATGTATTCCCTCGCTTTATGAAATGTGGACAGGCACATCAACCTGGTGACTGCTTCATGGTATAAAAACAGTTGATTGAAGGCGGATGAAGAAGAAAGGAAAGAAGAATCATTTCCGTTGGAAGGTGTCCAGAACACGGGCACCCTCCCACCCCCGACCCCCAGGGAGGATGAGTTGAATTCTGCTCCGGCCACTGAGCCTCTCAGCATTTGGTAGTAGCTCTGTGCTTAGGCAGTCGCCTGCCTCTTGCATCTCCAGAAAGAGCAGAGAAGGAGATGTATGTAGCTTCCCCGATGGACCTAGGTGGCCTTTTTCACTTGGGAAACTGTGCCTGTCATGGTTATTATATCTTTCTATCTTCAAAAGCAATCCACCTCTTTCAGTGTCAGACGGAGACAAAAAAAAACTTAAAAAAAAAAAAAGAAAGAAAACCAAACAAAGTAGTCACAGGAAAATGGTAGCAATCGTGACAAAATGAGGAAATAGAATCAGCCTGGCATTCTGGCGAAACTCAAGCTGGTGTGCGGATTAGCTCTCTGGCACATGCCCCTGTGCAAGACCAAATATTGCCTCAGAATAGCTGCAGGTAGCAATTTCTGTTGGTGGGGACCAAGTCAGGCCCTGTATTTAGAAAGACTGGACATTTCTATTGTCACCACCTTGTTGATCAATTTCAAACTTCAGATGCCGTCCAGAAAGCCTCTTGGGATGAGGACCGATTTGTGCCTCAATTCTAAAAGATTCCCATGAGATACACATTGTCAGATGGAGTTTTCATTTTTTTTCTTTTGTTTTTACATCATATCACCCAGTGCAACCATAGTCAACTCATTGTGCTAAAATAAGGAACAGATTATGGCATCCGATGCTAAATTATATCTAAATATAGGACCAGCTTGGCGCAGAGCTCGTTCATCTCTTTCTCATTTTTTTTTCAATAAATATTTCCATCAGGGACACTCGATTCGTATTGCAGAGGGCCAAGGGTGGGATCTTTCATTGCATTGCGAGATCAAAATTTAAACGTTCATTTATAGTAGTTTCCGTATTTATGATAGTTTTGGCATTCGGGACTTTTTAATCTCCTCATGATCCATCGAGTTTCATGGCTCAAATATAAATATTTTATTGCTTCTAATAATCGCGTCTCATTAGAAGTGCCGCTTTGTTTGTCCACACAAGTCTTTGCGCTTATGGGAGGCCCATCTGGAAAGCAGGATGTCCCTGCTCCACCCTGTCCATCAGAGACAAAGGCGTGGCACCCCTGGGGACTTTCAGTTATGTGACAATGTTCAAGATCACCAAGCATCCACTCCGTGAAATACACTCAGGGATCCCAGGTCATTTTGTGGCCATCTAATGATGAAGTGATATTTGTAAGTTTAGTTTATAAAGATCTGATGGGACCACTCTGTTGCCTAGGTACAAAGAGAACCGGCAGAAAGATCATAGAGATGAACTTCACTACGGAATAAGGGTGAGGAAGCTATCTGACCTTCTCGGCCCAGAATACCCATATTGTATGAATCTCTGGGATCCAGGGGACGGTCTCCCCTGATTTCCCATACAAACGGATCCAATTCCAAACCAACGAATGCACCGCTGTAAGTAAGTATCCAGGAATATCACTTCCTACCTGAGAAAGACCAATTTTCCTTTTGCTGACTTGAATAAGCCCTGGCATTGAAAAGAATCCTTTCCTTCAAGGGGATCTAAAAAGGATCTGCTTCATTATTCCTGCCAAGTATCTTGGAGAACAAAAGTTCTCCTAATCATAGCAAAGAAATCATTATTATTGATTAAAATGTCACTCCAGTCAAAGATCAGGAACCCCCCCCCCAAAAAAGATCATCTTTTTGCTTTTCAAATTAAGCATAGAAAGTTTAAACTGTACAGGAAATGCCATTTCTGGGCTGTTACAGGGAATTTCCAATAATAGTATCTACTTGATACTGGTTGGAAAACACTGTCTTAATGAGGTTGACCTTTAAAGAGCTTTTCCACAACTGAAATTCTTTAAAATGCTTCTGCACGCTATCTCCCCCCTGCAATCTATCTGTCCAAATATGATTATAGAAGCTTTAAAATTACAACGTCATGTTTGTTTGAGGCACCAAATATTATGATTTTTTGTCATTTATTTCTCTTCCAAATGCCAAAGTCTTATTTAGAACCCACGAACCGATTTAAAATTTTAATATATGCATATTGCCCCTTGATGATTTGCCTAATGCTAAAAATTGGATTCTTGGTGGGAGCGGGAAGGTGAGCTAAAAACAGAACTTGCATCAAGATATCCAGTGGAGATGTGCCCATTTTAGAGAGTGTTGAGCATGTAATCAAGGCACCCAGAAGAGTCTGATTCTTACACTGGCTTTTGATGTTTAAAAACACTTCTATGTCCTTTATTCTGCAACATACCATATTCCTGGTAGCATAGCCAACTGGCCCTCTATTTTAGAGATGGGAAAATAGGTTCAACAGGGTCCTCATCTCACACACCCTTAGCTCTTCAATCTTCAGCCAGCCCCAACTCTGAAGGAGTGAGGGCCTCTTCACCCATTTTCCAGAACTAAAGTCATGAAAACATGTCTCGTTGGGCTTTGAAAGCCAACTGGCAGCCCTGCAGGATGATGGAATTACTTGGAAAATCTTTCATTTCTCAATTCATATTTTCCAAGAGATACTGAGAATTGAAACTTGGGGTCAAATTTAAACGCTGTCCCCGATTTGGAGTTTTTCAAGGGTGTGCATACTTCCTACATGAGCATAGACAACCACCTACGGCAATGAGTATGTCACCTCCTATATGACACCAGGGAAAGGCTGACAAATTAGACCTCTGTTTTATTGCCCTATAGATTCTATGTGCTATCACATATTCCAGCAAACAATGTTCAGTCCTGGAGCTGATCAATCCCAGGAAAACATTATTTTCAAACTTCACACCATTATCATATTTTTCTTTCAGGCAAGTATTAAAAACCATTTATATCCCCTTTGTAATACTCCTGCAGTCTTTGATGTTATAAATCTCTGAAGCATCTATCCTCAATAAAAATAAATAAATTAGGGGTTGGGGTTGTAGCTCAGCGGTAGAGCGCTTGCCACACACTTGTGAGGCACTGGGTTCCATTCCCAGCACCACATATAAATAAGCAAATAAAACAAAGATCCATCAACAACTAAAAAATCTATATTTAAAAAAATCAATTAATTCATTAATTAACAGGGATATGGTAAGTGCTTGTCATTACAACCCCCCATAACAAAAGATTATTATGAAAATAGCTTATTTACATGATTTCCATATAAGCCCGGTTACCAGAGTCTGTGTTATCATTTTTGCCCCAATCAATGATGGTTTCATTAAATGAGATGTAGGTATTCTTATCGAAGCAAAACAGCATAAAGTAATCAGATGTGGGTTTTAATTTCTCCACTGAAAATGTATTTTCATGTGCACACAAATTGAACTTGGCCAACTGCTGTGTCACAAATACTACAACTACATGCACTTTGTTATTTAGTGTGTTTCTCAATCATCATCTTCCAAAGGAAATGATTTAGCAGAAATAACGTTAACATCACTGATAGTTCTTCTAACAGGACCAGAGGGAGACTTTTTTTTTTTTTTTTTTAAAGAGAGAGGCAGAGAGAGAGAGAGAGAGAGAGAATTTTTTAATATTTATTTTTCAGTTTTTGGCGGACACAACATCTTTGTTTGTATGTGGTGCTGAGGATCGAACCCCGGCCACATGCATGCCAGGCGAGCGCGCAACCGCTTGAGCCACATCCCCAGCCCAGAGGGAGACTTTTAATAGCCATGATCACTAAAGTTCTTCCAAGTCTTCTTCTTGACCCATTCATTTATTCAATGACTTTGTGTTGAATATGTACTGTATATAGTTAACTATGATGTGCAAAGTATTGGGAAATGGAAATTTATCATCCCGAAAACACAGAAATGATCATTCCTTCAACAGATATTGAGAGCATATAATGGGCAAGGAACACTTCAAGGCATTTCAGTTATATTATTGAACAAGATAGACTAAACCAGTATCCATTTTGAATTTATATTTTAGGATACTGAAGCAGATGTAATAAGTATTAGAGGAAAATTAAAATAAACTAAAATTTCAAAACCCTCGAGAAAGGCAAAGGAGATCCAGAGCCTAAGAGTTGGAGGTTGTCATTTCAAATAGAGTGTTAGGGATTAGACTCTCTGAAAGACAATATTTGAGCAGAATATCAGTAAGGGAAAGGGAAAATACAGGGGGTGATATTGTCCAAATGAGAGTGTTACATTGTGTGGGTTTCAGCAGCTTTTGTGCCACTGTGACCAAAAGACCTGACAAGAGCAATTTTAGAGGAAGCAAAGTTTATTTGGGGGCTTAGTATTAAAAGCTTCAGTCCATAGAAGCCCGTTCCATTCCTCAGGGCTTCAGGTAAGGCCAAAGATCATGGAGGCAGGGTATGGTACAAGAAAGTGTCTCAGGATTTGGCCTCAGTTAACCACTTAGTTAATGCCATCAGGGGATTGATTCACTGATTGAGTTAAGCTTCTCACAACCCAACGGCTTCACCTCTAAACCTTCTTGCATTGTCTCACACCTTAGCTGGGTAGGGGGACACCTATTTAAATCCTAAGAAGTGCATGTACGAAATGTAAGAATCGTACCACCAGGTACAACTTACAATGCACCCATAAAAAATATGGAGGAAAAGGTAATAATTGCCTTTAAGTGCTATAAAATAGAGATCAGCACACAGAGATGTGTGAGCCATAAAATAAAAGATGCTGTTAGTCTTTACCCCAAAGAGATGGACAATCGAATCACATGGAGTAGCCCAGGGAACTCCAATTGTTGGCTGACTTGCAAAGAATGAGTGGTGGAATTATCGGCAGCAATATAAAAGAGGAGAATGGACGAGAAGGGGGAACGTTCTTGGGAATCTATCCATTCTTCCACAATGCAGCCCCCAGGATGTGGAAGACATCAGCCACCAGGGCACAATCTCCATTGCTATCTGTGAATTATACCCAACACAAACAAGGGTGTTTGTCACTTGACCTAAATATGAAATTATGAAGTCCTCAAGTAATGCAATGAAGTTCCTGTGCTTCTGAAAGGTCAATTGATTTTAAATCATATGCTTCAGGTGGAAGGGATTGAAACTAAAGACTCTCGGGGTTGGTAAGGTCTTTAAAATCGCACCAAAAGATCATCCACCAAAAGTGGCAGGAGGTGGGGGTGTTGAAATCACCTGGCAAGTGATTTAAAAAAAAAAAAAAAAGTGATGCGTATACTTCTTGGTTAAGAAAAATTGGGATAACCCTCTAAAATTCTGCAGTTCTTGAGCTCTATCATAAACACACATCCACACAAGTGAAAAGCAGATAACACATTCAGTCCTAAGACGGTGTCCGCAGACATACCTGTCCTAGAGGTAACTACCATATTTAGAACAGGAGGATCATGCCACAGAAGCCACAAAACTACTTTCTCTGATGAAAAACATGCAAATAGATTGGAATCAAATCATCTCATTAAGCAGTCATCCTTTCAATGTTGAAAGATCAAACAGGAAGGGAATCAGTAGGGGGCATCCGAGGCTCCATCCCCTCTCCCTCCCCTGTGCAGAGCTCATTTCTATCTTGTGGCTCTTGTCAGACTTGACTCTACTGCAGCCGGTTTTTTTTTTTTTTTTTTTCAAAGTCATTTCATTTCTCCTGGCCATTTTCTGATTTCAGGCCAACCCAAGCCTCACCATTTTGAAACAGATCTCTCCCAGTAAATACCATGAGTGATAGGATTTTTTTTAAATATGATTGGATTTGAGCACACCATGGGGTGACAAAGAGTAGTCTTTTGTTAAGTGCTTTTAAAGATATTAAATACCGGCCATGTTTTTGAGTGACATAGGGTCATTCGATGTAGATAACTCACATCCCTGCGAGCCTCAGGCTGTGGATGCTGTTGTGTGTATTAAAAAGATCAGAGAAAATCTAAAGACCAAAAATAAAAAAAGTACAGTTGCCCCTTGGGAACCCTGGGAGATGATATCCAGGACCCCTCCCAGATACCCAAATCAGCAGATATCCAATACCCTATGCAAAATGGTATCATTCTTCTATGCGACCTGTACCTCTCTTCCTGAATACTTCAGTCCTATAGAGATAACTTATAATAAAAGGGAAATAGTTGTCACAACGTATTGTTTCAAGAAAAAGGAAAAAAAAAAACAAAGTCTGTTCATCTTTCTTCAGTACAGATGTGATTTTTGTTGCTGAGATATGATTTATCCAAGGTTGGCCAAATCCATCAATGCAGCACCTGTGGATAAGTGGGTACCTGGACCTGTTACCATGTAGTATAACTAAAGGCATGGTTGATACTAAGCCACAGCTGGGCACTTAGTTGGCAGTGCCACATTTTACAGTCTTGCACTTGGATTCAATTCTAGTCTCCGCCAGTTTACAATCTCTTTGGAAAATGAAGTGGGCAAATAGAATATTACCAGGGACCATTGTATCCAATATCAAAAGAGTAGGCGTAGTATAAATAGACCCAGGGATTCTCAAGGGGGAGATGTAATTCTTCTCAAAAGAAAGCACTCAACCACCACTATTAAGTTTGGATAAAAGAAAGGATACTGGTTCTAAATCAATTCAATTATTCTTTTTCCCCCTCCTTTGTTGCTTTTCAGTAAGTATTGTAACTCCTTCCATTAGATACAAAGCAGCTCTTTTATATTAGAGAAAGATCCGCGTTTCCTTGAACATGTAAGTAAGTTTCGAATTTCCATGCAAGAGTTGGAATTCTCAGGTTTCTAATCCTGCCTGCACATTGTGCTTCATGAGCTCGGATTCTGAGGACAAAACCATCTTGTGTGAGCGGGGTCAGCCTACTCCGTCCAGATTTAGGAACACTGGGGTTTCTAGTAATTTTCCTAATCTCTGCAAACTCCTGCTCATCTCTGCCTAGCAGAGGTTTCCTTGGATAGTATTTTTGCTAGTCACAACAATATTTATCACTGGATACTTGGAAGGGAATAAGGCAGATTGCTAAATAACAATAGCTCCGATTTTTTTTTTATAAAAACTGACAATTTTTAATTCAAACTATTTCAAATTAAATATTTAATGAAATTTTATTCAAAAATAAAACAAATTTTATTTAAAAAATGAAACACGAATCCAAGAGTAACCGTGTGATCGATATATTAAGAGTTGGAACATCAAATTGCTCCTACCTGTACGATGAATGGGAGTTTAAAATGTGAATTTGCCAATATTCAGAAGAAATGGGGATAATGCTTCGGTTTTAAAGCCAAAAAAATCACTGTTTTTATTGACATGTTTTCTCTGCTTTCGCTGTAGGCTTAGTTCCACACACAGACAAAAGTGTAATTCACCGTCCAGTTTTACATTATCATTTTCCTCTTGGCTGCTTTGGAATGCTTAAGGCGCTACTGTAAGTTAACCAGACAAGAAAAGCTGTCTCTTTATTTTGTAGCCAAAACCTGACATTTCAGCATTGAAAAGTGATTTCCCAGTGCAGTGCTACATTTTACACTCTTGCACTTGGGTTCAATTATTTTTGGGGGGTGGTACCAGAGATTGAACTCAGGGGTACTCGAGTACCCCTGAGCCCCATCCCCAGCCCTAGTTTGTATTTTATTTAGAGACAGGGTCTCACTGAGTTGCTTAGCACCTTGCTTTGAACTCTGGATCCTCCTGCCTCCCCAGCTGCAGAGACTACAGGTGTGTACTGCCACACCCAGCTCTCAATTACTTCTTTTTTCTTCTAATTTATGGAAATGTGAAGGACCCAGTCCTCTCATAATGTGTACTTCAAAAACCATCCAGAGTTAGTAGAATCCATAGAGATGAAAGAAAAGGTTCTCTAATGTGCTTAGAAATGTTTTGAAAGTAATGGTGATTTACCTAGCAACTCCTCTAAATTTGTGGGGTATTAAAATAGATGGCAGGAGAACTTGGGCTTCTGTAGGTAGATAAATGCAGACTCAATAAAAGGGTCTGGATTGGAGTCGGTTGACTTATGTACACAGGGACACACATCCACATCTAAATTCAGGGTAAACGAAAAATAGATAATGTCTCAGTATGGTAAGCAGAAAAACCAAAAGGTGTTGCTCTTGTTTAAATAGATCTAGAGCCAGGTATGGTAGCACATGCCTGTCATCTCAACGGCTCGGGAGGCTGAGGCAGGAGGATTGCAAGCTCAAAGCCAGCCTCAGCAAAAGTGAGGTGCTAAGCAACTCAGTGAGACCCTGTCTCTAAATACAAAATAGGGCAGGGGATGTGGCTTAGTGGTCCAGTGCCCCTGAGTTCAATCCCTGGTATCCCCACCCCCTCCCCAAAAATGTAGATCTAGAAGTACCTTCAACAATCAAACAATTATACTGAGGGATGTGAGCAAATTTAAAGATAACTCGGTAGGGCACAAGGGTTAATGGCTCAACTCTTCTGAATCTTTTTAGGAGCTGTAGGGGAAAAGAATTTCAATGAATTTTCTTCCTGTGTTAAGAAAAAAAGGAAAGGAAAAAAAATCAACTAAGAGACAAGCAAGTCTTTTCCACCAAAGGAAAAAATTCTACCCTCACAAATGCACTGTACATCATTACTATAATTATCATTTTTATAGCCTCAAGGGTGGTTTGTTTTCATCCTCTCTGCAAATAATCCAAAAAATCTGATTGGAGGGTGGATAATTTATGCCTGCAAAGATAGCATTAGTAATTTTCCTTTGTATATTTTTAAGAGAAATCTGGAAAAGCAACTTAAATGTATTTTTGCATGTCTCCATTCGAGGGGGTCTTCCCAAGAATAACAGTGGGACATCTAGAAAGCCAAAATCTTTTTCTTCTGTAGATCAGGGCATTTTTCTATTTTTTGTTTGTTTGTTTGTTTGTTTTTTATGATAGAAATTTTTCTCTTCCTATATACCATCTAGATTTCTATCTGGTCACCCTGTGTATGTGTGCACATGCACGCGCAGGCGTGTGTGCACACACACACATACACACCCATAAAAATGTCCTTTCTTTCAACCACCCTGAGAGAGGTCTCTTTTGCTAAGTAGAATTATGTGCTGTTTTGAGGATAACTGGGTATCTTTATACTGTGACTACTCTTTTGATATTGGATACAATAGTCCTTCTGAATCATCTATTTTCACACTTAAGTACTAAAATGAAGGTTAAAGAAGGGTGAGATCACATATTTCATTGGAAGGATAAAATACACCCACTCTTGATATTTTCGGCTACCCTAAATGATAGCTCAGATCAATATTTTCATCTTAAAAGGATCAACAACTAAATGCGGCACAAAGAATGTCATTCAAGCACAATAGGACAAGGTTTCCAATAAAACCGCAGTAATTATTTTGAATCCAAACATAAAAGATATGGACTGTGTTGGGCAGATATTGGCCCCTACCAAAAAATCAAAAAGCAGAAGCAAAAATGAAAAGAAACATAATATAGAAAAGTATGTCCTTAATGGAAAGATATAGGGACTTCGAATCAGAATCCTAGAATTAAAAAAATGGAATCCCATGTTGAATACATTGTGCGTTACTTACAAAAAGACAAACTGACGAAGTCATCTGACAGGTTTAGTTTCCCGGAGTCTCTCTTAATTAAACAACTTGGAAATATTGTGTGTGTGTGTGTGTGTGTTTGTGTGTGTGTGTGTGTGTGTTTGTGTTTTACCAACATAGATTCATCTGGGGGATTAGATATAGGCAGGAAGTGAAGTTTTTCCCAATGCTGATAAACTTTCAGTACACAAAGCGTGTCCTCCTGGGACTCCAGTAGATTAAAGAATAAGTGGAAGACATCAGAACTGTCCTACTGTGCTATGGAGCCGCCATGTTGGAAATGGACCTATTTCACCCTCTTAAGAAGCCTGACAACATGGATTTGGGTTGTTCGGTTCTGTTTTTTCCAGAGCATACAGAACAGGTCCTGGGTCCTTCACGGAGCCCTGGAGTTCTACACATTGTTGACTTTGGGCTTGCATTTTTGGAGCTGTGTGAACCAAGATTATTTAAACCCTGGAATCATATTGGATATGGCAAGATATTCGAACAAAAGCTACACAGGGGAACGCGGAGAAGGGAACGGCCCGGTTCACCCCAGCCTCCGCCAATGGCCTCACCTATGGAATAAAAGAAGAAAAGCCTGGTCTCCCCATGTGTTCTGTTCAACTTTGTGTCTCCTCCCATCTCTCCCATGGGTGGTCCCTTCATGGTCCACGGGGCAGAACCAAATCTGAAAAGGTGAATTTGTGTTTAAATCCATCCTTGTCACCAAGATCCACGAGATTGGGCCTCGGAAGCCATGGGCAACGTGACCAGGACACAGATGAGGCTGGGAAAAGGGGGACAGCTCAGGTGGCATGCCGAGTGTCTAGACCAGATCCCATTGCTCCAGGGAATGGGGACCCTTTCATCTGCACCTGCATCTGTGAAGAGCAGGGCTTCGTGAAGATGAGCCCTTGGAAACCATGGGCAAGTGTAGATGAAAGAAAACACCTTTCTGAGTGAAGGAGGATAACTTGTGCTAAAGAACAGGGAAGAGGAGCTGGATAGGTCACTACCTGCCCTCATTACAAGGGTTTCAAATCCCCTCGCCTTCCTTTCTCCCATCCAAAAAAAAAAAAAAAAAATCATATAAAATCAAATAACCACTCCAGGAGTTTCACAATTGAAAATTTCAAAATGTGCTTAAGCCACCAGGTGAAGCACACAGTCTATAAAAATACTATATTGTACTCATCTTCTCCCTCCAAGGATAAATAAATGCGTGGAAAAAAAATGACTCGGATACAGAGTTAAATGGCACCATTATTATCTTATAGACTCTGAAAACAAGGAGGCAGAATACACACACACACACACACAAAAAAAAAAAAAAAAAAAGAATGGAAAAGAGAAAGATATTGTAAGACTTGATATCGGCATGGCGATGGCCTAGATTCACCAGGGAGGGCTGTCAGTCCTTAAAATAGCAACAATAGAATTTTTTACCCCCGTTAACTTTGTTGGAATGGCTAATAGGTCAATTACCAGGAAATCCAGACCCTAGGACTGGTTTTTCCACAATTTTTCCTTTTTAAAACATGATACTACTCGTGGGTATCATCTGCTTCCTACATTTGTAAGACCTGCTTTGTAACTATTTGCCTGCCCTCCTGGGACTCCAGTAGATTAAAAGACATCTCTAGAATGACTATGTTGCCGTGTGTGGGGGGGGGCTAAATGTTCTTTTGAAACGATCCAACCTCAGCTCACATTGGAGAGTTCTGGAAAGAAAGAGTCCATTGTGATCCCTTGGAAAGAGTCTGCTAAAATGCCATCCTCCTCTATCATAACCAACACTTAGTCGTCCTTAATCCGCGAAGGTGAACAATAAAATAAAAGGTGCTGGGCACCTTATCAATATCCTGAGTCTATGGGAAACAGAAAATGTCTCAGAGGGTCAGACAATTAAGGTATACTGCCACCTCCTTCAGCATTCCAGTCGGAACCCAGGGTGATCTGATCTCCGGGCTTAACTTGGTTGAAATATACCACGCTGTCCCCCAAAAACAACCCTCACGTAAACAAAGTTAAAAAGGAGTCACATTGAAATATGAGAGCACCACATGCAAGCCAAGCTGTGGCTCCCGGATGGCTGGTACATAAAGTTACTTCGTCTGTTATAAATATTCCATTCTTCAATGGTCATTAAGAAGCGATCATATAACTGGAAATATGCAATACACATTACTTACTTTCTATTTGGAGGAAATCACCTACATTAAAGCTATAGATTATGCATTACCTTACTTATTTATTGTTTCACTCTTTGGCAGAATCACTACATTCTGTGCTTTATGAAGCTTGCTATCAATAACCACCTTGAAGATGACTTTAAATTATACAGAAAGCTACTCTGAAGAGGAGATGCTGACCGGTTATCCTGTGTTTTCTCAAAAGTCTATAAAAAGAGGAAAGATGGTTAGACTGGTGATTTTTGGAGACAGCATCAGAACGCAGGGAAAGAAAATAGGATTCTGAGTCAGACAGGCCTGGATCTTGATTGCAGCTCTTAGGAATTACTAACCAAAATACTCTGGATAGAGTTTATATATATATATATATATATATATATATATATATATATATATATATATATATATATATATATACATTAAATGGGGGGAATAACCGTGTCTACATCCCATGGTTGTTGTTAAGACCCATCGTGACCTATTTCCTCTATGTGATAGAGAGAAAAATCGCAGGCTTGAGAGTCAGAGAAATTAATTTTCATTGTATTCGTCAATTACTGGCTGCAGGTTCTTAAACCAGTAAGGCACTTTAGCATCCACAAGGCCTGTTTTTTTCATCTTTATAAGAAGATTACAAGTACCGGAGAGGAAGGATGGATGTGAACAGCTCAGCCTCATCATGGCACTTGGTAAATAACCAGCAAATATGAGCTGGCTGAATGGGAGACATTTCAGAATACTAACTTGCTCCTTTTAGTAATGCATGATATTTGACCAGAAGGTGACCAAGGCTGGGCTTCATGGAGGGAGAGGCTGAGAAAGGGGCTACTTGGGTATTTAATACATGAGACCAATTAGCAGGACTTGGATGGGTTCAGGCATCGACATCAATGAAGGACTGCAGGATTTGCTCCTGCAGACACTTAGCAGGCAAGGATCTCTTGGGCTCTGAGAGTGAATCTTGCCATAGTTATTCTCCTATTTGAAAGTCTTCTCTTGCTTTTAGAATAAAGCCAGAAATGCTTTATACAGTTTCTAGCTCCCTGGGTGGACTGAAGCTTTGCCTAGCTCTCAAGCCACTGTCTCTAACTGCTGAGCCAGGTCACCTTGGCTCCTTATGGTTCTTGGCAGACACCAGCCTATCACCTGTGCCCTGTCCCCTGCCTAGAGGGCTCTTGACCTGGTCAACTCTCCCTCCTTCCTCCTTTCTCTACTCAAAAGGATGCTTGCACCTGACTTCTCCAATTCGCATCTTTGTATAGTTTTCAGATCATCCCATGCTTCTGCTGAGCATAAAATATTTATTTAAATTATACATGTATGCATTTATGGAATTATTTAATATCTCTGTCAACTATCCTGAAAACACACTCTTATTGGGGCAATGCCTGCCTCTGTCCTGCTTTTGGATATATATATATATATATATATATATATATATATATATATATCATCAGCACCCAATGCCTAACAAACAAAGACGTTCATGTGACAGCCACACATTACATTGAACCTCTTTCTTCAGCTATTTTATGTAGAACATATATTATTATTTTACCAAAGCAAGGTTCTCGTTTTATTTCATAGCAGTTATGTGATTTCCAGTCAAATCCCCCTCTTCTTATTCCCATATATTTGCAATAAACTCACTGGTTCATTGATTTCTCTTCTGATAATGCGTGCTGGATGTCTGAGCTAACAAGGCAAACGTCACAGCCTGACCTCAGGATGTGGAGTCCAGCTAGGGTTGTCTGCCTGGACCCTTGATGTCATCATGGATACTACCTGGAGCACTGTGGAATGTTTAGTAGCATTCCTAGTGGTCTCTCTCCACCGGACACAAAGAACATTCATTCCCCAGTTATGACAAGAAAAGTGTCTCCAGATATCCAAGGATGTGTCTTGGGGACAAAGTGACCTCTGGCTGAAAACTACGGAGACAGAGAATCTGTATTAATACGATGTCCTTGTTTCCAATGAGGCGTTAACCAAGGTGGGTGAGGTGAATACCAGGACATGCTTGGGAAAGAGATGCGACAAAATGCTATTCAGTTTAAAGAAGAACCTTTTCTTGTCCAAAGACTTCGCATTTCATCACGGAATGTCTTAAACCATGGCTTAAGCCAAGGCCGTGGTACAAGAATGGCTTCATAAATATAAGGCATGGTCTCATCACACCTATGACCGACCTACTGTCAACACTGGTCATTCTGAGCTGAAAGGGAAAACCTGAACTCCAAGCCCAAATTTCAGCAGAGGTAAATATTGAGCAATTTAGGAGAAAATACATATATAGGAAAATCATTTTTCATCATGATGCAAGATTGTATTCATATTTCATTGAACAAACCTAGTAGGTTAAAACACTAGGAAAATCATATTTTTTCAGTATTACTAGTTCAATGAAAGAGGAAATAGAATTGTTGAAGAGAGGGAAAAAGAAAAAAAAAAAAAAAGAAAACCCTAAAGATTCTAGAAACATTACTGAAGAGTGAAATATTTTTTTTTTTTACTGCTAAAAACAAGGCAATTCAAATTCATCATTAATTCATGCTTAAATTGACCTTCTGTTTTGGAAGTCCCCAAACAGAAGAGAGTGTGTTTTAAAACCTCCACATCCCTCTTAACCATCTAATATTGCCTTTCCTGTGATGTTTTCAATGTACTCCAAATAGTGCAGGCCTCGTGACACTATACGGTGATCATCTATTACTCTGGTTTGCCTTCTGCTTTGACTATGAATTCCGTTTAGGCAAAGCCTCCGTAGAACAGCATAGTGCCCGGTATTTAGAATTTGGTAGGAACTCCAAAGTAACCGCTTCGCAAGTAAATCAGAGCATGAATAATTCCACATACATGATTTAAATGAGGCATGAGCTAGTCTGTGTCTGGTTCAGTCTTCAGGTAGAAAATGATGATTTTTTTTTTTTAAATAACTCATACTGATATGTATGTAACTTCCATCAGGAACCACAGGACCTCAGTTGTTTGTAACAGATACACCAGTGATTCCCTAGAGCAGTTCCTGAACAGGCGTTGGGGACTTGAATCCCGTACATATAAGGCATATTGTACATTATGTATTGTAATAATCACACGGTGATGTGCAGATCTCTCCGACCAGACAACGATCCTGCCTTACAAAAACTAACTCAGCTCCAGTGGTAAATCCACATTCCGCTCATGAACTCATGCAGACCTGACAGGGGCATCTGTGTGGCACTGCATCTTACAAAGTCACCATTCATTCTATCAGAGAGCAAGCACAGACTGATTAATATCTGCAAAAAGAAAATATTTCTATAATTCAGTTGGAAAATGTGACTACTGTACTTGAACCCAGGGAAGGCCCCAGTGTGGTTCAAGGCTTAGACATGACATATATAACATACCCACACATCCACCAGCACCACTTAACCGCACCTGGGGGGCAAGGGAAAGGACTTTTCTCTGGGTCTCAGGTAATTGGAACGGAGACAACCACAGACTTCAGCCCACAGGCCCTGTGGGAACCAACCCTGTGTCTCCGCTCATAATTTATTCTGGTATTTTATCAAGGGGACCTAGACCCCTTGATCTAGTGACTCTACTGGGAATAAAAAAATGACTTCTATGACATGTCGGCACAGCAGTTCTTACATAAAACCATTAAATTGACACTGAAAAGCTCAGCTACAGGATAAAAATGAGTACCTATTTAGTTTGGGTCTATTGCCACAGTTGATCATTATCGCTCACTTAGTTTTGCAAATAGCAGAAGCAGCAAATAGACCCTCTACAATTACTTTTCATTAGTTCTGAAAAGCATTTTTTTTTTTGCAGCAAGTTTGCACTATGAATTGTTCAGTGATGATTATAATTAAAACTAGTGCCCGTCACCCACGAGTACTCGAGGGGCCAGAGGTAAGTCGAGAGAACTATCCTGTTGCTATGGCTGATTCTTAAAGACATTAAATGATTCTGGAACGGAGAGGGGAAGAGAATATTCGCTAAAGGCTTCACAGGCCAAGCACCAGGCGAGATGCTTTTGAATAGGCTGCATTCCCTCCATATTCTCCGGGGAGGCAAATAGTACTATGTCCAAGTTGTAAGAGGGAAAGGCGAGGCTTCAAATTAGCAAGCTTGTCCAAGGCCACCAAGATACACGATGACTCTGACGGTTAAGTGGGCTATCCTATCCATTTGTGACACATACGTATCTGTCCTCAATAGAAATAATTTATCATTTTTGTCAAGTACATCAAGAATAAAACTAGTAGGGACTATTACGAGCCAAAGAGAAATGATTTTGTCAGACTACACTTTTCCTCATCCGAGCCGCCTAAAAATGTTCCCATGGGGATAAACAGATGTTCCCAATCCACTGATAATGCTCATGGTGGGCTCATAAATCACACGGAGAGTGAAGCATTCACACATTTTGTGACATAAAAGACAGTAGCTGGAGTTGTTTTAAAGAACCTCTAAGTGAAATACGATACACTCTGCAGTGCATTCTTTCAGAATATATGGAGGATCACAGTATTTTAAATTTGCAGGTGTGAAAGTCCGACACCAAATACATGCAGGATGAGGAACTCGATTACAATGTATCGTGGTTCATCAAAGCTAAATTGCACGGTGCAGAATCATATAATTAGAACCGGACACTGTTTATTTCAGCGAAGAGAAAGGACACAGCCTGCTCCCTGCAAAGGTCCAGAATAAATCTGAGTTTCTTTGTCATCGGTCCCCTTTAGTGCAAGTTACTCATCTCATTGCCGAAAATATACTTGCAGCTGTCAAAATTTTACAATCAGTCAATCTCTCTGCAGCCCGCGTTTCACTCTGCAAAACCTTGGCTGCAATATCGATAAATCTGCCTCTCCCTGGGTGTATGTTTATGTTTACAATACCTGCCTGAGCGGAAAAACAGGCAGTGATAATGAATTAAGGCTGTGTACGCAGTAATTTTCACTAAAGGGAACAAAAGATCACCAAGTCGCCCTCATAAATATGAGTCCCCGAAGTTGGTAGAGTCAACAGAAGGATGCTTTTCATACACCCGGCCATTTGCAAGCAAGTAACCTAACTAAACCAAAGTTGGACTACTCATTTTTTTTTATGAGTTAACATCAGATTATTCATTTTGTTTACCCAAAATAAGGACAAGGGAACCTCACTATTTCGCCAGTTGAGAATGGCTCTTCTCCCCCCAATCCAGATTTCTCTTGGAGGACCAGATGTGTCAGTTGGTTTGATTCACTCCATGTTGTCCCCCCCTCCCCTGGAATATTGTCCCTGTTGAAAAACTGGCTTCACAAAGAAGGTGGCAGCAGGAAAATTTCAGAATCCAAAGCTTAGAAATAAGTCCTGGGCAGTGTGGGGTTATTTTCTGTCTCTGGGGGGGGATCATCCGGTGTCCAAGGCCTGGGGACAGAGGCAAAGTCCCCAGCCGCCCATCCAGGAGATGTCACTCTCAGTAGCGTCTGGTGTCCTGACCTGTGCTCGCCCAGGATGACGGTGGGTAAGGAGCAGCAGGTCACAGGGGCCCCCTGACACTCTGGGAGACAGAGCCCTCCCTGGGCAGACCCCGGGGCTGAGGGTCAGCAGCCAGGGGAGAATCAACGACTGTCCCCGCCTGCAGCCCCTGAGATCCTGGGGCAGGGATGCAGGAGGCAGCCAGTGTCACAAGACGTCCTCGTCCCCAGCCAGGCTGGGCGCCTGGCTAAGGAGGAGAAAGACAGGTGTCCCTCCTCAGGGCCTGGCCCCTGCGCCTGGTCTCACTTCCTCCCCGGCACCACCTGGAAGGGGAGGAAGTGACACCCAGGAGAAGGCCGGGAAGTGAGGCCACCGTCACATTCAAGTTCAGGGTGGGACAGCTCAGTCTGCCCCCAACAGGCCCCATGCTCCGCTCCTCTTCATGGGCCACGTCCCTTCGGAGAGTCACGCCCTGCCCTTTATAGGCACAAGGACCCAGAAGTTCCAGGGACACGTCCATGTTTAGGCCCCCGGATCCGGAAGTGCCTCAGGTGCACATCCATGTTTAGGGCCCTGGATCCGGAAGTTCCTTAGACATCCATGTTTAGGCCTCCGGATCCGGAAGTTCCTCAAGTGCATGTCCATGTTTAGGCTCTAGGACCTGAAGTTCCTCAAGTGTCCATGTTTAGGCCCCCAGATCCGGAAGTTCCTCAAGTGCATGTCCATGTTTAGGCCCCCGGATCCGGAAGTTCCTTAGACATCCATGTTTAGGCCTCCGGATCCGGAAGTTCCTCAAGTGCATGTCCATGTTTAGGCTCTAGGACCTGAGGTTCCTCAAGTGTCCATGTTTAGGCCCCCAGATCTGGAAGTGCCACAGACATCCATGTTTAGGCCCCTGGATTCGGAAGTGCCTCAGGTGCATGTCCATCTTTGGGCCCTCGGATCCAGAAGTTCCTCGATCCTCCATGTTTAGGCCATAGCATCTGGAAGTTCCTCAGGTGCATGTCCATGTTTAGGCCCCCGGATCCAGAAGTGCCTCAGGTGCACGTCCATGTTTAGGCTGCGGCATCTGGAAGTTCCTCAGGCAGACGTCCATGTTTAAGCCCCTGGATCCAGAAGTTCCTCAGGTGTCCATGTTTAGGCCCACGGATCTGGAGGTTCCTCAGGTGCACGTCCATGTTTGAGCCCCCGGGTCCGGAAGTTCCTCAGCACCCATGTTTAGGCTCTCTCATTTTTTTTTATTTTGAAAAATACAGTCATTCTGGATGCAAAACCAGTATCTTTCTTTTTATTTCATTTATTTTTTAAATGGTTGCATTATAGTTATACATAGGATTGGATTTGGGAATGGGTGGTGAGTAGCTCAGTGGTCGAACACTTGCTTAGCATGCACAAGGCCCTACACTCAATCCCCAGTACTGCAAGAAAACACAACCAGACACACAAAACCATAAACGGGTATTTCACTGTGATATGTTCACACACACACACAAAGCAGAGTTTGATTGATTGCATTCTGCGGTTCCTCTCCGTTCTCATCCCTCTTCTCTCTCCCCCTCAGTTCCTTTCCTCTCCCTAACTGTTCTCTGTCATTTTCATGAGGTCCTCCCATCTTTTTTGAGTTCCTTATTTTTTCTCCAGCTTCAGTACGAAAGAGAAAACATCCAACCCTTGACTTCCGTCTGCATCTGGCTACCTTCACTTAGCATGATGTTCTCCAGCTCCTTCCATTTACCAGCACATGACATAATGTCATTCTTCTTTGAGGTTGTGGACATATGCCACCTTCTCTTTATTTAATTATCTATTGAGGGACACTGAGGTTGTGGTTCCATAACTTGGCTGCTGAGAATCTTGCTGCTGTATACACTGGTATGCACTTATCCCTGTAGCATACAGTTACAGTATAGATGGGAGCTGTTCTGCAAAAGCTAATGTGTGAGACAAGGAAAGAAGATTTAGAGGTGAAATGACTGGGTTCTGAGAACCTTAACCCAATCAATGCATTAATGCCCTGATGGGATTCACTGAGTGGTAACTGAAGGTGGGTAGCATATGGCCAGGTCAAAGCTTGGGGTGGATATTTTGTCTTCGGTAAGTGGATCGATCTCTCTCTCTCTCTCTTTCTCTCTCTCTCTCTCTCTCTGATGGTTGCCATGTCTTGAGCTGTGTTTTTCCTCCACCATGATGTTGAGCCTCACCTGAGGCTCACTACAAAAGATGCTGATTTTAGTTCTCATAAAATCAATATTTTAACGTCTCTACTGCTTAAAGTTTGGTCTGTGGACCCCCCAGTGTCTTGATCACCTTATTAGAAATGCAAATCTCAGGCCACATCCGGGCTTTCTGGAGAAGAGCCTGCACTTATAACCAGATTCCCAAGCGATCTGCAGGCACACTGAAGTTTGAGAAACACTGATGTAGCTACCAAGTTGTGATAACAAACACACACTATGCCATCGACTCTGCATAAATCTCGTTGTGTTGACAGCCTCGGATTTTCTGGTTAAAATGTGCGAGTCTTTAACACTATTCAAAATATCTCTTGTAATTAAAAAAAAACAACACTCTGCTGCCTTAGCAAAGAGTAAAATGTGAAAACGACCAAAGTCAAACCAAGGACAGCATCTATGCCTGAGCCACCTCTTTTGGAAAGAGAATGAGACCTCACCTCTGTTTGCCTACCCTAAACTCAACCCCTGGGATTCAGCGAACCTCATGCCTCAACCTCCCCCAAGTCACTGAGACTGCAGATGCATCACACCAGCTGGGCCCCCTTCCCATTATTTTAAAAGTCATACATCATCTTGCCTATAAGAATTTCCTGCTCCGTCTTCCCTCCCTGTGAGCAAGACGTGCCGTGCCCTCAGCAAAGGGAAATGGAAATTCTGTTCTGTAGATTAAATCTTCCTTGATACTAGATCAGCAGCCGGGAACCATTGAGCCCGTCCAGGCTACAGCATCCAGGCAACTCCTGAGAAAGTTCTAGAAGACAGGAAGCAGGTGGAGATCCTGGGGCTAAGGGTTCATCTTACACATTAACCAGGGATAAGTCTGTCCCTGCTGTAATTCAAGTTAAAGCCCAAACTGAGCATTGAAAGCAGTCTGGTAAAGTTAAAAAAAAATAAGGTATTTGGGCTGATGACCCCACAAGACTTTCTCCTAGGTGTACCCCACACCCTGGCTGAAAGAAGTCCTGCATATTCCTTGAACCACCAACTGATTGCACCAGGGGCTTTCTGTCATTATAGGATTTCGGATTGGGACAGAGAGACTATAGGAGTCCTAAACAAGGAAGCTAGTATGTCCTCTCCATCCCCCCCCCCCCCACGGATGGCCAAAGACAGATGAATATAGGTTAAAGCTGAAAAAGAGAAAATGCCTACATCATTCCAGGAAAAACAGAAATGCAGCCCATGGCTGGCTTCTCATTACTTAGGATTCCTAAGAGATTCCTTGAACTTTTCCAGGACTCTAGTTTTGGAGGACTTTTTATTTTTTTTTTTTTAAATTTTTGGTACGAGGGATTGAACTCAGAGGCACTGGACCACTGAGCCACCTCCCCAGCCCTATTTTGTATTTTATTTCGAAACAGGGTCTCACCGAGTTGTTTAGTGCCTCACTTTTGCTGAGGCTAGCTTTGAACTTGAGATCCTCCTGCCTCGGCCTCCTGAGCCACTGGGATTCCAGGACACCAGCTTCCAACTGGGCTGTTCAAGTGGATTTCTCTTGGCCAGGATTTGAGATCTCCCAGCCCACCCATTGAGCAAGTGTATCCATAAGTGCCCACTGATGCTACATATTTTTTTTAAATAAAGATCAAAAACCTCCTAGAATTCAACAGTTTCATGTCAGCTCATGTTCTGAATCGCTGGGGGTCAGGGGGGTGGGAGGATGGATCTGAAGCAGAAATATCTCTGACACTTTCCACTCCTGTATTCCTACCCTGAAATGCGGACTCAGTTCCATCGTGAGGACCTGACTCAGGTCAGAAGTTAGCAGGAACAAGCGGAGGATTATTTGAGGAACGCGCACACTGTGCATAATTCAAGGGTGTTACTGAGCAGCTCTTGGGGGCATTGAAAGCAGCTCTGGCAACTTTTAAATAGCTACTCCGGCTTCTAGGTTGCCCGATGCCTGACACAGCAGGGCTCCTCCACTAGGAGGCTGTGACTCACCAACTGTCCCAACTCCCTCATGTAACCTGACACAATGTATCCCCCGAGACACTGCCTGCTGCTAAGGCTCCTGTTTCTATCTTGGAGCCTTTTAATTTGTATTTTCCCCCAAATGGCTTATGTCTGCTTGTCAAGTGGGATTCTCACCTCACTTGGAACTCGTGGCTCTCTGACAAGGACTGGGAGACAGGCGGGGAGCGCTGGCATACCATGGAAACCCACAGAAGCCATCAACAGCTTCTTTCAGTCTGATGCATCTGCAGCCCCAGCTAAAAGCAGGACCGTGTAACCATCTCCTATTACCTGGATTCTCCTACACACAAGCTTAGTTGCTACTTTACCACCTTGAAGATGCTGAGTCCGAGGGGCACCTGGGTAACTCTGACACGACTCTCTGATGGGTGCATTTCTGGAAATCTATTGGTATAACCCACTAGCACCATCAGCTTCAAGAGATGGAGGCTTCTATTCGACTCGAGAAATATAAGCAAGGATCACACATTCTGGCTCTGGAATCGGGATGGAGCTGACAGTTGGAATTCCAGCTCAGCCACAGATGGACTTTGAGCTATTAGGAGACTGAATGTAATCACTCTGAAATCTTAGATTCTTATTTAATAACTGGAGGAGAACTGTGGAACCTCCCTATGGTTCCGTGAAAAGTCTTAAAGAAGAAAATATGAAGATAAGGGGTAGGAAAGTATTCGGCACGTAACAAGTGCTTAAACACACACAAGCCGGTACAGTCACCACCAAGGGAGGACTGCTTCTGAGCCCACTTGCATCCTAAATATGGGCATGCCTGTATGGCTCTATAATTCACAATAGCCAAACTATGGAACCAGCCTAGGTGCCCATCAACAGATGAGTGGGTTAAGAAAATGTGCTCTACCTACACCATGGGGTTTTACTCATCTATACAGAAGAATGAAATTATGTCGGTGGAACTAGAGAACATCACGGTATGCGAAATAAACCAAACTCAGAAGGCCAAGGGTCACGTGAAAATGTGTCATATGGAAATAAATGTGTTTTTTAATTAATACTATTCTAAAGAGAGACAACATCATAACAGGGTATAATAAAAAATGGAATGATTAAATAAAGCAAATCTATCACGTTGCTTATCTCTATTTTGTGGTGAAACATGTAAAATATAGTACTGGCCAGGTGCATGGTACACACCTGTCATCCTAGAGGCTTGGGAGGCTGAGGTAGGAGGATGGCAAGTTCAAAGCCAGCAAGCAACTTAGAGAGGCCCTAAGCAACTTCGTGAGACCCTGTTTCAAAAATCAGAAATATGGAAAGGGCTGGGGATGTGGCTCAAGGGTTAAGTGGCTCTGGGTTCAATCCCCAGTACCCCCCACCACCCAAAAAAGGAGTATTAGTTATTCTGAATTATATAATACTCTGCCTAAGGTTGCTGCGCTGTGTGACAGATCACAAACACTCAGTGCTTTTGTCTGACACTGTGTGCTTTGACCAACATCCCGCAAGTCGCTCCCCCGACTCTCCCCTCCCCAGTTCTGGTAATTACCCTATGGATGCTCCTAGGAGTTCGGTATTTATAGATCCCACACAGAAGTGGGATCTTCTGCTTTGTTTCTAAAGCCTGCATGCTCTCCCCTGCTCTGCTCTGTCTCTGGAGAGGACAACTACACGGTTTCTCAGTGATCGTAAGGCCACCCTGGTACTGTCCCTAAGGAGGACAATATAGGAGATGACCTCATTATCGCCATCCACATGCTGTCTGCTAAGACTTTTACTTTATGTGACTGTTTGTGCCTCCAAAGCGAACATTTCTAAACCTGTTTTCCTCTACTGTAAAAGGAGGGATTCAGCCTTGGTGACACCCGGGTTACATTGACTTATGGGGTCCTAGGCGTTTGCTCTTCTGCACTTGGATCCGTGACTGATCTCACAACCACACAGAAGACCCACAGCGTCCTTCTATAATCATGCAATAAACAGAACGTGGGCTTTAGTGGTCAGTTTGTTTAGAGTTAGCTCAATAGAGATGACAGGGGACAGAGGGACCCAAGGGGTGGGGTCACCAGGGTAAGAGAATAATGCTATACATTGTGTCCACTGTGCCGACCAACCATAGGCTTTCTCTTTGAAAAAGCAACTTATCTGCAGCTCCACTTGGCTTAAGTCCCCAAGATAACGTTTCATTCCTCAGCAAACTACCCGAGGGAGATGTAGAGGGGCAGAGGCAGTCAGGGCAAGATGGCGAGCGAGGAGGTCAGGGTAGAGCCAGAACGAGGAGCATGGGGGGGGGGTCTTTCCAGGAAGCCAACTTCCTGCTTGACGAAAGTGCTCAGGGACACAAGTGAGGGACCCAATCAGACCTACACTTCCGAACCATGCTTCTAAGTGGGGGACCCAATAGAAAAACTAGAACAGAAGGGTGAACAGCAAGGGGCACCAATCAATAATATGGAGGATCATGTGGACAGGGAAGAAGAGAAGCAAGGAGGAAATTTCAGAAACCTTAAAAAGAACAGGCCAACACTCCCCTACTGGACTCCCAGCCCTGGAACCCCTTCTGTTTGGAAAAGTGTGTTTCTGTTGCTTTTGCAATAGCTACTTCTTGCTTGCTCTCTCTGTGTGTCCTGTTCTTGAATTCTTGGCTGAATGGAGATAATACAAGGAACCCAGCACCCCCAGACAGTAACATGCCCTTTACCAACAGTTTACCCTGAAGAAGGGGACTTTTGTGACCCTAATACAGAGCAGATCCCAGAACTTGGGGAGATAAAGAGTATTCCCCCTATCCATAAAAATCTGTAAAAATAGGTTCCAATTATAACCAGGCAGCATGGGCCAAAGTGACCTAGAATTATCATGGCACCCATTGGAAGTCTGATGCCATCCTGCTGTAAGTCAAAACTCAAGAGGGGGATCCGGACTGGACTCTCCGGAAACTTCCTTGGAACCCCAATGAAACTGGGAGTCAGGAGGAACACGCTGTCCCTCTCCTCTCCGAGAGCACCCACTCTCTCCCTTAAGAGTGTCCCCCTATCCCCTTCCCCATCCCTTCTAACATGCCTGTTACTCTGAGCAACATGCCTGACATCTTTCTGGCCTGATCGCAAGATCCGGAGTGACAGGGGACCTCCAGGTACCTCCGTTGTGTGGAAGTCCCCAGCGGTGTCACCAAGAGACTTACGCAGCATTACTAAACCATGGAACCATGATCCTGGAGACAATTTGCCCATTTGCATTTCACATTGAGTCACATGTGCAGGGAGCAGAACTAATCAGGATGAGCTCAGGCCCTGAAGCTACATCATCCAGAAAGAAAAATGGCGCACGGCATTAAATTTGTAATCCCTCTGTCACCCCAAGTCGGGTACCATTTTCCCCGATTTGATCCCATTTCTCATTTTTCACCCTCTCCTTGCTTAAATTTTCATGGGCTAGTGACTCATCTAGATGGATCCTGATGAAGTGCGATTTATAAGCATCAATTAACTATTGATGGAGAGCTACTCATGTGTAGCTATTTCACGAAAAAAAAAAATTAATGGAGAGACATTTAGAGGGATTTAGTCCCTCGGTGAATAATAGCTTTCGCAAGTGTCTTAAAGAAATAGCCATTCCTGGATTTCTACTCTATTTTCTTCTTTATTTAGACATACTTAGAATGTCTTTATCTTATACTTGCACACAGCACTTGACATCAGTTGCCTTTCTCCTTTGTTCACAATTATTAGCATCAGGACAAATCTGCCTTTCTGTTATTTCTTTGAGGGTCTGTTTAGTTCACTACCATTATTTTCCTGGTTTTGTTCCTGCAGAGCAGAGATGAGGTTAAGAAGATTATTTAGCAGATGGATACACATCCACCTGATCTTTAAATCCCAAGTTTTCAAGCTCTTCTAAACACCACTGGGGACCCGTTAGGTCCGGTCATGACCAAACGCGGTTAATCTGGCCCATTCCTGAGACTCGGCACCCGCCACCTTTGGAGACAGCTGCGATTGTGATTGGGGTGACAGAAGGATTACCAATTTAACACGGTGCACCATTTTTATTTCTTTCAAAAGCTTCCTCCTCCTAGGGAGCATCTTGCTCACCACGTTCATCTCACCTGTCATCTTTTATTTCCAAGGTGGATGGAAAGGTAAGATCACCAGGACCACTTCTCTAAGACGCCTTCGGGTCCTTGACCTTGGAGACAAGTACCAATCTCATCTTTAAAAGACATCTTCATGGGAAAAGTAGGTTGCTCCAAAGCTTCCAGACCCACCCCTCCAGGCTCCTCAGAGAGATGTTAGCATCATCTCCCTACAGGATATATCTTCCTTCTCGGATCAAGTTCATTTCTGTGAGCCTTTGGTTTTACCACACCAGAGTAAGCTTCTCAAGTTTCTCTAACTAGTTTGTTTGCTTCTGTGTTCAGTTCCTTCTATCGGTCTGTCTGCCCTCCATCTGAGATCCTATTACCGCCACGTGCTCTTCTGTCTCCACTGGGTAACTGGATCCAGAGCTCCCTGTATGCTAAAGCAGAGCAATCCCAGTATTCTCAAGGTACATCATCTCCAGCTCCAGCTCGGGTTTTAAGAAATATTCCTATTAAATGTTAAGACTCATATGCAACTTTAATCTTGCCCTTCAAATTGACATGGGTAAAACATCAACTCACGGGAATCTACTGGTACATCTTTTATTAAGGCAACTCATGACATCTGTAGGATTTTTTGCTTGGCTTTGTTTTATTGATCATTTTGATTCATTTCATATCATTTTTGTTTTGTTTTTGAGGACGAAACTCAGGACCTGATGGATGCTAGGCAAGTGCCAGTCTTCCCCTGAGCTATACCCCCCCCCCCCCCAGCATTTGGGACCAGTTTTAAAAAGGAAATCCTAAAAGGAATTGCCCTTCTCTCCTGGGTGATCTATGAATTTTACATTCTCCCATTTCCTTTGCAATTAGAAAGGCCATTCTGTGCTGAAGGTTTTAAAGACTCTGTTTTGCAATTCTGACAAGCTACCATATGTCTTAGTTTAAACATGACAAGGTAAAAATGGACCCTAATTTCTTTCTTTCTTTTTCTTTCTTTTTTTCCTGAATGTGGAAAGCAATAAGGCAGCCTAGCTTTGGAGTTTGATTTTGAAAAACTATCTTCCAGCAATCAACAAAGGCTTGCTGTTGATATTAGCTCTTGAAATCCTTAAAAAAAAAAAGGCAAACCTAATTTCATTCAATTCCAGGTTTAATAAGACATGATTGTTCTTTACACAGAGGTGGAGTAAAGGCATATCTTTTGCAATAACGTAGGTTCACAAGAATTTTTGCTGGAAATTATCAAAGAATTAAATATTAAAGATCTGAAGAGGAAGTAGAATTTTTTTTCACAAACACTTGTCATATTTACATTTGCTTGGCACAGAGAACACACGTTGCACTGATTTAAACTGTATATGTTCTTTGCCTTTTCTTTTCGCTTGACTTTTTTTCTTTATGTGTTAATGTGGACGGAACCCAAGGCCTCACACAAACCAGGCGACTCGACTCTACCACTGAGCTATATTCCAAGCCCTTCAGATGCATTTATTTAAGGAACCCACATTCCAACCTCATATTTTATAGATGGAGAAATTTGAGCCCAGTGAAGTTGAATGACTGCTTTGGCATCACACAACTGATTCCTATCAAAGTTGAAGAAAGAGACTTAACGTGCATTATTTTTTTTTTGTTGTTTAATTTTGCTCTTCCTCCCAGTGGCTCATACACAGAGATGAACTCCAAGAGCCCTCTGGGTACTATAATTTGAAAACCTTTCCTCCTAAGTTACAAAGCTGATGCCAGAAGCTTCCCGGATGGAAAACATGATGAACTCTGCTAATGCAGACCAACGCCTTCCGAGAGACATAGAAAAATAAAATATAACTCAAATTCAACTTTTTTTTATAAATAAATCAAGCTTGTCAGGGCTTGGATGTGAGATGTCCCCCGCAAAAGCTCATGGATGAGACAATGGAAGAAGGTTCAGAGGAGAAATGATTGGGTTGTGAGAATCTGAACCCAATCAGTAAATTAATCCCTGATGGGATTAACCGAGTGGCAGCTAGAGGCAAGTGGGGTGTGGATGGAGGAGGTGGAGCACTGGGGGTGTGGCTTTGGGGATATATATTTGTATCTGGCAAGTGGAGTCTCTCCCTCTGCTTCCTGATCATCCTATGAGCTGCTTCCCTCCACCACCCTCTGCTTCTATGATGTTCAGCCTCACCCTGAGCCCTGGGGAATGGAGCCAGCTGTCTTTGGACAGAGACCTCAGAAACTTTGAGCCCCCAAATAAACTGCTCCTCCTCTACAGTTGTTCTGGTTGGGTGTTTTAGTCACAGTCTTGAAAATGCTGAGTGGAACAAAGCTCAAACAAAAGAAAGAGAATGGGAAAGAGTCATAAAGTAACTAAGAAATCAGAGACTAAGCAATACACCTCAGCTAATGTGCTGTGGTTTAGTAGCAGATCAGTCCTGCCACAGGACTGCAGGGTGGTGAGGCAGGTAAGCATATCCGATGAGAGGAGCAAGAGCCTTGGACCATAGGCTGATAGATCCCAGTAAGACACAGAGCTCCTAAATCTATAAAGGAATCTTGGAAAGCTATTCATATGCTTTAAGGAACAGGTCTGGAATTGTGTTGTCTTTGATCTCAAGGTGTTCCTTGTAAGAAATCGAAACTTTAAGTCTAGGCAAAGGATGAGGATGGGATTATATCATCAAAAGGGACCATACTTTGATGTGGAAGAAATTAACACAAACAATGGTTTGGGATCCTTTAAGTCCTAAATCCTCAATTAAAGGAAAAAATAAACCACCCTTGAGAGATGCTTTAAGAAGACAGGGTCTATACCATGCCAAAGAAAAGCAAGGTAAGTTCATAACACAAAATTACAAAACACAGTGTGGGAAAAAAAAAACTACCACAAAAAGAGATGACACAGTAAAAGAATTGATAATATAAGTACTAAAACTAAAAGATTAATGAACATGAATAGAAATTAGGTGAAAAAATTATTAGAGATATAAAGGAAACTCCAAGCAACAGAGCATCATGATCCTATCAAGTCAGAATGATAAACCAATCAGAACTTCTAGAAACTAAAAATGAATAGAAAAAAAAAGAGTTAAAAAAATAGTGGAATTTGTGCTAGTCATGAATGTCTTTCATGACTATCATGGTCCTGTTTTCTTTGTCCTCTTAGGGAATTACCTTAGGCTCTGTTGCTTCCTTTGCCAATGGAAAGTGAGAACAAAATGGCGCACTTTGATCATGGGAAGCAGCTTTCCAAGCCTGTGGATGATCAGATTTCCCAGCAATCATGGAAACATTCTCTGATGGTGCCTCCACCAACGTGAGTCCAGAGAAAATATCATGCACAAGCAGCATAAGGGACATTGTTACACTGTTGTTGTATTAAACCATGACATTCCTGGCTGTTTGCTAATGCAGCATATTGGAGCCATCTTGACTGATACTAAAAATCAGACAGGAAAGTAGACACACTGATGAAGAAAGGATTTAAAAATCAGAGGAGGAATCAGAGGAATTTTCCTATAATGTAAAATGGAAAAGTGAACAAAAAAAAATCACATGGTACTAAAAGTTATGGACAGGGAGAATAAATTGTTCAAACTCTGACTAAGTTGATATGCAGAAAAATGTCAAGAGAAAAATGTTCTGAGTGTCAATATTCATATAAATAATGAGAATTTTCTAAAACTGAAAAAAGAAATGTGTGCATAGATTGAAAAGTAGGATTATCACACGAGAAAGACTAAAAATGAATGCATACTTGAATATCATAAAATAGTTGAACTCCATAAAAAAAATCACAAAAGTTAAAAAAAAAGATCACAAGCAAAAGAACAAGTTTCACTAAGAGCAGATTTCATTCCCTGTAATAAGGAAGAGTAGAAAACAAGGAAACAATAAAAGAATTGCGGAAGGAAATACAGAGCCAACTGGGAATTCCAAACCTGGTTTATATTGTTCAAAAAATATTGGAAAAAGTGGTGTTTAATGATAAACAAAGATTAGTGCATGTACTATAAATTAATTAATAATTAATGCAGAAAAGGAACTGAAATTCCAATAAAGTAGAATACAATGATGAAAAAAAAAAAACAAGTAAATACACAGAAAATTTTTTTTGCCAGTTCTGTCTTTATTATAAGTAGAACAACATGATTTTCTAATTGCAATAAAAATCAAGTTGGACTCAAGAACTATCATCTATACACAGGAATACCTTGGAACCTTGGATGGTATAATCAGAGTTAAAGACTTTTAGGTTGTATTTGAAAATGCTGTTAAATTTGGCTTCATTGTGTCAAAACTTTAAGGAAGGCTCTTAAAAACAGAAATAGACTGAAAAAAAATAAAACCAAAATCATCGTAAGGAAGAGTGGAATAAAGAAAAGAGTGAACCCAGTCAAAGATTGGCAAGTATACAGAAATAAAATACTTGACAGCCAAAAGAAAATGAAACTATTTCACGAGCTCACACAAGTACCTATAAATTCCATTTACTTGTTCAAAGAAGAAAAGAAAATCAGACTGAGAGATAGAGGTATTTCCTACGAAGGGTCGAAAACAGCTACAAAGGAACCCCAGGCACCTGTTGATTTCAATAGAGCGGGTATTGCAATATAATATCACATCAAATAAGTACTATGCTCAAAAGCATTCATGAGAATAGAGAGAGAAGCATGCCATTATGGTCAAATGATCAATGCAGCAAATTAGTAGCAATCCAAATCCTCTTTTGTGAACAGCTGCTACCCAAGGTTAGTTGGGATGCAAACCCACAACCCCCCCACTCCTTCCGCTTGATTTTTCTTCCCTTTCTTTATAGCATTTAACACAACAGTATTACTTTACCTACTTATTATCTGTCACCTCCAGTGAACGTCACCTGCAACATTCCAGGGAGCCCAAATCTCTTATTTACCACCCTAACAGCAGTCCTAAGGGAGATGCTGGTGCATTCATCGGTTCCCTGCAAACCAGTTTTGGAGAGAACAAATGCTTCTCAAGCTTCCTCTTAATCTGACCATTGGACAGAACATAATCCCTTCCATTATCCACAGAGGGAGAAAAAAAAAAAAAAAGAGCCTAAAGCCGTCATTGGATCCAATGGAGCGGTTCATATAGAGATTTTTTTTTTCATAATTAAGATTAAATATTTCTGCAGAGTATTAGACCTGATAACATACTTCTCAGAATAACGCAGTGACTCTTTTATATTCTACCACCATGATTCTAAGTTCCCAAAGTTTAAATTCTTTTTTTTTTCTCCTACGATGTTACTGAAAGGGAAAAACAATAATAATAAATAATGAAAATGGGGGACGACTGAATTGTGCAGTCCGAGGGAGCAGCTTATTTTCTGATGGGCAGCAGCTTCTGGGACACTCAGAAGCACATGCACAGAACATTCTAACCCAAGGCCACCCGGATGGGTTTTCTGTGCCCTGACATCTCACTCACGGTATGTTAATACCGTTCTCGGCCCAAGTAATATTCCCTCTGTCCACAAGCAAGAGAAACACAGAGAATGAAAATTATGCTTCCCCATTAATTATATCCGTGCTATATCAAGGGTCCCCAAGGAGCTGATTAAATCCATCAAGGGCTAACAGAAATTCCAACCATTCTTTTCTTTCTGGCCCAAGATGCCATCCAGAGAAAAGACAACCCTCCAACAAATCAGCTGCCAACAATCTCATGTGATAGCCCAATATTTACAATCAAATGACACTAATTATAAAAGTATCAATTATGGGGGCCCTATCTCCTAGCGGGCGCCACCGTAAGTACTTGGCATTGACCTCCCTCTCCTTCCAAATGGCTATTTCCATCCCTGTTTCTCAGTTTTAGGGACGTGAGCTTAGACAGGGAGCCACTGAAGGATTTCAATATGGGCAATCTCTGTGGGACCTCTTCAGTCCTGACCTTTGCATAAAACCAGGAATCCTGACCACTAGAAAGATTTGCTCTCTGGTTTTGGAGGGCAGAGAAGTCAGAACACGGAGAAGGACCATCTACACAGATTTGATGGAAAGAGTGCTTATTCTATCATCTCCACTAGGTGCCGGAGTTTTTAAAAAAAAAGTTTTCCTCCCTAAAATTTGTTTTCTTATTCATTATTTTACAAATCCATAGGCTGTAAAATAGACCCTTCAGGGACAACTCAATGTTTCTTATTGTACTTGCCATATTGTATGATCAGCACTACTAATTCTAGAAGGATTTCACCACCCCCTAAAAAAGATGATATGTACTGACTTATGTACTAACTTATGTACTAACCACTGAACTACTTTGTCTAATTCTGCCTTTTTTTGTGTGTGTGTGCTGGGGATTGAACTCAGGGCCTTGTGCATAATTCTGCCCATTCTGATATTCCCCACACACGGACACCTGCATTAAGTGACTTCCTATCCTATACAGGATTTCTTTATAATATTTTCAAGGTTCATTCACGTTGTAGCGTGGCTCAGGACCTAATGGATTTTCACTGTTAATTTGGTCTCGCAAAAGGTGCAAAGCATTTCCACCAATCCAGAGAAGACTGCAATCATTCTCTCTCCTACCCCTGCCTTTAAGCTAGACTAAATGTGGTGGTATCAACAAAACAAGCGAACATAAGACAAACCCATGCAGAATATTCCTGACCCACTTTTTCACATGGGGAGGGGGAGTCTCAGAGAGGTGAGGTTGTCTGCTCAAATATTAGATCTGGGACTCAAGCACAAGCCTTGGAACATGGAAGACAGAATTATTTTGACCAGGTTTAGCTGATGGATCAATGGCAGTGGTCCATCCAACCTTTGGAACCCACCAAGAGACCCAGACAGAGAGGCTGGGGGTAGTGTCCACCTCGCTTCAGTCTAATTCTCTTCCTTCAGTTGAAGACACTGAACTCAGGCGCTGGGTGGGTGCACACGGACATCCAGCGACAGTGGGCAATGAACTGGAGGAGACCTGGACAAGGCATCTGCTGCTCTGTTCAGCCCTCCTGCCATCTGGGAATGACGGCGGAGGGTACAAAGACCCTCTGGTAGCTGTTGAGATCTTCTGGAAGCCATTCTTGATGCGAAATCTCCTTATTTCTAAATGCCGGCGACCAATTCCACGTGGCTCATTTTTAAGATTAAAAGTTTACGGAGTATAAATGTGTAAATCAAATCACTGTGTGGGGACTGTGCTATCTCACAGGGCACTGTGTTTCACCACTAGCAGCTGCCAGGATCCTCTTTCTAGGGCCAAAGGAGGATCACTAAAATGGAGGACTCTTGACCTCCCTCTTGTTCAGCCTCCATTCTGGAAATGACCAAGGACTTAACCTTTAAGACACAGAAATTACAATAGGGAACGTCCCAGAGAGTCTTTGATTCTTTCCAGGGATAATGACTGAGGATATTCTTTGAGCACATACTGCTGGGTTCCTAACATGCCAGGCTAAACAAGACCATGGGATTCCTGCCTTCCAACGTCTGTGGAGGGAGAGAGAGATAATTAAGCAAGCAATTACAGCATCATGCAATTATTGTGTTGGAACTGGAGGAAAGTCTCATCCAGATAAAAAGGAACCAGAGAAATCCTCCCGGAGTGAGTCTGAGTGAGGAATAGTTAATTGGTAAAAAGGAAAAAAAAAAAAACACCTTGTTCCATATTGACTTAAAAAAATATATCTGAAGAATCAAGTAGAAGTATTTTGCTACTTGGACAGTTTTAAAAATCTGAGAGTCAGGGTCACGTACTAACATTCACCCAATGGCATTGATCTCTGCCCCGAATAGGTGATCATTCAATTTCCATCTTGCTCTAGAGAGAGAGAAGTTGGCCCTCAAGAGACAGTGACTGTGTCTTTAAAAATAGGCAACATTTTATTTTGTGTGTGACAATGGAATGAGACCTTCCACCACTCCCCGCAGTGCTAGGATTTTTTCCCCATAAATACCTAGATAAAGGTAATGCCACCGAACTCACTTTCAAGGGCTAGATACTGTGATAGGTAAATTACATCTCCCCAAAATATATGGCTAAAACTGTAATGTCTAGCGTCTGTGAATATGACCATACTTGGAAAAAAAGAGTCTTTACAGATATAATTAAGACGAAGTCACACTGGATTATCTTGGGTCCTGATGCAATGACAGGACTCTATAAAAAGACAGAAATTTGGATGCATGTGCTTACACACACACACACACACACACGGAGGACTCCATGTGAAGACAGAGGCAGAGGTTTGAGTCAGGTATTCACAAGTCCAGAAAAAAACAAAATTCACCAGCAGCCACAGGAAACAAGATACAGCAAAAAGGATTCTTCCCCTAAGATCTTTAAAGAGTTCATCCTGCCTGACAGTTGGATGCAGGACTTCCAATCTTCAGAACAGTGAAAAAAATATGATTTTGGTGAGCTAAGCCCACCCAATTTTTGGTAACTTGCTTGATCACCCTTAGGAAACTCTAAGCGATACCGATTTTACTTTCTTAAATGCATATCTTTTATTAAGAAAACATCTGCACACAGGGTAGCCAAGAGAGCTACATAGCTCACATGTTGAACCCTAAAAGGCTTCCCCTCTAAAGACCCGGATCCTTGTAGGACCTAGTCCATGTAACATTTGTGTTGCTTTTTGCTGCTAAAGCATCCCGTTCTGTACAATCATCCGGAAAAGGTGCAACATCCTTTACTTTATTCCCAAGACTCTTTCCAGGACACCAGCTTGTAAAGTTTCTGAATTACCGAATTCATCTGGATCACAGAAAAACCTACCTACCTCAAGTAGGTTCTCCAGAGACAAAGAGAAGGGTCTGTTTTCTCATTTCAAGGATTAATTTATGGGACTTCACTACCTTCATTAGCTTCAACATTCATAAAGACATCAAAACAATCTCCTGGTATCACTCTGTAAGGATGGGTTCTCTATGTTTCCATAGCAACCAGGGATGCTCATCAAAGTACATGGAAGAGAAACCTTCCCTTGTGGGAAGCTTACCTTTCAGGGCAGTCCTTGGAGACACATGCCGTGATTCCTAAAACACAAACAGGAAATGCACAAGTAAATACATGTTTTTTTTTCCCCTAAGACAGGTTTATATGTAGCTGATGCTTAGTGATCATCTTTCCATATTCTAAAATTAAATTAGGAGATGAAAATCAGATACGATTAGTGTGGATTTCCAGTTTGATAGAACTGCCCAGGTTGGGAGCCAGGATGTGGGATTCCATTCTCAGCTTGATTCTCACTAGCCCAGTGACTTTTGACAAGGCAATGTCCCCTTGGTCACTTCTTTGTAGTGCAATGTCTTTAGGAGCCTGAGATATGCAGTGCTACTTAGGGCCACTAAAATGATTTTCTAACATGGTATATTAGAAATGTTTCAAAATAATAAAAACTGAGCAATGAACTAGGAAATGCCCTGTAGATTTTTTTCTTTTACTTTTATTTTTGCACATGAATATGTAAAATGAAAGTGGAAATGTGAAAAAAAAACCGGATTCTTTATATAAATGCAACGTATCTTTTTCTTGGAGCCACGAAGTTAAACTTTAATTGTGAAATAGTTTTTTAACCTCAATTTTTTCCTGATTAAATTTGTTCTTCCTTCTCAGAACGTACCGTACTTGATTTTACGAAGAATAAATGTGTACAATTATATCTTCACGTTTATGTGTGTGTGTGTCCTCTAACAAAGTCCCTGTCATAGATAATCTTATTACACATATTTACCACAAATGATACATGCTTGAGAATAAAGTTTCATATAGATATGGATATAGATGGGCCACCCTGAAGTATCTTTCCCTACACAAATATTGAAAGCAAAAACTCCTGACACTAAATAAATTTAGCAGAGTTGATCTGAGCAAAGCAAAAACATATTCATGCTAATTGGGTCGGTCCTACAAGCAGAGTAGGTTCTGAGAACCCAAGCCAACACTGTGATCTGACAGTATTTATGCAGAAATGGACATGAGACATACAGAGGAAAAAAAAAAAAACTGGCTACCGCTTTGTCAATCAGTCAGCCAAATGGCTACAGCTTAACTAGTGAGTTTTCAGCCTAACAGACTCGGGGGTCTCCGGTAGCTAAAGGAATTTTGGTTTAACTCTATATTATTTGTTTTTCTGAGCCCACAGCTTGGGCTCAGATCTAAACCCTGCTCGCTTCCAAATTTTACTTACCGTGTCTATTCTGACTGATATTTAAATGTGACATGATTAATTGGGATAGAAATGATATGTATTCTTGACTAAGAATAGACCTTCCTAGGTCTAAGCATAGGCCTTCTCCTGCTGGTAAGCAAAATGATTCATGTCTATATTAAACATCTAACTTTCAGAACTCTGCGGAGAGTGTCAGGAATACTCAGAAGGTTAAGGACCCAAGGAGAACTCTTCATACTGTAAATATATTCAGAAATGCTCTCTTTCTTTTCCTGCCCTGTCTTACTTATTCCCAA
Source organism: Spermophilus citellus (assembly GCF_964194105.1). NCBI lineage: Eukaryota > Metazoa > Chordata > Mammalia > Rodentia > Sciuridae > Spermophilus > Spermophilus citellus. The sequence continues at coordinate 8,646,008 of NC_138201.1, read as the reverse complement.
AACATAATGTTCCACACATGATGGAAGAAGAAGACTCTCTTATGGAATATGGAGAATCCTATATTCAAGTTCAGTGGGAATCACAAATGTATCACCATCTGCCATATTTTCATGCGGTCAGTCACCAGCTGAAGGGGTGTTGGCTATAACAGTCCACTGAGAATCTTACAGCTTGATTTTTCTTTCTTACATTGAAGACAGCCACCAATGTGAAACCAAGCTCTATTTATAATTTTGACACCATTTGTGTCTACTGCCACTCTTAGTAACAGCAATGAAATGACAATGATCTTGAAGACTTTGCTCTACATTTCTCTCTTTTTATAAAATTGATTTAAATTTATTTAAGTACATGACAGCGGGATGCATTGCAATTCTTCTTACCCACTTAGAGCACAGTTTTTCATATCTTTGTGAATAAAGTGTGTTCATGCCAATTCATGTCTTTATACGTGTACATTTTGGCATCACGGTTCTTATTACACATATACAACACAATTTTTCACATCTCTGTTTGCATATAAAGTAGGTGGACACCCAATTCGTGTCTCCATACCTGTACTTTGGATAATGATGTCCATCACATTCCACCATCCTTGCTAACCCCCTGCCCCCTCCCTTCCCCTCCCACCCCTCTGCCCTATCTAGAGTTCGTCTATTCCTCCCATGCTCCCCCTCCCTACCCCACTATGAGTCAGCCTCCTTATATTAGAATAAAGGTGAAGACTGTACCTTTGGTACAATGATATACACTTGAAATGAAAACTTAATTCAAGATTTTATTTCATTAAAATAATTACTATTTTTCTTCTGTTTGAAACTCTAAGCTCTGGGATACAGAGACTGGGATGGGATTCTAGGTCAGTTATTTACTGGCTCCATGACCTTGAGCCATCCTTTGATATAAAACCCAGTGGTACCTCTGAATCAGAGACATTATTTATCCTCAAAAAATATTTTCAATTCCCAAACTGGATCCTTAAATTAAAAAAGAAAACACAGGTTAAGTATTCGGTGGACCCTAATTAAACTAGTAATTGATACTAATCATCGAAATATTGGTAAAAGAGTAAACTATTATTGTTTAGAGCCACCCCTCTGCTTAAAAGAAAGAAAGAAAGAAAGAAAGAAAGAAAGAAGAAAGAGATATTGGTAAGAGATTCTCACGCTTGATGGATAGTCTCATGAATGATGAAGGTAGATAGGAAAAACTCCTAAAGAAAACAAATGCTTCCAAACACCCACCCATGATGTCAAACATTATGAGATTCACCTCTTTGATTTTTCGAAGTTCTTTGCCCAGGGAACCCTGCCTCAAAGAACTTACCTGGGGGGTTGGTCAATGTATCTGTCCAGAACACAGTTACCAGATTAGCTAGCTGCCACAAAGAATAATCATGCAGACATGGGTAAGCAGGAAAGAATAGTAAAGTGGTCCCTTTGAGAAGACCTTTGGGTAGGTCCCCTTCTCCCGGGTGAGCCCTCCTGTAGCTCCTGGGGAGATCTGCCCCACGCACTGTGGGATTCTACCTGATTGGCTGCAGCTACGAAGTCACCAGTCATAGCTGATTGACAGGAAGCCAGCAGAATTCCCTCTCCTGGAAGCTCTCAATAGCAAGTGAGGTAGTTCTGAGCCTGGCAGGTTGGAATTTCTGTCTCAGAAGCCAGTCCACTGAGAAAGCTCCTCAGAGCAAATCAGAACTGAGACATACCCTGACTCCTGAGTCCCTTTGAAAACCCAGAAAATGGAAAAAGGGTGGGAAAAAGTGAGATGTCACTGAATCTCCTGAATTTTTAAGTCAAGTCCCCATGAGGTCAGATGAGGTCAGACTTTGCGTGTTATTTTTTTTATTTCCTTAGATGGGTCTTACTCTGCTGGCACGTGCTTTCAATCGTCCCTCATTGCTTCAAGCTAGTTAAACTTGTTTTATGTCACGGCTAAATTGCTAAGAAAGCATGAACCATGCCTAAAGACACTGAGAGCGACATGTGAGCCAACAAATAAGTAAACCCCCCAAAATCACTCCACCAGGCTAACATCCTGTGTATCTGCAAGGGAACCTACATCTACAAATTCTCCTGTCTCATAAGTAGAAGTCTTTGTCAAGTGTTCCTTTACTATCATAGTCCAAGAACTTTAACATTTTACTTTTCTTTATAGTAGTAATTGAAACTATGGATACTTTACTTCTAAGCTATATCCCCAGTCTTTTTTTTTTTTTTTCTTTTTGGAAGACAGGGTCTCTTTATGTCTCTGAGGCTGGCCTTGAACTTGCAATCCTCCTGCCTCAGTCTCCTGAGTCAGTGGGATTGCTGTCACTATTATTTATTTTTTTAATAAATATAACTTTTTATTAAAAAATAAGTAATGAATTTTTATTTTTATTCACAAAGTATTTTTCTAGAAGGGAAAAAAAAAAAAAAAACAAACAAGGTCCCTGATGTCATCGGGTCTACCATAAAAGAAATGTTCTCTTCTGCCACCCTCTCCACCCCCAAACAAACAAACAACATCAAAAATGCATATAAAACAGTAATATTGTTTTTGAACTCATCCTCTGAGTCCACTTAGGGTATCTCGGGATCACAATGGATCTTAGACGGTTCTGACACCTGTTATGTGCCACCTGTGTTCCTCGCAGGACACCAATCACAACTGGTTCAGCGTGGTTCACTCCCACCCTGAGAGATGGTCACCTTCCCCTATGGGGGCGTGTGGACCTGTCCTGGGATTTTTCAACCTGAAGGAGTAGAAGCTGAATGCACCTGATCTAAAACAGGCACTCCTTAGTTTTGCTCTGTTAAGGGCTGCAACTCTCAGGGTAAGATAAAGGACAGGCTTCGAAAACTAAATTCCGTTTCCATGCTCTGTTTTTGTGACTGTTCTTAAAAGGAAATTTCTAAGGATGCTTAGGTTGGGGTTGGAAAGCATCTGATTTAAATAGAGACACCTCATTGGCTAAAAAAAAAAAAGTCCATTTGCTATGTCCATATTACAGAAGAAGCGATGTCAGTCTCTCATCTAAGATGTACCCGCAAGAAGAGAGATGAATGAGATAGACACCCAGTTTCTTCCTTGAAGGGGTAAAAACACAGATTTCTTGTTGGCCACAGAGAAGAACTCAAAGACGGCAGAGGGTACTAGCATAGGAAAGACTTTTGATTTTTTTCCCACAACTTCCTTGTGCACACAAAGAGACTCTGAATTGTATTTCCACCTTATGTGGCTCTTGGGAGGAGAGATTGAGAAGATCTGTGTAAGGAACCGTGTCCAGTTCGTAACATGCACAAAATGACAAGTAGCCATCGTTAACAAAATTATTTTTTTGCACACGCCTGTCATCCCAGCCGCTTGGGAGGCTGAGGCAGGAGGATCGCAACTTCAAAGCCAGCCTCAGCAATGGTGAGGCACTAGGCAACTCAGTGAAACCCTGTCTCTAAATAAAATACAAAATAGGGCTGGGGGTGGGGCTCAGTGGTCGAGTGACCCTGAGTTTCAATCCCTGGGACTGCACCCCGCCCCCAGAAAATCATTTTTAAGTCATCTAAAATGTATTCATTTTTCTATGTTTGCATCCATGTGCTTTATCTGCTATTATACTAGTTCTAAGTTATGGCTAAGCTTTTATTATAAACTCAAGAAAAAAAAGAAATCCCGTGTGAGGACAGACAGGAACTGATGTGGGTGCCCACGGGATTCAGGGGTGAGTCTCCCTGAGCTCACAAGGACTGGCTCCTGGACTTTTCCACACGTCACCTGTCATCAACAGAAACACCGTGGTGATGTTCTGATGCAAAAGAGCCAGAAACCCATGAATCCCTGCAGAGCTTCCGAGCTCCTGGAGAAGAGAAGAAACAGGATGGCCGTGGGCAGGGCCAGGGTCACAAGGAGGATTTCACCCCAGGGAGCCTTACATCCTGATGCACACCCCTTCCAGATACTTCAGAGCCAAAAGGTGTGTGGGTTCTTCATCAGAACACAAACAGCCCTTCCCCAGGGACAGGTAAGAGGCAGAGATAATGCGGATGAGCGTGTTGGAGAAACACAGGGTGCTCTCCAGGTCCTGGGGGGTCCCACAAGCACGTATCCCGGGAGGCAGGAAAGAGGGAGTCAGACCTGCACTTGCCTACTAACCCACGAGAGCCCCCTTGGCTATGCGTCTCTGGTCACTGGGCTCCATCACCCTGCACACTGTGCCTTTAAATAACAATTAGCTCTGAAGACAGATCCAGATCCAAAATTGGCCACTGGAGGGCACCCCACAACTCTGTGATCCCCGATAGCCTCAGTCTCCTGGGCTGCAAAATGGGACCAAGGTTCACCACCTTGAAAGGTTCTTGTGCAGGGGAAAAAAAAAATGATCTAATGCATGACAGCCATCTGGCCGATAGCAGGTATTTAATAAATGGTATTGATCACTGTTAACATGATTGAGACACGAATGGAGAGCATGAGGTGAGAGAGAAGAGGGGCCAATTATAACCAGGCCCTTTCTAACGGGCCAGTGTACCGTAGGCAAAGCTCTTCTCCTTTCACAGAGCCTGTTTTGCTGAAGTTATTGATGACATTTCCCATCACTGAATCAGCAGGTGATTTCTCACGGGTCTTTACTTCCTTCACAGGTATTTAAAACCCAACCTGAATTCTCTGTGGGAGGGAAAGGTCAGGTAGACACTAAATTATCCGTGTTTATTTCCAGAATTTCGATCAGCTTGGCTCGACATAATTTAGTATTCACATCAGGGTTATTAAACTAACACGAAGCCAGAGATGACACGTCCGCCCGTCCGTGCCTTTCTGAATGAGGAGTGGAATGCGTTTCGAATCACGCTGTCTAGTGACAAGCCAACAAATGGTCATTTGATTCTTTGATCATTATCACCAGGAATGCTATCAACCGCTGAGATCACTAATGGGTCCCCCCACCCACCCAGCCACCCACAAAGTAAACAACAATGTAACAGGATACACAACAGGCTTTGCAGTTATTAAGAGATAATCACAACCTTGGGACTTTTACTGGGCACCATTAGTGACATTGCCAGAATATGATTATCTCTCGATAACAAGGGTCCCCGCGGTTCTCACAAAGTGAGAAAAAAAGTCATTACCGGAGGGAAAATGTGTATTTATTTTACTGAACCATAAAGCTGACAATTGAAGCTAATGAACAGAGGCTGTCCCTGCAATGACAGCTGAGCACAGAGGAGGACGTTTCCTATCACGGTTACACAGACACCCTCGCCTTGGACAGTCGGCCCCGAAGAACCATGCGTGTTTTTTTGTTTTGTTTTCTGGAAGACTGATTTCTAGGGTCTTGCCTACAAGATAAACAGGGCTGCAAGATGCATCAGAGCCCGAAGATCTATGAATCTGAAAGACAAGAAGGGGGCTGAGCTTTGAAATGGACATGGCGCGGGTTGCCCATCACTCCTAAGGTTGGAGGCTGGAGATTCAGGGCCTCGCAAGTGGTCCTGGTGTCATGTAATCAGGGCAGCACATTGGAGAGGCTACAGACGGATGCTGCAGTCTGCCTGAGGTCTCAGGACAATCACCAGTGACATCCAACTAGGGCACCGTGGGAGGTGGTTTAGAATTTGCACAACAGGAAAAACCAAATACCCGGATTCTTTGGCAGTACCCTCCAAGACAGGAAAAGAAAAAGGAAAAAAAAAAAAATCCTACTCTCAAATGAGAATTTATTCAGCAAGAGAAATCGGGTCACTTAAAATGACTCAAAACTGTGGTCCTTCCTGATCTTCCCAACATAGGATAACAAAAAAATACTCTTTCTTTTGTCACCAAGAAGATGGGTAAATCAGAACTCTTCTCCGTTATGGGGAGAACTGAAATCCATAATGCCTTGAAAGTGCCCCGAAAATATAAAACGGTCTATATTTGTCTGATATTCATGCTGAAGCCAGTAAAGGCCTAGACACAGCCAGATGGAAATCCCTTCAATAATAAAGTGATTACGTTTGTTTTTGTTTTGTTTTGTTTTACAGGAAGATTCTCCAGGAGGCACCCGACGTTGGCACGGGAACGGGGATTTTCAGAAGCCCGACCATTCAGTCCATGTCCTTTAGACATCAGAAGAGGCAAAGATAAGTACCTACACCTGCCAAAGAGAAGCCTAAACCTCCTCTTGGCCATATAGTCCACCAGCTGTCCTCCCTTGGTCCTTCCCCTGCGGTCCCCTCTACCAAGTGATCTTAGAGGAGCCCAGGTCTCCCATCCTCTGCCAGTGAACGGCTCCAGCCTTGTTTTTCAAGCATTATATCTTGGTGACATAGAATCGACTTCTGTGTGCCCTGGCAGTGAGCCCTTGGCTGGTGTCAATAGTCCTATTATTTGTAGAGATCACTTACAGAACCCTAGAGATGGGAAGAGAAGACGTAGTTTACCAAGAGGCCTACCAGAGGCATGACTTGATTTTTGTTATGGTTTTGATGTGAGGCGTCCCCCCCACCAAAAAGCTCAGGTGTGAGACCATGCAAGAAAACTTAGAGATGAAATGATTGGGTCCTGAGAGCCTTAACCCAAGCCGTGAATTAATCTCCTGATAGGGATTAACTGAGCAGTCATTGAAGGTGGGTAGGGTGTGGCTGGAGGAGGCGGGTCCCAGGGGTCATGCCATTGGGGTATGTATTTGGTAACAGTCTGGAAGTATTTCCGATTGTCATGATGAATGGGCAGATGGGGTCTGGGACCCGCATCTTGTGGGTCGATGAGAAGACTGTAGCTACACACCCTATCCTGCAAAGAACTGTCCCGAACACAAGCAAACGCTGAGCACACTTTTCAACCCATAATGAAATGAGATTGTGAACCGCTAGCTATCCACTCCTACCCTTCAGTGCCCCTGCAAATGGACTTCATCTGTCTTTAGAAATAAAGACGATAATTCTTTTTAAACTCCGCAAGCCAGTGTCCAGACGCGGGCGTTTGAGCTCCTTAAATTTTCATCAAGGAAAATGATCAGGTTAGGCGAAACCTAATTCTGCCTTTCCCGTTGGAAAACCATACGGGAAATATCCGTGGGTTGGCAATCTGCAAACCCAGAAGATGAAAATTTGCAGGGTTCACCATTATCACACACACACACACACACACACACACACACACACACACACACAAAAATTGGCAGAGTTATAATGACAACCTGTCACTCTCTATTTCCAAGTCATACATTATGCCAATTTTGATATTCCACAACCGTTTAATGTGTCACATTGTGTGACGTGATGTAAAAATATATTGGACGTTTCAGAATTTGATATGTCCTATAAGTGCTTGTCACGGATTTGAGCATGACCAAAAGGAGGTAAGAAAAAAAAATACTACCTATATTTCTGTGCAGCAAATAGAAGAAAAATAAAATCGAGCAAAGTCATCACAAAAAAAAGCAACTATAGAATGATAGTGACCAGATATTTTCATCTGGGTCAACGTAAGAAAGAAAATTTATTCTTTCCACTGTCAGAAGAAATGCCATGGCGAAGTCCCCCCCTCCCCATCTTCAGGGATTATCAGACACATCAGGAAATTGGGAGTTAAAACACAGACCCAGTCTTCAAGGCTGTAAAATTAAGATAACACTCCAGGAGCTGGAAGGGAGGTGGCGAAGTCAGTTCAGCCTTCAAAGACCATGTGGTCAGCAGGGATACCGAAAAGTCAGAGCCAAGAAAAATAAGGTCATTAAAATCAAACCCACTGAGGCAGGGCAGTGATCCACCCTGCTCCAGAACCCAATTAGAGACTTTCTCAGGTGCCAAGAGGCAAATCCCTGGTGCGAAGGGGCAAACACATCCATAGACCGGTCACTGAAGTCACCTGTACCTTTACTTGATTAGCAGAGTAAATTCACACCCCAGGTGGAGTCTTAGGACAGCAAGGAGTTTCCGCAGAGCATGGCTGACACGCAAGCTCTCCCATGTGACGATTAGCAAGACCCAGGTTCCCGCCCAAGCCCTAGGTGCCATACAAGCAGCACACCTTTTCCTTTGAGTCATTCTGAGAAGTCTGCCGCACCTGCTGCCTCCCTGAGATCAAGCATCAGAATAGAAGAGACTGTTCCATCTGATTCTTCTTATAAAGGGCATGAGACCCACTGACTTGGTGCCATATTTTTAGATGTGAGGAGTCCCCCCAAAAGCTCCTGGGTGAGACCATGCAAGAAAGTTTAGAGGTGACATGATTGGTTTCTGAGAGCCTTCACCGAATCAGTGCATGAATCCACGTGAATAAATTACCCAGGTGATAACACAGTCAGCTGGGGTGTGGCTGGAGGAGGTAGGTCATGAAGGACGTGCCTTTGGGTTAAATATTCTGTCCCTGGTGAGCAAAGCTCTGTTTGCTTCCTGGTGGCCATGTCCAGAGCTATGGCGGACTAGGCTCTCTCTGCACTGAGACCTTTGAAACTACTGTGAGCCCCAAATAAAACTTTTCCTCCTCCACATTTTCTTATCAGGTCTTTTGGCCACACCGATGGAAAAGCTAACCAAAACAGTAAGTAAGAGAAATACAGCACAGTGAATGGGATTACAAAATCTGGGTTGGAAAACAAGGGACTCCGCTTTCTAGCTGAGTGACCTTGGGGAAATGACTTATCTATATTCTGTGTGCCTTCGTTTCTGCCCTTATACAATGAAGCCCTTGATCCTATTTCCCTCGGAGGTATTGTGATTTTTTAAAAAAGAAACTTTTTTTTTTTTTTTTTTTTTTTTTTTGCTGTGGCTCCTGAAACCTCTGTTGGGTGTCCTGTGAGCACTGTCTCTTTGTATGCTAATGACATGATGAATGGGTAGCCTCAGGATGGGGACGGGTTGCCAGGGAAACCAACCCGGTGATTGGACTGTGGGAACTTTTACCTCCACCCACCACTAGGGGGAGCAGAAGAGTTGAAGGTTAAGGGCATCACCTTGGCCAGCGACCTAATCAATCATACCTGTGTAATGTTCTTCCACAAAACCCCAAAAGGACCAGGTTTACAGGGATTCCAGGTTGCCGGCATGTCCAGAGGACGTTCTTTGCTCCTTCCCTCTACCTGACCCTGTGTATCTTCCAGCTGGTTATTCATCTGTATCCTTTGCGACGTGCTTTATAATCAACAGTAAATATAATCAATGGCTATCCCAAATACGGGGAGCCACCTTGGGGACATGACTGAGCCTCGGGAGGAGGCCACAAGAGCTTTCATCTTCTAACTAACTGGTTGATCGTCAGCATCAGAGAATGGTTCAGACTTTGATTGGCATCTAAAGTGGGGGTCAGTCTTGTGATACTGAGTCCAGCCTCTGCAGTATCTGACGGAAACTCCAAACAGATACTCAGAATTGAAGGGAATCCTAGGCATGCATCTGTCATCGACAGGTGGGAAAGCCCTGCAGGATCCGATGAGAGAAGTTTGCAATGTTAATCATACGGGGAGAGAAAGATATTTGATTTTTTCCTGGACAGATGAACGGAGCTTTCTTAGGAAGATCACATGTTTACTAAAGCAGATAGAATTGTTACTGACACACAGCAAGACCATTTATTAACATAAATAAATGCTTCTACAAGGCAGAGTCTACCAGATCACTTAACAGAAGTGGTAACTAAAACATACTGAGTTGGACTCACATTTTATATATGTGTGTGTGTGTGTGTGTGTGTGTGTGTGTGTGTATTTGGTACCAGGGATTGAACCACATCCTGAGCCACATCTTCAGCCCTTTTTTATATTTTATTTGGAGTCAAGGTCTGTTTCAGTTGCTTAGGATCTTGCTATGATGCTGAGGCTGGCTTTGAACTTGTGATCCTCCTGCCTCAGCCTCCCTAGATGTCTATCACAGATGTCTACCACCATACCTGAACAAACAATATATTTTTGAAGATAAAAAATATTTGAAACTATGTACAACAGGAAGTGTCCCCTGTTTCTTTTTTCACCCCAGAAACAGGGAGAGATCTGCAGAAGTCCATGCACCACCTGACCTCTAAAATAAATCTAAAAGGAGGTTTAAAGATCACTGTGTATTTACAATACCGTTGCATATTTTGCTATTATGGTGAAGAATGAAATACCAACTAAACAGCATACGGGGGATGAAAGAAATAATATTTTACAACTTACTGAATTGAGCTACACACACACAATAATTTCCAGGATTGATTTCCTGCTCATTTTGAAGCAAATAGCCATCAATTTGGAAATCCTTGCAGAAGAATGTGGAGAACGCCAACATTTGCTACTCAGTGGGAAATCGCTCTACCCTCTTTGAAAAGAAACTTAGCACTTTGCAGACGGGCACGCATTTATTCCCACGGTTCTATAATAACTTGACGGCATTTCCTGGGGTCACTGCAAATGAGCTGCGGCTTGACTGAGCTCCCAGGTAGGCGATGTCACAACGGAAACCCTCTTGCCACCCTACATCTTTGTAGGTAGGAGACTGTTTTGTGGATAGAGAAACACAAGGAAGTCCGGTGAGTAAGAGGATGAGCTTCAGAACTGTGAATGGCTGGTTAGAACCCTGGCTAGGAGACTGACCTCTGCAGGGGACCCTGGACAAAGCATGACACTTAGCTGAGACTTTCTTCACTTTTAAAGTGGAGACTATCATAGTTCCATTGCCCAAGACCCCACACAGAGCGCTAATTCAAAAATAGTGGCAGGATCGCCTATTCTTACTTCAAGTGACACCCTGTTCACCCTCTCTGTCCTTGTCAGACACTGAGTGACCAGAAGGGATGAGATCCCAGAGAAAGAGGTTATAGAAATCACTACCCAATCTCTGTGCTAACAGTTGGTACATGCAAACGTATGTTTCTTTGGTGGTTTACTTCATCCTCTGTATTAGAATTTTCCAGAGAAACAGCATTGGGAGGCTGGGGGAGGTATTTTTTTGGTGTGTGTAATGGTTCATAAGAAATTGGTTCACATGATCATGTGAAGACTGACAAGTCACAGGATCTGCAGGGTAAGTAAACAGAGAAGAGACCTCAAATAGCCAGTGTTATAGATCTAATCTGAGTTTGGACTCTGAGACTCATGACAGGTAATATTGAAGTTCCTGTCCAAAGGCCACAGGATGGAGACCCAAGAAGTCCAAAGTTAGGAAAAGGTCAAAGCCTCCGTTTGAAGGCAGTAAGGCAGGAGGAATCCACTCTTTCTGGAAGGCAGGTCAGACTTTCCTTTTATTAAGGCCTTTGGCTGATTGGACGAGGCCCACCCACATTAGGAAGGGCATCCGTTTTTCTTTTAGTTGTTGTTGTTTTGGATACTGGGGATTGAACTCAGGGTCATTGACCACTGAGCCACATCCCCAGCCCTATATTTTGTATTTCATTTCGAGACAGGGTCTTACTGAGTTGCTTAGAGCCTTACTAAATTGATAGCTTGCTTTGAACTGGACCATAAGTACCCAGAGACATTTTCTTCATGAGTGAGGAGGGTACGTGTTACTGGGATCTGGTGGGTAGCAGCCATCAGTGATGCTACCGAGCCACCTACAGAGCGTGGAAACCCAGAACCATCCGGCCCCGAAGCTCAACAGCATGAAGGTTGCTGAGCCCAGTTCCAGGAAAGAAATATGGCTGGGAATCATGTCACTGGCCCTGTCTCAACTTGCAGTCTCTGGTTTCCCAGTGCACTCCATGCATCTACAAAAAAACCACACAGGGAACAGGATAGAGTCTAGTATTAAACGTTGCTATCTCCCAGAGCGCTCTGTATTAATATTATATTGCTCATACTTAGAAGTAATTTAACTGCAGTCGATATTCGAAAGTAGCCAACTTGAGAGTACACGCAGATACCTGAGCACCTGTGTGCACAGTTGCAATCAAATAGTGGCTTTGATCTCCATCTATGGGGCAGGGAGATGGGGGTGGAGATGGGGGAGCACCAGAGAAATCTAATCTTATTTATTTCTTTGTTTATTTATTTATTTATTTTTATTGATTTATTTTGGTAGTAGAGATTGTACCCAGTGGCATTTAACCACCGAGTCACATCCCCAGCACTTTTTAATTTTTTTTTAAATTTTTTATTTTGAGACAGGGTCTCTCTAACTTGCATAGGGTCTTCACTACGTTGCTGAGGCTGGCCTCAAACTTTCCATCCTTCTGCCTCAGCCTCCTGAGCCACTGGGATGATAGGCGTGCACCGCCATGCCCAGCAGAAATTTAATTTAATGGGTGGACTATTTATTGAGATTTAGAATGTGTTTATTTGGTTGGAGGCACACTCTGACTCAAAGACAGAATGGGTGATACTTTTCAACCTAGGAGCTCTGAGCCATGGGAGAAATGGAGGGATTTGAAAGTCTATGCATATCAAGTTAAAAGAGATTCAAGCAGAAAGGCACTTTCAGGGAACAGCATGCGCTTTCCTTGACCGGGTTCTGTGCATGTGCATGAGACCATGGCATGCAAAAATGGTCTCCCAGAGTCTACCCTTTCCATGTGCTCTCCCTCCCCTGTCTGAGGCTCCCTCCTCAAACCATGACAGTCTGCGCCCCAGTAATAGTCTAATGGGGCTTAGTTTCGTTACCTGAGCGGCCGGTTTTCCTACAGGAGACTATACGACCTCTAAGAATCATAGTTCCAGTGGTGCATGTCTGTGAAATTAAAACGGAAGGGAAAGATTCCTTGGGTATACACTCACTGTTATTGACAGTCACTCCAAATAGGTCCGTCCAGGAGCGAGACAGCTCTTGCACGAAAAAAATACCTTTGCTTATCAGGCTGTGGCTCTCTGTGCCACTGGCATGGAAATTTCAGACCCCTAGGACAGCACTCAGTGTACTCAGGAGACTGAACCTCCAAAATCCCATCCCCCACCTCTGCCGCCTGTGACTATGAACTTGAATCCACTAATCGGAGACTGCAATATTTTTTCCCTATTATAAAGCTCTTATCCATTTAGGAAGTTACGTAAACACTGTTGCTCAATAAAAGCAACAGACACGGCAAGCAGCATGTTTTATGTGGACTAGATTTTCAATAAGGTAGTATCTAAATGTTGGCTGAGTAAAAATACCGAAATACTACAGACAGCGAATGTCATATAGAATCTGCCACCTTTAGGTGCACCATGCGGTGACATGAGTTCATCAAGAGCATCTCTATCCATTCCAATTTTTCATCATCACCAGCAAAAAAAAAAAAAAAAAAAAAAAAGAATAAATAAATAAATAAAGTCTGTAACTTTTAAAATAACTCCCCAACTCCTGGAAATCTCTGTTGTACTTTCTGTCTCTCTGAATTTGACTTAAGTTTTTAATTCTTTTGTGTCTGGCGTGAGATTTCACTTAGCATGATGTTTTCATTGTAGTAGATGTCCAACTTTCATTCTTTTGTTAAGACTGAGTAACCGTCCATCCCGTGCCTGTGACGTATTTTCTTTACCCATTTGCCACTGACGGACATCTAGGGACCTGTTCCTGCCTTTGGATTATTCTGAAGAACGTTGCAATGGACGCTGGTACCTGAGGATCTGTTTGGGTTCTAGCTTGGAGTTTAAAGACGGCTTCCTTTCTGCCGATCTAAAAGCCAAGCCTTGTAGTCCGCAAGGGGTTATAATGTTAATGAAATGATAAAGGGCTATCATAAAAATAAAATAATCAGATGCACCTTCTATCATGTGATCTTATGCAACCTTGAGGCATCAGCTGAGAGAATTGTTATAGACACAAACACGGAGACGTAAGGCCTTTAACTTATTCTCCAAAGCAAACAAAACAAGTCAATCTGGGTACTGGTCGTATTCTTCTCCTTTTCTCTCTCTCTCACTTTCTCTCTGTCTCTGATTTCCAAAACTGCCAGTTCCCTATTACAGACCAATGATATGGGTTGTTTTTGGAGGGGTGAATGGGTACCAGGGATTGAACTCAGGGGCACTCAGCCCCTGAGCCACCTCCCCAGCCCTATTTTATATTTTATTTAGAGACAGGGTCTCACTGAGTTGCTTAGCATCTCCCCGTTGCTGAGGCTGGCTTTGAACTCACGATCCTCCTGCCTCAGACTCCCAAGCTGTTCCTGGGATGACAGATGTGCACTACTGCACCCAGCTCACTGATGTGCGTTTTAAATAAACAAATACTGCCATATTCCACAGCACTCACCGTCTCTTTGGTTAAGGTAAAATAAATACATATAAATATAATCATATATCCTAAGACTCATTTATTTTATAAATGTAACTAGCCAAGTCCCAGCACAAGCTTCGACAGAACGATTTTGAAATTCATGTGACCTTGAACGTCCTTCCTAACCACATCAAGGTATTAATTACAATGTTTCCCATCTGGAAAGCTGAGGATCGAGGTTGAACCAGGATCTCAGAAGCAATTTACATTTGTACAATAAGCAAATAGTTTTATAGCTGAGATGAAAGGGAAAAAAAATAGTAGTACTGAAAGAAAACCCAAGTTACTGAGAATTATAATAAATGCATGCTCAATGGTAAAAAAAAAAGTTAGAAATCTGATTTTAGTTGTGTTGCTTTTCTCATTTAAACGACTGCAGAACTGGACACATTTTTGGGTGTTTACGAAGTGCTGGTCACTTGGGTAAGATGATTTTATTGAACCATCATGACCATCTTGACAGTCCTGTGGGGGACAAAAGGTGATTCTTGCCGTTTAAAACTGAGTAAACTAAGAGTTTTACAGAATTCTCACAGGGCATGTGGCTACTGGTGGCCAAGATGAGATCTGAACTTGTATCTACGTGACTCTGCATTGAAACACGGAGTGACATACTATCCAGAATTCTTCTAAGACAACAAACTCTGCGTGTTCATGAGGTAGATTGGAATTAATGTGCCCCGTGAAGTAAAGTAAGTCTCCTTAGAGGTATGGGATGAATCGTGCTCTGACCACTTGGACAGAATCCACCTTATCTGATTTATTTTTTTTTTGGGGGGTGGGGGGTACCAGTGATTGAACCCAGGGATGCTTAACCACTGAGCCACATCCCCAGCCCTTTTCATTTTTTATTTTGAGACAGGGCCTCACTGAGTTTTGCCTAGGGCCTCCCTAAATTGACGGCCTTGAACTCATAATCCTCCTGCCTCAGCCTCCCGAGCCTCTGGGATTACAGATATGTGCCACTGTGCCTGGTATTTCACGGTGAAAATTTCCCCATGCACCATGGCTCCACGTAACATTTCTCTTAGACCTCTCCCCTGAGACTCTCCTATTGGCTGTTCAACTAAATAAAAATATTCTAGGAATGAAAGTCCATCCAAAGCACTTTTAGTTGAGGTTTATCCCTGTTAATGTCATTATTTCAAATGATAACTGTTTTCCCCTTAGGCCGAGGAACCATGAAAAGACAGATCATAACCTCTGTAAAAATGACCCACCAAATGCAGACTTCTGTGTTTCTTTTTCCTATGTTCTGGCATTAATTGCTTTAGAACTCAGCAGTAGTCATGATTTTGCATTCACATGGATATGAGCTTCCTGATAATTTACGGCGGCCAAAAGTGACATAAAAAGCTTAGAACGCCAGTCATTACAAAAAAGGTAAATTAAAATGGAATACTGAAAGATGTCGTGTGTAAAATTAATGTGCCATTAACCTTAACTATACCAATAAAGTAACATTTTGAAGGTCAACTGCAAGAACAGCTATCTGCCTGGGATACACAGCAAATGCGCGTAACCCTGCATTGATGCAGAATATAGATGACAAAATGAAGTGGTAAATGTAAGAAAATGTCAAGTCCAGGTTGTGGAAAAGATAAGAAATGTGGCCAGGTGCAGGGGTGCACACCTGTCATCCCAGCAGCTCAGGAGGCTGAGGCAGGAGGATTGCAAGTTCAAAGCCAGCCTCAGCAACTTAGTGAGGGCGGCCCCAAGTGACTTAGGGAGGACCTGTCTTCAAGTAAAACAATTAAAAAATGTGGCTGAGTACTTAAGCACCTCTGGGTGCAATCCCTGCTACTAAAAAAAGATAACACAGGTGGGCATGTCAGCTGTATTAGTTCACAATTCATCATCTCCAGCTCTGGTGATTTCTCCTAATTAGTTTTTATCAGTAAGTTTCAAAAAAAAAAAGTTTCTTCCTGAAGACAACATTGATGCATTGATGAACACTGCTAAATAGCAAAAACATTTTAGAGCTTGAGACAATTTAGTTCTACTTCATTCTGAACATGAGGAAACAAAGATCCAAGCTGTGGATGAACAGACTGACGCTAAGTCTGACTCTCATCCTGAAATGATACCCCTGTCCTGGCCAGATTAGCTCAATTCAACTCTATTCTCTTTGCTAAGGGATATTTTTGTCCTTTGATTATTTAACTTTGGGGGAAAGTTAGCATTTTTTAATAAGTAAAACTGAGATAATAATGCTTAGTATACAGATTTATTATGATGTACAAACCTTACTTGACTATTATAATGTCAAGTTATAACAATGTTATAAGGTCATTCATATATACTGTAGATGAGGGGATTGGACAAGTTGAACTTTTTATAAAGTCTTCTGAAGAATATGTAGGTGGTTAGCTGGACACAATGCTCCCAGCAGCTCAGGAGGCTGAGGCAGGAGGATCCTGAGCTCAAAGCCAGCCTCAGCAACAGTGAGGCGCTAAGCAACTCAGTGAGACCCTGTCTCTAAATAAAATACAAAATAGGGCTGGGGATGGGTGCTCAGTGGTCAAGTGCTCCTGAGTTTAAACTCAGGTACCCTCAAAAAAAAAAAGAATATATAGGCTTTCATAGTAGAAAAACAAGCCTTCCGGACATGACTCATCCGATTTACTATCATTCTTTAATGATTCTGGATATTCCAAATGTCTGAAATCGTAACAATAATACTTACATTGCACATGTGAGGATTTTTTCTAAATATTCTTTTAATTGTATATGGACACAATATTTTTATTTATTTTTATGTGGTGCCAGGAATCGAACCCAGTGCCTCACGCGTGGTAGGCAAGCGCTCTACCACTGAGCCACAACCCCGGCCTATGAATATTAAATAACATACACAGAATACTCCAGACAGTTCTTAAAGCCTATTATATATTTGACCAATATTTAGGAACATTTTCTTTCCTCTTTCTCTTGAGCAAGTACAATTAAATTGCGAAATCTTCAATACAGTTGGGTGCTCCCTGACCATGGAGAGATTTCGTGAGGAACACACTGTACACACTGTGAGGCAATTCTTCACTGTGCAAATATCTTAGCGTGTGCTCACACAAAACTAAACAGTCTAGCCTGCTTCCCCTAGGCTGTATAGCATTGTCTACCGACTCTAGTCTGCAAATATCCACACATTGCTGCAATGAATACTGTAGACCGTGGTCACTCCAAAGAAAGGGTTTGTGTATCTCAACATACCTGAACATAGAAAAGGTACAGTAAAATTACAGTAGGAAGGATAATGGCCAGGAGGATAATGGTGCCTGCCTATATAGTTCCAGCTACTCAAGAGGCTGAGGCAAGAGGATGGCCTCAACCCAGCAGTTTGAGGCCTGCCTCTTAAAAAAAAAAAAAAAAAAAGGAGCGTTGGGCATAGTGGTGGTGCATGCCTGTAATTCAAGCAACTCAGGAGGCTGAGGCAGGAGGATGTCAGTTCAAATCCAGCCTCAGCAACTTAGCAAGACCCCATCTCAAAATAACAAAAAAAAAAAAAGAAGGGGCTGGGGATGTGGCTCAGGGGTTGAGCACCCCTGGGTTCCATATCTGGTACCCAAAATAAACAAATAAATGAATAACAGAAGGAATATACTATGAAAGGAGCTCATAGGACTGCAAGTTACCCTGGGTGACCGTGAATGAGTGGCCACGGAGGGGTGGTGACGGCCTACTAGGACATCAGTGACTAACTACCTCAGACTTCAGGAAAATGGATCATTCAGGTTATACTTGTATATTAAAAACAGTTCTTTTGCTTCAATCATAAATTCCCCTTAACCTACTACTGTAACTTATATTTTACAGATTCTCTAAAAATCCTTCTGATACTTTTGTCTTAACTGTTAAAACCTAAACGTGTTGTACAGTTGTAACGATTCTTTCTTCTTCGTATCCTTGTTCTATGGAATTTCTTCCTTTTAAATTTTTTTTTTTTTAAATTATGATCAGTTTAAAAAAAAAAACATGGTCGGTTAAAAATAACGACACGGAAACACACACATGAGCCTGGGGCCACTGGTCACAGGCTCAGGACCGTCAATATCAGTGTTTTCTGCCTCTGACTCTTGCCCTACTAGAAGGTCCCCAGGGAGAGCGAGACAGGTGGAGCTGTCATCTCCTGTGATGGCAATACCTTCTGCACTTACCCCAGAGGACCTGCCTGCGTCTCTGGAGGAGGTGCCCCTCTGCAGAAATAAGACCACGAGGCTTTGCTTGTTTTGTTTTTTTTTTTTTTTTTGGCATCTTTTGTGGTTTTGCGTATGAGCAAATATTACACCACATTCAGTTCTTCCCACTAATGAGAACCTTCCAGCCTCGGCCTCTAAGTTTACAAACTTTTTAAGGACCTCTGCAAAGGCTCCTGCTGAATGCTTCACTGTGAATTTTCTGGAAGGTTCTTTCTCTTCTCCCGCAGTTTCCTTTTCCTCTTGCCAAATTCTACGGCTCATTTATTCCACCCGTGGGCAGGAGTTTTTCAGGCCTGTTAGCATTTTAAGGGTGGCCATGGTACCTAGGGTCCACTGTTCTGTTGGTCTGTGTGGAGATGGGGTCTCCAGCTGTTGCCCAGGCTGGCCTTGAACTCACCACCCTCTTGCCTCAGTGTTGCTGGGATCACAGGCAACGGGGTCATGTGTTGTCTTGCAGTGATGGACCCTAGTTCTCGCAGCGCAGGGCAAGCTGGACTTAGAAAATAATTTTTCTTGCAACAGACAATCCCTAAATCTGCCTCCCCGCAATAGAAACAGGTACGCACCCTAAAGATACAAATAAAACATAATAAACTTGTGCACGGAGATGGGCTCACAAGCTCTTCAGCATTCTTGATCAAATTAAGGTACCTACAGCTCTCACCTATGGAGACATGAATTTTTTAAAAAAGGAAGGATTCGCCATGGAAATTCTAGGAGGAAGAATGCATCATCCTCCCATTCAAGGAACAGGTAGTCTGACATGCCAAAAGACACTTGGCCAGCTCCCTGGTACCCTTACCTTTCCTGATGAAGGCGAAGCCAACCCTGATTTCACATGCACTACCCTTCTGATCAGCACATCTCTACTAATGCACATTTTTAGTATGCTCCATATGTTTCCTCTGCCGTGCATAGTGAAAAAAAAAATCTATTGTGTGATCGCATATGTGGATATCTTCATATTCTTGGGGAGAATGACATCGAAAGACCCGCGATTCCCAGTTGAGTCTTAGAAGTCACACCAAAAACATCTGCAGCATTGCCAGGAAAGGAAGAGAACAGTTAGCAAAACATTAGTCTTTTCAGCAAAGAGAGAGAGAAAGAGAGATGCTCGCTCCCCGGGACACACACACACTCTGAGTCGTAGCACATCCATCGTTTTAAAGAAATTACTAGCATGCTGGGTTTGGTTTCCTGTTTCCCACCTTGCATTTTACAAACCGTATCAAAGCACAGAGTGTAACAGCTCCAATTTCTTTCATAGCAGCCGCGCTGTGTGAGCAAAATTGACAGATTAAGTAGAAGAAAGCCTCCAAACTCACTGTAAACTCTCTGTCCATTAGAAGAGAATCTCCAGCCAAAGAACACACACAAAGAAAAGTGTTGCTGATCCCCAGCGCTCTGAGTCTGGGGGGTAGGATGATGCTCTTCTGGAGTTGTATGTGCGAGCCGGAGGGACTATCCACAAATGATAACCTGCACCCTTCTGCTTAGGACTCTCTCTGAGTGAGGATAAAGTTCTGGAGCTGGAGAGGAGCTGCTGATTCTTCTTGGTTATTATTTGCATGAATCCTCTCCCCTGTTAGAATTAAAAAAAAACCAAAACAACTAGATGGAACCTATCTGCTCTGTTCCTCCATGCATGAGGTCAAGCTACAGGCAAGTCGACCTGCTTCACCAACAGGTGCCCCTGGGGACTGAATTGAGGTAGGCAAACTTGTCCTCTTTCTGATGATGGGTCGAGTCTGCATTCTGCAGGCAATGCTACACCTCTTGTTTATACAGAAACTTAGAAATGTGCATCAAAAATGCCTGCCGTGTAGTTTATCCATCCATGCTGAGGAAATCACACCGAGGAGAGCAGGGAGCCCCGTTTCGGAGAGATCTGAGAGTTTATTAAAGTGCTGCCCAAAAATGCAGAGGCAATTAGGGACGGTGACAACATGGGTGTATATGGAATCAGAGGAAGGCGGAAAGATGTCGGGAAAGAGAAATTTGAAGGAAGAAACAAAAGTGGCTCCCCAGCAAGTTAACTGGCCTGTGTTTTTGCTTTGGAGCTATTTATTAAGAGTTTGCATCAACAGGCATTTCAAAAAATAACTATGGATAAGTTAAACGTTCCAAAAGACAACAGCTATGCGCGCAATCCTGGGAAGATGTGAAGGAGGCGTTTACTCGATTATAAATGGATGGAAAATAACACCATAGCAACCTCAGCTTGTGCCTTGTATGTGCTAAGTCCCTTTAGAAAAGGGGATGTTGGGATATGACTCCTAAACTTCAGTTTTACACTGTTTAGTAAACTATTTAAATTATTGGCCACTGACAGTTTGAGACTTTTTCTCCAATTAGTTGGTATCATTTGAGGTCCCACGAATTTTTAAGTCAGATAAATAAGAAAAAGTACACACCTCAAATATTATCCTGATAAGGCATGTCTTAAAAACCCATGTTTTACTACCCAGTAGATAAGTTAGCAGTACACAGAGATCACACAGAATGCAAAACTACCAACACCAAATGTTTACTATCTAGTTAGGAATGATTCACCCACAACTCTACTGCCATTTTTGTTTGTTAATTTGTCAGGTTCACCATGAACATTATGAGATGATGATGTACAGAAGGAAATGACGTCATGGTACCCAGAGAAGCCACACACCTTCAAAATCAAATGAAATACAAGGACACCACAAGTAGAAGACTTAAGTAGGTTTTTGTCAGAATAGCATTTGGGACCCCAATTTAAGATACTCTTAATGTTATTATCCATGCATTCAATGCACATTTATCAGATGTGCGATATATGTTCAGGTACTCTGCTTTGTAAGTACATTAAACATTCTGATACAAAGTTTTCAAATAAATGTACTAAAAGTTGGAGATAGTTACTAGCATAATCCATCGTTTGTAGATGGGGAACTTCGAGATTCACACAAGTGAAATAACTTATTAGTGCTGATCCCTAGTAATTTCCTCAACCTGAATCCAAGCCTTCTGACTTGAGATCCACAGATTTTTCTACTGTATCAGAAAACTAATTGGCTAAGAATAAGCCAGTCCAGAGTATCTCCAAAAATGCTCCAGTTCTCTATTTTAGTAAATTCTCCTAGGATATCTATTACATTCACCCCACAAAGCATCCTTCCCTACATTACATAATAGTATTTCACTTTGCATCTCAGAAACCACTTGATTAATTCACGTTGTCTAAATATTGATAGGACCTACCTCTATTAAGGTCTCAACTTCCTCCATAAAATATGCAAAAATTACCCAGTTTAGACCAACTGGTCACTTTCTCTACCAGAAACTGAAGTGTCCAGCATTGATTTTTTTTTGTTTTTATATTTGTCAATCTAATACTTGAAAAACGATGATTTAAGTGTATAAGTCTTGATTGATAGTGAAGCCATTAGGTACTATCTGTATTTCTTTTTCTTTTAAACTAACTTCATAATTTCCAGTGAGCATATATAACCCATAGTTTTTCTATTGGGTTATATATACTCACTGGATTTTGATATACAACCCAATTTTTTACGGTTTGTTTTCTCTAACTTTTTAAGTGATCTTAATTATGTCTAATGCCTTCTGTGACATTTGCACAATTTAAATTCATACACAGGACTTTCCCTTTAAAGTTTAGAAAAGTCTCTCCCCCAAATCACTTTATTGAAGTTTGCTTAGATCATGATACAGTTACGTATTTTACATTTATACCTCAATCTGTTTCTTTTGCTACGCAGATAATGATCTCCCCCATTTTACCCAGGAGCACATCATATTCATACCTATATTTATATATTCACTTACACCACTTCTCTAAAATGTCAACCTTAACAAAAATTCACTGCTGATATAAAAGTGGGTACGTTCCTTGACATTTTGATTTCTGTAGTCCTTCAATTTTTAAATAAGCACTTCATTTTGCCTTTTTAGCCCTTTTCAAAATTCTCTTTGTCTCTTACATATTATTCCTCCAAACGAATTTCAGAATACGTTTTAATTTTAATATCCACACACAATGTGTGTGGGAGTGTGCACACATGAGGAAATAAACTCTAAAGTCATACACCCTCATCTTACTCAAACTTCATGTTCATTGGCAAAGTTTTCTGATTTCCTTCACATTCGAACTCTACATTTCCTGTTTAATTCATTTCCTATACATTTTATAGTTTGTGACTAGCAGGGGTCCTTATTATACACTTTTACCCGAGAGCAAGAAAACGAGTGAATTTTAAAAGGTGTTCACAAAATAAATTTGCTTTTAACCTTAATGTTTTTGGTTTGATAGGAGTAAACAGGAAATATAATGCAGTTGCTTTTCTTATTAAAAAAATGCGTTTATCTGCTTTACACGATTTTTTGCTTATTTCTTCATCCCATCACCAAATTAATAATAATCATCATAATAATCATAATCATAATAATATTGAACAAAGTGTAAAGGAACATTAAAACATACTTTAGTGGACATATCTAGAATGCTAATCTTCATAAGTACTATGTTGACTTAGATTAAAGTAAAAAAAGTATAAACCTATATTAGATTACTAGTGGGTTGTGCTGCATTCGAATGTATTCTAAAATCCTTTTCAGTTATGATCCAACACCAGGATACACCTGGACATAATCACAAAGCATGGAGCCCAGCCCACTGGGCTTCAGGGCCCAGTACTCTCCCCACCTCCCCTCCAACGATCCTTCTTCAATCCATGTACAGTTTATTTAAAAAAAAATTAGTTCCCTGTGGATGTAAAACTGTTTTAAGATCAGGAATTGACAGGAAAGTGTACTAAGCACATGTCCTGGGTGGGACCATCTGTCCAAGCCTCTCATCTAGCAGAAGCTTGGAAATCACCACACCTAAGCTCTGACCGTCATTCCAGTGGTCACCCTCCATTCAGTGGGTCCAGGCTACACGGCATCCTGAGACATTAGTCAGCTTTCTATTTCTGTGCTCTAAGTCAGTTTGGTTGCACAAAATACTTATTATTAATGGGAAGTGCTTATCTATTAAGGTGGCAAACTAGTGCGTTCTTTTGGAAAAAAAAACACTTTATGGTTTTGTTTTCTGGGTTATTTGGTTCATTCATATTTTCACTTAAGTTAAATAATTTGCATTGCTAAGGAACATCAACCTTATTTCAAACATAGTAAATCTCTCCTGACCTAGCCAATCTTAACTACTAATTCTGGGCATTTCTCATTTTTTTATTCGATACGAGGTGCTTGAAGCTTACATGTCTTTCTTTTTGGTAACAGTGCTTTAGATTTAGCTAATGTGTTTTCTACGGTTGCATTATTTCTCTTGTTGTAATATTATTTGGTCATTTTTCTTACTCTTAAAGCTTTGATTTTTTTCTTTCTTAATTTTTCCAGTTGGACATAATTGCATTTTATTGACAAAATATTGCATTATTGACAAAAAAAAAGTCATTTGCCTGAATGTACCACTTTGGGTCTTGGCTTACAGATTTTTACATGGAGCATTTTAATTTTTGTTATACACTCACACAATGTGTGTGTGTGTGTGTGTGTGTGTGTGTGTGTGTGTGTGTCTTGTACTGGGATTGAACCCAGGGGTGCTCTACCACTGAGCTTCATCCCCAGCCTTTTTAATTTTTTTTTTTTTTTTTGATTTTGAGACAAGGTCTTGCAAAGCCACCCAGGATGGCTTCAAACTTGTGATCTTGTGGCCTCGGCCTCCCAAGTCCCTGAAGTCACAGGAGTGAGCTACAGTGCCCAGCTACATTCTTAATAGCATGTATGTAACTCCAGATTTAAATGTTAGTTCTTATCACAACCATGACTACCATGTACTCATAAAAAACAACCTCTACCCCACACACAGGTACCTAGAAGCAAATGCACAATAGCAGCCAACCAAAAATCCAGAAGAGTTTGAAACGCCTGGGTTAGGTCAAGTTACCTGAAAACACAGGATTCTCTAACATTGGGGGAAAAATGTAACTTAATGTTTTTTCCCCAAAACTATGCTCTTGGTACTGACAAGGTAATATGCATTATAAAAACACAAATATTGCCCAGTGTGGTGGCATATGCCTGTGACCCCAAAGGCTTGGAGGCTAAGGCAGGAGGATCGCGAGTTCCAAGCCAGCCTCAGCAACAGCAAGGTACTAAGCCACTCAGTGAGACCCTGTCTCTAAATAAAATACAAAATAGGGTTGGGGATGGGGCTCAGTGGTTGAGTGCCTCTGAGTTCAATCCCCAGTGCCCAAAACAAAACAAACAAACAGAACTATAAGTATTTCTGTTGGCACTTTCATTTTATTTGAAACAAGAGAACCATTTGAGTCACTGCAGGGTCTCTCACGGAGAACCACAGGAATGTCTGTAACCGATCTCAGGACCTCCTCGGATGGGTTTCCCCTGGCTCCTTGGGATAAGAACTTCCTGTAGATCTTTGTAGCTGACTGGTCAGGGATGAAGAGTTATGTATTAGCTAGAACAGCTCCATGAGAGTCCAGTATTATCATCAAAATCAGTGCATGGGTGCAATTGGTTTTTCATTTACGTGCTTGCTTTACCCCATGTTGGCTGGTGTCCATGCCTACCTTAATTATTCAGCATTTCTGAAAATATTTAAATATTAATGATCATTGCTAGAATCTTCACCACAGTGAGAAACACAGAGGAGGACCAAACCCTGGTTGTGAAGTCTTTCATTCAGTTGCGATCCACGTCGCCTTTACCTAAGTTTTATTGGTCACATGAATTTTTTTGGTCTCATTTTGGGGAGAAATGCAACTCCACCATGTACCCCCAAAGAGAAAGAAACCAGAGTATTTATAAACAAGTCCAAATTGGTCCTCAATTTTATTTTTTTTCCTCCTCATCTTTTTTTCAAAAGATGTTTTCTCATATCATTAAAACTGATTTTTTTCTCCATTCACACATTCCACAAATGCTTACTTAATGCCCACTGCTTGTGCCAGACACACATCCTTCAGAGTCTCCAACTTCTATAACTATAGAAAATAAGATGCTTCTCAATTTCCTTGGCCCATTTATGGATTGGGTTATTTGTCTTTTTGGTGTTAAGATTTTTGAGTTCTTTATATGTCCTAGAGATTAGTGCTCTATCTGATGTGTGTATGGTAAAAAACTGTTCCCATTCTGTAGGCTCTCTCTTCCCCTCACTGATAGTTTCTTTTGCTGAAAAGAAGATTTTTAGTTTGAATCCATCCCATTTATTGATTCTTGATTTTATTTCTTGCGCTTCAGAGTCTTGTTAAGGAAGTTGGGGCCTAATCCAATGTGATAAAGATTTGGGCCTACTTTTTCTTCTACTAGGCTCAGGGTCTCTGGTTCAACAGACACTTCTCAGAAGAGGATATACAATCAATCAACAAATATATGAAAAATGTTCATCATCTGTAGCAATTAGAGAAATGCAAATCAAAACTACTCTAAGATATCATCTCACTCCAGTCAGAATGGCAGCTATTATGAAGATAAACAACAATAAGTGTTGGAGAGGATGTGGGGAAAAAGGCACACTCATACATTGCTGGTGGGACTGCAAGTTGGTGCAATCAATATGGAAAGCAGTATGGAGATTCCTTGGAAAACTGGGAATGGAACCACCATTGGACCCAGCTATACCTCTTCTCGGACTATACCAAAAGGAGCTAAAAACAGCATATTACAGGGACACAGCCACATCCATGTTTATAGCAGCACAATTCACAGTAGCTAAACTGTGGAGCCAACCTAGATGTTCCTCAGTGGATGAATGGGTAAAAAGAATGTGGCATTTATACACAATGGAATATTACTCAGCAATAAAAAAGAATAAGATCATGGCATTTGCAGCTAAATGGGTGGAGCTAAAGAATATCATGCTAAGCGAAGTAAGCCAATCCCCCAAATCAAATGCTGAATGTCTCTTCTGGTATGTGGATGCTGATCCATAATGAGGATTGGGTGTGTATGGGAGGAATGGAGGAACTTTAGATAGGGCAAAGGGGAGGGAGAGCATGAGAGGGAGCATGGGGGTAGGAGAGACTGTGGGAACGAGATGGACATCATTACCCTAAGTACATGTATGAAGGCACGAATGGTGTGACTCTACTTTGTGTACAACCAGAGACGTGAAAAATTGTGCTCCTTCTGTGTACTATGGATCGTCACACATTCTGCTGTCATGTATAACAAATTAGAATAAATCAATAAATTAAAAAAAAAAGAAAATAAAAGAAGGATGACTTTAGAATTCCTGTTCATCTTTCAACGCAGGGCAAACAGTTTTCAGAAGGAAATGCGATTCTTGGGAAACATATTTCAATGCAACTCCTTTTCCTGCGAAGCAATTTTCCAAATGATGATGGGATCCTGCAGTTTCCAAAGTGTTCCCAAATGTGTGGACGCCTTTTCTTGACCTATGGAGCTAGTGGAGTGGACGAGTGGATGGCAGGTTGAATGCACACCCTGAGCGCCCGAGTTCGGTGAGGCCCACCTATGGCAACCCTGTTCCCGCTGAGTGATCCAAAGGAGCTCCAGCCACTTACACAGCTGCATCCGTCAAACACTCTGCACTTCTTCTCCATCCGAAGATTAAATGTTGATTGGCAAAGTCTCATTCAAAGCTTCCATAGAAAGAAAACTCAACAGTTTGGATGCCCGTGAAAGGACTTCTCTCTGCTTCTTGTGAAACATGTTCCCGTTTGATAGATTTCTCCAACCGGTTCCAAGAAAAAGAAGGAAGCCCATTAAGATCCATACAACATTACACATCAAAATACCAGCCCAGGGTTGGCAGACAGACAGAGGCAAAGAGGATCTCAAGTGGAAGGGAGAAAAAAATATCATCGTGGATCCAAAGTGCACTACCTTGATTTCTGTGGCACTGGGTGTGACTCACTCCTGCAGCTGGTGCTTGGTGGGACAGGTTGGATCCTGGAAGCAGCCTTCCATTAGGAATTCACTGAAATTTGTCAGATTCAATAAGACTGAATGCCGTTCCAAGGAGGAAGGGTCGGTGTGCATTTTATGCTTCTGTTTCTGAGGTTTTCCTTGCAGGATGCCTGCCCGGGCTGTTATTTTGCATTCTTTAAAAAGACAAAGAAAAATGCAAGAAAAAAAAAAAAACAGGAGGATGAAGTCGTAGGATGAAGTCAAGGGTGACTTCATATGCTGTTGGGGTACCGGGGAAGCCACATTTTAAAAGGGGCCCAGGGATGGTGTATAGATGTGGTCCAGTATTACCTACATCCTATGGCAGAAAGTTCAAAAAAAAAATGGCAATGATATAAGGAAGATGTAGGTAGTGGGGCGAAAAGTGGAAAGGCTGACACTTATGCCATAAATGTCCCCCCAGCAGCTCTGTAGGTCACAGAGGCCATGGGGTTTGGGGGATAGTGCAAGACAGACACTCTAGTTTCTGCGGAGAGAAACTTCTCAGGCAGACCCTACAGCTCTGTAGGGTCGATGGATCATCGTTAAAAATGAGTAACCTATAAAATGGGACTGTCTCATCTTATGGAAGACAAAAAACATCAGGTGTCTCTTAAGAGTCCAAGTTTGAAAAGCACCCAGGGCCTTAGCTGGGAGACAAAACTTAAGTCCCTGAAATGTTGTCCCAACCGGCTGGTTTCCCTTTTTAGGAATTCCCCTTGAGACAACATGTTATTCACTCATGCCTTTGTTTTATCCAATGCTGATTTGTAGAAGCACTTGGGGATATTCCACTGGAGTCAGATATTCTACCCGACAGCTAAACTGAGTTAGGTGTAATGAAGAGTCTTAGTGATGTGAACGTCATTGGCGGACTGTAAATTATTTATTGGAGGCCAGTAGATCTTCATCCAGGGCGACTTCCCAGCATTTGACGAAGGGGGAAGATTTGAGGGAGGGTGGGAAAACAGCATAGGAAAGCACACACACCCAACTTGAGCTGGTCCCAAGCCCAGCCACGTGGGGAAAACAGGTGGTCAATGCTTTCTCACCGACTCGAGATGCCCAGTAGAGATTGCTTGTTTGATCCAGGTTGGTGTTTTAAAAAATCGCAATAGGTGAGGATGTGGTTTGAGTGCCCCCTCTAAAACACAGGCTGAAGTTCACCTGTCACTGTGGCAGTAACGGACCAGGACATGAGGCCTTGGAGAGAGGTAATTAGGTAGGAGTGTGTTACTGCTGTTACCATGGAAATGAGTTCCTATAAAACATGTCTGGCCTCCCTGGCTCTCCGTGGCTCCTCCCCTCCCCTGTCTCCTCCGGTCATATTCTGTTCTCCCCCCCATGTTATCCTGCACTGAGAAGACCCTGGACAGACATCGTTCTCAGTCCTGAACTTCCCGGGTTCCAGAACTAGGAGGCAGAAATGGTATGCTTTTTCTGCATCTTTTAAGATGATCATGTGATTTTCCTCCTCCAATCTGTTTATGGGGTGAATTGCATTGGCTGATTTAGCATATCTCAAATCAAATTTGCATCCCTGGGATGAAACCCACTTGATCCTTGATCGTGATGCTCAATCTTCTTAATGTGTTTCTGAATGTGGTTTTGCTAATATTTTATAAAAGCTTTTTGGCATCTAGGTGCCTCAGGAATCAGTATGCAGTTTTGTTTCCTTGATATGTCTTTATCTGGTCTTGGTATTGGGTGATCCTAGCTACACAGAAGGAGTCTGGGAGAGTTCCTTCCTTTTCTAAGTCATGGAATAGTTTGCAAAAGTGGATCTACTAAAATATCTAGGAAGCAGAAAATACTTCCGCTGAGCTCGACAAGAAAAAACACGAAGAGCATTTGAATTCCTAAAATCAACAATAAATGAGTAGAAATTAAAACGGAACAGATGGAAATTTAAAAAAAAATTATAAAGCCATGTTGTGAATTACTATTAATCAACAAATTATACAAGAATTAGATGAAATGCAACACCTCCTCAAACAACACCAACTACTAAAACTGAGTCAAGGAGAAGTAGAAAAATCTAAGTCAGACTAGAGCAAATAAGACCAGTGAATTCCAAAACAAAGCCTACATCTAAAAGACATAGCTGATGAGTTCTTTCCTTTGTGTAATGAAATGTTCCAAAACATAGACAAGGAGAAACTCTTCCCAACTCTTTCTATGGACCCTTTTGACCCTGAATACCTAAACCAGACACAAGAGAAACTGACACAAAAATTCTCGAAAATAAATTCTCCTGGGGCTGGGAATGTGGCTCTGGTGGTAGAGTGCTTGACTCGCATGCACAAGGCCCTGGGTTCAATCCCCAACACCACACACACACACACACACACACATACACAGGGGATATTCTAGTCAAAGCAATTTAGTCAAGAAAATGAAATAAAATATTTCCATATAGGAAAAGAGGAAGTAAAATTATTGCAATTTGTAAATGGCATGATCTACATAGAAAAATCCAATAGAATCAACAGAAAACTCTGATTGAATAAGCAACTTCACCAAAGTGATAAGATATAAGAACAATATATGAAATCACTTGTTTTTCAATACCCTAGCAAGGGAAACTCCAAATCCAATATTAAGAAAAAATTTCATTTAAGATAGCATTGAGAAGAATAGAATACTTAGGAATAAAAATAACAGATTAAGATTAGTGCACTAAAAATAATTAAAGAAAACTTTTGGAAGAAATTAAAGAAGACTGAAATAAAAGTAAAACTATCTCACATTCATGGACTGAAAATCGTAATATTGTTAAGATAGAAATACTCATAAATTGATCTACGTAGTCTAAGCAATTTCTGTAAAAAAAAATCCATGTGGATTTATTATAGACATTAAAAAGCTTGTCCTAAAATTTACACAGGAATGTAAGGGGCTCCAAATAACTAAAAAATTCTTGAAAAAGAATAACATCAGAGAAATTAAACTTCATATCTACATATATCCAGCATATTTTTAGAGTTCTTACAATTAGATTATATCAAATGACCCAGTTTAAAAAGGGGTAAAGGACTTGAATAGATACTTCTCCAAAGAAGCTCAGTAAATGGCCAAGTTCATGAAAAGATGTTCCAATCATTAATGGCTAGGAAAATACTGATTAAAACCATACTAAGAAGTTCTTCACCTTCACTAGAAGTGCTACAGTTAAAAAAAAAAAAAGAAAAGAAAAACAAGAACAGAAGCCCCAAGCAACAACAAGATTGACAGGAAGTGAAGAAGTAAGAATCCTGTACATCGAAGGCAGGCATATAAAAAGTTACAGCCCCTAGTGTCTTGGGAGGCTGAGGCAGGAGGATCACAAGTTTGAGGTGAGACTCAGCAACTTAGTGAGGCCATAAGCAACTTAGTGAGACCCTGTCTTTAAATAAAAAATTAAAAGGCTGAGTGGGGATGTGCCTAAGTGGTTAAGCACCCCTGAGTTCAATCCCTGGTACTTCCCCCCCAAAAAAACTACAGTCCTGCGGTCACAGAGTTTTCACTACTCACTCCCCCAAAACTTATCATATAGCTATCATGGGATCTAGCAACTGCACTTCTAGGTTACCAAGGAGAAATGAAGACACGTGTGCATGCTAAAATGTACACACTGATAGTCACAGCAGTACTGTGGAGCAGAGTTCAAAAAATAAAATAAACCCCAAATCTATGCAAAGATGAATGAATAAACAACACGTTGTATATTCACACAAAGGAATTCAGTTCATCCAGGAGAAGGAATGGAATACCGACAGATTGTAGAACACAGCTGAATCTCCATGGCAGGCTAAGCCAAAGAATCCAGGCACGGAGCTCTGCATGTTACGTTATTCTATTTATTAATGGTCATTAGTGGCTTCCAGAGAGGTGAGTGGGGGTGGCTATTAATGAGCCTGGGGTTTGGTTTGGAAATATTCTAGAAGGAAGGTTGCGCAGTCTTGTGACTCACTATACCAAGAACTACAGGGTCACATACTCCTAAACAGCATATGCCTAACCGATTTAAAAGTAATTCATAAAATATTTTCATGAGGCCAGGCAGGGTGGTGCACACCTGTAATCCCAGCAGCTCGGGAGGCTGAGGCAGGAGGAAGTCAAGTTCAAAGCCAGCCTCAGCAACAGCAAGCACTGAGCAGCTCAGTGAGACCCTGTCTCTAAATAAAATACTAAATAGCGCTGGGGAGGTGGCTCTGTGGTCCAGTGCCCCTGAGTTCAATCCCTGGTACTCCTAGTCCACCCAGTTTTTTCTTTTCATGAAAGGATCAGTGAAATCTAAGGATCAGCCTTCATAAAGAGGGAAAAAAATTCCATAGAAATCCAAGATTTGGAAAGCAGGATATTCATAGAGCAAAACAAAGAAAGTGAATCCAGGAATTGGTGAGATTCATTATTTCAAACTTTAGCAATAAAATTGATATGAAACAGTAAGCAAATTAACACATATAAGACCCCCCCCAAAAAAAGAAAGAAAAATAATATGTTATATAGATGTGATTGTAGCAAATATGCCATGAAATACCTTTTAATGAATTCCCTGTGGTGGTGGTGGGGGGTGGTAGGGGTGCATCCTCTCTGTTGTCGGATACACC
This sequence comes from Spermophilus citellus, assembly GCF_964194105.1. Taxonomy (NCBI): domain Eukaryota; kingdom Metazoa; phylum Chordata; class Mammalia; order Rodentia; family Sciuridae; genus Spermophilus; species Spermophilus citellus. The sequence goes on along the minus strand of NC_138201.1, from coordinate 8,614,156 downwards.
TGCTTCCTTGGGATGGGGTGCATTTCCTAACCGACTCTACAGCCCACCTTCCACTCTGCTGGGCTGCTGATACCCAGGCTCCAGAGCAGAACCAGAAATTTCCAGTACTGGTATCGGGGATCCTCAGGATAATTCTGCCCCTTCCCAACAGGAACTTTGCAATTGTCAGAATTTGAAAACAACCCACAGCACTGAATAGACAATGACTTCAAAAACAGCAGCCACACTTGCTTAGGCACATGGTTCTCCAAATCCAACCTGCCACAGGGAGAGAAAAACATGTCTTCACACTTTCCTGAGTAGTCTGCTAATGTCTTCAGAATCTCAGGTACGCCCCCAGTAGTTCTTTGTGCATAAATAGGTGCAAAATTTTCTCTCCCTTGGTTAACCACCTTTTGAAAAAAAAAATAACATATTTGATGTTTTCTGAAGATTCATTCTTGCCAGATTGCTAGATACAGAGGCCACTGGCGGTCTCCATCCACACCAGAGATGACAAGAGGGACAGCATCTCTACTTCCTCACTGGCTAAGTGCCCACACTGGGAATGGATGGTATGGTCAGGCACAGTATTTGTTGGGTCAGATCACATAATGCGATCAAGACACCACTTTGCCTTTATTATTTTCCTAATTACCAAGTCCAACAGTGTTTCGTCTAAATTATGTTGTGAACTCAAGCGAGAAGATGTTAAGTGTCTTGCTCGTGAAGTGATGGGACATTCCCTTCCCTCCCTTTGGTCATCCTTTATCCTAATCAATGTCAAAGAGCATATAAAACTCAGGAGAGCCCTCGCAGAATCTGGCTATGAAAATGTTTTGCATAAACAGTGTAGATGGATAATCCAACGGAGATTAGGCAGCGTGTATTCATAACGTGCAATTAATTTAACTTTTCTAAACATACGCAGAGACATGGGTAACAGAAAATTGGGCATTATAGGTGTGGTGCAGGATAATTGCATCAGACATTCGGCAAAGAATTTAATTTGATGCGAAGGACGAAATGAAGAGCCAAATAAATGTGAAGTTCTAAAGAAAACTACTTTGAAAGATAAATTTCCTACTTTGCTGATGGGCTCCCAAATGTCAAATACAATGTAATGATGAACAAATACAATCAAATGACGAACAGGTCATTTGATCCAATGGTCCTTTCTTGATACCAGTCTTTTGAGTAGCTGATTCAAAGACATAAGGATTGAAGACCACAGTGCATCTCACCTATGAATATATAATCTATATCTGATGGGAGTTTGAATATTATTTAGCCAAGATTGGAATAATTTAATTTCTTTGCAAAAAAAAAATTTGCAGGTGATGGGACATGGCTTACCTGGCATAGATGAAACTCTGGAAGGACTAATATATTTTTGGATGAGACATCAAATCACTGCCTGCTCCTCCTCTTGGGACAGAGACCAAAACCTTACCTCTGCATTTTGAGTGGGACCAAAAATAGAGGGCTCTTTGTTTCTCATGCACTTTGAGAAAACGATGGAGGTGAACAAACCCTCGGTTTAAATAGAAGCTACGGCTAAGGATCTTGCAAATATCCTGACAGGGGAATTCATCTGGAGAATGCAACAGCGTTCCTAAAATAAGTGCCACCGTGGCTTTCAAGTATGCGAATTAGCTCAAAAGGCAGATTTTCTCACAACCTCATTTATTTTCCAATTATATATCCAACGGGGATCCAAACAATTCAAAGATTTATGAGGTCAACGTGAAGAGCACCCCCTTTCTTACCTAACGGCTCTATAAAATCTCTGCCCAGAAGAAACAGAAGTAGGCATGAACTCAGTTCCAATTTAGAGGGAAGGCACACACATGTCATTTATGACTAATAAATTGGTGGCACCAATTATACCCCCTCTCGTCCATTTCAGACTGTACGGATTGATGTCCTTGATGATTTCTGTCAAGGAGATTGCTAAGCTTTAGGAACCAGGAGTTTGTTTAAAAATGCATTCATCATATGGCTCAGAGGTATTTACCCATGCTTTCCAAAGTCTGGCAAGACAGGTCTGAGTCACAAGTTTGGGGACTTAAGGTATACATCCAACAAATGCAGATGTCCCTAGTGGACGCCAGACTCAACCCGACAGGGATGCTGTGTCAACCTGTGTATCTCAGTCTCTGCAGCCGAGAGACCTCACTTAAGAGGACTCTGCTAGGTTCTCAGTGACTTCCGCCCAAGGCGGATAATTAAATTTCTTACCAATCAAAAGAAATAAAACATCAGATGAAGCTGTTAAACACCAGCTCTCAGCAAAAAAATAAAATAAAATAAAAAGGTCAGGTCCTCTGGCCTTAAAAAAAAAACACATAATAATAATGAACATTATTCTTTTGACTGGGAACAGATTTATTCTTGTTATACAGAAAAACCATTTACAGCCACTTTTTTTTTAAAAAAAAAATTTTACTACTAGTACAGCATATTACGAACTTTCTTAATTCAATTTTCTCTGGCATTGATGGTGCTTAATAAAATACCTAAATGTCAACCAGATTTATTAAAATGTATTTATAGCTTAATAAAGAGCCAGAACGGATTATTCATGAACAGACCCAGGGTGGACCATAATAATCTAAATTGATATGGATTTCTGTTTTCCTTCCCATCACAGGAGTGATTAGTGTTTGCTCGCAGAGTGTTTTTTTTATTCTATTCGGTAACGGAAAGTAAAAATACATCTGTGCGCCTCTGAGACCTCACGGTGACTATCACGCAGTTCACATGTAATATCACAGAATTTTGGTGCATTTAGAGAGTTCCATGTTCAGTGGATTCAAAGAAGAGTCAAGGACACGGCAAGGTTGGCTTAGTGCAAATCCAGATTAAAGAAATAATAACGGATATTTTGAAAACCATTATGTCCTCAGTTCCTACCTCCCATGGAGGCAAACAAGTCTGATTGACAGCCCCCAAAATGGGCCAGGTGCTCACTGGCTCAATATGCTCTGAGTCCATTTCTGGGTTAAATGGAAAGAGAAGGGGAGTCATAAATAAGATGGCTAATTGTACTGTCCAGCTTCAGAGTGAACATTCTCCTGTGGCTATGATAGTCATTAAGCAAAAACCTATCAAATATGCATTTTCTACACAAATATGCTGTTCCAAATTTAGTTGTAGGATCTCTCCCCCACCACCCCGTAGAAATGGTATCAAATTTTTAATATAAATGTCAAAGAATTTGAAACTCATCCTTTATTCATATTTTTTGATCCCAGGGATTGAACTCAGGGACGCTCTACCACTGAGCCCCATCCCCAGCCCTTTTTATATTTTATTTTGAGACAGGGTCTCGATAAGGTGCTTAGAGCCTCTCTAAGTCACTGCAGCTGGCCTCAAACTTGCAATCCTCCTGCCTCAGCCTCCCGAGTTGCTGAGAGGACAGGTATGTGCTAATATGCCTGGACTTTATTAATTTTTATGAGAGAAAAGGAAAGTGAAATGGACCATGAGATAGAAAAAGAAAAAGAGAGTAGTGGGTGAAGGGGGAAAAATTTGAGATTTCCATTTCTTGCCAGGGCATTTTGGTATACAACGAATGTTATGGTCTGAAAACGCAGGGTTGATAAAATAATTAATTTAGCTGATCGATATATATTGTGCACTTAAAAATTAGCATACAGGTATTAATTCTGATTCACTAATTATAACTAGGAGGAGAAAAGCACGTTTAAAATACGCCAGTTGAATTTCAAGACAGATGTTAAGACTGGATTTTAATTTGATTGACAAGATGACACCAAGCCCTGACCAAGTTCACATCATACCTTTACAACTGTTTTTAAACATCAAGCGAGATGTGTAGTTGAAGGTGATTTGTTCCTAATTACATTCTCCTGTAAGCATCCGTTGACTCCATTCACATGTCACTTAATTTCAGATTCAACCCGTGTCTACGGAGTGTCAACCCTGGGCCTCGCAGGGTTCTAGCTGCAAAGTGTTCATCTACCAATGGGGTCAAACACCCCTGATCCCAGCAAGCTGAAATCTAGTCTCGGCAGACAGAAAATAAAAATAACGAGTCAGACACGTACACAGCACTTTACAAGTTCAAGGGAGCCGGGGGGAACTGAAGGCGGGGTTAAATCAGACAGAGGCTGTCAGGCAGGTGCACTTCTAGAAAGGTCTGTCCGGGCAGGTAGAGATCAGAAGATAGCATCCAGTTTCTAACTCTGCTTGCCCTACATAATGCAGTGACAGAGTCTCAACACTGTCTTCAAAACACGCCGAAGTTATCCAAGTAATGGTGAAAGCATCCACATATTTAATGATGTTTGGCAACATGCCACAGGAGGATTTGGAAAGATGACTTGCTATCCCATGGATGGAAATAGAAAAATGAAAATAAAACTAAATCTGTTGTATGCTCTTTTCAGATGTGAACTGCAAAGCATCCCGGGTTTTCCAACAGGTGATACAGTACAGGTACCAATCCAGAAAAAAAAAATGTCACTCAGGAATCAACGGAAAGACATTTTGGTTGGCAATTCAAGAGACTCTTAAACACTAAATATATATTGAGGCATGAGTTTTTGGTTAGAGGATCTCAAGATAGTCAAGATTCACAGATTCCCTATTGCATTCCAAATGAAAATAATACCTACAATCAAAGGCCCGAAGAAAAACTTCAGAATCTCACCATTTTTTTTCAACCCAAACTTCTTCCATTGAACTCTCTGCTCTATTTGGAAGAAAACAGAAGTGAAATGGATTAGAATAAACTCACAGAACTTTTAGAGTCCTAAATCAAAGATTTTTTTTTTTTGAGAAAAGCTGAAAGACCAGTTTTTCCCTAAAATGCAATTTTCTAGTGCACTGGAATTAGGTTTCTGTGTTTCAGTAAAGGGTGGTAATGTAAGCTGATCACCTGTCTACAGGCACAGCCTGTCCTAGGGACGGTTCACTTTTCTTCTGCCCTTTGTCCTGAAATATCTCAGCTGCCTTTTCTATTGGACCACACTATGTTCTGGAAGCTGGCAATAATCTATGCATCTGGGGCCAGATCATGTTTTCCCAAGCATCACCATTTAAGTGTGGTCTCTGCTTGAGAGTCTTCAAATATTCATCACTTGTAAATGATGGTAAGTGAAAGTCTCCATATCTCTCTTTTTCTGACAAATTTTAATGCCCTTGAATAACTTCGACAGAAAGAACCAGAGACAGCCCGCTCCTAAGTGGTGAAAGGTGGTTTTCTGCAAGGAACCGGTTCCTGTTCCCTACAGTGGAAGACACTCTCCTTCCCCGCCCTGTTTCCTGGGGCTGAGCAGGTCCACAGAGCCCTGGGTGCTGTCCTTCCTTGGGTCCTTGAACCTGGGTTGGCCTTCTCCCTTGCTTTGGGTAACAAGGCAGAAGAAAGGCTGTGCTAGATCAGAGATGAGGCTTCAAGAGCTGCCTTCTTCCTACCATAACTGGAGGAGACCAGTTAGAGACCAAGTTAAGAGAAGGACATCTTGGAGACCACCTCTAACAGCATCAAGTCAACCCACAGAAGAGCCGAACCCAACATCAGCTGAGTCCCTCCCAAAGTGCTGACTCCCAAATTGTTAGCTAAGGAAGAGGTTTTTATTTAGGATCCTGAATTTTATACTCTGTGGCATGAAGACAGACAACTGATACAAATTCATGGCTGACAGTGCCACCTACATTTTTTTTTTTTTTTTTTGTGGTACTGAGGTTGAACCCAGGGGCACTTTGCTACTGAGAAATATCCTCCCACCTCTTTTTATTTTATTTTATTTTATTTTGAGGCAGGATCTCACAAAGTGTCTCAGAGCCTTACTAACCTGGGACTGACCTTGAACTTGGGATCCTCCTCATCCCAGTCCCCCAAGCTGCTAGGATTCTAGGGGTGCACCACCATGCCTGGCTGTCTATCCTTTTAAAGTGTATTTAGGTAAATGAGGTCCTTGGATAAAATTGGGTGTCAACGTATTTTATATACAAACAGAGATATGAAAAATTGTGGTATATGTGTGTAATAAGAATTGTAATGCAAAAACCAAGTACACGTTTAAAGGCATGAATTGGCGTGAACACACTTTATATACAAAGATATGAAAAATGGTGCTCTATATGTGTAATAAGAATTGTAATGCATTCCACTGTGGTGTATTTAAAAAAATAAAATCAATTAGAAAACAGACAAAACACAAAAAAATAAATTTCTATCAAAGTATTATAATGCAAATATTCAAACTAACTACTTCTCCTTACATTAAAGAATCTGAATCCTAATAAAGACATGGAGGAATAATACTACTGCCCCAAATAGTAACAGTCTAAACGTGTGTATTGATTTACCATGTGCCAAGAAATCTATTGGCCCATTTACTATGACAACGACGCTTATGAAACAGGCATGACATTTTTTTTTTTCTCACTGTACGGATGAGGAAACCAAGACACAGAGAAACCAAGTAACTTGCCTGAAGTCACACAGCTGAGAAGTGGTAATAATCAAGTAATAACTGCTACTCTGTCACTCTGCCACTATAGTCCCAATAACTAAATAATAATACATCGCTTTTTTATGATAATGGTGAAGCCATTGAGTTAGTACCATTATGTCTGGCACTGTCCTAAATGTTTCTCACTCACTCATCAAAATGTAATATTAGGGCTGGGGAGGTGGCTCAGTGGTAGAGCACTTGCCTAGCATGTGTGAGGCACTGGGTTCGATTCTCAGCACCACATACAAATAAATGAGTGAAATAAAGGTCTATCCACAACTAAAATTTTAAAAAGTTTGTCTACTATATTCTTCCATTGATGTGAAATTCTGAAACACGAAAAAAAAAAAACCATATTCTAAGGGTAAGAATTCAGAAGAGTGATTTTCTGGGGTGGCATGGGGAGGTCCTACTGGGAAAGGGTGCAGAATGACTTGAGTCCATCCATGTGCCTCTTTCACACAGCTGCACCTACTTAACAGCTAGGAAAGAAAACAAGACAAAGTTACCTGCCACCCACAGGTGTGCGGCAAGGAATACACACTATGGAGGTGACAATCCAAGAGCCACTCATTGTGAATGCCACAGGGAACAGGCACTCGTGAGACACCGGTGTCAACAGTAAATGACGCAAGGCAATCCATTTTTACCCTCTTTCAAAAAAACGCCATTGAGAACATTATAGTTTGAAACAGACTGTATTTGAATAACAGGTCTATGGCCCCTAGTACTGAGTAGAGGACCCAGATTAGATCCCTCTATGCCCAGAAGAATTCTAGGGACACACACTTAAATAATCATAAAGATGTCTATGTATATTTCACAATTTGGTAGTGGCTGTTGTTTTTCGTTGAATGTGGATATAAAAACCAACACAAAACAGAAGCCAGGCACGGTGGCCCACGCCTGTGATCCCAGCGGCTCAGGAGGCTGAGGCAGGAGGACCAAGAGTTCAAAGCCAGTCTCAGCAAAAGTGAGGTGCTAAGCAGCTCAGTGAGACCCTGCCTCTAAATAAAATACAAAATAGGGCTGGGGAGGTGGCTCAGTGGTTGAGCACCTCTGGAATCACTCCACAGTATTAAAAAAACCCAAAACAACCAAACTGAAAACAACAATAACCAAAACTAAAAAAAAAAAAAGTTCAGCAGCCATTCAACAATCTGAATATAATTAAAAATTCATTTTGAATCTTCTTAGTGCACCTGTTTTTATTTCAAATATTCAAAGGAGAAATGTATTGGGATCTATTATAATTAGGGTTACCCTGCAAGTATACCTGCATGCCAAATTTTACTCTTTATTTTAAAATGCAACTGCAGTTTTGTAGATAAAGTTTTAAGCAGCACGAAAGCTCCAACCAACCCCAACCCCACTCCAACCCAGTAAGATCTGGTTTAAGGAGCAGTTTGCAGCATGACTACATGTTCTACTTAGTACTGGGGAAGACAGATGTGCTATTAAAACATACTCCTGCCATTGAAAAAATTCTAACATAGTTCATTATCAGGATACATTAAAAAACATATTCAAATGAAAGCTCCAAATAGCCTCTAATCCGTGATCCTCCTGCCTCAGCCTCCAGCAATAGCACTATTCTTTTAATAACTGTAACTAAATGCAAAAGAGAAATTTAATTTTAAAAAGTAAGGCTTACTTATTAGTCAGTTCCAAGTCCTAAAACAGTATTCCATTAATTTCTTGAGGGTTTTCGTAGGAAAGTTTGGTCCTTTCAACAATAAACGCTGCAAAGCTCGGAAATTGAGCATTTTCTTCTCATCAGATTTGTATTGTCATAAAAATTCTTAAGCTCGTCTCTGGCAGCATCCGGAGACCCTGGCTGCTAACACAGAATCATCTCACACTCTGCAAACCCTTCAATGGCTTCCTGTTGCCTTAGCATCATGCACACACCTTTGAGACAGTTGAAGGTTGAAATCTGCTCACAATTACTCCTTCCACCATCTCGGCTCTAGTTCAACACCTACAAATTCATTCTTTGTGAATCTTCTCATTCTCTTCAGTGTACCACTGATTCCTTGTCTTTCTTAAGTCTCACCAGATAGTTTTTCTCCCTCCTATCATGTAAACACTTTCTTACACCAAAGTAAGCCATGCTCTTCACCCTGGAAGTTATTAACACTCAATATATATAAACCCAGTAAAGCCCTGTCTCTAAATAAATAAGATTAAATATATATAAAATAAGTATGCATTCTGTAGGCATTTATGGGAAGATGAGCATCGTCCAACACCAATTCCACAAAACATGATTTGAAGCAACGGAATTCAAACCACAGCATACCATGACACTCAAAAGAAGAAACAAATACATTGGGGGGAAAAAAAAAAGGTTCCACTTTGCTGGCAATCAGAGAAACGCAAATCAAAATGGCACTGAGATTTCATCTTACCGCAGGCCAAAATGAGGATCATCAAGAATACAAATGAATAATCCCAGCGATCTGGGAGGCTGAGGCAGGAGGATCGTGAGCTCAAAGCCAGCCTCAGCAATGCCGAGGTGCTAAGGAACTCAGTGAGACCCTGTCTCTAAATAAAATACAAAATAGGACTGGGGATGTGACTCAGTGGTCCAGTGCCCCTGAGTTCAATCCCTGGTACAAAAGAAAAAATGGTGTGTGGTTGTCAGGAACTGTAAAGGGAACTCTTAACTCGATGGGGTTCCCCAAGGCACACAGGACCCTGCTGAGACTCCTGTCTCTCCCTCCGGTCCCCTGCAGTCCCTCTGACCTGTACTAGTTTCCACCTGTCTTGAGAGATCACTTCTGACAGGATCCATGTTAAGTCCCTCTCCACTGCCACCCTTGGCCCTCTTTGGCCAGTTTCACTTCTCTGATCTGCTTGGGCTTATGATTAGACGTCAGAAGGGCAACACACTAAACCAAATCAAACCAAACCAAAAGGACGGATGTCCTGGGTCCCTTGAGGATGCACGTGTCAAGTGGGAGGTTGGTGAGCTCAGGGTAAAGATCCACTGACCCCTCACTTTTTGCATCTCCGTAAGATCAATACCTAAAAATGTCCCATGTGATCTATACTGTAAATATCTCTTAAATATCGTATTATATAAATTTATAAATGAAGACCACTTCGGAGTTGAAATAGACCACTTTATGGTATTGAAGGTCCTCATGAGTTTATATTACGCAGACGCTTCTCAGAAATCTGAGGCTGAGAAGCATGCATTGGGGTGAAATGATTTTATTGATCTATTTGCAAAATTTCCACTCCTAAGATATTTCTTGGTACCTTGAATCTCACTCTCTATTATTACTGCTTATGCAAACAGTCTTGGGTGAGCTTCAGTCCTTAGAATTTCCAGTTCTGCTCGCGTCTTCCCAGCATGATTGAATGAACATTCACAAGCACCTCGTTCTAACTCTCTTATTTGTGTATTTCTCCCGTATTTTCTAGCTCCCCACTGCCAATAAAATGAGTTGCTGTCTGTCTGTCTGATGTCCAGAGTCCTGTTTCTCTGAGATCCCTTCCGCTGCTGGTATAACATGAGCACTTGTGGTTTATTTTCTATTTTATACTTTAGAAGGGCTCTGCTCACTTCATTCCACAGAGAAACTCGGTTGCAGACCTCAGCGGGTCCCAATCTGATCCGGCTTCTTTAATCTGCCCACAGAGCAATCTTTCCCCGCTCTTGGTTTCCTTTCAAATCCATTCCACTTTATTTCTACCAACATCGACTCTGATTTATTTTCTGATTCGGCTGTCCATTTGCTCTCTGCCTCACGAGATCTCTCTGCTCCTGTCAAAATGGCCCGGAGTGTCGGAGATGCCTCTGGCTCCCACAGTTTTTTTTTTTTTTTAAATGAGCCCTAATCAAAATGGACCTTCATTCTCAATGATTTTAAAATAAATGATTTTTTTTTTTATATGAACGTTTTCATCTTGTTTTAGGATCCAGGCATGGCTACATGAGTGGAAAGAGTTTACTAAAGTTCACGAAGTCAGTGGAAATATCACACACAGAAGAGCTTTGGGTTTATAAATGTGCTATTCAAAAAACTATATTTTTAGCTGGTCATGGTGGTGCATGCCTGTCATCCCCGCAGCTCAGGAGGCTGAGGCAGGAGGATTTACGAGTTCAAAGTCAGCCTCAGCAAAAGCGAGGTGCTCAGCAACTCAGTGAGACCCTGTCTCTACATAAGAATTCTTTAGTTCATCTGTGTCCCTTCCAAAGATGGCACAGAGAGAAAACTAAACTTCATTGTACCATATCCTTAGAGAATTCCATAGTTTTTATTGTTTTTTTGTTTTGTTTTGTTTTGAGGGTACCAAGGATTGAATCCAGGGGTGCTTAAGCACTGAGCCACATCTCCAGCCCTCTACTATGTTTAATGTAGAGACAGGGACTTGGTAAGTTACTTAGAGCCTCGCTAAGTTGCTGAGGCCAGCCTTGAACTTGCAATCCTCCTGCTTCAGCCTCCCGAGCCTCTGGGATTACAGGCATGTGTCACCGCACCTAGCAATTCCATAGTGTCTAAGCTCACACCAATTTCTATGAATAATATGCTCCCTTATTAACATAAATGATCTTATTACCAAGACATCTGTAACACATCTCATGCTTACATTACTTAGTAGGGTATTTTGACTATAGGACTTATCTACTTGAGATATCACCTATTTTAAGTTAGTTATGAAGAATACAAATGTTATATTTCTCCTTTTTAATTGCATCATAAATCTTAATATTTTTATTGTTTTGCTTGTTTCTTGTTGTTTTGTTTTACCACTGAGCTACATCCCCAGCCTTTTTTTGTGTTTTTTAGTGTTTTTTTTTTTTTTTTGAGATAGAGTCTCCCTAAATTGCCAACAGTCTTACTATGGTGCTAAGGCTGGCCTCAAACTTGTCATCCTCCTGCCTCAGCCTCCAGAGATGCTGGGATTACAGGTGTGTACCACTGTAAAAGGCCACTAGTAACTATTTTTAAAGTAACTAGAATCATTTGAGATGGAATCATAGTATTTTCTTTGTAGATGTCACGTATTTTGATTTAATTACAATACAAATGAAGAAAAGAAATCCATCATCTTTCTAATCAATAAGGAAACCAGCGTACAGTCTACCCACATCCTCAAAATGTAAGTGTACAGTGTTTTAAAAAGCTTTGTGTGTGTGCATGTGTGTGTGTGTGTGTGTGTGTGTGTGTGTGGTGTGTACAGAGAGAAAGAGAGAGAGAGGGAGAGAGCGAGAGATGTAGGCAGGCAGACAGATGTGGCATTAACTTTTAAAAGCCAAACTTCCTAGTAGAATACCTTTTTTGCATATAAAAGTGGTAAATAAACAAATGCCAACCCCAAGCAGCAAAGATGTAACTAATGTAACGAATTCAGTGAAGACCAACCTGTCAATTAGTAACAACATTATTTAAGGAAATTTTTATTAATACATTAAAAGCATCAAAATGAACACTTTTATTTTTTGGCACAAGAGATTAAACCCAGGGCCTCTTAACCACTGAGCCACATCCACAGCCCCTTTTTATATTTTACCTAGAAGTTCTCGTGAAGTTGCTTAGGGCCTCTTTAAATTGCTGAGGCTGGCTCTGAACTTCCAGTCCTCCTGCCTCAGCCTCCTGAGCCACTGAGATCACATTGATACAGCAATTCTGCTTCAGGAATTCATTCTCGACAAAGAGAGATGAGGGTTGGTTGTCGTGGTGCACACCTGTAGTCCCAGTGGCTCAGGAGGCTGAGGCAGGAAGATCGCAAATTCAAGGCCAGCCTCAGCAGTTTAGCGGGACCCTAAGCAACTTAGTGAGACCCTGTCTCAAAATAAAAGTTAGAAATAGGAGGGATAAGGGATGTGGCTTCAGTGGTTAAGTGTGTAATTCCTGTGTGTAATCCCTGCTACAAAAAAAAAAAAAAATTAAAAAGAGTAGTCAAACAGATCATGTACATCTACAGATGAAATAATATTTGGTAATTAAAATAACAGATAACTCCTAACAGGGAAGATATTCATATGACAACACTAAGTGTGAATTACAGTGCATCAAAAGTTTTGAAGAGTGCATAATAATCTATTTATTTGCATATTTAAGCAAAGGAAAAAACAAATCTGGTTGGATAACATCAAAATGGCACTGGAGATTAGCTCTTGGAGATAATCTATAATTCTATAGATTCTTGGAGAATTATAGAAAACAACTTGCTTACTCTTGCTTATCTAAGTTTTTCTTGTTTCCTAAAGAGAATGGGGACTTTTTGGGGAAAAAGTATTAGGAAAAAAACAAAGCTTTTATCTATCTACCTACCTACCTATCTATCTGCCCCCCCCTACCACCCACCTACCTACCTACCTATTGGCCACAGTGGGGTCTGAACCCAGGGGGGGCTCTCTCACTCAGCTACATGAGCCTTTTTCATTCATTTTAAAATTTTGAGACAGGGTCTGGCTAAATTGCTGAGGCTGGCCTCCAGTTTGTGAACCTCCTACCTCAGCCTTCATTTGGTGGGATTACAGGCATGCACCAACATACCCAAGAAACTTAACACCAAAAAAAAAAAAAAGAGAGAGAGAGAGAGAGAGAGAGAGAGAGAGATGGAGCCCCATGTCACCCAATCAATAAATGGACAAAGGAATAGAACAGAGACTTCCCAGAAGGAAAAATATGATCTGTCAACAAATATATGCAAACATGTTCCACATCTCTAGCAATCAGAGAAATGCTAATTAAAACTATACTGAGATTCCATCTCACTCCGGTCAGAATGGCAATCATCAAGAACACAAGCAACCATAAATGTTGTTGAAGATGTGGGGGGAAAGGTTCACCCATGCATTGTTGGTAGGACTGGAAATTGGTGTTACCACTGTGGAAAGCAAATTGGCTGGGGATATAGCTCAGTTAGCAGAGGGCTGGCTCACCTGCCCAAGGCCCTGGGTTCAATCCTGGCACCACACACAGAAAAAAGTTTCCACAGAAAACTTGAAATAGAACCTCTATTTGACCCAGTTATCCCACTCCTCTGTTTATACCCCAAAGACTTAAAATCAGCATATTACAGTGTCACAGCCACATCGATGTTTATAGCTGTTCAATCCATAATAGCTAAACTATGGAGCCAGCCTAGATGCCCTTCAACAGATAGATGGGCAAAGAAAATTTGGAATATTACTCAGCCATAAATAAGAATGGCTTATTCACATAAATAAGAGTTAGAACAAGTTATACTCCATGTACGCATGATAGGTCAAAATACACTCTGCTGTCGTGTACATCTAAAAAGAACAAATTTTATAAAAATATATATTTTTTGCATTTGAGGAAGACCTCACACTTGGTCACCTCTACTTGATTATTCTTTTTCTTTTGGCTTCCAGGGTACGGCTCTGTAGCCAAGTCAAGCCTCCAATTTCTGTGCTTAAGCAATTTCCCTTCAGCCTCCCAAGGGCTGGGACAACAGGCAGACAGGCCACCGTTACTGGCTGTGTTACTGAGTTTCCACACAGAGGTGTGCTAATCACATAAGAAGTGGGAGATGAAGCCCAGCGGAAGAAAGGAGAAGGAACCTGTGTGAAACGTCAATACCCCAGTGTAATTTTATATGTTTCCATTTCACACACAAAAAAATTTCAATATATGTTATTAGTGGAATTACGGCATGATGGGATAATATACAACTGCAATGTCATTAAACAGATTTACTGACAGTCATTGAACCAGATAAACTATTTTGGTTAACAACCCATTCATCAAATTAAATCCTATTCAATTTTTTTTTTCCTTTTTCCTTTTTTTTTTTTTTTTTTTTGCAGATTAAGAGATTCTTGATCATGAGCTTTTAAGTATGCATTTGCTATTGGAGCTGCAGTCTTTTATCTTTGGTCTTAATGTAACAACTACAAATGCCAATCACTGTGTGTCTATTAATAGTTCCCAGCACTTCTTCATACCATATTGCATCTTGGTTGCAAGAAAATGATTTCTGTGTATACTGAGCGCTTTTAATTTTGTATCTTTATTTTTTATGTTTCTTCTTCTTCTTTTTTTTTTTTTTTGGAGGGTGGGTACTGGGGATTGAACTCAGGGGCACTCGACCACTGAGCCACCTCCCCAGCCCTATTTTGTATTTTATTTAGAGACAGGGTCTCACTGAGGTACTTAGCACCTTGCTTGTGCTGATTTATGTTTCCTCTTATTGCCAGCATCTCATGTTAGATCATCTGGCTATCCTCTTACATCCTGCCCTGTAGGGACAGTTAGTGGAGCATTCGTGTATTTTTTTTTTCAAGTCCTCAGTGGTACAAATTGAATGGCTTTAATTTAATCATCTTCTATAACATGCATTTGTGTTTCCACATCAGGAATACTGTGCAAATGATCACATGTGTTTCAATATTATTTTTCATACCTCTTTGTGTGTTCATAACTTACTGAGCACTTCCTCTACTGTTGGAAATAATTTAATTTAAAAATGAACATCCTCCAAGATGATGCTATACTCTTTTAATTCTTAGCTTCACTGCAGGAGTTCCATTTCGACAACTAAGTAAATAAACTCCTCCAGAGCATAACATTGTAATAAGATTCTACTACAGACCCCTGTCTTAACTCTCGATTGCAAATTTTTTTGGAATGATACCTGATGATCGGATGTCACCCCACTTATGGATTCTTGGTTTTATTTCTTACACTTTACACTTCAGGACTCTGCCTGAGGAAGTCAGTGCCTTTGCCAATATGTTGGAGTTGACCTTGTATTTTCTTCTAGCAGTGGTCAAGATGCTGGTCTAGATTCCAAGTCTTTGATCCACCTTGAGTTCATTATTATGCAAGGAAAAAGGCAGGGATATAGATTCTTCCTTCTAGTAACATTTATTTAAAAGCTTATCTGTTTTCTAAGATTTTTTGGTACCTTTGTCAAGTATCAATTTTATCAAATTAAAAAGTTTCAGAGTAAAGGAAACAAGAAGAGAGAATCCACAGAAGGGGAGAGGATGTTTGCTGGCTACTTCTGCAACACAGAGTAATACCCTAAATATATAAAAACTCAAAAAAGTTAACATGAAAAAAAAAACCAAATAACCCAATTAATAAATGGGCAAAAGAATTAGACTCTTCTAAAAGAAAAAAAATACAAATGACCAACAAATATATGGAAAAAAAGACAATGCTGAATTTTCCTAGCCATCAGGGAGAGGAAAACCAAAATTCCATTGAATTTGCATCTCACTCTAGTTAGGAGGGCAACCATCAAATATACAGATAATAATAGGAAATGTTGGTAAGGATTTGTTAAACAATTTTTGCTTATGAATTAGTACAACCACTTTGGAAACAGCATGGAGACCACTCAGTAAACTACGAATGGAGCTACCCCAGGACCCACTCTCTCGCTCCTTGATATTTATCCTAAAGAACCAAAATCATCATAGGATAGTGATAAAGGCACATCCATGTTCACAGCAGCCCAATTCACAATAGCCCAGTCAGGGGATCGGTTTGGTTGCCCATCAACAAAGAATGAATCAAGAAGCTGTGACCTATAGACACAATGGAGCTCTACTCAGCCATCAAGAAGAATAAGATGAGGGCATTTGCTGGTCCTTGAAGGGACTGGGGAGCATCCTGCTAAGTGAGATAAGCCAGACCCAGAAAGTCAAGGGTCAAATGTTGTCTCTTGTTGGCAAAAACTAGATAAAAATTTTTAAAGGAAAAATACAGGCAGGGGGTCCCATTAAGATAGAAGAGAGTCCAGTGGAGTAAAGGAAGGGAATAGAGGAGGAGGGGGGAGGGGGGTGAATGGAAGAAAAGTGCCGTGAACTTGACCAAATGATGCTATTTCACCTTTAGTTACATCTATAAAGCACCCATGTACCCCCGGTTATTTTGCTGCAGCCGGACTGCGGCAAAAAGCAGTCAATAAACAGGAGAAAAAAAAATAGCAGTAGAGACCGAGAAAGGGAAATAGAGTCAGGAAGGGGGGTAGGGGAAGAGGATGTACTGGGGACTGAGTGGAGCCAATTATATTTACCATTCTGTTTAACAGCCACCCCTGCTTGAAGCTATCTCAGAATATTCTAGGACCTACATTTGAAGAGCCAACTTTTGCTTATAAATTAGTGCAACCACTTTGGAAACAGCATGGAGGTCACTCAGTAAACTAGGAATAGAGCCACCCCAGGACCCACTCTCTCACTCCTTGATATTTATCCTGTGTGCTCATCTTGCTCGGTTTTCTTAGATCACTTGTTGATTTTCAGGCAGCCAACAGTGTCCAAATCATTCATAAAACGTGGGGGAAAATGATAGCATGAAGCCCTTAAAGAGCAACAGATACTGCAGAATGCAAAGGAGGATGTGTTAGGGCACAGATTGGTTCACAAGACTGATCCCAAGATCCTGTGCCCACTCTCCATGCCAGAGGCCCTGAGAGACTTCAGGCTGTGTAATATGGTGGTTATTTTCTGTGTTCTTATTTTTAGGAAAACACTTCAGAGAAAAAATAGAGCTACCACACCAATGAGCAAAAAAAACACCTCGTTAAGTGTTTGTCATCATTGATATAAATGTTGGCTGCCTTTAACTAGCCTCATAAAATTCAGGCCAATCACCTGAAAACTGTGTAGAACAGCCATTCACGAGAAAATGAACTGTAAAATAAAATTTCTATCAGTGCTCTGCTAGACAATAAAGCATCCACATTATCAGCATCAAAATACGCTTGAACTGGAAATGTACAGGAAAATAACGAAATCTCCCACAGTCATTTTAGAAATGGAGCAAGGGGGAAAAAATGGGAATGACTACTGGGGAAATGTGGAATTTCAAAAGCGGATGGCTTGTTAAAATTTGAAATGCACGGAAATCTCATGTTTTAGAGTCCGACGTTAGCCCAAAAAGAGTTAGTGAAAGATATTACAACAGTTAACCACGTTGAGCCTCATAAACAAAGATGGCGCTAGAGAAGCAGAAAAAAGATTCATCTGGACAAATGAAGTGACTCACACAGGTGACATTAAAGGAACCAAAAGGTGAGAAGAAATATGAGATACCTGATAACCACCAGGACAATGAACCAAACCTTTCCAAGCAGATTCTTGAAGCCCTGCTATTTACACGCATCAAGGATTGGGAAGAGTAACTCGGAGTCCCCTGAAATTGCCTTATTCCTTTAGGAATAACTTAGACAGTGGGCAGAACAAAATAGCCAGAAGAGCTCAGGATACACTTTGAGAGCATGACAGCACTTAGTCCCCAAAGATGCTCCGGGCATCTTAAGTAAGTGGTCCATGAGGACTGGGATGCTGAGTAGCTGTAGGAAGGAGTTAGGGGAATAGTCACGATGCTCCGAAGTACACTGTATGCAAAGCTCAAAGTTCTACCTTCATCCCCACCTCCAGGAGAAGCAGACTGAGACTCGCCAAAGAAGTCCAACGAGGTGGTCTAGACCTCACCATGTCTTCCTACGAAGAATGGACCAGAAGGTATCAGAAGATGGTCAAGGCATCTCTGAAAATTACAGGAAGGCTGTGATGATTAGAGCTTTTAAAAATAAATAAACGAGGCTAGGAAATCTCCCAGGTGACCAGGAACGTCTCGTCTGACTTTGCTTGTTAGGGCACAGTGAGTTCATAGCTTGCAAGGCTTGCTGTTTCTGCCCCTCAGGATGTCAAGACCTGTCAAGAGCAAGGAAAAAAAAAAATGCCATCCAAATCTCGACTTTTCACTCACAGAGCAGGTAGGAGCCTCCTCTGAACGGCTGCTTCTGTCACCCTGAGACTCCGCTGGGGGCTGATGCCAGGGTGACGTGCCTTCCCCGGGTGATCTGAACAAAAACCGTATGTGTTATTCTCCTCGTGTTGCGGCTTCTGTCCGGAACTCCAAGTCTTGAAAGCATGGAAGCTGTTTAGAACCATTTTTCAGGAGCTGGGGCTCTTTAACTAGCAAACTCTATCCACAAGTTCTCAATACTGAAAAAAAGAAAGCTGGTAACAGCAGTTGGGATCTTTCCCTGGGAAACACTGAAGTCTGATTTTCCCCTTTTCTATCAGGTGGTATTCTCTAGGGTTGTGGATGATCCATTTAATAGGTCCACAGCTGAAGACCCTCTAGCCCAGTGGACAGGCGTCTGGCTTCTAGTATGAGACAACCTGCAGGTGAATTTCACCTTGAAATACTTCTCTTCTTCTGCATGCTCAAAGCACAACGAAGATTTTTGCATGTTGGCTCCAAAATGTGTGAACAAGATAAGAAAACAAGAACACAGGGTGGGAAGGAATGAGTAACTCAGATTTCTACTCTTGCTTTTACAATAATTCCTTTGCGAACACTCACGGTCAACGATTCTTGAAATATTCTCTTCGTCAAGAGCGCTCGATTTATACCTACGCTTCCTAAGCACCTGATGATTGCCCCCGATGATCCCTGAGGTTCAAGAAAACTGGAACAAGGAAGAAGAATATTGGCAGGTCATAAAAAAAAATCTGTAAGGCAATTTCTAAGGATGTTTCCATGAGCATCCTGCTATTTTTTTCTATGCAAACCTCATTTCACAAAAAAATCAGACACTCTTTCCAAAACATCTTTCTCATGTGGTTTGACAAAATACGTATCTACTATAGGACTGAGTGTGGCACCTGGTTCTGTTTCTTGGATCCCTTTAAATATGGTACCTTTTCCAGTCACCACCTTTCAGAAGAGACCAGGCCTGCAGTTCTGCACAAGGTCTCATCCTTCTAAGTTTTCAAGGTGCATTGTGACCTTCTATCCTCTGTGCCTCCTCATCATCTGATGGTTGTGTGTTTTCTTGACCGGAGCACATGGATGTTATGCATTACATCTTACATTATGCAGAAAACATGCAATCCCTTCCTGACTCCTGGCTTCCAACAAAAACAGTCAATTGATCCCCTTTTTGTGTGTTTTGTCTCTTTATCGGAAAGTTATGTCTGGGGTTCTACCTTGTCACCCCATGTCTTAATCCTGGCCTACATGCATAATTTCATTTGGATGTTTTTTTCTTTGCTGTCTGTTTCTCTTTATTTATGGGCAGTAGGAGCAATCTAATTGGCTCAGCCAACCTGCTCATATAGAAGTTCAACACACCAGGGCTGCACCTTCGATTCCCTGATCTCAATTTGGCTTTGAACATGATTAGCGTGTTCTTTCGAGCCCCATCTGCAAATCCAACAGAGAGTCATTTCCTTCCGTCCCTAACTAAATAATAACCGTGGAATAAGAGCCACTAAGGAGGAAGGACAAATTTATTTTAGGATAAATAACAAAGTAGGAACTGTGGATCCAGTGCTTACTCTATTACCAAACTCTCGACTTTGTTCTTACTTATGTAATGAAGTGTTGGAGGCATGTTTTCACAAAGGAAAATTTAAAAAACAAAACAAAACAAAACAAAAAAACTAAGGTATAAAGAAATTAGGAAGCTTTTCCAGAGGTAGGCATGGAAGTCTTGGGATTCAAAAACCATCGACTTCACTTCGTTTCTCTTAATTACCAAGCTATAAGACATTTTAAAGTTCTTTGAACAGAGTAGAAGCTTCCCTAGGTAGACAGTATGGACAATATTTCTGCTTCAGTGCCTGAGCCGACTGCTTTTGTCCATAGTGTTTATGTTGAACCTGTTCTATTTCGAGATCTGTGGTTTCTAGGGTCAGGTAGAACAATAGTTGCTGAGTTTGGTGGACAAAGTCCAGTGATTTTTTTGACCTCTGATTACAAAAGTGAAGGTCACTTTCTTTTCTTCCTACCTGATCAGTGGCCACCTGAAATGTGGGTATTCCTAAGATGTGGAGACCAGGCGTGCCTATTCTGAGCCCACTCCAGGGACTAAGCCACAAATGAGAACTACTCCCGAGATTTTGAGTAGTAGGAGGTATTATGTAGAAAACGAGCGTCTTTTGATTTCCATTTCTTTTTCCATCCTACTCTTTTCCTTGGTTGCAAGTGTCTCCTAGGTGTAGGTGAGCATCCAGCTGCTCATTCTTATTTCTCTGTGTTATCTTCTTAGATATCTAATGAGATGTTATTAGGTAGCCCAGCCAGGCCTAGGACTGGATCTAACCCCTGAGACCCCAACCCAGGACTGCCCCCCAGCAGACCCTATTAGGTAATCCATTTACAAAACCATCACCTGTGGACATATCCAACTAGAAAGTCCTGCCCAAACTTAAAAAGTAGCCACCTACTTTTCGATTTACAATTTTCTGTTCAGAAACCACTTACGCCATTATCCTGGGTGGTGCTTCTCGTATTGTGCCGATTCCCCTGAATTAGCCAGCCAGGCAAGGAAGGGGAAATCGACAGATAAATTCAATAAGTAGCATTGTGCTAAACTCCCTGCGTCTCTGCACAAGGAGGAGGCGAGCACAGAGGAGCCGGGCCGGGTACGTCTCACTCACACTGTGGAGGACGATCAATATTTCCCAAGTTAGAGGAGGGTAAACCAGGAGGAGGAGAAAAGTGAAGAAGCCTCCCTAAGGTTGAGCTTGAAGAAGAATTTCTGCTTCAATGGAATCAGGAGGGGAAAGTGCAATTATGCATGTCTGTGTCCTGCACGGGGATATTCAACACAAGTCCCCGAAAGGTACACAATAATCCCCAGCTGGGGACCCTGGGGGGGGGGGGAGAACAGAAAGAAGAAAAGAAAACAATGAGATGAAAGGCGAATGTTTGATGGCAGACGGAGCCAGGAACAGAGGACATTCCTTTCTGTGTTTTTCAACAGGCTGTTGTATGGGACTCTTTGCTCAGCTCCGGAGAAGGTTCTTTGAACAGAGCCACCATGGTTCACAGAGTGTTTTAGCTTTAAAGTCACTCCCTTAATATTTAAAACATCATTCAACGGGCACTTTGGCTCCTTTTTCACCTGGCCCGATTGCCTGCCAACAATATGCCCTTACAATCTTTCTCTAACAGGAAAAGAGAAGAATTTCAAGGATGTGCATCATAGGCTTAAGAGACTTTGGGTACCAAGGTGTCAGGAGGTTGCAATGAGCAGCATTTTAAAAACTGAAGATCGCTGCTTTCAAAATAATTAGCATTCATTTGGTTAATCATGACAATATCTTTAAAAGGTAACGGGTCAAGCAAAAATAATAGATGAGAGATAATAAAACCAATATTCAAAATAATAACAGATATTAAAATGATATAAACATATGGTATTAACTTAGCATGTTTACTTGTGCATATTCTGTATACTGATAGATTATTTTTTAATATTGATTTTTTAAGTGTAGTTGGACACAATACGTTTATTTAATTAATTTTTTTTTTTTTTTTTTTGTGATGCTGAGGCTCAAACCCAAGGCCTCACATGTGCTAGGCAAGCGCTCTACTGCTGATCTACAACCCCAGCCCCTAGATTTTTGATTTGAACATATAAAAGTTTATATAACAAGTATAAAACAGAATATTTTTTTTTTTTTGGAGACAAGACAGAACCATGTTGATACTGGTGTCTAATTCTCAATTGACTTCTCTTTCCAATTCTATGAAAGCAAACTGGATGGTACCACTCTTTCTTCATAGTTGAAGAGCAGTAGAAACAACTTTCCCAATTTCGTCTTTTGTTTTAATACTGGAAAACCTATACTCTGGATAGCCCCAAGTCCCCCACCAAGCCAATGAACTGCTTCTGAGAAGACCCCAAGAGTGTCCCTTTTCTAAAACTCAAAATAGCCAGGCTGTTCTTTTCCAATGAATCAGACGGCATAGGAGGTACTGCAAATTATTCAATGACAGCACTCACTAAATGAATCGTTTAATTAATTTGATCCCAGAACATGAAAGGTTCTTGTCTGGGATGTATGGGATCCTCAATCACAGTTAATAGCTCTTATTCAAAAATCCTCCAAGGGAGCCAAATCTCCATCCTGGGAGGTATACTTGATTTTTTAGCAAGAGTCAGAAAACCATTGGAGCCAAATAATAAAAAAAAAAAAGTGGAATTAAGAAGAAAAATTAGTAGTGAACAGAATTGATTACTTGTGTGTTTTAGAAGCTTAAGGCTGAAATGCATATCCAAAGCCGCATCCAAATCATACCTTGAAAAAGGGCTGTATCTGAGGAGCCACTATAAGAAAAACAACTCTATACTGACTTAGCTCAGAGGTATATGACTCTTGAATGCGTAAAAGAATGGTTGGGTATGTTCGTCTTAAAATTTTAAAAAAATCATCAGTCTCATGGCTAGTCATGTTTTATGTTTAGGGCAAAAAACAACATCTAACCATGTACATCGTCAGTATTTATTCATCCCTTTGGTAATGCCATTAAAGCAACAGAAGAAAACTCATTTTTGTGGGGAGAGGGTACCAGGGATTGAACTCAGAGGCATTTGACCACTAAGTCACATCCCCAGCCCTATTTTGTATTTTATTTAGAGACAGGGTCTTACTGAGATACTTAGGGCCTCGCCATTGCTGGGGCTGGCTTTGAACTCGTGATCCTCCTGCCTCAGCCTCCCAAGCTGTGGGTATGACAGGCCTGGGCCACTGCACTGGGCAGAAACCACATTTTTTAATGAATTCCTGCCGTTATGCAGTTCACAACCTCCTCAGCAAAGTTATTTTCTTTAATGTAGGCTATATTAATAGGGGAAATGCTGCTGAGTCTTCTTCCATAGGACAAAAATTTTAGTTGGTCACATGACCGCAAGAATAAGGACTTTATCTTCTAGTCTGCAGCCCCAGGTGACCATGTGACTAAGCTCAGGGTGATTGTATGAGCAATATTAGGAACTTACCCCAAAGAGAATAACTGCACCTTATCTCTGTTCTACTGCTTGGAATCTGACTAGGACACCAAAAATCCATTTGCCATCATGGAGCAAAGGGTGTGTATGACTGAGCCTGCATCCCTGATGATGGTACCCCACACCAGCTCTGGCCTGCCTGACTGCCTCACTTCTTAACTGAAAAACCTTTTATCTGATGGAAGTCTTCTGTCTCGGGCAGCCACGTCTAACCCCGAGCTCATACAGTATCACAAGAAAGTGCTGTTCAAAGTCTTCTTGGGTCTGATGGGATGGTTACAAGGAGAAGCTTGGTAACCTTTGGTTTGGTGACTGCAGACCTATTTCCTATCAGCATATATCTCACATTGGTGCATCTCAAAACTCCTCGGGGCGCAGAGAGACAAGGATAAAGTTCTCATTATGCATGTAAGTGCAGGAAACAGAAGAATTTATAAGGTAGATCCAAGGTTAACAAACCTTTGCTCCTTTCCCATCAGAACTTACAGGGACTCTTCCCCTTACCTCGGCGTGAAGGATTTTTATTCTTTTTACATAACGCTGCAAAAAAACATCCAAGTGGGTTCTGCTCGTGTTTCGCCCCTCAGAAAAGAGTGAATCTGGAAAAAAAAAAAAACAAACAAACAAAAATGATTTTAGTTTTCTGAATTATATCATGCAGACGAAATTGAAAAGAAAGAGTTTTCTGGAAAAAAAAAATTACAGATCCATTTCAGGATATCCGGCAGAAAACAGAAGGATCATTTCGGATCTCATCTCTGAGATGATTTTTATATAGGGTGGGTTTTCCATCCACCGAAAGTGCCGTTCGGAAGAGCTTCAAAATACAGTTGGGATTTCACATGAAACGCGAAAGGAGACGCACAAGGAATGAGAAAAAGAAAAACTCTTTTTGATTTTGTATTTGACCCGTTGGAGCAAAGTCTGGGTAATAAGCGGAGTCTATGTGATCTTGAGGCAAGTGACCCAAGGTACTGGAGATGCAAGAGGAAAAATAAAATGAAGACAGTCTTTGGGGACTTACTGGGCCAAAAATAAATAAATAAATAAAATATTATAAAATCACTTTCCACGTGCATCCCACCCACGGACACTCGGGCAGATTTATTTGATCAGTTCTGACAATAATAAAATGGAGTACAAACAGAAGCTGTCCAGCCTCTCTGTGGGTACACTGTCCTGAAAATTAAACAACTGGCTTCTCTCTGAGCCGGCAATACTCCAATGACAGGAAAAACCAAGCTGGTCCTGTGTGCTCTTTTCTTACAAACTGAAATCCTGCAGAAGAGGGTGTTAGAGGCCCAGTTTCTACCCCCAGATCACCAAGGTAGCAAGTCGCCTTCCAATAAAATAGTGGAAAGTTCTTGGGAGGGGTACCACCTCCTTCCCTGCAACAATTTTTCTTTTCCGAAGCTCATCACCAAGACGACCCCATAAATAATGCATCATGTCATTTAAAAAATCGTCCCTAAGTGTATCCGCCGACTTAATACCAGCGCGAGCAATAATACATCCATTTAATTAAGGAGAGGACATCTCATGGGGGATTTTTTTTTAGATCTTTTTTCTTTTTAAACTCGGTAAGTATTAGATAAACTAATAATGTATTCCCTTAAAATGAACGGGCACCTTCTTTGATCTCACTTCCACAAAACAAATAGAATAGAAATGCTCCAAAATAAATAATGATGTTGAGTCACTACAGAGCACCAGATATCACAAACGAGGACGGCGTGCCATAAACCCATTTGGGGATGAAATTAAATATTTTTTTCCCTTCTCTTATAATGGGGTGTGTTCATTTTTTTTTTGACAAGTGTAATTTGGTTTTAATTATTCATCAGATGGTGGCGAATATGTTGCCGAATATTTCATAAAGAAATAAAGCTGAGATCTGTAAATGGGAAGTCCTGTTTAACAGGCAATTTTGTATTAAATGCTCGCTTGGAGTGATGCAGAAGCAAGAAACTTCCAGTGGGGATCCACATGATTGAGCGTTCACGGGTCCTTCGGTGGATGGCCAACGCTGGTCCTTAATGTGGATGCACCGTTCCCCTTCTGTGTCTTGCCAAAGAATTCGCAGCAGTGAATTTTTATTGTTCTTCCAGCTCATTCTAACAATAACTTGGATTTGGAGAATGCCCTGAAATCCACATTTGCACAGTCATTATCTTAATTTAATCCAACAGTTCTCACCCAGGGGCCATTCCGCATCCCTGGGGAGGCCAGCTATTTGCAGTCTCTGAAAATATTTTTTTTTTTTATTGTCACAGGAGGGAAAAGCAACCAGATAGAGGGCCATGGTCTCTGTTAAGCCTCCTTGAATGCACGAGATGGGCTGCTTCAACAAAGAATTCCCCACCCAACACATCCTTGTGGTGAAGGTGAGGAACCCTGATTTAATCTTATATTAGCAGAAAGTAAGTGAACTGCTATCCCCATTTGTGGACAGGGAAATAAGGCCCATGTGCTCTTTCTACTGTGCCATAAGCTGAAACCATTGGGTAGCTTCTGGTTTCAATGTGTGGCTCATAAGAGGATATAAAATTTCAATCACAGTGGAAATGGGGAAAAAGTTTGAAAATGAAAAAGCAGAAGAATAACAGCAATAATTAATCAAAGTACCAGAAACAGAGGATGAAAACATGTTAAAAGAAGGAATAGGAAGAAGGAGCCATCTTCAATGGGTGGGGAGGAGCAGGGAGTATCAGAATGTGAATCCTAGGACAGGGGCCACTCGCTAGCTAAGGATTATGGGTCACACACATTTTTAACTCTGAGCCTCATTTTCCCAAGTTGTAATATGAGACTAAACAAGGAAGAATTCAGGTGAAAAGTTCCATATAAAACACAACAAACAAACAAAAAAAACCAATGGCTGAAATTTGCATGATAACATTTGAGACCATGTTCACTGACCTCTCCTTTGCCCCTTAACACGTGGTCAGTGGATTTCTGGTTTGCGATCACTGATAGACCAAACAGAAAACAAATAAGGTTATGTGCGAAAGCCCAATTATAGTCAGATGCCATAAAGAGGCTGAAAAAGAGGGAAACAGGTGCAGAAATGTAGAGAAAAGCAGAGGTTCTGGAATCAAAAAGCTAGAAATTTAAATAATCCCTCGATAAACAGCTCACTAATGCAACATGCCTTTGAGTGAATGATTAAGATTGTCTCCATCTCCACCTCCTCCGTTGGATAATCATGAGCTTGTAGTAAATAAATGAAGTAGTAAATGGGAAAGAACAAGTAGCAGAGGTGCCCAATAAATACCTGCGGTGATCTCTGCATGTTTTCTTTATCATGTCTCTGCTGTGAAGCAGTAGCCCCGAATTGCTAGAAAACAGGGTGCCCAAGATTCAAAAGGTCTCCACTGTCATAAATCTCACATTTCAATGCAGGAGATGGGCAGATCGATACATAAATAATACAAATCATCAAAAATAAAAACATGAAAAAGGTCAGAGACGCCGGCGAAGACGTGAGATGTCAGGTCAAAGTTATCGGAGAGGCAAAAGATTATAGAGTTTCCGGAAAAGATGGGAGAAACAGGCTACATGGATGGAATTACTGAACACGGGACTTGTGATCCGGGAAGTTGAGAGTCAGTTCTTATGGGCGGTGGGTTTGCACACAGGACCCAATAAAGTACATCTGGAAGGAAATCCATGATTAATAAAGTAGGAAAACTCTCTTCCATTGGTTCCCTCAGAAGTATTTCACTCCAAAATAAGGCTTCGTCCAATACCTGGCTTAGCCTTCCTCCTCTACTCATTTACTGTGAAATAAACTTCTGAATGCGGATAGACAGAAAAAATAAGAAGAAGACAAAACTCTGGACCTGTTAAGGGTTAGGCTTTATGGGCAATGACCAAACAGACCCCATGTTGCCCTGAGACTCCATATCCTGGAAGAAATGCTTCTTCTTTGACTCAATTAGGGTCATTTTTGACCCACTCCCCCTTGTGCTTATGATTCTTAGATCTCGTGATGTTTGTTTATGGGTTTGATCAGAGCAACAGCTGCTGCTGATGAATGTGGTTTGGGACTATAAAGGTGTGGTCTAACCCTGAGCGGGGCAAATGCTGTAGACTTGCAATCTGCCCCTTGACCCCCAGCTGGAAGATAAAGATGGTTCCATCTCCTACTTGAAGATCGACTCAGTGACTTACTGCATTCTTGCCAAAACAGTAATATTCAATGAAGCTTCTTAAGAAAATATTGGAAAATAAAGATATATGTGTGTGTGTGTGTGTGTGTATCACTATACAGAAATAACTAAAATTGTTGAACTCATAAGATATATATATATATATATATATATATATATATATATATACACACACACACACATACATACACACACACACACAGGCTCAAGCTGATTACCATTAAGGAGGAGACCAGTGATAGGAAAGTTGTATTCTGCTTCGAGGAAACACTTTAATTAAGTAAAGATTAGTGAAGCTGAGCTCTTCAGCAGTGACTGTATCAAAGGATAAAGGAAATTCCAAAATGATGGTATAAATCATGTAGCATAATATTTGTTGTTTTGCTTTGTTGATTGAAACAATATACATTTAAAAAAAAATTCTGGTCTCGGCTCTCTAAATCCCATGCCATCCTCCCCCCATCAAAAATTAAATTTTTTAAAGGACATAAGGCTATTTTCACTGTTTATCCTAGTGATGAGAAAAATAGAAGGGTAAAAATGGGAAATACACTGGGAATGGTGGCTCGTACCTGTCATCCCAGCAGCCATGGAGGCTGAGGCAGGAGGATTGCAAGTTCAAAGCCAGCCTCAGCAACTTGGTGAGGCCCTAAGCAACTTAGCAAGACCCTGTCTCTGAGTAAAATAGAAAAGAGCCTGGGATGTGGCTCAACGGCTAAGCACCCCTGGGTTCAATTCGTAGTACCAAAAATTAAAAACAAAGAAGAAGGAAGGAAGGAAGAAAGGAAGGGAGGGGAAAAGAAAAGGAAACATGTCCAAAAATTTTGACAAATGGACCAAGTTTCATCAATTACACAGCCTTCAGCAGACTATGGGGTTAGGACCTCATTTACCTTGGTCCACTAAATTGGGAAAAAGACAGTAAGAAGTTTCTCTGTGTCTGAAATTACTTAAAATGGTGATTTATGTTGCTGAAAGTATCTATACAGCCACTGTTGTTGTTTGTACCTGGTATGCGCTATTCTTTCTGTGACTATAATAGTCTCTGAATCCAATGAGTTAAAACATCAATTTTAACTGGCCTAAGAAGTCCGACGACGTAAGAAAACACACTGGGACGCAAAGAAGGAATCAATTCTTTTTTTGATATCTGGCTTTTCTCAATTTTTTTGACAACAGCATTGATGACTTCCCAGGTTCTACGATGCTTTGCAGGCCAAATCACTAGGTCATCACCCATGATCATGAGCTTCATGGAATCTACCGTCTGACCCACAAAAGGAGGACAGATTTCATTGCAGAAGCCCAAGCAGTAAAATCAAAGTGAGGGTCTATGCACCGAACATCACAAAATTGTTCACATGAATAGAATACCGTCGGCGGAAAAGCGAGGAAAGGAGAAGGCTGGTTTTTAAATGGATGTGTACGTTCAGAGAATCAGGAGAAACATGCTTAGCAAATGCCAAAAAAAATATGTTACGAATAAATGAAGCAATAGGAAGATCACCAAAGAGACACCCAACTAACCACACAACAAAGGTGATTTTAAAACTTCAGTGTTTTGCTGGAGATCCATTTAGCAATGCAGTCTGGTGCATTTCCCATGGGATTTAAGACATTGTTCCAATCGATCAAAACCTTTATTGAGTGCAAGTTTTTTGGCCATTCGACCATATTGGAGGAAATGTAATTTTGACATTTACGTTAGAGACTATTGTTTTTTAATAACTACAGCTGCCTCGTTTAATTGAGGACTATCTATTACCTATGCTGTGGTTTAGATAGGAGGTGTCCCCAAAAGCTCACACATGAGACAATCTAAGGAGGGTTCAGAGGTGAAATGATTGGGTTCTTAACTGAATCAGTGGATTAATCCACTGTTTGGTCACTGTAAATGTAGACAGGTAGGGTGTGGACAGAGGAGGTGGGCCCATGGGGACCTCTGAAACCATGAGCCCCACATAAACTTTTCTTTCTTAAAATCGTTCTTGTCAGGTTTTTTGGCCCCAGCAATGACAAAGCTGATTACAACAACCTACTCTATGCCAAGCAATATTCTGATTCCTATAAATGTAAGCATAGAATATGTATCAGTAGAAATCATCACGGGCTGTACTGATGTGTATATATGCCACGGATTTCAATTAATTTGAGCCAAAACAAAGTAAAGCAAATCAAATTAATAAACCTGAGGTGGAAGAACTCACTTTTCTAACACTTTCTTTTATGATATCAAATAAAGCGGTTGAAAAACAAATATATCAACTAGATAAGTGATGGAAATAGGAAGAGCTTACCTTTGTGAAATACTTAATGCTTCACAACATTACTTCATCAAAATGACACCAGCTATTTTTTAAAATAAAATCCATGCTGTTATAAAGTATAGAAAAATATGGAAGCTGCCTATTTAATATACTGTGATTTTTTTTTTAAAAAAAAGGTAGTATTAAATCAACTTTTCTAAATAGGACAAGCTCAGAGGTAAGAGCACTTGCCCAATATTATGTAAGACCTGGATTCCATCCTCAGCACCATAGAAAATTTTTAAAAAAGTCAAATAAAAATAGAACAACGCTTTATATTCTTTTTGCCAATATGCCACGCAATAGAAAAATTGCATAATATTTTATAAATAGGGCCAACTAAGTAACAATACTTCATTTTTTTTCCAGCTACCCAATAAATAGCAATGAAGAAAAGATAATTTATACCTTTCATTTTCTTATGCAAGTCCCCTCGATGACTTTGATTATGCAAAGACATCTTTCCAAAGGGACTGTCAGTGACGCAGCAGCTTTTGAAAGCCCTATTTCCAAAGTCTGATCCCCAAAGCAAATGAGAACATTCAGATCCAAAATAGATACACAAAAATCACAAGAATTGAGAAAAACAGCTCTAAGTAGATACTCATGTATTTGCTACCCTTTAAGACTGCTATTATTATTTAATAATACTTTGGGAATATCATGTCAGTGGATTTTTATTAGCATTCCTGGTGCAAATATTTAATATCCTAGGTGGCCAGGCTCAACTTCCCAAATGTTAATTGATTCTATTGCAAATGGCTCGTGGCACATTCAAGGTGTCTTAGGAAATTAACACATGCATCTTAAAAACCCATGTGTGGTCGGGGGGTGCGGGGAGGTCAGTTTTCTAGAAGTTTCTTTTTCTACATTAAGAAGCAGAATATTCTTACTTGGAATTTTGGAAATATTTAGATAGTGACACTGTGCAAACAGGTGACAACGCAATCAATACGATAAGCAGAATTTTTTCTTACTCTAAACCGAAGTGTAAAATTTGTAGGTGTCCTCACTGATGATCCCTTTAAAACAATCTTTCTCTTTCTTCCTTCATGGAGAACAGGAGTAAAACTAGGGAGAGTGTCTATGGTAGATAACAAGGTATCATATTAATGATCAAATATTATGTTCTGCGATCCCATGAACTTTTATTTTACCATTCGGGACCTGGCGAGGTTATAATCTGCATTACCATCCTCCTGTTCTCTGGGGAATAACCCATTAGAATGTTTCAGGTATGGGTAATGGCAGTCCAAAGCCAAATCAACCCGCAAATAGTGTCACACCATGTGGATTCCTTCAGGAGCCATGTTCCAAAAAGGTTTGGTTACCTTTATTCCGCACCATTAGCGTAGAACGACCTTTGATCGTGAGCTCAAACCCATAATCACCTCAGAAATATATGATAATGATAAGAACATGGTGAAATTCATGGTGAAAATACCACCAGTGTCTTGTGGACAGGGGAATTCTGACAGCGCCCCCGGTGGACAGCCCTGGTGTAGCACCCTACCTTGAGTCAGGGGAGGAATGGCTATGAATAGCCCTGGTTTCACTCCTGGGTAGGTTCCATGACAAAGTGCATGAATTAAGGGCCCACTGCAGGTGGCCCTGAGTTACTAAAAAGGGAGATCACCCTGATGTAATCAGGTGAGCTCTTAAAAGGGAACAGCCACCTGTCTCCAGGGGACAGATTTGAAATGTGAGTGTAATGTCTGCTGAGAAGAAATATCTCTCCATGTTAAAAGGGTCCTCTGGAAAGGATCCCAGGTGCAGACAAAGTCACCTCAGGATGCTCCTCACCGTGAGACCCAGAAGAGGACCCAAGTCCAGCGCAGCTTGCAAGATCAAAAAACGCGTGTTATTTAAAGTCAGGGCATCTGTGGTAATGTTTTATGCAGCAACGGGACGCTCACGCAGGCTTATTGTAATGTATGGACTATTTTCTAAGACTTTGGGATTTATTTGGGTCTTAATCTGCCAAATGACCGGATACAGTAAAAGCTATGATTAATCCCATTTCGCAGATCAAGGAGTATAGGCTTAGAGGGTAAGTGACTTAACAATATGGATGATGGCTGAAATGCTAACCAGATTTTGGTTTAACTACGGAGCCCACATTTCTGAACAAGGTATTCTGCTCTACCATGCCCATGATTCCGGAAATCTGGACCATCGTCTCATTTTGCTACTCATGAGCTATGTATGTAAGGGACAGCACCCATCTGGTGCCTCCCTGCTCTTTTAATTGCAGGCACGGTCACATCTAACACTGTTTCCTGAAATCAAATCCTTATATTTTCAACGGACCACAGGATGTGAACCTGGTTTTTACACAGCAAAGTGAAAATTCTCAGCGCAGGTTACATAATACATTTTTTTGATCACGTGAGACCACCTGTTCTCTCTCGGAGACCCCAAAGCCCATGTTGAAAAAACAGTATTTTTTTCGGGGGGTGGGGCAGAAAACACTGGAGAGGGATTAGGAAATACTAAGAGCTGGCTTATTTTAAAATCCATTCACTGCTTTAAATCCATTTCTGGCACACATCCCAGTGAAAGCAGGAATTGAAAATTATTCAAAATCCCTCTGCAGGGATCTCGAAGAGAATCTAAAAGTGAGGCTCTGTAAGAACAGTCATTATGGGAGGGATAAGAAAAGAATCTCTCTCAGTTCTTCCAAAGACAATGGTCTCAGTGAGGACACACCATGGTACCCTGGGCAGGAAACTAGAGCCATAATCTATTGGGACCAAAGTCTCCTGGCTCTGTTAATGAGCTTCAGGCTCTGCGAGTTCTGTTCAGCTGCTTTGTTTTTAGCTCAACGGGTCTTTTTTTACCCGCTTTTCCAAGACCCCTGCTTTCAACCGCCATTCAGTCTCCACCGTGTCTCCACCGCTGTTTCTTGCAAACCTTAACGGATGTGTGCACTAGATTCTGTAAGCTCTATGCTTTTCCCAAGCCCAACCTGCTGCTCTATGACCAAACACCCCCCGAGTCTCTTTTCTTTACCCATCTGCTCTCTGTCATAAGCACTAACCTGGAAAAAATATTTTAAAAAAACCATATGCTTTCTATATGCAATTGGTGCTTTGGTATATCCACTGATCTCAGAGTTCCCAAGTCGTTTCAACTTCTCGGACTCCACTGGACCCCCGAGGTGGAGTTCCCATGGGATACAGGAGCAGACACTCTCTCAGATGTATGCTTTCCCATGGTTCCTCCCTTTGCAAAATAGCTCATCAATCCCATAACTAACTCTAGTGTCAGCAGCTCCCTGTATCTTGGTCTTTAAGGGTCTCTGCTATTTTCTCAGGCAGTGCTTCTCAGAGGACACATCAGAGTCCTGCGTTGAGCAGCAGATTTGGTCCCATTAAAGGACACTTTCCCTGTGCTGGGCACGGTGGCGCATGCTTGTAATCCCAGCAGCTCGGGAGGCTGAGGCAGGGGGATCTCAAGTTCAAAGCCAGCTGCAGCAACTTAGCGAGTTGCTAAGCAACTCAGTGAGACCCGGTCTCTAAAGAAAAGACAGAAATGGCTGAAGATGTGGTTCCGTGGTTAAGTGCCCCCGGGTTCACTCCCCAGTACCACACACACACACACACACACACACACACACCCTATATGCCCTTGAGGGTTCCAGGCTCTGCCTTCACCATCTGCACCGGAGCTCTTCCCATTCGTAACCTGATTTCCCATGGAGACCCACGCTCCTCCTGAAGTTTAGCTGAGTTTCCACACTACAAGCCAATACTGATGGAAATAGCCTATAAGATGCTGTTTTCTGTTCTCAGGGGGATACACTCCCCCCTCCCCCGCCAATTTAACCGGCTTTTCCCTTGACAATCCCGACTGGCTATTTTCAATGCTAACCTAAGAGGAGTGCTCAAGCTTACCCTCCAAACTTCCAGATATGATAAATGGCCCAGGCCAAAAATATATTTGTTAAAGAAGCGGCCCATAGAAAACCCGCAGAACGGTGATGGATCGTGTTTACCCAATGGATACAAATGTTATTGGCCTTTAAAGACACCGAGGGGGTTGGTGAGGTTTGGATTTCTTTTTTCTGCAAATGGCTTTTTGGGATCAGCGTCTGCATGCGTCCACCCAACGCCCTGGTATAGGGTGGCAGTTACCAGTGACTTGGCAGAAGCAAAAGCAATTCTTTTATTATAGGATGTGATGAGGTATAAAAAGGAGTCCATTTCAGAGTGAGATCACAATATTCCATTTCCTTTTCTGGGCTATTGGTTGTCTGACTTGCTTGCAGCTATACAAACCAGCACAGTTTGGATAAATCCATCAAAAAGCTTGAATTCGACTCTGGAACCCAACGTGGGCTAGGTTCTTTTCCCCATCTTGAGTAGTTTATTTAAGCCCTTTACGAATAAAAGAGTCATGCATACAGTTCACGACTCAGCAATGACTAATTCAAGATCTTCTCAGGGCCAGGAAGTCGCACAGGTTCTTAGTTTGCTGAAGAAGCCAGACTCTGCTCTCCGGGACTTACAGCTTAGCTTGAGGAGATAGACAGCCACAAGCCAGGTACTGACACACACCAGGCAGAAAGGAGGAAGCAGAGGAAGTAGAGGCTCTTCTAGAACAGCTGACCAAGAAAGGCCTCTTGACTGAAGAGGAAATGTAATTGATCAACAAACGCATGAAAAAATGTCCAACATCTCTAGCAAGTAGAGAAACGCAAATCAAAACCAAGGTTTCGTCTCATTCCAGTCAGAATAGCAATTAACAAGAATAAAAGCAAAATAAATGTTGGTGAGGATATGGGGGAAAGGTACACTCATACATTGCTGGTGGGACTGCAAATTGGTGCAACCCCTCTGGAAAGCAGTATGGAGACTCCTGAGAAAACTTGGAATGGAACCACCACTGGACCCAGCTATCCCACTCCTTGGTGTATACCCAAAGGACTTAGACTCAGCACACTATAGTGAGGCAGCCACATCAACGTTTATAGCAGCTCAGTTCACAATAGCTAAACTGTGGAACCAGCCTAGATGCCCTTCAGCAGATAAACAGATAAAGAAAATGTGATATGTGTGTGTGTATGTCTATATATATATAGACATACACACAATGGAATATCATTCAGCCTTGAAGAAGAATGAAATTATGGCATTTGTGAGTGTATGGAGATGGGAGAATATCATGCTAAGATAAATAAGCTAATCCCCAAAAAACAAAGACCGAATGTTTTCTCTGATGTGTCAATGATAATTCACAATAAGCAAGGGGTGGAGGAGGTAGGGAACAACAGAGGTACTTTGGATTAGGCAGAGGGGAGTGCAGGGAGGGGAGGAGACATGGGGTTAGGAATGATAGGAGAATGAACTGGACATTATTACCCTGTGTACATATATGATTACATGATTGGTGGGATTCTACGTCATGTACAACCAGAAGAATGAGAACTTACACTCCATTTATGTAGGGTGTGTCAGAATGCATCCTACTGTCATGTATAACTAATTTGAAGACAGAAAGAGAGAGAGAGAGAGAGAGAGAGAGAGAGAGAGAGAGAGATCTCAGCCAAGCACAGTGGCATATGCATGTAATCCCAGCAGCTCCGGAGGCTTAAGCAGGAGGATCCCAAGTCTGATAGAAGCCTCAACCACTTAGTGAGGCCCTAAGCAACTTAGCAAGACACTATTCTAAAAAAATAAAAAGGCTGGGGATGTGGCTCAGGGGTTAAGTGCCACTGGGTTCCATACCCAGCACCTTAAAAAGAAAAAAAAAAGACCTTTCTGTTGGGGTGGCATCTGAGCAGAGACCCATGGCAGCTAAGGATACAAACCACACAAGTCTCCGGGGTAAAGTGCAGTCTTAGAAGAGAGAATAAGTGCTCAAGGGCTGAGGGACTCACAGGGAAGATGGCATTATAATCCATACGCACGTTCTTGGAAGGCTTTAACAAGGCCCTGCGATCACCACATCTCCTAATCCCACACTTTCTGACCCCGTGTGGACTGGACCTGGGTTGTTTCTGTTGCACTTATGATGAGAGGACCCAGCAAAGCTTGGGATATCGGCCACAGGTCCAGCCCAGGTACAGAGCGGCTGGCCACATCTGCCCCACGGTTCCGTGTCAGAGCCGTTCGATCCGAGAATGCAGTCCTGAGCAATGTTCTTTTTAATTGAAAGAGATACCTAATTCGACAAGAAAGAAATCCCCAAATCTAGACCAGGACTCTGCCCCAGTAGAAAAGGAGCTATTTCCCCCTGCAAAGTGAATTTCCTCCCTATCGTTATCCATCACCGTCATCATCCGTCACCAACAGCAGGTGCTGGGCAGCATCATTTTATGTCCACATTCGGACGGATGACAGCTTAACCTTCTTAGAGAAGTACAGTAATCCCTCCTGACGCACCAACCCAGCGCAGAGAGGCAGATGCACCCGAATGCAGAAACCGGCTCTCGGCTGATTTCATAAACATGCATTTGATGATTTCATAGGGACTGGGTTTTTTTCCTCTGGAACAGTCAACACTCAGTCGGGGATGCTGAAGACGGTGTAGCTCAATGACCACCGCAGCCCGTCCATTAGCATCAATGTCGAAGGGACAGAGATGGCCAGGCAGACAGGCATCACAGCAAGAAGAGACACTTGCCCCAGTGGACAGCAGAACGTGATGGACAGGTGTCTGCACAGGGCAGTCACTTGGATTCCACCTTCTGTGCTTGAGTTCAAGCCACCTCCACTGGCCGTTGACGTCCATCCTGCAGGACTTGGGCTCCAGGTTAACATGCACGCTGCTTATTTGATTGGCAGTGAACATCCACCCCACCTCTATGTCCACCTCCCAGCCACTCTTCAATGTCCACCCAACCTCGGCCAGCAAATGCAATGTCCACCCCTTCCCTAGAGCTTTCCCTGGGTCTCCCAGAGACTTCCCCTTTCCACCAAGTGGATTTGTATTCTACCTTCCAAGAGAATCATGTGTCTAGATCTACTATCCTCTTTCTCCTTTTGATGGTTAAAAAAAAAATTCCCTCGGTGGGCAATTATAATAAGCAGCTTATCTTTTTATTTCCTCGCATCATCTTTGCAAGCTACCCTGCTGCAAATATCCGTGGTGAATCGATGGATGCCACATTGGACAGATATTACACGGACGAATGATGCTGCACCTTCAAACCCATACATAGCCCAAGTCCAAGGTGTGCCTTCTGCTCTTCTCCACTCAGCAACAGAATAGCATCAAAACAACCATCAGTGGAAGCTACTTCGAGAAAATGCCAAACCGCAGTGTTAGTATTCAAAAGAAATTTTTAAAAATATGTTGGCCAAATAATAATAATAATAATAATTCCTTCCTATTCCATGTTGCCTTTCAGGATAAAGGGGTATTATCAATCTTCTCATTATTATTCCTTCAATTACTAGCTCACTGCCTTGATGACGATTTGCTGAATGAATAAGTAAATGATTGTACGATGATGTGCTCCATACTATACCTCAGCCACAGAATGTCAAGCAGTCGGTGGGGAGGGAAGGTGGTTTCAGGCTGAGAATGTCCAAGATGCACAACAGAATCACGGGATCCACCTAAAGGGATCCACGCTGTTACATACAGCCCTAACAGACGGCTGATGTGCTACTGGATTTCAAGTTCGGAGGCATAAAAATTGTAAGATAGACTGTGAATTCTGAAGAGTGGTTTTGATTTGCATTTCTCTGATTACTAGAGATGTTGAACTTTTTTTTTCATATATTTATCGATCGAATGTATATCTCCTTTCTGAGAAGTGTCTGTTCAGCTCCTTAGCCCATTGATTGACAGGGTCATTTGATTTTTTTGGTGTCAAGTTTTTTGAGTTCTTTGTATATCCTGGAGATCAGTGCTCTATCTGATGTGCATGTGGCAAAAATTTGGTGGGATTGCAAATTGGTGCAATCCCACTGGAAAATAGTATGGAGATTCCTGAGAAAACTTGGCATAGACTCACCTTTTGACCCAGCTATCCCACTCCTTGTTTTATACCCAAAGGACTTAGAATCAGCATGCTATAGTGACGCAGCCACATCAATGTTTATAGCAGCTCAATTTACAATAGCTAGACCCTGGAACCAACTTGGTGTCCTTCAACAGATAAATAGATAAAGAAATTGTGGGATCGATACACAATGGAATATTACTCAGCATTAAAGGAGAATAAAATTATGGTATTTGCAGGTAAATGGATGGAGCTGGAGAATATCATGCTAAGTGAAGTAAGCCAATCCCCAAAAACCAAAGGCCAAATATTCTCTCTGATAAGTGGATGGTGATCCATAACAGGGAGTGGGGAAGCATGAGAAAAATGTAGGAACTTTGACTGGGTAAAGGGGAGGTAGGGATGAGGAGGGTGCATGGGGGCAGAAAAGATGGTGGACTGAGATGGACATCATCACCCTAGGTACATGTATAACTATACATACAGTGCGATGCTACACTGTGTACAACCAGAGAAATGAAAAGTTGTGCTGCAATTGTGTACAATGAATCAAAATGCATTCTGCTGTCATATAGACCTAATTAAAATCAATCAATTAATCAAACATTATGAGAACTTCAGCACAGCTAGTGTATGATTAATAATAGGAAACCTAGTTACAGGTAATGGGAAGGTGTATTATTTTGCATGATACTGTCCCAATGAGATTCAAAGAACAATATAAAGTATTAGGATCAATTTATTTAGGTGTTTCTTAGGAGAAAAAGTGTGCGCACCATTTTTTTTGTTGTTGTTGTAAATAAAAAAAAAATGGTATGAGTTCTAAAATCTTGGATCTGGTACATTTCTGCCACTCCATGTTCACGATACTTGGCGTTAGTAGAGCCACAACCATTTCAAAGGAACGTGTGCAGCCAGGAAATGAATCAGAGCAAGAGAATCACACTCAAGAGTCTGTGGATGCCCTGTTATTGCCCTTTTCTTTTTCTAAAAAATACAAGAATCCTCACCTGAGAACCTTTGGGCTGTGATGTCCTGCAACCTACCTGACTCATTCACCTGAATATTGCCAGCCAAGAAGCTCCTCAGAACGTGTGCGTTAAAATACATCAAATAAATCCAGGGTCCTCCTAGACTCAGTTTCCACCCTCACAAACTCTTGTGAGCTTATTTCCCACGAGTGAGGTGAGTATTTTCGTAAAGATGCCCCACGTAAGATTGGTCGTTATCAAAAGATGTGGGAGGACCGGATTCTGTTCTCCCAACATGGAAGTTCTTCTGTTGGAAGGAGTCACAGGCATTTTTAGCTCCAAGAACTTCTCAGGGTACTTACTGAGAAAACATACCTTATAAATAAGTAATAGATACGTTATTTAGAATTTATCAATATATCGGACTTCAGTAGGCTTCTTAATAAATTATAGGGGGTCATTCGTTTTCATTGACTGGCCCTAAAATGGTGTTCAGGGGTGTCTGATGCACTTTCAGGGTTAGTGCATAAACCCTGAACAATCTCTGCACAATGTCATAGCTGACCCTGTTTATCCTTTTCTCCATTTCTGCCACCGGCCTGAAGTGTCTGTTATAATTTCCTTGGCCTTTCTTATTATTTAATCCCTTTAGTCTCTTGATGACTCTTTTTAAAATCTACATCACCCAGTGCCCAGGTGGTGGCGCACACCTGTAATCCCAGCAAGTTGGGAGGTCGAGGTGGGAGGATCACAAATTCAAGGCCAGCAACTTAGTCCCTGAGCAACTTAGTGAGACCCTGTCTCAAAAGAATAAAGTTTTTTTTAAAAAGGGCTGGGATGTAGTTCAGTGGTTAAATAGCCCTGGGTTCAATCCCCAGCACTAATAAAAAATAAATAAATAAATATCATCCAACAGAAATACACAGGACACAAGGACACATCTGTACTGTAATATATTCCAGGAGAAATATTGAAAAAGTAAAGTGAAAGGAACAAAATTAAGTTTAATAATAAGTTGTATTTAATCCAATATGCTGAGAATATCATTTCAACAGAGAAACAGTAGAAAATCTTAGTAGCACAGTTGATGTTCTTCTTCTTCTTTTTTTTTTTTTTTTTTGTACTGAGCCTTTGAAATCTACACAGCAACTTAAATCATGAAAAACACCTGCAACTATGGTGACTCAATCAAATAGGAGGCTGTCTGATCTTGGACTGGAACTCCCAGAATTACAAATTAAATGAACCTTTTCTCTTGGTAAGGTAATTTCCTTGAGCATTTTGTTATAGTAACACAAAGAAGACTAATGCATTTCTCTACACCTAACATTCTAACCGTTTCAGAAGAAATCAGGTAGAAATTAAGAACTTTCATTTTTCCCTTATTTGGAAAAGGCACTTTTTTTTTAACTTGTCCATATTGAACTATACCAAGTGTAACACCCAGCTCATTTTGATCATTTATTCATTATGAACAAGCATTCATCCTTCAATATGCACCATGAATGGAACTGGAATTGGTTATTCAAAAACAGATACAAAATATCCTCCCCTTAGAAAACTTCTGCTCTCATTTGAGAGTGGAAAATAGAGCAATAACCTAGAACCCTGGATGCTGATGTGAAAAAAAGAAACTGTTAAAAATTAAATAAGAATTGCCTTGGATCGGAAGGCTTCAAAGAGGTATGTATTTAAAAAAAATACATATTAAAATAAAACAATGAGTCCACCATGTGGAGGAGAATAGCACATTCATGGAGGGAGAACAGTATTTGCTAAAGGCAGAAATACACCTGCACAGACTCACAAAGATATGAGGTGTGGGGGCCATCAGGACAATCATCCTGTGGGCCAAGAAAAGCAATTCAGCTGAAGAATTTCAAGTAGAACTGGCCCAGGTCCGAGTAGTCAGAATGTCCATCCTGTGTCTCCAGATGGATCCTGGGCTGGGGAATGGCTGTCCAGGTAGATCTGGGCTGAGTGCCTGCAGGTGATCCTGTCTCTAAGGAAAGTGCACCCGCTGCGGGGACCCCGGTGGCTCGTGACATCCCACTGGCCTCACGGAAGCCAGTCCAGCTGTGGCAGGTGGTTTCTGGGGGGCGCTGTCTGACCTGTCTCCTTCCAATTTCTCCTCTCACGATGCTTATTGCAAAAGAAAGGGTGGCGTCACCCAGGTCCTACGGAGCCATCCACCCATGGGTGGATGCACTCTGTATAGCGCAGGAACACGGAGTGGATGATGGAGGAGGACAACGGTCTTAGCTGTGAAGACTGAGATTCTCCCCCTGGTGGGTGCCTGTGTCTTCCAACCCTGTCCTCTGCTGTGGACTTATTAGAGGACTTACAATGTCTGCTTTAGGTTTACATTCCCTACGGCCTCTTTCCTGTTTAGCTTTGAGTCCTTTCCATAAAACGAAAGTGTAACCTGTATGTTTCTAACTTATTCTAATGAGTTATGCATGGCAGGAGAATGCACTTTGATACATCACACACAGATGGAGGATAACTTCTCAGTCTTCTGGTTGAACATGATGTGGAATCCCACCCGCAGGATAGTCATATATGTACATAGGGTGATGATGTCCGAGTCATTCTACGATCATCCTAACTCATGCCCCCTCCCCTCCCTTATTCCCCATCTGCCTTAAGTAACTCTATTCTTTCCTACTCCCCCTACCCCAAGCCACCCCCCTATTGTGAATTAGCATCTGCATTTCAGAGAAAACATTCAGCCTTTCTTTTTAGGGGATTGGCTTATTTCGCTTAGCATGATAGTCTCCAGCTCCATCCACTTTACTAGCAAAGGCCATCATTTCGTTCTTCTTTAAGGCTGAGTAATATTCCACTGTGCAAATATAGACCACATTTTCTTTATCCATTCACCTGTTGAAGGACACCTAGGTTGTTTCCATAGTTTAGCTACTGTGAGTTGAGCTGCATCATTGATGTGGCTGCGTCACTGTAATAA
This sequence comes from Spermophilus citellus, assembly GCF_964194105.1. NCBI lineage: Eukaryota > Metazoa > Chordata > Mammalia > Rodentia > Sciuridae > Spermophilus > Spermophilus citellus. Next base: position 8,572,563 of record NC_138201.1, on the reverse strand, counting down.
GTATGTTTTAAGGAATTTCTTGATTACGATTTTTTTTCCTATTTTGGACAGCCCTCTGCCTCTATATGTGGAACATTACCTCTCTATAAGCAGAGAGGAAAGCGGAGCCTAAGGAGAACAGACTCTCTCTGTTACTCGGGTTTTCTCCCTTAGGATCCAGTGTGGTACCTACTGTATGGAAGGCAGCCAAGAAGTCTCAGATGGCAAGGTACCCACCGGGATGACCCCATGCATGGGGGAGAGGAGAGAGACAGAGGAAAGAACCAGGAGGAGAGGGAAGAGGGAGAGAAAGGAAATAATAGGGGACAGGAGTGGAGAGTGCAGCAGAAAGAGGAGAGATACAACCCGGTCCATGATTGCACCCGCATTAGTCAGGAGCTTTGCTAATAACCAATAACCCCACTCAAACCTGCCTGCACAGGAGGTCGGACCACGGGTTCTCCCAGCTTCCCAATACCCTGGCATAGCGCTCAAGAGACAGGAAGAAAAGTTTCAGCCAACGGGGAGACTGTCCCCAACAGGGACAGTCACCAGTCTCAGGACTCTTTCCCATGCCCTGCAGGCACCTCTTGGTGGGTGATCTCGAGTCACCCTGTCAGGCACCCCCACCTTGCCAGACAGCAGCTGGCCCTCTCCAGGCTGTGTTGACAGGGGGCAAAGACCTCTTCATGATGCGATCACTTGGATCAGAGTAAGAGACAACCGTGACACAGTGACGCCTGGGACCCCAGCCCAGGGATTTGGGTCCGAATAATTCCACCTCTTAGGAAAGGAAGAGACAAAGAGAGAGAGAGAGAGCACCAAAAAATAATGGTTCTCCTAGGCTTTCAGCACATCCTTCTAACTAACCCACTGCTGTCCTTTGGCTGAGTTCTGGATTGTGCACATTTATTTTAAACTCCGACCAAACCTCACAGGTGTCAGATACGACAGTAACCATGAAAAAAAGAAACATTAAGAGCTTTCCACCAGGTTTGCAAAGGTATCAAGAGAACTTGTAACAGATTTCTATGGTGGAATCTGAATAAGGCGTCCAATCCCTGCCCTGTCCCCCACAACCTCATGTAACACGAGGAGGATCCAATAAAGGAGAAGGCGAGAACTTGTACGAAATGGTCATAGCCATTCTGGTAGTCATGGCTGCTACTGAAAACCATTATTAATACACGTTGAAGATGCAAACAAGTATCATGGGATCTGTCAAGCATTTGCTCCTGATCCTTGATTTAAAAAAAAAAATGAGCCATTTAATTTTTTTTTAAATGACTGGGCTCTTCCCAGCACCAGTATGGTTGTTTCACAGTCTCCCACCTGATGCCTAAGATCATGTACGCAGGTGGGGATGTCCTGTTGGTCCCTGTGTTTCTTAACACTGAGCCACTGCATCTGAAGTTAAATCCAGAACTAGGTGAGATCAACGAGGCAGAAAGTAGGAGGATCAAAAGGAAGAGGCAGGAATAATTGGTCCGGCCACTTCAAATGCAGGACTCGTGGTGGTGGTGGGGAGTCAAGATAGGACCTTGATGACCTGGTATGGGACACCGTTGTTTTAATTTTAGAAAACAATTCCATCAAACCAACTGGGATGGCTTAGAAAGGTATGGTTTGTGCCAAAGCCCGGATGGTGGGGAGGAGATGTGCACAGTGTCATGGAGAGATGGACATGGAGAGAAGGTGTTTGGTCACCAGGGAACACGCATTAGATGAGCTACTAGAGTGGGAGGAGAAGTTGCCGCTGTGAGTCTGAAGAGGCAGTTTTTATTTTATTTATTGTCTTGCTACTGGGAATGAGATCCAGAGGTGCTTCACCATGGAGCCACATCCTGAACCTTTTTTTTTTTTTGAGTCAGGGTCACGCTAAGTTGCTCAGAGCCTCGCTAAGTTGCTGAACCTCGCTTCCAACTTTCGATCCTCCTGCCTCGGCCTCCCAAGTATCTGAGATTCCAGGCATGCACACTGCACCCAACTCAGCAGGGAGCTTCAACTGCAGGCATTTCCATGGCAGCAGAAATCAAACTCTGCTTTGAAAGATGAGTAGAATGGTGGTAGCCGAGGACTGGCAGACAGGGGTATTGCCAGCCGAGAAAATTGAATGACTATAGCCAGAGCTGTAGGATCAAATACTAATTGAAAAGGCAAGAGATATTAAGCAGATCCTATGGAAGGAACTCAAGGTGATGCTTAGAAACACAGAGAAAGTGACTGTGGTCATACCCTTAGAGTCACGCAGTAAGTGTGTGCACAGTAAGTGTGCACCCAGTACTTGGCATCCCAGCTAATAAAGAGCAAGCAATGAAAATGGAACTAATTTGCCAGAATAATTACACTATTTACAACTCTCCTAATTAGTAGTACGCTGGCCTCTGAGTAAACCTAGGTGCTCTATTTACATGTTTATATCCTTCCAATACTAATGCACACACACAAAAATAACCATTAGTTTAATTGCTTATTTTTTAAATATTTCCCTTAAAAATCTGCTTGCACTGATTTGCATTCTTTTGAAGGGGAATAACCCATTTATACATTGCCTTTGTCAATACCACGCTGAAAACCGCCCTTTGCCATAAAAAGATATTCTCACGCACAGAGCATAATCAAGCACTGCACTTCATTACTCATTAAGACTTACTGCAAATATTCAACTATTATGCAGTAATTGCGAAGAAAACAATGAAAGTGATTTCAAACTGTAATGCCTGTGATTCGTCTCGTTAAAACACAGGAAAACAGACTCCTTGGAAAAAGGAACAAGATACGTAAAGAACATTTTGTTCTGCACGTGGCTTACCAATAGGCTTCAAATACAGTTTTTGATTTCTGGTATTCATGATAACCAGGTTCTTTTTAACAGGATGTCAGTGTCTTAATAAACTTGCTATCTGTCACGGCCGTTTTCTTAAATGGGTTCTACATTTTTTTTTCTAAACAATGCAATAACTCAGCTTTCATATATACAGGGAACTAGAGAAAACTGACCTTCTCAGGCCATTTATCATAAAGAGGAGCACGTTTTAGGCTTACCCTTGTGTATTAAAATTAGAGATTCACAGAACTTCAGAGTTAGAAAGAAAGGTCTTGCGGTGGCCCGCACCTGTCATCCCAGCGGCTCGGGAGGCTGAGGCAGGAGGACCGCAAGTTCAAAGCCAGCCTCAGCAAAAGTGAGGCCCTAAGCAACTCAGAGAGACCCTGTCTCTAAATAAAACACAGAATAGGGCTGGGGAGGTGGCTCAGTGGTTGAGTGCCCCTGAGTTCAATCCCCAGTACTCACATCTAACACCAAAAATAAAAATGAAAAAGAAAACAGGTCTGAGATCTAGTGTATTCCTTGGTTCACATAAGCTTCTTCTTTTTCATAATGTGGTCATTTGATATCTACTGTTGGTATGTTCAGTAAAAGGGGCTTAAAATATTACATCAATGAAAACAAAAAGAATCAGGTAAAACTCAGCAGTCAAATTGAATATCCGTCTTCCCCCTTGTTCACCGGCTTTAGATACATTTTCATTTAAGAAAATAAACGTAAATAAATAACCAGAAAATAGGTCAGGCGTGGTGGTGTCCTCCTGCAATCTCAGAGATCGTAAGGTGAAGGCCAGCCTCAGCAACTTAGTGAGGCCCTAAGCAAGTGAGTGAGATCTTGTCTCAAAATAAAATAGTAAAAGGGACTGGGGATGGGACTCAGTGGTAAAGCACCCCTAGGTTCAATTCTCCCACACCAAAACCTAAACAAAATCACAAAAACAAACAAATAAAATGGAAATGAAAAAGAAAGAAAGAAAGAAACGTCTCTCAAACTAATATCCAGCCCCATCCTATATAAGGCAACTAACTGAACATAATTCAGGGTTTTTTAAAGGACAATGGGATTTGCTATCTAAACTAAAAAATCTGCACTTATTTCTCTGATTTCAGACCAAAGGAACATGATGTTCTTGCAGAACACTCTATCCTCGGAGTAGCTGAGAAGAATCAAGTGAATTATTCAAATCTCGCAGAGGAAGCCACTTGGAAAACAGATATTTTAATGCTCTTTAGTCAACCCCTCCAGGAAGAGGGAAATCAGATAAGAGGTAACCTTGAGCTAGCAAGGTGAAGAGAGGTTCTCTCAAAAGGAGCCATTTCCAAAACAAGTCCCCAGGCTGGATAGGACAAAGGTGTCCAGAGAGGCAGCCTGCCTTCCTGGGTCCACCCAGTCCTGCCCTCGAACAAGTTCAGCAAGTAAACAAGAGCAGGGCTGAGGAGACCAAGAATCCACTGGACCCTTCTCTTGTCATATCCCAATCTACCTTCTTCCTGTGTCCCTGTAAATTCTTTTTGCGTGTGTGGGGGCGTACCAGGGATTGAACTCAGGGGCCCTCGACCACTGAGCCACATCCCCAGCCCTATATTATATTTTATTTAGAGACAGGGTCTCACTGAGTGGCTTAGGGCCTCGCTGTTGCTGAGGCTGGCTTTGAACCTGAGATCCTCCTGCCTCAGCCTCCCGAGCCGCTGGGATGACAGGTGTGCGCCACCGCGCCTGGCCCTGTGACCTCTTAATGGGAGTCTTTGTACAAAATAATCAACCTCAAGATCCAGCTTCTTGAAGTAGGAAAGGAAAAAAATATCTTAAGGCAGAAGAAACCCAAGATATCATACGACCCAACCCACTAAGGTGATACAGGGGGAACGGGGCCCCAGGAAATGGAATCTCCCAAGAGCCTACAGCCAGAGAGCACAAGATCAGTCAGCAGAATTGGCAGCAGAACCTCAAGTCTACCATATTGTCCTTTCATTTTTCTTATTGGGTCTTTATGGTCACACACAGTAATGGGGTTCGTCCTCACCAACTCTTGCATGCTTAGAAACTGATCTCCGTCCATGACTCTCCTTTTTCCCTTCATCCCTCTCCCTCCAGACCTCCCCCCCCAATTTCCCCATCTCCTTCATCCACTCTGCCCACCATGTTGAAGGTCTAGCGTCACAGAATACCATCTCTTTTCTTTTTCATTGTGTCCCTTTTTTTCTTGCTACGGGATTGGGGAGATGTGTTTCTGTGCATGTCTCTGTGGGTAGCTTAGCCCGGCACGGATAGACGTAGGCCTGGATGTCACACTGACCAGTTAATCTCTCTTACATGGTCAGTAATCCTTTTCAGATCTAAGGATCTTCCTCACGAATTAAAACTCTGCAACATCAAAGGATTCCCTGCTTGCGGGTAACCAAGTATGAATCCCTGGGTCACCGAATTTCCAAAGTCTGAGTTGCTAAAAGAAGCAAGCAACCTGAGAACTCTGCGTAGGGTCTATGCAGCAGACCACAAGGACAGAGAACTGTACAGTACGGAAAGCTGTGAGGTTGGAGAACTATATGTATTTATCAATGATCTTTTGTTTTGTTCTTTTAAACAACAGACCATTCAAGCACAAGAGCAAAATCACACTGAGGTTGAATAGTTTCAAAATTCAATATTGAGAATTTTTCTAACAAAAACTGAGCCAACCGGTCACTAACATGGATAATATATATATAAGTAATTTTTACGTGGCTGAAGTAAAAATCCAAAATGGAAATTTTGGTAATATCTGTAGTTAGCATAAGACAAATATAAACATCATTTTAAAATACCAAATGCTGATAGCAAATAAGTACTGGAAAGGAAACTATTAAATGCACTGCATATTATATTTAGCAATTCAGATCAATTTAAGATAGTTATAATTTCTATCTTGAAAAAGCTACCGTTTCAAAATACATTTTTCAAAGACCACACATTACATTTAAAAATCGCTGTATTATAATTTAATGTAAAAATCCATTGCTGGGGATTCCTGAATGAATTGTTTAAGTAAGATGCTGCTATAGATTGATTCCATAACTCATATGCCTAGGTGACATATCATTTGTGACTCTACCGTAACTGCCCTCTGCACTACACGAGTGTGGGGTCTATGTTATTCACCCCTGACCCCTTGTGTACAGCCTGCAAATTCAAACTAAATCAAGAAATGGAAATGACAGTTTGGAGCCTATCTTTTCCTATGTTTTGCACAACTTGCGTTGCATTCCTAAGAAAAATATGATTCCTGAGCCCCAAGACAATAATCATGGGATCCAGTGATAACCTTCATAACGTTGTTCATCATTTCTTGGAAGCTGAAACAAAACACTCCGTCTTCCCCACATGCAGTTGACGAAATAGCACAGAGCAAGTGTTGAACCAATACTTGGAGAAGAAAGGCAGTTACACTTGACGAGTGTTTTCAGCATACAATATGCCTCCAAATGCAGGATCTCATTTGGATGCTGAGTCCAGCATGTATTGAGCACCTACTGCTATTATCCCACCACACCCATGAGAAGGTAGAGGAAGAGAGGCCCAGGTGGATGTGTTGCCAAGTGGGCTCTCCCTGTCCAGTCCCACATATTTCCTGCTAAATCACTGAGCACCATCCAAAGATATCAATGGTTCCCAGGAGACCATCCCCTGATGCTATGATAATGACGCTGCTGATGCTTGGGATGCACCCAGCACCATGTGCGACCCGGAGCACCTTATGCCTACAGAAGCCCTCGGGTACCGTGCTAACCTCCGGTTTCCACAGGTCTTCTCCAGTGGATTAAGGTGCTGCACCTATGACAGGGTCTTAGGCTGCTTTGCTGCTAGCATCCCTTCAACCCCCTTGCCTAAGAGGTAGGATGGGGCCTTGAATTTGTATTCTAGCACAATGCCTCTCCCCAGTGGTCCCTAAAGTGATGTGCATATAAAATCCATAGCCAAGAATTGATAGCCAATACATTAGCCCAAGGACATGCACGGTACCAGAGGCTTCTCTGGCTCCTGAGTAACAATGAACATTTTAAACTAGGTAAGAGCATTTTCACGGAATCTAGTTGTCCAGTTCGTACCAGTCAAAACATGTCATGTATGGAACCCAAAGGAGAGTCAAGTCCCACTTCCTGACACGTCACCACACCATGCAATTTGTACTAGGGAGAGATCCTATTTCAAGCAGAGAGAAGCATTCGAAATTTTACAAACACACCAGAAAATATATATATATATATAAAACTCAAAATTAGCTCAACAACACCCAAGAAACAACCTCTTCAACAAGTGAGCAGAAGTAATGAACACACGCATGCATTTCCAAAAGAAATACAAACGGGCGACAATTACATGAGAAAATGTTCAGCCTCTTTAGCAATCAGGGAAATGTAAATTAAAAAAAAAAAAAAAAACATGACACTGAGATTCTATTTCACTCCAATCAGACCAACCATCATCAGGGACACAAATAACAATAAATGCAGGAGAGGGTGTGGAGAGAAGGAACACATCCAAATCAGCAGAGTCACTATGGAAATCAGTATGGAATGACTTCAAGACCCAAAAACAGAACTCCCATTGGACCCAGCTGTATCACTCCTTGGTATTTATCCAAAAGAATTAAAGTCAACATACTTTAGCGACACCTGTCCGTCAATGTTATATCAGAGCACGGTTCACAACAGCCAAGTTATAGCGTCAACCTAGATATCCCTCAGCCGAGGAATGGATCAAGAAAATGGGGTGTATCTTCACAGTGGAGTTGTAGTGAGCCATAAAGAAAAGTGAAATTATATCATTTGCAGGAAAATGGAAGGAATTGGAGAAACTCAGGCAAAGCCAAATTAGCCAGACTCAGAAAGTGAAGTATCACCTATTTTCTCTCCTGCGTGAGGAAGGAAATATAAACAGAAGGTGGAGGGCGGGTATCAGAAAAAGGAGAAGGGAGATCAAGACTGTACGAGAAAGAGGGTCAGGTACAGGGAGGGAAGAAGAGGTGTTGGGGAACGAATCTGATCACACTATGCTACAAGCGTGTGTGAAAATATGCCCCAATGAAGCCCACCACCTTCTCCGACCCATATGCACCCCTCAAAACAGAAAATGATTCTAGGAATTATTGAAAAACAAAAAGGTAGAAAAAACTCAAAGATAAAGAATGGGCTTCCTTTCTTCAGATTTTTTGAGAGATGTCTTCGAAATATTAATTGTAGCACGTAGAAAAAAATGAAGTGGAGATCTTCCTTTTCCTGGATGGGTATTCAAGGCTCTATGTGGGGGTCTGCATCACAGTTAATTCTACAGCCAACAGCAACTGTTAACTAGTTCTCAGGGGATCTTGCTAAGAAGACTCCTCGGCACCCTCACAAACATCCAGATGGATTCAGTGGGCATCGTGAAACTTCAGACCTCTCAAAACTGTTCAGTGTCAGTTGACATCCAAAGGCACAGACGAAACCAAAGAACCAGTAAAACAAGTTCTTTGGTTTCTAAAAATCTTACAGACTTACAGGTCTTCTCTGCCACTTGATTCTTTTATTGTTAGGGCTGCTTGAGGTCTGAGATGAACTGATCTTATCTGTGCCACCAATAAACCAAGATAAATGAGAACTCAAATTTTTTTCCCCAAATAACTATAGCCTTTTTTTTATCCCAAGGGAAAAATAAATAAATAGATAAATAAATGGAATAAATAAATAAATAGATAGATAAATGAATGAATAAATAAAAAAATAAAAACATCCCTCCATGCAAAACTTTTCAAAAGAAGTGAAAAGATTTTTGTCAAAGCTTCAAGCAACTAAGAAAGGTGAGTATCTGGTCTCTGTTTAGCATAGATGTACATCATTCCTGATAGAAGTATAATAAGAAAAATACGGTCCCAAGATTCTCTGGCTAAAAGTAGGTGCTACTTATTATGTAAGAGAAAAGAAAGAAAAAAAATTACAAAAGCAAGATGTTCACGAGGAGGATAATAAAACTAGGGAGCTTCTTTTGGAATCCATGATGAAGGTTAAGATACACTTTCTTCGTGACAAAGGCCAGAAGCAACCCTTGTGCTGAGACAGACAATTTTCCTTTGCCCTCCCTCTTGGTATCATACCCAAATCTTGTCAACTCCATCAAAAGGGCATGTGATGACTTTTCTTATCAGACACAGCAGTGTAAATCCCCAATCAAAGATTTCCTGGTCCAGTGGCTCCAATCAAGGGACACAGGATGACACAATCATGGTGTATAAAAACGAGAGAAGCAGAGACCGACTACACAAGCTTCTGAAGTTTGTAGAGTTTTAGGAAGAGAAATGAAGACCATAAACGCTCACCCATGACTGGTGTGCTTGACAGGTGGGCCGCTTGCCATTCAGAATCTACCTGGCAAATGACCTCTGCCAACAAAGGAAATCTATCAGACACTTCACCGAAGGAAGAAGGATCTAGAACAGCCGAACTGGTGAACCAACCCTATTGCCCAGGGGCTCTGCCCACGGTTGTGTGTTCACGGGCTTTTCTCTTAGCTTTGGCTGTGTGTTTCTGAGTCATGATGGTCTCTTAAGCAGGTCACAGATGATGATTCTGAAAAGGGAGAGAGAGCTCAGTGGGTACAAATTGAGAAGTCCTGGCCAGCTTTCCCCTTAGCTTTCCTGGGAAAGTCTCTGTAATGAGCTTCTTAGACCATGAAATGAGAAGGGTGCGCTGGAAGAACTCCAGATCCCCACAGCACCTAGTCACCACGATTTCTAGCAGGATTCTATCAAACCGCTGCCTTGTTAAAAGGTTGATTGGGGAGAGAGGAGGAGTGAAATAAGTATGAAGAAAGAGACGGAAAAAAATTCTTCAGATTGTGTTTCTGCAACCACCAGCATGGGTCCTGCTTTGAGGAGACCCTCTTAGAACTGGTCTTATTCCTAAATGAAGTCCTGCCCCGAGAATCGCATCTGCCTCGTGCAGAACCCTTTGTCTATAGGATCACCAGGGCCTAGACCCATGACAGAGAATGCAGAATACATCACACATTGCAAAAAATAAAAAATAAAATAAAAAACTTAAAAAAACAAAAAAAAGGCTTTTACTCATTATTTTTGCAACAAGAGTTTATATAGAGGTCACTAGTTGGAGTTAGGAAGTGTGTTTCTGGTGGAGAATGCCATCTGCTGACAATAAAATACGCCCTATTCATATGATTTTATTACTGAGGGGAGGGTCAACCATGGATTTCGGTCCTGGATCAGTTAAGCATCTTGTAGGTAAAAATAAAAGCCTGTCAATCCGTAGCCTCCCTCTGGGGTTTCTGTGGATAGATGTTTAATAACTGTCATAGCTGAAGACAATTCAATCTGACCCCCTCCACCGTTTAGTTTAAAAAAATAGAATCATGGCAGACAGAACTACCAGCTATGCCCGGATGATCTGAATGCTCTGAACAGCTGCCCCATGAACCAACTTCTTAGCATGCAGAAAAATGTCTATCCAATGAGCTCCAAGCACCTCAGAAAAGGGGAACAAGGCATTTCAGAAAAGTAGAACCTGCAGGCCAGGGTCCAAGCCTCCCACATTCCGCTCATCTTCTCCTATGACATTAAGTCGTCTCCTTTACAACTTGTTAATCCCCTGCTCCCTCCTGGGCTGAGCTGTGGAGTGGGATAGGAGCTAAGGAAAGGCACCGTGTCCATGATAGAAAATGCACACGCAGACGAAAAATGCTTCCACAGTGTTTTCTAACTGGCGAAGGCCAAAAGTTTACAGGGTGGGACAGGTATTCACCTGCCATTCTGGTGAATGGAGTCGGTACTGCTGATTATATTGAGGGTCGTTGAGCCATATGTATAAAATAGAGAAAAGCGCGTTTTCTTCGATTTCGAAATACCTCCTCTAGGCAATCTACAAACACATAGTCATTGGACAACCTGTTACTTCTTACAATAGCTAGGAACGGAACCACCATATCACCTAGCTGCAAAGAAAATGAGATATTTATTTTTTAAGAAAAGGAGTTTTATTTAACCATAGACGAGAAGGAAATTAGATCATTTGCCGGTGAATGGGTAGAACTGGAGAATATCACGCTAAGTGAAATAAGCCAGACTCAGAAAAGTCAATAGTCACGTTTTATCTCACACGTGGAAGTTTGGAAATAAAATAAAATAAAGGGATACAGAGTCTCCTGAAAATATAACAGAGACCAGTGGAACGGAGGATGGGGACCGAGAAGAGAGAGGACCGGAGGGAAAAAAGAAGGTAAGGGCATCAATAAGACTAAATTGAGCTACGTGCAGGTACAAATATATCACAATGAAGCCTTAGTGTTGGGTCATTCACCAATTTAAAAATTAGCAACTGAAATGAGACTGCAGTGAAAATTAAAGGAGATAAAGTATATTCAGTAGACGGAACAAACCTGACATGACCGAGCTTTCACGGTTAATACTGATAAACCTCCGAGGGTGGCCATGTTTTAGTTGTTGTTATGAAATGATAACATGAACAAGTCATTTTAGAAATAACTTAGAATTTCCCATAGTGGTTCCCACGAAGGTTTAAAAAATATAAATGCTGGCCCAGGAATGGTGTGCACCAGTGACTCGGAAGGCTGAGGCAGGAAGATCATAAGTTCAAGGTCAGCAAGGGTAAGTTAATACAACTCTGTCTCAAAATAAAAAGAAAACAGGGTTGGATGTTGCTCAGTGGTGAAGCACACTTGGGTTCAATCCCCAGTACCCCCCAAACGGCTATAATGTATGCACTATATATATCTATATTCAGAACACAAAATGTTCTCCACTAAGCTTGTCAATTGGAGAAATTTCTTCATATGACCATACAGTTTATGCATATACATATATTAATTTTCCAGGAATATTTTGTATCGCATCTACAAATACCTAATTGATCAGAGAAAAGCACCCCAATCCTTGTAGTCTGAATCACAATTATCATCATGTTATCGGACTCTAATTGATTATCCATAATTAGGAGTTCATCAGTTTTGTTCAGAGTAGTTTGAATGCATTCCAGGTTTTACTTCTATTTCTATCATCACATTACATTTTTTTAAGCATCATCCACCATTCATTTTAGCTGAATAATAAAGAGAGAAAAAAATGAAGCAATGCACGTGTGCACTTATTTATAGGGGCACAATTCACAATAACCAAGTGTCCGTCAACAGATGAATGGACAAAGAAAAGAAAATGGGATATTTATTTTTTTTAAAAAAGGGAGTTTTATTTAACCCTATACAAGAAGGAAATTAGATCATTTGCCAGTGAACGGGTAGAACTGGAGCCAAACTGAGTTCTTTTTTTGTTTTTTCCGGCAAGCCCATTCATTTGACTCCAACCCAAAATAACCCATTGGCCCCCGTGCGCCTCCGACTTGGCTGAGGTGCATTTGTTAAGTTATAGTAGCATTTTTCTCCCCTCAGGAATCTTCTAATTTCAACTCAATCAATGGAGTCCTGTTTATGGATTTCCCAGCATAGCCGTACAGCTTGCTCAGAGAACGCTGCAGGGGGGAAACTCTTGATCAGGGGATGGAATAGGGAGATGTCAATGCTGTCGGGTTAAAAATAAAAAAGGTAGTTAATGTCAACACAAAGGGGGCCCCCTGGACGTCAGCATATGGGGAATCAGGTGGAAGAAGCATGACAATTTCCTCCCTTCTTTCTCTACCCAGAGCTTCCTCCAACCAGAGGAGGTCACCGGACTCCACGATCCCACCCTGTGGACCTGGGCTGTCCTCCCTGCCAGCCAGGACCCTGATGTGACTACAGAATCCTTGCAACGTGCCTGTTAGGAATGGAAGACTTGGGGCTAAGAACGAGTGCAAAACATCTCACTTGCAACTTCAATATTGGTGCAGATGCAACCTTAAAGCTTTGGACCCACTGTGCTAAATAGCCATTATTAAAGTGAAGTTCATCTGTTTTTCTTTGGCTTTTCACTGCAAGGACAAGAAAAGTTGAAATTGCACTTTGGGTTCAACTTCAACTTTATGGGACTGTGAAGAGCTAAAGCACAGTTTATCCATATCCAGCATATATGTACATATATATAAACACACACACACATACATATGCACAAATATCTGTGGTTCTCTGGGGGTTCCTGTGTGTCTTGATGGCTCAGGTGATCTTGTCACTCTCTAGAAGGAAAGAACCTTCCATCTGCGTGAATCTCCACTGGGTATCAGAAGGCTGGTTCATTCTCATCCTATAGATCTAGATCTTCTCCTCTCAATCAGAATTGCCTAGGATGATGCTGAATCCAGAATGATGCAGGACAGAAGAGGAATTTTCTGGAAGCAGGTTTATTCACTGCAGGGTTCAGAGGGGCTATTGCCTAAAAAATTCTCTGGGACCTCCAGTCTGGAAATTCTTGGAACTTTGTACCCAAGGAAGTGGGGAGGGGCTTGGAGGTTTACATTTTTTCTTTTTCTTTTTTTTTTTTTTTTTGCAGGAGTCTATATCAAAGGATTTCTTGTTCTTGAGTTCACAGGAAGGGCTTTTTTTTTGTCCTATTTTTAGATTAGTTAGAGGTTCTACAACAAAAACACCAGTGATATCATCTAGTCTGCAGCCAAACTGAGTTTTATTGTAAGACAGAGTAACTTGGTCCTCACAAGAAATAGGAAGTCCAATCCCACATTGAGGTTTTATTTTTGTAGAAATTTTTGCTGGCTAAATGTCCTACAGATTTCTGACAAGAGGAGGAACTTTTATGTTACAAATATGCTGGAGGTTTCTGTTTCATTATGGCAAGAATTTTCTGGGGGAGGGGGTCCTCCGGTCTGCTGCATTATGACTTGTGTCTCCATGGAGGTTACTTGGAAAAATTACTTCAAAGTCCTGAATTCTCCTTCTGAGCTGTAAATGCCTGTCACCTTGGCCAAGAGCATCACTATGAAAGATCTTAGGGGGTTTATATGAAGGCTTTTCAAGCTGCATATGCTAAGGCACTTGAGGTGGTATTCACATTTAGCTTTATCTCAACAGACGCCCTTGGGAAACTCTGGTCTTTGGCCACCCATCTGAACTGGCACAGTCCTACCATGCCTGTGCTGCCAATCGTACACTGCAAAACAGCTGGCCCCCAATTGTCCCATCGTCAGTCCCACCTGCCTTTGTTCACTCATGATTCTTTCTCAAAGCAAGTCAATAGAGTTTGAATCTCTCGAAAGCCTTTAATAATGACCAGCACAGTCCAATGAAGAAGAGAGAGAGACTTCAGGTTGGGAACAGATTCAAATTCCATGACAGTGTGTGGCTCTTCTGATGCCAATACCCAGTGTCTTTGATGCACGCTGATGCGTTCACACATCAAACATTCGGAGTAGGCTGTGCGGCACACAACAGAGAAAAAGATCTCATGTTTTACACTTAGAGATCCTCAAGGCTGATTTGACTGGTTTGATGGTTTTCTATAATCCTGGAAATACTTTAAAATTGGAATGCATTCTTAAAGATGAACAATTAATCCAGTTTTTTTTCAATAGTTCAATAAAGTCTTGAATGCAAAAATGAGCAACATTTCCACAACACAGTGCTCATTAAATGTTAGGTAAAATAATCATATTTACTATTATTTAGAAGATACCTCTAAGGCAGCCTCTCCCCCTCCAAGAACTCTAAGTGACCACTGTTCAGTGTGTCTAAGTCTAAAGATTATAGACATTTTGAAAAATACAAAAAAAGCTTTCTTAGGTTAGGGGCGTGTGACACAAAAAGAGGTGGAGAATCAAATTTGGCTCATGGTCCATACATGGCTTATTTATCCCTTAGCTTGAGGAGTATAAGCCAAATATATATAAATTTATCATAAAATTAATGCATCCATTTGTTTTTGACATAAATCAATTACGAGAAATTTAAGTGATAATGGATTTTTTTCTCTCCCTATATAAAATGATATTGTTTGACTTAGCTTTACATTCTGCTAGTGAGTTTGGGGGGGGGAAAGTTGTTTTCACTATTTAAACATCTTTCCCGGGCAGAACTTTTCAATGTTACTTCTCATAGAACAAGTAGAATGATGGTCCCTCGAAGCAGTGCAAACCCATTTATTCAGAGGGCTCGTCCGGTCTACTGCTCATTGTCCTTATTAAACAAACTGGTTTGGGAGACAAATGAATCCAACAAGATGGGATGTGAAAACCATTTCTAATAAATAGGTTTTTATTTACTGTTTCATCTCCTGCCTCGGACTTAGAAAGAGCCGCCAGGAGCCAACACCACTCTTTCTGCAGTTGCATCATGTTAATTACGAGGGAATTACACTGCAAAGAACATCTTCATCATGCGGGCCTCTCTCCTCCAGATTCTCACTACTTACACTTAGATCCATTCACTCTGTGCCTCGGAATCAGAACGTGTTGGAAGCGGGGCGAGGGACAAGATGGACGTGCTTTGGTCAAAAGGTCAAGGCATAATGACTTAATTGGGTGGGTAAAGGGAGGTACGGTATTTTCATCCTTTAATACCTTATGCTTTTAATGTTGGACGCTGTACCAAGTGCACCAGGCGCTGAGGATTAGTTTGGTGGTGAGATGATCAAGTGGCGGCTGAGGTTGTGATGAGCTGCTGTTTCCACGGGGTCGCCCTGAAGGGTTTGCAGCTATTTCCCTAACACTCCTGATCTACCTAGATCTGATCATCTACCAAATTATCCTCTGGAAGGCCGTGACCGTGATAAGTGAAAATAGAGAAATGTCAACATACACAAGTCCTAGAAATCTGCAAATGCCCAAGACAGACAAGTTCCTGCCTTTCTGTCGTCACAGTTATTGTTCTGACATCTCATCGTCCTCCAAATAATTAAAATCACATCAATGTCACCATGGAGGTGTGTACATGCACACAGGTGAGTACACAGGTATAACAAAAAAAAAAAAAATCTCATAGACTAGGGACAGAGATCACATGCCTCAGAGCCAGACAGACTGTTTCCATGAGTCCAGCCACTTACATATCTGTGTGGCTTTACGAAACTCAAGTACCAATCTAAGCCTTCAGTTCTTCATCTGCAATATGGAAGTCACAATCACAGATATTATAAAGAGTTATAAATGTCCATGGAATTAATATTTAAAAATTTCTTATAACGTGGGCACATAGAACTAAGTATGAATTAAATAAAACAGTAGCTAAAATAACTGTTATTTAATAATAGAATATGCTACTGTTCCTTCACAATACTTATCACTTCTATAGGTTATTACTAAATGGCCTTTTTTTTTAGATCTAAGGGTGGAAAAAAATCCGTAAAGATTTTTTTTAACATCTCCATCCATATGAATGATAAATGAAGAAGATAAGGTTGCTTGCCTATATCTGAGCATAATTAGTGAAAGTAAATTCCAGGGTAGCACAGTACTTATTTCTAAAGCTGCTAATAATTAAAGAGCTGTTAGCTTGCAGTGTAGACAATGGGACCCCCTCATGATAACCCTGAAATTTGCCACCTCATTAGCTTCTGTTCGCATTGTAAAATGGTTGTTCTCAATTTGGCATTTTCTTACCTTCCCCAAGTCCCTATGACCTGCTGGTCCAGGCTCACAGGCAACCATCAATAAACACAACAATATTCTCACTGTGTCCCCAACAACAGCCCACTGCTTTGGTAACTACCGCAGGAAATACCCAGACAGAGCAGAGGCAGCCCCCATCTTGGGCTCTTATCATCTATTTGGAAAAAAAAAAAAAAAAAAAACAGAATATAAGAACATAAACAAGTCAGAACATAAAACCACACAACAAGAGCTATAGGAAGAGGCAATCGTGGGTGCGGAGTTTAGATTTTTTTTAGTATCTACACAATGTATTCCCCAGTATTTTAACTCATTTGTTCCCCTGTCTCACCTGAGTCCTTCAAAGAGTCCTCTGTAAATTAACTAGTACCCTGGCTTTACTGATGACCAAACAAAGAGCCTCAGGAAATAACTAGGTAACTTGCTCCAGGTCTTAAAGTTAAGAGGCAAAATCACAGTGCAGAATCCAGATCTCTTCACTCAAATCCATGGTTATCAAACTACATCAGGGATTTGGATCCACTACAAGGAGCCGCCCAGGGGATTCCAGGGATCTGAGACAACGTCTCTGAAAGAGATCATGAGCCAGTGCAGGATCCGTGGATCAATGGAAGGCCAGAGGAAGGCAGGGGGCGATCACCCTGAATGGGAAATCATGGCGGCAGGGATTTAGAATACTAAAGGACGAATTCAGGTCAGTGGCTTTAAATGCGGTGTCCCAGGAGGGGACTTGTGTGGACAAGAACAGAGAAGTCATTCACGAGTCGTCCACACTTCCTATTGCCTGAACAGGACAGGAAGGAAGGACCCGAGGCTTAAGCAGTTGTATGGAGCCTAACCCAGCCTGCTACTTCTAATGACAATCTGTCACGTTCTACCTCCTGAAAGTCTGATACGACTTTTAGATTCAGTCAATATGATTCTCTGGTATCCTCACCCCGATGGACATGGCCGGATGCCCTTTAAGAAGTCTTAACATTTACTTATAAGAAGTAAATATAAGAAGCTTCGGACCAGACTTTCCTATATTCCTCATCTCGTGAAATCTGCACAATCACCAAAGTAGATGTACTGGGCTATTTTTATCCAGGTACTCGGGGGTTTGCTTCTGGGAGCTGCTTGCCTAGCATGTCCTCCTACTATACCCCAAACTGCAAGCTACCAGAAGGAAGCAGGTGTTCAGCCTAGACCAACCCCAATGTGTGTATTTTCAATGCAGAATGAGCCACTCTTATCAAGTCAGGAAAATTTTATACCTGTACCTGTATCAGTCAGCTTTCTGTTGCTATAACAAAAATCACCAAGATAATGACAATATAAGGAGGAAAGGTTTATGGGGCACATGGTTTGCAAGGTTTTAGGCCATGGTTCCATTGTTTCAGGGGCTGTGGCACAACTGGACGTCAGCAGGTAGCATGTGGTGGTGCAAAAATTCTTACTTCCTGGCAGCAGAGAAAGAGAGAGTGGACTGGAGTAACATTCTCTCTTCAAGGATATACTTCATCCAACTAGGACCTGCTCCTAAAGTTTTCACCACCTAATTGCAACTCATCTCAGTATTCCTTTTTATTGCTGATTCGTATCCCAATACAGGGATATAAGTGGGGTTTTTGTGTACTTGTATATTTTGGACACTTTGGTCGATGCTATTCCAAATCATGCGGTTACAAACCCTCAAGCTCAGGTTTGGGTGTGTATTTTCATTTCTTGTGGGAGTATTACTAGGAGCAGAACTGCAAAGTAAAATGGCATTGTGCATTTAACATTTCAGAGGATTGCTAGGATGTTTGGAAATGTCTGCATCATTTTGCAATCCTACCATCATTGTTTTAGGGTTCAAATTTTCCACAAGGTCACTAACATTTTTCTTTGTTTTTGTTTTGTTTTGTTGTTAGTAATCCCTGTGAGGGACGAGGTATCTCCATATGGTTTGGATTCACCTACCCCTTATCGCTAACCATTTGGAGCATCGTTTCATGTATATATATGTTATTGGTACATCCCCTTTGAACTTATATTGCTCTTATATTTAGGTGGTCTATGATTAGTTATGAGTTACTATTTGTATATGGCGTGCGGTAGGGGTCTGAGCCGCTGTGAGCTCTACATCAGCTAAAAGGAAAGACGTGTTCAATGCGAATGGAACACAGAAGCTAAAATCTGAAATGCAGATTTTTTCCATAGGACAGAATAATTGTATCCTTACACCTTCAATTCCCAACTGCAGAGTCATTCATAAAATTTCCCCAAGTCTGATGCCAACAATGTTTACGTTATTTTAAAAATATTTTTAGCAGGGCCTTATGGTTCAACATCCTAATGGGGTAATGTTTTCGTTCTTCCTGCAGAAAGAAGAGGTTTTGATGTAAGATGCTGTGTGCTGCCAATTACATCTGAGATTCCTCTCTGAAATAGTTCTACTATGTTTCATTAAAACTCCAAAAAGCGGTGTCTACTTAGATCACTCCGACATGAGGATTTGATGGCTCCTCCGCATGCTTAAATTTTTTTTTGGCTTGATATGAAATATTAATATGTACAGAGACTGTCTTTTCTACAAATGGACAGAACCATTCACTTCTCCTCTGAGTTATAAAAATTTATTTTTATGAGCATACTAACAGGAAAACTGAGTTCTAATCACTGTTTTGTTCCCCAACTCAATTTCCTTAGCTATGTATGGTGTATACTGAGTTTGAGGTTAATAGTGAAAACAATAACAACAGTTATGAGTTGTTGTTTTTTTTTTTTTTTTTTTAGCCATTAGGATTTATTGAGCTCTTTTTATTTCAGAGTATTTAAACTCCTTGCAATGATTATCTATTTAATCTTGATAATGATGAAGAGATTGAATCCTTTTTTTTTTCCTCAGATGATCAAGCTGTGGGTTAGAAAGATGAACTGATATGTTGACTCCCAAAGGTCTGTCAAGAAAGAACTAAAGCCACTTCAATATAGGGACACTGTGTCAATCTTTGCCTTTCCTGGGTCTTTCCACACAGGAGGCAGCTTTCAATCTTGGAAGGCCGGTCAATCCCAGGGCTTGGCTACGAAACTTTCTCATCTAACATATTTATGATTGCTGAATACTTACCGTGGATACGGTGCACCTGGTGGTTATGAAATATAAAGAAATATGTCTTTGTGGGACTGCTTACCACAGTGGGAAAGCAAAAACACTCTCACCTGCCTACAACACAAGACAGAGGGTGCCAAGTCTTTGCAAAATATGGGGTGTGGTTACGAGAGGAAGCCCACCCCTCCAGGTGGGAAGATCTGAGGAGACCTGGGCAGGTGTAAGGTGAACTCTGCTGTAGGATCGGATTTGGTGGCAGTAAAAGACCTCTCTGAAAGGCATTGAAGATCACGGTGTCTCAGGTGGAGAAAAACACGATAAATTATGGCAGAGAAGAATATGAGTTGTGTTTGCCCGGCAGCATGTAACGAAACACTAATCAGTTCATTTATACTTGTATGGTCAACACAGAGAGCACAGTATTTCCCTGGGTAATGGAGAGGAAGTAGAAAGATTATTTGAAACAAATTAGGTGCAAGAAGAAATTTATCAAGGGGAAATAAAGAAAAGCCATGGCCAAGCAAATTCCGTTAGCTCTAAGCTCTCTATGCCTCCAAGATGCCGTCCGACGTTTGATGACTTAAGATCCAGCTCAAAGCAACCATCCCCCCCAAAAAAAATAACCCTCCGATCAGGCTGAAATGAGGATAGAGATGATCAGTTCTCACCAAACACACACAGGAGCTAGCTATAAATTATCTCGCTACAATTAAAACAAGCACAAAGTCATCGTTTGATTATCCTTGACGGTTAACATGAACTTAAGAGGAAGACGGTTCCCAGAGAATCATGGTTTAAAACAGTAGGAGAGGGCACATCAGAGCTGAGCAGAGGTGTCTGATGTTGGCTAGGTCTTCCAAGGACAATAGAGGGCTTCTAAACAGGCTGCAGTGACCCAGAAAGTCCACCGTGACCCAAATAGCAGGCGTGGGCACCGTCAGGCCCAAAAATCCTTTCCATAACGGTCAGGCATCCAATTGGAGAGGAAACTTCACTAGCAGCAATCAAAGCTGAATTCACTCATGTATATTTCTAGAAATTTTCTGTATCGCAAGGACACACACACACCAAAAAAAAAAAAAAATCCCAAACTATTTTACACATAGATATAGATTTCTCTTTTTAATTTTTTTCTTGGAGCCCTAAAATAAGTGTAAAGCTAGAGCCAAGACAGATGACGGTGCCAAATAAGGAACCGGGGAACATAGAAATCGCCAACTCTCTGTACCTCCACAGTCTCTGTGCACATCAAGCTCCACACATGGGGACCAAACCCCGAGCCAGTCACCATTTCTGGGCTTCTGGACATTTATGGACAGTCAGATCTGCCTCACGGAAACGGGCTAAGCATCACCCTTTCCCTCCTGTCTGCAAGCCCTGGGTGACCCTGGGGGATGTTATTGGTTATAGGTCTCTAAATATTTAAGCTAATTGACATATTCCCAAATGTCTACGTGTTCAGACTTGGCTATGTGTTGGAAAAAGAGAGGATTAGACTTAGGTTTTTTAAAGAAAGTTACAGGACAGTGCATACATGTTCCCCGTCTCAAACAAAAGTGAAAAAATTAGAAAAAAAACATACCAAAACATTTGATTTGAAAATGGACCTTTATAAACATGATTCATGTGAAACTGGCTCAATTATATCTACAGTGTGACTTTTATTGCTATATATGTTATTTTATTTAGAGACAGGGTCTCCCTGAGTTGCTTGGGGCCTTGCTTTGGCTGAGGCTGGCAAAAAATTATCTTCCGGTTAGGGGAGTTTCAGAGATCTGCGTCTATAGACAACTGGCTCCATTCCTCGGGGGACTCCAGGGGAGGCACAACATCATGGCGGAAGAGTGTGGCCCAGGGAAGCAGCTCACATGGTGATCAGAAGGCAGAGAGAGACTCCTCTCTCCAGATATAAAATATATACCCCAGAGCCACGCCCCACAATGAATCAACTCCTCCAGCCACACCCCACCTGTTCTCTGTCACCACTGAATTAATCCCATCAGGGGACCGATTCACTGATTGGGTTAAGATTCTCATGACACAATCATTTCCCCTCTGAACCTTCTTGCGTTGTCTCACACACGAGCCTTTGGGGACCTCTTACATCCAAACCATAACCCTTCCTCAGTCTTCCCAGATCTGTTTTTCTCTGTGAAACTCAGCTTGGGAGAACAACCCCTTGGGAGAAATACTGGTCTCCCAATTTCTCACAAATCCAATAATTTAGCTTTTGGCTGTCTCTCTCTCTCTCTCTCTCTGATAGACTTTACCTTTAACCAATGGTAGATCTGCTTTTAATTTATTTGCTAATCTCTTTTTACTGTGGACATGCGGAAGGCACTCTGACATTTATCAAATTAATATGCACATCATTTGGTACATATTGTGCCTGGGTGCAAAAAGTTTAGAGTGATTTCAAGATAACCTGTTAGGTTTTTTTTTTTAATCATACATTGCTACGCTTTGCAGATATTCTAAAGTGAATATGATTCATTTAAGAAATCAAGAAAAGATTTCCCTTTAAAGGCATGCTGTCTCTGGGGCTGGGGATGTACAGTTCAGCCACAGAGTGTGGTAGGTTTGATCCTGAACCCTGCAAATCATCATCATCATCATCATCATCATCATCATCATCATTATATATATATACACACACACATATACTCATATATATATTTTTAAAGGGCTTGCTCTCCATTTATAATGCTTGTCTTTGGTTTTGTGACATGTCACAGACAACTTGGACCAAAGGCAATATTTCCCGCTTGGCCATCAGAATGCAGATATTAGTTACATCTGAGTAGGTGTGCATACTGGAGAAAAAGATATCAAAATATCTGCTGGTTCTGGGTGTGATTATAACTTCCAAAGCTTACTCAAGGAGGCAACAGTTTAAAAAAAAAATTGGCAAGAGTTTACAGGAGATTGGATGGAACAGCATGAAATCACTTCCGGAGGTGACAGCAATAAATCTTTTTCTTAAATGGCATCCACATCCACGGCAGACTTTACACTGGAAAGAGACTAACTCACTCTGGAACTGCTCCAGCCCTAAGGGTCAGAAAGGAGACAAGAGACACAGCACAGCTTTCCCGACACTGCCTGCAAGTGGCATAACCAATGAGGAGCCACCTCCAGGAAACACGGACAGACGGTCGGTCCGGCAGAAGAGCCGAGAGGCTGTGTGACAGGAGGGATGAAGGTTCGTGTCTCAGAAAGGTCCAGAGCATCCATCAAAGTCCTGGGAAGCAGACTCAATTTCAGGGGCTGAATTTCAATCCTTGGGAGAGAAATTTTGAGTCACAAAAGTCTCACGCTGCATTTTCTATAGGATGCTAAAGAATACTAGATCTTTCTGTAAGATCTAGTATTCTAAAGGAATATGCTCCAGATACAGCAGAAAGATCTAGTATTCAGAAGCACCGTAAATGCCAAAGAGAAGTGTATGGATATAAACTAAGTCACAAAATAAAGGCATAACCCATGCACAAGCCAAGGAGGGTGGAGAAGTCCCTCTGTCACACCTGCTGTGAGAGAGGACAAGATCTGGCCCAGAAACTGAGATAGCAAGGCAGGTTCAAGGGTGCAACCAGACAGAAAGCCAGGAACCCGCCAAGGAAAGACTTGAACGACAAGCCAATGAAGGGACTCTTCCATGTGGTTAGGGAAGGTATGTTAGACCCACCATCTCCAAAAACAACGTGGGAAAAATGTGGTAAAGTTGACACACACATATCCCAACCCAGAGTGACTGACCATCTGTGGCAAGATGAAATGCTAACTAGAGACATGTTCACATCAGAAGGCTGTACCTGCATGTCTATCTACAGCTAAATAACTGTGTATATGTCTAGACCTACATATAGATATATCTATGTATCTATACCTGATCTATCTATCCATATCTGTACATCAATCAATCAATCAATCATATATCAGGGAAATCATTGCCAAATGTTTTTGTTTTGATTTTTGCAATATCCAGAAGTGCTCTCTATCTCTGAGCTATGTCCCCAGTCCTTTTTATTTTGAGACATGGTCTCACTAATCGGCTCAGGCTGGTCTAGAACTTACGATCCTGCTGCCTCAGAGACCTGTGTGGCAGGAATTAAGCATGCACCCCCAGGCCCAGCACCAGGGCCCTCTAACATGAAATTTAAGTGGCCAGTAATAGAAAAATGGACACATATATCATGGTCCAGTGAGATAGCAGAGTATTATTACACTGCACCATTAATGAATTAGAATGCCAACTAATCGTATCAAATACAGAGAAAACACAACAAAGAGCCAATTAACAGGCCATGGGTCACGTCATTCATATAAATGTTAACAATTCCAAATACTATGAGACATTTTTGGGTAAATGGGTTTGTGATAAAAGTATGCACACGTGAATGGGAAGGAAATATGTTTTGAATATTCACAATTCCCTTTTAGCAGTGAAAATGCTAAAAGAATATTTTAATT
Organism: Spermophilus citellus; assembly: GCF_964194105.1. Taxonomy (NCBI): domain Eukaryota; kingdom Metazoa; phylum Chordata; class Mammalia; order Rodentia; family Sciuridae; genus Spermophilus; species Spermophilus citellus. The sequence goes on along the minus strand of NC_138201.1, from coordinate 8,548,682 downwards.
TTTCTGCAGAACTTCTCTATTCAAGTTACCCCCCCAATATTTTTTGGGGGGTGGGGAGTACTGAGGATTGAACTCAGGGGCACTGAGCCACATCCCCAGTTCTATTTTGTATTTTACTTAGAGAGAGGGTCTCACTGAGTTGCTTAGTGCCTCGATGTTGCTAAGGTTGACTTTGAACTCTTGATCCTCCTGCCTCAGCCTCCCAAGCTGCTGGGATTACAGGAGTGGGCCACCAAGCCCAGCACTGAATTTTTTTTTCTCTCTCTCTTATTTTGTCAGATTTCACTTTTGGAAGATCTATTACCGTGATGTCAACTTATAATGTCAAAATTTAGCCACGCACATGTCCCTGTCCTGGTATCTGAGAAACTGTTTTGCAACCATTACTAATTTTTGAAAGGAAAAAGAAAAATGGGTTTTGGTGCCTGGTAACTGGGAGAGCATATGGATATTATGCCATTCAAGAAAAACCTGACAGATGTATAAGTGCTCAATGTTAAAAGCATGGAAATCCGATCAGTGTCTGATGACAGTCACCACTAAGGGTGGTCACTATAACCACTAGGATGAAGCCCAGGTGGGCAGAGTACAGAATTGATCACTATGAAATTAGCATGCAACAAACATGATACTGCACTCAATGGCATGAGGTCAGGAATCATAGTGGGGAAAAAAAATCCTTCAAGCCTTTTCCGTCCTCATTCCTGAATGTGATCAGGACAGTAGCGTACCCATGAGCCCATTCTGCTCCAGCTGTGGAGTCCACCCATGTGGGTTTCTGCGTAAGGAAATCACAACAAAGCCACATCCTCCACAGAGCCGCTGAGTCACTCCTACTTTATGCTCCCAGGGAAGTCACTCCCTCCGAGAACAGCTCCATCTCATCTCGCCAATGTACCAGTTAATTGCAATAACAACAAAACTCGCTTTTCAGGGAGAGAGCTGACTGCTGGTGACTGGCAACTAACTGGGAAAGCTCAGAGGAGCCTGGAGAGCATTTGATCCATTGGCAACAGAAACACTTACACCGCAGCTGAATTGGAGACCTTGACAACTGGAGTTGACGTGTTAATGCTGATTGCTAACCGCTCCGCGGAGAAACCCCACCGAAGATACAGGTGGAGATCACATTACGGATTTTATTTATTTATTTTTTATTTCCCAGGAAATAACACCCATTTGCTTGCTGTCTAGCAATGACCAAAGGGTAATTACATCTTCACCTTGGGGTGCAAAGAGCCAAGGGTACATAAAGCAGGAACACAGAATTGTATGGAGACCCCCAGGGGGTACATAAAGCAGGAACACAGAATTGTAAGGGAGAAGCCCTGGATACAGACTCCAAAAGCCATTCTGGATATCACTGTCTTTACTCTCAGACACAAATATTTCCCCAAGACAAACCAAATATGTCTTCTGTCTTCTTTTAGGAAAAAAAAAAAATCCAATCCTTCAAAAATGTTATTTCAGGATACAGGAGTAGTCACATTCATTATTTAGAGAATACTGCCACAAATGTATATTGATTTTTTTTTTAGGTTTTATAATGAAATTTGCTTGATGTGGCTCTCTTCACAAATGAAATGAACATTGACCCGTCTGATTGCATATTGACAATGAAATCATCCTAAGATACAGAAGGCTTTGTAGATACTGTCAGAGAAAGTTAGACACGATGAGCCGGCTCTTTTATGACTTGACAATATTAGCTCTGACCCTAACTTTGTCCTTCCCTGTTGTTTGAGAAGAAGGAGGACGGAGATATTGCTTCTCTTTTTCCTCTACCTTAAGACGGTTCTGCTGCAGTAATATATTTGGGGAAAGGTAGAAGGGGTGAGGGCCTTCTGAAGCACATGAGGAGAAGCTGTTCTTTATCCTTCCATATTTCACAATACACAGAGCATAGAATCAGATCCAAAACCAGGTCCAATGCTCTCATCCATTAGTACCAGTCACTACTTGTTTGACCAGAACTGGAAAATTCTAGCTCATCACCTCCCCCATTTCAATGCAAAGAAATGAAATGCATTCCACTGTTTTTGTATGTACTCAAAACGCTGCAGTCCCTCAGAACTGCTGACTAAGCGATTCTCCGGTTCTCTGCACAGGACTCACCATCTTATCCACCCATTACAGAAGTTTACATAATACCCCGACGTCTCTGAAAGAAACAAACAGCCAGTATCCTGAGAATTGTATGCCTGTTACTTTGCTGGACAAATATTCTATGTTTCATGCCAGGTTTCTGTTCTATGTACTGGGCACCATCACAGGATGGTGTAACTGTGGGAGGATGGTTTAAGATTGCATAAGTGGTCTTGTCCTACATGACAGAATAGGTCCTGGATACCTGCTGCCTTGCCAGCCTCCGGAAAATAAAATGCACACGGTCCCTGTCCCATGGGAACTTGGCCCCAATAGGAAAAGAAACAGAATTAAGAATTGATAAAAGGGATTATATCAAATTTAAAACTTTCTGTACAGCAAAAGAAGCAGTCAACCAAGAGAAGAGACCAGGTTGGGGTAGTGGCTAGGTGGTAGAGCGCTTGCCTAGCATATGTGAGGTCCAATCCTCAGCACCACATAAAAATAAACAAAGAAAATAAAGATATTGTGCCCATGTATTAAAAAAAGAAAAAGAAAAAGAGAGATTATCCATGGAATGGGAGGAAATCTTTGCCAGCTCTTTATCCGACCGAGAATCAATATTCAGAGCCTAGTAAGAACTCAAAAACCTTTAATAACTATAACAGCAAAAACCCAATCCTTCATCAAGGTAAATGGTCTGAATAGATATTTCTCAAAAGAAGTGAAAATGGTCAATAAATCCATGGAAAAAATGATCAATATTTTTAGCCCACTAAGGAAATGTAAATCAAAAACTACACGGAGAATCCATCTCATTCCAGTTAGAATAAATATTATCAAAATACAGAAACCTTCCTGCTGGTGAGGATGTGGAGAAAAAAGAATTCCTAGACACCACTGGTGAGAATATAAATTAGTACAGTCACTATGGAAACCAGTGTGTAGCTTCTCCAAAGACCCATCTACAAATAGAGCTATCATGGGGTCCAACTGTATAACCCCCAGGTATACATTTAAAAAGAAAAAAAAAAGAAAGATAAAGCCCACACGCACAGAAACATATGCACACGCAATACCTGCACACCCATGTTGTTGAGGGTGACACTATTCACAAGTCAAGATATGGAATCGGAGTAGTGTTTGTCCACAGATGAGTGAATAAAGAAAACACAGTATATGCACATGATGCTCTATTCAGTATTATTCAGCCAGAAAAGAAATCTTGTCATTTGCAACAAAATAGATGGAACTAGAAGACACTGTGTTAAGTGAAATAAGCCAGAGTCAGAAAGACAAGTACTAGGTGTTCTCTCTCACATGGGAAACTACAAAGAGCATTTTAAAAGATCTGAAAGTAGAAAAGGGTGCTCACTGGGAGGAAGAGGAGTGAAGGGAGCCGGTGGAGGAGAAAGAGAAGGCATGAGCAAATCGTGCTACCTGCCTGTCTGGAAATTCCACAGCGAAGACATTAATTTATACAATTAGTATGTATTAATAACCCCAATAAGAAAAAGAAAAAATTTACAATTTTTTTGCCTTATATTTGAAAAGGGGATAAAAAGGATTAAATGAGATTATTTTTTCTCCATTTTACATTATTTTTTTAGAGATTGTGTTTATGGATTCTGACACCTATGTACATTTTAAAAGCTATCTACAACTTTTGCTTTGTTGAACCAATAAAACAAATACAGATACAAAAAAAGTAAAAAAAAAAACTCCAAGAAGAATTGTAAACAAACTCTACAATTGCCAAAAATAAGAAAGAAAGAAAGAAAGAAAGAAAGAAAGAAAGAAAGAAAGAAAAAAAGAAAGAAAGAAAGAAACCTACACATGTTAATTACCTACATTAGGATCAAAAGAAGTTCACTCATTTTTCTGTGTAGTTGTATATAAGTATATTTAGTGTGTATAACAGGATCAAAGGAATTCATTCATTGTTCAGATATGAAGGCTCCGGCAGTTTGGAAATAATTTCAGAATGGCCACAATTTTTGCTGCGTAATGCATATGTCAAATTCATATGTGAATTTCACTGAACCTGTTTATGAAAGTGTGTACATCAAAGATCAGGGAAGTTGACCACTCCTGGGCATTTCCAAATATTCCCAAGAGCTCCTTATGGAATGTAACAATGAGTGAACACAGAAATCTCAAAAATATAATTTATAAAATGTATTTTACAATGATATTCAGTAATTTAAGAAATTACAACGACGGTTATTACATATCATTGTCAGTTACATAGATATGATGAATGTAAGGGTCAATTTGCATTGTCAAATGGATTGGGTTAAGAGATGGTGAAGATTCAGAGGATGCTGGGTGCTCCGTGAGGGTGTGTCTAGGAATGATTGACATGTGGGATAGCGAACTGGAGTGAAGACCCTCCTTAAGTGTGGGCAGCACTGTCCAATAGGATGGTGGCTTGGATGGCATAAAGGTTGAAGAACAGAGGCAGATGCAAGCCCATTTCTTGATGGCTGCTGAGATCACCTGGGGACGTCAGACTCTCCCTCCTTCACTTTTCCAAAGCGGACTCTACAGGTGATTCTCCAGGAAGTTTCCAGAAGCCTTCAATCTCAGACTAGGGCAGAACCATTGACCCCTCTTTTTCTGGGGCCTCAGCCTCCTGGACTGAGCAGCTGCTGGTTCCTCTAGCTCTGTGGCCAGCAGATGGCCACTGGGGACCCTCCAGCTTCTGGTTGCCTAAACCAACCTAATAAGTCCCCTTTTTATAATTGTACCTCCTGTTGATTCTGTCCCTCTAGAGAACTCTAATACCACGAACTTTTGAATATATAGATTTAAAATACCTGAGTACCACTCATATGCATATGTGAATATATATGTGGACATAGGTATAGATATTTATATATGAATATATAAATACATAAAATATATATGTGTTATTTACATATAACATATGTAACACACACACACATTATACATGAACCTACAAACCATAGGGAGGAAATTTGTGGTAGGTAACTCAGAGCCTAAGATTTGAACTTGGGTGTCAGGTCACTGATCCGTGTGAAAGGGTTGTACTCAATATTCTATCTATTGGCTTCTACCCAAAGTAGTGCTTTTGATCTGATTTGGACGATAACGGGGCATTGATTGGGATCCCATCTCCTATGAGCTTTTACGGGGCTCAGAAACTCAATGTGCCTGGCTGGGTTCTAGGTTTTTACCCTTCTCTGTTTCACGGTGGTGGCTGGAGACCCAACTAGCCTAACTGGCCTCTCCTCTGGTCCATAATATCAGACTGCAGTTCTACTCTGGCCGAAGCAGCAGATAAACACTGCACCACTTTGTCTTCTTTTTCCTTTAAAATTTTTTTTTTTCCAGTACTGGGGACTGAACTCAGGAATAATGTTACTCTTGAACAATATCCCCCAGACCCTTTTTTAAAAAAAATGTTCTAATTAGTTACACCTTTTTAAAGTTTTATTTGATTTTGAGAGAGAGTCTCACTAAGTTGCTGAGGGGGGACCTCCAATTTGCAAACCTCCTGCTTCAGCCTCCCTCGTACCTGGGAATACAGACCCAACCCACCACACAAGGCTGTCTTTTCCTCTTTTTGATGCATTCACTTCTTTCCAAAACAGGACCAGAAGGAGAGGTATCTGGGACAAGCAGAATTTGGATGTTATTTACATGTTTGTGTATCATGCCAACCTAACAATAAGACCCTGTTTCTCAGTTTCTAGTGACGACACCTAGCATGGTATCCGGTACATGTATGTCAATAAAATGGTCAGTAGGGGTCCATGTTTTTTTTCCAGAAGGGCAAGATCCAGTGAATTATTTCATAATTATTTTTATCCAAATCCTTTCATCTCATACATCATAAAATGCTAAATAGGAGGATACAATAAATGAGTCCTGTTCCTTGAGATCTCCTTAGGAAAGTATCAACCTAGGAAGCAACTTACATGACTTATATAAAACAAAAGTCATTACGGTTAATTTTAGTGGTTAAGGTAAGTATTATAGCTCCATTGAAAGACCCATGAAATACTATGATAATCACCTTCATTCTGTATAAAACGTTTTAGGGACTCTCACTAGTTAGACCTGAGATACTCCTAACAGCTCCTGCATTGGACAGGCAGGGTCTGAACCAGGCTCAGGTCAATTAAGTGCCTTGTCTATGGTTGAACAGTTAGGAAGCAACCTCCGAGTCCCAGGCAATACAGAAATACTGGAATGCATATATTTGAATGCTAAATTGGGATCCTTATGAAAAAACATATGGCCAGGTTCAGATGAAACAAGCACCTAATCATTTAGGAAATGAGCAGTGTCCTGGGGTCAGGGGGTTAAAGAAGAAGCTCCACCACTGTCTAGCTCCAGGACCTTGAGCAAATCATTCAACTTCTCCTAACTTGAACTTTCCACGGCCTGCAAATGGAAAGGAGCAAAAATTATCGGTGGTGCACAAACACTGGTAGTGAATTTCAGTGACTCCACCTTGAGAGTTCTGGAAACATCTAGGCTCAGTAATGAAGTTGGGAGAGTGCTTACACTCCCAGGAGGTTTCAAATCCTTGTAACCAATTGACCTCTGTCCTTTAAGTTTCCTACAAGTGACCTGAAACTCAAAGTATAAAGGACTGGCTTCAGGCTACACAGATAATCAGAGAGGAGGTTGAAATCCACAACAAATCATCTGAACTCCTCTGACCATCTCTGCCACTTAAAGCATGCACAACTATACATCCCACTGATTACTCTGCTAATTTAACAAGAACTAGGAGCCCTGGATTCTACCTTTATGGCTAGGTAGGAAGCACCCATTAAGTACTTAAAATTAACTAAGTAGGCTGGGTGTGGTGGCACATGCCTGTAATCCCAGCACCTTGGGAGGCCGAGACAGGAGGATTGCAAGTTCAAAGCCAGCCTCAGCAACTTTGTGAGGCCCTAATTAACTCAGAGATACCCTGTCTCTAGATAAAATCTTTTTAAAAAGGGCTGGGGATGCAGCTCAGCGATTAAGTGCCCCTGGGTTCAATCCCTGGTACCATAAAAAAAAAAAAGAAAAAAAGATTGAAAAAAATTAAAACCAGTAAAGTAAATGAAGGAGAAAGAAGAGGCACTGGGAAGAGAAAGAGGAGGAAATAGAGCATATTATAGTCCACACATGTATGTCAAAGTGAACCCCCATATTATGCATAACTATAATGAACTAATAAAAAACATGTTTAAAATGCAAATCAAGAAAAGTGTTAGGGATCCTTGAAAAGACCCAACTTTTCTCCAACCAGAAATATGTCTCCCCGGATCTACACCTTGCTTTCAAAATGACAAACTGTTTAAAGGCTCTGGAAGCTAAAGAAACAAACAAACAAACAAACAAAATGGTCTTTGAAGGGCAGAGGGGGGAGTCACCTTTCCTTCAAAAATCCAAAGAAAAATGTCCCTGAGGAAAGTCTCCTTCGAAGCAGAGAGAGATGGACAGGTGACTCAGGAGCTCTGCGGTCCAGATGCACATGTGGAAACGAAGCCTGCTCTGAACTATCTAAGCAACACTAATACATTTCATTTTTTATATGAGCAGATACAGAGGAGGCTGAGACGGATTCAGAAGGGAAGATAACTAAGAATCTTAAAAAGGAGCCCCATCATGCATGAGGGCTAAATTACCCTAAGTGTGGCTCACCTGTCCTTCTAGTAGATTCTATCATGTTATATCTGGAGGAAAGTCTGCAACTTTTAAGGTCTAAAGGCCATAGAAAGAAATAGATTCATATAGATATATAAAGAAAAATATATGCATGTATATTTTATATAATGCATATATTTTTTCATTTTTTTTTTCTGAAGCACATGGTAACAGAAGAATTCTCTCAGCTTTGTATTCTGAGGTCACTTCCCAGCAGTTCATACTGGGCTACTTCTGTGTGCCCACTGGACCTCACCAGCAGTCACTCCTTCTCAGAAAGCAGTTCATGGTGGGGGGAAAAAAGGATCTTTGGGATGACTGGTTATCTCTAGCCAGACCCTGACCCACGTTTAGATAGTGGATGGCAGGAGGAAGAAAAGGGTACCTGGATGTAATTAGCATCTTGGTGCCTTCTCTGTATTTTCCCTTCTACCTTGGGAATTCTCCTCTGGTTTATCTGAACTGTTGATGAAGGGATTTTTTTTTCTTTTTTTCCTGACAGCTAATGGCTGCGTTCACCTCGCCATTGATTACTTCAAGGGACTGCCTGGAATGTTGACTGCTGGTTAAATATTTTAAACTTCTACCAACATTATCTTGTACTCAATTAAGAACTCACCGAGGCAGGTCTTTTTTTTTTTTTTTATGTATCTTTTACATTGTAGGCAGTATTCTTGCAGCTAATGGCACGTAAGTTATCATTGCACTCCTCACTGGGAGGGGCTAATTTCCTAGTGAAAAATCGTGCCTTTTGCTATAACAGGCCACCAACAAGAGCCTGGGGTGGGGTGGGGTGGGGTGGGGTGGGGTGGGTGCTGGGTGCTGGAGACTTCAGGGAGAGATGGCCACTGTGGTCTTGCTCTAGTTCTCCTTCTCTGGTTTCTTTAATTAGTTTCCTTGGCATTTCTCAGGGGGAAAAAAAAAAAAAAAGTGGCACCATCCCCTTAAAAGTCTCATGTTCTCCCACCCACTACTTTCCCTTTAAAAATACCACTTTACTTGAAAACTCATTTCTGGTCAATTTTATAAGGAGTCTCTGTGCAACACCATTTTAAGATGAAGGCTGTAGTAGAGTCAAAAGGAACCTTGAAAAACATCTCCTCACCCCCCAATTCTCCTCCACTCCTCTTGCTGAAGCGTAATGGGGCTGCTCCCCAAAAGCATGACGTTCAAAATGCACCACCCCATTCCAGGACTAGAACCCATGACTCAATAGCATGGATTTATTGTGTGTCCCCCGAAAAGACACCATGCCATTGTGGCACCCGTATTCCTCGTCTCCGTAGAGCACTGAAGACTTCCACACCCCCTTATGACATGACTTCAGCTAGTTCTAACCACCACCCCATGACATGAGATTTCCGTCTTTCTCAGCCTCAGCACTGTTTGATATTTGCACCCGGAAAACTCCTTACTGATGGGGAGGGAGGCTGTCTGTGCATGGCAGGATGCCAAAGAGGATCGCAGGGTGTGGTGGTGCAATCCTGAAATCCTAGAGGTTAAGGAGGCTGAGGCAGGAGGATCTCAAGTCTGAGGCCAGCCTTAGCAACTTGGCGAGGCCCTCAGCAGACTTAGTCAATCAAAGTAAAAAAATAAAAAGGGCTGGGGATTTCGCTCAATGGTAAAGCACCTTTAGCTTTAATCCCCAGTATTAAAAAAAAAAAAAAAAAAAAGGATTTCTGGTCTCTACCCATTAATCTCCAACACACAGTTGTGACAATTAAAAATGCCTCCATACAGTTCTTTGTTGAGGGAGGCAGGGAGTGGCTACATGGCCTGCAGATGGGAACTACTGAATCACCTATCATCCTCCTTTTTGTGAAGGACTGTTATCAGAAATACTGAAAGGACTGACTACCCAAGTTTATGAAGACTGATTTCTCTTCTTACCTAGCTTCTCAAAGCCCTCAGTAAGTCCACCTCAAAATCTACCCACCCATGTCCATCTCTGCTCCTCCTAGGCTAGGGCAAGCTTCCTGTCCAGGGTCCCTCTGGCCCCTCTTAAATCCTCTTCACCATCAATGGAGTCATACATGACAAACAAGATCATGACCATGTTGGATGCTAAGCCTCCAGTGCCTCCGCTCACTCTGACTCTGGCCCACCACCCTGGCCCCACACCCTGATCACGATGACCTTCACAACCTTGGAACTGGACAGGTCCCCCCGCCCCCCCGCCAGCTGGGAGTCTGCACATCAGCTGCTCCTTCAGCTCCTAAATGCCCTTGGCCGCACCTTCAAGGCTGCTTCCTCCAGACCCGCTAACCCACCCACCTGATCCCAAGTAAGGACTTCGCACACCACTGATCTTAATCCTCTTTGTCTGTGCCTTGAATATTTACCTGCCAGGATTTAGCCCCCTGTCTCCTCCACAGAATGGTAACTCCAAGAGAGCAGGGATCTCTTGCCTGGATCTGGATTAATTTTATTTCCCGCACCTGGAGCAGTGTGGCACATAGTAGGTCCTCAATTTTTTTCTTTTTCGTATTGGGATTATTAATACAGACTAATTGTATAAATTAATTTTTCGAGGGAGAATCCAGATGGTTCTTTCCATGAAACTAGTAAGAACGAGTCATTGCAAAGCTACCGAATCATAAAGAATATTTAGAACAGGAACATAGTAGGGATAGGGGATAGAGGGTGATTACTGCAGTGGATGAGTTCATCATCTATGGTGGACTCACATGCATATACATTTTTTTTTCACATTTTGGAGGGGAGATACCAAGGATCAACTCAGGGGCACTCGACCACTGAGCCCCATCCCCAGCCCTATTTTGTATTTTATTTAGAGACAGGGTCTCACTGAGTTGCTTAGCACCTCGCTGTTGCTGAGGCTGGCTTTGAACTCAAGATCCTCCTGCCTCAGCCTCCTGAGCTGCTGGGATTACAGGCATGCACCACAGCACCCAGCTTTTCCACATTTTTTATTGGTGCATAATACTTGCACATCATGGTGGTTTTTGTTGTTACATCATACATGCACACGATATAATAATATAACTTGGGCAATATCACTCCTCTGCATTCCCTCCTTTCCCCCCACCCAATCCCTCTTTTCTCTACTGATCTCCCTTTGATTCTCATAAGATCCCACCCTCCACACCTTCCCCTTTTTCCTCTGTAGATAGAACACGACCCTTGGCCTTCTGAGTTTGAGTTATTTCACTTCACACGATGGTCTCTAGTCCCATCCATTTTCCTGCAAATGACATAATTTCATTTTTCTTTGTGGTTGAATGAAACTCTCCTGTGTATGTTTAACGCGTGGCCTTTATCCATTGACCTGTGGATGGACACCCAGGCTGGCTCCATAGTTTGGCTACTGTGAACTGTGTCGTCCGATGACTTAAAACTCTTTAGGATAAACCCTGGGGAGGGGTCTAGCTGGGTCATGGGGGTGGCTCCGTGCCTAGTATTCTGAGGAGCCTCTGTACGGATTCCCACAGGGTGGCATGCTTATCCAGGATCCCACCAAGAGACAGACACACGTTTTGAAAAGCATATGTTAAAAAATGCCCAAGTCGTGGGACAGACATGACATGGTCCAGCCACCTCTTGAAGAAACCACAGCTCAGTCTGATCAGCGTCCCAGGCCACTTCTATGTGTGCTGGCTCAGAACAAAAACTGTCATCTGTGCTGGGTGGCCCCAACGTCGCCCTGGGCTGGGATATTGGAACAGCCCCTGAAGGAGATGAGAAAGTAAAACTGGTATCTTTGGTAATCAGCATAAATTTAAGAACTTGGGATCCGTGACAATAATGACTAAAATGATAAGAGTCGGTTTTCAAATAAAGTGTAATGCGAAGCCGGCAAAAGAAATGGCTTTGGAAATGAAACTCAAACTGGAGCAAATTAAGCCTCAAGTACTTTCTCCGCGAGGCTCTGATGATCCTGGGGGCGGAGGGAGCGGGTGACTCTTTTATTTCTTTGTGTCTCTTTTTTCCTCTTGACTGATTCCACACCAGTTCAGGGCTCCAACGTTATTTATAAATTAGGTTATTGGGAAATGAAAATTGGGGGGGGCATCTTCGTTGCAAGAAGCACTTTGCGATTGGGAGACGATGCATCGTGGTCTAATTTCACAATCCTCAATAAAATTACCAAGGAGTTAAGTGCTTCTAGGGTCCGTGCAGACTAAAATATAGCAGATTACAAACTTTCGAAGGGACACCACTTTGGATCCTAGGTGTAATCCTCTTCAAACATTCCAAACAACTTTTTTAATCCAAAGGCGGTACTTTTTTTTTTCCCTGTGATAGAACATTTTGTTTCTTCCCCCCATGGTAACAAAATGGAAAACAAGAAACCAAATAAATAGGAAAAGAGTCAATTTTTCCAAGTCTACAAAGAAAGAGTAGCATTAGGTAAACAATGACATCTTCCGTGTGTGACAGTATGATGGATCGGTGGTACAGGAGGAACTTGTGACTAATCAAGAACCCCACGTGGAAAAACTGAAATGGCTACAAGAGGGGTTTCCTCCAGAGAATCCACTCACTTCTGAAAAGACTTTAAAAAATACCCATCTATCAACTTTCACCTTCCGGGGAAAGGGAAACTCTGTTTATTGAAGAACAGCAGAAAATTTGTGCCCCCAAATCCCTAGTTGAAATCTACATCCAACCATTGAGGAGAGACATTTACATGAGATATTAACCTCTTCATCACTGTCTTCTCATTTGCAAAATGAACAAAGCAACAATTACTCCATGGGGTTATTTTGAGGATTAACAAAAAAAATTAAGTGTGCTAAGGCGCAGAACCACAATCCAGGCACATAATATGTGCTCAATAAGTGATAAAAGGTGAACGATTCCGATGTAATTTCATGCTATTTATTTATTTCTCTTCCTTCCTCTTTTTTAATTTTTTTTTTAGTTGTTGATAGACCTTTATTTTGTTTATTTGTATGCTCAGAATTGAACCCAGTGCCTCACCCATGCCAGGCAAGTGTGCTACCACTGAGCCCCAGCCACAGACACCCCCTGCCTCCCTCCTTCCCTCCCTTCCTTCATCTCTTTCTTTCTCACCTTCTTTCTACAGGGTTGGAACTCAGGGGTCATTGAAAGAACTTCCAAAGTGCATAACAGAATCCAGGACTTAGGTTAGAGTTTCCAGGTAAATAAGAATCTCAAACTCGCTGAATCCAACCCCAACTCATGCCGCTTGGATTCTCTCCACCCCTGGCCCTTTGCACACACAGACCTCACACCAGTTCTGTCCAAGTCGGCATAAATGTCAGGGACCTGGAAAATATCAGGGAGCGGCTCTGCACCCCAGCCAGGCCCTTCACAGGGTGCATGGATGATACACAGCTCTGCATAAATTAAGATCCTCAGAAGATTGATCAAATGCAGACACTACTGATTATCGGGCCTGCAGAAGCTTCCTGATGCCCGTGCCATCTGTAGAATATTGGAGACATGAATATTCAAAAAGGGACCAAGCAAGCCCACGTAAGGACTTACTAACAGCAGAGCAACCCAGCAGGTATAGGCCACCACCACCCTTACTAACAATTCCCGGAGGACCACAGACTCCTTGTATTCTCTGTCAATTAAAGAAAAAAATCTCCAACTCCAAAGAATGCCCTTTTAGCTCCAGAAATATATTCGTTCAGTAGATGCCCCGGGCTCTGTTATAAGCCAGATGGGGTCATTGAACTCTCCCAGATGGTCTGCTGTGATCACCAGAGGTACACCTTCACGGGCAGACTCACCCGACAGTCTAGTTCCAGAATTTTGCTAAACACACAAAAAAAGTGCCCATTATTTCCATGTAGGTGATTGATGCTTTGAAACAGGCACTACCCATGTTTATAGCGACCCCATTCACAAATAGCGACTTTATGGGATCAGCCCAGGCGCCAGTCAGCAGATAAGTGGATAAAGAAAACTTGGTGCATGTTCAGGATGGGGTTTCAGTGAGCCGTAAAGAAGAATGAGATAACGATGGCGATTTGGAGGACACCCCTCTTTCCTTCAGCAAAGTACAGTGACCCCATTGTGTCCCACGGGTTTCGCACGCATTCTGGGGTCTGAAATGTTTCTGAGCAGCCGCCACGGGTCTATCTGGCTTGTGTGACTATAAGAAAACACCAGACAGAGTAATAGATAAACAGAAAAAAAAAAAAAAAAAAACAAAAACAGAGTTATAGTTCTGCAGGCTGAGCTGCCTAAGATTAAATTTTGGTGTCTAGAAAGGACTGTTCTCTGGTTGAAAGATGGTGCTTTGTTGCTGGTGGCCTCCAAAAGGAGGACACTGTGTCCTCACATGGCAGAAGGGAGAGGAGGGGTGAGATGGTTCCCTTGGAAGGTGCTAACCCATTCCGGGGGGGGGGGGGGCGGGGGACACAGCTCTCACACCCAGTCCCCTCTTAAAGGACGCGCCTCTCAACCCGGCGACGTGGAGGACCAAGTTTCAGCCATGGATTTTTAGAGAGGACACAACATTCAAACCATAGCAACCAGGCGGATGGTCTAAGAATAGTCGGCCTAGAAGCATGGAGGGGAAGTGAAGTGTGGTGGTGCTATTCTTCTTCCTCACTTCCCAATTAGCCTGTGTCCCCAATCTGGCCCGACAGCAGGTATGCAGGATGTGAGACACCACAGCTTGCCGTCCTCTCCACGGTGCCTCAAAAGTCCTCCTCCATCTCTTCCTAGAAGGGAAACACTGTCTGAAAATCTCCAGTCCATGAAGACGAGATACGTTTCTCTGAAGAGGACCATCTCTGCTCCTTCTACCCCTCCAAAGCCTTCTTCTCCCATGCAGATTGGGTTCTGCGACAGGAAGAAGAGTCTATGGATAGGAAGGTCCTATTTTCTGAGTCCGCTGCATTGGGGATCAAGATCTATGGCCTCTTCAGAGCTTGGGTAGGTTACGTGAGCCTCCTTCTCACAGATGATTCTCCACGCAAACCCTCTGATTATAGAGCAATCAGTTCTAAGGGTGCACAGTGCAAATATCAAAGGGCCGATCTCCTTCCCAGTAAGTGCAAACTTCTAAGCTGATTGGTGCCCAAGATGATGAGATGACAAAGTGATAAAGACTCACAAACTAGATTCTCTTTTTTTTTTTTTCCCTCTGATAGAACAGATGTCTATAAGCCGTTCATCGAGTTACAGAGATCACCTACATGATCAGACTATAAAACCAAATTCCCAACCATTCCTGACAATCCCGGAATAAATCATCCCGATAATGACTAAACTCAAAAAAAAAAAAAAAAAAAAAAAAGAACCCCAAACAAGAGACTCAAGAAATGAAGAGGGAGGAAAAATTAAAATCAGAAAAACAGAGCAAAATTCTCGGCTTGCCTCAAATGTGCCTCCAGAGACTAAGAAAAAAAAAATTCCCTGTAAATTTGAATTCCCCATGACATACATTACCCTGGTGAGAAAATGTGCCTGATTCTTTTAGTTGAATCCACTGGCTATATCGGCCTAGGACTTCTAAAATTGTGAAAAGATAATTAATTTTCTTTAAAAAAGAGTGAAATCGTGGCTGTCTATAACATGAACAAGTCCTGAAGATTGTCTTTTGCTCATGATGAGAGAGCCATTCAGATGTCAAACTGTTTTCCTCTTTCTGGATGCTTTGAAAATAGATCCAAGAATGTCCTACAAGACGGAATGTATAATGTTAGTGACGGAACTTACTGAAATATCTCCTTTAAAGGAGATGCAGACTAGAGCCAGAATGTTATCTCCCTACCATATGCATATGGCTCCTTTGAACCCAGCGTTTTTGCATACTTGATTTCTCAGTATTTGTGACTACCAAAGGCATGTTCTGTGTGATTCAGAACAAAGAAGAGGGCACCTGCTGCTAGAACAGTCATTTGAAGTTGAACAAAATCATTTAGGAGGTAAAAAAAAAAATACTCATGCTGGGTTGGTGGCTTTATCTCAAAAGTGCCAGTTCTCAACCAGGAGCAGAAGAAACTCTGGGGGCAATTTTTTTTTCTTGGAAAACAGCTCCCACATTTATCCATAATTGGATTACAGGAAGACAAATTTTTATTCTATTAATGTCACAATGAGTGGCATATTTAATAGCTCTTTGGCTGGTTGGCTCACCATTTTAAACATTTACTGGGATAATTCATAATGTATACAAAGGTGCATATTCAACACCTGTTTTGATTGGCCATGCCATCATTTAAACATTGCTTCACATACTGCATGAGGTATGCAGATGGTAGACATTGCACACGGGCTGCTTTTTAATGGACAGATGAAAAGATGTAACTGGGGACTTTGTGTTTAGTGATAAAAGATTGTAAAACATACAGCTCCTGTTACATCTCCACACTGTTAAAGGCAATTAAGAACCTTACAGCATCTCAATTTCATTAATGTGATGGTGAATTTATTTAGCATCTTCCCTTGGAATCAAGGAACGCCGAGACAGAGCACCAAGTGGAGGTTAAGAGAAGCACAGCTGATCACTGATTCCCCCTCTCAAAAATGGCCATGAGGGTCTCTGTCCTGGAATAGGCACCACCTAGTTCCCTTGGCCACAAGTCCAGCCTCAGAAGTATTGCCAGGGACAGGTTGGAGCTTAAGTTGGTGGGACATCATGCGACTGGTGGTAAAACTATCCTGCGCTAGGACCTACTGGCTTATTAATATGGTTTTCCCAAGAATCCATCCTTGGTTGGGTCCAGTGGTGTGTTTCTCTAATGTCACCCCTCCAGATGCTGAGGCAAGAAATAACAAGTTGGATATCAGCCTGG